>NC_081405.1:682831343-685256726 GCF_030272615.1 Cryptomeria japonica | reverse complement strand
GGGGGAAGGGAGGGACAGGGGAGAGGGAGAGAGAGGGAGAGGAGAGAGGAGAGGGAGAGAGAGGGAGAGAGAGGGAGAGAGGGAGAGAAGAGGGGGGGAAGGGAGAGGTAGAGGGAGGGAGAGAAGAGGGGGGAGGGAAGGTAGAGAGAGGGAGAGAGGTAGAGGGAGGGAGAGAGAGAGAGAAGAGGGGGGTGGGAGAGAAGAAGGGGTATGGAGGAAGAGAGAGAGAGAGAGAGAGAGAGAGAGAGAGAGGGGAGAGAGGGGAGAGTAGGGGGGAGGGAAAGAGGAGGGGTCTTAAGGGGTCATATGGTGGGCTAATAAAATGATATATAAAATTTAAAGTTATGAATAGAACATTATACAATGAGACTCCAAGCGAACAAACAACGAGGCTTCACTAAAAAGCAAGTGTAAGAGCTTGACCTAACCCTAAGAGTACTGCCTAAGTTCTAAAACATATGATGCTATTAAATTTGCAAGGTTATAAGACTGATCTCGATTGTGACTATAGGAATCACACACTTGATTTCTTTCATGGGTATGTACCATTCCAAGTTGTTTGACAAGTGATGATCATCATATACTACCACTGCCATGCATACACCAAACTTTAATTTCTTTAGGTGACAGGCGTTGTGTAACAACATGGGAACTCTCGCATACCCACCACTATCATTCTACAGGACATCATTTGTGTTACTCTCCCTCTTTCTCTTCCTACCTGTTGTTTTCTTCTGAAAACATATTGCAGGTACTCTGACTCATCATGTTGCTTTGTTGACACTATTTTCCACATCTGCTCTGCTCATTAAAAACACATTCGAGAAGAATATTGCTACAGGTTTCCTTGTTTGTCACGGTAATACACCTGTGGTTCAATTTCAAACCCTATTCCTCCTATTCAATATACACACAAAAATCCATCAGTCAATTTTTTTAGGAGAGGATACGTGATAAAAATCAAAGAGGAAGTTGCAGACAAGAAATAAATTCACTTACTTCTATAGAAGTGTAGACACAGTTGCAGTGGGGTATGGAGGGAGAGAAGAAGAGAAAGAGGGATGGGGTATGGAGGAAGGGAGAAGGAGAGGGAGAGAGAGAGAGAGAGAGAGAGGGAGAGGGAGAGGGAGAGACAATACACTTACATGTGTATATATATGTTTAATATATTATATATGTTTAATATATATATACATATATTATATGTATATAAACATATTATATATACAATGTCATATTATACACATATTATACATAGAATATCATATTATACAATAGCGCGTATGCGCTACTTACACTATAAGTACCTCGTACGCGCTTTTTAAACCATAAGTACCCCGTATGCGCTTTTGACTATTTAGGCTTGGAAATAGGCCTGGATGACAAAGCTATGGATTGGAAGTTTGATTTCCCTCCATTTCTCTCATTTTTGACATGTTTTATTTTATCAACTTGGTTTATCGACTTTGTCATCATCAGGTTTACACTTCATAAAGTGGGTATTTCTAAAATTGCCACCATATTTTCACCCATCTTCTGAGCTTTCTAACCATATAATTTGTTTTCAATTTGAACAACGACAACATATTATTATTGAATTTCTTTTACTAGTGTCTCCATAGTTCTCACAGACATAGGTGCACTATTTTTTGAATAACTTTTGATATACTTATCCAAATTTTTAAAAAATTATATATTATTGTAGTGCACTTGATTATTTACAATTTTATAAAAAAAGTTTTATTTTCAATTTGTTTAGTGCAACTTATGCTTCGTGCATGAATAGGTACCTAATTTTCAGGATGTGCTCAATTGGAAAAATCATTAAAAAAAAATACTCAACAAAAAATTACAAAAAAATACACATCTTCTAGTGCTCACTCTTAACTATCTTTCTACCAAAGGATTTGTCAAAATACTAAATCTAACTATGACTTTTTTGATGCGCATGTCAGACACTATGTTATGTTTTTCAGAAAAAATCAGGGTTAGTTTTTCGTATGCGAAGGATTTGACCCCCTTAATCTTATCCAATTTTGAAAAAGTTTAGTAGTGTGGAAACTAGATTCAGGGTACTACAATATTTGTTCTTTGATTATCTTCATATCTTGAGTGGATGACTTTCAAATTTTACCTCCAAGTTCAGGTTCACCTGATTTCAGAAAAAAAGTGTCCACTTATACCCCCCTTTTTGACCACCATCTTTGTGCACTTACCCATATATATATATATATATATATATATATATATATATATATATATCTTGAGTGGATGACTTTCAAATTTTACCTCCAAGTTCAGGTTCACCATATATATATATATATATATATATATATATATATATATATATATATATATATATATATATATATCTTGAGTGGATGACTTTCAAATTTTACCTCCAAGTTCAGGTTCACCTGATTTCAGAAAAAAAGTGTCCACTTATACCCCCCTTTTTGACCACCATCTTTGTGCACTTACCCATATATATATATATATATATATATATATATATATATATATATATATATATATATATATATATATATATATATATATATATATATATATATATATATATATATATATATATCTTAATTTAACGAATTATGTGATAGGATATAAGGATATTTTCAATAAATGAAAATTTTCATGCATGTCATGAAAGACATTATATGGAATTCTCTTTTGTAGAGGTTAAGAGATAATCTATTATATGCTTTCGAATTAAATAATTTTGGATCATCTTTCTTTTTTATTAGTAGGTTGGCATGATATTATGTGATATTCAATTTATAGCTAAGGGTTAAGTAGCTTGAATAAAAAATAATATTATATTCAATATTTCTATTTCTTTGCAAATTGAGAGTAGTTGGATCCTTGTGTCAATAACGACTTGTGGCTTGAGCCAAATATGAAATGGTATGTTTAGGGTCAAATTGAGAAAAAAACTCTTGTTTTTATATTAAAAGCATCATAATGAGGGTGTTGTCCCTATAACATCCACAACCCAAAGGCGTCCAAAAACATCAACAAACCCACAACCAAAAAACAAAAACAGTTATATCCACAATATTTTGTAAGCAAATAATAAAACCACACTCCAATAAAAGACCATTAGCTAACAATATCCAAGCTATAAGTACCTAAAATGTTTAACAAAGGAGCCATGCTCCAAATGACATAAACAAGAAAAAGAGGAACCCTTATAACAATGATCAAGACCCGACTTTTCAATACCATGACCTGCTTGCAACATGACATTATTCCAATCCTTTGTTAGGAAGTTAAAGAGCTCCTTGTGGATGTCGTCCTCGTTCACCATGCCTTCCAACACATTATCTTGGATTAAACAAAGACTCTTGTTAATAGTCAAATTCCTTAAATATTAAACATCTAGGGATATGAGCTATAATTATATCTTTAACTTGATTCAATATAAAGTAATCAATTGGTTCAATTCCTTATATTAATGTTCAAAGGCACTTATAACCAATAATTCATATATCATATTCATGACAAATGTTGGTGAATTGTGGCTATTTCTTGCTTAATTTGGTTATTTGAAGGTTAGCAATATGTACACTATGAATATGATTATCAAAGCTCGAGCTCTCATAGGTCTTGGTAGGATGTTGACAAATCATTATTAAGGCATCTTACGGATTATTATATTATTTTGTGAATTCAATTACTTCACATATTTAATTGAAATGACCTTCTTGAAAGATGTAATCAAGTTCTTATATCTAAACTTGTGAATAAGCACAGGCTAATGCATTTGTATGCGCTTATTTGTTTTTGTTTACTTAATTTTTAGATGAAGATGTGATATGTTTATGTGTAGTCTAGTGAGATTCTATTTGATTGATTAGGTGATATGTTTAAGATTCCTTTTTGGAATTACTAGATATGATGTTCTCTCTTTAAGAATCTCATGTATGTAATTCTTTATAGAATAAAGTGTGTGATTGAAATATTCACATGTTTCTCCTTGTTGAGATAATTCTTGTTATGCTTACCTTTTTGGGATAAATGTGATTGAGATGGAATTGAGATCTTGAAATGATTTTAGATAGATATGCAAAATTGTTGATTTTGTCTTCTTATTTGTGTTATATGCATCTTGTGTACCCATGCTATCATTACACTAGTGTTAGAATGAAGATATACTATATTGCACAATTCCATTA
The DNA here is from genome assembly GCF_030272615.1 of Cryptomeria japonica. Lineage (NCBI taxonomy): Eukaryota > Viridiplantae > Streptophyta > Pinopsida > Cupressales > Cupressaceae > Cryptomeria > Cryptomeria japonica. The sequence continues at coordinate 685,252,533 of NC_081405.1, read as the reverse complement.
ATCCTGCCAGATTTGCATTGTTTGTCTACCTTGTGTTGGGTTGGGAATCTTTCATATCATGAAATATTTTGGGGAAGTGTAAAAAATTTGTGGTAGGGGGTATACACACTCCAACAATGTTCTCACCCATCATGTGCTCAAGGGAGACATATGTTGGGAGTTCCTATCAAGGTGACCTTCTTGATTTATTCTTTTGTGTAATCAACCTTATGGTATCTTATAAAAGAACATGGTTCCTCATCTTCTACCTTTATGGGCTTATGTACAAAATCCTTATGCTGAAATATAATTTCATGTCTTTGAATTGTATAATTTAAAACATGGAAATGATTTATGTTTGTTTATGTATATTTTGTGAATCATGGTGGTCCTTACATCTAATAGTAGATGAATTTGGGAATTTGCAGAACACAAAACAACAAATAAAGGAAAAAATAGAATTCTTTCAAAGTTTGCAGCACTAGATCATTTCAAAACGGTTAAAACCCTTTCAAAAATCTTACATTTTACCTTGAATAAAATATTTTATATTTATTATGAAATATTAATATTGTGTTTATTATTAAATATTAATATTAAATATAAATTGCTATCAAATTTAAGATGAAATGTAAGAGGTTTTGTTAATGCACTAATGAAATTACACCTCACCCCTTGTTGACATTATAAAGCACCTTTGGACATAATTATATCACAATAATTAAATTATAAAATTAATGACAATACAATATGTTAACATTTAAAAATGGAAAATGAATCCATACAAAAAAAAAATCAAAAAAAAAAAAAAATCTTATAATAAAACATAAAACACAAATTTTGAAATAACTATAATTTATTTAAATATATATATTAATATAGTCATCTTAAATACATGTATTCTATTTTAGTGGAGAATGTTAATGAGGGGGTGCTTGCTTGACATCAACCCAAACCCCCCTTATGAATGGGGCAATCTGGATGATCCGCTTCCACCGTCTGCCAAATCACACTTACTGGTTATGAATTTTAGTTGTTGGGCTTGACCCATATGCCTATTATTTTGTTTTTTGGAAATGTATACTATAATTTTAATCTAATAAATACTGATGCACATATTCATAAAAAAAAATTAAATTAAATTAAATTTTTAACCTATCTATTAAATTAATATAAATTTATAATTTAATTATAAATTTAAAACCAAACCAAAATTAAATATTCTTCAAAACCTTAGCCCAGAGTTCAGACCAGCTTGGCAAACCAGGTATTTCTTACGAGAAAGTTTATATAAAATATACACTAAATGTTTTTAGCATATGGTTAATTCCAAAACGTTGGCCCGGAGTCGAGACTACCTTTGCAAACCAGCTACTCTTACAAAAATGTTCACGTCGTATAAAATAAACTAAAGGAGGTTGCTCTGTAACACAAGTAATCATGGGATGTTAATGGATTCGTCCTAACTACACCTGTCAAAAGAGCATCGTCAATTTTGTAGTAATCATGGGATGTTCAATGGGATTTGACCAAAAACACTTGCTGCAACGCTGCTCGCTTAATGTTTCTCTAATTCAACTGCACTAAAATATCATTTCTCTTTCTTGGCAATTAAGCTAAAAAAGTCTTTATAAGCAAAACTTTTGAAGCAGATTTAGTTGTGCTGTGTTGATTTCCCGCTCTTTGGCGGGAAGAATTGGTAGTTTTTGCGAAGAGTTTTCAGTAATATTGTTTTGCTAGTAAGAAATTTAGAAACCTTAAGTCGGAATCTTCATTCTTTGCTAGTCTCTGTACTTTTATGTCAAACCCGTACAAAAGTTTTAAAATTGTTCTTTGCTTAGTTTTAGTGTTGAGTAAAAGGATTTTAATTGCTTACTTCATCAGAGCAAAAGAAACAGAGCATGGCACCACATGGTTACAAAGACACATCCACCATTGGTGGCATTCTTACAGAAGTGAAGTGAAAAAACTCCATGTAAACAAGTACCAAGAAACTTCTAGACCCTGTCAATTCCTTTTGACTGTGGTTCTTCTGTTATTGATATCTGCACTTTTGTTCCATATCTGACTTATTGTCATTGTTGAATGAAATGAAATGATTTAAAAACCCTTCAAACACCCTGCCAACTTCTTTGTGTATGTTGTTGCTAGGTTATTGAGTCTGTTAGAAGTGCAAAACATCAAATTTCACTTGAAGGAATCAATAAGTTGCATCGATCTTACAGTGGGTTTGCTGGCTTGATCTTCATACATAGCCGATAAAGCTAAAAAGGTGTCTTTACCCCATTAGGCATTGAGTCAAAACATTTAAAAATTTCACCTTTGTTTTTTGATAATTAAAACAGCCAAAAACGAGGGGGCTGACCCATAGGATATAATGTTAGAGGATATTAAGGCACATGTTAGAGGATATTAAGGCAAGCACCATACAGATGTTTTAAGTTTATCTGGTTCAGACTTAATAGATTGTTTCCACACTTTCTTGTTTACACACATTTCTAGAAATGTACTGTCTCCAGTTTTTAAACATGGATAAATTGGATGATAAAATATTGTTTTTCATTATGTTTATGAATTAAAGTGATAAATAACAAATGCCTCTGGAATGACAGAAATGTGATCTGCTTACATACTTTTGTTTTAGTGAATTGTAATTACTGACACTCTAGAGCTTCATTTTACAATCTTACTTCATAAAAAAAACTAAAAGCTTCTAAAAATGTACTAGCAAATTCTACTGATTTTATTCTTAACATATTTGTGACTTCTGTATTCATTTAAAGTTTGATTTCATATTTGTGACTTCTGTATTCATTTAAAGTTTGTTATTCCATAGGATATTCTAGTTCAAGACAACTGTATTGTGCTATAGAACTTGGAATTTAAGTGGTATTAAACTCCTTAGCCAAATCTCCATCACAAACTCTAGGCTTAGAATACTCTTGCATCTGATAGTTCTATGTAAATATCCTTGTCCTTGTATATTGGTCTAAGTCTTGTTGCCAATTTTAATGTCTGTGTTGAACCGTTGTACAGGGGTTCTGAGTAAAAAGGCTCTTCCAATTGGAGTGCCAGAGTTCTTCCCAAGGCAGAAATTCCATACCTGAAATCCAAAATGTTGAAACAAGGAGAAGATCAGAATGAGGGCAATCATGCCACTGGAGTAGCATCCTTGAACATTGAGGAAAATTCTGATCTGAATTCCCAGATGGCTACACGGAAGGAAAAAGATAAAAATGATTCTAGCACAGAGGGTGAAAAAAAAGAAGATAGCAACAAGGTTGTGCCATTTCACAAATTATTTGTCACCGCAGATTCTCTGGATATAATGTTGATGTGTATTGGTTCTCTAGGTTCTATGGGAACTGGTGTTTGTCTTCCAATTATGACTCTCCTGTTTGGGAACCTTATCGATGCATTTGGAAGCAACAAGGCAAATATAGACAAAGTGGTGCATGAAGTGTCCAAGGTGAAATCTTTGAATCTTTTCAGTTTCCTTTGTTTTGTTTCTTATTTTAATTCAAAATCAAACTAAAGGAAAGTTGTTGATAAGAAAATGGGCATAATTAGTTGAATTTAGATTCGTAGGACCCAATTATTCTTAGGTTTGGGAAATTGTCTTTAAGATTTTTATGTCCAGACTTGGAATTTCAAGGACAAAATGGCCACCGTTGGGCATTTGAGAGATAAAATTCATATCCAATTTTTGACATAAAAATGCAATCAATTGAAATTGGGGAAACTCTCTTAACTTCTTGTCAGTAGAAAGTAATAGAATTGCAACACTTAAAGTATTACATTTTACTGGAACATTTCAGGTACACATTAAGAAATGTTTTCTCTTCATTGTTTACTTGTTTTGAATTAATACACCAAGTTGGGTCATTTCGTCTCTCTACTTCTTCAAACAATAATTGAGAAGCAGAGTTGAGACTGTTACGGAATATCAAGTTACATGCAGGCAATGCTAAAATTCCAAGGCAGGTTCTAAGGGAAAAAACAAATTCCTTAAAATGGATTGGCACAACGATTAGTGTTAAGCTAAACTATGGTGGTGTTAAACTAAACTGTGGTCGTATTAGGCCAGAGGTGACATAGCTCATCAGATTGCTCAGTAACTTAGGAAATAGTATGAGAATCAACCATGGAATTCCACCCTTACACTCGCATTAATGACCCTAGCATCATTCATTATATGTACCATTGGAACCACGCAATTGAATAAATTGCCCCCAAACTTATTATTTTCAAGATGTAGGTAGTGCGAAGTAAATCCAACTCTTATCTTCATATAATGGTCGTCTGAAATGAATCTTCATTCATAAAGAGATATTATACAAATTTTATGCTGAAAGGAGGTGATGTATATTTAAATAACCGTGTCAGACAATAACTACTAAAATTTCATTTTATTCAATCACTTGTGAGAATTCATTATTTGAAAGGGGGGGTTTAGAAGAAATTTCAATTAATTACTGATTCAACTGACTTCTGTATGAGGAAAGCAAGGTAGAACTTTTGATGCTTTTAAGTTTACTTTAATATCGAACTTACTGTTCTGTTGTTTGGGTTGCTGTAGATAGCATTGGAATTTGTTTATCTTGCTTGCGGTGCAGGAGTTGCAGCTTTACTTGGTAAGATATTAAACTTATTATCATGATTTTGATTTTGCAATTTAATTACTATTTTTTCGTAGAAATTGTTCTCTTTGTACAGTATAGCTACTTTTTTTTTATATTGCAAGTCTCCAGGTTTTCTTGCTTGTAACCAGCAGTAAGGTTGATGCATTATGATCTCATTTAACTTAATGCTGGCTGGCAGGGGTGTCATGTTGGATGTGCACAGCAGAAAGACAGGCTGCACGTATTAGGAGTCTCTACTTAAAAATGATTCTAAGGCAAGATATTGGATTCTTTGATAGTGAAACATCGACAGGAGAGGTTATTGGAAGAATGTCAGGTGACACCATACTAATTCAGGATGCTATGGGAGAAAAGGTCAGTCAATAATTGGTATTAACAACTTGCATTGATCTCAACAAACACATCCAGTTTGGGTGAAATTCAGGAAATTTGCAGCCAAAGATATGCTGTGATGACTTCAATCTTCCATTGCCCAATCATTAAAGCTTTCAAAACATATGGATAGAAAACAATGTTTCAACCACCAATCAATCCAGTTCATTGGCTTTCCTAACCCTATAAAATGTAGCAGTTGCCTCTTGGTTTTAGGATAAATTTAGTTGACCAATAAACTCCCAGTTTACTTTCACAGATCAGCAAATTCATTGAAAAATGAAAATGACTTATGTCAAAGGGATGGCATCTTTATAGTTTGTCCAAATATCAAGTTGATAGAAACTACCGTAACACTTTTTTGCATACAATAGCAACCATTATGTGGCCTGCAATCATCTTCCATAATATTTGCCATGCTTTCTTGATAAGTTTGTATGCAACAGCATTGATTTCCTTCTGAAGCTGTCTTTATGCAAATTGGATTGGAAAACAGACCTTCAAAGCCAAGTTGATCCTTTTGGAAAAACAAAGGAGATCTGTAAAGAAGGGCTTGTAGACACATTCCGTCTCTAATATAAAAACTTACTAATGTGATTATCTACTACTCTTTAACATGTGGATATATGTTTTTTGTACGTTTTGATAAGTATGTAACAACATTGATTTCCTTCTAAAGCTGTTTGCCTTTATGGAATTTGGGTCTGGAAAATACATCTTCAAAGCTAAGTTGATCGTCTGGGAACAACAAATAGAGTTGTAAAGAATAGCTCATATACATATTGTTTCTAATATAAAAAATTACTGATGTGATTATCTGCTATTCTATAACATGTGGATATATGATTGTCGTATGATTTATTCAAAACCTGTAAGACATGATGCATTAGAAATAAGTAAAGCAATTCTAATGTGTATAGTCCAAAGAAGAATTCACAATAATATTATTTTTGTGTTTGTTTCTTCAGGTTGGAAAATTCATACAGTTCATAACCACGTTCTTAGCAGGATTTATTGTAGCTTTCATCAGAGGGTGGAAACTTGCCTTGGTAATGCTATCTATGATTCCTCTTCTTGTTGTAGCTGGTGGCTCTATAGCTATGGTAATCTTCAAACTGTCAAGCCGAGGCCAGCAAGCTTATGCAGAAGCAGCAAACATTGTGGAGCAGACAATTGGTTCAATTAGGACGGTGAGTGTTTGATCAACAAGAGATTAATATCTCATATTGGACACTTGCATTCACAATTTCTGGTTGGCTTTTCTATATCTTCCTAGAAGAACAAGTTGTATAGAATATCATGAATGTGCATGATCTATTAAGGTTGTTCATGCAGTTTGCTCTTATGTAAAATTTAGGTTGTGCCTTTTACCGGGGAGAGGAAATCCATAAAAGAGTATGATAAGTCACTTAAGATTGCTTACAAGGCTATGGCTCAACAAGGATTGGCAGCTGGTTTCGGCATTGGGTCTGCTCTATCTATCATGTTTGCTGGATATGCATTGGCTCTTTGGTATGGATCACGTTTAATTCTAAAGGGAAGTTATAATGGTGGTCAAGTGCTCAATGTCATATTTGCAATTATGATGGGAGGAATGTAAGTTGAGTATCGAATGCTCGATGTAGTTTTGTTTTATCAGATAAGAAATCCAACCATCTGGATTTAAACTGAATATGTTTTCTGAATTCATGTCTATAAATGAAAATTAAGATAAATTTCTGCTGAATTTCAGGTCGCTGGGCCAAACGTCACCTTCTTTAAGTGCAATTGCAGCAGGACGAGCTGCAGCATACAAGATGTTTGAGACTATTGACAGAAAGCCAGATATTGATATCTATGATGCAACTGGACTGGTCCTTGAGGATATTCAAGGTGATATTGAACTCAAAGATTTAGAATTCAGGTATCCTGCTAGACCAGACGTTCAAATATTTTCTGGGTTTTCACTGGAAATACCCAGGGGGACCACTGCAGCTTTAGTTGGAGAGAGTGGTAGTGGAAAATCCACAGTTATCAGTCTAATTGAGAGATTCTACGATCCACAAGCTGGTGAAGTGCTTATAGATGGCATTAACATCAAGAAATTTCAGCTTAAATGGATAAGGCAGAAAATTGGATTGGTGAGCCAGGAACCTGTCCTTTTTGCCTCTACCATTAAAGAAAATATTTTATATGGTAAAGATGGAGCTACGCAAGAGGAACTCAAGGCTGCTGCTGAACTTGCCAATGCAATAAAATTTATAAACAAGATGCCTCAGGTTTTTAGTTTTTACACATGACTTTTGATGTTTGATAACATTTCCTATGCAGAGTTCTTGATGGCTGGGGATGTCTCCCATTCTTGAATATAAAGCTCCTTGCACATAATATTTCCACATATTGACCATTATGCTGGTTTTTTCAGGGTTTTGATACAATAGTAGGAGAGCATGGTACCCAACTATCTGGAGGCCAAAAGCAACGGATTGCAATTGCACGGGCTATTCTGAAAGATCCTCGGATTCTTCTCCTAGCTGAAGCTACAAGTGCATTGGATTCAGAATCTGAAAGAGTAGTTCAAGAAGCTCTCAACAGAATTATGGTAAATAGATCAACAATTGTTGTTGCTCATCGTCTAACAACTGTCAGAAATGCTGACATGATTGCTGTAGTTCAGCATGGTTCCATTGTGGAAAAAGGTCATTTTACATAACTCTCCTTTTCCTCTCTTTCTCAAGAGCAAAAACTTAATAATCTGTAAACATTATTCTTATTTATTAACTTGAATTGAGCAGGAGCTTTTACTAAATGAACGACACCCTTTGCATTCATATTCGAACGGATTTAAATTGTAGTTTAGCCATGAACTTAATAATATGGTTCTTTCTTGTGCCATTTTATTGAAATCAATAGAAATGTGATATCCAGGTTCACACTCTCAGCTTATCATTAACCCTTCAGGTGCATACTCCCAGCTTATACATCTGCAAGAAGTGCATCAACCAAAGGAACAGAATGTAAAGGATCCAGATGATCTGGAAATACATCAGGATAGTTCCAAGGCTGTTGGTAGGGTTGGCAGTCAAAGGTCGTCTTCAAGACGGTCTGTAAGTCGTGGGTCATCAGGGATTGGTGGAAGTCATCGCTCATTTTCATTTTCATACACTTTTCCTGCTGGAGTAGGCATCCAGGAAACTGTAGCTATTGAGGAAAGCAGTCAACCAAAGGGAAACAGAAAAAGGAGGGATCTGTTTAGATTCTTTAGGTCCAATACTAAGGTAGATGTGGAAAGTGGTCAGTCAGATTCCGAAATAGATGTTCCTATTTTGCGTTTAGCATCTTTAAATAAGCCAGAGATTCTGGTGTTCGTACTTGGGTCCATTGCAGCAGCTATCAATGGAGTGATATTTCCTGTCTTTGGTCTCTTGCTTTCAAGTGTTATCAAGGTCTTCTATGAACCCCATCACGAGCTTCGAAAAGATGCAAAATTCTGGGCACTTATGTTTGTAGTTTTAGCAGTTGTAAGCTTCATTGTGGCACCTACACAGATGTATTGCTTTTCCATTGCTGGTGGCAGGCTAGTGCAACGCATTCGATCATTGACATTTGCCAAAGTAGTTCACCAAGAGATTGGATGGTTTGATGACAATAAAAATTCAAGGTGACTGATGAAGAATTTAGAAACCTCTTACTGTTTTTGCTGGTACATTTAATATAAGTAGAGAATAGATATCAAATTCATACTAATTTCCAAGTTTCTGTTTTCAGTGGTGCAATAAGTGCAAGATTATCAACAGATGCTGCAAATGTGCGTAGCCTAGTGGGAGATGCATTATCGCTTGTCATTCAAAATCTAGCAACCATCACTGCTGGCATTGTTATATCTTTTACAGCCAACTGGCAGCTAGCACTTTTGTTACTAGCTATAGTACCTCTTCTAGGTTTTCAAGGCTACATGCAAATAAAGTTTATGAAGGGCTTCACTGCCGATGCAAAGGTGTGAGTCCTAATCTTAAAACTCGTTCTTTGGTTTTCCCTTCTAATTTCACTCTATTGTTTGTATGGCTCAAAGATTATTGTCTAGATATTTCTTTTTCACTAAACTCTTCTGCAATGATCTTGGGAATAGGTTGAGAAATAACATACCAGGAATAATAAACATAATGCAGCACTGCAACTGAAACATGGAGAATTTGTTATGAACCAAGTCGGTAAACTGGCCAGAAACCTGCTGTTAAATAAAAAACTACCACTTGAACTTGGAAAAAATGTTAAATTTAGACAAGAAAAACTGAAATGCATTATACTAGAGTTATGCCCCTTCAGAAATTTCTTTCTAAGACTTCTTTGGCCTATCTTTCGAGAATAAGCTGCAACCTAATCTAAAGGTCTGAAATCTGAATTAACATCTGAAAATGTTTTTTTTACTTTTAATCTACCAGAATTTTTTCAAAAAAAGATCTCTAGTATTTGGACAAGCAACAAAACCATTACCAATATACAACTAGTGCATGATGCCTAGAGACATTCCCCACTCCTATAAGTCTTAAACCCTTTTTGTAACTTGTACTTTTCGATGTAGGATAGTAGGTTCTTCTGACTCCTTTATTATGACAATAACAGTTGTAACTCCTTATGACAACTGTGATGCTTATAACTCCCTATAGCACCTAAAATCCTCAAATACTTCCACGTTATTTTGCTTCAACTCTCATGACACATAAGATGCTTTGTAACTCCCTCGTTACTCTTGTAATTCCACATAAAATGACGATAGAATGCAAGTGATCATGAATAAATGGTGCCTGAAGGCCAGGCATGCTAGCACGAGTTTTATCCAGTCAAACCCACTTTTTTTCTTTTTGAAAAAAACATGTATCCTTTTCACATTTTCCATAAAAACTCTGCCATGTTTTTAGGTTTTTGGTTTAAATTTGTTGTCTTTTTTCCGTTTAAACCTCTGTAATTGAATTCCATTTACACTTTAAGTTTGCTGTGTCAATGCCGTGTAAATGGAATCCTACTATGATGACTCCAATACTACCTCTATGGAAAAAGCCTTTTGCATTGATCTTGAGAATAGGTCGACAGATAACATACTATGAATAAAAAGCATAGAATACAACCATATTTGAAATATGATAATCTTATTATGAAGAAAGTCTGTAAGATGGCCCAAGATACACTGTAATAGAGAACTACCACTTTACAAAAAGATGGAATTTAAATGTTTAGACAATAAAAGAAACCAAAATCTGTTGTAAATTTACAATAATGTTATCTAGTGCTGGAGTAATTAGATAAGACTTATACTGTCTATCTTTTGCCATAAGGATATGCTACAAGTGACTTTAAATATCTGAAATCTGAACCAATCGCTGAAAAACTGTTTTTTATAGTTAAGACTGAATATGAAATTTCTGAGTAGGGATCTATAGTATTTGGGCAACAAAAGGAAACTATTACCAAAATCAAGGAAATAACCCAAACAGAATCTTATTATGATCTGTTGTATCCTCTGAACTCACCCAACTCTAGCTGGGTGTAGGCAGGGCTTAATCATATTAAATGTGATTGAATTATAAGTACTTGTTTGTGTCGTTGTAATTTGCAAGGCAATGTTGTGATTTTGTTATAATGTTATTTATTGGTGAGCGCTTTGAGCGTCAGAGACAAATTACAAGTGAGGCAATGAATTAAATCCCAGGTCAATACAACAACATGATTGTCAAGTTTATTCCATCTTACAATTAATTCACATGAAGAAGTACTTATTACAAGCAGAGCTTATGAGAAAACATTGCATCAGATGTATACGTTGATTCTTATAGTTTTCATAGTGAAAATCATCTTATTTTTAGCAAAGAAGATTTTGAGTCAGTGTCACAACCATTAAATGATAGTATCATGAAGTGTAGAGAATTTGCCAAAAGGTTTTCCATGTTTAATGAAATAGTCAAAATTGCAGATACCTATGCAAATAATTTAAGTTGATTTGAAAGAAGTTTGGTGGCGATAGAAGGGCTTTCTTGGGCATGGGTGATATAGATAACATTAATAAAATTAATGAGTAATAGAAAAAGTGCAAACGATGGAGAGGGAGAGATTACCAATCCAGCTCAGGCATTGATTGAAGTCATAGGTCATGACCTTCTTGCACCCTCTTCATCATTACCATGAAACAATGGTGGCAAAACTACCATTAATACAAAGTGGAGAGGGAGTAGAGTGCAAGTATGAGCAAGACACAAAGCAAGAGCAATGACAATGACAAATCAAAGCCTCACTCCCGTGCACTCCACCCCAAAATAGACACTTGATCACAAGGTGATGTCTTCATGATCCATGGGGCTGGTGATAGATATCTGTATGGTGTTATTCTTGGGGTACCAAATGTTGTATGATATCCTTGATATAGAATTATTTGGGAATGAGTGTCTTGTGTATGGCTTGAGTATTGGTCATGCTTAAAGCAAGTTTATAATTACCATCGTATGTCCTTCGAAGTTCAAATGATTTTTACGTGGCCTTGTTGATTCATGTTGTGTTCTGTTAGAAGGATGTCATAACATAACATTATTTTGATACTCGATATGATTGAATCATATTATAGTAAGACATCACTTGGAGCTATATTGGTTCTTTTGCATAATTGTTGCGTCTTGAAAATATTTTGACTCATACTACACTGTGCTCTGACATGATTGGATTTATTTTAGATTATGTGTATGGATTTGATTCAGAAAATTTGTCCTTAGATGTAGTTCAACTAATTAATGACAAGTACTACTCAATATGGTATGGTGTTTTGCCATTATATATATTTGATTGATAACTGTATGCTAAGGTTATGGTTGGCAATATACAAAAATTTTGTCCTCAGAAGTAGAATATTGTCTAGTATTACTATTGTCTAATAAATATCATGTTTCCAAATAACAAGTGAATGAAGTAAATGGCGTTTGAAATTACTTTATGAGTTTGTATTTGTTCACCATACGTGTTCAGTATGTCGTTAATTTGACCCCAAGACCTATAGGACCATGTCTCTAGGTTAATGGATCACTATATGTGGTATGTAACCGGGTCAACTTACCCAAAGTTTGTGAATTTTTGTGATATCTTGGCTATAAGATGAACCCACACATCAAAACAAAGTTTGATATATGTGTCATTAGCTGGTTATCACCAATATTGTGTAGGTGATGGATGCCAAGAGCTAACCGTTATCTCCTACCGATCAGTTGGCTTTCCCGATAGCATAGATATGAAGGATAACAGGAGCTATCCATGATATAATACAAGAGTGGTTTAGATAACTATCACTAGTGTCGTGCAGGTGATAGATGTTAGAAGCTAATTGTCATATTTTAGGGTTAAACTGATTGTTGGCAATAGCTTGAAAGTAATGGATGCTAAGAGCTACTCACATATGATATGGCTTAGTCGGCTTTCAGTAGTACCATGCAGGTGTTGGAAATAGGCCACACTTGAACCAAAGAAAAATAGAAGGTCTTAGGTTTGAGTCCTAGCTGGTCCATGAAAAGTTCAATACTAGATTGTAGATGCCAAGAGCTACCAAATTCCAGGTTGGATCGATTTTTGCCAATGGCATGGAGGTGATGGATGTTAGGATCCACCGACTTGAATGGTTTAGTGAGCTGTAGAAATCTTACTAATGGATTCGTGTGTTGTGTGTTGTTACACTTGTGCCTTTGCCGATGATGAAAAGGTGGGACCATGATGTACTATAGGATGCACCAACATTCCTCTTTTCAACCGGGATGTACTTAAGGGTTTCTGTGTTAGTGAACCATGTAAAGGGGAAAACGCTCGTAGAAGGGTCGTAAACACATTTTTAGTAGCTGCTTACTATATGTCACATGATGTTATCGAGTTGTTCACATTGTATATATGTTGTGCATCCTTAAGCTAGTCACTTTGTATATGTGATGCATGACTAAGCTAATATGTGATGCATGATTGAGCTAGTTACACTATGTATGAGCTAGTCACTATGTGTACTTGTGTAAGTATGTATGAGCTAGTCATATTATGTATATGTGACACATGTGTCACATGTGTGAGCTAATCACATTGTGTACCTATGATATAGGTATGAGTTGGTCTCTATGTGGTTTTATTTAACTAGCTTTTAACTAGAATGCATTTCCTATCCTACTATTGTATATGGAGAGAAATTGGAAGCATAAGTCCAATTAATAGTTGTGATTTAAAAAAAGGTCAAGGATCTCATCTTGGATGCAGGGGATGACGACTATTATTGGTGTCCGAACTGCAGAGTCTTTGATTCCCATATAGGGATATGTAGGCAAGGCCATTGTGAATGAACCAACCCTTGAGGTGTAGGTTTGGGTCTAGGAATAGCCTTAAAACTGGAAGTTTGTTGTATTTAGTGTGAGTACGTAAGATTGTGGCATACGGTTGCTGCTAGGTTATGGTAGGTAAGGTTGTGAACTGGAACTTACAAATTGGACAGAAGTTGCTTGGTTGATTAAGATTTTGAGGTGTAGTGAAATAATAATAAAAAGTTAGCAGTAACTAGGGGTGGTTATTACACAATCGAAATGACGTTCCAGTTGGTACATAAGACATTTAGGTGAATTTTCCTGAAATTCTCGTCCTATACACAATCAAGGATCTTATCAAAATACCATTTTTTATTCAATCTCTATCCTTTTCCTTTCATGCTGAGAAGCAAATGAAAGCAATTTTAATGACAGAATGAAAATGTTTTGATTAAAGAATTCTTATTTTCCAAAGGGAAACCAAGATTTTTCTCGCAAAGAATATATGTGTAAATATGTATGGCTTTGTTGATGAAATGTGCAATATCTTTCTGTGTTGTAACGGGAGGATAATTTGAGTGATCCGTATTGATAGACATGCATGTATGTTTAGATTCTTTCTTGTGATATCAAATATAATTCTTGACTCGTGAGTCTCAATCATATAGAAAAACAATTTTTTGTTCCTTTCAGTTCAAGGATTTAACAAAGTAACTAATGATTTCAAGTGGGTATGCTCAGGTGGTGTATGAGGAAGCAAGTCAAGTTGCAAACGATGCTGTTGGAAGCATTCGGACTGTTGCCTCCTTCTGTGCAGAGGATAAGGTTATCAATTTGTACAACGAAAAATGTGCCACTCCTTTGAAAAGTGGAGTCGAGCAGGGAACTATAGCTGGAATTGGTTTTGGATTGTCAATTTTTTTGATGTTTTGCCAATATACAGTCAACTTTTGGGTAGGGGCTCATTTGGTTAAAGATGGAAAGACAACTTTTGATGATGTTTTCAAGGTAAGGGTGACCTGGTACTAAGTTTCTTGTTTTGTAATTTTTTATGAATGAGAACGTAATGGTTGCAAGGGCTCGATTTGCTGGATTTACAAAGATGCGTAAAAAGTTGTTTGCTTAATCTGATGAAAATTTGAAATAAAGAGCTTGCAATGATTTAAATGGGTTTTTAAGGGAATATATTTGACATTTTAAAATATTTTAACAGAATCTAGTTCTGTATTCCATTTTTAAGCTTAGAATGTTTGAGACAGGTGTATTTTGCTCTGTCAATGGCTGCCATGGGAGTCTCTCAATCAGCAGGCCTTGCCCCCGACCTTGCAAAAGTCAAATCCTCTGTCAATTCAGTGTTCAAAATTCTTGACCGTTCATCTAAGATTGATGCAAGTGAAGTCTCAGGGACTACTATAGATAATGTAAAGGGTGACATTGAGTTTCAGCATGTCAGCTTTAAATATCCAACCCGTCCAGACGTGCAGATTTTCCGCGATTTATGCTTATTTGTTCATTCTGGAAAGGTAATTGTGGTAATTCCACTCTAATTGATTCATTAAGGAAAACATTAGTTAACAATTTGAAACAACAATGGATGCATTTTGAGGTTATTAACTAGGCTACCGGACAAATGCCTCAAAACTTACTGATAGTTCTATCTTTTGTTTTGATTTGGACAGACTGTTGCTCTTGTAGGCGAGAGCGGAAGCGGTAAATCATCAGCCATTGCACTTTTGGAGCGATTCTATGATCCCGATTCAGGCCGAATATTACTTGATGGAATTGAAATTCAACAGCTTCAACTTAAATGGTTAAGAGAGCAGATGGGTTTGGTGAGCCAAGAGCCCATTTTGTTCAATGACACCATCCGCGCAAATATTGCTTATGGAAAGGAGGGCGTAGTAACTGATGAACAAATTGTAGCAGCTACTGAGGCTTCCAACGCTCACAGGTTCGTCTCAAGCCTTCCCCAAGGATATAACACAACTGTTGGGGAAAGAGGGGTACAATTATCCGGGGGTCAAAAGCAACGAATTGCAATCGCAAGAGCAATACTAAAAGATCCCAGGATACTTCTCTTAGATGAAGCTACAAGTGCCCTAGATGCCGAATCAGAACGCATAGTTCAAGATGCATTGGACCGTGTAATGGTAAACAGGTCCACTGTTGTTATTGCACACCGCCTTTCAACAATTAAAGATGCAGATCTCATAGCGGTGGTGAAGAATGGAGTGATTGCAGAACAAGGAAAACATGATGATCTGTTCAACAAGCGAGATGGAATCTATGCATCCCTGGTGAAATTGCACAAGTCATCCTCATAGTACTTGCCTTAAACACAGAAATTTCAAATTTTCTCTCAGCCGCATTTCATGTTATTGGCAGGCAGAGCTAGAGTTGCGCTGTTAGTAAATATCTTATTAGGTCCATAAAATGTAATAGGAACATATAAGGAAAAAAAGTCTGTGTGCAAGGAGGTATTGTTACAGCTAGGACGTATGGTTATAGCTAGAGGCATCTACAATGATATCAAAATGACAAAAATATGTTACATTTTAATTTTTTGGAAGTGTTATTTTATTATTCCAAATAAAATAGAATTCTTGTCACTTGTTTTTAAGTTGATTCACAATTTTTTGCATGAGGAGTTTAATGGATTTGTATTCTTGATGTTTAATATTTTACAATGATTCTCTTCTATTATAAGATTTCTCTTGACATATTTTACATATATATTTTTAATATAAATATACTAGTGTTATTTTCAGCATATATGAAATGATAAAACTAAACTATGAACATTGAGTGATTTAGTCTATTAGAATTGTTAGAATAGCTTACACATGATGTTGGAATTGGAAACAGATATGGGAGTTCATCATAGGAAGTGGAGGGGTAACTGCATTAAAATGATGTGATTAAGGTAATATATCATTCTCTAAAGGATCTGGTAACTGCATTAATATTTCTTAAACAAATTTTAATACATTCACAAGGAAGTTCAAGAGCACAGTTAACGAGTGTGCTAGTTGTCACAAAATCACGCTAATCTTAATAGGCACAAACTCATTGAACCAGAGAACTGAAACCTAATTAATAAACTACAAGGAAGATATATATGGTATGAATCTTTTAGTTTAATTTCTTTCAGGGCAATTTTTTTAGATGCTAATCTATTTCATTATGTCGAGAGGTATCTACAATGACATACAAATATCCGTAAACAAAAAATTGATTTTGAATAAATTTGACGTGTAGATGAAGGTAAATGCATGCATGTTTCAGTTTCTCTATAAGTATTATTTTATTACTTTGAATAAAATAGAATCATTGCCACTTGTCTCTAAGTATATGAAATTGTTACATCTTTAATGAGAGTGAAAGAGTGCAGCATTATTCAGCTCCATGTCCTTCTTGACAACTAATAAACATGCAAGACAATTATGTGATCTCTCTCGACATTATTTTACGTTTATTTTTATTAGAATATAAGTATACTAGTTATTATGCAGAGAGACATCTATGCATGAAATATGCCATGTTTCAGCTTTTGTGGAGGTGTTATTTTATTACTCCAAATAAAATAGAACCCTCACCACGTCTCCACTAGATTCACATTTTTTTGCATGCAAGACTATAATGTATTTGTATTCTTGGTGTTTAGTATTTTAGAAGAAAATTTATTTTACAGATGATTATCTTCTATATTAAGATATCTCTCAGCATATTTTACATATATTTTTTAAATATAGATATACTAGTTATATATGTACCTTATTGATTAAAGGGATTTTGGAACTGAGCCATGTAAAGTTTTTCAATTTTATGACTTTGTTGCACATGTCATACCACAATTTCTATGGGAACCTTCGAGTTTTGTTTGTATTGAATTGTGGGTCATTTTAATTGGTTAAGTATAAGGGCCTTTCATTTTCCCTCTTTTAAATGGTCTTGGCTTTTCATTTCTCCATATTTGTTATTGTTGGAGTTGAAAGCTTGACAACGTCATTATATAGCTCCCTCACCCAAATGACCAAGGAAATTTGTTTGAAAGGTGTTTCAAAAGCTAAGTTTCCTAACCCACCTCCAAACATTGTGTTTTCACTTCTAGAGTTTGAAGAAATCTATAAATAGCTTGAAAATTTCACCTCTGTGGGTTACTTGTGGGAAGGGTCTCCCCTATATGCATGCTTCGTAACTAGGTTGCCAAATCTTGGACCCCACCTAGGATTCATCTTGTTGTACAAAATCTTTCTAAAGTTTTTTTTTTCTTTTGCATTTTGTTGAAGCCAATCATGCTTGGATTGTTCTCACTCGAGCCCATGGCTTGTCCGTTCTTTCTTGCTTATGTATAAACCTTGGACCCGTGACTTATCAATCATAGATGAAAAGTTTCATCATGTCCTAGTTTGGATCAAATTCCCAAGCTTACCTTTGCCTTTCTAGCACTTTTTGTCCCAAATAGTTACCTCAGTGAGTTCTACTGTTTGTGTAGAATCAAAGAAATTTTATTTGATTCGCCCTAATAATCGAATTTGTATCTCACTCGAGCCCATGGCTTGTCCGTTCTTTCTTGCTTATGTATAAACCTTGGACCCATGACTTATCAATCATAGATGAAAAGTTTCATCATGTCCTAGTTTGGATCGAATTCCCAAGATTACCTTTGCCTTTCTAACACTTTTTATCCCAAATAGTTACCTTAGTGGGTTCTGTTGTTTGTGTAGAATCAAAGAAATTTTATTTGATTCGCCCTAATAATCAAATTTGTATCAAGGTTAACCTTTCAAAGGACCTTAAAGAAAATGTGGATATTCGGATTGATTGGTCTCACTACTCCTAAAGAATCCAATGCATCAACCTTTTGAACACTTTTTATTGATGTCAGGCATTCAACCATAAGATTAAGGAAATTGTCAACTAGTTTCACAATGCCCTAAACTTGCTTCCCAACCCCCTATGGGATGCCATCTCCTTCAAAAGAAGAGTTTGTCTGGTCTATTTCGATTAACAACAAAGCCAAGAATACTAGGGCTCTTATATCCTCCCTCAAATCTTTTGTGCGACGAGTTTCAATTCCATAAGTTTCAAAATTTGTAGATACCTCAATATCAACAACAATAGTTTCTACTCCCCAACTTAGTTCAGTTGCTTGTCAATGAGTATGTACCTCGACTCAAATAGTTAAGCAAACTCAATGTTCAATTGGCAGCTATGTTGCTCAAGACACTATGGTTCAAAACAATTGTTCCATCCTTGAGGGTTTGGATAACGAGGAAGTGCCCCTTGATTTTCAATGAATAGTATTTCCTAGAATGTGA
Organism: Cryptomeria japonica; assembly: GCF_030272615.1. NCBI lineage: Eukaryota > Viridiplantae > Streptophyta > Pinopsida > Cupressales > Cupressaceae > Cryptomeria > Cryptomeria japonica. The sequence goes on along the minus strand of NC_081405.1, from coordinate 685,233,930 downwards.
GAGGTCTCATAGACCACCCTTGAAAATACTCTATTCTTGATATGTGAGTTATGTTGAACACCCAACCGGACTAAGAGGGGGGTGAGTCAGTCTAAAACTTCAAAATAGATTATTAATAAACAACATTAACTAACTTAGCGCTATCACATTAATCACTAGCACATAAGCATTGACCATCAACACATGAACACCAGATTTATATGGAAACCCAAACAGGGAAAATCCATAGTGAGAATCAAACTCACAATATGAATAACAATGATAAAAATGTTTTAAGCTTATTGTAAAGACGTCAATCTAGGATCTAACTCTAAACTACTCTTTATTCATAAATAAACTTAAAATTTCAATCTCTAAGCATATTTTATACAAGATAGAAGCAACATCGAATATATCATAATAATGCACATGAATAATACAATATCCAATACTAAGAAGTTCTTATTTCCTACTTAGGCTTCCAAATTGCCTTAAGAATATACAAGAAGATGCATCCATCGATCTTTAGTCTGAGTTGCTTCCTTCTGTCTTTTGAACGCAGACGAGAACAAGAATCAGGCGCTTTGTCCGCCCAACCTTGAAGCTTACGCTTCCCCAAAATTCTTGGTCAATCAAGAATACCCGACCCTGCATGAATTGGTTTAACCAAAGAATTTGAAAGCAAGAGGGAATTTGGTGCATGCCTAGATAATATATGCATTTTCATTTTTCCTACTTCATTCTAAGAAACAAGCATTCGCTATCATACTAGGATGTGGTAGAGAGTATAATTAAGGAATTTCCATCTTTTTCCACGGATAATTCAAACAATAACTCGGTCGAGTATATGCCATGCACAACAAAATAATAGTTGGAAAAAGCAACTATTCTCTATAAAACATCCACATTTGGCACCCGTCCCGAAAGGTAAATTTTCTAACTCAAGCTTAACCCTAGCTTGATTCCCTCAAACACAAATTCTATTGAGAATACAATCTTTCTTTTAAAACAAATATAGAGATATCATTTTTGTTTACTAATCATTACTTGTCTAATATATCTATAGAAGACAATCTTTCATATTTTGGAAAACGATAAACTTTTATAAGCAATAATCTTAATATCAATCTTTCGTCTAAAATAAATTACATACAAAAGAAGGTGTTATACATGTATGAAATTAATCTCATATATAACCTAAAGTACGCAAACACATTCTTAAAATAGAATTAAAACTAATTATTTTTATAGAAAAATACGATATTAACATCTTTTCTCCAAATTCTTTTCTTCTATTCCACAATGGTTTGCAAAGCATTTCAAATAAGATAATAATAATGGCTACCCATTTGGACGAACATACCTATTATCTAAACTTCCATTTCTACACATTTTATACCAAATATAACAAATAAAATAAAACATAAACAAAGGATTCTAATCTCTTGGAAACTTAGAGTGGATTGTAAGCTTTTGACCTTGTCGTTCTTCGTCAAATGATTCCACACCTTGATCGCAAGTCTCTCTTTCTCTCCAACTATTCTTATCTCTATCCAACTATCTCTCTATCGCTCAATCTCTACGATATTATCCAACTATCTCTCTATATCAAACTATTCTTCCTCTATATCAAACTATTCTAACCCTCCCTTCAAGAAATTATCGCTCTTCTAATCTCGTGTGAGAATAGAATGCTCAAAGCGTGTGTGTATATGTCTATTTATTCTAATCTTTAGCTATGTTTGCTGCTATCCTTTGGGTCTTATTTACTGTTCCACTATTTCTATTGTCATGTGGTTGTAACTATAATCTCCACGCAGTTCTATGAATTAAATACCACCCTCATTTTGTGGCAAGTTCGAGTCTTTTATTGTTAAAAACTTCCAACCGTTTCAGTTGGAGCTTGATTGCTACATGGAATCTGTCGACTTCTCAGCTTATCCACCGAAGAGTCACGTTGCATGCCAAGTCACCCCAAGGGGTCGTGGGAGTGTTTAAGTCTCCATCGTGCTCTGGTCTGCGTAATTGCTTTGACAACAACCACTGTGGATGGAGGGAGTTCTGCTAACAAACCGACCAAAGCGGCTCTTCCTCCGGCTTCAAACGGTCGACTACCTGTTCAACCCGCCACCTTATACTATTAATATGTTTAATATTATATTTATATATTAAATGACTCTTCATTAATATTAAACATTAAACTTTGTTTTTAATAAATTCTTTGATAAACCCTTTCTTTGATTATATATATATATATATATATATATATATATATATCGGATTTTCATTACATAGTTTAATTTCATAAATACATATACAATATTTATAAATACATGATCAAATTATTATTAGAATTCATATATATATATATATATATATATATATATATATATATATATATATATATATATATATATATATATATATATATATATATAATGCGTATATATTTTTAATCTCAAATGATTACGTATATGTATAGACAAAATTCTTGACGAAGTCAAATTCACGATAATTGGATATTGATATATGTATATGATTGAATAAATTTCCCATATATATATATATATATATATATATATATATATATATATATATATATATATATATATATATATATATATATATATATATATATATATATATATTATTCAATTTACAAAATTAAACTCGTAAGTACAATTTTCATACATTTATACATATCTAAAAAGAACATTAAACCTAGGGTCAATATTCATTTTTGAATCGTTTATACATTTTATCTCTTTTAACAATAAAGCATAATATTTCATAATTACTCAGACAACTTAGATTTAATTCAAACACTACTCACATCATGCAATTAATGCACATGTATAAACATTTAAATCAATCTACTTCTTATTCCAAATTCATCATTTCAATTTGAACAAATACTCAAATAAGGTCATTTAAATCATCCATATTTTCAAGATACAAATTATAAATCCTAATGTGGTGTGTGAGAGATTCCCTTTTCCATCGAAGTTGTTCAGTTAAAAGCAATTCTACCTGATTCGTGTTCTCGCCTTCGACCTCCTTCACCTCATCCTGCATTACTTGCACTCAAAATTTTATCAGTATTGACAAACCCACAAGAATATTAAATGTCGAATTTAATATCAATTGCAAGAGTAAAAAGCATACTATATTTCCTCATACTAGATTATGAATGATCTAATCTATTTTAAATTTCAAAATCACATTACATCTTTAAATTGCACAATATTAAATAAAACGATTCGTGACACTTATTGTCAAGGAGCACCAACACTTGAAGGACTTGTATAACTAAGAAGCACAACCCTTAGCAAGATACGAAAAGGACTTGCTCAACTGAATATCACATGTTTAGGATAAGATACAAATTGTTGTTGAATGACTCACTGTCAGTCAGCAACGAATAAAGTAGCTGAATTCAAATTGAGAAAGAATCTCCTAAACATGAAAGTGTCCTTCAACAATTGGATCAAGTGACCAACATCATGGCAAACATCTCTGACAATCTTCACTATCATAGCACACTGTCTTGCAAAATATATCGCCTTTAAAGCTCTCCTCAAACTGACTTTCGCATAACCACAAAATCAATTATGTTTGCATATCATTCACATACACTTCTCACACAATCCACTTTTCATCATACAATAATTCATCTATCTGCACATCTTAAATATGAGATACAACATTGAAATCCTATTTAAGTGTCAATAAAAATAGAATAAGCAATATTGCACAAATTACGCCACCCAAACCTAAAATACTCAAATCGGTCCACTCCAGGAGAAAGAGTGAACCAAAACATATTGCAATACACCCTTCCATGATTGATCCAACAATTCGTACATGCTAACACATTCTTTGAAACTGTTACCAAATGTAACACATAGAAATAACAACTAGTCAACCACATAACCTCTTTCGATGCAAAATACTCTGTGGATATCCACACGCCATGGTGAGGCCAAAAACAACATCTAAACACATATTCAAACCAAATAAATATGATCCAGTAAACCACAACACAATCAACAACATAGTTGAAAGGCACCAAATTCTTTATGGACCATCCTGAATACAAGATGCCACAACCAACATCAAAACCATTAATTGCAACAAAAAACACAATTCATCAACAACCACAAGCATATGTAGACCAACATCCATCTGGATTACCAAATTTGACATCAATTATGACAACCATACAAGCTCATGCTTCCAAAAATCTCCCCCTTTGTCATTGGTGGCAGCACCAACACATCACTCTCTCATAATAATCTCACAACAACTCTCTCCCAAATATCAAAACAACTCTCTCCCTTTTTGACAACAATGACAAAGGGCATCGTAAAAACATACTGACCAACTCACACCATTTCTCTCCCTAAGAGAAATAACAACATCAATCCAAGAGACAAGGATAAGCGCTAAGTCTCCCCCTAGAAAGATGCACCACTGAAAATGCATCTAGTTAGAAAAAGGAGGTGCAATAATCCCTAACTTTTGCCTGGGATACTCAAAAGTGTCATTTGTCAATGCCTTAGTAAAAATGTCTACTACCTTCTCTGTTGTAGAAATGTATTCCAATCTAACTTCTTTCTCTACAACCTTCTCTCTTAAGAAATGATAATAGATTGAGATATTTTTAGTTCTTGAAAGCATAACCAAATTCTTTGAAATGTTTATAGCATTGATATTATCACACACAATAGGAATAACTTCGTCATATACCACTTTGATATATTTAAGAGTCTACTTCATCCACGTAACTTGAGTACAATAAGATGCTGAAATAATATATTCAGCTTCTACGGTGGATTAATGACATTGATTCTTGTTTCTTACTAATCCATGACACCAAATTGTCTCTCAAAAAAAATATACCACCACTAGTACTCTTTTTATCATCAATACTTTTGGCCCAATCAACATTTGTTTATGCTTTCAACATGAAATCTCCACCCTTCTTGTACCATAGGCCAAAATCTTGAGTTCATTTTAGATATCTAAAAATCCTCTTCACTACTTGTTCATGAGTTTGATTCAGACTAGCTTGAAATCTTGCAACCAAACATAGTCTGCATAATATCTGGTCTATAAATAGTAAGATATAACGATCTTCCAATCATAGATTTGTTTTATCAATATCCGAAGATGTATCATCTTTGTATAATTTGCAACCAACAGCTAAAGGGGTAGTAATAGGTTTACAATTCTCCATATCAAACTTCTTTAACATCTTTGACATACTTAGCTTGAAAAATAAAGATTCCATCATCCAACTGAGTAACTTGAAGACTAAAAAATAAAGACTTCTCTCCAAATATAGACATCTCAAATTCTTTTTGAATCTCTTTTGTAAATCCTTTACACAAGCCATCACTTCCTTCAAAGATAATTTTATCAACATAAATAACAACAATCAACAAATTAATAGCTTCAACCTTAAAATAAATATTGTTGTCTGCAGTTCCTTTCCTGAAGTTTTGTTGTAACAAATATTTGTCCATGTTAGATGCAATGACAGTCTCAAAGACACTGAGAGGCAGGGGGGTGGTGAATCAGTGTCTAACCAGTTAATGGAATATTTGAACTTATTTATAACTTTGCAACCCAAATTAATGTATTGGTAAACAAGTAATAATGTAGCAAAGAGAAATAGCAGAGATAGTATAAATGCACACCATAACATAAGATATTTTGGCGAGGAAACCTGGTAAGGGAAAAACCTCGGTGGGATTTGTGACCCACAATATTTAGTCATTGGCCAATATGAATAAATATTACTTACAATAGGCGCTTGCACATGCAGGAAGGCCAATAGCCTAGAGCTCACTGCTCAATGAAAGAGTCTCACTGACTACAAAATGGATAATTAAATCCAAGACAGTGTACTGCTCAAAATAGCATCTGCAATGCTTGATTCAGTACCGGTTTAAGCTCAGTCAGAAACCTTAACCAAAAACCTTTTCGGCGAATGATATTCGCTCACATAACCTATCTTCTATGATCTATTACATAATCGCCTCTCTTCTATTCTGTATATTATCTTGTTTCAAAATGACCTATAAGATCGCATACATATATGTGTCTTTACAATACATCATGTCAGCTTACAGATAATTAATTATATTACAATACAATTCATATAAACAAAATTTTGTCTCATGTCGGTTTGAGTGCCAATATGCTTTATTGCAAGTGTAAACTAGATGTTGATGAATGAACTTGTTGTGTCTGTCAATGCCGGTAGATGATGTCTGTGTTTTCGTTGAACGAATCCTATTACTGGTTGGTTGCCATCAATGACAACATCAACCATTCTCATGTGAGTGTAGAATGCCAACAATCTCCCCCTTTGGCATTGATGGCAACACTCATGAGAAAAATCCAAAAAATGTTGTCGAAAAATGAAGTCCAAAACTGATCCCCAAAAAGGAGTGTGCTCCCCCTGAGCAAGTGATTTCTTATGTGATTTTTTCTCCATACTACTCCCCCTTTGGCATCAATGACAAAGGATGTCAAAAAGAATCAAAGAGTACAAAATTCTACCTCATAGCCTGTAATCGGTTGTGTATAATTTGAAAGATATCCGCCAAAATTATATTCAGGCTTTGCATGAATTTATTACTGTTAGAAATAAAGGTTTCGGTCTGTTGGATCATGTCGTTTAGATAGTGCATCTATTGCTCTAGTGATCGGTCTCCTTGAATTGATGCTTTAGATAGCTCAACCCGTTGAGTTGTAAGGTTGTCCAATCTAGGACCAAGTTTGTTTTTAAGCTCCTGGGCCTTCATCCTTATCCTTGCTTTTTCTTTTTCCAAATTATCAATCTTTTCTTCAAAAACTACCATTTCTTGTTCAGAAACTAAGGTAAGTTCCGAAGAACCTATCATATTATCTGCTATGTCATCTATCTCCTTTTGTGTTTTCTTAATCTCCTCATCAATTTCTTTAGTCAGGTGGCGAGGCTTGCAAGCTTCCTTATACAAATCCTTATATTTCAAAATTGTTGAATTAAGTACCGGTAATAAGGAATAAATATGCTCAGTACAGTCCTTGATAGTTTTGTCAAAGAATTCACCTTTTTCTTTATTCACCCTTTCCTTAATAGTTTCTTCATTAACCTTATCTACAGTTAGAACATTTGGTCCAATTTACCCAAAGAACCATCAATATGATCTATCTTACATGCTGGTGCAATCATTTTTAAAATAGGCAATGTGTCATCAATGGCCTTAAATGCTAAGGTGTTGCAATATGTGATCCTCCTTATTGAATCCAAAAGAACATCTGTTACATTTGTAGGTTTGAAATCTATAGTGGATGTGCTAGGTTCTGTAATAACTTTCTTTTCATCAGACACTAGACCAATTACCTTAACAATTTCTTCCTTGTTTCCATCATTTGTTACCTCTTTATTTACAGTTGTTGCCAATTTCTCACTCTGTGTATGTACCTCAGCTTTTGTTGGTTTCTCAGTGTCAGGTTTCTTAGCTTCCGCCGGTATTTCAATGTTCTGAGAGTCAACAGTGTTAATCGGTGACTCAAAGATCTCAACATTCGTAGCATTGGCTATCTTAACCTTTGCAATCTATTTATCCATGACAATATTAAAATCCTTTGTATCTACATTCATAGTAAAAAGAATTTCCAATTCTGGATTAGTATCATCATGAGTTATTGCTTCATCCTCCTTATCTGGTTGACTGTTTGTATGTACCGGTGTCCCTGAAGTTATTGGTGGGGTGTCCTATGCCAGTGGAGAAAGGTTATCTTTGACCTTTATAACAGGTACACTACCAATTTTACCTTTACTTTTATCTTTCTGATATACCTTTGAAAAAGACATCCATTTTTTTGTCTATCCCTTTATTCTTTCTTTTCTTTTTCTACAAAAAACATGTCCCATTTGTCAACAATTTCATCTGCTATTTCTTTCACTCTCCCAACCATTAGACTAGCCTGTCGATGACCACTCATAAAAACTGACCGATTGTCTTTAGCAATTAGTTCATCAATCTCCTCCCTGGAATTAACAGGATGAACCGCCAACAATGCTTCAACCTTTAACTTTTTATCCCGTTCCATAACCGACATTCTTTTAGCCTCTAATCTTATGTATAAGTCATTTGGCAGATCATCTACAACCTCAATCAAAACTTTCTTGTAGATGTAAAGATGCAAAATAATGCTTTCCTCTATTGTCTCCTTGTCAAAATCCTTGAAAGAATGATAAAATTTATTCACATTACTAAGATTACCTTCTTGTGTTATTTCATTGGTCAGTTCTTCCGGTGTAAGGGTATCTGGTGCCTTAGGTTGTTGTTTCTTCTTCGGAGTTAATTTCTCTTTGGGCTCTCTCACATCCTGTTGCTTCTTCCTTAATGTTCTTGTCCTTTTAGGAGAAGGAGAAGGTACCGGTGAAGATTTCCTCTTCTTCCTTTCAACTCTTTTGAACTCTAATGCCTTATCACTGTTTGTATTAGAAGAAGTGACAACTGGTGAAACATGAGCTACCGGTTCCAGTCCTTCTAGTTCACTAACAAAAATACCACTTATGTTCATCACATTTTCTTTAACTTCTTTATCCATTTTGGATGCATCTCTGATGAATTTTCTTCTTCTTTTTCTCTGCTTTTGCATCGAAACAACACTCTCAATAGTGTCAGCATTGCCAAAAATTTCTTCAGAAGGTTCCCTTGGTGCATCAAGAAGTGTCTTTGCATAAGCTTCAAGAATATTCAGATCTACTTCATATCCCATCTCTGTTATCCAAATGGTTCTAGGAGTAACAACTTCCATCCATGTTTCATCTCTTTTGATTACAAAACATATTTGATTGTCATACTTATCCATAATACTCTGCGGTATCCTTTCTCTAGCCTTCATCTTGGTTTGAAAGTTTTTGAAATAGGTTGTTACCATGTCATCACTGTTAGCACCTATGTCGGTAATAGCTTCCATGATCTATCTACCAATAGGGATGTCACATGCAAAGTCCTTGTGACCAATGTCGAGTATCTCCTTTGTGAAGTAAAGCATTAAACACACAAGTAGATTCCCAAAACGGAATGTTCCCTTCTTATCACCCTTAATCTTTTTCAAGTTATCTAGCAATTCATCTTTAACCCACTCACAAATGTCAATTTTAGCATTGTTCTTATCCATTTCGTATGCACTATGTATACACAAGCTAGAAACAAAATTTAACCTATTTGCATGAGTAACCCTGTATCCAAATACCATGCTCACATATTTAACATTTGCATCAGTGATATCACTAACCCAAAGAGATTTGTTGTCAAATGTAGCTCCGATTAGGTCCATAACACCCTTGTTTGGTATCTTCTTCTTTTTGTCGGGCCTAGTACTGGTTGAGGGTAAATCAGTAACTGCCTTGATTGCTTCCTTAATGATTTTAAAAACAAAGTCTAGCCACATAAACTCCCCATGAACCCTACTCTATACAAAACGAACTATCTCATCCAGAAATTCAGGAATGTTCAGAATTTCAACAAATTCTAAATCCTCAACAATCTTATGCTTCGGCTTGACTAAAACTTTGTTCATCAGTTATAACATCTTTGTGCATGTTTTTCAAATCACCAGACCCTAAATTTTCTATGTTGCAGTGAATATAAATCCTCGGGTCTTCGACAAAATCAACTCCCTTCATAATCTTAGAAAAGGCTCCGATGGAATCATCTTGCTTAGAAATCTCAAGAATGATTTTAAACATGGGTCTAGGTTGCTTAATATTCTCTACCATAGTAGGGTTTGCAATGAATTCAGGTATAGAGGATGGAGATGCCATTGCGAAAGATAAATACCTTTTGACTTGTGAAATCCTTGAATGCCCTAAAAGATCTTTGTTGCTTCACCTTAGGAATGCCTTTGCTCTCTCTTTGCGCTCTTTGAATGCTTAGATGCTTGGTGGATAGAAATGAGGGCTATCCGGTGATTTATAACCAAAATGTTCTCCAACAACTACATTAAATGCTTGTCGGTTAAGTGAAATCTTAACATATCTGCCAGTAAAGAAGAAATATAACTTCTTACCATCAACCGAGGGTAGAATGCATGATTTTCAATTTTCTGCCATACCCCCTAAGGATTATTCCTTAGTCAGATGAAGAATCTCCTACCGGTGGAGGATTACTCTGTTCTACTGGTGCAGAGACAGATTCATCAATTCTCTGATCTCTCTTCTTAATCCATTGTTTTGAAAATTCTTGCTTTATTTCATTTACTTTTTCTTTTCCCTTCTCATTAGATCCTTTATTGTTCTCCGGTATAGTCTTGCTTCTACAAAATTTTGCAATATGTCCAATCTTGTTACATGCATAACAAGTTACATTATTCCTCTGAATAGCTTTTTCCATATCCTTGACCAGTTTGTGTTCTGCATTGATTAGATAAATGTCCAAATCTACCACAAACATAACATTTCACATTCATTCGGCAACTTTATGAGTCATGACCAACTTTATTGCATTTGGAACATTGACCAGTGGGTAAATTTGTATTCTGATTATTTCTAAATCTGCACTCATTTGCTCTATGACCAAATTTGTTGCAATTAAAACATTTCCCATTAAATTTATAAGCATTAGGTTGTCTTACCGGTTTGCTGTGATCTTGATTGTTTGCAGTCCCAAAACTTTCTCCATGTTCAAATCCAAGTCCAACTGCATCTCCATCAGGTTTCTATCTTTTCAGCATGTCATCAAGTCTTTCTGAAATTTTCTTGAATTTGTCTTTGTATTCATTTGTAGTGATCAACTCATTTTCCAGAATGCCAACTTGTCTCATAAGCTCCTCTTTATCATGTTTCATGTGAATCAGATATTTCTTTAGCATATCATTTTCATGACAAAGTCTCAGATTTTCATTTGCTCCATCATTAAGTTTCCTAGTCAAGTCTTCTTCATTCTTCTTCCTATCTTCAATATCCTTACATAGCCTCATGGTTAGATTTTGCATTTCATTCTTCATGTTAGTGTTCTCTTGCCTCAACTTCTCTGCAATATCTCTAAGAGTTTCCTTTTCATCATCATGTTTATGCATTTGCTCATGAAGTTCCTTCCTCTTGTTGTGTGCTATAACCGGGTTCTCTTTAAGTCCTTTAATGAATTCCTGGGTAGTCCTCAGATCATCTTCAAGTTTGATATTCTTCAATTTTTCTGCATCAAAATCTTCAAGAGCTTCTTCCAACTGTTTTCTCAAACTCTCCATCGGTACCGGTTTCAGAATCTTCCTCAAGTTGTTAGGCTTTTGCAAATAGAGGACTAGGCTATGATTCCAATTGTTAGATGCAATGACAGTCCCAAAGACACTAAGAGGGGGGGGGGGTGAATCAATGTCTATCCGGTTAATGGAATATTTGAACTTATTTATAACTTTGCAACCCAAATTAATGTATTGGTAAACAAGTAATAATGTAGCAAAGAGAAATAACAGAGATAGTATAAATGCACTCCATAACACAAGATATTTTGGCGAGGAAACCCGGTAAGGGAAAAACCTCGGTGGGATTTGTGACCCACAATATTTAGTCACTGGCCAATATGAATAAATATTACTTACAATAGGGGCCTGCACATGCAGGAAGGCCAACAACCTAGAGTTCACTGCTCAATCAAAGAGTCTCACTGACTACAAAATGGATAATTAAATCCAAGACAATGTACTACTCAAAATAGCATCTGCAATGCTTGATTTAGTACTAGTTTAAGCTCAGTCAAAAACCTTAACCAAAAACCTTGCCGACGAATAATATTCACTCACATAACCTATCTTCTATGATCTATTACATAACCATCTCTCTTCTATTATGTAGATTTTCTTGTTTCAAAATGACCTATAAGATCTCATACATATACGAGTCTTTGCAATACATCATGTCAACTTACAGATAATTAATTATATTACAATACAATTCATATAAACAAAACTTTGTCTCATGTCGGCCTGAGTGTCGATATGTTTTATTGCTGGTGTAAACTAGATGTCGATGAATGAACTTGTAGTGCTTGCTGGTGCCAGTAGATGATGTATGTGTTGTCGGTGAACTTGTAGAATCCTGTTACCAGTTGGTTGTTGGCATTGTGTTGTCATTGATGTCAATCGACATCAATGCCAAAGGGGGAGATTGTTGGCATTGTGTTGTCATTGATGTCAATTGGTATGAGATGACCACTGGTAGTAGAGATGGATGTGCAACACTACTATGAAGGAGTACAAGATGTGATATCTTTGATATCACGTTGTGTTGCAGAAAACCGGTAAGGAAAGAACAAGTGGGCAGTGGAGTCACCAGTACACAAGTTAGTGCCTAACTTGTGTGATGAGATAGAGAAGTGTTTGAGCTGTTGTCTGTGATGAAGAGGCAGAATATTACCTAAATCACATCAACACTGGAGGAGAAGAATGAATAGGTCATCGGTATGCTGTGAGGCTGCAGAACAACGGGATTCCCACCAAATGAAGTTGTAGTCATCATGAGAAGAAATGACTAACAATGAATGTGCTCGCATCAGATCATATGTGCTTGATTGAAGAGATGTTGCACAAACAGGGAAGCCACTTGAGTACATTGCAGGATGCAGAAGATAAGGTGTCACTCCACCGGTAAGTGGAGATTATCTCCTATTATGCACTGTGTGCATAAGTGTGAAGAGGTAAAAGCAAGTACTTGAAGGCTCACATTGGATCCACTGGTGAATTGAGGGAATTCCTTAAGTACATGAGATCAGGACTGACAAAGAAGGCATGTTGAGATACCAGTTCAGAGGAAGTGAGAAGTGTTTGTCACCTTGACAAACTGGTAAAGGAATGAACATAATTGATCAGGGAAAAGGTAAGGCTAAGTAGATGCAGTCACAAATAGATTGACCTGATTAAAGATGGAGTCTTGTGAAGGTTGATGACATGGTGTCATCAAGAGTGGTAACCAGTATGTAAGTCCATCGTTAATATGGACAAGGTGTAGATACTTGATGCATAGATCAATCATGTCTGAAGATTGGTTTGAGGGTTACATCGATAGAATAAGAAAGGTCATGACAAGAAGGACAATTGACAAGGTGTCATATGCCAGTAGGGTTTGTTTATCGGTAGATGGAACCGGTTGTTTGAATGTTTAGTGACTAGGCATGAACTGACAAAACAATGTGATGAGGTGGATATCGACAGTGATGCCATGAGAGGATGGATTGGCAAACGTGGATGAGGTGGCGAACCTACATCAGATAAAGATGAAATGTACATCGACGGGGTAGGTGTAGAGTTGGTCGATTGTGATAGAAGGTCCCACAAATCACGGGACATGTTGCAAATTGTTGTAGGGGTTTGTGGCTCGAGGTTTGAAGGACAACTATGAGCCAGCTAAGAGTGATTGAGGAGATTAAGGTAGATGAAAGAAACAACACAACCAAATCCTGGTGTTTGACCAAGAGACCAGCTGATAGGGTAAAAAGAAGATCACCAAAGATGGAAGGCGTGATCTAAGAGGCACATAAATGACAATTTTTTGCAGACTAGCAGTTTGGAAGATCATATCGGACAAGATCTTATTAGATTTGGTTTACCTCAAGGGTGGTGAAGAAACCCTAACCACCTGATTTTGAAATGGTCTTTTGGCGAGAAACCAGTCTATAAAGATGAAGGCAAAAGACATTGCTAAGTGTTGTTGTAATAGAAGAACATTGTGCTACTGCAAAGTGTGATACTTCTGTAGGTAAGATAAAATAAGCCTAGTACCTGAGGAGTATCTAAGAAGTGAGTGAGAGTGAGGGATAACTTGGGTGAAGCATTCAACCAGTAGGAGAGAAGAACCCGTAGTGTTCATATCGGTAGAGCAGAAGTGAAGGAGGCTGCAGAGAAGGAAGACAAAGAACTGACAAAGTGTTATACCGGTGAAGAGCAGAGAGTAAGGTGGAGATCCAACAGAGAAGAAGAAGAGGATAAGTGTATCGGTAGAGTTCATCGGTAGTTAAGTAGCAGAAGAGAACAACAAAAGATTAAGTCGGTGTAGCAGAGAGGTATCTCACTGGCAGAGTAAGACATATGATAAGGTTGCAAGATTCACTTGTAACAAGATAACTACTTATGTATTTGATGTTTATATTGTGAACACTGAGTTGTTGCTCGGTGTAGGGGTTGGTGCTCCTTGGGTAGATTCCCTAAAGGCAGGGGTTGTAGCTCCTCTGGGTTGTAGCCCATAAATCAGGTATGGGTTGTAGCTCCTTGGGTTGGTGCCCTAAAGTCAAGGGTTAGTGCTCCTTGGGTTGGTGCCCTAAACTTTGTAAACATGTTTTCATTGTGAGGCTGGATTGGAGTAGTAGACTCCAGCAACATTGCTCACCAAGGTTTTTCCCATCTTGGGTTTTCCTCGTATATGCTAGTGTTATGTAATGTCCCTTGTTTGATTGCATTTGTGTTGGTCTTCCCACTAACCGATCAATCTTTATTGAGGTTGATCTATGCTCACATAGGATTAGTAAAGGGAAAAGATTTGAGAACCACTGATTCACCCCCTCCCCCTCTCAGTGGTGCATTGTGTCTACATTGGTTGCCATCAATGACAACATCAACCATTCTCATGTGAGTGTATAATGCCAACAGTCCAATCTCACATACCACACTCTAGGTTCTTCTTTGAGTTCCTACAATGCCTTCTTTAATCTACAAACTATATTTGGATCTTCTAACAATCTAAATCCATTTGGTTGCTCAATGTATACTTCTTCTAGATCTCTATTAAGAAATGTTGACTTAACATCCATTTGATATACTATGAAGTTCTTGTAGGCAAAAAAATCAAGAAACATTCTAATAGCTTCCATCCTAGAAACTGGAGCAACATTTTCCTCAAAATAAATACCTTCTACCCAATAATAGCCTTTACATACCAATCTTGCCTTGTTCTTTGTGACTTGTCCTTGTTCATTCAGTGTGTTCTGAAATACCCACTTAGTTCCTATCACATTTTTGTTCAACAATCTAGGTACTAGCTCCCAAATCTGATTCTTCTATATCTAATTCAATTCTTCTTCCATTGCTTTTACCCAAATTTCTTCTTTTCTTGCTTCTTCATATGATTTAGGTTCAATGAGTGAAAGAAAACAACAATTAGTTTTCTTATTTACCTCTATAATACTTCTTGTCTAAACTCCTTTGTTCGTGTCTCCAATTACATGATCTTCTAAATGATTCCTTTACACATATTTTGGGGTCTTGATTGTTTTCTCTAGTGCTTCTTTATCTTCTTCAATTTCATATAATTCTTCCTCATTGTTTCCCTCCAGATTTGACTTTTTTTTTTACAGCAACAAGAATGATCTCAAATTCAATCTCTTGAACATGTTCAGTGGTAGTCTAATCCCATAGCTCACATACTTTCACATTTGTACTTTACACTATCTTGTTTAGTCTCTTATTGTAACAATGGTAGCCCTTGCTATTCATAGCATATCCTAAGAATATGCCATCATCTACTCTAGTATCAAACTTTCCAATTTCATTCTCATCTCTTCCAATATAACACTTACTCCTAAAGATTCTAAAATATATCATAGTAGGAGGTCTTCCATTCCAAAACTTATAAAGTGTCTTAGTATGATTTAATTTTATCTTAACCCTATTAATAATGTAAACAACAATATGCATAGCTTCTTTCCAATACACATTAGCCAAATTAGCATCCGTCATCATAATTCAATCCATCTCAATAACAACCCATTCTTCCTTTCTACCACATCATTCTATTGAGGAGTTCTCGGAGAAGAAAGATGTCTCCTAATACCATATTTCAAAAAAAAAATTGTCAAATTTATTTAAAGTAAATTCTCCACCTCTACCAGATCTCAAGTACTTGATTCTAGCATCAATTTTCTACCATTGACTTGAAAAATTTAAATCTTTTAAAAGCTTCATATTTTTCTCTTAAAAATGTAACCCATGTCATCTTAAAATAATCATCAATAAGTAACATGAAATACCTTTCTCCATTAAGTTTGCTTGTCCTTATAGGGCCACATAGATCTATATGAATTATCTCCAATAGATATGACATAGAATACTCCTTGTTCTTGAAACTTCTATTTGTTTGCTTCCCTAATTGATATTCCATGCACATAGTGTCAATAGGCTTGATAATATTTGGTAAATCTCTCATTGCCTTAGAGTTATTGATATTTGTCATGTTATCAAAGTTAAAATGTCCCATCCTTATATGTCATAACCAACATTCATTGCTCTGACTCAAATAACATTTGTTTCCACTTCTGTCTTTTATGTAATAAAAATTTGCACTTTTCCTAATACCTTATGTTGCCAACTTTCTGTGTTTTCCTTTTCTGATCATACATCCAGTATTAGTGAACACAACTTCATTACCTCTATTGCACATATGACTGACACTCGAAAAACTATGTCTCAAACCTTCTACATAATAAACATCATTATTTTTATGCTTGCCATCAATGAAGATGCATCCTATTCCACAAATTAGTGCAGCTTCCTCTCTTGCAAATTTCACTGATCCACCATTGTACTTCTTGAGATTGATGAGCTTGTCTTTATCTTTGATCATGTGATTTGAACATCCAGAATCAATTATCCACAATCTTTGTTCAACTTTAGCATGTAGTGCAGTATTTTCTTCCACTCTTTTGGACCTATCCTGATTCTTCTCTTATATAGATAGGAATAAAGATTCTTCATTCGACTCTTCACTATCTTCTTCTTTAGACGATTGTGCTTCCATAGAGAAAAATCTCTTTTTTCACTTTATCTCTATGATTTATTCTTTTCTTAAAATCATGTCTTCTATATCTACTTTTCTTTCATCGTCATCAGATTTTTGGTAATCTTCTTTATATATACATTTAGAAGCATAATGACCAATTCTTCCACAATTACAGTATTTCAAGGTCAACTTAGCTTTGTACTTTCCAAATCCTCTCTTCAGTCTTCTTACAATTTTTTCTTCAATATCATCTAGGTTCTCACTTGTTTTTGGTTAATCTCCTGATATCCTTGAAATGTTAAATGCAACTTATCTCCAATAGGATTTTATATCTTCCATTTCTCCAATTTCATAGGCAGACAATATTTTTCAATAAGTTGATCAATTGAGTAATTATTCAAATCATGAAATTATTCAATAGCACACTTCTTCGATTTGTAGGGTTTGGTCAATATAAATAGGATCTTTCTAATGATATCACTTTATTCTAGCACTTCGCCAACAAATTGAATATCCTCCATGGTATCATTTACCCTATGTATGTAGCTCTCAACACTTTCATCATCAACCATTCTGAAACCTTAAAATTTATACTTCAATTTCAAAAGTTTTGCTTGTTGGGTTTTTAGATCACCTTCATATGTATAACATAACTTGTTTGAGACTTCCTTGGCTTCCCTCAATCCTTTAACCTTGCCAAATACTTCATCACCCAGACAACTGATAAGTATTGTTCTAGACTTTACATTTGACTCTTGAGCCTTAATTTCATTTGGATTCAATGGTCCATTTTGAGGTTGTTTATAACCTGACTGAATAATCTCCCAAATTCTATTATCCAATGTCTCCAAATAATACTCTATTCTTTCTTTCCAGTAAGTAAATTTTATTCCATCAAACATCAGTGCTTTAACAAGAATTTCTTGCGCCATTTATAGACCTACCTAAAGCAGTTAAGCTTTCCAAAGGAATGAATACTTTGATACCAATTGTTGAACACCCGACATGACTGAGAGAGGGGGGGGGGGTCGAATCAGTCCAAAACTTCAAAATAGATTATTAATAAACAACATTAACTAGCTTAGCAAAATCACATTAATCACCAACATATAAGCATCAACCATCAACACATGAACACCAAATTTATGTGGAAAACCCAAATAGGGAAAAACCATGATGAGAATCACACTCACAATATGAATAAAAATGATTCCAACGTTTTAGGCTTACTACCAAGGGGCACCAACATCTTAAGGACTTGTAGAACTAAGACACACAACCTTAGGCAAGATACGAAAAGGACTTGCTCAACTAAAGATCACTTCTTCGGGACAAGATACAAATGAATGAAATAGTTGAATTGAAATTGAGAAGGATTCTCTTGCACGTGAAATTATTGTTGAACAACTGGATCAAGTGACCAACATCATGGCAAACATTGTTGATAATCTTCACTATCACAACACACTGTCTTGCATAATATGTCACCTTTAAAGATCTCCTCAAAGTGACTTTCACACAACCACAAACTCAAATATATTTACATATCATTCATATACACTTCTCACACAATCCATTTTTCATCATGAAACAATTCATCCATCCACAAATATTAAATATGAGATACAACATTGAAATCCTAATTAAGGGCCAACCAAAACAAAATAAGCAATATTGCAAAAATTAAGCCACCTAGACCTAAAATACTCAAATCGGTCCACTCCATGAGAAAGAGGGAACCAAAGCATATTGCAATACATCCTTCCATGATTGATCCAATGATCCACACATGCTAACACATTCTTTGAAATCATTACCAAACATAACATGTAGAAATAACAACCAATCAGCCACATAACCTCTTCTGATGCAAAATACTCAATGCGGATATCCACACGACATGGTGAGACCCAAAACAACATCTCGACACATATTCCAACACATATCCAGACCAAAGGAATATGATCCACTAAACTGCAACACAATCAACAACATATCCGGAGGGCACCAAAAGCTTTCTGGACCATCCTAAATACAAGATACCACAAACAACACCAAAAAAATTAACCGTGACACAAAACAAAATTCCTCAACAACCAAGAGCATATCTAGACCAACATCCATCTGGATAACCATTTTTGACATCAATAACAACCATACAAGATCATGCTTCCAACAACTTCAATTTATAGAATTAGATATTATATGCCTTTAGGAGGTCAAAGTGTCTAGTTTTTTTGCTTTTGACTACTTGTCATGTCATTGGGCCATCAAGTGTTGCTAGATCTATTCGAACCATGAATCTAGTTGTGGTATAGTTGTCACCTTCCTATCACCTACATGGCATTGTCTTTTGGTTGATCGTGGATGTGACTCCACTAATGGAGTGGTATGGGCTCTTTTTTATTTGAGTAATCATTTATTTGGATTAATTAATGTTTATGCTTCCGATGATGTTGTTGAAATATTTTCCTTCTAGCATTTGATATTTGATTTAACACCAGTCGTCACTTAGGTTATGTGTGGGGAGTTTAATATGATTGAAATACCCCATGATAAATGTGGAATTTCTTATATTATATGCATTAGACAACTAACAAAGGGGGGCTTGGTTTTGCATGTGCAATAAACTAGGTCTTTTCAACTTTGATTCCGACCACTACCTAGATCAATCACCTTGGTAACATGGACCAACTTGCAAGTTGTGCCTGACAAAATTTTAAAATGACTTGATTGTGCCATGATCTTGGGATAATCCTTCTTTACTTTTCCATGTTGTTATTCCTTACTTTTCAAATCCATTGGTGAATGTTGTCTTGTCTTACCACTTCCCCATATAGTTTTGCGTTGAATGGCAATTTGTGGCTCCCAAAGCTATGAAGGGTTAGTTATTCCTCAACACAACTCTCCTTACTCACAAGGCCACATCCACTCATATCCAACATATCTGGAATCTCGAGCCACATTCCTTCCATGATATAGGTTGGATCAAGTGGTGGAATGATGCCACCACTCGTACTACTAGGTTTATCCATATTTTTTAGCACCATAAGTCTTTCTTTCATCGCAACTCATATGAGGCTACCACCCGAGAGCTCCACTAGGGTATCATCAACTTGGAAGCTCAATTGTTTGATCTCTCTACCTAACTCTAACTTGCTCAACTATGACAAAAAAAAGCAAATTATAGATGTATATTTTTCTCACGATGCTCAAATCAAAGCTAAATTGCATTATCTCAAAATTAGCGACAAAGTTTCAAATAAGTTTTTCCTAGCCTTATGAGCCTACAATATGATACAAGAGCATCAAACAGTTTTTGGTTTCCTTAATTAGCTATTTTGATTTTTATAATATTTATTTAATTTGTCTTGGTTAAGTCGTAAGATTCATTTTTTTAGGGAAGTTATGGGTGTTGAGGAGAAAACAATTGGGCAACAGTGAGAAAGAACATAACAAAACAAAAGAGGAGTGGTAGAGGAGGTAAAATCAATTTGGGAAAGAGATGGAAGATTTGGTTGTTGAGGAGGGACAAGGTTGAAGTCGACAAAAGGAGAAAGATGGATGATTTTTGAAGAAGATTCGTTATTGTTCTGCAAAGAGGGTCAATTCGGTGAAGAAATTGGGTCAAACAAAAATAAAGGAAAGGGGTCAATGTTTCCTGAAGAAGGAGAAACTATGATGTCTGAAAAAGAGAGACATTGATTCTTTTGAAGGGTCGAATTGAAGTCTCGACAATGCAAGGTTGCATTGGTTTTTGTTCTTGTGATGCCTAAATAAAGATTGAAATAGATTATTTGTAATTCTCTATACGTATATTGGAGAATAAGTTGATCATTCAAGGTGTTTTCTCTAATTAATTGATTGTCACATGATAAATTATGAACGATTTGCAAATATTACTTTGTTTTTCCCTCACATAAACATTTGGCTAATTGTTTTGTTAAGCCCCTGTAGTTCATGTTGCATCGTTAGTAATTTTTGTCATTGTCCCAAGTTTCTAACATCTTTGAGGGCTAGAATTGTTTGTCATCATTTGGAAGTAGGTTGCCATTGTTTTTTAGAGTAGTGAGTCATTACCATACCTCATACTATCAATAAAATTGGGAAGGTCATCAACTCCTTCATGAATTATCAAATATTTTCCAAGCTTTGCTTCAACACTATGAGAATGTCTTTGGGGCCTTGGATAGGGCTCCTCCAAGGTACCTTGTGTTGTAATAATGTCTTGAGGTTGTCCATTGTTAGCTATC
The DNA here is from genome assembly GCF_030272615.1 of Cryptomeria japonica. NCBI lineage: Eukaryota > Viridiplantae > Streptophyta > Pinopsida > Cupressales > Cupressaceae > Cryptomeria > Cryptomeria japonica. The sequence continues at coordinate 685,212,927 of NC_081405.1, read as the reverse complement.
CAATATTCCACACATTTTTTGCAGCCAATTATTTGCCCAAGATGACCTCAAAAAAGTTCTCTTCTTCATGGCCAATGACAAAGCTTTTGGCTCATATGACTTTCGTTGCAAATTTTACAAAGCCTTTTTAGACATTATTGGCAGTGACCTCCATAAGGTGTACTCGGAATCCATGTATAGTAGGTCATTAGGAAATTTGATCAACAAAGGAAACATTAAATTCATACCTAAAATTGGAGATCTAGAGGATATCAATAAATAGAGCCCTATCATTGTGTTGAATGTCCCCTACAAGGTCATCACCAAAACATTGGTCCTCAAGTTGTGATCAATGTTACCACTTATTGCAAGACTCGAAAATGGATTCATCAAATCCAGGTATATCATGGACAACATTATTTTAGTCTAGAAAGGAATGGATGGGCTCAAGATTCTCAACACTCATAAATTTTCATCATAATCGATTTTGCTAAAGCTTATGACTACAAAGATTGGCCCTTCATTCTTTCCATGTTATAGGCCCTTCATTTTGGGCCACAATTTATTCTATAGGTTTGGATTCTTTTTGCTAATGCCTTAGATTACTATCTTTGATCAATAGTCTTCTTCTTTTGGACCCTTTTGATCCATTAGACAATTATGTCCTCTTGCCCATACTCTATGTTTTATATGCAGAAGGTTTTAACTATCTTTTGGCTCAAGTTGTTTCACAATCCTATGTAAATGAGATTTATTTGCCTAATATGGTCCACCAACTTGTTAATGATCACTTTGTGGACGACTCTTTCCTAACTCTTTGCAAAGAGAAGGAGAACATCAATTAGGATCTCAAATGTCTTGACATCTTTTGTCAAGCATCCAACTCAAGCATCCAATGGCATAAAACCATTTGCTATAGGCAATCCTTTTTATCAAATCCCACCTAGCTAACCTCATTCAGGTGGAAATGGATTGACCATGGAGAATTCTTTCGATTTATGGGAATATCTTTTGCCTTCGATGCCATCCCTTGCAATATTTGGCTTATTGTGCTGGAAAGAATTGAGAAAAAACTTTAGTATTGGATCACCAAGCCTCTCTCATTGGCTAGTAAGATCCAAATATGTTCTTAATTTTTAGCAACCATGCAAGTTTGTTACTCCCCATGTTGGATTCCTTCTAAGGCCTCCTACTTGAAGGCTGATAATCTCTGTAGAAATTTTTTTTGGGCTTCCATTGATGGCCTTCATGGTTTTCATCGAGTGACATGGGAATTTTGTTATTTTTTGTGAGAATCTCGTAGACTAGGATGATATTTTATTTGTTGACAAGGTATGGTATCATGTTCCAAATTGATAATTAGGGCTCTCATGGGCAGCAAAGTTTTGAAAATTCTTGTTCCCCACTACATTTTCTTTAGCTTCCCTCATGGTCACCCAACTTGGAAGGGCTTGGACATTGGCATTCTTCTTACCATGAGGGAGTCAATTCACATCCAAGGTACTTTTATTATCAAAAGCATGTGGAAATCCTAGAAAGCTCTCAAGCCCTAGCTACATTGGAATTAAGATGATATTTGCAATGGTTTGTGGACATTAATTAATAATCCATTTGGTGAACCTAGTTCTTTAACACTCAAGGGAGGTCGTTGGCTCTCTCACCTTGGATCAAAGCTTTGAGATTCTTCAAAAGAGGAATCAAAACCTTGACAGATCTCATCCATTCGACCACCAAGAATTTTCTTCCTTTGATAGAGATATCAAATTGAAAGATCGACTCTCCAATCAAGACCAAGAGACTCTCTAGATGGTTCTACATTCAATTCCCTTGTCCTCAATGCACAAATTGGGATTATGTTGCGTCAAAACCTAGTGAAAAGATTGTAAATGGTATCCAAACACTTCCTTTTGAATTTACATAGCTACTAAGGGGTACTCTTGTCTCTCACCTCATCTTCCTATGGTGGACCACCTTAACTATCATTTTCAATTGAAATCATCTTGCAAGGTTCAACAAAAAAGAGTTCAGGGAGTCTGGGATGCTATTCTTGAACCAAGATTGGCTCATGTTTCTTGGTGCTTGTTATATCAAGGTCTACTCAAGGACTCATCTCACCCATATGGGCTTCCCAATTTGAATTGTACTTCTATTTTGTCCAATAAAGTTACTAATGATTCTTTTTTTATTCTACTCATGTGCTCGAGAAGCCTGGAAATGGATTTATGACATTTTAGGCCCTTCAAGCATCATCACTTTTCATGGCACATGAGTTTTATTTGGAGATTGGTCTTCCCTACCTCATAAGTTCACTCACATATGACACACTTTTAGTGTGAAATTTTCATTCAACATATGGAAAGGTATAAATGCTACTTTATTTAGTCACACTTATGTTGACAAATGCTTTTCATTATAATCTAAAGCTCTAATTTTCTTATGCAAATTCAAGTGCAAGCTAGCAAATTTGCACTTGAATTTTCTCATCACCAAGAGTGTTTGGACCATTGGAAAAATGTCCCTTGCACTATTTCTTAGGTTCCTGTAGACTCCACCTCTCCTTGTGGGTGTTGGTGTGGATGTAGCCACTCTTCTAGATAGGATAGTCATGATGAATATGAGTCTCGCTCTTGTGGTTTGATTCCTCGAAATCTTAGGAACTTTTCTACTTGTTGAGAATGGTCTTAGACCTCATGTTTTCCTTCTCCTCTACAAAACACTAGTTGGCCAAACGCTAGCGAATTTCCCTATGTTTCGCTTGCCATTTCCCCAATCTACACTAACTACCCCCAAAGAAAAATGTTGAAGACAATGCACTTATTAGTTGGGAGCCCATTGATGACTCCACCCTAGGAGATGTTTTCGAGTAGTTGGATAATAATGATCTTCCTCCATTTGGAGTTGATTTAGTTTCTTAGTTTATGTTGGGCTCAACCTATGTGTTTTGTTTATATGTTTTTACGACTAAGCCCTTATGCTAAAAAACTTGGATGTTCCTTTTTACCACCCTCCTTTTTTGTGTGAATATTGTATTGTATTCTTTAAGTTAATGCAAAGTTAAATAGGATATATTCATTAAAAAATGTTTATGTGCCACTTTGTAGTCTTTTTTTGTGTGAATATTGTATTGTATTCTTTAAGTTAATACAAAGTTAAATAGGATATATTCATTAAAAAATGTTTATATGCCACTTTGTAGTTTGTTTATTAAAAAAGAAAAGTAAAAAAATAATTTGAGAATTATCCTTTGACATCAAGCAATGGAAAGATGTGTTACAAGTGACAACTTAAAAGATGATTTGCAATATGAAAGTGAAGAGGCTATAACATTGAAGCAAGAACAGGTAAAAACTCCATTGAAGCTTTATAAATAAGAGACATGATTTTCCCAGTAAAAAAGAGAAGAAAAACAAAAAAATATTAAAATGATGCTTTTGTGTCTTGAAGGCTTCTTAGCACATTATAAATTGCAAGAATTGGTAGCTTCTCCATCCCATTTGTTATGAAACAATCTCTCCTTTGACAATATGACATAGTTAAAACCCACTACCCAATCATTTTGATTTTTCTCTCTTTTTAAAATTTAATGTTCTCAGCCTCCTCGTGCTTTCTACTAATCAAATTCTTAGATTTTATGTAATAACCATAATGTGAAATTGGTGGATAGGAAAGTTTTCCCAAGGAAATTAATATATGCACCTACCTTCATTTAAGTTATTTAACTCTTAAAATTAGTTGCTATAATATTCCAAGATAGGTTTGCAAATGTGAGGGCAACTTCATTGTGAGGTTCACCTTTTTCTTATGTTTTCACTTGCATCCATGAACTTATTTTGAACATTTTCATTATGAATTTACACATATATGTTTTACATTATGGTTATGATCATGAATCGGTATAAACATTAATATTGCATGGTTGGATTAGATGCTTTTCATGATATTATTGTGATGATTTAGTTAGTTGATGATTATGGTTTTTTCATATTATCTATGTTGCGGATTTATAGGTTATATATTTCTCTATTTTGTGATTAGATTTTGAGACGGTATTTCATTTATGTAAAGGTGATTACCTAATTACTCTAATTTTGATTTGGTAGTAATAATTTGATTGACGACATTTACACATGGCGAAATTGCTACGTATGGATCTAAAATTTCCCTAAAGCTATAAAATTGTCAAAAAAACATGTTGCTGAAATTTTGACCCAAGACCATGTTTGAATTTTAAGATGTTAAAACTTACATTTTTTAAGTTTTGAAGTTAATTTTGAGGAACTTATAGCCATTTTGGGTTTAAAAGTGGTTGTAACCAATGAAGCAAGTTATAGCTTGATAGAGCACTTCATGAGTTTTCCAAAAGTTCAAATGTTTCATCTATCAACCTCTTGGATAAATATTTATGACCTCTAAAAGTTGGTTCTCTCAAATGTAAACATAGAAAAGAGTTATAAAGGGTAATTACACATCTTGGGGTGTATTTTTACATATCACATGGCATATTTGATTTTAGATAAGTTGGGCACCACTTGTTGAGATAGTTTTAACTCATGATTTTATAAATATTGTTTGATGGTTTCATGTATTGTATCTCATATATATTAGGTGCTTGAGATGAAGGTTGTGTGTGATTTTCTTGTGATTGTTGAGTTTCCTCCAAGTCTTTGGTTGGTGATACTTTCATGAAAGATTGTTCTACAATTATATTGTAATCTTGTTTTATTTTTCATAATACATTGGGTGGATTTTGGAGTGTGGGGCTTTTAGCTTGATTTTTTTTCCCACATAAATCATTGTGTTGTGGTATGAATGGTATTTTCATTTATTTGTGTCTAGTTTCTATAATTATTGTAAATATAAAACCTTTTTGCATAAATCTCCTCTTAAGATCAGTGGAAGAATTTATTTCACTACCTTAGCTTCCTTACAAAAAATACCACCTAATAGAATATATTTGTTTATCTTGTTCATAATCCCCTCGAGCTTATAAGACCTCATTTGAGAGGAGAGTTTAATTTTTTTTGTTGAGTAAATTAACTCCATTAAACTTGAGATAGTTTTTTATTTACAAAAAAAAATTAAAAAATATTCCTCCTTGTGTAGATTTAGTTCTAATATAAAAAGAGTGTAAGAAACCTATTGTGAGAGAAAAACAAATTTTAAGATAAAAATCAAGATTCATATATAAAAAGTAGATATAAACAATAGCATGAAGGTTAAATTTACTCAATTGCAATACCATGTTATCAAATATTTATATTCAAAAATCATAACTTCAAGTACCTAAGATAAATAAGAACTTGACTAGTCTTGATTAGCATCCTAATTATTTGGGTTTCATTTTATCATCCTTGTGGGTGCAAAAAATCAAACCAAGTGAGCCACTACCCTATCTATCCCAACCAAGTGGACCTATCAAGTTATATCAAGAACAATCTTGTATGGGGACAAGGTCATAGACTTAAGTGATGTGTCTTAATCAAGGCTCAAATGAGAAGAGGATTCAATGTATCCCATACTACACCAAGGTGAATCCTCAACCAAGTGGGGTTAAGTACATCATCAAATATCTAGGAGGATGATTTGGTGTATCCCATGCTACACCAATGGTCTCATCCCAAGAGTCATATGGGATCATAAGGGAATTCCCAATTAGTGAACCTACCTAGCTTGATGGATTCCAATACCAATAACCAATAGGCCATCAACGATGAGTCTATCCACCTAGGAAAAAGTAGCTTTTGATATATACCACATTGCAGCCTTGGTGATATCATTAGCTATCTTCTTCACAAATTGGGTAGCACTTGGCATCAATTATCCTATGCTACAAGTGAGTTTCGTGTAACCTTCTTGATACAATAGTTAGCTTTGATTATCATTATCTACACGATAGGGTAACTACCCACACAATCGTTCACATATCATAACCAAGGTATCCCTTGGCAATCCTTCACCTTTGTGAACCAAGTCAATACCGATTTATCCCTAACAATAGCTCGAGAATTGATCATTGGCATGGTCCAATGATTTCATCTCACTGCTCAATTATCTTGAAAGTTCACACTTGAATCATCTCTAGCCCCAAAATATTAATAGGAATTATAGCTATAGTTGGCTCAACCTAGCGATCATTCTAAGGCACATGTTGAATTGATTGAGCTAGTTAAAGATAAGTGTTGTAATCACTTTTGAACACACAATTCCAAGAACCATTATTAGCCAACCTATTACTTAGGTGACTTGGTTATTTACCTTGTATTGCTCAAGGTGTATGAGAATATACATGGTGCATATATAGATACATTTGTATATTATATATAGGTCCATATTACACATCTCTCAATCATATAGATCGTTCTTATGGCTATTACATATTGTTTGAATTTTAACAAATAATCCCCTCTCCAAATTTTTATTTAAAGGATGTTTCCATAAGTTCTTACCAAATGGATTTTTGGTTATAGGAATCATTAAAATTTTAGATGTTTGATCCCTTTACTTAATACATAAGCACTTGGTTTCATTTTTGGTATGAGTGTTTCTTGTATTTGAATTACTTGAATATAAAGATTTATAATTCATATCTTCTTATACTTATTAAAATTAGATATATTTCCTTTAACAAGTTCTTGAGCTTGACAAGAGGTTGCAAGGTACAATCAAATTTAACACTTACCTTGTATTGCAGAGCTAAAAAAACATGAGAATAAGGTCAAGGACACTTTCACACCCAAAAGCTCCAATGGGTCATGATTGAATTCAATGTCAAAATTAATCACATTGAGAAAATATCTATACATGTCAAGAAATAAAGGTTCCTACCATTGCTTCTCAATTGAGGTACTAAGGAAGAAGATATTCTAGTGATTTAAAATTTATAAACCTAGAGAAAGGCAAAAATTAAAATGATATAGTAATAATTTCCTCCAAATCTTGTAACCTAATTAGACATTGGATTCGAGAAGATAATGATTCTTCCCTTCACTATAAGATCGCTTACCAATGGTCATGGTACAAGTGGAAGTTTAGAATGTATAATTCTTTGCATATTAAATTTCAAGAACCATCAATGTGAGTGTGTAAATTTTACTTAAATGTCAACAAACTTAAATGTCAACAACATCTTAATGTGGTGTGTAGTTTCAAACATAAGGCGAAGTGTTATACCCTCTTTAATACAAATGTTTTTTTTTTGGATTTAAAAGGTAAACTATAGGGACAACCTAGAGTTGGTTCCTAGACAAAAGGTGAATCAAGAAAAAATTGGTAGTTGAAGCTTTAGAATATTTTTTATGAAATAATAATGTAAAGACAACTAATTAAAGTTTTAGAACCCAAAGGTTTGAAATGACCATATAATTATGGAGTATATATATTAAATGTTCACTTTTCACAAAAGATGGAAAGGAGATGGAAACATTTGAAGGTAATCATTTTCCAAGATTTTTAAAATAAGAAAGAATTGATAAAGTGAAAAGAAAAATTCTCAATGATAGTACCCTATCCCTTAGATACCTTAATTTCCACTCACCAATTGTTGGTAGTGAGATGCATTGAGATGCATTGCACCTATAGGTCACATCAATTCTTACCCAAAAACAAGAATGCCTTCTTCCCACCCATCACAACTCCTCATATATTAGTTTCACCCATTTACCTTATTTTTACTCCAAAAATGCACACGAATCTAGTCAAGAAGGGTCATGGGGCTTTTAATGGTCACCCCACACCATTTTTCCACCCTCTTTGGTAACTTTGGGTGGCCTAAAGATGTGGACACCACACTTGTCCCTCATATTCTCCCTATGCTCTCTCCTCTTAAAAGAAGGATGTCTCCTTCGTAGAAAAGGAAAAGATCTCACCATTTTCTCTCTTTGATTTCTTCTTGCTAGCTCGTTAGCCATGCCATGACTTAGGAAAATGCTTTTATTTTATTTTTAAATTTCCTTCCCTTTATTTTTTATTTTTTATGGTTTATTTATGTTTGTTTTTTATTATTATTATTTTCTTTTTCTTCTTTATTTGTTTGCTTACTTTATGGTTTATATTGTAATTACTAGTGCAATCATTTACACAAGAGGGGAGAGGTTATATCATTTAATCAATAGGAGTGTATCAATTGACCACTAAACAAGGGCATTATTGACAAAGACAAAAATAATAGGTCACTAAGTCTACCTTTTGTTGCACCTCGAGCACTTGAAAAACCATCCAATACTCATGTGCACATCATCACAAATGTTATTACCTAGTTAATTTGATAAATAAAATATATGCGTACCACTATGTTGTAATTAAGAAAATTGAACCTTAAATTCACCACTTTCAATTACTTGACAATTGCACTAGTTAACAGAGTAAGTGCAACAAGATGGAGGACCAAAAAGGGGTCTTAAGATGCCACTTTTTTTTTTTTGAAATTAACAAAGTCTAAACTTCAATGAGAAATTTAAGATAGTTACAATGCAAATTTGAAGATGCAACAAGAACAAGAGTTGTAGTGCTCTAAATCTACTTTTTTTTTTTTTTTTAATGGTGGAGATTAAGGGTTTCAAAAAGGGGGGGTCATACAAAGTGGTCCTATTTTTATCATAAAAATATAACATAGCGTTATTGTGGCTCCCTAAACTATTCTTTTTTTATAATTTCAAAAATTGCTTCAGTGAGAAATTAGCTAACACCATGTAGTTTATGCCAAATGTTTTGGCTAATTTTTTAACGAATATATGGGTTTTTACTAATTTTTGAAGAGGACACATTTTAAAAAAATAAAATTTTGAGTGTGCCCCCTCTTAATTTTTTTGAAAACTAATAGAAAATCAACTTTTTTTTTCAATACATGTAGAATGGAGTCTACTTTCTAAAAATGTAATTTATTTCAAAATTTGATGAATGAGTAAAAATCTATACCCAAAATACCACATGTTGGCTTTTGACAAAAAATAGACACACTAACAAAAGAAATTAAAGATGAAAACCTTAACATAATCAAAATGCGAAAATAATGATATGGCTAAATAAAAAAGAGAGAACTTAACATCATCATGGCATTTTTTGTTTGCATGGAAACTCGTGCAAACCTGATGGAAATAACAACCAAAAATGTGATTTTTTTAATCTTTTCATAAAAACAGGTCATTGGCATGAAATGGTCATCATGCCTAAGGCAAATCCAACCCAAAGGGTTGGTATTTCCCGAGGCAAATCAATATGAATTTTTCCTTTCTTATACTTTAAGTTATATTTCATGTATATATTGGTAGGATGTTTAAGAGTGGCTTTAGATCTCTAGGAGTTAAAATGTAGATTCTAGGTTTTAGATGATCATATATATTTTCAAACTTAGTCAAATTTCAGTAATCTGTATGCTCATATCAACATTCTCTCACTCTCTTTATATTCCCCAAACTCTCTCTCTCTCTCTCTCTCTCTCTCTCTCTCTCTCTCTCTCTCTCTCTCTCTCTCTCTCTCTCTCTCTCTCTCTCTCTCTCTCTCTCTCTCTCTCTCTCTCTCTCTCTCTCCTTTCTAGGTCTCTCCTGCCCTCTCTTCATCACCTTCCCTTCTTACCCCCATCTCTCTCTCTCTCTCATTGTTTCTATCCCCCCCTCTCTCTCCATTCTCTCGATCACTACCTATCTGTCCAATCCTCTCTCCTTATCTCTAGATGTCTCCCTCCCTCCCTGTCTCATTACCCACCTCTCTCTCCTCTATATCTACCCCTAGGTCTCTCACCCCTCTCTCTCCAGGATCTAGGTCTCTTACCTCTATATCTCTCCCCTCTCTAGTTCTTTCCATCCCTTTCAATCTCTCTCCCTACCTCCTTACCCATCTTTCTCTCTTTGTGAACTTATCTCTCTCCTCACCTCTCTACCTCTCCCCTATGTAGGTCTCTTATTCACTCCCTATCTACCTCTCATTTCCTCCCTCCCAAGCCCTATCTTTTTCTTTGTTCTTCACTCTCATTTTATATCTCTCTCCCTTGTATAGGGTTTAGGGAATAGGGTGCAAGATATAGGGTTTAGGGAACAGGGTGCAGGATATAGGGTTTAGGGAACTAAGGGTATTGGTATAGGGTTTATGGTACAAGATTGATGGTACGAGTTTAGGGTACATAGGGTAGAGGTTACATTGCTTGTATTGATACTTCCCTCTATCTCTCCCTCTCTCTCTTATCTCTCACCTCTCTCTCCCTCTCCAAGTCTCTCCCTCCCTTTCTTAATCTCTCTATCTTCCCCTCCCTCCTTACCCCCATATCTATTTCCCTCCCCCACTCTCTCTTATACCCTATTCCTCTTATTATTTCTCTCCATTGTCTAGGTTATCACCTCTCCCTCCCACCCTCTCTCTCCCCTATCTAGGTTTCTCCCTCCCTCCCTCCCTCCCTCTATACCTCTCCATCCATGTCTTATTACCCATCTCTCTCTATCCCCATATATTTATCTCACTCCTCTCTTTCCCCATCTATATCTATCACCTTTCTCTCCCCCTCTAGGTATCTCACCTCTCTATCTATCCCTTCTCTAGTTTTCTACCACCCTTTCCATCTCTCTCTCCATCTCCCCTTACCCATCACTCTTTATGAATTCTCTCCTCTTCTATCTCTCCCCTCACCCCTCTCCCCCTTCTATATGTCCTTCACTCCTTTCATGTCTACCTCTCCCTTCATCCCTTCTTACTCATCTCTCTCTTTATTCTTTTGTATCTCTTCTCCTTCCCTCCCCTCTATAGGTCAACACCTCCCCCTATGATTTATATCATATAGGGTTTAGGGTATAGGTTTTTGGGAATAGGATGTAGGATATAGGATTGAGGGTATAGGATTTAGTATTGAGGATACTTTTATAGGTTTTAGAGTACAATATTGATGGTACAAGGTTTACGGTACATAGAGTTGGGGCAATTTTCCATATTGATACTTCCCTCTATCTCTCCCTTTCCCTCTCTCTTTCTTCTCTCTCACCTCTCTCAATATATCCTTCCCTTTCTTCCTCTCTCCCTCTCTATCTCCCCGTCCCTTATTACCCCCATATCTATCTCCTTTTCCCACTCTTTTTTATTCTCTATTCCTCTCTCCCTTTCTTCCTCTCCACTTATCTACATCTACATCCATGTCTCATTACCCACATCTCTTTGTCCCTCTCTATCTATCTCACCCCTCTCTCAACATCTAGGTCTCTCACCTCTCTTTCCCCCTCTTGTTCTCTCACATATCTATCCATCCCCTCTCTATTTATCTCCCTCCCTCCTTACCCCTACACCTTTTATGAAATCTCTCTGTCTCTTCTCTCTCACCTCTCACCTCTCTATCTCCTCCCCTATTTTTCTCACTCCCTCCATCCCCTCTTACTCCTCTCTCTCTCTCTCTCCACCACTCTATTATTCTCCAATGTCTAGGTCATCACTCTCTTTCTCTCTAGGTTTCTCTTTTCCTCCTTCCACCTCTCTACCTATCCATCCATGTCTCATTAATCGCCTCTTTCTATCCCCCTCTATCTATCTATCTCACCCCTCTCTCTCCTCACCTAGGTATAGGATATGGGGTTTAGGGTAAAAGATTGATGGCACGCGTTCTATGATATATAGGGTACAAGGTTTAGTGTATTATTATCTCTCCCTCTTATTCTCTCTCTTCATTGTCCTGGTCTTCACCTCTCCCTCACATCCTGTCTCTCTCTCCCTCCCTCCCTCTCGACCTCTCTACCTATCCATCCATGTCTCACTACCCACATATCTCTATCCCCCTCACCTTTTTATCCCCTCTCTAGGTCTCTCCCACCCTCTCTCCCTTGCCTTCCTCCTTACCCCTATCTATATATTTGCATCCCTCCCTCTCTCTTCTTCTATCTCTCTCTCCCCCTCTCTCGGTCACTACCTCTCCCTCCCATCTCTTTAGGTCTCTCCCTCCCTCCCTCTTTACCTCTCTATCTCTCCATCCCTATCTATTTACCCACCTCCCTCTCCTTAGGCTCTAGGTATCTCACCTCTATTTATCTCTCCTCTCTCTCTCTATGAACTTTTTTCTCTCATTTCTTCTCTTTCTCCGCCACTTCTCTACATCTCCCCCTCTCTAGGTCTCTCACTTAGTCCATGCCTACCTCTCCCTATGTCCCTTCTTAGCCCTCTCTTTGTCTTTATTCTTATCTCTCTCCTCTTCTCTAACTTGCACAAACCCAAGTTTCCTCATACCAACTTGATTGGTTTAATATCAATATCATACTCTTGGACTTTGGTAATCTAAGTTCCCCTCTTATTAGATCTATTTATTGTCGAATAAGTATTACTTTAGCTATTATATAAGGCCCTACACAACAGAATGAGAATTAAGGATGTGAAATCTACATTATTTCATGGTTTTAATGTAATCAAATATCTTTTTTAAACAAACAATGGTTTAACTCATTTTTTTTATTAGAATACTCATGAAGGCAATAGGATAATCAATTCCCTCATCATTTTTTTTGAAGAAATATTTCTAGCATGGTGTAATTATATTGAAAACAATACATAATAACTTTTTTGGAGATTAGGGTAAACCAACATAGGAGCATTTGCTCAACTTTAATATCTTCAAGTTGTGTCTTCCTTGATCACTCCATTTAAACACTAATTTATCTTTCATCATATTTATAATATATTCTATTAACTCTAAAACTTCTAGGAAAACCCCCATAAAAAAAGTTAAAGTTTGTTCAAAGAAAGATTGAGAACCCTTGGCTTACTTGTGGGTAGAACGAGTTGTTGAATAACCTTGACTATTACAAGATTGCATATTAGTCCTTCTTTTGTTAAAATATATTCTAGCTTTTGTCCTTGTATAACACAAAATATAGATTTCTTAGGGTTTACTAAGATATCTTATTGACCACCTCTCTTCAAGATAGCTTCCAAGTGATCTATATGGTCTTCTCTTCTTTTATAAATATAATGAAGTAATCTAAATAAACAACAATGATTTTATCTAAGATAGATCATTGAAAGATAAGTCCATTGCAAATCAAAATGTATCACTTGCATTAATCAAACCAAATGAAATTTTGTGATATGAAAATATTCCCTAAAAGGTGCTAAAAGCATTTTATTCTAATCTTTTGGAGCAACACCAATCTAATTATACCATAAAAAAGCATCTATCACGACTATCGTTTTATATCCAAAAATGATTTATAGGGGTTAATTATCAAGGACGATTCATTTAGGTGATGAAGGTAAACACATTCTTGACTTCCATTATTTTATTTTTAAAGCACATAATATTGGCAGCCCAAGTAGAGTGATGAATTGGGTAAATGATCCCATCATTTAGCATTTTATTCACTTCTTCAAATTTTACACCCACTATTTTGGGGTTACACTAACTTTACTTTCTTCCTTTTTTTTCTTTTCTTTTTTCTTAAGGTTGTTATGCTTGATTTCATGTGTATATTATGCTCTAATTTTTTAAACATTAAGTATTTAATATTGTCATAACACCAAGTCAAGGCATCTTAATATCAAATTAGAAGTACAATTTATCTCTCTTTTTCCTTCAATAAATAAATTTTTTTCTTAAGAACACAAATTTAGGATCTCCTTTCAATGAATGTGAAAATAAGTAATACTCAACATAGCCATCAAAGACCAATTGGAGAAGTAGATGTTCAATAATGAATAAGAAAAGGCAAAGTGTGAATAATATTTAAGAGTAGAGGGCACATAATTGAGGTTGTCTCTCATAGCACAAGTAATAAGCTATGCTACCCAAGGGAAGGCATGTAAGGTAATAAAATAAAAATACTAGCAATTGCACCTTGGTGTGCCATGGGTATGCTGAAGAAGTTTTGAAGGTTAATTAGGGCAATATTTTGGTTTATTAGTTGCATCTATTTGTGTAGCATATGAGGTCAATTGGTAAGCCCTTTAGAAAATGAAGTTGTTTGTGCAACACAAGGCTCTATGGAGAAGTGATAGATTTAAATAGAATATGCATCCACTTACAAGTATCATTTTAAAAACCTTTGAAGGAGAGGGATATGGAGAAGAGAGAAATAAAGAAAGAGATGAGAGGGAAAGATAGTTTAAGATAGAGATAGACATGTGAATTGCTATATACAGAGAGATAGAAATAGAGGGATAAATGGAAGAAGAAATATGGAGAGATAGAGATAGGAAGGCAATGAGATATCGGTACATATAGGAAGAGGGAGAGAGATGGATGGATAGAGAGGTGGAGACATGTTTAGTGATAGAAGAAAAAAAGGGCAATTTAGGGTTGAGATGAAGATAGAGGGGGATAGGAAGTGGGATAGAAATAGATAGAAAGATAAAGATAGGTAGCGGGAAAGATAAAGATAGGGAGTATCAAGGAGGAGATAAAGCTTGAGAGAGTGTTAGATACAAAGGGAGAGGGAGAGACAGAGAGAGATATAAGATATAAGGAGATATAAAAAGATATTGAAAGAGGTAATGGGTGGAGAGAGACATAGAGATACATAAGAGATAAAGAGGGGGAGAGAGGGAGATAAAGAGGGAGAGAGAAAGGGAGAGAGAGACAAAGAGATAAATAGGGGATATGGATGGAGCAAGGGAGGAAGAGATGAGGAGAGTTAGAGGGGGGAGATAGAGAGGGAGAGAGAGTTGGGTAGAGAGGTAGAGAGAAGATGAGGGGGGAGATATATCCTAATATATAGAGATGGAGAGGGAGAGATAGACCAATAAATAGAGAGGAGAAAGGGGAGAGATATAGATTGAGGGAGATATAGAGAGAGATATTAGTGAAGATAGAGGGGTGAAGATAGATAAATATAGAGAGAGGGAGAGGAATAAATATAGAGGGAGATATAGAGAGAGATATTAGTGAAGATAGAGGGGTGAAGATAGATAAATATATATATATATATATATATATATATATATAGAGAGAGAGAGAGAGAGAGAGAGAGAGAGAGAGAGAGGAATAAATATAGATAGAAAGATGGAGACACTAAGAAAATAGGAGATGGAGATGGAGAGATAAAAAGGTAAAGATATAGGAAGTGATATATATATATATATATATATATATATAGAGAGAGAGAGAGAGAGAGAGAGAGAGAGAGAGAGATTTGTACTAGGGTGGCTGCAAGAAGTTGAGTCCCACTTTTGGCCCAAAAGTGGACGTGTTTTCCCTATTTTTCAATTTTTCTATTGATTGATGTCAAAATTTGAGGCACTTAGATTGAATCTAAAAAAACTTTAGTAATAGAAAATGTAGTGCTTAAAGTCTAATTTTCAAATATGTAATTTATTTCAATACCCACATGCTAGAAATTGCTTTTTAGTAGGCATGTTTAAAAACCACTTTTTCAAAATGCCTATTTCAGGACCATACCACACATGTGTACAACCACCATATTTTGACGTAAATAAATGAATTTTTGCAAATCCTTTTGGGAAAAGATACCTAAGACAACAAATATTGATGAGAATATTTCTTCTTATTTTTTTATTCAATATTTTTTTTTATTAATTTTTAATTGACTATAAATTACATTTTCAAAACATCTGGTGTACGACCACCATAATTTGATGAAATATTCATATTTTTTAATTTTTTTTTTTTAATCTTCAAAAGAATTGTATGTGGATTGATGTCATATAATTTGTTTTCCAAAACACCTAAAAAAAGAAAAAGTTATTAAAGTTTTACTGAACCTCACTATTTTACATTAGGTACCACTTTTGATTAATAAATAATACAAAAATAGTAAAAAAAATCATATCACTATGAAATTTACACATTTTAAATCAGAAAAGTGAGAACTCTAATGGGTTTTTGTTTCATTAAAAAATACGATCAGGAAAACCTTCAAAAAATTACGGCAAGGCAGAAATGTGGTATTCCAGTGCCTTAGCCATTTTTTGGAGGTCCAAGCATAGGCTTGGTCCCACCAAGCCTAACCCGAAGCCAAAACCGAGGCATAGGTGTGTTTCCCGCTCCATCTTTTATGAAACGGGCACTCGTTATTTAAAATTTAAAAAACGGGCAACCGTTTTAAAATTTGTAGTATTTTAAGAAACATGTGCCCATTTTTAGAAACGTGTACCCGTTTTTAGAAACGGGTACTCATTTTTGGAAACGGGTACCTATTTTTAGAAATGTGTGCCCGTTTCTAAAAATCATGCACCCGTTTCTCTACGGTGGTCCAATCCTAAACAAGCACTCATTTCTAGCGGCAAACTTTTATGCTCGCAGACTTCTGCGGAATTGAGACCCAACTTCTTGCACCCACCCACTACATTAATAATATATTATATATTAATTATATTTATTAATATGTATTATATTCTATAATAAGTATATAATATTATATCTATTAATAGATATAACTATAATTAATTCAAGGTCTATTATGTCTAAAGGTGATTAGTGATGAAACTCGAGTAAAAAATCATCATGCAAAATCCAAAGATCTCGAGAGGAACTATTTTGAATCAATCAAAATATAAAACTTATAATATTATTTTAGAAATAAATTTAATCATTTACATTATATAATAATACAATTTAATTTGTAATATATAAAATGTATATATATATATATATATTTTTTTTTGGCAAGGTGGCAATGCCACTTGATATATTTTATTAATAGTAAATAATTTTTACAATATATTTAAAAACTATATAAAATGTATATTATTTATTAATTATATATTATAATACAATGTATATAAATAATATAATTTATATGAAATAACAAATATAATTATATCAATATAATTTTATTTGTAATTAATTATGAAATATAATATTTTTATTTGTAAATATATATAAAAATGATTTAACCACATTACATTTGGCATACATTGCCACAAGGGAATTTCCCACATATACATCTGACTCAAATTGTTTTTCAATAATGTACTAGTGGGTGTCGTTGCCCTGTTGCAAAGCAACTAAGTCAGCACAGGCACATAACACGCCATAAATCGTTGCTTGGTTTGGTTCCATGTCTGCCAGTTCCATTTGATGAAAAGTGCCAGAGCCTCATTGGCGTGTCCATTTTGTGCATACCCTAAAATCATGGCCATCCATATGACCACATCTCTTTGATTTATTTCATCGAAGACTTTCCTTGCAATGTCTACTTTCCTACATTTAGCATACATGTCAAAAGGGCCAGCCTTAAACCACACACACTAAAAAACATATTAAGTCTAGAGAATGTTAGTCAACTTGAGTGTTTAACACTTTTAAGTCTAGAAGTGTATTCCTAGTGTGACCACACACATTAAGCAACATATTAAGCCTACAAAATGTCAGTCAACTCTGAATGTTTAACTTTTGTAAGCCTAAAAGTGTAAGCTTAGTGTGCATGGTTTAAGTCGTTCTTGTCAGGTCCTTAGTGTGACCACACACATTAAGCAACATATTAAGCCTAGAAAATGTCAGTCAACTCTGAATGTTTAACATTTTTAAGCCTAAACGTGTAAGCTTAGTGTGTGTGGTTTAAGTCGTTCCTGTCAAAAGATGTTGATGTACCACATACAACAAGTGGTCAAAAACAAAATATTTGAAAATAAAAAAAAGACAGTTGTGTTTAAGGAGTGGTTGAATCTAAGACTTGGTGTACTACAAAATCCCTAAAAAGTGGGTAAGAAAAGCAATTGCTATGCACAAAGCGCTAAAGAATGTGCTGCATTAAATAATATTATGAGAAAATGAATACAAAACGATCAACAGACATTCTAATCATCTTGCAAGCTTCTAAGTAAATGTAAACCATTGATTTGAGATATCATGTTGTCCATCTCAAATAAGGAAACGCCTTCGGTGCAAAAATATTATGATCGTGTTAGCTAAACTTTTCACCCATGCTTAAATTTTGGTTGAGTCTAGTACCAACCCAATTTTCATAAGTTAATCCGCTAAGTCTTTGAGCAAGTCGGAGTTTCGTGTTATGACGTGCCATATGGAAGTTTCGTGTTTACTTTGAATAATCTTATGTCTGTAAGTCTTGGTCAAGTTCCATTTCCTCTGTCGGCCCGACAAGCTTTATTGAACTAACTTTTGCCTTGTTTCTTTGAAAATTTTGAGTCCACAAAAGTTCCACTTCTGTCGTCGGGTTCCGACAGAGCAGATTGAATTATCTGTTGTAATGAGTTATTTTCAAGATGCAGAGGAGCTTTATCAGCGGATAGATATAAATATGTAAATGAAAGACTTAGAGTGGGTCTTCTTCTTTTGGTTGGCCCTGAGTAGATCTTTGAATCTATCTGATGGTTTCTCTTGTGGAAGTCCTTAGTATACATGGTAGACTTGTCTTTGGTTTCCATTATCCATTATTTTGAGTGTACATGGTGGAAAATATGCCATGAAATCCACTAAAAATGGTGGCCTGGAGATGTCGTGAGAATAATTGAGATTTGAATCATGACCACTATATTAACTACATTATTGGCCCGGCCTTCATCCTTTATCCCCTTTAGATCCATAATGAATCATGCAGGGAGGTGGGTGGGAGAGAATAGAGAAAAACATTGGAGTTTCGAAGTTTGAAGGTGAGGGATACCTCACGACTCATGCCATTGGCAAGGATTGAGGGTTAAGAGTACCAAAGAAATAATGTCTTAAAGAATGAAAATGGAGGGATGATTCATACCTTGTACTAGATTAAGGGTATTCCCATGACTTTGATTATATTGGGGTGTATGAAGGGATTTAATGAGTGTTGGAGTTTGAGGATGTTTAGGAAGAAGTAATTGGGTAAGAGGATAAGCGAAAGTCTAACTTTGAAAATTTGTATAAAGGAAATGGCAAAGTTCGGGTATCGAAAATAACAAGGAATAGGCACTCAAGTAGAAGTAAGGTCGTAACTTCAACTATGATGATGAAGATGAAGTAACTTAATGAATATATTGAATTGGGAGTTGAGAGTCAAAGATTATAATTATGAGATACTCGAGTAAGGGGAAGATCGAAAGAATGATAAGGATAAAAAAGAGCGAAGTGTTGAGAATATTGCATTATTCTCATAGATTGTTATTTGTTGATTGGTTGTTGTTTATTTGTTTGCATTATGAGTTGTTAAAACAAATTTTTATTTGTTAGTCCCATAATTATATAAGGGAGTTGTTAAAGTAAATGCAGCTTGTTTACCACTATAACTAATAAATTAAATACAGGAAACAATAACATACATGATGCATACCAAACACGACAGTTAAATATGTCTTTATTCACACATGCAATTATTAGAGAGAAGAAGACCAAAGATGGTCGGCCATGGATTACAATAGATTCGACTATACCATACTACCTTCCTTGGCAGTACACGACATATTTAAAGGACCCGACAATTGTCAAGAGGTACACAACCATCAACCAACCAACACATAACTACCCAAGAGTGACAACCCACTTAATACAAATAATTAATACTTTGGCCGATAACAAATATTATCAAGTATAACAATAGGCATTTTATGTTGGCTACACAACTCATATAAATATCTAATGTATTATCGAACAAAATAAGTAAAATGGAAACAAAATATTATTGCGTATAAAAAATTTCAAGCTTCTATTTATATCTACCAAAGAAAAATATGGTATTAGAGCAGCTCTCCTTTATTGCTAGTCAAGTTTGTAATTTATCTCTCAATACTTAACAAAACCTTGTTTTTTAATATATTTTAAATAATAAAAAAATAATTTTGCATTAAAAATGAGGGACATGTGAGATCAAGGTGCAACAATTAAATCAACCCAACAATTTGTTATTTACTATGGTCTTGTGGATGTCATTAAAATTCCTTCATTCACTCATTCATTCAACATTAGACACAACTACTAGAAAGAAAGGAATGTCGGTTGTAATCCAAGTTGCATACATTAGACAACAAAAATGGATAAGGAGTATTGATACAATGGATGTAAGCTTTTTAATATTCTTTTATTCAATGCTGCAAATAATTTATATGACACAAATTATGTGAATGGAAATTTAGGAGAAGGTTATAACTTTTGGTCCATTGTTAATGGTTGAGAGGCCAAACCTGTTACACATCCATCCTTTGTTCAAGAGTTCAAGAGAAGAGAATGTAAAGAGAAGATTCCCTTCAACAAGTTTGTCAAGGATTAATCATTCTTTGTATAAAAAGGAAGAGATTGACAATTTAACTTTTCATGAGTATAAGCATACACTTTTAAAGCAAAGAAGTAGAAGAGTTGTTTAGGGCATGGATGAAAAATCACTAGTTTCCAATACCCTGAAAATTTTTTTTGTCAAAAAGTCTATTGTAGCAGTGAAAATAATAAGGAAATAAACTTTTAAATTCTTTCAAACTTAAAGTTTCTTGCATAAGGAATTGCAACTGAAGATCTTTTCAAGCCAGACCATATCCTCATTGATCATCCTAGATAATTTTATATTTTGTCATAGTCTATCATTTTGTTAGTCTTTTTCTATTAGGTTAAAGTTTTATGCTAGTTTGGGTAATATTATTTATTCATTTTCTAAATCAATTGCTCATATAAAAATGTATTTAGAGTGTATGATCAGTGTCATCCGACATTCTAATGGTTGTAAAAGAGAAGTGTAAATTAGGAGACATTCTAAAATTGAACTTCAAAGTCAAATTTACTATGTAGCAAATTAAGTGGAGGATGGAGACACAAGAGGTTGTTAAAAATTTAGCAACCTCTTGTCAGTCGCCAGTGACAGAGTTGCAAAATCATTTTAGTGATAAACAACTTGTGTCAAAATGACTTAACCCAAGATCAGTTTTCAAGACACAACGATAATCGTCTAGTATCTTTTGTGATTAGAGTGGTAGTGATCTATAACGATAACTACATACACAAGAATGAGAACATAGCCCTCAATTTTTTTATGTTGTAATTATATGTGCATGCCCCAATCACATTTGTTGAATGATAGTGATTGGGTATGTTTGTCCTTGATCACAATTGTTGGTTGTTTACAATTGGATGTGTTTGTCTCCAATCATATTTGTTGGGTGATTATAATTGAATGAATTTGCTCCCAATCGTAATTGTTGTGAGCAGAAGTGTATGTCCATGTTCATAACTTTGACTTATTGTATGGCCTTGTATATATATGTTAAGACATTGTCCTTGGGAAGATGTATTTGCTCCCTACCCTTGGATTAAAAATTCAATATGATTAGTCTTTATCTTCGAGAACATTATTTCATAGATTGGTATCCGTTAATTGATTATAGTTTATTTCTTTGTATTATTTGTTATTAATTTAGGAATATGTTTATTTATTAGTCCCATAATTATCTATTTAAGGGAGTTGATATAGGAAGTTCCCTAGAATAAGGATATGCAACTCTTATAAATATGTAATATAATATTGAAAAAAAAAGGAATATATAAGCGAAATATTATTGTGTATAAAAATTTCCTAGCTTTTATTTGTCTCAACCAAAATTTTCTTATACAAAGAACGAGTGAGAGGAATGTCAAGATGGAGAACCCAAAACTTTAAAAGTATAAAATTGAATGTATCTCTTTTCTTTAGCCATTTTTATTTGTGAAGCAAATGAGAGGGACAAGGCAAGGACTCCAAGAATTTTGTAGTGTCAAACTTGGGTGTAGGGTGAAAATTTTCAAGTGCCAGGGATCAAGGTTTGGAGATACCAAGAAATGTGTGCTCCAAGAAAGGGATTGTTGAAACTCTAAATGAACCTTAAGTCAAATGTTTGTGGTTTCAAAGATCAAGAATGCTTCAGATAGGGAACCCAAACAAGTACAATTTCAAACCCATAATCTCAATGAAGAACTTAGTGAAAATAGTCCAAGATTGAGATTCAAGGAAATGAAAAGAATTTACTTTGATAATATAAACCCTAAAAGTCTAGAAGTCTAACGCAAGCACAACCCTTACAAATTTGAACCACACAACCCCTCACACGAAGAAATTTTGAGATCTACTTTAACACACGAGAAGCACACACAAGATGACAAAAGGTAAACTTCACAAATTGAGACCCATACAAAAATGTCTCATATTGGTTATATATAATAGGAAAAATGAGACCTAAGTGCACAAAGAAGCCGGGGCTCGGGCAAAATTTGGTACTACACGATTGAAATCCAACATGTTGATTAGGGGTAGCAACATATATTCTATGTTTTTATCATTTTGTACTTGAAATTTGCATTCTTTGAATATTTTGTTGTAATTTTTATTTAATATATATGCACATTGACAATGACAAGAAGTAAATTTTGTTAATTTGTTTGTCAACTCTTATGTGAAATTTCAATTCAACTATAATGTTGTGTATTAATGTTCTATGATGAATATCTTATCAATGTTTTCATATGTATAGTTGAAATTTCCTCTATTTTAAAAGATTTTCTATTTTTTCAATTTAGCTATCCCCTATCATCCCCTAGAAAAAAGTCCTCTCAGTCCTACAAACCTGTCCCCACATCCCGGGGAACTTTGTGTAACATAGATTTTACATGATAGGCAAGACAACACCGGTAAGGCTTAAGAAAATAATAAATTGATCAATAAATTTGTAAATTTTCTCAAATGACAAACATATTTTTTTCATGCCTTTGACAAAAATGCCATTTTTAGTGTACAGAAATGGTTGGAATAAGAAGAGCACAAAGAATTGCAGATTCTGTAATGAACTTGTGAATTGACTAGCTAAGAAATATAAAACAAATAATAATGAATTTTATATAATTAAACTTCTACAGAAATTATCCAGAAGAGCTGTGGTAAAACATGCCGTGATACAGATCAGGGTTATCTCAAATGTCCATAAAGTTAAGTAATATTTAGTTTACCCCATTTGTACACCTGATTGATCCCGCTACTTTGTTGTCTTTCCATTGTTAGTGAATTCTACTTAGAACTGAAAGTGAAAGGAAATTAATTATGGCTGCCTCTACCAATCAGTTATCGTATTGCAAAATTTTCAAAAATTGGAAAGCAATTTTATTCTAGTTCTATGTTTTTCTCAATTCTGAACTTATAAGGCCTATATTTCTTCTTTTCCAAAATAGAAAGATATGCCAACTACTCTTACTAATAGAAGAAATGAAGTCACGGTAAAGAACTCTCTCACAGCTAGCTTGCTTTGTTGTAATTAAAAATTAAGTTTTTTCCATTTAGTTTAGTAAGAGTTAAACAAAATTTAGCAGTGCAAGAGCTGAATTCTAGCGTTTGGGACTTCTATTGTTAATTGGCTAGACAAGAAATCTTAGTAGTTGTAATTCTAAAAAAACGTTTGTTACATACCCTTCTCAGCAAAAGCACAACACCAACTGAAAATGCATTATTTATAGCAGGCCTGGAATTTGACAGGCAAAATGGCCGTTTTTTCACTTTTGAATCATAGTTGTTTCTAATTTTATAATATTTTAATATGATTTTTTAGAATAGTTTTATTTTTTCATATGAATTTAGAAACTTGTCATAATTGAAATGATAGAATATAATTGATAAAATATTTTAATATGAATTTTTATAATATATTCTATTTTTTTATATAATTTAGAAACTTAGTCAATTTAACTTTTTAAATATATTTAATAAGATTATTATAGAAACTTGTCATAATATATATAATTTTTAAATTTATATGTTTATTATTACTAAATTAGTAATTATTAATTGATTATCATTTAATGTTAATATATAATATATATTAGTGTATTAATTTAGAAACTTATTTAGTAAATTTAAGATTTTTGCATATATTACTAATTTATCATTATTTTCTCATTAAAATTATGATTTTCATTTCTTTCAAGAAAGATGTACATTGAAATAACTAAACACCTGATTTATAGAATAAAATGGTGGAACACGACAGAAACACCAATTTACATTCATCATCAAGATGAGCTCAACAATAAACCAGGTACGCATAGCGATAATGTTATAGAACTGTTAGTACTTTATCTGTCACAGGACAAATTTGGTTGCAAAATAATTAGGACAAAACTCCTTCCTCTACTATTAGGGTAGACTCCATTAAGCAATATTCACAGAAAACAAAAAAACAAAAAAAAAAGCAAGATATTAAAAGAAGTACAAAAATTATATAAAAATGAAATATTTCAATTTGCACAGATGACATTTCACTGGAACTAAAACAGTTGAAACGTCTGTTTTGTAAAATAAAAGCAAAGCTTTAATCCACATGCAAGCATGTTGAAACAAAAGAGAATAAGTAATAACTAAAAGTTGTGACCTCAAATTATTGCATGAAATTCAAGAGACATGCCATTAATCACAATTGGGACAGAAAGAGTAAGACAACTAATGGACAAAAGAAATGAGACATAAAGTTGACATTTGCTATTACCTTCAGTTTGAAAACAAAGTTTCCACACACAATTTGATCCTAGAAGTTTGAAACGGCAAAGCCCTTCATCTTTCAGATGAGGAATTTTACCTAGTAGTCTTATGCAGCTGAAATTTACAGATTGAAATGACTCTAGATATTGTTGCCTTGAGCAATTGTTTTCACCCATTTGTGGGCCGGGTGACCTAGGGTGAGTCCCAGGGGCCTGGAACTCGGGCTCGTCCAGGTCTTGGGTAAGTCCGGGGACTCACCAACTCAGCCTGGACCTCACGAGTCTCGGTTGGCGTCAATGAAAAAACGAAAATATAAAGTGTTTTAATTGTTTTTTTTAGTTATATTGCCTCCCCAACTCTAAAAGTGAGCTCATTTCGTTGTATTGGCAAAATAAGAGAAGTGAGTTGTGAGGAAAACAGGAGTGTATTAGAGGACAAACCATCAAGGAGGAAGACTAAGAATTTGTCTCACATTTGGTGCATCAAGAGATCCATACAAAGGATTGGAAAGAGATTGCATTTCATTTCAAGTTTGTTTTATGAGGTGAGATTGAATTTTTTTGGTTTTTTTGTGTTTTGTAAGCAAAAATTACATTTAAAAAAAAAACCATTTCTATTCATTTCTTTTCAAAGAGCAAACCTTACATTTTTTTTCAAGCAAACCCTGCATTATATTTTGGAAGAAAACATACAAATTTTTTTGTATTGATTTATAAATGGCAATGTAGTATGCACAAATGTTCAATTTTTTTGTAATTATCTAATTGTAGCAGCCTTGAGCTTTTGAAAATCATTATTTTCAGAATGTCTAGTGATAGTTCTGCTCCTAGAACAATACTAGGTAGAAAGGATCCAGCTAGGAAACATGTTAAAAGTTTTCCAGCGCAAAAAAACAGGAGAGACCAAATGTAAATATTGCAAAACAATTTTTCAGGAGACATAAATAGATTGAAATATCATCTTGCTCATATATGCAGCTATGATGTTTAACCATGCAAATTAGTGCAACTAGAAACATTTGAAGCACAAAAGGAAATGAAGACGAGGCAATGGAAGTTGGCAAGCATTGGTTGTGTTGGAAAGACTTCTTCTATGCCTCTATATCGTCCTAGTGCTAGTGCTAGTGATTTTGTCAATGATAGTGGGAGTATTAGCATATTGGTCCTAGAGTTCGTAAATCTAGGATGGATTCATATTTTGAGCCACTCACCAATTCTAGTGTCCAATCGTCGCTTGAGAGCATGGATTGGAACAAGGGGGTGCATGATGTAGCCAGACGTGCAATTGGGTAATTTTGGTACTATTGCACCATTCCATTCTTTGCAAACAAGTAATTCTTTTTTACTTGATTGTTTTAAAATTTACAATTTGCTTTGTCTAATGAATTTTTATTGGACATACTTATTTTATTTTATTTATTTGTGACAGGTCTCCTTATTGGTAGAACATGGTTGATGCCATCACTATTTGTGGGGCGGGGTTCAAAGCCCCTTCTAAATCTGATTTAAGTGGCCCAATTTTAACGAAATTGTTGGCTGATGTAAAAGCCACATTGCAAGACCAGCATGAGATATGGAGCAAGAAGGGTTGCACCATCATGATCATGGTTAGACAGATGGGAGAAAAATGACGCTCTTGAACTTTCTTGTTTCTTTTGCAGGTGATCGATCATTCTACTTCCATCAATGCATTGAATAATTTGAATTTGATTTAGTGATTAGTATTTTTAATTTATGATTTATTGAATGATTATTGATTTTGCTTTATTTTCAAACTTTAGGTGACACCATGTTCCTGAAGTCCATTGATGCTTCCACACATTTAAAAAATGCTACATTCCTATGTGAGGTGATAGAGGTCATACATGAGGTGGGTGAGGAGAATGTAGTTCAAGTGGTGACCGATAATAAAACAAATTATGTTGTTGCAAGTAGAATTTTGATGGAGAGGCACCCATTTATATTTTGGTCTCCATGTGCCGCTCATTGCCTTAACCTCATATTGGATGATATTGGCAAGCTTCCATGGATCAAGACATGTGTAGAGAAGGCAAAAATATTTGCAAATTTGTATACAATCATTTATGGGTCCTTTGCCTAATGAGGCAATACATGGGGTAAAAGGAGTTGGCTCATCCTAGATTCACTAGATTTGCCACCAATTTCATCACATTGCAATCTTTGATTTGGTGTAAGGCAGTTTTGAGGCATATGTTTGTTGGTGAGGAGTGGACCTCCTCATCCTATGCGACGACCACTACAAAGATTGATGTGGTAAATTGCATTTTTGATGAATCGCGCTTTTGGGTCCCTTGTGCAAAGATTGTGAAGGTTAAATTTTTATAAATTCTACATTATATTTTACTTTTTATTCATATTCTTTTTTATTTGCTTATTTTCATTCACACTTAAGTTAACTGATAATGTTTCATGATATTTGCAGTTCATTGAGCCCTTCGTAGTTCTCCTACGAGTTGTTGATGGGGAGAAGCCCGCATTGGGCTACATATATGAGAGCATGGATAGGGCCAAGGAGACCATCAAATTTGTCTATGGAGGAGGTGAGAGTAAGTATCATCCCATTTGGGATATCATTGATAGGAGATGGCAAGTCCATCTTCGCAAGCCCCTCCATGCAATCATTTATTACCTCAATCCAATATTCCATTTCCGTCGTGATTTCAAGGTAGATGAGAAGGTTTTTAATGGGCTCTACTTAGTGATAGAGTGAATGTTGCTTGGTGATAGTACCTTTTCTAATGTAAAAGGGGAGGTTTTCTCTCGTCAAATTTGCAAAAGACAATCAGACAAAATGCAGCCAAGTAAAAATATATTTTAAGGGCATTATTTTAATTTTATATTATTCAGTTTATTATTAAATGAAACTGATTTTTTTTTTCTTTTTCTCATCTCAGATAGATGGTAGCAGATGTTTGTTCCTAAAACACCAAATCTTCAATGGATAGCCATTTGCATTTTGAGCCAACCATGCAGTGCTTTCGATTGTGAGCGCAATTGGAGTATGTTTGAGCACATACACTCCAAGAGGCGCAATAGACTATCTATGGATAGGTTGAATGATCTAGTCTTTGTTCATTACAACCTTCGTCTTAGACAGAAATAGGTTTTGGACCATGACTCCACCCTGGTCACACTAGAGGAGGTTGATCCAAAATCTGAGTGGATCACTGATGCTACGAATCATGTCTTTAGTGACAAGGACTTTGATTGGATCGACTAGGAAGATAGAGAGGCTGAGGTTGTAGCCATTGCAGAGGAGGAGGTTAGAGCGTGAGCAAACACAAACACAACTGATGTTGGTGAGGGTGGAATAGAGTCACGGACAAACACTGTGGCTACTGAATCATCTAGGAACTACCTTAGATGCCTTGGTAGGAGGGAGGTAGGCTCCTTTGAGCCATAGACTTGTAGTTGTTTTGATATTTGTGTGGAATATTTGATGTCGTGGATTTCATATTCCATGAGTTTTCTATACATTTGACAGTATATATATATATATATATATATATATATATATATAAGTTTGTTATTTCCTTCAGCTACAATCTATGTTTATACTAATGTGATCAATGTATACTTGTGTATGTGATTAAATTAGCTTCTATTTGATTATGTTATTGTGTCTTTAAGGTTTATTCAATAAAGGGTGCATGAAACAAGTTTTAAATCCTTAAAAATCTCTAAATTTCTTGGGTTTTTCACTTTACCAAGTCCTGTCAAGTCTGTGCCGAGATTTTTTGCCAAAACCCGAGTTGAGTCACCCTTGCCGAGTCTATGCCGAGTCCAAGTCTTGTTTCTATACTCCAAGGATAAGCTCCTAATATTCATCTAGGAAACAAAACTTATGAAGTTGACATTTGCAGTTAATAAATTTTATTTTTTACTGTAAAGCTAGTAAAGAATAATTAAGGGGAAACAACCTTTTTATAAAGGAAAGCACAAATAGCAAAACGAATAAAGTATCCATACATCACAAACCCATAATGCAAAAGTAAGGCATAACATTTCATAACCAAGAGAGAAACAATGTGACTTACTGTTTTTAAATTAAGAGTCAAACTGCAAGAAACAGATGAGATTCAATTTAATTTTTACAGTAAAGCCAAGTAGAAGATTTGAGGGGAAACAACCCTTTTATAAAGGAATGCAAAAATAGCAAAATGTATAAATTATCCCCACATCACAAACACACAATGCAAAAGTAGGGCATAACATTTGATAACCAAGAGAGACACCATGTTGACTTAGCTGTCTTGAATCAGAAGTGGAACTGCAAGAAACAGATGAGATTCGATTCCAGTAGCTAGCCAACCATAATTCAAGAAATTTCACTTTCAGTTTCCTGAATTTCATAGCTATATGTAAGCTTACAATTTACAAATCATGGTAAACAGAAGTCACAATCTGGAACGTACTGGTCAACCAATTATTATTCAGTAAAAATGCCAAGTAAAGATACACAAACTGCAAAATCACATACATTTGACACAAATCCAAAAGCTCCCTCCTACTTAAAATCATTGGAATTTTCTCTTAATGACAATCCTTGCTCTTCCATGGTTAGTGAGAGACTCAAATGTGTTCCAGAAATCAAATATATTATTGCCTAGACAGATTCTCTGTATCTTGAGCATTGTACAAAGCCTAAGCAACAGCTGATTTTACAGGATCTTGGATACCGCACACCATATTTGCAGGCACTGCTACATCAATCATTTTTGGATAAGCAAGGCCGAGATCTGCAAAAAGATGTATGAAGTCCAAAACAAAATAATAAAGTCCAAAGTTTCCATAAGTAAATTTCTAGAGAGGTATAAACTTTCTTGCAATGTCAGTAAAAATATGCAATACAAAATATAAATTAAAGTAGAAACTATACAATCCACTAGGGAAGGGGTAGACTCACTGTCCATAATATTCTTGAATGTTTCCTGCAAATCATCCAACGTACACAATTTAATATCGTATTTACATTCTGTCTAGAAGGAAGTTTTCCCATAACCAAGCAAACAAGATTCTAAGAATATGAATGCAGCTTTACCACATCCTTTGTAAGCCGAGGATTATAGAGCAATTCTTCTCCAACCGTGGTAGCCTGCCCAAAAAATTGAGACATGTTATTTTAAGTCAGTGTAAGTACTTCTTGGCCAAAACCTGCAGTTCCAATGCATTCTGAAATTCCTATTAATTAGTAAGTGTTTTCAGAGTCACATGTAAACAGATATGGATATGGCAAATTTCAATATCTTCAGATACAGATATGACTGATTATGGCAATTTTATAAAAAAGTACATATATCCAATTATTTACATGTAAGGGTGTGTGAGTGTGTATGAAAATTTACATTTTAGCTTATAATATTTAGTTTTATATTCAGTGCACTGTTACAAGACTCGGACTCGGCAAAAACTTGGCCAAGACTCGGCAAATTGAAAAACCCAAGAAATTCAAAGATTTTTAACGATTTAAAACTTGTTTCGTGCATCCTTTAATAAATAAACCTTAAAGACACAATCTCATCGAATAGAAGCTACTTTGAACACATACACAAGTTTACATTGATCACATTAGTATATATGCAAATTTTAAGCTTGAGCTGAAGGAAATAAGTTAAACTAAATAACACATTAGAAATATAAATAATGTCAAATGTCTACAAAATTCATGGAATATGAAATCCATGGCATCAAAACTATTTTCTTTATAAATACTATTTTTTATTCATGGAATAGAAAAAACACAAATACCCAAAACAGATACAAGGCATTTGAGCTTGAAAAATAAAATAGGAAATGACAGTAGTATATTCTTCCTCCAAAGTAAGCACCAATAGAAAAGGCTTTTAAACTGCAAGTCAATGCTCCCACCCTCTGAGAAAATCACAAGAGGGGAGTGCAAAAGACAATACAAAAGCAGTGAAATGTCAAGCTAAGCATAGATGTGATGGTGGGCAGAAAAATATGCAGAGTAGGCAAGGGAGGCATCAGCCACCAAGAAAATTTCTGTCTTTGGGAAAGGATAGTAATCAATTTGTCTAGAAGACCTTCCAAATGTAAAACCCCTAAATCATTATTTGTTGCCAAATAAGCAAATTTATTGCCTTCACTTCTGTTATATTGAAAGATATTATTGCCAATTTTTCTTGATCACCATCTTGCCTTCTGGGTTATGGCTCTCAATTTCCAATCTGAAACCTTGCCATCTTTCATGGCATATATAACATTTTAAGAATCTCCTTTTGCCATCATATTCTTCCACACTGAAATCTGTAGACTCTTGAGCATACTTGAGCTTCAATTAATGGATCTTTTATATAAATGCCTTGTATCTCTTTTGGGTGTCTGTTTTTTCTGAAAATATAAATAGTTTTTTTGCCTTTTTTGCTGATTGGCCACAGCAGAATCCGACCCTCGGGACTCGACGAGTCTGAGTTCAGAGTCTTCTAGACTCTGCAGAGCCGACTTGGCTCTGGACTCACAGAGTCTTGTGGTGTTTATGTCTGTTATGGTTTACATATGGGTGTGTGTGTGCACAATTATTTTAATGTTTTTTATAAAACCAAATCAGATACTTGCACCAAACAGTGTGGTGGCATATCATATCAGATGTGGCCCAAATATAGGCTCGTTTATGAATGTGTCTGAATACAGAAGCCACGCTGAATCTAAAAGTATGGCGTCCACACCCAATACCCAATACACATGGATACATATATCCAGACAGAAAGGGGGATATCCAGAATCTCTGAGCGTTTTCTTCTCTGCATCTGCTATTTTAAAGAGCTACACGTTCATCAAGTATATGCCATACTGACATTCACAAAAATATCACCGAGTATGAAGAGAGCTGATATGGCTAAAATTTTAGGGCCCATGCAAGGAGTCCAACATCATAAAGTTGATCAAGATATTAGAACTGATAATATTAAAGTAGTGGAATGTCCTCATTGAGTCTGCAGAAAATATGAAGAGGAAGTGGAGACTTGAGCAAGCAGTGGTTGCAGATATGACCTCAGACAAGGGAATGGCTAAAGCTTTGAAATCCATTTTTTCTCTCTCTAATATGTTCAATTTATGATTCAATTTTTTGAGCAAGATTTGTGCTAGCCATATGGTTCATAATCCAAGCGTCTCTAGAAATCATTGTGTTATCCAAGAAAAAAAAACATTGAGTAGCATTTGGAGGAATGAAGCTTAGTCTTTTCACTTCTCTTGCAAAATTATTCATATTTTGATCCATTAATTTCTTTCTTTGTCAAATAATATATGGTTATAAATTTATAATTGTGACCCAACAAATTCATCTTTCTCACACCAATCTGAAGATTTATAGAGGAAACTCTGTGGCAACAATATAAGAAAATATGTAATGATGCTCTGCTTATTTAGTAGTATCCTGTCTAATCACTATAATGCAACAGCCATGCATTATTGTCATGCAATGGTAAATATTATTAAACCTCTTAGTGGAAATTCATTAGACAAACTGAAAACTCATGACCATCTTCAACTATTTAGTGGCAAACATGAAATGGACTGTAATCCAAAAAACTATTTGGAACTGCAGCAAAGACAGAATCATGTAGTTATATTTTCATTTTCACTACAAGTTACAACCTACAGCTTAAGGATAAGTTCCATCAAGTCAGAACAATATTTCAAATCCTTGGAGGATTAGAGGCTTAAAATGCACCAGTACGGATTTCAAAACATTGTCATGCTGCATCCAAATTTGTAATGCACAATGTTGATAAATTGTTTTTTAATATTTTATTGAAAGTATTGTCTAAAGACAATGGATTTCAGATAAATTTTACTTACCGTATGCCCCTTGTAATCATGGGCAGGAAACAGCATTGTGTCATTTGGTAAGGTGAAAATCTGAAACACAATAAAATATCCTCGTGAGAATAAAACAACATATCATAATTACCATTTGTTGGTATAAGTTTCTATTGACATTTATTATTACTAAATGTGCTGTTAGTATGTTTGCTCACCTGTGAGTGTACAGAGTTGTAAAGTTGTTCTGCACTTCCTCCCTGACATGAGATAACCAGTGCTATCAGGAATTCTAAATGTTATGGATACTAAAGACTCAAAATAAAATGGATACATGAAAAATATGACAACAATGCATGTTAAAAAATTACTAATCTTAATGTCACGACAAAGTGTAGGCAAAGGCATGACAGATTGACCATAAGGATGGTATAACAGATTTGTCACAAACCCATTACTATCAAATATGAACAGTACTTACATCTGTAGAGTATAGCTATTAAAAGAATGAAGATAAAATTTCACTAAACATGTTTACTCGAAAAAATATTTAAAGGAACAGAAAACTGAGGAGAAAGTTGTGAAACATATCATTGGCATCAACCCTTGCCCTTCAGGATTTACCTTTCCACATGGAAATGCCAAGGCACAACCACTGAGAGAGTTTCTTGAAGCAGTTATTTGGTTACTTGGTAGACTACAAGCATTTCTATATGCATTTGATGATAACCATCAATGGAAATCAATCATGTCCATGAAGACCAACTACAGTGAGGATGTTCCTTACCCTGTGTATTGAATAAAGAATTGATTTTCAAGTACAAGTTGTTAGGGTCTTTGGAGGGATCAGATTAATGATTTCTAAATGGGTTTGTTTCATAAATATTTCATGGAAAAATAAGTTAACAAAATAACAATTTGTACAATAAAGCAAACAATCTCATACCAATGTTATGTTACATAAGAAACTAACAGAAGTGCTTGTATTTTGACAATCTACGTGGTCAAAAGAGTTCAATAAGTATATAACGAAAATGAAAAGATCATTGAAGATCAAATTTAATTTGTTGACTGAATTTTGGTCAAACTTGTCAATCTCTAAGGACAATGACATGATCAAACAAATATATCCATAAAATGATGCAAAAGTTAGACAGACGTCTCAAAAAAAGAAAATAATCATAACTACAGATACTACCCATATTACGAGATAATTCACAGTTGAATCCAAGAATCATGTGAACTTGGCATGCAAGTTTCAAACATGATACCTGGACATGAAGACACATACACAGTTGCAAATGGACAACATAAATCCAAGAGTTTATTCAAATATGCTGTCACAAGTAGAATTTATAAAGAAGCTTCAGGCATAGTTAATAGAGTTTTCTATCTCTTAAATCATAGCTTCATGATTCATAGCTTACAATTGAAACTCAATCCTATTATAGATTGCAACAGTTCTATAAAATCCATGACATAACCCACCTGAAAATCAGTTCGTCCACAACCACGTATCAAAAGTGCATCTCCAGTGAATGCCATCCTGGGATTAGGCTGACCAGGGCCTTCTCCTGTTACATATGTCACACACCCTTGTGTGTGACCAGGAGTAGGTCGAACCTGCAGATCAATGATACATGAAGTGAATAAGATTTTGTGTGGTTATATTGTATATTAAGAAATTATCAAACCATAAACAACATTCCATTTCTTATAATAGTAGATCCTCCTAATTGTTTTGATTGCTAATGACAGGCATATATAAGAGCTAAGCATAACAAATTCAATGTGAATGGAGAAGTTTGTGAGTAATAAATACATGCTCCGCAGGAAAGGTTCAAAACCTCTCGACATTGCACCTGAGAGTTGCTTTCTATTTAACAATGATATCCAATCTTTCTGTTCAATATGGGACTCAAGATATTCTGGACTTGAAGACAATATATTCCAAAACATGAACAAATAATTCACAAATTGAGCAAAAGTTTAAAAAAGGGTATACAGATGAAATAAGTGACATTACACTTGGATCAGCTCTATATTCCACACACCACAAAGTTCCTATGTGAATTTCAGCAGATCAAATTTTCAAAACAAGAAAATATAATAAGTATGATCTGCTTCTACATTTAAATTTTGAACAGTTTTTTCATCAGCATGATACAAAATGCTATCAATGCCAGCACTAACAAAATCACAGTTATATATGGTGAAGGTCTATATCAGCCTGAGGCTGATGGTGTGGATTTGAAATCCCTTAGAAGGTCAAAGTTAGCCCAAGGCTGACCGAACTTAGCCTGAGGCTAATGGTGTGGATTTGAAATCCTTATTAATAAAAATATGGATTACTATTAGCACAATGATGAAACATAGTGTTTATCATTTTGTTAAACACCAATTTCAAACCCACTGTAATCCTAGTCATCAAGCAAATTAGAGTAAACTAAGTGAATTTCGTGACATTTGTTACTTGACTTCATGACCTTAAAAGATACGCTAGTCCACTTTAATGTTGGTCATTTTGGTGTCTACCTTCTTAAGTACCATTCTATGAGTACATGATTTAATAAGTTGTTTCAAATGGACATCGATGTGTGATGCTTGAAATTTTATAATCTTTACCTACCCTACTACCACTTTTGACTCCATGGCATGATAAATTCCTTTTTTTTTAAGTAGGGGCAGCCTTCTTGAGTGGGATGAATACACTTCTCTTCTCCATTGTAAAACCTCTGCCCAGAATGTCTCCACATATTGCTCAACAAATTTTAGAATAGATTAATGAGAAACCAACATGTATTTGTTAAACAGGAAATATTAATTAAGTCTAAAGTAAGTATAGGCAGTTCATGGGTGTGTCTTTTAAAGAAAGGAATCTAAAATTTACCCCCTCCCACTTCTCTTCTTTAATATCATTTGAATTGTTTGACTTGATGACATGCCATGGTTAAGTCATCCTTTCTAAGCAAAACTTGCCACACTTTCTCTTCACCATATCAATCTCACTCCGTCCTTTGCTATCCATCAATATGTTCCAAACTCATTGTGATAGCAGCCACATAGACATGCTTGAATAAATGCATGTCAAAGGCAGTCATAAAAATAATGTTAATTTTTGTTCACCAATATTAAAATGATGTGCAAATTTCTTCTAAAATGGTGAGCAACAAATGCAGGAGTATACAATTTTGCTACCAGTGTATCTTTGGATTCCACCGTGTCTTATCCATGTAAGATGTGGTGTATCAGCTTTGTACCTTTGAAATGAAATTTAATCTGGTACAATAATATAGGATGGATCAATGTGATGCCTGCAACAAATCTCTGAGCTGTGTCTCCATAGCAATTCCTGCACTTCATAAAGAAGGTTCAAGCAACTCAACGGCAAGAAAGGCACATTGCAACCAAGGGAAATAATGAGAACTACAAATGATTTAAGGTCATGGTTGACAGTGGTGGTATTTTACGAGCAACATGTGATGGTCAAAGGTGAAGCCCACAACATTTGAAGGACTTGGAAAATCAAGAAGTGAATATTTGCAAAGTAGTAGAATTTTCAAGATGAAACAGATTCAACAGGTCTGAATTTACCTGTCAGAGAAGACTCAAATAAGTGGAGGTGTTAAGCAAAGCTAGCAGCTTTGTTTGAAACAAAGGCTTCATTTAACGCAATGGAACCAAAGAAAGAGTGTGTGACACCAAGTAATGAAAATCAGTCTATATAGTTAAAGCGGCACGAATAGAGTAAGTTGCATCAACATGCATATATGAAGTGTTGTTTTTTATGGAGTACCATGCTTGCATTACCTTGAATAGACCAAAAAGAAGAAGAGACAAAGACATTTGAGTTGCATAAAATTTAAATACCAGGAGCTGCTTACACTAGATAAAGTTGTGCGGCTTTTAGGAGTTTCAAAGTAGGGCTTGTTTAAATTAAAACAATAAACATTAATTTGACAAGTTCAAGTATTGTTTGTATAAGTATTGTAATTTCCAATTTGATGAACAGGTTATATGCAGAATGGTGTATTTTAATTTTGATATTATGGCTATGACACTAATATTGCTATCTTTCTTTTACTGCAGGTTAGGAGAATGAACATGTATCGATTTCAATGTCATTTCCTTTGGTTTGAATGATGTATAAGAAGAAGGATGACCACGATCAAGTGGCACCTTGATCGGACATGTCTTTTAGACATGTCCGACCAAGATGTCACTTGGTCGTGACCCTTACTTATCTTTAACCGATCCATAACTAATCGGTGCTTCAAACATTAATGTATCGGTATAGTGATAACAATGCTTATACCCGATAATGAATCGTTTAATGCTTATGAACATACCCGATGATGAATCGGTATTATGAATCAGTTAATGCTTATGAACATACCCAATGGTGAATCGGTATCATGAATCGGTTAATGCTTATGAACACATCCGATCATGAATTGATATTTGTTAATTGTTTCAGATAAAACATACCCGATAATGAATCGGTATCAAAGCATATAATATAAAGTAAACAGTAACAATTACGGTTAGCATTATATGCTATCGGGTTAATACCCCGATAGCATATTAATGCCGATTCATATATGAATCGACATTAGTATGCTATCAGGTTAGTAGCCCGATAGCCCTTTAGATTGATGCTTAACATAGTTAAGTAGATCGTCAATCTAATCCATCATTATCCAATATCAATAGCATAATTATGATCAATGTTATAGTCTGATAAACATAAAGCATGAATAAGTAAACTAATAACAGAGTAGAGAGTTAGGAGAGTCTTATCTTGCAGAAGCTACTAATGCATTAACACTCCCTCTTAGCTTTTGGAAGATAGATAAAGTAACCTGCATCACATTTCTTTTCATAATGTCAGTCTCCAAGAATATATATCATCTATACATATGATATGAAGTATCATCAGGACATAGGATACAAATATAAGATTTTACTCTAAGTATGTATCACCCAATCATGTGATATAAAGAATTCATCATTTTATTATAACAAAATATCACCTAGACACGTGATATTAGTATCGCCTAAACAGCAATACTGAGGATAAACATATGAGGATGGTTAAATTCTCATCTTATCCATATTGTGCTATGTGCACAAAGATTTTATTCAAAAGTTTTATCACAACACCATCATGGCACATCCATGACATACCAGAGATCCAACATGATAACTGGTTTGAGAATCATAAGATCGTCACCTTATGATGTTTGCATACAAGTGTTCATAATTTGAGAAATCGTCACCTCTTAGATATGAACACAGGGGGTAAAACCCATAATGTCTCAACATGACAAAAGAAGTTTACATTTTCGACATCTTATTTACAAAGCAGATTACCTTTCTATCATACCTAAACCTTTTTTGAAGTGATCAACCTTCACTCTGGAAAGTGGTTTGGTCAGAATATCTGCAGTCTGATCTCCCGTACTAACATATTCTAATTTGATCACATTTTTGTCTACCATGTCTCATACATAATGGTATGGGATCTCAATATGTTTGGATCTATCATGGAATACTGGATTCACTGAAAGTTTTATGCAACTTTGATTGTCGCAGTGGATGATTGTAGGTTTCATCGGATCACCAAACAATCCCACAAGCAACTTTCTAAGCCACACCGCTTCTCGGGCGGCCATGGAGGCTGCAATGTATTCAGCCTCGGTGGAACTTTGTGCTATAGAAGACTACTTTCTGCTGATCCAGGATATCATGGCTGATCCCAAACTGAAGCAGCACCCAGAGGTGCTTTTCCGATCAGTCACACTTCCAGCCCAATCTGAATCTGAGAATCCGTGTAGATTAAGATCAATTTTCTTATACTTGAGACCAAGGTTTAAGGTGTCTTGTAGATATCTCGTAATGTGTTTTACTGCTACCAGGTGTATCTCCTTTGGCTCACACATAAACTGACTCAAGGCATTTACTGCATAGCATATATCTGGTCTTGTATTTACCAGATACATAAGAGACCCAATCATTTGCCTGTATAGAGTGGGGTCAGTAGAAGGTGATTCTGCTGCTGCTTCTTTGAGTTTATGAAGATTGGTCTCCATTGGAGAGGTCATAGGTCTGCAGTTAAGCATTCCAAATCTCTTCAAAATGTCTAATGTATACTTGCCTTGGTTTAGAACAAGGTTATCAGGATTCTGCCATACTTCCAACCCTAGGAAATAATGAAGGAATCTCAAGTCCTTCATATCAAATTCTTTGGATAGCTCTTTCTTGCATTGATATATAAGGTGATCTTCTCCAGAGATTAATAAGTCATCAACATATAAAATTATTATTAGCATATCACCTTTGTTCTGTTTGTAGTAGAGATTAGGATCTGCATCATTTTTAGAGAAGCCTAGTTTTGATAGATATGTGTCAATTCTTTCATACCAGACCCTGGGAGCCTGTTTGAGCCCATATAGAGCTTTCTTGAGTCTGCACACATGAGATTTTGCATGATGGATCTCAAACCCCTCAGGTTGCTCTAGGTATACTTCTTCAAATATATCTCCATTGAGAAAAGCTGTCTTTACATCCATTTGATGTACCTTCCATCCCTTAGCTGCTGCAATGGCTAGTACAGCCCTGACTGAGGTATATCTGGCTACAGGAGCAAATGTTTCTTCATAGTCTATCCCTTCTTTTTGAGAGAATCCTCTGGCTACAAATCTTGCCTTATATTTTTCAATGCTGCCATCTGTTGCATGTTTGATCTTAAAAAGCCATTTAGAAGAAACAACAAACTTCTTAGTTGGCCTAGGAACAATTTCCCATACATCATTTTTCACTATGGATTGATACTCTTCAGACATAGCATCTTTCCATACTTGATGTTTAAGGGCATCTGTCACATTGTCAGGTTCGTTTTTAGATAGATCATTCATAAGAGCAACATAGCTAGTAAATTTATTAGGTCTTTTGCTTTCTCTGAAGGTTCCAGAAGGAGCAACAAACCTTTGAGCTTCTTCTACTGTTTTGGTGGCCCATAGTGGTTTTTTCTTGAGATTTCTAGGTGAGTTTTCATTTTCATTTTCAGTTTCATCTAGATTCTCCCTCTGAAACTCAGGGGCAGGATTTTCATCTAAGTTAGAGGTGGGTACATAGATTTCAGGTTCTATGAAGTTCTGAGCTCTTTTGAAAGCTAGATCCTCTTCAAATATTACATCCCTACTTAGTTCAATATTTCTTTGACCAGGTACATAGATTCTGTAGGCTTTGGAGGTTTCACTATATCCTACAAGTAATCCCCTTTTTCCAGAAGGCTCTAGTTTTAGTCTCTTTTCTTTAGGTATATGGATATAGACAGGGCATCCAAATATCCTAAGGTGGCTAATATCAGGCTTAATCTTAGTGAATACTTCTTTAGGAGTTTTGTCCTCAAGATGGGAGTGAGGGCACCTGTTCTGTATATATACAGCGGTGCTGGATGCTTCAGCCCAGAGATTTGTGTTAAGGTTTTGATCTAGGATCATGGTCCTATTTTTCCTTTCTGCTACCCCATTTTGTTGAGGGTTATAAGGTATAGTAAGCTCCCTCTTAATCCCATTATCTCTACAAAATTCTTTAAATGAATCTGATGTGTATTCTCCCCCATTGTCGGTTCTTAGGGTTTTAACTTTGTTTCCTGAGTGGTTTTCAGTTAGTGATTTAAATTCTTTAAATCTAGAGAGGATCTCTTCCGATTCTTTACTTTTCAGAAAGTAGATCCAAGTCTTCCTAGAGTAGTCATCAACAAATATTACATAATACAAGAATCCCCCTAGAGAGGATACGGACATAGGTCCGCATACATTAGAATGAACTAATTCTAGAATTTTGCTAGTTTTCCTAGTACTGTTTTGAAATGCACCTTTAGTATTCTTACCTAGGGCACATCCTTTGCATGCCCCTGAATGATCTTGCTTTAACTTGGGTAGACCTGTGACAAGGTTTCCCATCGAAGATAAAGCTCTAAAATTCAGATGACCTAATCTTCTATGCCAAACTTCATTTGCATTAGTGGCTTCATGGATTAGGGCTAGATTAGGTTATGTGCACAGTTCATACAGATAGCCCCATCTCTGTCCAATGGTCTTTGCCTTCTTGATGGAGGAGTTCTTTGGCCAAGCCAATACTTTGTTGTCCATGAATGTCACTCTGTATCCGTTATCTTCTAGTGCCGATATAGAGACTAGATTTCTTTTGATGTCAGGGACATATAGTACTCCTTCAAGCCGCAAGGTTATGCCTGTTGAGTCTTCAATTTGATGGTGCAGGTTCCTACTCCTCTGACTGGATGTGTGGAGTCATCTCCAATGGTTACATCCTCATCACTATCCTCTGTCATGGAATCAAGTACTTCTCTAAACCCAGTGATGTGCCTGGATGAACCACTGTCAATCACCCATGAGTTGATTTTGTTAGAAGTTTGACTTGTGAGTGCTGAGTAGAATACGTATTTCCTGGAGTCATCTTCCCTTTAGTCTTTCCTGCTTTAACAAATGTAGCATGTTTTTTTGTTCTTTCTGGGCATTTTGCAACGAAGTGTCCGAACTGATCACATCTGTAACATTGAATGTGAGATAAGTCCTTCTTTGAAGTATTCTTGCCTTGACGACCTTTTCTCTTTCTAAACTACCTTTTCTTGTTATGCTTGGTGGTGTTGGTGTTTAGAACTTGTAGGTCTTCATCTATATTCTTGTGTTTCATTCCCATCTTGTTCAATCTTGATTCTTCTTGGAGACAATCATCCCTTAATCTTTCAAACTTGGGATATTTGGACCTTGCACTGATGCCTTGGACGAATGTACTCCATCCACTAGGCAACCCATCTAAAGCAATAAGTGTTAACTCTTTGCTTTGGATCTCATAGTCCAGAGTTGCAAGTTCATCTTTTAGAACTGATATCCGCATAAAGTAGGCATTGATTGTCTCCCCTTTGTTCATGGTGATGTGATTTATTTCTCGTTTTAATGCTAGAGTTCGACTTGCATTCGATATCTCAAATGTGCTTTCAAGAGCTTTGAACATTTTATAGGCTGTTTGATGTTTTCTTATGATGGGCATTATGTTGTTTCTTACCCCATCAACTATTATTTTTATTGCCTTTTCATTTCCCTCAATCCATACTGATTTATCAGGTTCATTTTCGGGTTGAACATTTTTGGTTTGAACAAACGAATCCACTTTGTTCCCCTTTAAGATCATTTGAATTCTGAATTTTCAGGCTGAAAAATCATCGCCACCTTCGAGTCTATCTTTGAATCTGATAGCACTAGCCATTTGAAGAAATGTGATGTAGTATATAAACTTGTTCTTAAATTTGTTTCACGAAATTAAATAGCCTCAAGTTCGGTCAACTTGGCTCTGATACCATGTAAAAGTATTGTAATTTCCAATTTGATGAACAAGTTATATGCAGAATGGTGTATTTTAATTTTGATATTATGGCTATGACACTAATATTGCTATATTTCTTTTACTGCAGGTTAGGAAAATGAACATGTATCGATTTCAATGTCATTTCCTTTGGTTTGAATGATGTATAAGTAGAAGGATGACCACGATCAAGTGGCACCTTGATCCGTCATGTCTTTTAGACATGTCCGACCAAGATGTCACTTGGTCGTGACCCTTACTTATCTTTAACCGATCCATAACTAATCGGTGCTTCAAACATTAATGTATCGATATAGTGATAACAGTGCTTATACCCGATAATGAATTGTTTAATGCTTATGAACATACCCGATGATGAATCGGTATTATGAATCAGTTAATGCTTATGAACATACCCAATGGTGAATCGGTATCATGAATCAGTTAATGCTTATAAACACCATATAATATAATATAAAGTAAATAGTAACAATTACGGTTAGCATTATATGCTATCGGGTTAATACCCCGATAGCATATTAATGCCGATTCATATATGAATCGACATTAGTATGCTATCAGGTTAGTAGCCCGATAGCCCTTTAGATTGATGCTTAACATAGTTAAGTAGATCGTCAAACTAATCCATCATTATCCAATATCAATAGCATAATTTTGATCAATGTTATAGTCTGATAAACATAAAGCATGAATAAGTAAACTATAACAGAGTAGAGAGTTAGGAGAGTCTTATCTTGCAGAAGCTACTAATTCATTAACATTGTTTGGAGGCACCATAGTTTGGTAGAAGCCCAAACTAAGCAAGTCCAAATAGGAACATTGGATCCTATAGTGTATGACATAACTTGCACAATAGAAGAATATAATAGGAAATATGCTGCAAATACTTGAGACTAATAAGCCATTTAAGGGAGCAAAATTCTTCAATAAGAACAAAATTCACAATATAATGGTCAACTACTACTCACTACCCCCTTATATATACCATACTTATTCCTCAGATGCCACCCAAGCTAACCAAACTAGCACCTATATAAGACTTTATAAATGTTTATATAATTTAATTAGGGGTTATGCTAGCCACAAGTCAGCTAGATGTGTCCCAATATAATTAAGGGGTAAAAGGTGTAGCATGACCCCCTCTTAAGAGAAACATATCAAGTTATCAACTATGGAGCTTTTGCTCAAAACCTTCATCTTCCCAGATAGCATTTACAACTAGAAAATTCTTCCATTTAATCAAATATTCTATGATTGCTCTTGTCTGCAACTACTGGTACATGTTTGAAGGATTCCATCAAGTTCCAAAACCATATAGCCCTCCTCATCAAGCTCTAGTAACTCAATTTGGGCCGAAATTATTGTCTAATAACCTTC
The DNA here is from genome assembly GCF_030272615.1 of Cryptomeria japonica. Classification (NCBI taxonomy): domain Eukaryota; kingdom Viridiplantae; phylum Streptophyta; class Pinopsida; order Cupressales; family Cupressaceae; genus Cryptomeria; species Cryptomeria japonica. The sequence continues at coordinate 685,170,041 of NC_081405.1, read as the reverse complement.
TTCAAGTTGAAAAAATGGAAGACAGGATGTATTTTTGTTGACTTAGGTAACTCCAATTTGTATACCACATTGCCAATCCTCTACAAACCTTATAAGTGCCATAATGCTTGAGTGCGAGCTTGTTATCCTCCTTTTGTTGTTTTAGTGACATCTCCTTATATGGTTGTAGACTTGTAATCCCACAAAGACCCTATCTCCTTCAAAAGTCCTTTCACGACAATGTTGATCAGCTTGTTGCTTCATTCTGTTCTATGGTATTGCCAAGTTCTCATTGAGACTAGAGAGTACCTCTTGCTAGTGTTGAATGTGTTCTTTAACTACTGGTGTACTCACAATGAAGAGGTGAGTGATGGTCGAAGGTACCCATAGAGTGCCAAAAATGGAGACATTTTGGATAAGTGTGGAAAGGAGTGTTATAACACCATTTTGTTAGTGACAGCCATTGTACACATCTCTCATATTTATCTAAAACAAATCATCAGAGATAGCTCTCCAAGAACTTGTTGAAACCTCAATTTGTCCATCTAATTGGGGATGATATAACAAGCTACGAGCAAGCTAAGTGCTCAAACATGAGATTAAATCAATCTGAAAATTACTTGTAAACAAAGGATCAAAATTGCTTACTATAATTTTTGGAGTCTCATGCAGCTTCTAAATGATATCCATAAAGGCTATCACTGCAATGCTTGCTACCACTAGGTGTGACAGAGCACAAAAAATGTGCATATTTGGTGAGTTGATTCCACAACAACCATGATGACATTTTTTATTTAGACCTCTGAACCTTGTGATGAAATCCATGCATATCGCTTACCACCTCTTGCTTGGAATGGATATGGGTTACAAAAGACCTGAAGTCTTAATTGTCTCCTCTTTATTTTGCATACCTTTCATTCTGCTACAAAATTTTGAGCATCCCCTTTGAGCCCATCTCAAAAGGAATCTTACTTGATTATTATGTCTTCAAGAATCCCAAGTGCCCACTTGCTATAGAAGCATGTAGTTTTTCCAAAACCATAAACCTAAGGATTGAGTTCTTACATAGATACAACCTATCCTTGTACCATGGAGCGTTTCCTTTCCATACAAATTTGTTTGACTCACTGGCATCATGTTGGAGTTTTTCAACGAAAATTTGAGTATCCACGTCCTTCCACTATTCTTGTGCCTCGTATACCCAATCTGCCTACAATATGGAAATAGCATACAATAGTGACTTTGTGGAATCATCCTTTTTAGATAGAACATTAGCCACAACATTCTCCTTTTCTTTCTTATATATGATATCAAAGTCATGTGACCCAATTCTATTGTTCATCAAATGTCAACCTCTATTCCAAAAAGTACGCGATTATCTTGATCTGTCTTTATCGTAAAGTGTCTTCCCATTGAATAAGGTCTCCATTGTTTCACTACATGTAGGATAGCAATCGTTTCCTTCTAAATTGGCTTCAACAAATTCTCATCTTTAAATTGGCAACTCTCAACTGCTAGGGGTCTTCCCTCTTGCAGGAGAAGTGCTCCTATGCCATGCCTATAAGCATCACATTCCACAATGAAGGTTTTAGAAAAAATTGTGGTAGCTAGAACTAGAATTGTGCACATGGCTTTTGTTAGCTTCTCAAATGACCTAGTGCCTACCTCATTCCATCGAAAGGAATCTTTCTTCAACAAAGCTATGAAAGGTATTGCTATACTACCATATTGTTTTATAAATCAACATTAGTAACCAATAAGCCCTAAGAAATAATGTAGGTTCTTGAATATCCTAAGCACTTTCCATTCTACTATGGCTTGGATCTTGTGAGGTTCCACCTTGACTCATGTGAGATGGTATGACCTAGGTATTCCACCTCTTTGACTCCAAAAACACACTTGGATGGCTTGGCATAAAGCTGATGTTGTTCAAGGATGTCCAAAACCTGATTCACATGATACAAGTGTTCCTCCCAAGTTTTTCCATGTATTAAGATGTCATCAAAAGATACCAAAATAAATTTCCACCAAAATGGCTTAATCATTGAGTTCATCAAACTTTGAGATGTTAATGGTGCACTTGTGAGGCCAAAAGGCATCACTAAAAATTCATAGTGGCCCTCATGGGTTCATAAAGTTGTCTTATGTATATCCGCATCTCTAATTTTGATTTGATGATAACCAAAATGAAGTTTGTTAAAAACAAAATAGCACCATTAAGCTCATCTAACAAATAATCAATAATTGGAATTGGAAAGTCATCTTTTATGGTGTACTTTTTGAGCTCTCTATAATAAGGAAATATCCACCAAGTGTCGTAATCTCGTGCACCATTACTATTGGAGAAGAGTAAGCACTCTAACTATGCCTAATAATACCTACCTCTAGCATCTCTTGTACTAAATTCTTGATCTTACTTTTTTATACATATGGGTTACTATAGGACCTAATTCTAGGTGGTTGACCCTTGGCCCTAGGTACTAATTGCATGGCATGATCATGATCACTTTTAAGAGAATACTTTTGGCATATCTCCATAAACTACTAAGTGACTATCCACAATTATTTGCAGATCTAGCAATGTAGAAGCCTTTGAATAGTAGATTTCTAATTAAAACAATTGGGCCACCAACTCCTCTTCCCCCTTGTTAAGCATCTTTTACATTTGATGAGAACTTACCATCTATGAATACTTTGCCAACAACCCTCTTAGATCCCACCCTTTGAATGAAACATGTGAATAGCTATTGGAAGTTCATATTAATTGCCTTCAATGTAGTAAGTCATTGGACTCCCAAAATAGTGTTTGCCACACCCATAGAGATGCAAACATAGGGAAATCTAGTTAGTTATCTCCCATGGAAAATTTAATGCTATAGCATTTCCTTAAAAAATTGGCAATAACCCCATCCACAATCATGACCTAGTATTCTAGAGTTAAATTGATAAAAACAATTCAGACAAGCAACTAACTTCTTGTTAATGAAGTTGTAAGTGGTTCCCAAGTCTATCAACACTATTATTCTATTTTTCTTCAAAAAACCCACTACAAGTTTGTGGGGCGTTAAATCCAAAAAGTGCATGACAAGAAATGGTAGGTCATCTCCTAATTCCTCATCTAGCTCACTGCCGACCTCTAATATATCTTCATCTTCTTCCTCACTAGGCCCTTCAATGTAGAACAATTTCTTTTCAATGCATTTATGTTAAAACATAATCTTTTTTTCATGATCACTAGTATATGTTTAATAGCATGAATATGGAACTTTCTCACTCCACTGATATCCACAGCGATGGTTCCCTAGGTGTAGGCTCAGGCTGTAACTAGGGACTTCCCCACAACACAAGTGGTTTTCCTGCCTTTGTTCGTAGTTGCCAGGATTCTCCTATGCTAGCTTTGGGACGCCTTGAAGGGAATGACTCAAAAGAGGATTTGATGATGTATAAGGTTATGTTGTCGAGTTTGTGTAAGCTACCAATTGATCTCTGCAGTGTGGGGAGATCTCAAGCTTCAAAAAGGGGTTGTGCTAGGAGGGATTGACCTTCACATGGGTCGAATGGTTTAAGAACTAGGGCAAGTTGGATGAGGAATGACCAGCCATTTGCACGGGCCTCCGATCTCCCAAAAGCTTCTCATGCTCTTCGTCCTTCTAATACACCTTTAATAGTTAACCTTGGGGAGGACATTCTAACGAAGGTGGCTGAGAATGTAGACTATTTTTCAAAGCATAGTTTGATCGAGAGATTTCGTGGATTTTGGCCTTGTATGGCAGTGCTCCACCAATGGATTTCAGACACATGGGGTCCCATTCTAGAGGGTGATCTCTAGATCTATCCCTATGCACAAGGGTTTTTTGTTGTGATCTTCAACAACATCCAAGACTGTTGCATAGTTCTATCATCTATGTGATCATCAATGGGATTGCAAACAACATCTAATGTTGAAACCCTAGCATCCTTCTTTCAAAATATGTACCGAATCCTTCTCCATTGTTCCTCTTTGGGTAAGGCTTCTGAATCTTTTTTTTCAATTTTGGTTTGACTCATGTTTTGAAGCTATACGCAACTCACTGGGAAAATTCTTGGGACTTGATGAGGGATCTGAAAATTTCTTCCATACCATAGATGCTCGTATCTTGGTGGAGATTGACGTCAACAATGATTTTCTTGCAAATATTTCTCTCAATACCAAAAACTATCTTCTAGTGCCACAGATGCTTCAACACTGGACATGTTGCTACCTTGTGTACTAAACGAAGGAATGAAAGTCAAGTTTCGTGGTGGAAAGATGTCTCCCCTCACCACCATTCAGTTGAGGAGGATTCTAATTGAGTTGGAGAGACCACAGGTGAGCCTTGAAAACACCAAGGAAACAACCCACACATGGCTTCACCAACCAATGCTCAATCCACTCCACTGAATTTGGCTAGTTCCTCTATTAAGGGGGGGACCAGTGATAAGAGAATATTGGAAACTACCATGGACTTAGCCCAATCAAAGAAATCACAACACTCATTGAGGTCTTCAAGGGTTCCTTCTCTAGTGAGATTTCCTGGTAAGGGGATGGTTGCAGTTGAGGAGAGCAAGACTTCTCCTCTCAGTGGTCCGAGCATTGCCTTTGGGAAAGTAGAAGAGATAATGGAGGGTGAAGCCCATGATGGCAGTTGGACAAAAGTGTAAAGTGATAGGGAAGAAAAATGAGACAATTTTCAACATGCAGCTTCGCTCCCACGTCAAAAGAGGAGCAAACACATAGTTTCTTAGATCTTGTTCAGTGGAGATATTTTTCTATTGGGTTGGCACGATTTTGCTGCAAATCTTAGAACATCTGTAAGACTGTAAGTGTCAATGTATGAAAATCTTGCTTTGTGATCCAAGAGGTGGTACTTTGCTAGTTTGATGCCTGTTAATGAGTGATGGTGACTTACAGTCATGATCTGTCGTAAAACTTTTTAATATTAATAGAACGGGTGCTGCCCCTTGCAGCTATTTACTTACCAAAAAAAAAGCATAATCTTTTTTCCCTTTTGTTTTCAATTTGTGATCCTTGACTAATCCCATTTGTTGTAGTTTGCCTAACTAGCTTAAATAATTCTCTAATATATGATTATTATAGTTTGACAAGAGAGTCTTTTTCTTCATTTGAGCACATAGCCATTGATACCAAATGAATTGCCTAGGTTCTAGATAAACGGAAGGCATTGTCACTTTTTGCTTACTTGGAATATAATGTACATCAAAGAAAATCTCCATTTGATTTATCCAAGTCAATGGTGTACCTTGCCATCAAACTTACGCATATCCACATTTGGTAGTAGATTTTGAGATCTCATATAAGTGTCACCATTTGGATCATGATTCGTTGGCCTAGACAATCCACCTTGATTGCTAGAAACATTGTGTTGTGCCTTCAGTTGTGAATTGGAGTTGTAACATTGTTTCCTCAATGCTAACCATTTATCCTTTCATATTAGCCACTTCTCTTTTCATAGTAGACATTTATGATATTTGAGATTTGCATATTTTGCAAACCTTCTTCCAAATGCACTTTTGAATCTATTGAAGACCACATCAAGTTTGAAGTTCCACTTAATCCTAACTTTGAATCCATATCCTCTTTGTTGGGAGATTTTCCTAGTGTGTGGGAATGCTTGCCTAGGTCTCTAGTCTATTTCCCCTACCTAGAACTCACTTCTCAAAAAAAAAATCTAATAAATTCACTAGTTTGCAGCTGTAAGAGAATTTAGTGTAAACCTGAAAACAGCATCAAATAATCTCAAAACTGGACTATAGCTACTTCGATACACTCTTGATCAACCATCCAAAATGCAGATGTAATGTCCCCATTTTTGGAGAGAATTGATTAATTAATTTAATTAGTTAAGTTGTCCAAATAATTATTATTTTTCATGGATAGCTTAATTAATTATTTTAATAAATAATATTAAGTTAATTATTTATAAAGTTATCAAATAAATTAAAAATTAAAAGATGACTTTATATTTAATTAATTTAATCAAGTGACTAATTAAATATTATTTCATAAAGTCACTTCTAGAAGCTTCTGGATGTTGGGGTGAAAAATTATTATAGGAGATTAAGATGAAGCTTCAAGGCAGCTTAAGATTATTGATATGGTTTTTGATTGGGTTTTGTAGAACTGAGAGGTGTCTGCAGACTTTGGTCTTTGGAAACGAAAACTCCCATAGATTGCATAACCGAGGGAGTGGAAGACCTTCCGAGGGGTTGCAGCTGAGAGTGGAAGATACTCAGTCTTCCATATAGAGCTTAATGAGTTATTGCACTTTCATGGTGGATAGGTATTCAAGGCTTCTTTAGAATTTCAGATTGAGTGCCCATTTTGCATCGACTTTTCATTGAAATAAGGAGGCGATTCCATTAGTAGATGATTGGAGGTAGAATTGTGTGAAGATTGATTAATTTACAGGTCTGATATCAAAATCGACTTCACCTTATATACCATCGATTTTGCACATAACTCTTCATTGGAGCATTGAAGGTTCACTGAGAGGGGTTATTCATCTTTGGAAGCATAAGGCGATTCCTTGTGCGGGTGATTGAAAGAGTTATAATCAGAATTTGGCATCCATTTCCGTTCTGAGTCAATTCGTATCAGACTGGTAAAAAAACCACAATTTTGCTTATAGCTGACTATTTGGGCATCAAGTCTCATCATGGAGAATAGCGATCACATTGGAAGGGCTAGGCGATTCTTTTGTGACAATTTGGAGTGTATTTGAGGAAGGATTGGGATCTTATCAGTCTGAAACCAGATCGTACCAGTCAGCATCTTCCCTTCGATTCTGCTCATAATTCATTTAACTGGCATCGAATTTCATCAATAAGGACAGCGCTATATCTGTAGAGGGATGACGAATATTTTGGGAAGGAAATTGTATACTAATAGCTGATCATTTATCCTAAATCTGATCTCCATGAACAGCAGGGGCAATTCTGAAGACACTTCATTTTTTATGTTGAATTTGGCTCAACAAACTGGATATTGATTGCTTCTTCATCCTTGCATCAGGGCGCCACAACCAGGTTCATTTTGGAATTGATTCAAATGAATGTTTGATGATATTAATATATGTGATCATACCTGTCATTATACTCAGAAAACTATGAATTAATTAATAGGTTGAGTTTGGTTCATTATGTCATTATTGTAAGGACTTATTGGTACATCTTTTGAGAAAGAAAGGAAAGAATAAATTGCATCTTCATAAATGTTTTTTTTGAGGTTGCATGGTAATTGTTTGACATAATGTCAGTTGGCTGAAAGTGCACATTTCTGAGACTAATTCAATATAGATCATTATAAGTCTATTGTGTATTGCATATAGGGTTATCATACCTTCATTGCAACCCTTAGTAGTTGTTCATTATGAGAAATATGTGATTATTCAATCTCCAAACTAAACTGAAATCTCTGAGACAACATACCAGCAAGACATAAACTTTGTAACTGCAGGTTGGATAGTCAATTGTTGTAAATATTTTCCTTGTATTTTCAGTCATACCATTACAGGGGATATTTCAGCAGAATAAAATTTTCTGTTTCGTAGCCTTGGAAGTGAATTTGGCAGCAATCCTAATTTTGCAATAACACCAAAAATACTTCAAACAATCTCAAATCAAACCTGAAGCTTCTTCAATGTGTCCTTGATAAACCCTCTCAATTTCCAAATAATAACAAAAAAGGAGAATGATATGCACTTCACAACATGACCTCCAAAATTGAAAAAATTGCCTTATTTCTTGCCTTTCAAATGCCAAGATTGTACTCTAATACCACTTGTAATGAAACAACACACAAGAAAACAACATACTAGGAAATATGCTGCAAATACTTGAGAATAATAAGCCACTTCAAAGGGACAAACCTCCAAAAATCTTCAACAAGAACAAAATTCACAATATGATGATCAACTACCACTCACTGATTCCTTTATATACCATACTTATGCATTGGATGCCACCTAGGCTTTACGTATATAAAACTATATAAATGATTATATAACTTATTAAGGGTTATGCTGGCTACAAGTTGGGTACACATTCCAATATAATCAATGAGTTAAGGATAACTTATTAAGGGTTATGCTGGCTACAAGTTGGCTACACATTCCAATATAATCAATGAGTTAAGGGCATCCATAAAGTGGTTGGTGAGACGAATGATGTTGTAAGGTGGAAGTATTGTACTAAGCAGAGCCATGTATGGTTTAATCAATATCTATCAAATAGAGATAAGATCTATGAGTAAAAGTGTATTGTCTCTAAAGAAACTTGATCACAAGCTCCCTTGATGAAAACATTAACCATTAATGGTTTATTTGTAATTTGTTTGGAAGCTTCTTGTTTAACATCAGCCTTAGTGGTCCTCTTTTGGAGGTTAAATAACATCTGTACCATTTCTTGTCAATTGTGGTTGATAATTTGTTATGCAACAAATCTCAAAATATGGAACTGCAAATAATAAAGTAAATAATAAGGTTTGATGTGTCGGTGTTGGAAATAAGCCACACCCGGACTGATGATGGACTGGTCCAAGAGGGGCCAGTAGCTCAGTGGTAGAGCACTCCAACAGTGTATGGAAGGTCCTAGGTTCGAGTCCTAGCTGGTCCATGTGTCAACATGGTATCAGAGCCAGGTCCAAGCTAGGAGCCCCAAGCACACGAGAGGTGTGGCTTAAGGGGGGGTGTTGGTGTTGGAAATAAGCCACACCCGGACCGACGATGGACTGGTCCAAGAGGGGCCAATAGCTCAGTGGTAGAGCACTCCAGCAACGTATGGAAGGTCCTAGGTTCGAGTCCTAGCTGGTCCATGTCTCAACATGGTATCAGAGCCAGGTTAAATCGAACCTGAGGCTGTTCAATTTTAAGTAAAATTCAAATCAAGCATATATTCAAAATCACAATCCTATCAATGGCTAGCACTATTAGATTTGAAGACAGGCTTGCAGGAGGTGATGACTTCTCCGCATGGAAATTCAAAATTCAAACGATTCTAAAAGAAAATAAAGTTGAATCATTTGTAAAGACTAAAACTAAAGAACCTGAGACTGAACCTGACAAAGCAATTTGGAGAGAAGGAAATGATAAGGCTATCAAAATCATAGTTGATGGGGTAAGGAACAACATAATGCCCATTATAAGGAAACATGAAACAGCGTTCAACATGTTCAAAGCACTTGAAGACGCTTTTGAGATATCTAATGCCAGTAGAACCTTGGCTCTAAAAAGAGAAATAAATCACATAGCCATGATAAAAGGAGAATCAGTCAATGCCTACTTCATGCGAATATCTGCCCTAAGGGATGAACTGGCAACCCTTGGATATGAGATCCAAAGCAAAGAATTAACCCTCATTGCTCTAGATGGGTTGCCCAACATATGGGAAACATTCGTCCAAGGCATCAGTGCAAGGGATAACTTCCCAAAATTCGATAGGCTAAAGGTTGACTGTCTTCAAGAGGAATCAAGGCAAAATAAGAAAGGGATCAAACAGAAGAATATAGATAAAGATCTTCAAGTTCTTAATACGAACTCAAATAAGAAAGGCAAGCAAAAGCAATTCAGGAAGAGAAAAGGTCGTCACGGCAAGAACACCTTCAAAAAGGACCTCTCTCAGATTCAGTGTTATAGATGTGACAAATTTGGGCACTATGTTGCCAAATGTCCAGAAAGAGCTAAACAAGCCACATTTGCCAAAACAGGAAAATCCAAAAGAGAAGAGGACTCTGAGAAGTATGTACTCTATTCAGCACTCACAAATCAAGCATCAAATAAAGTGAACTCTTGGGTGATCGACAGTGGCTCATCCAGACACATCACAGGATTTAGAGAAGTACTAGACTCAATGAAAGAGGAAAATGATGAGGAAGTAACTATTGGAGATGACTCTACACACCCTGCAAAGGAGTTGGAACCTGCACCATCAAACTAAAGTCGGGTGTATCATTACAATTTAGAGGAGTGCTATATGTTCCAGGTATCAAGAGAAATCTAGTCTCAATATCAGCACTGGAGGACAATGGATACAGAGAAACATTCATGGACAACAAAGTATTGGCTTGGCCAAAGAACTCATCCATCAAGAAAGCTAAAACAATTGGTCAAAGACAAGGCTATTTGTATGAGCTATGTACAGAGCCCAACTTAGCCCTAATTCATGAGACCACGGATGCCAATGAAATCTGACATAGAAGACTAGGCCACCTAAATTTTAGAGCTTTATCATCAATGGGAGACCTTGTCACAGGTCTACCTAAGTTAAAGCAATATCATTCAGGGGCATGCACAGGATGTGCCCTAGGTAAAAATACTAAGGGTTCTTTTCAGAATAGTACTAGGAAAACAAGTAAAATTTTAGAGTTAGTTCATTTTGATGTATGTGGACCTATGTCCATGCCTTCATTGGGGGGATTTCTGTATTATGTAATATTTGTTGATGACTACTCTAGGAAAACTTGGATCTACTTTCTGAAATGTAAAGAATCAGAAGAGATCCTTAATAGGTTTAAAGAATTCAAATCACTAACAGAGAACTACTCAGGAAATAAACTTAAAACCCTAAGAACTGACAATGGGGGGAATACACATCAAAAATATTTAAAGAGTTTTGTAAAAATTCAGGGATTAAGAGGGAGATAACAATACCTTATAACCCCGAACAAAATGAGATATTTGAAAGGAATAATAGGACAATAGTTGAAGCTGCCAAAGCTATGATTCTTGATCAGAATCTAAATATCAATCTTTGGGCAGAAGCAACTAGCACTGTTGTATATATTCAAAACAGATGTCCCCACTCTCACCTTGAAGATAAGACCCCTGAGGAAGTCTTTACTAAATCAAAACCTGATATTAGCCACCTTAGGATATTTGGATGCCCTGTCTATATTCATGTACCTAAGGAGAAAAGATTAAAACTAGAGCCTTCTGGAAAAAGGGGAATCTTTGTAGGATATAGTGAAACCTCCAAGGCTTATAGGATCTATATACCTGGTCAAAAGAATATTGAACTAAGAAGGGATGTGATCTTTGAAGAAGACTTAGCCTTCAGAAGAGCCCAAATCTCTCTAAACCCTGAAGTCTATATCCCCAACCCTAGCATAGATAGAGACCCTTCTCATGAGCTTTAGAGGGAGAATCCTGAGGAAACTATAAGTGAAACTCAAAGTCCACCTAGAGAAAACCTCAAGAAAAGACCACTATGGGCCACCAAAACTGTAGCAAAAGCTCAGAAGTTTGTTGCTCCTCTAGGAACGTTCAGGGAAAGCAAAAGGCCTAACAAATTCACTAGCTATGTTGCCCTTATGAATGATCTCTCTAAAGCCAAACCAAACAATGTATCAGAAGCTCTTGAACATCAAGTATGGAAGGATGCCATGTCTGAAGAGTATCAGTCCATTATGAAAAATGATGTTTGGGAGATTGTTCCTAGGCCAACTAAGAAATCTGTTGTTTCATCTAAATGGCTTTTTAAGATCAAACATGCTACAGACGGTAGTATTGAAAAACACAAAGCTAGATTTGTAGCTAGAGGGTTCTCTCAAAGAGAAGGAATAGATTATGAAAAAACTTTTGCACCTGCTGCCAGATATACATCAGTAAGAGCTGTATTAGCCATTGCAGCAACTAAGGGGTGGAAGGTACACCAAATGGATGTTAAGACAACATTTCTAAATGGTGAGATCTTAAAAGAAGTCTACCTAGAGCAACCTGAAGGGTTTGAAATTTATGATGCAGAGTCTCATGTGTGCAGACTCAAGAAAGCTCTCTATGGGCTTAAACATGCTCCCAGGGCCTGGTATGAAAGAATTGACACCTATCTCTCAGGACTAGGCTTCTCTAAAAATGATGCAGATCCTAATCTCTACTACAAAAGAAATAAAGGTAATATGCTAATGTTGATTTTATATGTTGATGACTTATTAATCACAAGAAATAATTATCTTATAGATCAATGCAAGAAAGATCTATCCAAAGAGTTTGATATGAAGGACTTAGGACTCCTTCATTACTTCCTAGGATTGGAAGTATGGCAGAATTCTGACAACATTATACTAAACCAAGGAAATTATACCTTGGATACATTGAAGAGATTCGAAATGCTAAACTGTAGACCCATGACCTCTCCTATGGAAACCAATTTACATAAACTTAAAGAAGCAGCAGCAGAGTCACAATCCACTGACTCTACTCAATACAGACAAATGATTGGGTCCCTGATGTACCTGGTGAATACAAGACCAGATATCTATTATGTCGTTAATGCCTTAAGCCAGTTCATGTGTGACTAAGGAGATACACCTGGTTGCAGTAAAGCACATCATGAGATACCTACAAGGTACCCTAAACCTTGGTCTCAAATATGAGAAAGTTGACATAAACCTCCATGGATTTACAGATTTAGATTGGGCTGGAAGTGTAACTGACAGAAAAAGCACTTCAGGGTGTTGCTTTAGTCTAGGTTCAGCCATGATATCTTGGATTAGCAGGAAACAGTCTTCAGTAGCTCAAAGCTCCACTGAGGCAGAATACATTGCAGCTTCTATGGCTACCTGAGAAGCAGCAGTATGGCTTAGGAAGTTGCTTGTGGGGTTGTTTGGAGAGCCTATGAAACCCACTGTTATACATTGTGACAATCAAAGCTGCATAAAACTCTCAGTAAATCCAGTGTTCCATGACAGATCCAAGCATATTGAGATTCCATATCACTATGTGCGAGATATGGTAGACAGGAATGTGATCCAATTAGAATATGTTTGTACAGGAGATCAAACTGCAGATATTCTGACCAAACCTCTCTCCAGAGTGAAGGTTGATCACTTCAGAAAAGGTTTAGGTATGATAGAAAGGTAATTTGCTTTGTAATCTGTATTTGCATATCCATAAGATGTTTAATGTGTAAACTTCTTTGTCATGATAGGACATTTTGGATTTTGATCCCCTGAGTTCTTATCTAAGAGGTGACGATCTCTCAAGATAATGAACAATTGTATTGAGACATTATAAGGTGACGATCTTATAATGTCCAAACCAGTTATCATGTTGGATCTCCGGTGTGTCATGGATGTGCCATGATTGTGTTGTGATAAAACATTTGTATAAAGTATTAGTGCACATATCACAACTTGGATAAGATGAGAAGTTAATCCTTCTCATATGATTATCCTTAAGTATTGCGTGTTTAGGCAATACTGATATCATATGCTTAAGTGATATCCTATCTTCACAAGATTGACGTGATGGATATCTGTATCACGTGTTTAGGTGATAATTCATATCATGTGATTAGGTGGTATGATTTTCTAGAATGTCAAATTGAGTAAAAATGCTAACTATCATTTGAATTGTGATGCTTGAATATATTGTTTACATTTACCTTACCTAGCCAAGAGGGAGTGTTAATGCATGATAGCTTCGGTAAGGTAAATGATTGAATGAGAGATAAATGAAGTCTCTCATTCAATCATTTATCATATCAATAATTATGATGAAAACCTTCAAGCAATTAATTCTTCATTTGATAGCCATTCTACATTTGCATATAATTAACCTATTCAGTTCGATCAAATCCTTAACATCGATAATCACACTATATCATTGTTTATGTTCATCGATTACTAAATCATGCTAATGCATTCCAATTTGTATCGATTAACATAATTGATAATAAACAAATGATTAATCGAACACCGATTGATATCGGGTTATATGTGCACCGATTGATATCGGGTGGCATGATAAAGTTACACCGATAGTTATCGGTTGTTAAGCATACGCTAATAGTTATCAGCTATTAGGGTTAAGCATACGCCGATAGTTATCGGCTGTTAAGATTATGCATACACTGATAGTCATCGGGTGTTAAAGTATAAAGTTAAACATATACCAGTTGGCATTGGTAATTAATATGCATTGTTTGTTATTAACAAAGAGGCATGATCAAGTAATGTCTTGATCGGTCATGACCGATCAAGGCATTGCTTGATCATACCTCGCTTGTTATATATATATATATCGAATGGCATTCGTGAAAAAGCACATAGAAAATAACAAATGCTCCTCTCACCTGCCACACAAAAGAAGATAGTCAGATTCATATGTTAATTCAGTAATATATAGAACAAGATAATATTAAATAGAATATAACTTGCATATTGAATGTAAATTGAACATCATTTACATGGTATCAGAGCCAGGTCCAGGCTAGGAGCCCCAAGCACACAAGAGGTGTGGCTTAAGGGGGGGTGTTGGTGTTGGAAATAAGCCACACCCGGACTGACGATGGACTGGTCCAAGAGGGGCTAGTAGCTCAGTCGTAGAGCACCCCAACAGCGTATGGAAGGTCCTAGGTTCGAGTCCTAGCCGGTCCATGTCTCAACATGATGAAGTAATTTTTCCTCATCTAAGATCATTTTTTTGCTTCACATCATCACCCCACAGATCGCAATGAAGCATAAATTGAAGAGGAAAGCATTTTATGTGGCTAGAGAAATCAAATAAGTTTGTGATACCAATTTTGAATATGTCGATACAAAAAATGGTTGGAGGAATTGTGGAAGAGAGAAGTCAAGACCCTCTCATCGCCTACAAATTCATTTTCGTGGCATGTCATTGTATTTCCAAGTACCATAATGCCTCCAAACTTGGTATCGGAATGCATGAAACATTATCCAAAAACATGCACAATCAAAATTTTCTATGGGCATGAGATTACAAATCTCAACCCACAATTCCTCAAAGTAATGTTATCTCTCTCAAAAGTTGTCGTTGAGGTCAACCTAGAAGACTTAGGATGCACATTCAATGCCAAGATCAATAGAAATCAATCATTCATCAACAAAACTTGAGTAACAATGCAAAAGAATAACTACTCAAAAACAAGCTCTCTAAATGCATTGAGTTCAAAGGAGAATATAAACATGACATCGTGCTCCTAACTTGAATCACTAGAGAACCCAATACAAGTTTCTTAGACCATGGATGTGCTTTATGAAGCAAATTTTCTAGGAATTTCACAAATCTAGATCAGCTTAGGTTATTAGTGACTCCATTCATCATCGGCTGATGAAAATCAGTAAAAAATCATTCTACATGACTTCATATCTAGTGTATGCACTTCTAAATCAATGAATTGAATGTCAACTCCAAGAATCAAAGGATTGATTAAGAAGAGTGCCCTTGTGTACCAATGTTACGCAAGATTCTATTAGAAAAACTTCAAGAGAGGGATAATAAATGATGGTTTCATCTTTCAAGTCATCTTCAAACTGCACAAAAGTCCAAATTTCTACATATCTCAAGAGAGAATGAAATCCATTAGATGGTGGATGAATTGGTATTAAAAAAAAGAAGCATTCACATACACTTGAGCTTTTAGTTTCAAAGGAAGGCCATACCAACTTCTTTGTCATATCATGTCCAAATTTCTCATGGAGTTCGCTCAAGAAACCCTAGAGGTTCAAAACATCTTCAATAAATTGCATAAGAGACTATTGGCAATGAAGGATGCAATCCGAATAGGTCATTTCTCATCTAGAGATAAGGCAATGGCTACAAATTTGAGTGTAGACCTTCTTTGGTTTGTTCTCACAAAGGAGGTGAGGAGTCATTTTGATCTAAGACGAAAGAAGAATGCGGCAATGCCTTGATTCTTGGTAGGCAACTTCAAGCATGCTCACAATGATGATTATTTTGGAAGAACTATAGAGATGATAAACACATGTGCAACTAGTGGTGGGTACGTAGAAATTCTACTAATCAATTGGATAAGCACCAATTTCCTCTCACAAGTACATTGCCATGACTAGTTCCATCAATGAAAGTAATGTGAGAGTTTCCTTCAGCAAAGATATTGAGAGATCCAAAAGATTTGCAAATTAAGTTGACCCCAAAAGGATTTTTGTTACATCCCTCTTTTTCAACATTGTATTTATATTTAATTATGCATTTGTGGTTGGCTAATCAATGGCACTTAATGGATGAGTACTCTTATTTATTGGAATATTGAACATGAAAGTTATTCTGATATTGTTGTTTCCAAGTATTTGGCTAATAAGAAGACAAGATTAGTCTAACTGGGTTTTATGTAACCAAATGGATGCAGGATACACGATGCCCTCAGGGGGAGGGAGAGTATCATCAAGGAGAGGATTGCAGACTTTGGAAAAGATCAATTTGCCATCAAACCTTGAGCCTAGAGATAAGTTGTTCTGGTAGTCAGTTGGCACATTGGCTTAAGGGTTGGTCTTCCGTCTTGTTAGTCGGTAGATTGTCGATCTATCATCTTTTGTCCTCGGGAAGTGAGTTTGTGTGTTGTCTCCTGTGCTTTATTATCATTTATTAAAAATAATTGAATCATAATTTATCTTTAAAGGATTATCTCATTAGTGATATATATATATATATATATATATATATATATATATATATATATTGGGATCAACATGGAAACATGTATTTTTCTGACATAAATCCTCAAATACATCACACCAGCAGATCTAGCATTTAGATGACCAAATTCAACCAGTATGCATGCTGGTTTATGTATAAACAGCAAGTACGAAACCCTAGAATAGCAACTGATATCAAGTACGCTTGCTGATTTGTAAATGAAAGGCAATGTGAAAACCTTAGAACAGAAGTAAATATCAAATATACTTATTGATTTGTTAATGAACAGCAATATGAAACCCTAGGACAACAAGTACACTTAGATCTGAATTGGAAACAGCAATGGCCCACGTAGAAATATTAATTAAAAACACACTATGAGACCCAAATTTGATCCTTGCATTTATAATAGTTGGAAACATAATTACAGTCGCTGATATACTGAAATTCCACCAAATTTCTACAGAATGAACATTTGAAACTCTCTCATAAATATTGAATTGTGGAGATCCAAAGGAAAAACTGACCCTTTGACTGAAAAAGGCCAAAATGCTAATTGTACAGCAGCAAGACCTTGAATAAATTCTGATATTTGTGAACAGAAATAGAAAATACTTATTTTCTCACATTTGGTGCTCCAAAAATCACAAAATGCCAACAATAAATGTTGGCGAACAACAGCAAAGCATGCCAATGATTTTTAAAAACTCTCCTTAATGTGGTGCTTAGCAATAATGATGAAACTCAGCAATTAAATTATCACTAATTCTGAAAATCAGCAATAACAAAGATTAGTTAGCAAGTATAATTAGACCCAATCCTCCACAAGCTGAAATCTTCAATAATTCATTATAGTGGTGCTGTAGCAAGCTGAAAATGGCTTCAATTCTTTGAGCATAAATGCGATCCTAAGTAGAATCACCTCTTATGGACAAGAGTGTTTTTGCCTTCAAATCCAACCTTAATAATCAAGAGGATATTCATCCTCCATTGTCTCCAAAATGCCAAAGGTTTTTGTCCTTGCATGGAAAGATGAACACAAAGCTCAATCTCTAGAAAATATTTGAAAATGCAAGTGATAACTGATGATTTGGTGTGAGCCTTGACTTCTCTTTTATACGTGCTTTCCTTCAGGCCTGTTGGGACTCAATTCTGTCATACTTATTTTGGCTTGAATCCCTTCTCTTTTGATGCCCATTTGTGAGCCTTCACCAATAAACAATCAAGGTAGTCATGTTAAAAAAATTGCCTTTGGTTGTGTATTTTCCCTTCCTTTCTCTTTGTCAATTCTTCAAAACTCAAAAATCCATATATTGGTTAAGTTTGACATTCGCTTGAGCCTTTCATGTCACAAAACAACTTAATGGATATCCATGATTCAAATTTGGGGAACTTTGGAGTCAAAATGAGAAAATCACGGCCAATTGAAGGTTTTCCTGGTTCCACAAACCTCCATCAACACAGACAGCAGTTTGAGGAACCACTAGAACCTCTGACTTGGTTCCTGGCTCCCCTTTTTGTGCTAATTTCATTCCTGATGAGGTAGAAACTACTGACAAGGCCATTTCAGGGCAAGGCATGTATGATTTTTCAAGTACATCTTGAAGAAGGGCCAAATGGATGCTCATGTTTCAAATTAGAAAAGATCCAAGTTCATTCAAGAAATTTATACAATTGTGGAATTTTCACAAGTGTCTAGATAGTTGTGGAACTTTTGGGGTGATCCAGATCCCCACAACCCCTGCAAAATTTGACTAAGGTAGGTTGCCACAGAGTTTTCATGTTGTTTGGACTTATCCATCTATGGGTCGAACTTCCACAATTTCCTGATCACCCCTTTTTCCCGGCAACTCAATGAGAGATGGCTTTTTCCTTTAGATTTGACATCCTTGCAAAACTTTTATGTCTACCCAGATCTCATTCCATTATGCCCCAAAATCCCGCAATTCCATGTGCACTTGACTTCTCCACAATAACCTCCAATTGTGGAACTTTCCATGCTATGTGGATATCTTCCATATACCCCTTGATATACCGCAATTGCCTAGTTTTCCCTAGTATTTCTTACTTTACTACTACTATGAAACTTTCTTGTCATATGTACATATTTGAAACTGCTCAGATTTCTGCAATGAACTTGAAAATGTGGATTTCTCACAAGAAAATGACAAAGTGACATGTTTTTATCACTTGCCCACTCTGCCTAACTGCATTCATGGCACCTCCTACTCATCTACCAAAATTTATTGCAGATCCTTTTCCTTCAATCTTGAGCGCCCATTTTGGGCAAGAGTCATCTTGGACCATAGATTTTGAATGTGATATAGCGCTGTAGATTAGAGCTTCACCCTATGGCTCTTACAAGTCAGAAGTGGGATCATTTTCTAGGAGGTTGTTTCTTCTGGTGGCCACTAGAGGCTGCATGAGTGCAGAGAGTTGTCTAGGGTTTGAACCACACTATGTCCAGTTGCAGAAAGGTTGTGGATATGAGGGGCATGTGAAGGATAAAATGCATGTACAAATATTGTGCAGAGCATGTCTCCATTGCTGTTTATATTTCTCTCGGAAGATCTTTGATGGTTGTAAAGGTTTTGTCTTGTCACAATTGCTAACATGAATGTAATTAAGATTTGATAATGTGACAAAATTATAATATATTACAAGCTTTGTAATAGTCATTTGTTCACTACATATGGATTCATACAATTTAATTTGGATAACTAAGAATGCTTTTTGTAATGTTTGTACTTTGATGGTACATGTGCCCAGATCAATCCTTTAATGTTTCTTTTCATGGATTTATTTCCTATTACTATGACTTTGCAACCCATTAACCCAGTAGAAAAGCACCAGTCTCTAGTCCACCTAGCCAATCTCAAATCATTCAAATGAAAACATTTTAATCAGTAATTTTAATTATAGTTTAGGTGGTCCAACCTGTGAGCCCACGACTGTTGATATAACCAAGGAATCATTCTTTAATAAATATTCGATGTATATATTTTATGTGGGTCATGCTTGCACAGTCATATGAACTATACAAGGGTTACGTGCAGCCAGTTGTTCTTAACCTAGTGATAGTATATGGGGTTAAGATTACATTTGGGTTTGATTGTAGTTGTTTTGGTTGTTCATTTTGTTTGATCTTAATACATGTTAAGGCATACCCTTACGAAGATCCTCCCAAGTCTAAGTTGAGCTCTAAGTGTAGGAGAGATAACCCACTCTTGGAAAGTCCACAGCCTGTTGATGAGCTAATTTCACTTGCATGACGACAACCTTGGCCTTGTGAGTGGGATTTGGTTCTAGGAAGTGGAGGTGTGTTTTTTAGCACCAAAAGAATGGCACCATTGCTAGGGACATCAAAGCCAAAATATTTTCAAAACATAACTGAGTTGATTTCACTTGCGTGATGACAACCTTGGCCTCGTGAGTGAGATTTGGTTCTAGGAAGTGGATGTGCATTTTTTAGCAGCAATAAAATGGTGCCGCTGCCAGGGATATCAAAGTCAAAAGGATATTTTCAAAACCTTGGTAACTAGACGAGTTCACAGCTGTGCATTTTGTTTGGTTATGTTTAGCATTTTGTCAACTTATGCCAACAAACAGTCACTTTAAATGTGATAGGGGTTGTTGAGTTGAGAAGATTTTGAAGACTCTGCTGGTAGATGTAAACCAGAATCAGAACTGTGCCTTGGAGGTCCGTGTACTTCAAGGATTTCCTCACTGTTGTGAGGTGGCAACACTGTTGTCAAAGAACGTAAATTTTTGTTGTTACTAATCATGTTTCATGAACACAAATCAAAGTGACTAAAGCTAAAAATAGGGAACTCTGTATACTTCCAATTCAAAGCATGGTTTCTTTCTTATTAGTAAAGAAACAATTTTCTTTCTCCTCTCTATTCTACCGTGCATAAGTGTTTGTAACCAGCCATGGATTGCTGGAATGGATACATATACCCTAGGGATACATCATCAAATGTAACATATAATTTAGACCCTAGAGACTATGATAGAATGCATGTCAAGGAATGTTATGAGGATGAATTACGCTTCTGTTCTTACAACTCAGCACAAAATTCATATTCACATTCAAACATACAGGCATCCATAATTGAGAAGTTGAGAATGGATACGCTCTATGAATTAGAAATGGAATGTGAAGAAAGAGACAAGGCTCTACAATTAAAGAGACACACTGCTATTACTGTTATCACTTGAACCTGCACCCCTGTTTGCTAAGCTATCAACTCAGCAGGCTTGTGACACATGGGAACCCTCCTAGGCCTGTGGGTTGCCTAAAAAATGGAGTGAACCTCCAGAGTAAGCTGGTTCTTTTCAGATTCTGCACCTAAACTAACAATTTCTTCAGGGAAAAGAGTAAGGAGGAGAACATGTAAAACTAAAATTTAAATCTAAGGTGATTGCACCAGATGATGTTTTTTGAAATCTAACTAAGCAAAAGACACACAGTACAACAGTGATAATAAACCTCTTTTACACTAACCAACAACCCATGATCCTTGCATCAATGCTTCATAAGCAGGCTGGATAATCACAGTTCTAAGAAGAAAAATCCTTTTCACAACCTAAGACTATTAATCACTAAAACACAGCTTATGACCTGCAAGTAGTATATATATTTCTGCATAAGGCATCAAAAGAAAATGCAATTTTAAGGGGGGCAAAAAGCCAACCACAAAGAACTGACTAACCCTAAAGATGCAATAACAGAGAAAGATGAGAAGTAGAGAGGTAAACCAAGCTATTATCCTTGCCAAACAGGTATCACCAAGCTTTATAACTCCTGAAAATGTGTTACAAAGACATCCCTTCCTGCAGAGAGAAATAAAAAATTACAGTCTGCTCCAAGATGAATGAATCAGAACCTCTACAAAAATGAAGGCCTGCAGTATATATGCTTTTTTCCAAAGTTATCAAGAAGACTCCACCTCCTCATTTTAGGTCGAGCAAACTCAAAAAACCTACTTTTTGGGCCTCAAAAATATCTGAAAAGGAATAAACCTGAGCAAAAAGGTCAAGTCATCCATTCTGCAACCATAAAACCTCATAAATGCATCATAAATGACCCTGAAATGTCTCTGACAGGCCTGCAAGCCCTCATAAATGCAAAAATATCCCTCCCTGATCTCCAAACAAAATATCTAATAAAGTGATTTTTTTAAAAAATTTATTATTATCTGGTCAGACATTTGTTTGATTTTATTTTTATTTATATTTAAAGGCTTTAATAATATAAAAATAATAGAATTATTTTATCTAAAGTGATAAATAAAATAAATCACCTTAATAAGACAATTTTATTATTTTTATTTATTAAATAATAAAATGTAATAAAAATATATTTAATAAAAGTGTTTGATTTACACTTTAATAAATAAAAAAATTTATTATATTTTATTATTTTTTAAATATAAAATAAAATAAAGTAAAACCTATGTTTGATCAGATAATGATAAATAATAATAAAAAGAAAACTTTAAAAAAAACATTTGCTTACATTTCTTTGAGGGCGTATTTCCTAAGTGTTTTAAAATTACTTGCTAAGTAATTTGCAAAAGAGGACACTAAGTGATATAAGATCACTTAGGAAGCAAAAAGCTTACAAAATTTTAAAGTGATTTAAAATCACTTAGGAAAATATGGCGAACTTTACCATGGCTTCCATACATCTTGCGTGGCATAGAAGAGAAGGGAAAGAATGCGAAGGAAATAGAGATGATTTTTTATGAAGATATTTTAGGGGAAACATAACCCTAAAAGTTTCATTTGCCTCTTCACTTTTGATGTTCGACACTTCTGGAAACTTCGCTCTGCATCTTTCTGGGCGCCGCTAGGGTTCGAACTGGGCATGGAAAGGAGAAGAAAACTCAGTCTCTTCCTGTTCTGGGCGCCGAAATGAGTGCTGGGCCTCCGTTTTTGCTTACGGCCTGCTCTTTGTCTGTGTCTTTGCTAGCTTCGGGCCTATTTATGGAGCCGCCGTGGAAATTTTTCTGTGTTTTTGAGCATTTTCTGGGCGTTCGAACTTGGTTTCCTTGCTGGGCGCGATCTTCTCTCCCTGCATCCTTCATTCTTCACAGGTTCGCTATCCTTTACTGATTATGCTGTTTGAAAATCGCTTTTCTGAATCATTTCATGGCGTTTGAACTTGCTTTCCTGGATATTACGAAACACTTGAAAAAAATAGATAAACCCATACATGCTGTTTGAGCTTCAAACTTAACCTTGTACCACATCATACCCTGTGCTATAGGTGAGTTCGATCCTGTAGTCCAATATCTACTATTTGCACTATCGCTGCGATAGAGACCGAGTTGCTCACCTTGCAATCCAATCTGATATGTCCATTGCCACATTGAAAGATCTTGTGTACCACTTTTCAAGCCTTTCAAAGTAATTGGGCCTGTAATTCCTGCACCTTCTGTATCATAATATGGGCCAATATTCTTTAGGCCCACAGTCATACTTAATAGGTCCAATGTATTCTTTCCTGGTTTTACAAATATTGGCTTATACATTGTAAATTTTGGATTTGAATTACTACCAGTCCCAGTATCTATGTACTGCAGTGCATGTCCCAATGTCTTGACATTTAGAAATGGCCAGGTGCCATCAGCAAGTTCATCGCTGGTAACTTCAAAACTTATTGTGTAATGGGCACCCCCCTGTTCGGTACTAAATTTATGTCCTTTTTACTTAGTGTAATTTTGTCAAACAGTTGGCGTGCAAGCTGACTACTGGATTTTTTTTTTGGTTCTTGTTTTGCTATAGGATAAATTTGGTAAACTAATATTTATTGTAAAGCTTTCAAAGTTTATTCAATATAAAAATAACCAGACATATCAAATGCCAAAAACAAGAGGATTAATGCCGATGGTATTTATTTAATTCCAACTCCAAGCATACAAATCAAATTTGAAGAATATTACAGACCATAAGATAATAAACAAATTCAAACCTGGACTCCACAAGTATAGAACCTGCTGAAAACACTGTTCACGCACTGTAGCTGCACTATTCACGGCACTGTAGCATTTTTACTATTCACGCGGTACTGTAGCAAAACATTGTTCACGCGGTACTGTAGCAAAACACTGTTCACGCGGTACTGTAGCAAAACACTGTTCACGCGGTACTGTAGCAAAACACTATTCATGCGGCACTGTAGCAAAAACACTATTCACGCAGTACTGTAGCAAAAACACTATTCATGCGGTACTGTAGCAAAAACACTATTCATGCGGTACTGTAGCAAAAACACTATTTTCAAATCTGCACTTTCAAACCCCTGTAAAAACATCATGCGAGAGCACCAAATGAAGCCCAATGTGTTTCCTGAATGAAAACACCATTAATCCTCCTGACTGTGTCTTTCAACAGCGAAGAGAATGCTAGCAAAGAGGGATTCCGTCCTCCAAGCGCAATAATCAGATCTCTACGAAATCCAACAGCATAACATTAATTCATCCCAGCATCCCCAAAAGAGAGCTCTCGACCTCCATTTATATCTTCTTCCTGGATGCAAACACTTCATTTCCTCAATGTGGGATAATACATTTTAGAATAAAATATTATTTCCCACAATGTACACATTAAAGGGAACTTTTAATATTTTAAACATTACTTTATATTCCCAACCTTATAATATAACGATAAAGTTAAATATTTAATTTAACTTTACACTTTATCGTTAAATATTAAAACCTTGTTGATAATCCCTTTAAATCATTGTCGCCTTCAAATATTTTCTACTGATAATTATGCCAACCAGGGAAACACTAAAAATTCCAAGTCACTGCTTGGAGACTAACTTACTATAAATAGTAAGTGTCTAGAAACCCTGTCAAAGCAGCACCGATTGGCCTGAAACTGAAAACACCTAGGCCAAAACACCTTAGGATCCCACCAATGTCCTTGTTAGCCTTCGGGATCGTGTCAGAATAGGCTAACGACACCCCATATCATGTTGCGCTAAAAAGGGGACATTACATATTGAGTACCATAAGTAATCACTTGAGTCGCCTGTCATATTTATTTGGTCCACTAGACCATTTCTTGTAAATGCATTAGGCCCCCATATTCCTATAGGCTCTTTGTACCACTTCCATGTTGGGCCTACTGTCCCACTAGTGCTCTCCACAAATTCCAATTGTGCAGAAGTAGTGAATGTGGTAACCTTTGCTGTATTGAAGACAACATTTTTACAATCCGGAAGGATGCTCACAGACCATGCAGGCAAGCTATAAGTGTTTCCATTAAATGTTGTAGTTAAATCTTTTGTCTTATCGGTATTGGCAATGAATGTTGAACATGTTCCTAAGTCTGTGTAGTAAAGGTGTGCCTCTAAACCAGGTCCAAGATAGCGATATTCAGGATTTGAGCTTATCATAGCTGGTTCATAAAGTTTAATAGCTCTATGTAGATCTTTAATGTGCCCCCATTTTGGTTGTCTCACCATTCTAAAAGTTGATTGCCATTGACACTCACAGCTGATTCAAGTACATCCTTGTCTGATTCTGGAACAACATCACTCCAAGATTCTGGGTACCTCAAGTCCACTCGGACCAATTTATACCTTGGAGCATTTTTATTTGTCCGAAATGTGAACTCAGTATCATCATTTGCAACAAGGGCATATTCTGCTTCAAAATTATCAATGAGCTTCTGGAATGGAAGCATCTCCTCCTTGCCTTTGAAACTCTCAATACCTTGAGGAAGGGTATCGAGATCACAATAATAGAGCCTATTCACAGGATCACAACCCTCTGTAATATATAAAAGAATATACTTTCCATCCTCAGATACATCGGCCCCAACTAACCACTCAGGATTTTCTGGATCTTTCCAATCATAAAATATCTTCAGATTTCTCCGTACCCAAGAAATGATAAAACAATTGATAATTAAGGTTGACATTAGTTTCTGTTCCTGCATCTAGCTCTCCATCTGGAACAAAACAAAGTGGGTCAACAAGACTTGTCTGATCATGACCACTGTGTACTCCTTTGATAACTTTACTGCTGTGTGCATCTCTGAATGACTGTTTGGACTGAAAATGGTGAAAAACAACATTAAAAACCCTTCCTTTGTCATCTGCCACTTACTGCTATGCATTAAAAATAGATATTTTATGAAAACTGTAGCTGCCATTTTAACATTATTCTCTTAAAATCTGAATATTATTTCCAAGGACGCAGCTGTCTTGAATTTGTCGAAATGTCTGATCAATCACGCCTTTTCCAGTTTATCATAAAAAAAATCTTTTAGGCTTGATGCATAAAATGTCCTCTTGTTGATCATTTGTAGATATTTGCACATCTTGTTCACGTTCTAGAGAAAAATAAGTATCATCATGCTTATTGGCTGATAATGTGATTGCATACTTGCGTTTTTGTTACTCTTTTTCCTTTTATCACCAGCTCTGATATGATTTGATTGTATGAGACCCTGCCATCGTTTCACATGAGCTGGGCTCAACCCTTGTGGGAGCCGCATTCATCTCCACTCATCTTTGTGAATTTCATGACCAGCAAGCTGTCCTTTTTCTTTTCTCTGCACATGAAACAAACCTGTTAGCAAAAAATGCATATGTATGGTGATTTTCCTTTGATCTGATATTTGCCTTTCGAGATTCCTTTGTGATGCGAGTTATACGCATCTGATGCACGTAGGGATCATATATATATATATATATATATGCGTGCATTAGTACATATGTTAGAAATGCAGCCAGCTATTGCTTAGAACAAAATGTTCTAACGCATTGCTTGTTTCAACTTTTTTGCAGATATCAGAAGGAAAGCATCAACGGACCAGGGTGGAGCAGCAAGACAAAGGCGACATCGAGCCTACCTCGACTGTTCCAGTCATTCAGGCAATGACTGGTTCCATTCTCGACATGCCTTTCCTCATTTTTTCCTTTGTACTTGTGCATACATATATGCATATTTCCTTTCTGCACTGGATGCACGTAGCTAGTCTCACGGCTCTTTGTGTGGGACGCATGTTTGAATATGAATAAAATACTTCTCCTTTTGAATGAGATGCTTCTCTCTTTTGTTGTTACAGACTAGAAGTACTTAAAAATATCATTTTTAAATCATTCCTTAGTACAGTTGGAAACACAAAAAATAGAGAATTAGTATACACTAGCCTTCTTTTGTTCATGCTAGCATTTCTCAACCTATTTTTCAGCCAGGAGCGAAAAATAGGTAACAATTACTTAAGATAAGTTTCTTCCCTATTGTCCTGCTTGATCCTATTTATATGCATCTTGACCTCTCTTGGGTTAACTATGAAAGGCAAACGATGAGATCTTCAATCTATAGATTGATGCCAACGTTAAATGGGTATGATCATTGGGAGGGGATGCACATATTGGAGTCTTTTCAGATTTCATGGAAAAGTATCATTTTGAAGATGAATACATGTGGATGAGATTCTTTGTTAGGTCATTAGATGGAAAGGCAAGGAATTGGTATCAAAGCTTTTTCAAGCCTTCTTTCGCCTCATGGAATCAACTTGTAACTACGTTTGAAGACTATGCTTTCCTTGGAACCCTGCTACTCTTGTTGAAGAATTGGAATACATCAGATGGCAAGAGGGAGAGTCGACTATGGATTTCAGTCACAAATTTCCTGTTGCTCTTTCCAAGATCCGAGAAAATTGCAAACCTGCCTGTGTTGATATGTTTCTTGGAACCTATGATGCTTCTCTAGGTTTTGGTTAATTACAAGAAGAGTTTCATTTGGCAAACATGCAATAGGCATATAAGTCACTTGATTTCACTAATAGTCTGAGAAGGGATATGGTTGTAAAACCATTATCCTCAAGAATAGAGGTTGTTGGAGGTGAATTTGTTGTTGTAGACAATGATTATGTGGAGATGGCATCAAATAGAAGGATTATATCAAGTGATGATTGTGTTTGCAAGCAGGTAGATGAAGATGTTGGTGCAATTTGTGACAACCATATAGAGGATAGTGATAGTGTTTGCACCGACCTTCAGTTGGATCAGTCATCCATAGGTGATTGCAATGAAGAAATTGATGATGACATCCAACTTGAGGATATGAGAGATGACCCTTTGTTTATTGCAGTAGTGTGGACAGCGAAGAAGATGTGTATGCAAGAGATTCATCAAATGAATCAGCTCAAGTGGATGATTATGCATAGCATACACATGGTGATACAAATGGTGAACAGGAAGTTGTTTGTTTGAAATTTTCCTCTTCTGTCCCTTTCTCTGATTTTGAAGTTGCTAACGATTGTTTGCATGAATATTGCGTAGGTGCAGCTGTACATGAAAATAAAAATGCAGATATAAGTGTTTGTACAGCTAATGGTACTCTTTTTAAAGAGTTTGCAGTTTGAAGAATGTGATGTTGGTGATCATGTGGACGCATAGGAAAACCTCTTCGTTTTGTGTGCAACATGTTGTCATCCCCATGTTCAGTGCACTTCAAAAGGGTCATGAAAATATTTGTGTTGAATGTGGAAAAAGTGGTGTGCCACAAGTCTACTTTTTGCAGCACGTGTCAACTGGTTGTGTTGATGAGGTTTGTATCAGCATAAGTGATTCCAAGATATGTTGGTTTCCCATTGTCCCTGAGGTGAATGGAATTGAGTACGATGCTTTTCTTCATGATGGTGTAGCTCTTATAGTGTGGATGATAGTGTGTTTAAGTTTGTTTGCTTCACTTGGGCCTAGCATATATCTTGTGATGGTGTTGAGCAGCAACATATTCTCCAAGTTGATGATCAACATGCTGCTCAAGTTTCTTTAATGGTCAAGCTTCAAAATTTCCAGTTTGATTCGTTAGAGGATGATTTTCCTATTGCGGATCAGCCTAATGATGAGTCATACTTTTCTTTGCATTGTGAATTGGAGGTGTTTTCCTTTAGCCTCAATTCAAACAAGGAGGTTAGCAGGTATGAAGACGCCATAGTTTATGTTGGTGTTGATTTCAGTTTCCAATTGTTGCCCCCTATTGCTATAAGAATAAAAGATACAATGCAAGGTAGTATGGTGGCCTATGTTCAACGGTTTCCAAGAAAGGGCAAGATTGATAGTGTGGCAGGTGTGCACATTTTCGGAGGCAATCACCAAGTTCTGCTTGAAAAGAGAAGGTTGCACTTGTTGCAGCTGTATGAAGGAAGCAATTGTTGGTTGAGGCAAATCAGTTCCTTCAACAAGCTTGTCTTTGATTGAGGCAAATAGTTGTATTTATCTTTTGCACGGTTAACCTACATTATGTTGAAATTTTTTGTCATAGTCATACCTTTGTTGTTCATGTTTTGCCACGCTAAATTAGCTATGATCTTGTCATGTATATATGTTTGTTGTCCACCATGTGTTGGTTCCATCCCTTTTGTTTCCAATTTTTGTGGTCTACCCAAAGATCTGGATTCTCACTATTCCTGCAAGAGGCACACATCCCCAACCAGAAGCCATTATTGGAACCCAATCTTATCATACCTTTTTTGCCTTGAATCCCTTCCCTTTTGATGCAGGTTTCATGAGCCTTCATTGATAACCGATCAGTGTAGTTCATAACATAGTTTGAAAACTCAGCCAAGATTTGCGAGTCTATTGGCTTGCTGAGTCGACTCGCCACGGACTTGTGAGCCACATCCTACCAAGTCGCCCCAAGAAACACCCAAGTTTTTGCAAAGGACTCGCGTGAATCCTAGGTCATCGGAATCGCAAGTCTTGACTAGGACTCTCACGCCTACTTGGAAACACCCAAGTGGCTAAAAAGACATTTTTTTGGTTTTTTTCATTTCATTATGCTGTTTGGTGCCCAAAATACGTCTGCAGGTGTCCATTTCTTCATATTTTGGTTCAAACTCATCAATTTTCAATCATCTCAAGAAAAATTTAAGGGCATAGCACCCGAACCCCCACTTTCGTCCTGCGGGGAAATGCAAATGTTTCCCCGCACCCCTTCTATCATTGGGTTTTTCTCATATCTGGTGCAGCTTATCATTGCTACCCCTCAAACCCATTATGGTCTCCACTCCCAAACCCCCACTACTTATTGAGTATGAATTATAAAATTTCAAATATAAAGTGTTTAAAGGTTCCTATGACATGTGCAATGTTTGAATTATGACAAATTGATAGTCAAAATAGGCTTTTATGCTCTCTAAATGCATTTATTTCCTTTTGTTTTTAGTAAAACTAAGGTTTTTTTTTGCCGAACCTTGAGTCCAAGTCCTATTTTGGGCTGCCAAGTCCGAGTTTCAAACTTTAGTTCACAAAGGTAGTCATGTTAAAAAATTTCCTTTGGCCCTTAGTCAATTCCTCAAACTCCAAAATCCATAAATTAGCTAAGTTTGCAATTTGTCTAAGCCTTCCATGTTGTAAAACAGCTTGTGGGTATCCATAATTCAAATTTCCGGAAGCTTGGAGTCAAATTGAGTAAGTTATGGCCATTCAAAGGTTTTCCTAGTTCTAAGAACCTTTGTTGGTGCCGCCAATAGTTCAAGGAACCGTCATAACCTCTAATTTGGTTCCCAACTCCCCTTTCTACTTCGATTTTGTTCCTTATGGGGCAAGAACTGCCGACAAGAGCATTTTGGTGCAAGGCATGTGCAATTTTTCAAGTACAAGTACAACTTGTAGGCAAGCCAAATGGGTGATCGTGTTTCAAATTTAGGGAAGATCTAAGTTCATTCAAACAAGTTATGGAATTGCAAGATTTTGACAAGTGTTTGGATAGTTGTAGAACTTTTGGGGTGATCCAAATGCCCACAGGATCTCCTCAATCCTTGCAAAATTAGACTAAGGTGGGTTCCTATAGAGTTTACATTTTGTTTAGACTTATTCATATAGCAATTGAACTTACTCAATTCCCTTATCACCCCTTTTTCCCTGCAAATCAACGAGAGATGGCTTTTCCTTTAATATTGGCATCTCTACGGAACTTTCCTATGTACCCACACCTTATCCTGTTATGCCCCAAAATCCTACAATTCCATATGTACCTGATTTCTCTACAATAACTTGCAATTGAGGAACCTCAAATTTCCACAATTGCTTAGCTTTCCTTGATTTTTCTTAACTTAGTTCTACTATGGAACTTTCTTATCATATAGACATATTTGGACAATTTGAATTTCCACAATGAACCAAAAAACAAAAAAAGTGGCGTGTTCTTCTCACCTGGTTGCATTAATGGCGCCTCCAACTCATCAACCAAAATTCATCGTAGATCCTTTTCCCCAATTCCGAGCACCCGTTTCAAGCAACAGTCATCTTGGAACACAAATTTTGAATGTGCTATAACATTGCAAATTAGGGCTTTGCCCTACGACAATTATAAGCTAGATTTGGGGTCATGTTCAAGAGCATTGGTTCTTTGGGTGGCCATTGGAGACTACATCACTGTATTGAGTTGTCTACAATTGAACCACGCCATGTCCAGTTGCAGAATGGTTGTGAATTCATGGGGCATCTAAAGGATAAAATGCATGTACAAATATTGTGCAGAGAATGTCTACATTGTTGTTTGTATTTCTTGACAGTAGTAAAGGTTTTTCCTTGCCATCCTTTCTAAGATGAATGTAATGAATATTTGATAATGTGACAGCATTCTAATGTATTACAAGCTTTGTAATAGTCATCTATTTAATACATATGGATTCATATAGTTTAATTTGAATAATGAATAATGATTTTTGTGTAATGTTTGTGCTTTGATGGCATATATGCTGAGATCAATCCCTTTATGTTTCCTTTCATGGTTTTCTTTCCTATTATTTGTGACTCTATAACCCATTAGATGGACGCTAGTCTCTAGTTCACCTAGCCAATCTCAAATCATTTAAATCAAAACATTTTAATTAGTATTTTAGCTTAGGTGGTACTTGTGCACACATGACCGACAATATTACTAGGGAATCATTATTAAGTGAATATTCAATATATATGATTTTTATGTGGGTCATGCTTGTGCATTCATATGAACTATTAATGCAGGAGCATCCCCGGTCGATGAGCAATCTTGCATCAACCAAAAATATTTCCTTTCAGTTTTGTACTTGTTTAGTCCTTTGTGCAGTTTTTTGTGTTCTTACCGGTATGTACCGGTAGTTGCTTGTTCTTCGTAGCAGATCTTATTCTCGGTTTCTAGACAGTTTCATGTGCTTGATTCCAGATTTCCAGTTCATTTGGGTTCTTTTCCAGTTAGTTATCGCTTCCGGTTGACTGTTTTTGGGTTCTGGGACAGTTCTTGTGCTTACCAGTTGGTTTTCCTTCATTACCAGCGCGATTCTTGGCATGTGGATCCATCTTGGGTCTTGTCCGATGTTCTTTGGCGTGTGGCCGACCTTCCTGCTGAACCGCATCACTTGGTTGTTACTTTCCGGAAAGATTTATTTAATTCTTAGGGCCGACCTAATTACATGTTTCATTTTCCTGCATTGGTGAATGTAATCTTGTGAGGCTGACCCGGATGTGTTCCGGTGGGTATAAATATGTTATTATGTATTCATTTGTAGGGGCAGAGGAAGTAGAACTCAGAATAAGGATTGAGATTCACATGTTGTGATCCGGTTGATTCCTAGAGTCCCAGTTGGATTGTATCTGGCTTGGAGCCTACATGTAATCGGTTAATTACCGGATGTTCTTTGATGATAATATGATGATTGTCGAATGATTGTCGGAAGTTCTAAGGCTTTCATATGATCTGTTTATATAAACTTGTTATGTTTTCTTGCTGCTTTTGTGGTGTCTCTCTTGCTGCATAGGCCGGTTGACACTTTTAAGGGTTATTACCGGTTATGGCTGCATCAAGTGGTATCAAAGTTGGTTATGGACTGGCTGGTGGAAGATTGTTTGTGAACATTGAGGCATTCCTTGGGGTGGACAAATTGCTCATTGGAGGCAGGTTACACGTGTGTTCAATAGATCATCGAGGAGAGGCAATTGAAACTGGTAGTTAGATCGTCGAGTTGAGGCAGAAGAAGAGATGTCATCGAGGAGAACAAACCCCTGTAGGGTAGAGCAGATGATGGAAGACTTCAAGAATGAAGTAAGGAAAGAAATCCGAAATGCTTTGGCTGGTTTGCAGAGAAACTCTAATTTTGAGGATGAATATGACGAAGCTGGTGAAGAGCTTGAGGAAGCTGAAGGACCGGAAGATGAAAGAGAGGAAAGATTCCTGAGAGTAGTGGCGCAAGCGAGTAAAGTTCATAAAGTTGAGGTTTCCAACTTTTCTGGAATGTTGAACCTGGAGGATCTGATTGATTGGATCGGAGAGTTGGAGGACTACTTTGAGTTTGAGGATGTCAAGGACCCGCAAAGAGTCTGGTTGGCACAGACTAAGTTGAAAGGGCATGTTGCCTTGTGGTGGAAAGAAACGCAGAAAGACAAAGTGGAGAATGGTGAATTGAAGATCACCCGATGGAGACAGATGGTTGCAAGATTGAAGGCCAAGTTCACACCGGGAGACTATGAATTGGAATTGTTCAAGAAGTTGCAAAACCTGAAACAAAGAAACATGATTGTGAAAGAATATACTGAAGAATTCTACAAGGTGGTGATTGTTGTCCTCATTTTTGTTTCCAAAAATGAAGGACCACTACATGAAATTTTTGTGAAAAAATGAAAAAATTTACTCTATGGCACACTTCCCGAGGCAATATTTTGACTAATCCTTGAACTGGCTTAATCCTCAGTCTATCCTCGAACTACGTTTCGAATTTCGTCAAATTCTGGGTTCGTTTGCTATGTCTTTCTTTCAATTTTGGGTTTTAAAACCCCGACTGCAGGTGGAGAATTTTCTTCAAACTGCAAGTTTTAATGATATTCATTGTTTTGGTTGTTGTAAGGGAATTTTTAGCTTATTACATGTGCATCTTTATTAAAAGATGTTACTTGCAATTTGTTTTAAATTTCCCTTTCTTGTTTTTGTCTTTTTTATTGTTTTTTGGTCTTGTTTAGTTAAAATAGGGATTTTTTCGCAATTACAAGTAAACTTGCAGTTTGGTCAAAAAACCCCTACTTTAATGGTTTTTGCATGTAATAGGGATTTTAAATCTCCATTACATATGTGCAAGTATTTCTAACTTGTTGTAGGGATTTTATTTCCCTTATACAAGTAATTAAAACTTGTATTCCTCTCCAAAAAACCCGATTTTGCCTTGCAAGTGCTTTTTTGACAATTTTAAACTTGTCATTTGCTCCAAAAAAACCCGATTTTGGCTAGTAAGTGAAAAAGTGGAAAATAAAACTTGCAGTTTGCTCCAAAAAACCCAATTTTGGCTAGTAAGTGAAAAAGTGGAAAATAAAACTTGTCATTCTCTCCCAAAAACCCGATTTGCATTCCCTTATACAAAATCGAATTTGTCTTTCATTCCAAGAAACCCGAAATGCAAAACAAAATGGTTTTTGAAGAATTCAAAGCAATTTTTTGTGGAGATTTTCTAGGGAGGAAAGGCATTTTTGCTTCTACCCTATTTTCATGCATTCATGGACATCTTTCACGCCAAATCATGGTTGCATTGACTAGTTTTTTGCCCTAAATCAGCAACCACGTTTTTCATAAATGCCACTTTTTGAGGGATTAAATCTTCAACAAACTCCACTCTCCTAAATCGTTTTGCCCTTTCTCATCTAGGCATGGAGTTTAGGAGGATTGTTGAGCTATTAAATGATGCCATTTGGTGTGCAAATGATGGCCACGTTTTTTCCACGTGACTCCTCTGGCTACGCTTTGCAAACACTTATCATCATTTCTTCTACTTCCTCCTTAGGCATTTTGTTCTAATCCTCTTGGGTGTGCTCTCTCGTTGGCACTTTGATCTTCCAAATTTGGGATTGCTGCTACATTTATCAGTTTGGGGATTTTTTGCAAAAACGTGTTAAGGGTTTTGGCATTGCGGATTGCATCTATTTTTGGTCTTCCTTCTTCTTTCCAAAAATTGGTTGCATTTTTGGAGAAGCATTTGCAGTTTCAAGAAAGCATTCCAGGTTCACAATCAATGTCAAATTTGCCGGCATCTCCAACTCCAAAGAAAATGAAATACAAATATGACAAATATCAGAATGAGGTTGCACCTTCCCAGGTTTCTTCTCCTATGGATCGCATCAGAGACACGGAGATAGGGCACGTTGATATGGCAAAATTTGTCAATAGAGTAGAAGATCCACAAGATAATAACTTGCAGCGGCTGTTGGACAGCCATATCCATCATGCATCTTCCTTCCTAGTGGCTTCCCTAGAACTTGAGTTTGTTCTTGCATGCGCCCATCATTTTGACAAGGAATCAAGACTCATCAAAAATGATGATGGTGAAGCTATAATTCATCTCGATGCAGATACAATCGAGAAGGTCTTCAGAATACCTCCTGCACCTGTTTATATGGAAACCACCAAAGCAAGTGCAGCGGAATATTACGTGAAGAGAGAAAAAGATTGCAAGCGGCACATCAATAGGTGGATCCAAGAGCCACGTCCTTCCTTCTCAAGGTGGGCAAAGTTGTACCGTTGTGATTTCAAATGGGAGATAGGAGATACCATCACTCTTCTCAGCAGGATGATGGGCCTTGAGCATTCCAATGTCTTTGAGCCATGGATGTATCAGTTCATTATGTTCATACGGCAGTCACATCACATTTCATGGGGGGAAGTCATCAGCGATGCCTTGTGTGAACAACTTGCAGCAGTTCCTACCACCATGACCTTCTTCATGAATTCCTATTTGGTATATTTAGCAGCATCACTTAGACACTATCCAGGTCTTTCTACCAAGGGTGATCGCTCACTTATACCAATTTGGGAATATTATGACCAGTTGCCATTGAAACCCAACAGACTATATTTCAGAAGGGTCCAAGATGCATTCTTCGGATATTTCATGTGTCAGTTTGACAGAAATTGTAATGGGCACCCCCTGTTCGGCACTAAATTTATGTCCTGTTTACTTAGTGTAATTTTGTCAAACAGTTGGCTTGCAAGCTGACTACTGGATTTTTTGGTTCTTGATTTGCAATAGGATAAATTGGATAAGCTGATATATTATTGTAAAGCTTTCAAAGTTTATTCAATATAAAAACAAACAGACATATCAAATACCAAAAACAAGAAGATTAATGCTGATGGTATTTATTTAATTCCAACTTCAAGCATACAAATCAGATCTGAAGAACATTACAGACCATATGATAATAAACAAATTCAAACCTGAACTCCACAAGTATAGAACCTGCTGAAACACTGTTCACACACTGTAGCTGCACTATTCACGGCATTGTAGCATTTTTACTATTCACGCGGCACTGTAGCAAAACATTATTCACGCGGCACTATAGCAAATCACTATTCACGCGGTACTGTAGCAAAACACTATTCATGCGGTACTGTAGCAAAAACACTATTCACGTGGTACTGTAGCAAAATCACTATCTTCAAATCTGCACTATCAAACCCGTGTAAAACTTCATGCGAGAGCACCAGATGAAGTCCAATGTGTTTCCTGAATGAAAACACCATTAATCCTCCTGACTGTGTCTTTCAACAGTGAAGAGAATGCTAGCAAAGAGGGATTCCGTCCTCCAAGCCCAATAATCAGATCTCTACGAAATCCAACAGCATAACATTAATCTCATCCCAGCATATCCCAAAAGAGAGCTCTCAACCTCCATTTATATCTTCTTCCTGGATGCAAACACTTCATTTCCTAAATGTGGGATAATACATTTTAGAATAAAATATTATTTCCCACAATGTACACATTAAAGGGAACTTTTAATATTTTAAACATTACTTTATATTCCCAACCTTATAATATAACGATAAAGTTAAATATTTAATTTAACTTTACACTTTATCGTTAAATATTAAAACATTGTTGATAATCCCTTTAAATCATTGTCGCCTTCAAATATTTTTTTACTGATAATTATGCCAACCAGGGAAACACTAAAAATTTCAAGTCACTGCTTGGAGACTAACTTACTATAAATAGTAAGTGTCTAGAAACCCTGTCAGAGCAGCACCGATTGGCCTGAAATCGAAAACACCTAGGCCAAAACACCTCAGGATCCCATCAATGTCCTTGTTAGCCTTCGGGACCGTGTCAAAATAGGCTAACGACACCCCATATCATGTTGCGCTAAAAAGGGGACATTACAGAAATCTCAGGAACAAGAGAGTATCAAATGAGGCATGGGTCAAGGTGTCTGAGTATGGGTGTTTGTTTCTGCAATTTCCCACCTTCACTTATATGAGGATAGGATGCTATGATGGTCAACCATACATGCTTCCGAGATACCCAACCGATAAGATAATTCTTATGGAGTTGGGAAGACAGATTATGGCTGTTCACACTTTTCAGTCTGCTAGACACAAGGTTGGAATGGGGATCTCTACCACAAACCCATTGAAAATTGGCCGATACTCCCTTGTCACATCTGTGAAGGCTAAGGCCATGGAGGCTGAATTGCAGGAAATCAAGCTCAAAAGGTTTAAACCTAGAGCTGATTTTGATTACAGAGGTATGAAGGAGAAAATCAAGAAATCCTTTGTGCATGTTCATCGCATTGAAGACATCTGGGTAGATCTCCGTACAGAAGCTGAAGTCCTCGAGATGGATTACTGCAGGCTCACTGTTGAGCAAATTGTTGATTTGAACTTGGCGGATATCCCACAAGGGATGATTGATGACGGACATATACTTGATCCTGAATGCACTTCACGGAGGGTTGAGGAAGCTCCACTTCCTTTGATCCAATGGTCCCACAAAGAGTGCATCTCCATCCTTGACAGATTTCAGCCTATCTTGGCCAACACTAACGCATGGCTGAAAAGTAATGTCGTTAGACTTATCAAAATCAAGGTTGGTAAAGAAGATGATTCTACGAGGCCTCTTGGACTGAAATCTGAGATTCAGATTGACAACAAGGAGGGTGCTTCATCTTCGGGCACAAGGATCAAGTTACGAGTCAGTCATGCAGTAGTGCTTCCTCTTGAGAAGACAACTATTTGTGGGAAGGAAAAATCACGATTCCATGTTCAGGTGATCGATCTGGATAATCCAGAAGAGGGGCAGCAATCTGATGACGCTCCTAAGTCTCCAGTTTCAGACTCGCCTCATGAGGCCATTCCTCCAGTTTCCATTGAGATGCCTCTTTCTCCTCCTGATTTGCTTGTGGATGAGTCTCCTTAGAATGCAATTCCCATTTCAGCATACGAGCCATCTCCTGATCATCAACAAGAAA
This sequence comes from Cryptomeria japonica, assembly GCF_030272615.1. Taxonomy (NCBI): domain Eukaryota; kingdom Viridiplantae; phylum Streptophyta; class Pinopsida; order Cupressales; family Cupressaceae; genus Cryptomeria; species Cryptomeria japonica. The sequence continues at coordinate 685,132,385 of NC_081405.1, read as the reverse complement.
GTGTGTTGAAAGTTCCTGAAGATATTCCTACTTGCATCCAGTTATCAGAAATTGATACTTCCACTTCTGGTTTTGAAGAATTCATGAGGCAATCTTCATGCCCATTGGTAACTGAGCAAACCGTAGTCGCTGTCCGAACAGATATTCCTCCCAGGATGACCATGGTAATTCAAACAGAAACTGCTTCTCCTTTGCCTACGACTGCTATTGGAAGAGAGTTGATGACTTTGCCTCCATGGCTTAGTTCTTTCACCCCGAAAAGGAAGAAGCAAGAGATCTCACCTGATGCCTTTGACTATCAGCAACTGAAACAGTCTAGATCTAAAGTTGCTAAGAAGGCCAAGACTATCTCCAGAGTAACGGTTGACAGTAACAAGATGAAAGTAGCTGAAATTGTGGAACCTATTGCAGATAAGCCACTTGATGAAATGCCAACTGCTGATTATAAAGTTACAAGGATAGAGTTGGGCAAGCAAACGCATGAGGTCATTAAACATGATGCTCAGTTTTCTGTTGCTTCATTGGTGCAAAGGTGTGATGATCTTCTAACAAAGAAAGACAAGCTAGAAGAGGAAAACCGACAACTTATGGCAGCCATTCATAAAATCACAAAACCTGCTGCTGAAAGAAGTAACTCCATAAGTTCTTCTGGTTCCCAAGAATCGATTCATGGAGTGGAAAGGGTTGCTCAAAAGGTACAAGCACTGGATTCCTGGGTTGATCAACTTCATGATCAATGTGTACAATTAATAAAAGACATTTTTCAAATAATGTCTAAACTAGAGACCATTGAGGAGAAACTGGATCAGACTTCTAACACTTTCAAAAAGAATCTGGAAAGTGTTGAGAAAAGTCTGACAATCTGGCATACCATGCCCCAACAACAGCTGAGTATTTTGCAAGAGCATGCCATCATCTCTTCCAGGGTCATGTACTTGGAATTTGAAGAACTCCTGGAAAACAAGACCCTTGTTCTTAAATCCCTCATTGAGAAGATTGGTGATGCAAGGAGATTTTGGGGTGAAGTTTACTGAGATATTGTCTCACATTGTGAAAGGGCTCTTGCAACATAGTAAGTCGGGATGGAAAGTTGATTCCAGAAGAAGAAGTTCTTGTTGATTTACAGATGAGGATTCATAATGAATGGAGGAGCGAACAATTCTCGGCAGCTTCGATTCAAGCATTGATGAAACACCAAGCCTTTTGGCATGAAATCCAGTCTATCCTGGATAAAAACAATTCTGCACTCCTCTGCTGTCATGACACTATTGTGAAGACTATGGTTGTTGCCAAGAACACCCATGAACCGAATCCCGATGAACTACAAGCAAGCATCCAGAAATTTCAAGGATTTGTGTCTTCACAAAATGCAACTTAAGTGTTTTTCAACACTTAGTTGAATTTTCCCTCTTTTGTAATCTTTCGTTGTAATTTAGTTTTGACAAGTTACATGTAAAAGTATTTTTTGTAAAACGCAAGTTACACATTACTTGCACTTTTATAATTACATGTAAGGCAACTACAAGTTGTGTCCGATTAGGACTATAGTTGGAATAAGTCTTAGTTAGTTGGAGTAACTCTTAGTTAGTTAATGAAGTCCCAGTTAGTTATTGAATGAGTCTTGGTGGTTGAGAGAATCTCTCTAGTTAGTTAGGATCCTCCCACCTTTTTCTCAAGGCTCCTCTTCTATAAATACTTAAGGTCTATTGTAATTTTTATCTTTTGGGAAAGCAAGCAAAAACTCTACCAAATTTACAGCAAGAAGTCTTTGAGCTTATGTATGTGAATTTAAGGTTTTGAAAAATAATAAAGAAGGATTACTCAAGTTTTGAGTCTTTGAGCTACATGTTTGAGTTTGAATCTTTTTATTTCTTCCATGCGAAGTGTTTCTAAAGGAGCTGAGTCCAATCTGATTTGAAGTCTTTGAGCTGCAAGTAGAGAAGATTAATTAAAATAGGAGACTCTCTTGAAGGAGCAGCAAGTCTTTGAGCTTGTGTCTATTCTCGAGGAAAAATTACTATTTGATAAGAAATAGCAGCAAGTCTTTGAGCTTGCATTAGTTCTTGTCTTTGTGTTGAAAGAATAGATTATTCCAGTCTTTGAGCTGTTATCTTTTATTCGTTGTAAAATTTAGTATAGCAAAGGGTAGATAGGACTTCCAATAGTCAAGTCTTTGAGCTTGATATTGCTGTCCCGTCCTGAAGGAAGTGACGGAAGTCTTTGCGCTTTCAGGAAACTTCATTTCCTTTCTCTCATTTCACTTGAAAGTAGTTACTGCTATTCATTTTCAATCGCTATCCTTTTCTGTGAAGAGAAAAGGATATTGTCTTTCTTGAAGAAAGAAGAAAGACTGTTGTATCATCCTATTTTTATTTCAGTTTTAGTTAGATAGGGGGAGCCTTCCCTTAATTAGGAGAGTTTTTACTCGTGTGTTGTGGTTGAAACCAAAATTTTGTATATTTCTCCAAGTGTACAAAATTTTCAACCAACAGTGATTAGATCTGGACATAGAGAGATGGACAGAGAAAAGGTGGCGAGGTACATTAATGGACTTTCTTTTAACATTCAAGATGAGATGAGTATGTTGAAGGTTTCCACAGTTGAAGAAGCTTACCAGTATGCTTTGAAGGCTGAGGAGAAGGTGAGAAGAAGACAACTGAATAAGGGAAAGGTGAAATTCAAGATGAGTGGTGGTATGAAGAAACCGGTTGAAGAAGAGGAATCAAAACCTAAGTGGAGTAAAGAACCAGAACAAAGACACCGAGGAAAGGTAACAGCAGTACTGATAGAGAATTTCCTAGCAAATGTTTCAAGTGTGGAGAAACCGGACATAGATTCTATGAATATAAACAAGGAATGGCAAGAAGTTTTGTGGCAAGTGAGGAACCGGAAGGTGATGGTACCGGATCTAACTGTGCATCGGAGCAAGGAGAATCCCTTATGTTCAGAAGAAAGGATACCAGATCTACTCAAAGGAAGAGTCTTTTTCAGACTGTATGCAAATCAGGTGGTAAGTGTTGCAAGGTCATTGTAGATAGTGGAAGTACTGATATTTGGTATCTGAGGAGATGGTTGTGAAGCTTGGGTTGAAGAGGCTTAAGCATCCTTGTCCTTATGAGGTAAGTTGGTTACAAGATGATTAGAAGATAGAGATAACAGAGCAGTGTTTGGTGAGTTTCAATATTGGGCCTTTCAGAGATGAAAGAAGCCGGTTGCAGAGGTTATGCCGGAGGTTTTGAAGAAAGATCTGATAGAATCAGTTGCAGAGGTTATGCCAAAGGGTGACATGAGTTTGCAGAAGGATCTGACAGTTGAACCTGATGGTCAGGTGGAACCGATCGACAGAGAGCTCATGGTGACAAACTGGATGAAGTCTTGTGGCAAAACCAAATCAAAGTTGCAGAAACAGACAGTGTGTAGATCTAAAGCAAAGAAAGAGAAACAAAGAGAGTCAAAGGTTAGAGAAGCCGATTGAGGCACCGGAGGAGCTATAGCAGAGGTTGGTAGATAAGGAAGATGTTTGGATCAGAAATGATCATGGGATCTTCATTCTTAATCCTTTTAGATGTTCATGAGTTGCCTCTCATGGAACATCTTTTTCTACCTGGGTTGTCTGATGCAAGAGCATCCCCAGTTGATGAGCAATCTTGCATCAACCAAAAATATTTCTTTTCAGTTTTGTTCTTGTTTAGTCCTTTGTGCAGTTTTCTGTGTTCTTACCGGTATGTACCAGTAGTTGCTTGTTCTTCGTGGCAGATCTTATTTTCGGTTTCCAAACGGTTTCATGTGCTTGATTCCAGATTTCCAGTACATTTGGGTTCTTTTCCGGTCAGTTGTCGCTTTTGGTTGACTGTTTCTGGGTTCCGAGATAGTTCTTGTGCTTACCGGTTGGTTTTCCTTCATTCCAGCACGATTCTTGGCATGTGGATCCATCTTGGGTCTTGTCTGATGTTCTTTGGCGTGTGGTCGGCCTTCCTGCTGAACCGCATCACTTGGTTGTTATTTTCCGGAAAGATTTATTTAATTCTTAGGGACGACCTAATTACATGTTTAATTTTCCTGCATTGGTGAATGTAATCTTTTGAGGCTGACCCGGATGTGTTCCGGTGGGTATAAATATGTTATGATGTATTCATTTGTAGGGGCAGAGGAAGTAGAACTCGGACTAAGGATTGAGATTCGCATGTTGTAATCCGGTTGATTCTCAGAGTCCCTGTTGGATTGTATCTGGCTTGGAGCCTGCATGTAACCGGTTAATTACCGGATGTTCTTTGATGATTGTCGGATGATTGCCGGAAGTTCTAAGGCTTTAATATGATCTGTTTATATAAACTTGTTATGTTTTCTTGCTGCTTTCGTGGTCTCTCTTGCTACATAGGCCGGATGACTCTTTTAAGAGTTATTACCGGTTATGGCTGCATCAACTATATAGGGGTTGCATGCAGCTTAAGGGTTATTACTAGTTATGGCCACATCAACTATATAGGGGTTGCATGCAGCTGTCATTCCTAACCTAGTGGTAGTATTTGGGGTTAAGGCTACATTTGGGTTTGGTTGTAGTTGTTTTGGTTGTCCATTTTGTTTGATCTTAATGCTTGTTAAGGCATACCCCTAGGAACACTCTCCTGAGTCCAAGTTGAGCTCGATGTGTTGGAGAGATAACCCACTCATAGATTTGGCCATTAACCCTCCACAATCTATTGATGAGCTGAAATCACTTGCATGATGACAACCCTAGCCTTGTGAGTGAGATGGAACTATGTTTTTGGGCACCAATAGGGCCCTCCACTTTTTTATTTATTTTTATTTCCTTTTTTTTTTCCCTCCAAGTATTTAAAGATACTTTTAAAAATACCAAAATGCCCCTATTTGAATTATATTTTAATTAAAGTGTAAAAAGAACTTTTTAAATATTACATAAGACCAAAAATAATATATTAAGTTGACTTTTTAAAATTAAAGTGATTAGGTCCTCTTAAAATATTATAATTTTTATTTTCCTTGCTCTATCCCTTAACTACAAGAAAAGAAGATAGGCTAGAGGTCTTCCACATGGATCTAATCCTGCAAACGGGACATAGACATACTATATTAAGATGGGCCAACTTAATAATATTATAATAATTAGTTAAAAAAGTGTTCTTATACACATGATATTAAAAAGCATTTTTAAATACTTTTGGGGGGAGATTTGAATTGATGGGCCTAAAATGGAAAGACATAAAAGAAGAGTAAATGAATCAAAGGAACCATCCAATCTTTAGTTTGCAATTCAACATTTGAGCTTCATGTTCAATTTCACAACCAAGGATGATAACCCTTGGCAGTTCAGAGATCTTCGAGGACAGAAACCCTCTTGAATTTCAATCATTGAAGTGACAAAAACGCTCATCATATCTACACATAGGGGTTGCATATGAGCTGAATTTGGTGTCTTCATTTAAGTTTCAGGTTTGACCAGGTGGCATTTGCAAGCAAAGCATTGATATCACTAGTTTTCAAAATTTATGTGTTACTATTCACATCATTTCATCTTGCGCATCACATTGAGGAAGACCTTTTAATCTACACATGATTAGAGGAGTGATTGAGAACACAAGGAGATCACAGAATTTGTTGAGGAGTTCATACCCCAATCATGCCTATCATATGCAGATTGCGCCATTCCAAAATTGTTTGCAAGACTGCCACACGTGTGACAGCGGTGCTGAAAGCTAGTCGCATCCCATATCCTGCCTGATTGCACATATTTTTCAAGTGGCAAAGAAGATTTGAGCTGCTACAGCATTTGACAAGAGTGTCACTTCATACCCTAGGCATTCCACACCATATCAATAAGGATCATATATATAGTTTTAAGTTGCAAATTATGGAATAGAGATCTCAATATTATTATATATGGTGTGGACTGTGTAAGTTGTGGATTGTACTTCTTTATGTAATAAAAAGGCTGTAATCTAAGTTTTCTGTTGACACGACATTGTCTAGCAGTATGTAGAAATTGTTAAGTCTAAATATTATGATATGAGGAGGAGTTTTTGAATCACGATAGTTTGCTGTCATTAACTGCACCTCATAGTAATTCAGTTTTCAAGCTTTCATAAAATACCAAAGGGTTTATATCACCATTTAGTTTCACTTTCATTTGAGTTTGCTGTTCTAGCTCCATTCTTGTTTCTAGCAATCAGACAGAAAATATACAAAAAATTAAATATTTCATAGAAAACCAGTTTGGGGCACATTACAATGAATCCAATATTGAACTTAGAAATCAGATTGGAGAAGCCCAAGGACTGATGTGAACACTCTAGATAAAAGAATCTTTGACTATACCAATTAAAACCTATGAGATTAGTAAAATTAGAACTGTCAAAGGTTGGGAACCTCCTGTCGCTCCTGCTAATAGATTAAGCATTTTGCAGTCAGTCTGCTTTTGCTAAGTCAGATTAATTTTATACTGTGTAAGTTATCTCTATCTGCTTCTCTTTTGTTTATTCCCACTGACTTGCTTCAGTCATGAATATAGATATGATAGCTACAGACTTCTTGCCTGAGTGGCATGTAGTGTTTTACAAGGTAAGGTTGATGTCGTTTCTGTGGACTTTTGATCTAAAACTATCCAGTCTGAGGTTTCCTGATGCATTTCAGATGAACCAATTTGCAGACTCATCTATACCTCTATTGAATTGCTATTACAAAAACTATACAATATTTTTTAATATATAAAAAAAAAGCAAGTCATGACACAGATCTGACGACTTTTCTAAGAAAATCCTCTTGCTATAAACATATTATATAAAATATACAAAATTAGCATTTTGAATACATAGTAATTACATCTTAGCTAACAAATGACATAACTCACATCTATCGCAGATACAATAAAGCTATGTACGAAACCAAAAAAGATATTGCACACAGGACATATGTCAAAAAGGAAAGATTAACAGAGGAATGCAATTGTTCCATTTCAAAATCTTTAAATTTTAATTTTACGTGGATCTATACCTCCAAGAATAGATTCCCAAAATGAATTTTGTCACCAGCATTTACAAATATATCTGCTTTTGCTTTGCTTGCTTCTGATATCACAGACTTTACACCTGGCATTTTAATCTGCACCAAATAGATCAGTATGATTTTCACCTATAAAAGTGACTATGCAATTAAGCATAATTCATAAAGATCTAAAGCAGCCTAATTATCCCTTCCATTATCAAATTAAAATACAATTACTGAACGAATGTCCTTTGCAGCTCCAATCAGACGAGAATCACAAGATATATGTGATACAGAACTCACATGAAACATGTAATTAATACAATAGAAACATAATAGCATCATTCCATTAGAAAGCTCACCTTTAACAGGCCAGTCCCAGTGACGTGATCAGCATGGACATGGGTATTCATGGCATAAATCAACTTCAGTCCTAGCTCCTTGATCAGATTAAAATCCCTATCTGCTGTTTTATCCACTGGATCCACCAACTGAAGAGACAATTTTATATATAAATGGCAGAGGAAAAAAATGTTTCAATTCGGCATATAATTTTGATACCAAAGAAGAAAGATATGCCTTAAAATTTATAAATGTACACTGAAAATCACCATATGGAATGACAATTAAACCCAAGTCATAAAAGATCAAACACACTCAAAGATCAGTGACAATTGAGAACATGATTATACTAACAAACTTCATGCACTGATGATATCACACAGTTAAAGAGTTAAAAACAGTGATTTGTATCTTTTTAAGGTTTTAGGCTTTTAGCATTGGAGATGATATTCTATCCATGCCCTCCCACTTGAACTTTTGACTTGGAAATAAAAATGACATTTTTTTAAGAGGTTATGTTTGAAAGGTTCTCAAAAATGTTAGCCAAGAATTTATCCCCTGAACAATGTATGTTACAGCCTCACTTTAATTTTGACAAGCAAAAACACTTAAATACAAAACGATGGATTGCCTCACTGAAGTTCACACAAAAAAGGAAGTATATTATGTCATCAGATTTAAAAAATAGGCCAACAGGACTCAAACTACATTCTGCTACAACAGAAAAATAATCAAAAGTTGCCGGAGAGAACCTATGCTACTGATGAACATTTTCAAATCAAAAGAGAATGCAGAACACATATACATTTTGAAGGCCTACCTTGATTCTAGCATTTGGAAAGTCTTTGCAAAGATAGAGAATCAAAAATTCAAAACTATCCTGGAAAGCAGTTGAAAAGAAAGGAGATGGAAAAGAATTGAAAAGAATGCAGGATATCAATCTATATCTGTATCAGAACAATAATCCTTTCCACATTTTGGAATGGTTTGAAGAACTCATTTTGAAGTAATCCTTGTAACCTTTGAAGAATCTTTAAGGAAAGAAATCTGATCCATAAGGATTATGAAATTAAAATTTGAACAGTATGATGGAATTGGGACTCAGACAGAACAAAACAGGTGACATTAAAATCACAACTGCAGAAAGGAAAGGATCATTTTTCGCATTTTCAAGGTGGATATCATTCTGCTCATGACTTAAAAGTTAAAACACAAAAAGGAAGAGCTGTTGCAGGCTCTTCCAATATTCTCAATTGTTTTGATTATTACATCCAAAACACATGAAGTACAACCTCTCACATAAAGTCTACTGGTAGCCACAGATAATGTAGAAGTGTTCTAGGTAAATTCATCTGAGCTGGAAATGTGAAAATGTCTCACAGAACTTTCAGGTATTTGGATATTTTTCTCATTCTTTATGAAAACAACTGCAATCTTCACCTGGAAATGGAAATCCCCTTTCCTTGGACAGAGGAATTCATACATCCTTTCCCTTTGAGGTCAAAATGGTTGCAACACTCAAGAATCAATACAGCAGGCTATGTAATTGGATTTTAGCGGAACAAAATACTGGGATTTGAATTTATAGGGTTTTTATCTCTGTTGCAGGAGAAAGATAACATATCACTTATCTGAAGGCGCTTTCAGCAACTAAATGAAGTGGCATCCTGTTGATGTGTATTTTGTACACGACCAAACACAGAATAAAATACCCAGAGGTATCTTATCCTCTCTTGAGTAAAGTTACCGAATGCTGAAGATATCGCAAAGAAGGATCAATCGGTGAAACTTCAAGGTTCTTTTATGTAGGATCCCTACTTGCGGATAAGCACCAGTGGTCGTTGTGTTTACTGTTTTTTCAAGGGGCTTTACGTACTTTCAAAGAAAGCTTGTTCGTGCAACTACCTTCCAAATGAGGAAACAGGATTCTCCTAATACTAACAGATTTTCAAAAAAGATCAAAAGTTAAAGGTTTCGAGGAAGAGATACTTAAACTAATCCTAAGAGTGACTTAATGAGGACTAGCCTTGATAAGATTTTACCAATTTCAGTATCGCCAAAGGATTACAACTCCACTGGAATTGGTGCGATCTTCTAAGGGGATTCAACGATTTTCAAATCACCAAGGAAATAGATGCTATCAAGGAGATACATATCAATACTTCTAATGATGAATGAACTCTTAATCAATCTTAATGTTTCCAGTTGACCACACAAGGCGTTCTTACAATCAGTAAGAAGCTAGTGGTTTGGAATGTGAGTCTTATCGAAGATTAGGCACAACATTCGTCCTTCAAACTTAAAATTTAAATGCTATCTCTACTAAGAGTGATTCAAGAAGATAAACAACCATGAAAGTAGCCACAAGGATTGCAACAAAACACCATAACTTCAATATTTCATTGATCTCATAGCCAAATAAACAACAATTGTTCAACTTTCTCTCTTCACTACTCAATTCTTTGCTACTAACAAAATTAAACTTGCTTCTCTCCAACTTTCTAACTTTTCTATCTTCAAACCACTTCAAGAAGCAAACTTAGATCATTTTCCACCTGAGGAAGAAGGTTTCAAGGTCAAACAAGGTAGCAAATGAAGTTTATGATGAATTTCGCTCTAGACCCTTCGGAAGGGTCAGGAGCGAAATTTTCCTTTAAGCCAAAATCTTGTTCTTCAAAATTAATCAACTCCATCTCAAGGCAAGAACATACCAATTCATTCCCCAACATGCCCTAGAAACCAACACTTAGTCAAAATTTGAAAGGAAATGAGAGCTACAAAGTTTTTCGCTCTGGACCCTTTGGAAGGGTCAGGAGCGAAAATCATGTTTTGGGTTGGATCCTTGACTTTTCCTATTTTCATCCTCTTTGGGAGGCAAACATAGATCCTTCCTCATGCATCTCCACCTTGGTCTTGACTCTTGCTAAAGGAAAAATGAGTGTTTTCAAGAATTTCGCTCTGGACCCTCTGGAAGGGTCAAGAGCGAAATTCATCTTTTGGGCTAGAATCCTTCATCTTTCAATCTTGACAAGGCTAGAACATTCAAAAAAACCTTCAAACATGCCTTAGGAACAAGAAATTTGGCCTTGATAAGTGAGAATTTGAGGTCTTCAAGAATTTTCGCTCTAGACCCTTTGGAAGGGTCAGGAGCGAAATCCCTATTCTTGGCCAAGATCCTGACTTCATTTTCACATTTCTTCATTCAAACAAGCGTTTTTACCTTCATTCAAGCCTGGGAATGCGTTAGTTCTACGTTTTGGTCAAAGTAGAATGTCTTATGGAGAATTTCGCTCTGGACCCTTTGGAAGGGTCAGGAGCGAAATTCGCTTTGGACCCTTTGGAAGGGTCAGGAGCGAAATTTGACATTTTGATCTCTCTGTCAGGATCATTTTATGGAATATAACATTTAAGTATAAGTTATACTTTAAGTTATATTCCATATATACTGTCAGGATGTTTGAGAGTGGTTTCGGACCTCTAGGAGTTATATTGCAAAATCTAGTTTTTTGGAGGATTCTTCAGTTTTGCAGACTTAGTCAAATTTCAGGATCAGGACACTCCAAACTTAGCAAAATTTCAGGATCAAGACATTCCAAACAGCCAAATTTCAAGGCATTTGAAGATCAGGATGACATTCCAGACTTCATCACTCACCAACTTGACCTAGCTTGGAGCTTCAAGAATGATACTCATTCACCAAGCAAGACACAATTAGCAACAAGATCAAAACCAGGCCCTAAGGAAGACTTTCAAAGAAACCCTAATTCTAGGGCCCCAAAGACTCACCTCGGCTCAAGCAGAGCCTGCCATCCTAGTGATCCCCCTAGCGACACTCGAAAAGCAAAGGCTAACAGACAAAACCCTAAAAGACCTAGAAAACACACCCCAGAAGGCAAAAAGCAGGGGTCCCCATTTGCAATGGGGCGATGGGTGAATACGTCACAACACATCCAAAATCCAAAACAACCAATCAAAGATTTAAACCACCAAGAGAATCCAGAAAAGGAAATACATCCCAACAACAGTCTATTGACTCTATTCCAAACAAGTGAAAAAACAAAAATCATGGGTACAAGTAGCTAGGGGGAAAAGGGCACCTTCAATTGTAGTAGTAGTCCAAGCGAAATTCAAAATGAAGGCACGGCAAACCAAGGCTTTCAACCCTAGACTTTTCCATACATGCCTTTCTGCACAATCCCTTGGACCTAAAAGACATCTCAATGTTCAGTCTACAGAAGAGTACCTCCACGCATTGAAAACGAAATAGGAACTAATCTTTGTAACCAAAATATTTTCTTATAGGAGGAGACTCAAGTCATGGATGCCAATGAAAAAAATAAATGGGCTACGGTTTAGAACTGCAAGTGTATAAATTAATTCTCCTCACCATAGGTAATCAAAATCCTTGGCCATTTACATGATGAAGCTTCTGGGCTCAGTAGGTAATCCAAATATCTCTATTTGCTATCAGAAATCAGATGTTGTGGCACGGTCCTCTACAATTACCTTTTAGGAATGGTGCTGCATTATGTGATCATATTTTCATTGCTCATACACATGAGACACTTAAGCATGCCTTCACTCCAGTCCCAGGAATTTTCAGGTCTCAGCATTTCACCATGAGACATGTTGTTTAAGAGTCCACGGTCCTGTTGTGACCATTTCACACATCGCCCCATTAAAATGGGGACCCCCTCTTTTTTCTTTTGTTTTGCTTGTTCTTCTCTCTGCTTTTAGGGTTTTGAGTAAGTGAGTGAATCTTTTGGACTAGGGTTAAGCCTTAGGGGTTTCTTTTGGATATTTTCAAGCCGAAGTCCAGTAAAATTTTGAAAGATTATTATGCATCCTCCTGAGGCTTGCAATTTTGAAATAAGATACGCCAGTCAGGAAGTCAGGTATGTCTCAGGATGGGTCCAGTCAGGATTTTGAGGGCAAATTCAAGTTAGGTCTAAGTGTTAGCATTTTAATGATGGAATTGTACATTTTTTTTTGTCTGGGTAAATTTTGACCAATTTTTTGAAGACTTGGCAATTGATCCTGGCCTAACCCTGCATGATGAAGTGATTTGAAGATTTAAATTGTGATTATATTGGCTTGTAAAGGCAAAATCGCTCCTATCCCTCTCTCATGGACCAAGGCGAAAATGATATTTGGTGCATCTTGGTTACTGACTTGTTTTAATTGTTTTGTGTAGGGTCTCCAGCGGAGGTGATTGGACGTGACTTGACGATTTCAAAGATTTTGAAGACTCGAAAATGATAAATTTTGAAGGTTTAAGGTGAATTTGCTCCTGTCCTCTACTGAAGGACCAAGGCGAAGTGGTTTACTTAGGTCATTCTTGGCCTTGGTTGGTCAAATTGAAGCGCCAAGGATACAATGATGGATGAAATCAACATGATAGAACACCCAGACTTAGTCGAAAGCGATGAAAGGTTGAACTTTTTACCTAGCAGGATGAATTCGCTCCTGTCCCTCACCAAGGGACTAGAGCGATTTTCTTTGTATGCACCTTTTTGGACCTTTTCAGGATTTGGGCTCTTGTTCATAGTTTGCAAAAAGATGGTATCTTCCCCAGCAAAGGAAGTTTGAGATGAAAATTGTAATGATTTGGTCTTAAGGACAAAAGGCGCTCCTGTCCCTCACTGAAGGACCGGAGCTTGAATTCCAAATTTGCATTTTCCTTGCAAGATTTAAGTGATTTCGTGATTTGAAGAGGTCAAGAGAAATATGTTTTGCCCGTTGAATATAACTTGAATAGGCCACAATGGAGAGAATCAACCCAAGTTGCAATAGGCGCTCCTGTCCCTCACCAAGGGACCAGAGCGATTTTCAAATGATGCTCCTGTCCCTCTCCAAGGGACCAGAGCGATTTTCTCACAAGACAAACTTTTGGCAAAGGAAAAGCAAGTTTCATGTTTGAGATGAATGAAGGAGGACATAATCAATTCATTGAAGATAATTTTGGAAAGTTAGCAAAACACAAGTGAGCTCATAATGGCCAAGGCGCTCCTGTCCCTCTCCAAGGGACCAGGGCGAAAAACACATTATCAAGTCTTCCCCTCCACATTTGGACAAATCCAGGCCAAGGCACGAGATTGGGGTGATATTTAAAGTGCTTCAAGGAAGAATGAAGTTGCAAAGACCACAAACTTGATGAAAATTGGCTAGGGTGCTCCTGTCCCTCACCAAGGGACCAGAGCGAAATCTTCAAATTTGCCTAATAGCCTAACATTTTGGAATGCTACTTTCGTTTCAAAGACTCAAGATGGAATAAGGAATGATTGTTTTATGCCTTGAAGATAATTAGATATTGATATGGTGCTATGGACTAAAAATCGCTCCTGTCCTTCACTGGAGGACCAGGGCGATTTCTATAAAATCAACAATTTTCCTCCAAAGCCATGCCAAGACAAGGTGATACAAGATGGGAAATGTCTTTCGAAGGACGATGAACAAGGAATTGACCCCAAGAATCAACAATCTTAAGCTCAAATGCAAAAATCGCTCCTGTCCTTCACTGGAGGACCAGGGTGAAAATCCTTAGAAGAGCTCATTTTGTCTTGAGAAAACGAGTTGAAAATGCACTGAAGGGACAATAAGGATCATTGCTTACCCCACCACATGAATTGGCGATTTGGAAGACAAGGACCAAGGACAAAGGGTGAGATCGCTCCTGTCCCTCACCAAGGGACCAGGGCGAAAATACTTTAAGGCAAGCTCCTTCCAAAGAAGGAATGAATTAAACTCAAGGTTCCCAATAAAAATGCTATTTTGGACGTCCAGGAAGAGACTTTGAACGTGAAAAGCAAGAAATACAAGGCCAAAATGAAAAGGCGCTCCTGTCCCTCTCCTAGGGACCAAAGCGAGGTTCTTAACAAAGTGATATTTTTACCATGCCTAGGCGCCAATGTCCTCTAAGACACATTAAATGCCAATTTCGCTAAAACTCCAAAATATTTTAAAATCAAATTGACATTTAATAAGAGCACATAGCATTTAATAATTAATTTTGAGCCTTAAAAAATCAAAAAAAAAATTTATAAAGGCATTTAAAATTAATTTTTTATTAAATTAAGTTTAAAATGGAGCGCTTAAGGCATCTTTTTTAATGTTTTTTGCTAAGTCGGCCTTCTCCTTTTATTAATTTTTATTTATTTTTGGCTTATTTTCCAAGTCGGCCTATGGGAAATTGCAATGGTGAGCGCCTATATAAGAGAGGTATTTTGAGCGATGTTAATCCATCATTTATCCATTCATTCAAAGTGCGATTTGGAAGAACAAGAAGGAGTGCGAAGTTTGATTTAAGAGGAGCGAACTTTGTTGGAGGCTAGAGGTGGAGCGAATTTTCCTCAAGGCGTTGAAGACTAAAGGTGGTGGAGTTGAGGCTAGTGAAGATAAAAGGGAGGCGCATTTTGCTAAAAGACTTCGATCTACCTTTTTCCTAGTGAATTTCATTATTTTGCATCATTTTTTAGAGTTAGTTCTCAAGAGGAGGTATGGCGAGATCTCCCTTGTTCAAATGTTGAAATTTTGAATTTTGAATTCCAAATTGCATAGTTATATTTAGGAAATGATTATCCAAAGATTTATCATGAAGTTTCCTAAATTTAAAACTTAATCTATATTTCTACGTTGCAAAGTATATTGCTCATTATGAAATGTTGTGTAGGTATCAAGATGGCGACCCCGAAGGCAGGAGCATCCACTAGTCGTCCAGCTCTCATGAAGGAAGATCAAAGGAATGAAGAATTGGAGACCAAGATCGTGTCAAAATGGAGCAACATTGGAGATACCAACTTGGGAAACTTCAGTGTGAAGAAGTTTCAAGAGGTCCCTTATATTGGAAAGCCATCACCTGTCGCAAGGAGAATAATTGAAAGTGGCATTATCAAGGCGGCCGGTTTCCCTCCAGCAGTCCAGTGCCATGAGCTGATGATCGAGTGTGCCCGCCATTATGACCCACAATCAAGATCAATCATGTCCAAGGAAGGAAACACTCTGGCTTACCTTTCAGAAGAGGCTATCAGTGAAGCTCTCCATCTGCCAGAACATAAAGATATGAGTTACAAAAGCTTAGAAGGAGCTAGGTCCATGTACGAAGATGATCCAAACACTTGCTTGAGCATCATCAATAAGAATTGGTTACTCAAAAGTCATCCTCGCCTGAGCAAGATTCCCAACATGCCACATAGGATCGACTTCCAGGAGGAGTACAGAGATTTGATAACTTTACTCAATCGAGTTACAGGGGCTCCTCAAGCCTTCTATTTTGAGAAGTGGATGTTCTACTTCATCCAAGTGATAGTTCAAGGGAAAGGAACAATTCATTGGGCTAGAATTATTAGCCATTGCTTGGATGTGCAGTTGAGAAGACTGAAGGCTACCAAGTCATTCCACATGAGCTCGTACATCATATATGCCTTGATCAGGAGTTTTGAATATGCAGGACTACCTCACAGAGGAGTGATCGGAAGAGGGCCCGGGGAAGTCAGAGTTTGTGAATCTTATGTTCATTTGCATCACCCACCTGGAAGTAACTACAAGTTAGTCAATGATACCTTCACGATGAACATCACCAGGACATTGCAAGGCGGGATTCACAATCGGCTATCTCAAGATGCACAGGAACTTGTGAAGAGGTATGGTGCTTGGTTTATCCAATTCCAGAAGTTTACATATATTAGAGTTCATGGGTGTCCTTCACCTCCATATATGTTGCCAAGATATCCGACAGACAGAATAGTGTTACTGGAGGTGACTAGGCAGTTGGCAGCTTATGCAAAGGCATTCAGACACAGGCATGGAAATGGAATTCCTGTGCCTATCATTCTAGGGAATTCAGTTGAGGTATGTCCTAATGCTCTAGCCATGGATGATGCAGAGAAAGAATTGGCCTTATATTCATTTTCATTCTTTGCCTTGAGAGAGAACTTTGATCCTTATGGATATATAGAAGAAACAGTTGGTAGAAAGTACAAGCACGAATTTCAGATAGAGGACTTTTTGATGAATCTCTCAGATGATTTAGAAGTGAAAAGAAAGATGCATTCCAGGTTACCTTTGGATTTCATCAGGAAATGCAAAATTTACAGAGTGGTTGATCAAGCTCAGGACAGTGGCAGACATCTCCAATCATCTTATGACCGAGAAGACAAAGCAGTAAAGATAGATTGGAACGAGCCTGAGATTACAGACTTGAGAACTTTGATGGCTCCAGTTTTGTCTTGTACTCGCAGATGGGTTGATGTGCAACATCAAAAGTTGAGAGAACAGAACATACCTATGACTTTTACTTTGGAGGAAAGGCCAGGGGAAGGAGGAGCAAGCACAAGCGAAGGCAATCCTCATCCTAGGAGCACAAGTGAAGGCAATCCTCACCCTAGATGCGTAAGTGAAGGCAATCCTCATCCTAGAAGCGCGAAGAGGAAAGAAAGACCTGAGAAAAGGGAACCCTCCAAGAAGAAGCAAGAGGCCCATCGAAATCACTCATCTGGCACATCTTCCCGACATGAAAAAAGGACAAGTCAAGGACAAGAGAAAAGGGTACTAGAAGTTGAGGAATCTATGGACTCAATGGTCCAGAATGATAAACATGAAGAAAGGCAAGCACCTCAACGTTCATCAAGTCAATCTCCCCAAGTCAATGAGCTACATGAAGACAAGAATAATGAAGTGACATCTCCTCTCAGAGAAGAAGAACCATTGCCTAAAGAGATACAAGTTAGAGAGACAAGGTCCGCCATTCCAGATTGGTTAAAGAAGAGGCTAACAAGGGTGATTGTGATCGAAGACGAAGATAATGTGATTGATTTAGAAAGCCTTGTTGGAAATTCTCAGGGAGTAACAGAAAGGAAGAAGGCCACCAAAATGTCCAAGATGATCAGAGATGAGACAAGGTCCAAGAAATTGCAGATAGCTACACCGGCAGTGGACAAGTACGAAGGTGAAATCCTTGCAAAGGAGTATGATGTAGAAACATTTGAACTTGGTCCACTCACAGCCGAGCAGACACTGGATGAGGCAACTGATTCATTTGAGGCACTTAAAGACAAGCTTAAAGAAGAAATGGAAAAGATTAGAAAGCTTGAGCAAGAGGTCAGTGCTTGGAGAGGCTACTTTAGCCATCTCAATCAGCCTTTGGGACGTCAGGATCCAGTAGTATCTCCTGTGCAAGCACTTCCCCTTGAATCAGTTGGTGAGGCAGAAAGAGTTAAGAGCTTGGTCCAGCTTATGAGCTCTTGGATTGACAAATCCCATACCGTTGCCATTGAGTTCGCAACAAGAATGATGCAGACTACCCATCGAGCTATCCAGGTCCTTGAGATCATTCACAACCTAATGATAACAGTAGCCGCCTTTGCCCAAACTAGAGATGTTATCATTCCTGTTCTGCAAATAATCAGGCAAACACCAAGGAAGATCTTAGCACAAGAAAAGATAATGGATGGAGGAGCTCATAATTTACTCCAGCGGTCAACTCTACTCCAGATGAAGGAAGTTCTTTTCGAAGACATTAGTACCAAATGCAATCAGGTTGAGGAGGTCATCCATCCAATTCAGGACAGGGTGTTTGAGGTGTTATGTTCTATTCTTGGCAGGAGGATTGAAGATGAGACAGATGTGAATCTTCAAGAATTGGAGGAGAAGGTCAAGGTCATATTTTGCAAAGATGAGAATGTTATCACAGATGAGCAAAGGGATCAAATGTTCGCTACTATGCTCCTGATTGAGAAAATCAAAGAACTCGAGCCTGGATGGGACAGAGCTCTTCTCAAGGCTTTTGATCAGGTCATCCACTTGGAGGAACGAATGAGGAATCTTCCAGAGATTCCTATTGCTGAGATCGAGGGAATTGTGTCTAGATTCACTGCATATGCTAAGAAGGAGCATTGGAAAGGGAACAAGGTTCTAGAAGAGAGGTTGTTATAGATGATGTGGCACCTTAATTATCATTGGTCTATGTTTCCTAGATTTTTGTGCCAATTAAATATTTGGCTATGCATTTAATATTGTTCAATGAAGGGGGGAACTTTTTGTAATAAAACCCTAATTAGGGTTTAGGTGTCAAAATCTCAACCATTGATCTTCTTTTGATCTGGGTCGTTCACTGTAATTGAGGATGCTATATATACCCTCACTCATTTTCATTAGAATATAGATAGAGAATAGCAGAATAGAATTAGAGCTTTTGGAGAGAAGAAAGTTATTTTGTAGCAAGATTGAGTTTTGAAGAGAGAATTTTGAGCAATTGTTGTCTATTTTTGGCTTAGAGATCAATAAAATATTGAAGTTATGGTGTTTTATTGCAATTCTTGTGGCTACTTTCATGGTTGCTTACTTTCTTGAATCATTCTTGGTCGAAGTAGTATTTAAATTTGAAGGACTAAGTGTTGGGCTTGATCTTTGGTGAGGTTTACGTTCCAAACCACTAGCTTCTTGCTGATTGTAAGGACGCCTTATGTGGTCAACTGGAGATATTTGGATTGCTTAAACCTTCAGTCATTATTGAACTATTGATATGTACCTTCATGGTAGTGTCTATGATTCTTGATGAATTGAAAAATCATTAGTCACCTTAGAAGATCGCATCAACTTCAATAGAGTTGTTATTCCTTGGCAATACTGAAATTGGTAGAATCTTACCAAGTCTAGCCTACATTGAGTCATTCTTAGGATTAGATTAGAATTCATCTCCTGCAAACCCTACCTTTTGATCTTTTTGAGAACTTGTTAGTTTTAGGAAATTTTGTTCCTGTACGGAAACGTAAGGCCCCCTTGATGAAACAGCATTCACAACGACCACTGGTGCTTATCCACACGTAGAGACCCTACATCGAAGAACCTTGGAGTCGTCCTGATTGATCCTTTTTTGCGACATCTTCAGCAATCAGAGGCTTTATTCAAGAGAGGATAAGGTACCCTTGGGTATTTTATTCTGTGTTTGATTGTGTACAAAATACACGTCAACAGGTCCCTAGGATGCCTACCTCATTTATACCTTTGTTCTAGGGTGTCAATACTAGCTGCAAATTTGGTTTCTAGATACATGTAATTTCAAGTTCAAAGGGACACACCTTCTCTCCAAGATATCTTCATAGAAGTTTGTACTTTTTATTGTCTATCAGTGGCATCACTCTTTGTTGTGCACAGTGATGGTGATCTGTGTTGAGGTCTCTATCATCCAATTGCTTGTTACTCCTCATTGGGTGATATACTTTTAGGTATATTTAACACCTAATTTAGAACCCAAAAATGCTTATATATGTTTTTTACAAAGGATGAGTTTTCATTTAGGCATGGGATCCTAAAGTGTTTGGTTTATAATGGACCTAAATTGATAAGGTAAATCTTTTCATGTCTTATGAAAGGCATCAACTACAGTCGAGTGTGTTAAATGGCCTTCATGTTCTTCACCAAATACTTTATTTTCCAAACTTGACAGATTTTATTGCTTCCCTCATCATAGTAGTGCATGTTTTGAATTGTGTTCTTGCCATCTGATTTTCCCACACTAATGATTTTCTTATCTCCCATTAGCTCCCTGCAATCAAATTGTTTTAATTTTCACTCTCTGCACATCTTCCCAGTCTTTCCCAATCGCATCTACAATCCTTCAATATTTATTACATCATGATCCATTTGGATGTTAAAATTGTTGGTGTGAATAGAGTGTTTTACTTAACTAGTCCCCCTACTAGGTCCTATTCACACATGTTCACATGTTAAGTTTACTTAGGGCTTTAGGGATATTTCTAGAAGTCTCTAGTACACATGCAATCTTATCTTTAATTGTCCCATGAAATAGGATTAAGAGACTTGTCACAATCTTGTCTTGTCCTATCTCTCAATCTTGCCTTCATAAGCAAGGCTTCATATGTATTTTGTAGTATCATTGACTTAGTATTGATCATTGCAACATTATTGCATCCATAAACAAACAAATTATCCTCTAGCTCCACTCTCTTGTAGAAGGTTATTTTTGGGTTTCAAAGTGAATTTGAGAGCTCGAGTCCTTGTGTAACTCTTACATGGTATCAAAGCTTCAAATCTACAAATCCCTTCGTAGATCTGAGGATGATTCAATATGAGCTTTTGTTGGGTGCATTTTGAGGCAAAAAGGACCTCACAATAAGAGTCTGGAAGGCCCAAAAACCACTACTTCCATAAATAAAACTTGATATTTGGACAATAGAAAAAAATTGGCCATTTTTGGGGGGTTTTAGATTTTCAGTTGGAAAAAAATTGTACTATCATGTGAAATCCATACGATCCATAGGATTCATAATGTACATCATCAACTCGGTCATACATAGTCAGCAACCTACAGCATCAACAATACAAACAACATATTCCAAGGAATATTCTCTACACAATGTTAATGTTAATCTACATCACCGTGGCGTCAATAATGGCACAGTATGCAAACAAAATTATTAAAAATTATCAAAGATTAAATGGCACAATTCTTTCAATGCCTAGTCACAATTTCTCCCAACAAATGGTTCTTGCCAACCCGTGGGGACTTATCATCCACAAGTGACATGGCCAAGTTCGTCGCCTCTACTCAATTTATGTCCTAAACACTGCCAAAGAACCTACTCCCGTGATTTTCACCACCCCGAAGTACAGTGCCATCAATTTTTGCCACCCTCGAAGGTTGCATTGCCCAAATTTTCTGCTAAAGCTGGTGGCCTCGCCCAAACAGTGTCAGAGAAGCACTTTTGCCTTGCTAAAAAAGTTGTTTTTTAGAGTCACAACTATTTGCCCAAGTATCAGGTTTTCAATTTCTTATAGTCATTGGAAAGCTAGTTCCACATACTTTCTAGTAGTGTAAGTTTCATTATCGAATTTTTCTGTTGGTTCATTTTATTGCTGATTGAAGTCCAAATTCCATTTTTTACTTTCAAGCTCGTCACTTTTTGCCTACTTATCTAATTTTTGTGATTCTTCTAGAATTGGAAATGTATTAAAGAGCTCGTCAAATCTATTCGTGCACTTTTTCCAAAATTAGTCTCAATTATCTTTTATTCAAGTGTCAATCTTTTAGGGGGATTTCATTTTTAGTATTGATCATATTGAGGAGATTCTAACTTCCATTTAAGGTTTCATGTCTATGTAATTTGGAGATCTGTCTTAGTTCAATATGGGTTTTGCATTTCATCCTTCTCTAATCATCTTTAAAATAGGAAACTATAAGCAATGGAGAGATGGTATCCTTAAACATCCTTGTTGGCTTCATCTTTTGCCATATTTGTATGGTCTTGGTCCTCAACCAAGTACTACTTGCAAAAAAAATGCTTGGACAACTAAAAATGAACCTATTATGGGATTGATTGGTTTATATGTTAATGATGCCACTTGGGGTGCCATTGCTCACATTGAGTGTCCTCATGCTCTTCAAATTAAAGTTTGGAAGATATATGGAGATCGTGATACACAACCATTTCCAAATTATCATGTTTCAAACTGTCTTTACCTCTTGATGATTCAAACAATATACCATATGATTATGATACTATTCAAGAGTTTTCTTTTTTGGAGAGCTTTGCATCCTTAGATAATGAGGATGATGAGGTTTCTTTAGATTCTCCTTCTCCTACCATAGAGATAGTTGTTGATCCTTCACCTTCATTGATTCCTTGTGCAAAATCACTGATTGAGACTCCCTTCTTTCCTACTTTTTTAGAATTACTTCACTTCACCAAGATCATCAGTCTTTCAAATTCAGCTTTGTGGGATGATTACTTGATAGGTATTTCCAATTTGTTTTGAGTCTCATATTGCAGATTTGGAGGACACACATGAGGATATCCAGATCCTCTTGGACAACAGTTACAACACAATTGTTATCACATCATTGTCTTTGGAGATTGTTGTTGATGGGTTTTCACAGTCTTGATTTGTCATCTCCTTTGATTGGGGTAGCACGTGATTTTGTTGTGGCATACTCTAGCATGGAGACACTTGAATAGTTTTCAAAGATACCCATCATGAGACTTCTTCCCTCATCACTCTTCTTGGAGTTGGAGTTTTGTTGATGTGTCTTTTGTACACGACCAAACGCAGAATAAAATACCTAAAGGTACCTTATCCTCTCTTGAACAAAGTTTCCCGACTGCTGAAGATCTCACCGAAGGATCAGTCGGAGTAGTTCCAAGGTTCTGATATGTAGGTTCTCTACGTGTGGATAAGCTCTTTGCGGTACGATGTGATTTTGTTGGAATCACAAGGGGACTTACTTTCGACGACATGAACATCTGATTTGCTTTGGATATTACTGGAATGTGGAACTTCATCGGCCCTTGATTTTGAAAAAAGGAAAAAAGGATAACGGTTGGATCGGGATCTATTTCCATCACTAAGAACGTAAGAGCAATGAATGACCTTTGATGAAATTCTAACTAAGTCTTGCTTTGACATCCTAGGATCATCTCCACAAGATTAGTGTGATCTTCTGAGGAAAGCTTTATGATGTTTAGATCACCGCTACAAGCATGGACACCGTCAAGTTGATGCATATCAATGAAGAAGCAATAATTGAAGTTAAGCTTAAGTTGAATTATTCCAGTTGACTACGCAAGGCAAGTCTGCAATCAACAAACCGCTAGTAGCATGGATATACGAATTTCACCGTTGATCATACAAATTTCTTCCATTCACCTAATAACATGAAATTAAATTTGAGAAGTATAGAGACCATGCAAATTGTAGAATCAACACATAGAATTCACCATTCCTTCAATGAAGTTTACATGTCTTTTGCAACAACATCTTGGCAACAATCTTTGCCTTCTCTTTCTACTGTACTCTAAAATGCTACTACTAATTATTAACTATTCTCTCTAACTATTTCCTATTCTATGACTATTAACTATTAGCTAACTATTAACTATTAACCTTTACAAATGAGGAGCCAAGGCTTTATACAGAGAACCCTTTACAAACAGACGGCTCTGATTGTCTTAGAATCAATGGCTAGGATTACAAGATAGAAACCCTAATTAGGGTTTGTTACAACAAACTTCCTCTAGCAAATGAGAAAATTACATTCCAAGAGTGAGGACCAATAGGAAGCATGGGTAGGTACACCGAAGTTGGTGCCGCCTTCGATAGATTAGATACATTGAATCTGGTCCTACTGAGGTGGACCAATCCTACCAGAGGAATGATGACTGGGATGCCACCTTGCCTAATGCTTGTGACTTGGTTGATCCTCCTCTGTCTTTGATATGATGAATGATGTACTTCCTTTGCTTGACCAGGCTTCCTTATTGTCAAGTCTTCCTTCTCCAGTAGCATATCTCGCCCTGAAGTGCTGGCAAAGCCTTTCTTTGTCATCTTGTGGTAGAATGAGGTCGTGAGGCTAACTTGAACTCCTTGAACACCCCTAGTCTTCCAACGCTTCAAAGCACCTTGATTCCTCCCTTTTTGCATGTGGAACGTCCTTGATGATGATGGACTGGAAGAGGTCGTCCTTGTCCTAGCTTGGTCTCCTCCTATCTACAAAATAAATCAAAGGATGATTAAATACATATGACATATTCATTTCAACATAGCATTTTCCACCTTAAATCATTAATGAGAAGACATCAAAATGGAATTTCACTCAATATCCTCTCCAGGGACAAGCCCTATAAGAATTTCGCTCTGGACCCTTTGGAAGGGTCAGGAGCGAAATTTGGATTTTAGCTCTAATTTCATCATCTCCTTGCCTTGAACTTTTCTTGACCTTTCAATCGCTTTCTCCTGAAGACATCATTGATTTGACCTCCAAAAAGACCAAAAAAGAGGATTTCGCTTTGGACCTTGACCAAGGACAAGACCTATAAGGAATTTCGCTCTGGACCCTTTGGAAGGGTTAGGAGCGAAATTCACATTTTAGGACAAATTCTATCATTTCTCTACTCCAAAATGCCTTCCAAGGCAAGCATACACTAGTCTTCTCTCCACCAAGGCCTGGGAATCCATCTCTTAATCTCAATCATGGGCAAATTAGGTGATTTGGGGAATTTCACTCTGGACCCTTTGGAAGGGTTAGGAGCGAAATTCAAGTTTTAGAATTATTTCTTTACTTCCTTCACTTCAATTCACCTTACAAGGCAAGAATACCTCACTCCACCTTCAACCATGCCATAGGGATCAAAGTTTTGGATTCACTCAAGGAGAAAATAGGTGGTTTGAAGAATTTCGCTCTGGACCCTTTGGAAGGGTCAGGAGCGAAATTCATTCCTTGCTTGTTTTCTCTTGCTTAGCTCCATTCTTCTCACTTTGTTCCCTCTTGACTCTCCCTTTGGATCCTTCTCTCATGCTTGCAACACTTTGTTTGACCTCAAAATGGCTAGAAAGGAGAATTTCGCTAAAAATCATGGCCAGTGACAGGACCTATCTAGGATTTCGCTCTAGACCCTTTGGAAGGGTCAGGAGCGAAATTCATGTCCTAGCCTAAAATCTCCATCATTGGTGGCCACAATCCATTCCAAGGTATGCCTAGGGGTCCTTCCAAGCTCAATCTACCTTGATCCACACTTAGCTTGACACAAAAATGAAAGGAAAAGGTGGATTTTAGGAATTTCGCTCTGGACCCTTTGGAAGGGTCAGGAGCGAAATTCCTAAAATCCACCTTTTCCTTTCATTTTTGTGTCAAGCTAAGTGTGGATCAAGGTAGATTGAGCTTGGAAGGACCCCTAGGCATACCTTGGAATGGATTGTGGCCACCAATGATGGAGATTTTAGGCTAGGACATGAATTTCGCGTCAGGAGCGAAATTCACCTTCTTGAGCTTATTTCATCATTTTTGCACTTCAATTCACCTCAAAGGTCAAGGAAACATTACTCCATTCCTCTCTAGGCCAAAAAAAACCAAAATTTTGACTTGTTTTGAAGGGGAAATAGGTGATCTTATGTAATGTCCCCTTTCTAGGTGACAAGAGAAGAGTAGTGGGATGGTCTATTATTTGGATCTCGTAGGCTGGCAGTGGTGGATAGAGACTCATGTAGGGTATTCAGTATCCGGAGTTGGCATTTCAGACGGTTTGAGGGCCATTGGGAGCAGTTCCTTGATTTTAAGGAGATTCCCTATTTTTTAGGAGGTTGTGGCAGTTCCCATATTGGAGGTTCCACGGGACCATGTCATGGTTTCAGTTTCAGGGAGTTTGGGTGTGTTTCCTAGTTTCTAGGAGCATCCCTAGATTTTAGGGATGGGACTGCCAGTTAGCTCAGCTTTTTCGGCATTGGTCACAGATAGGTGACAAAGTTATATTCATGATTGTTTGGTCATTTTGGGCTATTATTGGATATCTGGAGATATTTTAATATATTTAAATATTTCCTAAGTTAGCGATTAAATAAATTAAAATAAGGCTATGTATTTAGTCATTTCAGAGTAATAAGGGGTTTTTGGCTTCATCTGGGTTGATATGCCTATGTGTTATAGCTCGTTGGAAAGGTCTTGAACTTTGCTACATGATTCTCACCTTCTGGAGTCTTTTTGGATGCCTGAAGCTATTTATTTGCAATTTAGTGTTATTTTCCTATAGTTGACGCCATAATTAGAAAATAACACTCTTTTCATAATGCGCCAACTTTACTCCCTTTTAGGGTTTGGCTTGGAAAGGAAAGGAGATATAAGGAGATGAAGACCAAATTGTTCATGATTATCTTTTTACCCAATCAAACTTATTTTTGCGAATTAGCTCTGAGTGGGCGATTCTTCATCTGGGACGCAAACCCCAAGATCTGGACTGGCTGGGACGTAGCCATCAATAGTTATTGGCATTGGATTCTTCAGGTAGAGTGCATTGTTGACAGAGATTGAGTACGCCATTCTTCATTGTGGATTCAGGTTGCAGAGTAAGGGTTTCAGCATGGCAGATTGATTCTTCAGCTTGGGCGTGATCCTTGCAGCCTTAGGGCCACCATTTGTAGCAGGTACATCCCACATGGAATGTAAGGAATGCATGTATTCAGCCTTAGAGGTATTCTTGATTCATGATCACTATTCACCTTTCAGTTTGGCATCATTGTTGGATGTAAGTTCCTTGGATCTGCATTGGAATTATTATTTGGTTTTACAAATCAGAAATCTGTCTGGTACAACTTGTAGCAATTCTGAATTTGGCTGTATGTTCTTATTTATTTTCAGTCTCCTTTCATGTTTACTGTTCATTATTCATTACTTGTTTGAAAACTATCAAAAAACACAAAAAGTAACAAACCTTCTACAACTTCTGTCTATTCTCTAAAACCATCAAGGGAATCACAGGAAGATATAGTTTATTAATTTAAAAACTACAGCAGATCAGCAAGGGGATCCATCAGGGATCTTTCATCTTAGGAATTTCGCTCTGGACCCTTTAGAAGGGTCAGGAGCGAAATCCTGGTTTTTGTTCAATTCCTTCAAATTTGTTGATTACTAGCAACTCAAGGTCATGCCTAAGGACATCTCCAATCCTAGTTCAGCTTGACCCACACTTGTCTTGGCATAAATTTGAGAGAAAAGAGAGGTTTTGGGGAATTTCTCTCTAGACCCTTTGGAAGAGTCGGGAGTGAAATTCACACTCTAGGCTTGATATTTCATCTTTTCAACTCCAATCTTCTTTGTAAGGCAAAAATACATCATTCTATGCCCAAGCAACAAGGTTGGTAGCCCAAGCAAGGAAGAAAATGAGGTTAATGAAGAATTTCGCTATGGACCCTTTGGAAGGGTCAGGAGCGAAATTCATCCCCTAGGCAAAATCTTCATCTTTTAATGCTTTCAATCACTTCCCAAGGCAAGAACATATCAATCCACCTTCCAACATGCCTTTGAAACTAAGAACTTTGCCAAAACAAGGAAGAAAATGAGGTCTATGGGGATTTTCGCTCTGGACCCTTTGGAAGGGTCAGGAGAGAAATCCTCATTCTTGATTGATTTTCCACTTCCTTCATCCAATTCTCTCTCAAACTTGATCAATTTCAAGGTCCTTTCATCATATCCAAAACAATCCATCATCCAAGTAGCTCAAGACAAGGCCAACCTAGGGCTTAAGGCAAAAAAAAGGTCAAATGGAGGATTTCGCTCTGGACCCTTTGGAAGGGTGTTGTGCGTTGCACACGCTCCCTGTCGCCGACAGGGTCCCCCTTTCCTGTTTTGAGTTTTTTGATCGTTATCCCGAGGATCCAAGCAGAGTTTCTCGTGTCTCCTCGAGCGAGTTCGTGACCAGTCCATAAGCTGATCGGCATTGGAATAATGAACCAATGAGTCCTCCTGACTGATCTGGCTTTCAGGCGTAAATGCCGAAAGCTTTGTTCCAAAATTTCAAGTTTAACATGATGCATCTCCTTTTCGGACCCCACGTCCAAACTTCGTCTAAAGTGAAGGTCTAGACATAATGTAAACACTTTTCGGACCCCAGGTCCGAACTTGGCGAAAGTCAAGTGAAGGTTTAAGCCGAATGCGCTCCTTTTCAGACCCCAGGTCCGAACTTTGCGAAGTCAAGTTAAACAAAAACATAGCGCGATTATCCCTTTCGGACCTTAAGCTCCGAACTTTGCGAAGGCAAAGTAAAGCAAAAACATAGCGCGATTATCCCTTTTAGACCTTAAGCTCCGAACTTTGCGAAGGCAAAGTAAAGCAAAAACATAGCGCGATTATCCCTTTCGGACCCTAAGGTCCGAACTTTTACGAAGGTAAAAGTTTAAAACATGAAGGCAGGTTTAAACTGAGTGCAATCTCACATTTCGGACCCCAGGTCCGAACTTTCACGAAAGTGAAAGTTTAAATATAACGCATATCACTTTCGGACCCCCACGTTCGAACTTTCGAAGTGAAAGTTAAAACTTAACATGGCGAACACATTTCGGACCCCCACGTCCGAAATTTCGAAATCCAAGTTAAAAAAAAATAATAACGTTGTGCGATCCTTTTCGGACCTCAGGTCCGAACTTCGGCGAAAGTGGAAGTTTAAAAAACAAATGCGCTCCTTTTCGGGCTAAAGCTCCGAGCTCCGAAAGTCAAGACAAGTCAAAACAACGCGATCATTTTCGGACTTTAGGTCCGAACCAACACGGAGATGAGAGTTTAAACACAACGCGATCATTTTCGGACTTTAGGTCCGAACCAACACGGAGATGAGAGTTTAAACACAACGCGATCATTTTCGGACCCCAGGTCCGAACCTTCAGCGAAGGTGAAAGTTTAAAAACGAAGGCAAAGTTAAAAAAAAACTAATGCGATCATTTCTTGAGCTCCGAGGAAAAACGCAGAGGGCAAAGAAACACAAGGAAAAACGCGAAGCCAGTTTAAACGCAGAAGCACGAAGGAAAACGCAGAGGTAGGAGTGAGGCACGTTGATGAAGTCCGAGTTTCGGACCATTTAAAAACGCCAAACACCCATCTTCGGACCCCTGAAGATTAGGTTGCGGAGCTCGCATTTCCAACCCCAGCTCCAAAGTCCGCAAAACTTTTTACCGCAAAACCCAGTCTTCAGCGCAAAACGCAATTTTAAACCACGGAACCGAAGACCGAGTAAAGCCAGGTTAAATCCGCAGCCTTCAATTTTGTCAAAATTCAAAGTTAAAAGGAATGCAATTCAAAATTTGAAAGGGCTCTCAAATCCGAAAACAAGGAGGTAAGACGCCACATTATCCTCCCATCAACCATTTAAAATTCAGATTGCTAGGCACAGAACTATGTGAAATTGATAAATCCTCTCTCATCCTCCAAACCGCGAAAATTTAAATAGGAGGGATAACCGTTGGGATTCAAATTTTGCAGGATCATCCGCTCGCCCCGCGCAACAAGGTCGGGCAATCACTCATCATTCGCTCCAATCAGGTAAGTACGCTTTATCGCGTATGGTCATTTAATAATATGCGAATCAAATAGGCAAATACGCAAAATTTGAAATTCTTGAAGTCTGCATCGCCGTTATTCGAACATCCGAAATTTAGGATTCATCCCCAAGGTTTAGCCAGAAGCTGCATCTCTTTTCAAATTCAAACTTCTCATATTTTGCCTCTGTTGAAAATTAATCCAAAAATTCGAAAATGAGATTGCATAGTCATAAATCTTCAGGAATATGATGCTGTTAAAGTTAATCAAATTGTTAGCCAAAATGATATTTAAACTAATCCCGGTTTGTTGGAACACTTCTGTTATTATCTAACCCGCATTATCGTTCTTGTATCACCTTGTAATCCGTGTCTGGCTGTGCAGGATAAATGCCTAAATCAGCGGCAGAATCATCAAAAACACCCGCTGCAGCAGAAACCTCACGAGCATCCAAATCAGACATCCCGCGGAAAGTTGAAAGAATGAAGTATCAGTATCAGAGGGGAGGATTAAGGGAGTCAAAGGTCCAGAGCGTTTGGGACAACATTGGTGACACCGACCTTGGCCACATTGATATTCAGGATTTCAGGGATCGGGTCTTCTCGCCCAACGCATATGGCAGGCCTAGGCAAATGGTGGAAAGTGGCATCGCCCAAGCAGCAGGTTTTCCTCCAGCAATCCAGAACTATGAATTAGTAGTGGAAGCTGCTCGGCATTACGAACCAAAGTCCAGATTGGTGCTTCTGGAAAATATAACTATCGCCGACTTCTCCCCTGAGGCTATTGGTGATGCATTTGATATCCCCTTTCCAAATAATCCCATAGCTACAACAATGGACGAGGCACAAGGGGCATATGATATGAACCCGGCCCGATGCAGGGCATTGATTAACGAAGAATGGTTCAAGGAGAAAAGGCCTTCAAGCACCAGGATTGTGAAAAAGACCCCCAGGAGTGACTTTCCTAATGAACATGGGGACATGGTCACCTTACTTAGCCGAGTCATAGGACTTCCTAAGTCTAACTACTTTGAAGAATGGATGTTCTATTTTACAGAACAGGTCTTTGCCGGAAAGTCTAAGTTTGACTGGGCCCAGATCATCAGTGATAACATCCACGCTCAGCTAATTGAACTCGAGACAAAGAAGTATTTCACCATGACCTCCTATTTGGTCTATATGTTCGCAAAGAACCAGCCACTGCCAGGATTAATAATGAAAGGTGAGATCAGGAATGGGCCTGGTCAGGTAAAGGTTTATGACTGCTACCCGCAGCTGCACTACCAGGATATAGCTCAAAGGGAAAAGAGCAGCCCGGCTTACGCGGTTGGTCAGTACGAACGCGTCAACGACGCCTTCACAATGCGCCTAGTCAGGCTAATGCAGGGAGGGTTACACATCAGGCTCTCGGAGCAAGCTACCATTTTAGTGCAGAGGTATGGGGCCTGGTTCATTCAGTTCCCAAGGTTCTCCTACATCCAAATAGCTGGTTTCGAAGGTGCCCCCCTTCGACTTCCGCGGTACCCAACCGATAAGGTAGTCCTCATGGAGGTGGCAAGACAATCAAGCCCTGCCGGCATATTATTACGAGAGAGCAAGCAGGCTGGATTCGCATTTCCAATGATCATAGGCAGCCATGATGTCCAATTGAGAACCCCCACCCTAGCAGAGGAGTCCTGTTGTGACCATTTCACACATCGCCCCATCGCAAATGGGGACCCCCTTTTTTTTGCTTGTTTTTCGCTCGTTTTTGCTTTCGTTTTTAGGGTTTTGTTAGTTAGTTGGTCGTCTGGATTTAGGGTCAAGCCTTAGGGTTTTAAATTTTGTCGTTTCAGGCCAAAATCCGGTCATTTTTTAGAGCTTTTGAGCTTCCTTTTCTAGAATGCAAATTTTGAATGCAATGAATTCGCCAAAATGGTCTAATTTTCAATTGGAATGTTAATGCAGAGCTTAAATTTGTCTAGGTGTTGACAGTCAATGTGAATTTTTGTCCGATTGAATATTTTGACCAAATTTTGACCTTTTTTGATTTTTGATCCTGGGCATTGGGATTGATTTGTTTCCACCTCGTGAAGTGTTAAAATGTGAAAAATCATGTTATTTTGGCCTGTAGGAGCAAAATCGCTCCTGTCCCTCAGTGAAGGACGGGAGCTCATTTTCAAATATTTCATCATCCCTGCAGAGTCCAGACAAATTTCAAGTTGGAAGTGATGGAGAACGGCGATATCTTTCCATTGAATATAAATTGAAGATTTTCATGAGCACAGAAATGCCTCCAGGAGGAAAATCGCTCCTGTCCCTCAGTGAAGGACCGGAGCTACAATTCAAATTTCGCCTTGTCCTTGCAAGATTTCGAAAACTTAATGATTTGAGGACGTCCAAGGGAGGATGCTTTGCCAAATGAATATAATTTGATATGCAAAAACGAAGGAGAATGACCTATATTGACCAAATCGCTCCTGTCCCTCTCCAAGGGACCAGGGCGAGGTACCTTGTAGCTCTCGTCCCTCTCCCAGGGACCAGAGCGATTTCCTTCATTATGCAAAATCCAGACAAAGGTCAAGGCAAGTTTACGTTCAAAAACAAGGGAAAGCATGAGATAAATGCGTTGAATATAAATTGAAGATTTTTGGGACGTCCATAACAGTGTTAAATGCCTAGTTCGCTCCTGTCCCTCAGGAAGGGACCAGAGCGATTTTTGATATAATTGCTTTTCTTGCAAAGTTACAGATGATGTCAAGGCATGGACGAATAGAGTGAAGAGGGACGAGTCCGTTGAATATAAACTTGGAACCTGGCAAAGTGAGATAGTGGCCACAAGGGAAGGATCGCTCCTGTCCCTCTCCAAGGGACCAGGGCGATACAATGGTGATGATACTTCCTACGCAAGTTCAAGGTCGTTCCTCCAAAGTTCAAGGTCGACGCAAGTCAAGATAAGGTGGCAAGGGACATTTCAAGGCGTCTTCATCATGCGCAAACACTCAAACGACGTTAAAATGAAGAGATTGACACCCTATAACGTAGATCGCTCCTGTCCCTCAGGAAGGGACCAGGGCGATGTTAGATGCATTGGCCATTTCATGCAAAATTTACGTAAGGACAAGATGTTGCAATGTTCTAGAGGGTCCATGGTATGATAAAAGGATGATATACAAGGGTTTTGGACGTAAAATGATCATCATTTTGAGCATGGAGACTATATCGCTCCTGTCCCTCTCTAAGGGACCAGGGCGATTTGCTTTGGATTCCTCGTTTTGCTTCAAGTTCAAGCTAAGTCAAGGCGTCATAAGATAGCATATGGTCCAAGGCATCATTTGAAGATAATTCGCAAGAGTGTTGAACGTCCAAACATTGCCAATCAAGGTAAAAGCTCACATCGCTCCTGTCCTTTGGACAAGGACCAGGGCGATATCATCAAAAGCACGCATATTCCTTCAAGATCAAAGCTAGGCGAGGATAAGCAAGACAAGGGACATCGTTTGGAAGACATCACAACGAAGATTGAAGTTTAAACTTGCCAAGGTTAAGGAGAAAACGTGGATCGCTCCTGTCCCTCTCCAAGGGACAAGGGCGATGATCCCTTTAATGCGTCCAAACACATAATGAAGACGAATGGAATAAGCGCAAAAGACATGAGCATAGATGTTATTCGCCAACAATAAAGATCGAAGTTAAAAGATGCAAGATGGACGTAGAAATTTGGAGATCGCTCCTGTCCCTCTCCAAGGGACAAGGGCAATGAACATTCAAGAGGCCTTTAAGTACGCATGCAAGATGATCAAATTCAAAGGGCTCATCATGATGATCGATTTTCAACGCGAAGATGAAGGAGTTGGACGTAAGAAATGCAAAATCAAGACCAAAATCATGGATCGCTCCTGTCCCTCTCCAAGGGACCAGAGCGATGAGGTACGTCCCTTTGTTTTCCAGTTTTAGCGCCAAATTAAACAATTCAAATTTTCCTTAAATGCTAAATCGATTAAAAAAATTGAAAATCCATTTTTATTTAGCATTTAATATGGCGTTATCTTTTATTAATTATTTTTTTGCCTTTATTAAGAATCGAAATTCACATTTAAAAAACGCAAGGCATTAATAATTAATTATTTAATTAATATAAAATCGATTTGAAACGCCCAATTAAGCAAGTCGGCCTTGTTATTTTATTGCAAATCATTTAAAAAATGGTTTTATTTGTCAAGTCGGCCTAAGGGGTGAAAGGATGAGCGCGCTATTTATAAGGGGAGTGAAATGTTCATTTTCACATCATTATTTTTATCCTTCACATGCGATCTTGAGGAGAAGCGAAGGTGATGCGAGGTATATCATTAAGTGTGGAGTGCGAATTGCGTTGAAGACCAAAGGTAGTGCGAATTTCATTCATCCAAGGGTGGCGCTTAGTTATCAAAAGGTGGTACGAATTTGAAGACCACACCAAATGCGAACTTGAGGATACATTAAGGCGAATTTGCTAAAGACTTGGAGGATTTGTTTGGGCGATTTGTCAAAGGCGATTTTGAAGATCATTTAAGACCACGTCTAAGGCGATATTTGAAGATCACGTTCTCTCCAGAGGTGGCGAAGTCAATTTTGAGGAGATCATATTGAAGATTATTTTATACCTCAATTTTGCCTAGGCGAATTTTGTTTTTGCATTCTAGAGTTAGCTCTCTATCGAGGTATGGCGATTTAATTATTATTGCTTTATTCATTCATCGTCATATTTCAAATTTTTTGAAATTTTGAAATTTTGAATCTCTTGGCTCAATCGTTGTTTTTTAGGAAATGATAACTCTAGAGACTTATCATGATGTTTCCTAAAAAATTTATCTCTCTTATTTACGTTATTTATTGCAAAATCTATTTCTTATAATGAAATGTTGTGTAGGTATGGCGACCCCGAAGGCGGGAGCATCCACCAGTCGCTCGGCTCTCATGAAAGAAGACCAGAAGACCGAAGAAGTGGAGACCAAGATCGTGTCGAAGTGGAGCAACATTGGAGATACCAACTTGGGGAACTTTAGCACGAAGAAGTTTCGAGAGGTCCCTTACATTGGCAAGCCATCACCTGTCGCCCGGAGAATAATAGAGAGTGGCATCATCAAGGCGGCCGGTTTTCCTCCAGCTATTCAGTGCCACGAGTTGATGATCGAGTGTGCCCGTCACTACAATCCACAGTCCAGGACAATTGTGTCCAATGAGGGAAACACTTTGGCGTACCTTTCAGAGGAAGCCATAAGTGAGGCTTTCCATCTTCCAGAGCACAGGGACATGATATACAAGAGCATTGAAGGAGCCAGATCAGTGTACGATGATGATCCAGATGCTTGCCTAAGCATAATCAACAAGAACTGGCTACTCAAGAGTCGTCCCCGTCTGAGCAAGGTACCGAACACACCGCATCGGATTGATTTCCAGGAGGAGTACAGAGATTTGATTACCATGCTCAACAGAGTTACAGGAGCACCTCATGCCTTTTATTTTGAGAAATGGATGTTTTACTTCATCCAGGTGATTGTTCAAGGAAAGGGTACAATACATTGGGCTAGGATAATTAGCCATTGCTTAGACGTACAGTTGAGAAGACTCAGGGCTACTAAGTCCTTCCACATGAGTTCATACGTCATCTATGCCTTAATCAGGAGCGTTGAGTACGCAGGACTACCTCACAGAGGAGTGATTGGAAGAGGACCCAGCGAGGTCAGAGCTTGTGAATCCTATACCTACTTGCATCATCCGCCAGGGAAGAACTACAAGTTAGTCAATGATACTTTCACGATGAACATCACAAGGACGTTGCAAGGAGGGATTCACAACAGATTATCTCAGGATGCCCAGGAGTTCATCAAGAGGTACGGTGCTTGGTTCATTCAGTTTCCCAAGTTCACTTACATTAGAGTGCATGGATGTCCTTTACCTCCATACATGTTGCCGAGATATCCGACAGACAGAATTGTGTTACTTGAAGTAACAAGGCAGTTGGCAGCATATGTAAAGGCATTCAGACACAGACATCAGAATGGAGTTCAGGTACCTATTATTTTGGGTAATTCAGTTGAGGTATGTCCTAATATCTTAGCCATGGATGACGCAGAGAAGGAATTAGCCTTGTATTCTTTTTCATCTTTTGCTTGGAGGAATAGTTTTGATCCCCATGGACATTTAGAGGAGACGGTCGGTAGAAGATTTAGACATGAGCACCAAATTGAAGATTTTATGATGAATCTCCTAGATGATCTCGAAGTGAAACGAAAGATACATTCTAGATTGCCTTTGGATTTCATCAGGAAATGTAAGATTTACAGAGTGGCCGACCAAGCTCAGGACAACGGCAGGCACATCCAATCTTCATATGATAGAGAAAGCAAAACAATAAGTTTGAATTGGAATGAGCCCGAGGCCGTGGATTTAGATGATTTGATGGCACCAGTCTTGTCTTGTACTCGCAGATGGGTAGACGTTCAGCATCAGAAGTTGAGAGAACAAGGCATAGCTATGTCTTTTACTTTGGAAGAGAAACCAGCCGAAGGTGGAGCCAGTGTTAGCGAAGGCAATCCTAATCCTAGGAATTCAGGTGAAGGTAACCTTCGATGTGCCAGTGAGGGCAATCTCCATTCGAGGGGTTCGAAGAGAAAGGAAAGATCAGAAAAGAAAGAGCCTTCCAATAAAAAGTTAGGTGCCAACAAAGATCAAATACCAGGTACTTCTTTCAGACCAGAAGATAGAACAGTTCGAGTAGAAGAGTCCATGGAGTCGATGGTACAGAATGACAGACAGGAGGAAGGACAGGCACAGCATGTTTCGTCAGATGGATCTCTCCAAGACTATGATTTAGAAGAAGATAATGAAGTAACATCTCCTCCCAGACAAGAAGAAATAGTACATAAAGAAATTCAAGTTCAAGAGACAAGATCGAATATCCCAGATTGGTTGAAGGAAAGATTGACTAAGGTGATCGTAATTGAGGACGAGGACAGTGCAATTGATTTAGAGAGCCTTGTTGGACGTTCACATATGACAACAGAGAAGAAGAAGGCTACAAAGATGTCCAAGATGATTCGAGATGAGACTGGATCTAGAAAACTGCAGATAGCTACACCGGCAGCAGACAAATATGAGGGTGAGATCCTAGCAGAAGACTATCATATACAGACTATTGAGTTAGGACCATCCACAGCAGAGCAGACTTTAGATGATGCCACCGACACATTTGAGGCATTGAAGGACAAGCTTAGAGAAGAAGTAGAAAAGAATAGAAAGCTTGAGAGAGAGGTCGGTGCATGGAGGACTTATTTCAGTCACATCAATGAACCTTTGGGACGTTAGGATCCAGTTAGATCACCAGTGCAGGCATTGCCCCTTCAATCGATCAATGAAGCAGAAAGATTCAGGAACCTGGTCCAGCGTACATGTAGTTGGATGGATAGATCTCATACAATGGCCATAGAGTTTGTTACAAGGATGTCGAAGACCATTCATCAGGCTATCCAAGTTCTTGAGATTATTCACAGATTGATGGCAACAGTAGCTGCATTTGCCCATACCAAGGACGTTGTCATCCCTGTCTTGAAAGTAATAAGACACACATCCAGAAGAATTTTAACGCAGGAGAGGATCTTAGAAGGTGATTCTCACAGTTTGTTTCAGTGGTCAACCTTACTTCATATAAAGAGTGTTCTCTTCGAGGACATCAGTGTTAGATGTGGTCAAGTTGAGGAGGTGATCAATCCGATACAGGACAGAGTATTTGAGGTACTTCGTACCATTCTTGGCAGAAGGATCGAGGTCGAGACAGATGTGGATATACAAGAATTTGAGGATAGAATCAAGATCATCTTTCGCAAGGACGCAGATGTTACGGATGAGCAGTATGATCGGATGTATGCTACCATGCTCCTGATTGATAGAACAAAGGAACTTGAACCTACTTGGGACGCAGCTCTTCTAGATGCATTCGATCAGGTCATCCACTTAGAAGAGAGTATCAAGAATCTTCCCGAGATTCCAAACACAGAAATCGAAGGAATCGTGACAAAATTCATTGCATATGCTAAGAAAGAGAATTGGAAAGGGAATAAGATTCTAGATGAAAGGTTGTTACAAATGACATGACATCTTATTTCTCATTGGTTGATACCTCCTAGATTTTTGTGCCAAATTTAAAATTTGGCTATGTATTTAATATTGTTCAGTAAAAAGGAGGTCATTTGGTAACAAACCCTAATTAGGGTTTAGGTGTCATAATCTTGTCCATTGATTTACTTTCAATCTGGACCTTTCATTGTAACTGGGGATGCTATTTATACCCCCATTTTTCATTTCATTAGAGAGTAGTGAATAGTTAATAGTAATAGTTGATGTAATAGAGAAGAGAGATTAAAGCTAGAAGCAATTTTTATTTTGTAGCAAGATTGAGTCTTGAAGAGAGAAATTCAAGCAATTGTTGTATATGATGACTTGGAAATCAATAAAATATTGAAGTTATGGTGTTTTGTTGCAAATTTCTTAAGTTATCTTCATGGTTGTTGGATGCACTTGAATCACGCTCAATCAAAGTAGTTTGTTAATTTGAAAGACTAAGTGTGAGATTTGATATTTGGTAGGATTCGCTATCCAAACCACTAGCTTCTTGCTGATTGTAGGAACGCCTTGCGTGGTCGACTGGAAAACATTTTGAGTCCTTAACCTTCAAGCATTTTCGTATCTAGGATATGTACCTTCGTAGTAGTGTCCTTGGTCTTTGATGCATTGAACACCATTATTACCTTAGAAGATCGCACTAATTTCAATTGAGTTGTTATCTTATGGCAAAATTGAAGTTGGTTGAGTCTTGCCAAATCTCATTCATGCTAAGTCGCTCATAGGGTTAGGCTAGATTAGACTTCCTTAAACCCTATCCTTTTGCTTTTTTTTTGAAAGTTCTTTTTAGATTAGTAAAATCTTCGAGCCTTTGGAATCCGTAAGACGCCTTGGAGGAAACAGCAAATCACATCATACCACTAAAAAGCTTGTCCACACGTGGAGACCCCACTAAAAGAACCTTGGAGTCCATCTAACTGATCCTTTTTGCAGATCTTCAGCAGTTAGAGACTATTTTCTCAAGAGAGGATAAGATACCTATTGGTATTTTATTCTGTGTATGATTGTGTATAAAATACACGTCAACAAGTCCCTTGCAGAGCTGGCCTCTTATGGCCTACAGGAACATTTCCCAAGGAAATGTTTTGATCATGACAATTTGGCGAAGAGAGCTTACGGTAGGCGCTACAGAGCAAAGGAGTCAATTGAAGATTATTGGAAAAATTGCTCCGATGACTACGAAGTCAGGCGACGGGAATATTCTAGATTGAGTGTGCAGCAAATGCGACTCTTTGAGTACCATCAGGTCCCGGATCAGCTCACAGACTCGGGGAACTGCCTCCAAGTCCGAGAATTCGAAGCAGTAAGGCACGTCTTGCCAGGCGTTGATTGGTCTCAAGACCCAATCACGGATTTCGAAGCAGTCATGGCAGCCCCGGCAAGATACACAGATCAATGGTTACATCACCAGATC
Organism: Cryptomeria japonica; assembly: GCF_030272615.1. Lineage (NCBI taxonomy): Eukaryota > Viridiplantae > Streptophyta > Pinopsida > Cupressales > Cupressaceae > Cryptomeria > Cryptomeria japonica. The sequence continues at coordinate 685,093,681 of NC_081405.1, read as the reverse complement.
GAGAGGCTAGTCCATGAGGGGGTCCAGTTTACTTACCATCTGATGGGCAGTTTCGACTCTCAGTCTTCCGAAGACGAAAGGACATCAGCTGAGAAACCAGAGAAAAGAAAGAAAGCTAAGGCTTGCAGAGGGACTCGAACGTCCAAAAGAACAAGAAGGGAGAAGATTCCCATAAGAAGGCCAGAGGCCACTTCATCTTCAAAGGACCCCAGTTCGTCCGACGACGCCATAGATTTGGATTGCATACCTGCTCCGCCTTCCCAGAGCGACATAGAGGCATTCCAAGCCAATGATCCTCCTGCTCCAGATATGCCGGACACCGAGCAAAAGGGCCCCAATCCGACTAAGCCGGGTGACCAAATAGAGGAAGGAGAAATCCCATCCACCCAGGGGATCGAAGTGCATGAACCTACCCAACAGAGCCGCCACGAATTGCTACTCCTCCATGCAGCCAAGGACGACTCGACTGTCGAAGGGGAACAAAGAACAGACGAGATCCATGAGCTCGAGGGAACCAAGGAGCCACCGTCACAGGAACATGTCAGACAATTATTCAGTGAGATAGGGGAGAACTCAGATGCAAACAAGGAGCTTCCTCCTTCTTTCACCCCTCCGATGGCGGGACAGCTGCTAATTTGTGATCAGCCGGTTGAAAGCATGGGAGAACAAGTGCTAACTTAACCCCATCCTCAACCCAGACAGTGCCTCAAGAGTGGCTGATCGCCAGAGCTCAGCGCAGGGCCGCCACCAAGGCACCCATCGATCTAGAGGACATCTTCTCACGAATGGATCAAGCAAAAGCGAAAGGGAAGAAGAAACCAAGAACATACTCTAAGATAACCAGGGATGAGCAAAGGAACCGCACTCTTCATATTGCCACCCCGCCCGCGAACAAGCCAGCAGATCAAATAACACTGGCAGATTATAGCATCACGACTGTCCCCATCGGACGAGCTACAAAAGAGCAAGAAAAGGAGGAATTTAAGGACTCGGTGCAGAACATACTCAGACAGCTCGAGGAAATCACTGCCGAAAAGGATATGTATCAGGCCCGTGCTGAACAGGCCGAGGGATACATCGATAAGCTCCTGCGGCCATTACACAACCCCTCTGAATCCCATATTCCCCCAAGGGCATTGGCGCAAAGGACCACAACTGAATTTGAAGGAATTCGGGATACCGCAAAGGCCGTCAAGGAATGGGTGCAAGACATCAAGAAAAAGGGAGAACAGATCCTCAAAGAAGTAAAGGAAATGGCTCTCCATCGAGAGCTCACTCTAGTCAGGCTGTTGGAAGTAAAGAGGGAATCCCTTCACATGCATGAAGTAGCGGCCTCTACCCTTCCCCTCCTAAGAGCTCTTTTCTGGACACATACACAGATTCCCACACTGCCTGACATCCTAGATCCCCATAGCATCAGTATTCTCAAGGAATGGTACTGGACCGTCACCATGAAGAACGACGCCCAGGAAATTATTGACAAAGAAAATGACGCATGTGAGGCAATTCTAGGGAGCATGCAAGAACTAGGCAAGACCATCCTCCGATCAATGGTTTCGGGGTGGATAAATGACCTATCCGACAGTGTAATCCGGCCGGATTGGGAGGAAAGGTTGGGAGCAGATAAGGTTTCTTATTCCATTGAAGACTTGAGTTTTGCTGGTCAGTTCCATTCAGACATATTGTGCTTCGAGCGTAATCGCTCCAGCTGGAAGGACGGTTTAAGGCACGTGGACCAGTATCTCGAAGGCATGCAGTACAAAATTCGCCACCCTCCCATGCCACCTTTTGGTCCCCTCTTCCAATTATGTATCAAGTTTCAGGAATATGTCCGCAAGGAACGAGCAGCAGGTCGTGATTTATGGCGAGAATACCTGCATGGCGAAGACCAGTTTCTACAGAAAGAATGTGAAACCAGAATAGAGAAAGTAGTTTCTCAAAAATGCCTTTTTCCCTCCAAATCTTAAAAGGTGCACTTTTGTCCCAAAAAGGTGACAGTTGACTTCTAGTCAACATATTGTAAAAGTTTTTGTACACCTCCTTTTTGGATTATTTCAAAAGTTGTAATTATCCTTTTTGGTAGTTATTGCTCCCTTTGGGGTAGTTGTAGATATTTACCCTCCTATTTATGGGTGTGGGTCCCCCTTTTTGTAAGGATGAATCTGGGCCACTTGTCTAGATTAGATCTTGGCCATTCATCCATTTTTGGAAACCTATTTAAGGGGACTGGTTTTCCCTCATTTAGGAGGAAGTTCTTGAATTGTTGCGAAAGCTCTGAAGGAATTTTGCAGGAATTAATATAATGGATTAAAATTACCTTCAAGTTTCCTTGTGAGTGCATGGTCTCCTTCTTCATTTAAATTAGAAAGCTTTTAATTATGTCTATTCATTTTGCACAGCAGTTCTTACCAAGCATCCGATAGAACCTTCACAGTCCATACCATTAGAGGATAGCTGATTGCTTTTTTTCCTTTCTGCATGGTTAATCTGGGCTATTTTATGATTCAGTTCGATTATCAAATATATATATATCATGAATGTAGAAGTTCTAATATTGTATTTGGTAATATGAAAATCTGGTTTCTCCTTTGAAGATTGCACTAAGTTTATGCAAACATTGTGTCTGAATGACTGATGATGCTTAATTTGGTTTCCTAGAGGTGTCTGTCTGCTTGAGTGAACCTGCTGTCCTAGTTAACATTTACAGTTCTCTTTCTCCCTACCCTTCCTTTCTTTCCTCCCAATTTTATCCCCCTTTTTAGAAATCTGCAGTCCTGCTAAATCAACTTCAAATTAACCAACACCACCTGAAAGAAAACCGTAAAAGGTCCCCGGGAATTTATACATGGAATTGCCAATCAAACGTAAGTCCCCTTGTGTTTCCAGCATAAACACATCAAGCCACTGAGAGATCCCGCAGTCAAGACCTGACAAAAGAAACCTTGAGGTAGTCTCCTTTGATCAAACTTAGAAAACAGCATTAGAGACTTCCTTATCTCAAGAGAGAGTAGGATAATCAGTTGGCTATTCTATTCTGCGTTGGCCGTATGAAGTTTGCAGCAATGCGATTTCAGACACGTCAACAAAGGGTCAGGAGCGAAATTCTCTCTCCAGGCTGATTTCCATCATTTTATTGCCTCAAACCTTCTCTCCAAGGTAAATATGCATCCAAGTCCTCCAAATCATTCCTTAGAAGCTCCAAACTTGGTTAAGTTAAAGAGAGAAATTGAGGAAATATGAATTTCGCTCTCGACCCTTTGGAAGGGTCAATAGCGAAATTCTTGTCTTGGTAAAAAATCCTCCATGCTTTCACATTCCATTACTACAAAAGGCAAAAACACATCATTTTCCTTCCAACTACGCCCAAGGAACAAGGTTTTAGTGCAAACAAGGAGGAAAAAGGTCTCTTCCAAGAATTTCACTCAAATTTTGGTTTTGCTTGGTTTCCTACCCTTTTCATCCAATCCATCTCCAAAATTTGGTCAAATTTGCTCCTCTTGCCTCATCCATGTCTATTTGCCATCCCCTTGGCTCCAAAATCTTCATTTTTGATGGCCAAGGCTAAAATTGAGGGTCAAGAAGGAAGGGTCAGGAGTGAAATCCTAGTTTTAGGCTAGTTTTTCACCTCTTTTCTCCTTTTTATGTCTTGGACACACTTTGTTAGGCTTCCTTCCATCATGATCATGCAAATTTACTCTTTTAAGTTGACATATAGCTCAAGGTTTTGTGGAAAGTAGGGTTTTACATGAATTTCACTCTGGACCCTTTGGAAGGGTCAGGAGCGAAATTCACCCTTAAGCTCAAGTCCTGGCTTCATTTTTACCTTTCTTCATTTACACAAGTGTTTTTACCTTCATTCAAGCCTAGGAAAGGGTTAGCTCAAAGCCTGGATCAAGGTGGAGTGTCTTGTGGAGAAATTCGCTCTGGACCCTTTGGAAGGGTCAGGAGCGAAATTCCTCTTCTACGCTTAATTCACCTCCTTTTCCACTTGACTTTGCCTTAGACTTGATCTTTGATTCATTTCCTTCCATGTCCTAGCCAAATTTGCCCAACTCAGACCTTCAAAGATGATATTCCCTCACCAAGATTCAATGACCTCCTGACACAATAAGCAACAAGAGCAAAAATTAGGCCTAAGGGAGACTTTCAAAGAAACCCTAATTCTGGAGCATCGTGGACTCACCCTGGCTCAAGCAGAGCCTACCATCCTGGTAACACTCAACATGCAAAGGCTAACAGACAAAACCCTAAAAGACCTAGAAAAACAAACCTCATAAAGCAAAAAGTAGGGGTCCCCATTTACAATGGAGCGATGTGTGAATACGTCACAACAAGTTTCTTCTACATACACCATTGGACTTATTTCTTCCCAAGGGGAAGAATTTTGTTTGAAGCCCTTGGATTGTCTTTTGTCTTTAAGCACTCAGCATTGACATAGGGGCTACTTTATTATAGGAGATACTATAGTCTCACTCTTTATTTCCTATAAGGGGATTTCTTTTGTATATTTGTGATGGATGTAGTCCTTGGGAATCATGTTGAGTCCTCCTTCCATCACTTGTAAATGTTTGTTTTCTTGCATTATCCCTTCTAGAAAGGGGTTTTTTTCCTGCGAGTTTTTCTCCCTTCATTTGCGAGAGATGTTTTGTTGATGGGTACCTAACATGCCTATTTGCTAGGACCCATCCTTGCAACTTGTATACATTTTTGTATTCTTAAATTTATTTACTTCTTATGTTGCACTTAAGGGGGAGTGTTGGTATGAACATATTGTTTTACCTAACTAATTCACATGTTAGGTCCTATTCACACATGTTCACATGTTAAGTTTACTTAGGGCTTTAAGAACCTTTCTAGAAGTCTCTAGTACACATGTGATCTTATCTTTAGTTGTCTAAGGACATAGGATTAAGACACTTATTACAATCTTGTCTTGTCTTATCTCTCAACCTTGTCTTTATAAGCAAGGCCTCATTTGTACATTATGTAGTATCATTGATCTATTATTGATCATTGTACCATTATTGCATCCATAATTAAGAAAATTATCCTCTTTCTCTACTCTCTTGTAGAAGGCTATTTCTGGTTTTGCAGGTGATCCTAGGAGCTTGAGTCCACATGTGACTTACAAAAATATCATTGTCTTGTCCTCTCTCTACCTTTCCTTTATAAGCAAGGCATCATATGTGCATTATGTAGCATTACCGATCTATTATTGATCATTGTACCATATTGTAACCATAATCAAGCAAATTATCCTCTTGCTCTACTATCTTGTGGAAGGTTATTTTGGTTTTGTTCGTGATCCTAGGAGCTTCAGTCCTTCTATGACTTACAAAAATATCATTGGTTGTTTTGTTTGCCTTTCCCTATTATGATTGACTACCACTCTATCTCCACCATTACAACAAATTACATCTATTTTAATTTTTATCTAATATTCTCTAGGAGGCAAAGCTCAACTCTTTTCTCCACACCATTCACCAATCTTTTCTACATCATCTTCCCAGTTTGTGCCTTATGAACCCTTGGGTTGATGACGAGTGCAAATCTATACATCAAAAGCTTCCATTTGTCCTTGCACATGGCACTCCATCAATACCCTCCATGCCTAGAGAATATTGATGCCTCCTTTGTCAAAAGAAACGTGTGTTTCTTGCCTTGATGAAATTTCCGCTTCTATTGAGAAAAAACTCTATTTGAGATGTGTTGACCAAGCTTGGGTTTCCTTATTGGATCAACATAAGATATTGTGGAACAACCATCTATCTATCACCTATTCTATTGTGCTTAGCTTCTGGTATCAACTATGTGAGTTTATTTCCTCAAATAAAGATGTTTCGGATCAAACTCCATGATCCATCACCACGAAGAAGAGAGCAACAAGAGAACAGAATTGAATGCTAGTTAGCAGACTAGGCAATAAAAAGGAGAGGGTAAGAGGGTCCGAGAATCAAGGTGACAAGAGAGGTTATAAAATATATATAATTAAAAATTAATATGCATATACTACTAGAAAGGTTAAGATATATACTAGAAAACCAAAGCTTATATATATATATGTGTGTGTGTGTGTAGACACACACACACACACACATATATATATATGTATTTATATATATATAGATATATATGTGTCTACGTATATACATACATATACATTATATATGTGTGTATGTGTGTATATACATATACATATATACACATGTAGTATATGTATATGTATATGTATAGACACACACACATGAAAACAAAATAACCAAAGAAATAACAAAAACAAGACTGCATAAAAGCAAAAAAGGAAAATTAAACCAACAGCTAAAAATGATAAATAGTATAAAATTAAAAAGAAAATGTAAAGCTAATAAAGAAAAATAAATAAATACACATAACCATGTACATATATATATATAACCTCTCTTATCACCTTGATTCTTGGACCTCCTCACCCTCTCCTTTTTATTGCCCGGTCTGCTAACCATCATTCAATTCTGTTCTCTTGTTGCTCTCTTCTTCTTGATGATGGATCATGGAGTTTGATCCGAAACATCTTTATTTGACGAAATAAACTCACACAATTGATACCGGAAGCTAAGCACAATAACATTATGGACTGTGGAAATCATATGACTACGATTACCTATTCTTCTCTCTTGTTATTTATTTTCCATAGGTGACATCAGAAAATCTATTTGGAAACTTTACACAAACTAAGCAGAAAAATGTACGAAACTCAAAACTGAATTCCTCAAAACTGGTGTGGATCCACTTGTTTTTTTTAATGGGAGAGATATTTGATGAGATTGCTGCTTGGGGCTTCCACACTCTTCCTAGTACAACATGTCATCAACATAATCACAAATCATGAGATAGTTCAAACCAATTTAACTAAAACACTAATATGATTTGACAAACATTTACCAAACTTCATGCCACAATGCTGGATATGAAACTTTTTTAGTAGTTCAAAAATGTTATTTAGGTTTCAAGAGAGCCTTCGATGCCATTGACCACACCTGTACACTTTAAGCTACTGTTCAAGAGGCTCATTAGCAGACTTCCAAAGTCAATTGATATTTTGTAGAAGGCCTTTAACTCCATCTAGAACCATTTGCTTCCCTAGAAGTTGTATATTAGTGGTATCTCTACTTTTTTTATTACAGCCATCACATCCATAATGAGAGTCTGTTAGATAGTGGCCAACTCCAGAATTCCCACAGTTTCTCTCGCTGACTCTATGGGTCTTTATTAAGATTAGCTTGAGTACTTTCTGCAACAACATACTCATGTTGATAATAAATCTTGAAGAATTCACGTTAAAACAGGCCATATACTAATTTGGCACAAAGTAGATTAAATGTCATCTCATTCCCTGAGTCATCCAATGAAGGAAGCTAAAAGTTATAATATTGTTATTGAATTTGTTTGTATAAAAGTTTGATTTTATTTTACAGAAACAACATCTAATTTAGCAAAATCCAACCAAGGGGCCGTCTCAAACTAAATTTCGACAAAGCTTCACGAGGAAATCCAGGCCTTTCGGGTACCGGATTTATAATAAGAGATGACACGGGGGATTTGGTGTGGGCCAGTTCAGTCAAGCTGCCCATAGGCACAAACAATGATGTGGAGTTCGCCGCCCTGTTGGCGGTCTGACATTGGCTAAGAAGAAAGGGCTGCACAAGATGGACATTGAGGGTGACTCAATGAACGCGGTACATGCAATAGCAGCAGGAACAGCACCTAGTTGGAAAATGAAGATGTGAACCAATGGCATTAAAGAGATTCTAATGGATTTTGAGGAGTGCACAATCAAACACGTGTACAGAGAAGCAAATAAAGAGGCCGACTTTCTGTCAAACTATGCTATTGACCAGACTGAGGAAGAATCATTGCCTGTGATTCTTGGGTTTGGATAGGCTTCAACTGGAGAAATGAACAGGTTGGATAAGGAGCGAGGACTGACATTACGGCCTCTCTATCAATTGTGGCAGTCAAGGAGATAGGGTTTATCTTCTTAGGCAAGTTTCTAACGGTGGATGAGACTGGTAGAGGGACAACAGTCAGATCAATAAAGCCTATTAATAAGATGCAAAGATAAGAATGGGGTAGAGCGCAAAGGCAAACGAAGCAAGAGATATGGCAGAGCTTTCAAAATAACAATCCTGGGGTGCGAGTGCAGATGCGATCAAGACTCGACAGAAGATTAGATTAAGGAGGTGTATGTAATAGAGGGAGATGTGGTCTAAGGGATTATTGGAGAGAAAATTTTGCAGGGCCTCCACTCCCATAAGGCTGCCCTACTGGAACGGTTCATTTACACTATAGCTAGAACAATGGGGGACCATGAAGCTACAAAAAAAGCCATCAAAAGAATGGTTGCTCCCCAATTCAGAGAGCAAGTTGTAGAGGCACTCAAAGAAATGGATACCACAGCCTTCGAGGGCCTGGTGGTGGACACAATCAGCACATATATGTCAATAGCATTAGCACTACTAAAAGACTAAAAGTTGTAAAAACTCATCCTCCATATAATAAATCCAACAATTAAAAAAAAGAGGGTTTAGAGTTTTCATTTGAACGATGATGGCTGTGGTTGTTGACTTTCGGGCTGTGCTTGTTCACCACAGGCAAACATCAGATTGTTGCCTTCCCAACCATAGACGATAAGGTCTTATCGTCACCCCCAAGCATAAGTTCGCTTACTGCGAATTGCATGTATTCATTGTATGTGAAAGACTACAAGACAATTGAATATATATGAGGTAAGGCTACCTCAAGTCGGCCTTACTGATTTGACGCCAAGAATAGGGTCAGTCCTATTTAATTACAAGTTACTTATTTAGGGCCAGACCAATACCTTTATATATAAGCTGCACATTTTATGGAGAGTTGCTAAGGCCGAAAGGCCAATTAGCAATTCCAAGACTAGGTCGGCCCTCGCTAGGGATCCGACCTAGCTACATGTCAACACTCCCTCTTAGCTAGGGAGGATACTTCCAAATAAGCAAGTCACATCACGGCTATTCCCATGAAAACCAAATGACGTTCTACATCATGAACTAATATGCATCATGTAATCCACATCTATGATATTCATCAAGCATACCTGAATCAAAAAAATACATCATGGACTTCTTCCATGCTATCCATCTTGCATTGCCCATAGCGGATGGATCCAAAATCTTACTATGCACACCTGCAAAAAAAGTGATTATACATACAAAATTATAAATACACATCATGGACTTCTTCCATGATATCCATCTTGCATTGCCCGCAGAGGATGGATCCACCTTGCATTGCCCGCAAAGGGTGGAAGAGATCTTTCAACCTTCTCCCTGAGAAAGATAACTACCATCTTGCATTGCCCGCAGAGGATGGCTCCACCTTGCATTGCCCACAAAGGGTGGAAGAGGATTTTGACCTCAATCTTCTCTTTTAGAGAAGAATACAACACCACCTTGCATTGCCCGCAGAGGATGGAAGATACAACTAAATGTATCACTGGGGTTGTGTTGTGACCATTTCACACATCGCCCCATCGCAAATGGGGACCCCCTCTTTTTGCTTGTTTTTCGCTCGTTTTCGCTTTCGTTTTTAGGGTTTTGTTAGTTAGTTGGTTGTCTGGATTTCGGGTCAAGCCTTAGGGTTTTTATTTTTGTCTTTTCAGGCAAAAATCCAGTCGTTTTTGAGAGCTTTTGAGCTTCCTTTTCTAGGATGCAAATTTTGAATGCAATGAGTTCGCCAAAATGGTCTAATTTTCAATTGGAATGTTGATGCAGAGCTTAAATTTGTCTAAGTATTGAAAGTGAAATGTGAATTTTTGTCCGATTGAATATTTTGACCAAATTTTGACTTTTTTGATTTTGATCCTGGGCATTGGAATTGATTTGTTTTCACCTCGTGAAGTGTTAAAATGTGAAAAATCATGTTATTTTGGCCTGTAGGAGCAAAATCGCTCCTGTCCCTCAGTGAAGGATGGGAGCTCATTTTCAAATATCTCATCATCCCTGCAGAGTCCAGACAAATTTCAAGTTGGAAGTGATGGAGAACGGCGATATCTTTCCATTGAATATAAATTGAAGATTTTCATGAGCACAGAAATGCCTCCAGGAGGAAAATCGCTCCTGTCCCTCAGTGAAGGACCGGAGCTACAAATCAAATTTCGCCTTGTCCTTGCAAGATTTCGATGACTTAACAATTTGAAAGGGTCCGAAGGAAGATGCTTTGCCAAATGAATATAATTTGAGATTCAAAAATGAAGGAGAATGACCTAGAATGCTAATATCGCTCCTGTCCCTCTCCAAGGGACCAGAGCGATTTCCTTCATTAGACAGAATCCAGGCAAATGTCAAGGCAAGTTTACGTTCAAAAACAAGGGAAAACATGAGATGGACGCATTGAATACAAATTGAAGATTTTTTGGACATCCACAAAGGTCCTAAATGTCTAGTTCGCTCCTGTCCCTCAGGAAGGGACCAGAGCGATTTTTGATATAAATGATTTTCTTGCAAAGTTACAGATGATGTTAAGGCATGAACGAATGGAGTGAAGAAAGACGAATCCGTTGAATATAGACTTGGAACCTGACAAAGTGAGATAAAGGCTACAAAAGGAGGATCGCTCCTGTCCCTCTCCAAGGGACCAGGGCGATACAATGGTGATGTTACTTCCTATGCAAGTTCAAGGTCGATCCAAGTCAAGACAAGGTGGCGAGGGACATTTCAAGGCGTTTTTAGCAAGCACAAACATTAAAAGGTTGTCACAATGATGAAATTCGCGTCCTAGGACATAGATCGCTCCTGTCCCTCTCCAAGGGACCAGGGCGATGTTAGATGCATTGGTCATTTTGTGCACGATTTACGTAAGGACAAGATTTCATAAGGTTGAACAAGGTTCAGGGCATCATTTGAAGATAAATGCAAGAGTTTTTCAACGTCCAAACATTGCCAATTAAGGTGAAAAGCTCCCATCGCTCCTGTCCTTTGGACAAGGACCAAGGCGATACTATCAAAAGCACTCATTTTCCTTCAAGATCCAAGCTAGGCGAGGTTAGGTAAGGTGAAGGACGACGTTTGAAGGACATTACAACGAAGATCAAGGTTTAAAGTTGACAAGGTCAAGGAGAAAACATGGATCACTCCTGTCCCTCTCCAAGGGACAAGGGCGATGATCCCTTTAATACACCCAAAACTTCATGCGAGCAAATGGAATAAGCGCAAAAGACACGAACAAAGGATGTTATTCGCCAACAATAAAAGATCGAAGTTAAAAGATGCAAGATGGACGTGGAAACAAGAAGATCGCTCCTGTCCTTTGGACAAGGACCAGGGCGATGTACACTCAAAAGGCACTTAAGCACACATGCAAGATGATCAAATGCGAAGAACCTATCAAGATGATCGATTTTTAACGTGGAGATGAAGGAGTTGATCGTGAAAAAATGCAAAATCAGGACAAAAATGTTGAATCGCTCCTGTCCCTCTCCAAGGGACCAGAGCGATGAGGTACGTCCCTTTGTCTTCCAATTTTGGCGCCAAATAAACAAATTTAAATTTCCTTAAATGCTAAATCGATTAAAAAATTGAAAATCCATTTTTATTTAGCATTTAATATGGCGTTATCTTTTATTAATTATTTTTGCCTTTATTAAAAAATCAAAATTTGCAAACGCAAGGCATTAATAATTAATTAATTAATTAATATAAAATCGAATTTAGAGCGCTCAATTAAGCAAGTCGGCCTTGTTATTTTATTGCAAATCATTTAAAATCATTTTTAAAAAATGGTTTTATTTATCAAGTCGGCCTAGGGGATGAAAAGGTGTGAGCGCTATATATAAGGGGAGTGAAATGTTCATTTTCACATCATTATTTTTTATCCTTCATACGATCTTGAGGAGAAGCGAAGGTGATGCGAAGTATATCATCAAGTGTGGAGTGCGAATTGCGTTGAAGACCAAAGGTGGTGCGAATTTCATTCATCCAAAGGGTGGCGCTTTATACATCAAGGGTGGTGCGAACTTGAAGATCTATTTGATGCGATTTGTCAAGGGCGAATTTGAAGATCCATTTAAGACAAGGCCAAAGGCGATACTTGAAGATCACATTGAAATCCAAAGGTGGCGAAGTCGATTTTGAGGAGACCACATTGAAGACTATTTTATTCCTCCAATTTTCCCTGGGCGATCTTTTCCTTTTTGCATTCTAGAGTTAGCTCTCTATCGAGGTATGGCGACTTTAATTATTATTGCTTTATTCATTCATCGTCGTATTTCAAATTTTGAATTTTGAATCTCTTAGCTCAATCGTTGTTTTTTAGGAAATGATAACTCTAGAGACTTATCATGACGTTTCCTAAAACTTTTCTCTCTTATTTACGCTATTTATTGCAAAATCGAGTTCTTATAATGAAATGTTGTGTAGGTATGGCGACCCCAAAGGCGGGAGCATCCACCAGCCGCTCAGCTCTCATGAAAGAAGATCAGAAGACCGAAGAGGTGGAGACCAAGATCGTGTCGAAGTGGAGCAACATTGGAGATACCAACTTGGGGAACTTTAGCACGAAGAAGTTCCGAGAGGTCCCTTACATCGGCAAGCCATCACCTGTCGCCCGGAGAATAATAGAGAGTGGCATCATTAAGGCGGCCGGTTTTCCTCCAGCTATTCAGTGCCACGAGTTGATGATCGAGTGTGCCCGTCACTACAATCCACAGTCCAGGACAATTGTGTCCAATGAGGGAAACACTTTGGCATACCTTTCAGAGGAAGCCATAAGTGAGGCTTTCCATCTCCCAGAGCACAGGGACATGATATACAAGAGCATTGAAGGAGCCAGATCAATGTACGATGATGATCCAGATGCTTGCCTAAGCATAATTAACAAGAACTGGCTACTCAAGAGTCGTCCCCGTCTAAGCAAGGTACCTAACATACCACACCGGATTGATTTCCAGGAGGAATACAGAGATTTGATTACCATGCTCAACAGAGTTACAGGAGCACCTCATGCCTTCTATTTTGAGAAGTGGATGTTTTACTTCATCCAGGTGATTGTTCAAGGAAAGGGTACGATACATTGGGCTAGGATAATTAGCCATTGCTTAGACGTACAGTTGAGAAGACTCAGGGCTACTAAGTCCTTCCACATGAGTTCATACGTCATCTATGCCTTAATCAGGAGCGTTGAGTACGCAGGACTACCTCACAGAGGAGTGATTGGAAGAGGACCCGGCGAGGTCAGAGCTTGTGAATCCTATACCTACTTGCATCATCCGCCAGGGAAGAACTACAAGTTAGTCAATGATACTTTCACGATGAACATCACAAGGACGTTGCAAGGTGGAATTCACAACAGATTATCTCAAGATGCCTAGGAGTTCATCAAGAGGTATGGTGCTTGGTTCATTCAGTTTCCCAAGTTCACTTACATTAGAGTGCATGGATGTCCTTTACCTCCATACATGTTGCCGAGGTACCCGACAGACAGAATTGTGTTACTTGAAGTAACAAGGCAGTTGGCAGCATATGTGAAGGCATTCAGATACAGACATCAGAATGGAGTCCAGGTACCTATTATTTTGGGTAATTCAGTTGAGGTATGTCCTAATGTCTTAGCCATGGATGACGCAGAGAAGGAGTTAGCCTTGTATTCTTTTTCATCTTTTGCTTGGAGAGAGAGCTTTGATCCATATGGACATTTAGAAGAGACGGTCGGTAGAAGATTTAGACATGAGCACCAAATTGAAGATTTTATGATGAACCTCCTAGATGATCTTGAAGTGAAACGTAAGATACATTCTAGATTGCCTTTGGATTTCATCAGGAAATGTAGGATTTACAGAGTGGCCGACCAAGCTCAGGACAATGGCAGGCACATCCAGTCTTCCTATGATAGAGAAAGAAAAACAATAAGATTGGATTGGAATGAGCCCGAGGTCGTGGATTTAGATGATTTGATGGCACCAGTTTTGTCTTGTACTCGCAAATGGGTAGACGTTCAGCATCAGAAGTTGAGAGAACAAGGCATAGCTATGTCTTTTACTTTGGAAGAAAAACCAGCCGAAGGTGGAGCCAGTGTTAGTGAAGGCAATCCTAATCCTAGGAATTCAGGTGAAGGTAACCTTCGGTGTGCCAGTGAGGGCAATCTCCATTCGAGAGGTTCAAAGAGAAAGGAAAGATCAGAAAAGAAAGAGTCTTCCAAGAAAAAGCAAGGTGCCAACAAAGATCAAACACCAGGTACTTCTTCCAGACCGGAAAATAGAACAGTTCGAGTGGAAGAGTCCATGGAGTCGATGGTACAGAATGACAGGCAGGAGGAAGGACAGGCACAGCATGTTTCGTCAGATGGATCTCTCCAAGACTATGATTTAGAAGAAGGTAATGAAGTAACATCTCCTCCCAGACAAGAAGAAATAGTACATAAAGAAATTCAAGTTCAAGAGACAAGATCAAATATCCCAGATTGGTTGAAGGAAAGATTGACTAAGGTGATTGTAATTGAGGACGAGGACAGTGTAATTGATTTAGAGAGCCTAGTTGGGCGTTCACATGTGATAACAGAGAAGAAGAAGGCTATAAAGATGTCCAAGATGATTCGAGATGAGATTGGATCCAGAAAACTGCAGATAGCTACACCGGCAGCAGATAAATATGAGGGTGAGATCCTAGCAGAAGACTATCATATACAAACTATTGAGTTAGGACCATCCACTGCAGAGCAGACAATGGATGATGCTACCGACACATTTGAGGCATTGAAGGACAAGCTTAGAGAAGAAGTGGAAAAGAATAGAAAGCTTGAGAGAGAGGTCGGTGCATGGAGGACATATTTCAGTCACATCAATGAACCTTTGGGACGTCAGGATCTAGTTAGGTCACCGGTGCAGGCATTGCCCCTTCAATCGATCAATGAAGCAGAAAGATTCAGGAACCTGGTCCAGCGTACATGTAGTTGGATGGATAGATCTCATACAGTGGCCATAGAGTTTGTTACAAGGATGTCGAAGATCATTCATCAGGCTATCCAAGTTCTTGAGATAATCCACAGATTGATGGCAACAGTAGCTGCATTTGCCCATACCAAGGACGTTGTCATCCCTGTCTTGAAAGTAATAAGACACACATCCAGAAGAATTTTAGCGCAGGAGAGGATCTTAGAAGGTGATTCTCACAGTTTGTTTCAGTGGTCAACCTTACTTCATATAAAGAGTGTTCTCTTCGAGGACATCAGTGTTAGATGTGGTCAAGTTGAGGAGGTGATCAATCCGATCCAGGACAGAGTATTTGAGGTACTTCGTACCATTCTTGGCAGAAGGATCGAGGTCGAGACAGATGTGGATATACAAGAATTTGAGGATAGAATCAAGATCATCTTTCGCAAGGACGCAGATGTTACAGATGAACAGTATGATCAGATGTATGCCACCATGCTCCTGATTGATAGAACGAAGGAACTTGAACCTACTTGGGACGCAGCTCTTCTAGATGCATTCGATCAGGTCATCCACTTAGAAGAGAGTATCAAGAATCTTCCCGAGATTCCAATCACAGAAATCGAAGGAATCGTGACAAAATTCATTGCATATGCTAAGAAAGAGAATTGGAAAGGGAATAAGATTCTAGATGAAAGGTTGTTACAGATGACATGACATCTTATTTCTCATTGGTTGATACCTCCTAGATTTTTGTGCCGAATTTAATATTTGGCTATGCATTTAATATTGTTCAGTAAAAAGGAGGTCATTTGTAACAAACCCTAATTAGGGTTTAGGTGTCATGATCTTGTCCGTTGATTTATTTTCAATCTGGACCTTTCATTGTAACTGGGGATGCTATTTATACCCCCATTTTTCATTTCATTTGGTAATAGTTAATAGTCAGATAATAGTAATAGTTGATGTAATAGAGAAGAGAGATTAGAGTTGTAAGCAATTTTATTTTGTAGCAAGATTGAGTCTTGAAGAGAGAAATTCAAGCAATTGTTGTATATGATGACTTGGAAATCAATAAAATATTGAAGTTATGGTGTTTTGTTGCAAATTTCTTAAGTTATCTTCATGGTTGTTGGATGTACTTGAATCACGCTCAATCAAAGTAGTTTGTTAATTTGAAAGACTAAGTGTGGGATTTGATATTTGGTAGGATTCGCAATCCAAACCACTAGCTTCTTGCTGATTGTAGGAACGCCTTGCATGGTCGACTGGAGAACATTTTGAGTCCTTAACCTTCAAGCATTTTCGTATCTAGGATATGTACCTTCGTAGTAGTGTCCTTGGTCTTTGATGCATTGAACATCATTATTACCTTAGAAGATCGCACTAATTTCAATTGAGTTGTTATCTTATGGCAAAATTGAAGTTGGTTGAGTCTTGCCAAATCTCGTCCATGCTAAGTCATTCATAGGGTTAGGCTAGATTAGACCTCTTAAACCCTATCTTTTGCTTTTTTTTTGAAAGTTCCTTTAGTTTAGTAAAATCTTCGAGCTTTGAATACGTAAGACCCCTTGGAGGAAACAGCAAATCACATCATACCACTAAAAAGCTTGTCCACACGTGGAGACCCCACTAAAAGAACCTTGGAGTCCATCTAACTGATCCTTTTTGCAGATCTTCAGCAGTTAGAGACTATTTTCTCAAGAGAGGATAAGATACCTATTGGTATTTTATTCTGTGTATGATTGTGTATAAAATACACGTCAACAGGTTGATACTCCCTCTCAACCAAAGCTGTGTTTTCCACAACACCAAGAGTATCTCTGAAATATTTAAACTTCACTCTAGCAAGAGGCCTGCTCATTTGTGCTGATGTGTTTCAACTGTATGGCACTTCTTTGTACCATATCTTGAATGAGTCTCCACATGCTTTGACCTGTCATGAAACACTGAATTGACAAACATCTTCATACAACTCTGATTGTCACAATGAATGACTGTGGGTTCCCAAGGTTGTCCAAACAATTCAGCAAGAAGTTTATGAAGCCACACTACTTCTCTAGTGGCAACACTTGCTGCAATATACTCAGCTTCAATTCTGATTATGTATTCAATTTTGAATTGCAACAATACAATGCTTAGCTCAAATCATGTGACTCAGATCTGCACACTTGAATGAATCAGATCTTCCCCTTTTAATACACCAGGTCTGCACTTCTATATTCACCAGGTCTGCTCTTTCATTACAACTGAATCTGCACTTTCAAGCTTGCTTCAGGTCTGCAAGTATGAGTCTCTCAGGTCTGCACTTTAATGCACCATCTAACAGCAATAAGGAGCACCACAATTCGCTATATCTTCCTTGGATAAATTCACCAAGTTCACTGATTATTTTAGCACACCAAGAGGCAGATGAATTTCGCTAAGAGCATGAATGAATGATTGTGTTTAAACTTGCCAAATAGCCTTTATTTATATGGTGCATATACCCTTTTAAGTCGGCTTATTTAAATATGTATTTTGGCGCCAATTTGATTTGAGTGTGGCGTGTTCATTATAGGGCTGGCCCTATTTAGGAACATGCTATCTTCTTTGGCGTGAAGGGTCCAGCACTACACGTTACCCTTTGGCAAAAGGGCCTAGCCCTTTAGGGATTTGGATGTTGCCTTAGGCAATCCGAATCCCCCTTTTTCTTAGCCTAGTTACAAACAACACTCCCCTCTTAACTAGGGAAGAAAAAGAATACATAATCAGAACCTTTAGAGTTCCATCTAGCACACAAGCATAGAATGGATCTAGCACACAAACATAGAATTACATCTTCCACCTAGCACACAAGCATAGAAAGTGTAATACACAAGTGGGTCTTTACATAAGTACAATTTTCCATCTAGCACACAAGCATAGAATGGAACCTTCCATTCTTGCACACAAATGGACATTGGCTGAGAGCACTCGCTGCATAATAGGTGTGAGGTCTAGTGTTAACTAGATACATCAAGGATCCAATCAACTGTCTATACTCAACCTTTCAAGTTAGTTTCCATAGGAGTAGACATAGGTTTGCAATCCATCATTCTAAATCTTTTCAAAACATTAATTGATTTAGTTAGATCTTTGTCATACTTCTAATCCTAGAAGGAAATGCATTAGACCCAAAAAAAAAAAAAAATCCTAAGCTTACCGAATATTGTCAATTCTTCCATCTAGTATTTACTAAGGATTGTAGAGAACGTAGGACTCCCTCTTAATCCTTGATATGAGATACATAATATAAGAATCCTATTAGGGAAAACAATCATAGGATTTTCATAAATCAGAAGAATGCTAAATTTCCTTTTCCTTTACTTTTACTTTCTACGAAGGGAACCATAGCATAATGACATATCGTCAGACATCTCTTTAAGGAAATGAGCTGAAAACTTGTATAGGCTCTCATGCCTATTCCAAGCTCCCTCTGAAGCATAATAGTTTAAGACTTATTGACATCAATATTAGAATCAAACATGATTAATAATAGCATGAACATGATACAAGCATATATAAACTTATCTCTTTTACCTGCATCCTTAAGTTGTTTCATGAATCTCTGGTGGCTGAGTGGCCTTTGACTCTTGCCATCTACCTTCAGCTTAGTGACGATGCTCAAAATGTTTGCATAACAACCAAAGTTGTTGATGGTCAAACAATGTGCATGACGGTGAAATTTCTGAATAGCCTACACCCCTTGACCCTGAGAATTACCTCATGACGTGAAGCTGAAATGTCAATACTGAAATCATACATGATTTAATGACAGAAAAATTTATTCAACCATATGAATACTTATCTCTTTCTAGGTTGGTCTTCTACCAACATTCTGGCTCAATATCGGAGCTTCCAGCCATACTGAAGTATCTAACGAAGATGGTTGTGTGGCCTTCGGCCCTCGCCATTGCTCATCGTCTATCTCCATCTTGGTGGCGTAAACTTGCCAAGCCACCAAACGCTTTCACTGAATCGACAAACGATCAAGAATGTCAACCACGCACTGTGATCATATTCTGCGATTGACAATTTCTTATATTGCGACCCATTCAAGTGCGAATACAACGAACTCCTTTTGGGGTTCTTGCGCATACAAACACTATGAATATGGCTCTCGGCGAGCACTGTGGCAGCGACCATCCTTCCAATTCTGAATGACTATGACGAGGCAAATACTGCAGACATACCCCTGTGAACATACACGGATACACCCTACGATCAATGAGATCACCGTGAGTAACCTGCGATCACCACCTTTTGCGATCTCCGTGTATCAAGATGAGTCTCCATGCGCCCCTCGATGCACTGTGATTATTGATATCACCTTACGGTAGATGCGGCCTCCATGTGTGAATACGCCTGCTATGATCACCACTGTGACCTTAATGCCTCCACGACTCCTAGCAAACACGATAACACCATCACGACCCGAATCTAGTTCGAGCTTCCACCTTGTCGCAATTAAATGATCAGCTCAGTGATAAAAAATGTGAATATTCCCATGGTGATCACAGTGCGGATTATAAACATGTCCGTGGACACCTCCCTGTTGCGCGACTATAACCATCCATGGCTCACACTGTGAACACGCTGCGGATGCAAATGTGAATACACCGCGAACATCACTAACACGGTCATTGCGATGATCCTGCGATGATTTGGATATACCCCAATGTCCATTGCGAATACTTCGTGAATACTCTGCGACCAACGAACACGAGGCTGCGAAGCCACGGCCACCATGCGGATAATGCAAATGCAATCATTCGCGAACACAGCGACTATGAGTACCTTGCGACTGTGATCACTAAACTCGAAATGCGATTTACCGTGAACACACTGTGGATGCATATGCGAATACAATACGGATCATGCAAGTCATGTTGATCACGCAAGCGCCACGAACAGCCCTGTGATTAACGCCTTTAAGTACACATGATTCTACAGACATGGTGATTACTTCCACGAATGCTCATGAATACTACCTCGAATCACTGTGATCGTGGTGCGACTACGATGGACTAATCACTCCCCTGCAACCACGTATTGTTAGCATAGCAGCGGAGACAATGCAGTTAGTAGAGTGGGCATTGGGAGGGCGGTCATGGACCGCTCCATTGATCTACATCTCTCCAATAATGGGAGGGGAACCTCATATTTTCCCTAGCGGAGAGAGCAAGCAAATTCTCAAAGCGAGGTTCCTCCGAGAGCGTCAGCTCTATGAGATGCAGAAGCGCGCGAAGCTCAAAGCAGCAGATCTTGAGAAGCCATGGGAAATCACTCGAACTACTCAGGCTCCCACACTTTTCGCTGTCACAACGGACATAACTGTGATACACCCGCACACGAACTCAGCCTCTGCGATTGTCTTCGAATACAGTCCACCATCATTAGCGATCAGGCAAACACGAATAACACGAATACGAAGGCTGCGACTTCACCACCTCGATGCGAATGCTCCTTGCGATCACAGTGACTACCCTTGACTATACGGTGATTGCCAAGCGAACATTGAGATTGTCACACAGCGACTGCAACTCACTCAGGCCGCATCCAACTAAATCTGCAATTTAGGAAAGCCATAGCTTTGATACCATGTTGACTTTCGGGCTGTGCTTGTTCACCACAGGCAAACATCAGATTGTTACCTTCCCAACCATAGACAATAAGGTCTTATTGTCACCCCCAAGCACAAGTTCGCTTACTGCGAATTGCATGTATTCATTGTATGTGAAAGACTACAAGACAATTGAATATATATGAGGTAAGGCTACCTAAAAGACCTCAAGTCGGCCTTACTGATTTGACGCCAAGAATAGGATCAGTCCTATTTAATTACAAGTTACTTATTTAGGGCCAAACCAATACTTTTATATATAAGCTGCACATTTTATGGAGAATTGCTAAGACCAAAAGGCCAATTAGCAATTCCAAGACTAGGTCGGCCCTCGCTAGGGATCCGACCTAGCTACATATCAACAGTGGTAACTTGAAAAGTCAAGATTTATTTCACTGTTTATCCATGTATGGCTTTGTACAATATTTGCCTGCCAGAAATCTGGCTTTGTATAATATTTGCCTGCAGAAATCACCTCTGATCTAAAACTATGAATAACTTAGAACTAGTTTTTAAAACTTTTTAAGCTTTAGTCTACCAAGACGTTAAGGGTTCAAATGTAAAAAAGCAAAATACTGATATACACATTAATTAGTAGGCCTATCAAAATTCTCTCCAAATTAAATTAAATTCATTCACAGTAAAGCATAATTAAATGAAATTTATATACATGATCCTTAAATATCTAAACTAGTTTTATAATTAAGTAAAACTAGACGAGCTCAAGAGATAAAAGAATAAGGAATTCCCATGTTTCAATTTCAGCAGACAAGATATTAAGATAAACTTTTTAAATTGGTTAAAATACTGCATCCAACTCACTGGATGCGGCATATCCAACGGAAAACATCGAATGCAAGCTAATAGCAGTAGGATTACTGAAAATTTCTCCCACTCAACTCAAATCCAAACACAATAAAGCTGAATTATACTAAATCTAAATACAACCAACAAACATAGATATCTACAGTAGTCATAACTAAGTTGAAAAGGACAAACTCAAGTGGTAAAAGCTTCAGGGCTTTGATAACCGAGAGAGGGGTTTAAATCCTGAGAAACATTACAGTATGGAAACTACGATCACTATGCCATTTATTTTTATTGCCTGACTAAGAGTAAACACTTTTGACCTGGAACTATGAATTGGTGAAGTTACAAATGGGAGACTTTATCTCCATTTAAGCTTCCAACAATAGCAACCCAGCAGAGTTTGAATCTTGATGACAAGAACAACAACACCACAACTAAACCATCACAGCATGCCATTGTCTTGCTTTCTTTTATGAACACATGAAATTTTAAAAATCTAATAACCTTGTCTGCTAATCCTCTTTTCATTTTTTAAGAAGAAAAAACAAAGAAGAGGTAAAGTATTCAAATTTCAGGAAGCAAGAAAGTTTCCTATCCTATATCACAATACAGCTGGCCAAATTGCTGGTGTAGTAATTAAGTTTACACAAGATTCAGGTCTCTCTCAGGGCCTCAGATTTAATAGTCTAAACCTGCACTAACCAAACAAATACGTACAAATTTAAAAATCTGACAACAATTAAAACTATTATATAAAAAAAATTCATGGCCTCGAATTCAAATGAAATCCAAACTCAAATTCAAAACGAATACAACAAATCTAAATATCTGACAAAAATGTTAAAATATAAATAAATAAATCAAAAATCCTTAGCCCTAAATGTATGACGCAAATTACATTTAAAATTCGAAAAAAACATCAATTAAAAAAACAAATGCAAATCAACCATGTTTTAACTGAACTTACTCACCACTGCAGGCTTATCAGGGTGCTCCATGTCAGCAAGCAGGTATGTATAAGTGGACGAATCCTTTTCGAACAGCTGTCTGAACAACAGAGACCCTCCCGCCATACTCGATAGTCCTCTGCAATAATACGAACTCTGTGCACAGAACGGAGATAATTTCACAGGGGCTAGATTTTTCAAGCGGCCAGTCAAATGGGGCCGAGCAGATTGCAGCGTTGCAGAGAGCCGCATAGTAGCGCGTCTTCCTATAAAGATGTGGAAAGCTTTTCACGCAAACTTTGGGATTTCCTTCACCGGATTTGACGAGGTTGCTCATTAATAAATTCTTTTGTTTTCTTGCATTGTATTGATGGAAACGACGTGACAGCGAGGTTGAGCACCCAGTTTTTTTTTCAATCAATGTGCATTATGGGAGGTATATGGAATTTGTCTGGCGAACAAATTTATTTAAATATTAGAGAATTATTTATATTTTGAAAGCTTCTCGATAGAGATAGAGAACAGAGGGCCATATCTGAGAACAGATTTAGTTAGAGAAAATCCGTATGTAGAAAAGAGAATATGCTGAGTTGCAGAGTGGATAATCAACTTGGCAATCATAAACTTAAGTGAAAAGGCAAATAATCAAAATGGGAGAATAATTTCTGTTATTATTCTGAGTTCTTACTCATAGTGAAAAGTGGAGGTGGCTGTCGATTGATATTTTTTTTATTTTTTTTTATTTTATTAAAGGGGAAGAATCCACTTCGTCATTAAATCATGTGTCTATTGGATATATTGGATATTTTTGTATTTACATTGAATAGGCTTGTTGTAGAATGTCAATGAAGTTTTTGATATCATTATTGGAGCAATTGTTATTTATTATCAACATTTAGATTTATTGGTGAGAGCAAGTAAAAGTACTTAATGCACAAAAGTAAATCAAATTTTGTTGAGTTATGTTTTTTAATTTATGTTTCTTAATGTTCACAGCATAATAGTTAAGGTATATTTTGTATTAAAGATGCAATTAATAGTTCATGTTGACATTTTATGCCACCTTTATTGCCTGTCAATTATAATTACTCTCATAAATCATAATGGTTTATCATGCTCAAATTTGCCTCTAGTAGTTGTATTTCCCCTATCCTAGGCTTCAATCAAAAAGTCATTTGAAAAAATCTCAAAAATGGTTAAGTCTAGGGCCTCTTCTATTTTTTGGTCCTAAGAGAATTTTGAGTTCCTTGGGGATGTCTATCTAGACCAAGTCTAAATGCCCTTGATCCTTCCATGTTCCTCATTCCCCTTCTTTTGTTTTTTGGTCCCCAAGGAATTTTAGGGTGATTTCAGGTTCCCTAGGGATATCTAGACCAAGTCTAAATGTCTTTGATCCTTTCGGGTTTGCTACTCCCCTTCTTCCACTTTTTGGTCCCCATGAAATTTTGGGTTCCCCAGGGATGTCTAGACCAAGTCTAAATGTCCCTAATCCTTCTGAATTCCTTATTCCCCTTCTTCCATATTTTGGTCCCTAGGGAATTTCAAGCTCCCCAGGGATGTCTGGACTGAGTCCAAATGTTCCTAATCCTTCTAGGTTCCCCATTCCCTTTCTTTAGTTTTTTGGTCCCTAGGGAATTTTGGGTTTCCAAAGATTTTGGACCAAGTCCAAATGTCGTTAATCCTTCCAGGTTCCCAATTCTCCTTCCATTTTTGGTCTCTAAGGAATTTTGGGCTCCCCAAGGATGTTTGGACCAAGTACAAATGTCCCTGATCCTTCTGAATTCCTCATTCCTCTTCTTCCTTTCTTTGGTCCCCAAGGAATTTTGGGTTCCTCATAGATGTATGTCTAGGACAAGTCCAAATGCCCTTGATCCTTCCAGGTTTCCTATTCCCCTTCTTCTATTTTTTGGTCCCTAGGGGATTTTGGGTTCCCCAAGAATGTCAAGATATTTTTGTCAGTTTTTCCCAATTCAACATAGAACTTGCCATTGGTGTTGCAGTGACTCTTACAACTACTAGAGCTTGATTTTTGGAGGTATAGGAAGGGTTTTAAATGTCTTTTTACATGGATCTAAGCAAGTATATGAGGTTCGTGCTCATTTATTGTATTCTAGACTCCTTTTTTAAAGGGTCATCTATGTTGTGTTTTTTACAGTTGATTTCATGGGGTTTCTGCACTTCTCTACGGATTCAACAATATTGGGGCATGGCTATGGTGTCAGGGATGTTTTCCTCTCCCCTTAAACTCAAAATTTTAGGGAAACATGTATGGATATGATTGGTTTCATGGGAAACTGGAGTTTATTGTCCATTCGTGTGCCCTATCTTTTATGTTGCCCAGTAGATGAATAAAAGTCATTTTTGTGCTTACTGTAAGGGTTCTTCCTAGTTTCTCTTGCAAATAAATGTATTTTCCTTACCATTTTTGTAATTGTAAATTGCCTCTTAGCCTCTAAATGAATAAAAACTATTTACCATTCTAATATGTTGTGTATCAATAATCCACCTCCCTTTTACATCTCTCTAATTATTGAAGATAATATAACTCATAATTGCATGAATGATTTATGGTCTAGCAATTATGTTATGCCTAAGAAGGTCATTGATCTCCTTGGCATTAAATATGAACTCGTGACCAAAGGAGATGCGCAATTGGATGGTACTACAATTAAGACAATGGGTTTTATTAAGGATGATTTAGAATTAACCTTACATGCATGTCATGGTTGCACTATGTTGCAAGATATATTAGTCATAGACCTTCCTGCCTTCTTTGGAATTTTATTATTGAAGGAATTCATAGCTAATTGATGGGTACCTACCTTCTAATTAGTCTCACATGCTATTCAGAATGTGGATCCTATTGCAAACGATCATATTGAACCCTACACTCCTAGTCCTATAAACATGAATTGCACATTGCATGAAGTGAGGGAGGAGTGTATTTGTTTGTGAGCCTGGTACTCTCTTAGAGGAGGTTCGTGATTGCTTGCTAGATGAATGGGGAAATGCCTTTGAGTTTGACCCATTAAGTGAAGCAAAAGAGACTATGTTGGGCACTTATTCCATAAATGAAGAGAATACTCATATTTGTGACCTAATAAAGACTCAAGGAGATCCAACGGAGTTATGCCAGATATTTTTTTATGGATCAAGAAAAAAGAATAGTGTTGTTGTTTGTGTAATGCTATTCTTCGTATCCAAGAAAGATATGTTCTCTTTCATGATTTATTTTGTTTGCACTATCAACGTAGTTGAAAATGAATCTCTTATTAAACGTCTCCATCTTACACAAAAGAGGCATATGAAATTGTTGAAAAAATTTGGAGACAATGAGTTGGTTGTTAACCAAATTAGAGCTTAGAGCATGGAAAAGAATAACTTGCTTAAATCATACAAACACAAGGTTTGAGATTAGATTGAAGATTTTGAGGACTTCTACATTCAGACTATCCCTAGAAATTAGAATAAGCTTGTTGATAGACATACAACAGTTGGTGCACAGTTTGACAACCTAGCTCATGTTCCAAACAAGAGGGATCAACACATTAGGCTTGTTGTGAGGCATGTTGTCCCAGAGAATGTGAATTGGCAAGTTTTTTATAGTGATTAGCAAATTGTCAATTTCTTACAAAATGAAGTAATTTATTTTGCTAAATTAGGTCTATGATGCAAGACTAGTATGGAGATCAAATCATGCAGTTCAAGTCCAATAATTTTTCAAAGAGTCTCCCACCCTAGAAGACATAACTAAAAGATAAGAAGATGAACATAGCTGCAAAGAAAGGTGACTACAAACTAGTTGTTGCAGTTGAGGGAAAGTCATTAAACTCGGGAAAGGTATGCTCTTCATCTGAACAAGAAACTTTTGTTTAGCTTTGTAAAAATTATGATGATATATTGCATAGATCTATGAAGACTTAAAAGTATTTGACCCAATTTTAGTCCATCATACTATTGAATTGAACCTAGAACCAAAGCCTCTTAGAAAAAAGCAAAGGCCCGTTAATCCTAAAACTAATCCCTTTAGAAGGAAGACATCATAGAAGAAAATATCACACTCTCCATTAAGCACTCCTCTTGGGTGGCATACCTTGTTCCTATAAGGAAAAAGAGTGGGGAGATAAGGTTATGTGTAGACTCTAGAGACCTCAATAGGGCCTTTCTTAAAGATCATTACCCCCTTAATTCTATGGAACAAATTCTACAAAGGGTATTACCCCCTTAATTCTATGGAAAAAATTCTACAAACGGTAAGTGGTTTAGAAACGTATTCTTTCTTAGATGAATGCTCGAGCTATAATAAAATTTTGTTTCAAAATTAGACCAGTTTATTATGACATACACTACCAAATCGGGCACCTATGCCTATTATAAGATGGCTTTTGGGTTGACTAATATTGGTGCTACCTTCCAAAGAACAATGGATATGGCCTTCAAGAGTGTATTATTAGAATTTATGCTCATCTACCTTGATGACATTACCATTTTTTCAAAGCATGCAAATAATTGAGCAGGTATTCAAAAAATGTAGGGAATATTGTGTATCCTTGAATCCAAATGAATGTGTGTTTGTTATAGTCCAAGGAAAGTTGTTAGGACACATAATATCTAAAGAGGGTCTAGCCATTGATCTCGAAAGAGTAGAGGTTGTTTTATCTCTTTCACTTCCTAACCACAAAAAGGTATTACAGAGCTTCCTTGGGAAAATTAATTTTGTGAGAAGGTCCATTCTTAACCTTGCTACTATGGTAAAATCTCTCACCTCTATGCTTTAAAAGAACACAGTTTTCAATTGGACCAAGGAAGGAAAGGCTAGTTTTGAGACCATTAAACAAGAAATTTCTCAAATACCTACTCTTGTCAGTCCAAATTATGATAGGAAATTCATCCTCTACATCTTTGGAGGAGTGTCAAATATATCAACTATCGTAACATGCTAATCAATGACAATTTGGAACAACCCATCATTTTCTTTAGTGAAGAGCTTAAAGACTATGAACTTAGGTACAATTTTGTGGATAAGCAAGCCCTTCTTGTTGTTAGAGCATTAAAAAAATCTAGACATATGATATCCAACAACATGACCCAATTAATGGTTCCACATGATAGCATTAAGGAATTACTTATAAGCGAAGATATCAATAACAATAAAGTTGGATGGATCACAAAACTAATGGAACATGACATCAAAATCAAAATCACCAAGCTTGTGAGAGGAAAGGGATTATGTGAGAAACTTGTCTCATCCCTTTAGGCTCCTAGATAGGTATCCCTTATGCTACACAATGGCCAACCAACCAAAATTGACAATCAAATATAATTGTGAAAATGACTAATTTCTTCTAGGAAGGTAGATATCCCCCAGAACTAGATAGGACCAAAAGAAGGCATTTTAGGTTGTAGTCCATCCCTTATGCCCTAGTGGATAACATACTTTTTAGAAAGTACTATGATTGTATTCCATCCCTTATGCCCTAGTGGAAAACATACTTTTTAGAGAAGACTCCAATAGAGTGCTATTAAGATGCATTGAACAAGATAAGGTTAGAAAAATATTGGAAGAATTCCATGATGGATCTTCAAGTGGACATTTATCTACAAGGACAACTACCACTAAAATAGTGAGGGTTGGTTATTTTTTGCCAATCATATTTAATGATGCTCATAGATGGGTGAAGGATTGTAAGAAATGGGCTTTATTTTTTGGAAAGAATGATTATCTTCCCTCCCTCTTCATCACATTTAAGAAAACCAAACATTTGCACAATAGAGGTTGGATTCTATTGGTATGATAAATACACCATCCAGTGTTGGTCATAAATGGATTGTAGCAACCACAAACTACTTCATTTAGTAGACAAAGATAGTTACATTGAAGGATGCCATTGAGGCTTTTGTTTTGAAATTTCTTGATGGAATTGTGACCAAGTTCGATGCCCCTTCCACCATAATCTTTGATAATGCCAAAGCAATTATTGGCACACAAATAAACTATTGGGCAATTAAGCATTACATATACCTAAAAACATCATTAAATTATTAACATCGATGTAATGGCTTAGTTGAGTCCTCAAATAAAATATCATCAAAATAATCTAAAGAACCATAGTAGACAATAAAAGGTATTAGCATAATAGGTTGAAGATATCCCTTTGGACTGATAGAATCACTCCTAAGATATCTATTGGTAATTCCCTATAGAGTCGTAAATTGGAACCTTGTACAATTTACACCACTTTTTGTGCCCTTGCTTTAGCGTATCCCATCTTAGCTCTATCACGGGTCCATTTTCAGCCTTTTTACCTCAAAACTAAAGAACTAAACCTATGCCTTGGGTTATGCATTCTCATCTCCTACCTTGCCCTATTTTTGGTGGATAGGAGTGCCCAAGACATCCTAGTCTAGCTTAGGGGTGCCTAGGGCTTCTTGGTCCTTCTTAAACAATACCTATTTTAGGTAGGTCGGTGCACTTCCCCTTCCTAGTGATTTCAGTTCTCAGTTTCTCGATTTGATTGTTGGAGGTTGGCCTAATCAGTAAATTTCCTTTCAAACCCTATATAAGAGTATCCTTTTGATTCATTTTCATCCATATCCATCCATCATTTGTGCGTCCACATCAAGCATCATTAAGCATTCAAGGAAAGATTTCATCCCACCATCCTTCCAACATTTTCAACATCATGGAGCAACAAATTACATCAATCTTCATGCAAGCATGTGTTTGTGTTTGATTCATTCATGTTTCGCCATGTTATTGCATCAACACTCATTATTACATTCAAAGAGCATTGCATCATCAACCTTCATCAATTGCAACAGATCTAGGTATATCATTCAACATTTACTTCAGTATTTCTAACACAGGAGCTTCACTTACTGAACCTGGGTTATATCACGTGTGTTCATGGCATACTAAATAATCCCCCAATTTTCAAAAATAATGCCCTAAACTCCTTTTTTGTCACCCCCTCCCAATACACAACCCAAATTAAAAACCCCCTATTTTCACCAGATAGGCAATATATTGTTTTTAATTTTTGGGATATTAAACCCCCCAATATGAACGCACGTGATATAATATTGCCTAGGCAGTAAAGCCCCCATTATTTTCAATTATAATTTTAATTCAATTCAAGGTTTAATCCCAAACCTTGGGTTTGACCTAGGTAAACACTATCAACAACACCATTTTTTGTCTTTCTATGTGTAAGAAACATATCCAGAAGCTATGGATGAATATTCTGGCAAAGGAGATGATGAAAATTAAATCTGACTTTTGTAGAGGCCAAAAGTGGAGGACCGGGTCGCCACATGCATCTTGATCTCATGATTTTTTGACAAACTTATGTGAACATATTCTGAGCATCATTATGATTCTGAAAGTTTCATGTTTGTTTGCGTTCGACAACCACATGACTAGGTTGCCCCAAGCATCCTAGTCTCATACTTTCAAACTTGATTTTTTAGGCATGGGTTCCTCTCCTCCCCTTCTCAAATTTATCTCTATGTCTACATATTGCATCTTTAGCTTGTTGTTCATGTTGTTTTATGTCATTTTGCATAATTTAACTTAGATCTAGCATTCAATTTCAAACTCATTAAGCATCCTCGACTCAAACAAAAGAGAGGGTAAAGTTTAATCCACATTCAATTCCATTTGGGGTTGAATATATTAATTTTACTACTTTCTTTCATTTTTTGTGAAAATAAGTTGATTCATATTTGAGGATCCCTATTTCACCACCAAAGACTCTCCATTCATGTTGGTCTATGTAAAGGAAGCAAGACTTCCATTATCACTAGAGTTGACAAAAATGATGTCATGCTAGTGAAATTGACTAAGGTGATGAAGTTAGAAGAGACTAGGAACAAGGCTATGTGTACCCTTGGGACTAACCAAACATGGTTCAAGAGGAATTTTGACAAGAAGGTTGTCAATGAGGTATTCTAATAGGGAGATTTGTTGTTGAAGTGGGATGTAGATAGAGCTAAAGCAAGGAGACATACCAAATTATATGCTATCCAGAGTGCTCCATAAGTTGTCACCAATTTCAAAGAGGTTGACACATTCCATCTCTCTAAGATAGATAGTGAAGCTCATATAATCCTAATTAATGGCATTCATCTCAAACCTTGTTTCTAAGAGGGTTGGATAAAATTCATGTGAATATTATTTAGCTTTTATTTTCCAAAAAGTGTTATTGTACACCCTACATTCTCCTTAAAGGGATGTATGATCTAAGTTATTTGTGTTTTCCTCCAAGTACAAGCTTCCACATGTTGTTGTGTCCTATGTGTTTTGAGGCATGCAAATTGGTGTAGCTACCTATATGACTATATGCCCAATGGACTAATAAGGCATTGAATCCCATGTTTAGCAAGAAAACATCCCACAAAGATCACCAAAATGTTTACATTTAATGCACCCTTTATTACCTATCACTTATAAATACTTTGAGAAAATATAATGGGTTTATCATGCTCAAAATTTCCCCTGATGGTTGTATTTCCCCTACCTTGGGCTTTAGTTAAAAACCCATTTGATAAAATCCAAAGATGGTTAAGTCTGGGGCCTCTTCCATTTTTTGGTCCTTAGGGAATTTTGGGTTCCTAAAGGATGTTTGGACCAAGTTTAAATCTCCATGATCCTTCCAGGTTACTCATTCCTCTTCTTCCATTTTCAAATCCTTATGGAATTTTGGGTTCCTTGAGGATGTTTGGACCATGTCTAAATTTACCTGATCCTTTTGAGTTCCCCATTCACCTTCATTCATTTTTTGTCACCATAAAATTTCAGCTTCCTGAGAGATGTCTAGACCAAATCCCATTGTCCCTAATCCTTCTAGGTTCCCTATTCCTCTTTTTCCATTTTTTGGTCCTTAGGGAATTTTAGGTTCCCTAGAGAAGTTTAAACCAAGTCCAAATGTCATTGATTCTTATGGGTTTACCATTTCCCTTCTTTATTTTTTGGTCACTAAAGGATTTTGGGTTTCCCAATGATATCTGGACAAATTCCAAATGTCCATGGTCCTTCTAGGTTTTTCATTCTCCTTCTTCCTTTTATGGTCCCTAGTGATTTCTAGACCAAGTTTAAATGTCCCTGACTGTTGTAGGTTCCTCATTCCTTTCCTTTTGTTTTTTGGTCCCTAGGAAAATTCGAGTTCCCCAGGGATGTCTAGTCCAAGTCCAAATGTCTCTAATCCTTTTAGGCTCCTTGTTCCCCTTCTTCCTTTTTTGGTACCCAAGGAATTTGGGGCTCTCTAGGGACGTCAAGACATTTTTGCTAAATTTTCATATTTCAACCTAAAAATTGTCATTAATGTTGCAACGACTCTCACAACTACCAGAGCTTGATTTTTGGAGGTACATGAAGGGTTTTAAATACCTTTTAGCATGAATGTAAGAAATTGTTTGAGGTCCATGTTCATTTATTGTATTGCAGACTCCTTTTTGTGAAAGGGACATCTTTATTGTGTTTTTTGCACATGATTTTGTGGTCTTTTCACACTTCTCCCACAAATTAAGGATTTTTTGGGAATGAACATGGTCTTAGGGATTTTTCCTCTCCTCTTCGGCTCAAATTTTCAGGGATGCATGTATGCATATGATTGGTTTCATGAGAAACTATGGTTTCTAGGCCATTCTTATGCCATATCTTTTCTAGCACCCAATAGATGAATAAATAGAGCTTTGTGCTCATGGTAAGGGTTATTCCTAATTTCTCTTGAAGACACATATATTTTCCTTAGCAATTTTGCAACTATAAACTGTCTCTTGGCCTTTGAATGAATAGAAACCATCATTTTACCTCTTCTCCATTATAATATGTTGTGTAAAAGCTCTTTATCTTCAGGTTGAATGAATGTTTTATTACTTTCTAGGTATGTATGTTGTATTAATCTTTTTTTATGAAGGATAACTATAGAATCTATCTCCTCTATTAGCATTTATCAAACCCAAACCTTCATACTTACTCCTAGGAACTAGTATAATAGAGAATTGTGTTTCTTTTGGTAGTTTGGTTGATTCTCTACATTTTAATGAGTGGGAAGAAACAACTCTAATATAGGTGCATCACCACCTATTTTATTTTTTCTTACCCTTTCATTCTACAATCTAACATAATATATTTAGTTGTAGGTTTATTTAGTGTTGGGTTGGATCAACACTGTGTATTTAGATTTGAGAGGAAGTCGACCTTCACTAGAGATCTAACCTCATTTGCAAGGTCCCACACCTTAAGATCAATTCCATTGTGTTGTTGGATGCTAGACCTAGTATCTAGTAGGGTGCAATTTCATGTGATAATAGTTCATATTATTCAAAATCTAGGCTTAGTTTTAAAAACATTTGATCGCGGTGAAAAGGGAATTTCATTTGCAATGAACTTGCAATTTATCAATACGGCATTACATTTAACTTTGAAACATAAGAACTTGGGGCAATCAAAGTTTTTGATACTTTAATAGGACCAAGTTTTAAATGACACGAGCCATATTTAATGTTTCTTGCATATTAACATTAAATCCACTTGTAATGCAAATAATAATATTTTTTTTATTGAGTTAAGGTCACAAAAAATGTTCTAGAAATTTTTTGATCTTATCAAATTGAAATTCAAAATTTTAAGTTGAATAGTGCACCTTACCAAATTGAAAGTATTACACATGTAGAACATTCCTAAATTATTTTAACATGTTGAAATTGTTATGAAGCTAACAACATAACATTCTAATGACATTCAATATTGTAATCTGATTACAACTGTTTCGGGCATTGCCATCTAATAAAATCCAATAAAGAGAATCAATTTTTTGAACATGTAAGGTGTAGATTTAACTTAATATTTTTACCTTAGCAATAAATTATTATGAATGGATTTTTTGAGATACTTATAATTGTTGGCATTTAATTAGTATACTAGCATGAAAGATGGAGTAAGATGTCTTGAATAAATTACAAATGTAATGGTTGTAAATATGCATACACACAAACACTTGAAACCAAATTAACTTTTTGTTGGATGGAACTTGATTGTTCATTATTATTTTCCCTTCTTTTTCTAATAAGAAAAATCTTGAAACTACTAGCTAACTTAGGATAATTTTTGTAGGGGAGGAGATTTTCCCCCTCCAAGATGATGAATCTTAGAAGGCAAATCAGTATGTCGCTACCTCTTTGAACTGACGCTAAGATGTGCCAAGGGATAACAAATAACTACACTAACTACGTTATAAAAAATAAATAACAGAATTACAATGCAGGAGTAATAAATATATTAAAACTGAGTTTATGGGACGATAAAATATTAAAAGAAGATTATACCTTCCATTTGGGGAGCTCTCGGGTTTTGGATGCCAGCGCGGGGCGCGGACACCAGCGCATCGCGTTATCATCCGTACGTCCCACGAACAAAGAAAGTCCTAGAAAGACGCCTGCAAGTAATTTCCTGTGCACAAAACCTGTTCATCACTTGCACACACTAAGACAGAGAAAATTATTGGGGTTGAATAGGGGCCTACCTTAGTTAGACCCCCATTTAGGTGTTTCCAACACCACGGACAACCAGATAGATAAATTGGAAACTTGGTAAATTGGAAAATTGGAAATATGCAAATAGAAACTATGCTATGCTTAATGGAAGCAAACCCCTATTGCATGTATTAAATATTGAAAATATTAGAAATAATAAATGCACCTAGATAATAGATACAATCAACAATGCAAAAGACTCATTGCATGTAATGAAAATGGATAAAAGAGAAGACGAGGTGTAAAGCCGAACCCCTCTTTGTTGAAGGTACGAGTGTGACGAAGCCTGCGATAGTGTTTGTTGGTAAGAGCCACCACAAGATAGTTGCAACTTGATGTTGGTATAGTGTGTATCCAAAGAGTATGAAGAGAGAAAGAGAGAAATAAGAGTGTGAGAGTGCAACCAAACTCCAAGAGCCAAGAACCCAAGTGGTAACCCTTCAAAATGAGCTAGGAAGGGTTCTTAAACTTGGAAGAGTTGCGGAGAGCCGTTACGGTGAAACGCGAGCCAAAGGACATGCATCGCCCAACGTCCAGCTCCTTGCTAGATTCGAGATTTTGTCAGCTTTTCAGAATGTTAGCGCGGCATGTCGACGTCCCCACGTCGCGCTTCTGTCCATCCAAATTAGGCCCAAAGGGGCTTTCAAGGCATTTCG
Organism: Cryptomeria japonica; assembly: GCF_030272615.1. Lineage (NCBI taxonomy): Eukaryota > Viridiplantae > Streptophyta > Pinopsida > Cupressales > Cupressaceae > Cryptomeria > Cryptomeria japonica. The sequence continues at coordinate 685,059,154 of NC_081405.1, read as the reverse complement.
AGGCACTGCCTTTCGAGCCCATGATGCCAAAATAATATGATTTTGATCATAGAATCATCACAAATGTACTAGAATTCATGCATAAGTGTCAAATGCACTAGGAGCATTTTAGGACACTACATTTTGCCCCCACTTTAGTGGACTGATCGACTGTAGGGATCAGTCACACTAAACTAGTTTGGAAAGATATGTTCATTAAGCTCATGCAATGCAATAAATGTAGTAGATGCAATAAATACTTAGCCAAAAAAGATATTGTCAAAACCACAAAGGTCAATTTAGCAATCACGAGCAATGCCCCCAAGTATCCACGAGGAAACCCAATATTTGGTATGACGAATTCCATACTACAAGATTAGAAAAGTTGTCAGCACAGAAAACAGAGGAAGCTACCTTAGTGAGAGGAATCCTTAAGAAGCGTTAGCATGGATAGAAGAGAAAAATCAAATGAAAGCGAGCATATGCCCCCTTGTGTTTTTCCTCTAGTAAGGTGGGGAAAATAGGAAGTAAAATGAGCCAAAATTCTACAAAAAAGGGCAAAATCCATTTAGGGCAAAAATTAGGCTATATACTCGAAAGCGGGTCCCAAGAAGGGTCATTGTTACTATTCACTGCGGGTGTTCTAGCTGAGATTTGCATACAGTCTGAGTGAAAGTGCCACGTAGACGAGAGCTTAGGGCTAGCAAGATCGAGGAGTTGCGGACCATGGTCGAGCAAGGCAGTGAGCTCGACCAGGTATGACTCAAAACATGCCTTGTTTCGTATTTTTAGTGCTTTTATGAAGTATTTTATTCGAACGGTTGTGCAGGTGTCCCTCATACGCATTGTCGTCCAGTCTGTGTGCCTATGTCTTAGACGGGTGCATTCATCTAGACGACACGATGTCATCCTAAAAGGGCGCTGGCGTCCAGAAGACGCGATGTTGTCTTCTGGGCATGCATGTGTCGGCCAATAAAGAGGAACCAAAACTAATTAAAATTGTTTACGTCCATACATTGCCTAAGATGAGAGAGCATACATTAGGGCACCAATTGCAAATATCAGCTGTCGATAGATGACTCCTCCATAGAGTAGGGTTATGGTGGACATACATGTTGCCCGAGTTTCAGTTCCATGCCCCCATGCTACGAGAATTGATGGAGAGGTGGGACTCGAAAACCATGTCATTCCATCTGCTCATAGGAGAGATGAGGGTGACACTAATCGATGTCTACCGCATCCTACGTCTTCCTATCTGAGGGGAGTGAGTGTCAGCATCAATCCTTTCTACAATAGAACTAGGCAGACAACAAGAGTGGGCCCTGGGGTGAAGGGTAGATGCTACAGGACACATATACCTATGAGCGTTGGGTCAGGGACGAGTGTCAATTCCCTTGGTATCGTGCATCATGATCACGACCGTCGCACGATGAGTATTGACACACAGTCGTGGTTCAAAGTTGGCTACCGGTTTTGTCTCTTTGATCTGGGAGATGGAGGAGAGGCAGATGGTGTATGCATGTGGTCGCAGTATGCTGGCCCATTTATATTATGAGCTCTCCTGGTACATGCACCACGAGTATCGCAACCTCACAATGTGCACTCTCCTACAAGTTTGTGCCTTCGAGCACATCACTAGCACATGACCAGTTTGATTCCTGGTGTCGATGCCCTTGGACATGCCATGGGCACACGCATATCCACTATGACATGGAGGATGGCAGATGGGAGACCTCACCTACTGGAGGGTCACCTTTGACCAGCTCAGAATCGGAGACGTCATCTGGTAGCTGTATGGAGACATGGGGGTCTACGCCACAGACCGCACAGAGCTCCCGCAGATGTAGAGAGATCGTTTCCTACTCGGTTGCCAGGACCATCTAGAGATGTCGTACTACTGGGGGTGATGCATGCGGCAGTTTGGGCAAGTCCAGAGTATTCCACCTGTTGCTCCTACCTACGCACAATTGGCCAGGACTGCGTTACGACCTTAGGACCTACCCTCAAAGATGTACAAGACAGTCCGCAGGGGAGTGATGACGACATCACCCCAAATCTTGATATAGACGATGTTGGAGTTGTAGTCACATAAATCTATCCATTTTAATTAAATGAATATTTCGTATTTAAAATCCACTAGCCATCAGTTAATTAAATTAACATTTAATTAATTCATCTTCAAACATTCTCCTATTAATTAAATAAATTATTCAATTTATTTTAATTAATTCATTCAACCAAATTCACACTCAATTAAATGAACAAATACTATTTATTCAATTTAATCATCTTTCCTCTTTTAAATAAATTGAATAAAACATTTATTTAAATCACTATCCCCCCCCTCCCCCAACTTGCATTTTTCTACAAATGCAAGTTGCAACCACAAGTTGAAATAAATTAATTTTATTTTAATTAAAATCATATTTTCCCTCACCCACCAAATCCACTTGCACTCCTAAAACCCCCCTCTAGATTCTTCTAAACCCTTCCTAATTAGCCTAATCCATCCCTTAATTATTGTCACATTCCTAAGCAACTTGGAGTCACTTCTCAAAGACTTCAAAGTCTTTGAAAAGCATTTAATGCTTTGTGTGTTCAACAATTTAACCTCTAAAGTCTTCCAGACCACTTATGGCTCTTACATGACCATTTGTGGTTAACCCCTAACTCAACCCTCATGTGACTCATGTGTCTCCTCAAGCATTTATTGCTTTGACCATGGTTATCCCTTTTACCTTTGCACAAGAGTTTATCCATTGGATAAAAGCTTTATTCTTTGAATAAATAATTTATTCACTCAACCCAACCTTGACCTTAACTCCCAAGTTAACTCTCAGGTCATGTCAAGCATTCAATGCTTATTCCCTCTCCTCTCAACCTATCTCATATTGACACTTGTCATCCTGGGATTGGGTTGAAAGTCATCACATGGACTGAATATCATTCAATCCTGACCCTTGTTGAGATTACTCAATCTCAACCCTCCATTGCTCCATTTTACCTATAAATAGAGCTCACATTCCTCATTTTCAAATCCTCAGAAGCCTCAAGAATTCTCAAGCATTCTCAAGCATTTAGCATTCATAGTCATAATCCTGAAAACTTGTATGCATTTAATCTATAGTGAATTTTAGAGAGATCATTTAGCATAAATCACATATATTGTCATTTTGGATTAAAATAAATCTTAGTTCATTTCATAATATATCTAATTAGTTTGTTTTACACTTGCATGGCATAGTTAATCATCTACAATCTTGAACCTCCATAAGCATCCATAGTGCAAAAAGCTACTGAGAGCTATACTAGTTTGGAACTTGGAGAGGAGAGGAACAAAGGAGAAGGAGCTAAGAGCACGTTAAAAGGCATTTGGAAATGTCTTGTTGTATTTACTTCCATAGTTAAATCCTTTATCATGTTTTTAGTGTCTCTTTTGATATGCCTACTTAGATTAGTTTTTGGTTGATTAACACTAACAGTTTCTTGTGTTTTTGTGTGTCATACGACCACAGGCCTTTAATCTAATCTTTGCCCCATTTTGCACAGCATCATTTGGTGAACCCGACATGAATCTAGCACCCAACAACATTTTTTTTGTTTTCAAAACTAACTTTTGACTGTTTAGCTTGACACACAGGTTGCGCTTTAGCGCTTTTGTTCTCGATTTAGCGCTATTGTAATTTGGTATTTTAGCACTATTGTCAGTATATTAGCGCTTTTGAGACTTAAATAGTGCTTTTGTTTCTGTATTAGCGCTTTTGTATTGTTGTAAAAATCTTTTCTTTTAGCACTTTTGTCTATATTGTAGCGCGTTTGTGTTAAGTAGCGCTTCTGTTTTCACATAGAGTAGTGCTATTGTAATAGAATGTTGTAAAAAAGGCCATGTAACCGACAAAATAAATTTTCTTAGGCTTGTAGAAGCCCACCATATGGTCGCATTTTACTAACTATTTGCTTCATGTGTAGGTTTTAAACTAACCCTGTTTGTTACTTAAAATAAAAAACATTCATTTAGTGTTCTAAAATTCACAAAAACATATTTCATTACTTGCAAGTTAGGGTTTTAATTTTCATTTGGTGCTCTAAAAACAACAACTTCAAATTTGCTTTCATTGTAAGTTAGGGATACATTTTATTTTGGTGCTTAAAGCAAAACAAGACAAATTTTATTTCTTGTATCAAACTAAAATTCACAATCAACACTTCGTTTTGTGCAAGTTAAAAAGAATCCCATATTTGTCAAAGTTGTTCTCAAAATTATTTACTTCATGCATACGTGTTTCAAATTCAGTTGACCAGGATTTTCAATTCCTAGTTACTCAAACATTTTGCCTTTGAAGTTAAAAAGAACATCATGGTTGTTGGAGCAACATCTCCAATTAGATAGAAAATCATTGCAATGACAAGTTAAAAAGAACAAGTGTATTTTGTGTTTGGCACACTTGTGCAAAAGTGTTGGTCGAGTGGTCCTACTTCTAACACACATTATCCTCTCCCTTGGCTTTCGTGGTCCTAGGTGCAAGAGAAAAGTGTTTATAACACTCAAGTTTTATCTTTTTAAGAGAGGCCTGCTAAGAGACACCTCACTCTTGGGAACGACCTCGCGTGGTAAATCCTTCAAGCCGCTATAGAAATCAGGTGAGAGCGAAAGTTGTAACCTTGGGTATAGTTGTTCCTACAGTGTAACTTATCGAAAGGACAAATGGGCCCCACCACAAGTTACAAGGCTCTTAAGTGAGTCACTGCAGAATGAACTTATGTCCAAAGACATCGAAAATTACTAAACACCTTTAAGTAGAAGCCCACCCATTCTATTGATTGAGGATATTTGTGATAAATTCAGTGCAAGAGCATAAATGGTTTTGCTCCCAAGATACTTACCATACATATTTCCTTGAGTAGAAACATAGCTTTTTGAAAAGTCACTTGTGACTTGATGAAAGTGATGACTCCCCCATCATAGGGATCATCTATTTGTTATGCTTGTGCAAGACTTAGTATATCACATCCTTACCTACCACAACGGGATTCATAAGGTATGTAGTACCAAAGTCGAAGAAATATCAAGATGTGGGCTGAAATTATCACAACTGGCCATTTGACCTTAGGGATAAAGAGTGTTTGAAGTGTTTTCGTTTGAGTCAAGACCAGTGCAAATTGAGGCGACTTCAGGCTTTGGAAAAACACTTAAAATACATTTCAAGGAAATGGTCATAAAAAGTTCAAAAGATTTGGTTGATCTAGACCCACACCTATTTGTGCCTTTTGAGGCAACATTCTTGTGTTTGTGTGCTTGCTTTGTTTTCGTGTCAAAGAAACATCAAAAATCAGTTCCAAAAACAAGTATTCATCCAAACATAAACATTTTAAGAAAGCAACAAAGATCGAAAACAAAGAGCAAGAGTATCAAATTATATGACCATTCTTCACATCCTGAGAAAGAAGAATCTTCGTCAACATGTCAACTTGAAAAGAAGACCATTGAGCTCAAAGACTCTTATCAAAAGGAGGAAATTCTTCTATCTTAATAGACAAATCTTTGTCTCTCATAGAACCTTCCTACGTCGCATGCGTCTATACCTTCAAGGGAAATCAAACGAATTTGATCCATAGTCATTAAACCGCAGAGCATTTACACAATACAAAGCTTTGAGTTATCACAAAAACAAAGGAGGTAAGATCAATCATGCCTTCTTTCCCAATGTTTGTATCACCTATAACTCAGCTAGGGTAGAACCACCAACCCCTGAGCAAGAAGAGGAAGAGTTTGTTCCTTTTTTAAGACAGTTTCTATTGAAGTTAACATTTCATCCATTCTCACATTCACATATCATCACTCCATTCCAACTCTCAAAACATCCAAAAGGTTTTTGTCCTAATTTCTATTTTAATATTGCTTGAATCAAACATAAACGATTCACTTTTAGATTGTCTCTACATCTAGGATAAGCTCATCCTAAGAGACATTTCTACGTAGGTTAAAACTAGTCTATGAGTGAATCCTCTCATTACTAGGTAGTTGAGTTTGTAACACATCTCAAATCTCTCTAAACCTCATCACATCAAACTTTGTCAATCCAACACAACAAGCAATTCAAGAAAGAAATTTCGTAACATATACATTTTAGTGCTAGAGATCAATATGCAAAACACTTCACCAAACATCAATCTTTCATTTCATCACCAACTCATCATCATTTTCATCAAACTTTAACAAAAACTTGTAAACAAAATGTCTCATACCAGATCAAGATCTAGACAACTAGAAATTGAAGACGAAGAGGAGGAAAATATCAATGAGTTCCAAGAAGCCCTTGGAGGAAATATAAATGATGAAAATCCAGACACTCCTACTCCAGCAGCAATAGAAAGGGCCCAACACAACCCTCTCTTTAATAGACTTTTTGATGAAATACTCAGGAGCAATGTTGATGCTCACTTTTTAAGACTTGCTCAAGAAGGGGCTAAACTACCCTCTGACTTTGATGTAGCACAACTAAGACAAGCATCAGAACGCCAAAGTCATAATAAGGATGAAAGAGGTTGAGAACACATCAGATACAACATTCATCAAGGTAATCCCCCACCGCCTCCTCCTCCAAATGAAATAGACATGTTGCGGCAACAAGTTGAAAATCTCGCCCAACAACTTCATAGCGGTGTAAAAACCAATCAATTTTTACTCAATGACATTTGTCCCTATCCCTTTGATAGGAATCTTCATATGCCACCTTTTCCACGAGGGTTTGAAACACCCAAGTTTGAAAAGTATAGAGGAAAAGGAGATCCTCGTGATCATGTTAGAGAATTCCATTCAGCTTGCCTCGAAGTGGCATATGAGGGTACATACCTAATGCGACTTTTTCCCCAAAGCTTGGGAGGAACAACCACATCATGGTTTTTCCGATTACCAGGTGGCATTAGGACATTTGAAGAAGTCATCCAAAAATTCATGGCACATTACTCACACAACATTGAACGTGATATCACAATGGTTGATCTATGTAACACTAAACAAAAACTAGGTGAGCTATTTTCAGTCTTTCTGCAATGATGGCGTCAAATGTCTAGCAGGTGTTCTCTTCGGTTACCTGAACAAGAACTAGTGGAAATATTTATTTCCAACTTAAATGACGAAATGGAATTTCACCTAGATGTAAAAGACACAGACTCTTTCAATGACATGATCACAAAAGGCTTAAAATGTGAGCGGGCTCTCATCAAAAAAGGGCTTATCAAAATATATAATGAACCAAAGGATGGCCCTCGCCCACGCTTCAATAGTGACAAGCCTAACTTCTGGAACAAAAACAAAAATGTCATCAACGATAGGGTTGTGGATGCAAGAACTATCAAAAGTGCACAACCTATGGTTCGATTTGCAGGACAGAATCCCCCACCCAAGAATAACACAGTTGCTCCTCCAAGTCAAGGCTGCAACACATCTCAAGAGGAACCCAGACAACGTCAACAAAATTTTAAACCAAAACAAACATACACTCCCTTAGGGGAACCCATCAAAATAGTGTTACGTCAACTGGTTTCTCAAAATCTGGTTACCTTACCCAAAACATCAAATTATGAACCTCAAGTCAAGCCTTCATGGTAGAGGGATACTGAGCACTGCGACTTCCATCAAGGGAAAGGACATAAGACAAGCAATTGTCACAGATTGAAAGATCTTATTCAGGATCTTATTAACCGAGGTGAAATCGAAATCGAAGGACATGACCTAAAGACAACAAACAATGATCATCTTATGTTTAAAAATCCACTTACATCACAAGATCAAAGGGGTCCTTCCACTTCAGGGAGAAACACTTATACCACCAATTATACACAAGCCACGTATAATTACACTGTGAATCACCTATATGATGTCGATGAACAAATTGCTACTATTACCATCAAAAATCCCAACTCCAATTGCAATGTTGTTACACATCGCAGTAAGATTACCATAAAAGCAGCTCCACAAGGCACCCCATCTATCCCAAAGCAGTATAACCTTATGGAATAGTTAGACAAAACGCCCGGACTAATATCTATCTTAGAGCTATTGCGCCTATCTCCATCCCATAAAACAATCTTGGACCAAGCTCTCCAAGAGGCATTAGTCCTTGCAAACCTAAATATAGATCGGTTCCAAGCCATGGTTGGAAATCTAAGGTCATCACCTGGTCTCACTTTCTCTGAAAGTGACAACTCCTCCTTCCAACAACCTCACAATGCCTCACTCCACATTGAAGGGTTTATCAACCAACATAGGATCAAGCGAGTCTTGATTGATAATGGAGAAGGCTTGAATATATGTACTCTACAATTAGTCACATCTTTGGGATATGCAATTGAATCAGTCGATCCCCACAAGAAGATAATAATCAAAGCCTATGATGATGCAGAGCGTTCATCCAAAGGAGCTATTGTGCTACCAATCCGAGTGGGCCCTGTGGTGAAACACATCATCTGTCAAGTTTTAGACCTTCCTCTACCATACAATTTGTTGTTAGGAAGACCTTGGATACACGCCATGCAAGTCGTTCCATCCACCTACCATAAGTGTATCAAGTTCCCGCATAATGGTGTAGAAATCACAATCCTGAGCGATGCAAACCCCTTTGCATATTGTCATAATATAAGTCATCAACCAGAGATTACCATTCCCAACAATAGAGAAGCCATCTCCTTCACATCATACTTAAGTCTAGCCTCTCTTTCCAGTTCAAACACCACTATACCCCAGCAAGAGAAGCTCAAGATGAAAATAGTAGAGGAAGGTCCTGGGGAATACAATCTCAGCCAACTCTTTTGTGTTGGACAAATGTCCACTTCTCCTAGAACACATGGTAAACCTCAACGGTTACTTCAACAACCACTGATCAAGCCCAACATGTACTTTGACGCCATTCATCCTTGGAAAGAGTCAAGAAGAAGAGACCAGTGATGAAGACTTAGCAGAATGGATATATAAAGATCCCATCACCACCGATATTCTGCAAGCTAAGCTTCCCACAGATCAATATGGCAAAGGCCTTCTCATTATGCAAAGAATGGGTTATGAAGGCCAGAATGCTTTAGGACCTTGCAAGCAAGGACAACATGAACCGCTACAGCCAGAATTAAAACCCAAAGATAACACTGGCCTAGGCTTTCAAAAGGAAATCCTTCCTAAGCTCAGATTCAAAGGAAAACCCAGCAAACCACTATATCAACCTATTACAAAGAGGTCACCTTTGATTATAAAAGCAACACCGTGCACCATAGAAATTTCCCCATTGAGGCTAAAAATCCCAACAAAACCATCTGCAACACCCATCATCCCACCAATCAAACCAACAATCCCATCAGTAACAACAATAACATCAATAGCACCATTAGCAGCAACAACTGTATCAGAACTCACAACAGTATCTACAACATCAGTAGTTCCAGCAGAAGCGACAGAGTCAACACTACCAATACTCCTCGTATTGGATTTGTTGATCCCCATAATCCTTCTTGCAGCACCAATCATTTCATCTACAAAGGTACATCAACTGATCACACTTGCAGTGTTTAACTCAAAAGATATCCCAGTATGGTACAGTAACCAGTTACTGGAAAGTGACTTAGAAACTGACTCACATGAGTGGGAATTTGATTCCATACAACTTCATACTTCAGATGAGGAAGACACATCACCACCTCCACCCCACAAAGACATCCCTATTTACGAAGAAGCACAGATAAAGACCTCTTGGGTTCCTGAGCTGGAAACTTCTTCCACAAACCCTACGTCGCATCCTACGCCAGATTCTCATAGGGAGAGTACCATCAACGACCTTCACCACAACGTCTTAACCCTCACTGATACATCTAACGAACTTAACCTAATCGATGAGGTAATGCCCATTATGCATCCTGAACTCATCGAATGGAACCAACCTAATCCCCCATGTCTTGACCATTTCCAAAACGATGAGGCGATTATTGACTTTTTGGAACTATGGGATAACATACCAAGCGGGGATCACAAAGTTGGATTCACCATAGAACTTAATAGCGCAGCATACTTTGGGGCAGATGCCAAACCTTTCAGGTGCAAAAATATAACAATACAACATGGATCTTCCATTGAAAACCACATTGTGGCACTGTTTGATCTAGCAAAAGTAAAAAGAAAGAGCGTATCCAACAGTGAAAACTTCTCTAAAGCGCCTAAGGATGAAAGGTTTGACATTCTCCCCTCTAGTACACAACAGGAAAGATCAACAATTCTCATTGAAGAGACAAAAGAATACAACATGGGGACTCTTGAAAGTCCTCACCACATACATCTGGCATCTCTTTTAACTCCAAAGGAACAACCTAAGTTTGTAGAGTTCTTCCAGAAGCGTCAAATCAACTTCGCATGGTCCTATGCAAACATGTCTGGTCTTGATCCTGATTTATTCATGCATCACCTCACCGTAGCAAAAGGAGCCAAGCCTATCAAGCAAAAACTTCGCAAGATGCATCCTCAGATTGCGGTATTAGTCAAGGCAAAACTCAAGAAACTCTTAGATGTTTGCTTTATTAGACCAATTGATTATGCAGATTGGATATCCAATATTGTGCTTGTTGGTAAACCAAATGGGGGCATCCGTATCTGTACTGACTTCAAAGATCTGAACAAAGCATGTCCTAAAGATGACTTCCCCCTACCAAACATTGACATAATAGTAGACCTAACAACAGGACATGCCATGCTTTCAATCATGGATGGCTTTTTAAGGTACAATCAGATAAAGATCGCACTAGAGGATCAACATAAGACGACCTTCACATGTCCATGGGGAACCTAATGCTGGAATGTAATGCCTTTTGGTTTAAAGAATGCAGGAGCGACCTATCAAAGAGCAATGACCACCATATTTCATGACATGATGCATACTATAATGGAAGATTATGTTGATGACTTACTTGCAAAATCATTAACAAGAGAAGGTCATCTAGAAATATTAGAGAAAATCTTTGACAGACTGGAACGATATCATGTTTGACTCAACCCAAAGAAATGTGTATTTGGAGTAACCTCAGGGAAACTTCTAGGATACATTGTCTCAAGCAAAGGTATTGAGGTCAACCCAACAAAAGTCAAAGCAATCATGGACATGCCACCACCAACGAACATCAATTAGCTAAGGATATTACAAGGACGACTACAATCCATCCGAAGATTCATTGCACAACTAGCAGATAAATGTCACCCATTTACACACCTGTTACACAAGAACATTCGCTTTCAATGGGATGCCAGAGGCTAGCAAGCATTCCAAATGCTTAAAGACTATCTCATGAATATGCCATTACTGATCCCACCAAATCCAAGTAGGCCTTTATTACTCTATATATCAGCAACAAGTACAACATTGGGTGTACTATTGGCACAACACAATGCAGAAGGGAAAGAGTGCACGTTGTTTACTACATCTCTTGCACACTAGTTGGCTATGAACTCAATTACACACCTATTGAGAGAGCTTGCCTAGCAATAATCTTGGCAGCCACTAAACTGAGGCACTATCTATTGACACATAAACTCCAGCTAATTGCAAAGATTGATCCACTCAAGTACTTACTCAGCAAAGCAGCATTGACAGGCCACTTGGCCAAATGGGTGATGATTCTAAGTGAATTTGACATCGAGTATGTGGATTGTAAAGCTATTAAAGGACAAGTCATTGCAGATCAGTTGGCCGATGCACCACTCATAGGCGATCATCCTCTCATTTCCAATTTTCCAGATGAAGAGATATTCATGATCACAACAACACAACCATGGAAATTATACTTTGATGGTTCATACACTAGGCATGGCTCAGGGGCAGGCATTCTATTTATCACACCTCAAGGTGATAGTATCCCAAAGTCTTACAGGCTCACATTTCCATGTACAAATAACATAGCTGAATATGAGGCCTTGATCACAAGACTCGGGCTAGCCATACAATGGAAGTTCCAAGAACTACAAGTATATGGCGACTCCCAACTGGTCATTCGACAAGCAACAGATGAATATCAGACCAAGGATGACAAACTCATGCCGTACAAGCAAATGGTGGACAACTTAAAAACATCATTGACTACTATCACCTTTGAGCAGATACCCAGAGATCAAAATCGAGCTGCTAACGCTATGGCTACCATCGCATCTCTCCTAGATCTTCCACAGAATTCAACACGCTACGAGTTCTTGGTAGAATAGCTTTGGATCCCCACTTATGATACCCCTGAATCTGAGATAATATGTCGCCTTATCAGTTCTGAATCCCCATGGTATGGTAAGTTCTACACCTACCTCCGCGATCACACACTTCCTCCTAACCAATGTAAAACCTTCATTCGCCAAACCGCTCGATATACCATTATTGTTGAAACCCTATACCGACACAGTCTTGATGGTACTCTCCTTCAATGTCTAGAATAGGATGAGATAACAAAGGCCTTGGAAGAGGTACATGAAGGAATTTGTGGAACTCATGCAAACAGTCTGTCACTAGCCAAGAAACTCCTGTGCACTGAATACTATTGGCCATCCATGGAAAAAGACTCCTACTACTTTGTCAGAAAGTGCAAGAAATGCAAAGTTCATGGAGACCTGATACATGCACCAGCAAAGGAATTGCAACCAATCACAACACCATGGCCCTTTTGTCAATGGGGCCTTGACCTTGTGGGTAAAATCCATCCATCTTCATCCAACGACCACAAATTCATTATTACAGCCATTGAATACTTCACAAAGTGGATCAAAGTTGTTCCACTTACCCAAGTCACCGGCAAGCTAATCGCCTCATTCATCCTTAATTACATCATCTGTCGGTATGGTGTACCCATGTCCATCATCACAGATAACGGACTTCCTTTCAAAAATCAGGATGTCTGTGAGCTCTGTAAGAAATTTCACATCCAACACTGCTTTTCCACTCTCTATTACCCACAAGGCAATGGTCAGGCCGAACCATCAAACAAAAACATATTAAGAATCCTCAAGAAGACAGTCAATGATGCCGGTCGTGATTGGCATGTTCAATTGAATCCAGCAGAATGGGCGTATCGAACTAGCATTCGAACCCCTACAGGCGCAACTCCCTACTCACTAGTCCATGGCGCATAAGCTATCTTACCTATCAAGGTTGAGATACCATCTCTACGAGTTTCCTTGCACAATCTCATCAATGATGAAGCATACAGAGTATCCCATCTCCAAGACTTAGAGCTACTTGATGAGAAGCAACAAGATGCATACAATCACCTCAAAGCCTATCAACAATGCATGAGCAGAAGCTATAATCATTGGGTTAGACCTCGTACATTCGAGGTAGGTGATCTTGTTCTTCAAGAAAATCCTCGTAACCAACCAAATCAAGAACATCAGGGAACGTTTGAATCAAATTGGTTGGGTCCATATGTTATCACTATTGTATTTGGGTCTGGGGCATATCAGTTAGCTACTTCAGAAGGAGAACCGCTAGCAGATCCGATCAACAACATGCACCTCAAACGGTTTTATACATAAGCTGCACAGAGCATCAGGCTCCCATGCATATCGAGAAAAACACCAAAAACATTCAGATAAATGTCCTGAAGAAAATACAAAAACATCAAAATAGTAAAAAAAAAAAATTATGCATCCAAACGGTGAACAACCACTCCAGTGGCACCTTGGGTAAGTGCGATGGTGAAAACCTGGCAAACAGGCACCACTCGTAAAGGCTATGGCTCCATTGTTTTTCAGACTTGTTGTGATCACGTTCATTGCATCCACTCATCCATCTGTCCAAACCATGACGGGTTATTGATCTGCAATCTAGGATAATACTTCACGCATATCGCATCTCGCTTTTTCATAGTCATGTCTAAACTGGGGGTAATACCCTTACTCTAGTTTGATGGAAGTGGATACTACATTGTTTTGTGATTCATTGAGTTCTTCATTGAAAACTATCTCTCAAAATCCAAAAACATTCAAAACTGTCTCACAAAATACCAAAAACATTGGAAACCAATCAAAATCCAAAAACATCAGAAAACATTAAATCAATCAAAGACATGGCACCACCCTATACATACATTTTTTCAAAGCAGATACCAAGCAAAACATTACGAAAAACTCCAACGATGACCACTTAACCAAACAATCAACATCAAACACGCAAAATGTCTAAAACAAGGATGCATCCTTCCTTACCAAAACAAAGACAAGATGACATTTTCTTTGACAAGAAAATTTGGTTTAAGCTATCAAGTACTTGGTTGATTTGTAGGTTATTCATTCGTTTATATATATATATATATATATATATATATATATATATATATATATATATATATATATATATATATATATATATATATATATATATATATATATATATATATAAAGTTCCTACAACATTGTTTGTGTATCTTCTGCGAATTGTTCTGATGAAGTACTGGGGCATGTCCTAATGGTGTCTATGTGGGAAGTTCACTAAGCTATGTGATCATAGGAAAAATACAGTCATAGATCACTACGGCTTGCTAACTACAGCATATACCTTGACCATATGGGCATGAACCATTATCGAGGATCCATATTCTTCTTTTCTTTATATATATGTTGTTTGCTTGGAGGTACCATGCTCCATCCTTGGTTCCTACTGCCTCATCCAAAATGGGTTATCTCTGAGTATGGTATGAACTTGTCTCAGGATATGATCGGCATATGATCAAGGAGGACATTCCAATTCATGCATGAAAGGAGATAATCCTTGTCTGTTCCGCAAGCAATACTCAGGTCAACTTGATCCATTATATCAAGTTGCTTGTATTAACTTGCTATATCAAAATTCATGTAAGGAATACTCAGGTCATCTTGAATCATTATGTCAAGTTGCTTGTATTTTCTTACAACATGTTAAAAATATCAATGATGAAAATAATGCATTATGGATCGTCATTCCATCTCATCTGTTTATATATTACATTCTATTGTATTCCACCCATCCATACATTCATAAATAGCTGCATATCATTCATACATAGTAATGACAATGGGTGCATACTTTATTTTCCTCTTCTTCCATAGGAATGAGTCCTAGGTCCTCCATATCTTCTATCTAACATCGAATCCCCCCCTCACCCTCCCTATCTTGATCATCAACATCATCATAATCCCTTCATCGTTTCCCATCAACCCAATCAAGCCATGTTCATCACCATCCATATCTAAAAGGAGGGACTGTGTTTCCCATCCTCATTCATCCACACAATCAAGCCAGTTACTCTGTCTGCATAGGCACATCGACACACACACACCTAGACTATCAACAGATACTCTGATCAAGTTTCATCGGGTCTCAACAGGTAATCGATCATGGTAAACCTAGACTACATTAGGCATTTATCATAATGACCTAGTCTCAACGGGGCTTCTATGATTCACCACAACCATCCATCACAACACATACACTATCAGTTGATCAACCAATCAAACACAATCATAACGGACAATTACATCAATTGTCTAAGTCTCAACGAGTATTTTGCTTCCTATACCTTGACTTCATCAGGCAATTACATCAATTGTGTAAAGTCACGTTAGGTCATTTTGATTCACTTACTCAGACTTTATCTTGTCCAAGCGATCAATTGACATCAACTATCACGCTTTGACTTGACCGGGGCAATTTAACCAATTGCACTAGATTGTTCAACAAATTTTAATCAATTGTATAGCATCACTCGAAAGCACAACCACCACATTTGCACTGTATCTCCTGCATGACCTAAGGGTACTCACTGGCTTGATGTTTCTCCATATTCATTCTGATTTCTTCTATTCTTTCACCAGTATTGCTAAAATCTTCTCTTCTATCACCCCGCCGATTTTCATTCTTTTTCGAGAGATCGCCTGATTTTTTGAATTTTTTTGTCGATTTCTCGAGGGGGCATACCACCCATTACATTAACATTTTATGGGGCACATTTCTTCACACCTATGTTTCTTTCTTTGAAACAACGCGATAAACCGCACCGTCTCAAAGAGGGGCAAATGTAGTCACATAAATTTGTCCATTTTAATTAAATGAATATTTCATATTTATTTGATTAAAAATCCACTAACCATCAGTTAATTAAATTAACATTTAATTAATTCATCTTCAAACATTCTCCTATTAATTAAATAAATTATTCAATTTAATCCTCTTTCCTCTTTTAAATAAATTAAATAAAACATTTATTTAAATCACTATTCCCCCCCCCCACTTGCATTTTCCTACATATGCAAGTTGCAACCACAAGTTGAAATAAATTTATTTTATTTTAATTAAAATCCTATTTTCCCTCACCCACCAAATCCACTTGCACTCCTAAAACCCTCTTCTAGATTCTTCTAAACCCTTCCTAATTAGCCTAATCCATCCCCTAATTATTGTCACATTCCTAAGCAACTTGGAGTCACTTTTCAAAGACTTCAAAGTCTTTGAAAAACATTTAATGCTTTGTGTGTTCAACAATTTAACCTCTAAAGTCTTCCAAACCACTTATGGCTCTTACATGACCATTTATGGTTAACCCCTAACTCAACCCTCATGTGACTCATGTGTCTCCTCAAGCATTTATTGCTTTGACCATGGTTATCCCTTTTACCTTTGCACAAGAGTTTATCCATTGGATAAAAGCTTTATTCTTTGAATAAATAATTTATTCACTCAACCCAACCTTGACCTTAACTCCCAAGTTAACTCTCAGGTCATGTCAAGCATTTAATGCTTATTCCCTCTCCTCTCAATCTATCTCATATTGACACTTGTCATCCTAAGATTGGGTTGAAAGCCATCAAATGGATTGAATATCATTCAATCCTGACCCTTGTTGAGATTACTCAATCTTAACCCTCCATTGCTCCATTTTACCTATAAATAGAGCTCACATTCCTCATTTTCAAATCCTCAGAAGCCTCAAGCATTCTCAAGCATTTAGCATTCATAGTCATAATCCTGAAAACTTGTATGCATTTAATCTATAGTGAATTTGAGAGAGAGCATTTAGCATAAATCACATATATTGTCATTTTGGACTAAAATAAATCTTAGTTCATTTCATAATATATCTAATTAGTTTGTTTTACACTTGCATGGCATAGTTAATCATCTACAATCTTGAATCTCCATAAGCATCCATAGTGCAGAAAGCTACTGAGAGCTATACTAGTTTGGAACTTGGAGAGGAGAGGAACAAAGGAGAAGGAGCTAAGAGCATGTTAAAAGGCATTTGGAGATGCCTTGTTGTATTTACTTCCATAGTTAAATCCTTTATCATGTTTTTAGTGTCTCTTTTGATATGCTTGCTTAGATTAGTTTTTGGTTGATTAACACTAATAGTTTCTTGTGTTTTTGTGTGTTATACGACCACAGGCCTTTAATCTAATCTTTTCTCCATTTTGTAGAGCATCATTTGGTGAACCCGATATGAATCAAGCACCCAACAACATTTTTTTTGTTTTCAAAACTAACTTTTGACTGTTTATCTTGACACACAGGTCGTGCTTTAGCGCTTTTGTTCTCGCTTTAGCGCTATTGTAATTTGGTATTTTAGCGCTATTGTCTTTACAATAGCGCTATTATCTCAAATTTAGCGCTATTGTCAGTATATTAGCGCTTTTGAGTCTTAACTAGCACTTTTGTTTCTGTATTAGCCCTTTTGTATTGTAAAAATATTTTCTTTTAGTGCTTTTGTCTATATTGTAGCGCGTTTGTGTTAAGTAGCGCTTCTGTTTTCACACAAAGTAGCGCTATTGTAATAGAACGTTGTAGAAAAGGCCATGTAACCGACAAAATACATTTTCTTAGACTTGTAGAAGCCCACCATATGGTCGCATTTTACTAACTATTTGCTTCATGTGCTGGTTTTAAACTAACCCCGTTTGTTACTTAAAATCAAAAACTTTCATTTAGTGCTCTAAAATTCACTAAAACAAATTTCATTACTTGCAAGTTAGGGTTTTAATTTTCATTTGGTGCTCTAAAAACAACAACTTCAAATTTGCTTTCATTGCAAGTTAGGGATACATTTTATTTTGGTGCTTAAAACAAAACAAGCCAAATTTTATTTCTTGCATCAAACTAAAATTCACAATCAACACTTCGTTTAGTGCAAGTTAAAAAGAATCCCAAATTTGTCAAAGTTATTCTCAAAATGATTTACTTCCATAGTTAAATCTTTTATCATGTTTTTATTGTCTCTTTTGATATGTCTACTTAGATTAGTTTTTGGTTGATTAACAATAACAGTTTCTTGTGTTTTTGTGTGTTATATGACCACAGGCCTTTAATCTAATCTTTGCCCCATTTTGCAGAGCATTAGGAGTCACACCAGGGTTCGCAGTCTTGTGGGGCAGAGTAGGTCCAACAACAATCTTCCTACCTAGTGCAGAGGGAGGAGACATCAGAGCTCTAGGGGGAGACAACAACAACCAGGCCTCTGCGAGCGATGAGGGCGAGAGGCCACAATGGAGATAGTGGAGGAGGAGTTTGAGTCCAAACTGAGTTGTACCAACGGCTAGGGCTTCCACCATCGCCAGTTGGACCACCAGTCGTGCCATGAGTGCGACCAGCAGCAACAACAACTATCGAGGGATCCTCAGTAGGGTAGCTCTGTAGGATCTGGACTAGCAGAGGGGTGATCTTGGTATGTACTTGTAGTTTTAGTTGATGTACATTAGTCTTTTCTTTGTATATGCATAGATGTGGAGATTTTTGGACATGATGGATACTGATGTGACATGTTTTGTGCTTGTAGAGAGCATAGCTGAGTGGTTGAACTTCATCCACGAGGCGCTTGCGGAGTTCATTTCTGATGTGTAGACTCAGGGTCCTCTGTTGGATATCTATCGGGCCCTCCAGTCAGTAGGGAGACATGTGCATTTGTCCAATCTTGTAGCACAACTACGGAAAACATATGAGGAGGGTCGAGTCGAGCTAGTGCACGGAGTAGCACAGCTAGCCACTATGACAGGGCAACAAGATCAGGCCTTGCAGGAGGTCCACACTGTTCTCAGAGAGAGAGACCAAGAAAGGACACGAGTTGAGAGTACCGAGAGGGCACATGACGTTCTATAAAGCCAGGTCGATGACCTCCAATGACAGGTGGACGTCGTATAGTAGGGCGTCGCAGGTCACTTAGACCACCCTTGAGTGTGCCAGCTAATGGGAGATCTCGAAGCATCATGCCAATGAGAGATGGAAGCACGAGAGGAGATGATGACATAGCGGGAGACTATCATTGAGCTATGAGGAGAGCTGAGGGGTCTACGATTGTGGAGCACTACTGCCACGAGGTCGTAGTCGAGCTCAGTCAGACAATGTTCTCATTAGGACCAGGATCCTCCAGCCCCAGCGAACCTCAGGTACTCGCCCACTAGGGCAGTCATGAGACATTTGTTGATTCATTTCATGTACAACATTTTAGAGTATATACATAGATGTATTTTTGTATATCATAGACACATACGACATCATCATGTGTTTTTGTAGTGATGAGATACATGTACATTGATATAATACATTAGACACACACACACACAAATATATATACAAGATGCGATATTGTGGCTCCATCTTGTGTTCTTATTGATGGATGTTGTTATTTTATATGCTCATGTGATGGATGATTTAGAGTTAGATGCTTATCTTGATTTAATTTGCATATGTTTGTATGCATGATTAAATCTTATGATGATCTATATCTAGAAATATGACACATGTACATGTGCACACACACGTGGATGTACCAATGCATAGTCATTTTATAACATAAAGATGAATGTCATGTCGATGAAGAATATGTGTCAGGACATGACCCCCCTCCCATAGGCAGTTAGGTATCGCGTGTGATGTATAGTATCTACATAGGTGTGTAGCACTGATTGGCTCTTTAAGGGGAGTGTCATCCATGGAGGATAAACCATAGGCACTAGAACCATAAACAAAGGTGACGATGTACAGACCTAACCAATTCAAGCTAAACAACCAGGTCACCTATCTTAAAGGTCTAAGGTAGCACACTTTGGTTATAATGTTTGGATAGAGACTTTTGATAAGCTTGAAGATGTTGAAGGGCCTTTAAGTGGCACTCATCCAATAATTCAAGTTCATTTAAATGAAGAGTGTGATAGGAATCATCATCAATAACCTCTTTAAGGAGACCCGCAAAGAGGGAATCTCCAATTCAAGAGGAATAATACTGTCGACACCATACACGAGGTTGTAGGGCATCATTCTTGTAGTTGTACGAACACTCATGTGATAGGCCCATAATGTGTATATTAACTACAAATGCCAATCTTTATCATGTTTAGTGACGGTATTGCGTAAGATCTATTCAATGGTTTTGTCAGATGCTTCCTCTTGACCATTAGATTGCTGGTAGTAAGGTGTAGAACAACGATGTTGGATGTGAATTTTTTTAAGAAACTGTTTAACCTCATCGTTCTTAAAAGGCATACCATTATCAGAAACAAGGGTAGTAGGCAAGACAAATCAAGAAATGATGTTATACATGATGAAGCCACAAATCATATCAGCAGTAGTCAATCTAAGCGGCACTGCCTCGACCCACTTAGTGAAGTAATCTGTAGCAGTGATAATGAAGATGTGACCTGGATATCTTGCCAATGATGTCCAATCCCCGAGTCTAAAAAGGCCACAGAGAGACTTGACTACGAAGCTCCTGCGCAGGGGCCTGAATGAGGTTGCTATGTTGTTGACATTGGGGGCACTTTTTGACAAAATCAAAGGAATATTGTTCCATCATTTTCCAATAATGCCCCACATGGATCAATTTGTGTATCAAAGATTTTCCTCCAAAATGCCCACCTCCAGAGTCTGAATGGGCTTTCTAAAGGGCAAGGGGGATCTCCGCTTTTGTTAGACATCACAAAAGAAGGTCATTGTATGATCTCCTAAAAAACATGTTAGATAGGAGAATGTAATGAGTGGCCAACTTTTGAATCCGCATGTACGAACTTTTGTTGGCGTCATCAGGAAAACTTCCAATCTTTTAGATAATTAAAAATGTGTGCAAACCATTCTCCTGAATCGACATGGGCACACATAAGATCATCAAATTGAGTTTGATCAGATATGGCTAGAGAGTGGAGGACTTGTACTATAAGGGAAGCAATGCTTTCCATTGCACACGCATGATGATTTTCCCTCCGTGAGATGTTATCGATCGTGTAAGTAGCAAATTGCTTCAGTATGGTCAATATCAAAACCTTATACTAGGACAACTTCAACTGCTTAACACGATAGCAACCCATCACTTGGTTTACAATAAGTTTAGAATCTCCATGGATGTGGATGATATTTACTCCCATGGCAATCGTGACATGAAGTCTTGCAATTAGGGCCTCGTACTCGGTGATGTTATTGGTATAATGAAATTCTAAACGAAAAGAGAGAGGAACTGGCTTTTCTTCGAGTGAGATGAAAACCACATCTTCGCCTGAGCCAATTTGACACCTTGAACCGTCAAAATACATGTCCCACATGGAATCCTGGTCAATGATCAAAAAATCCTCATTGGGGAAGAGGTCTAAGATGGGAAAAGACTTGCTTGAGGGAGCATCAACTAACTGATCGGCAATGACTTTCCCTTTGATTGACTTTTGAGTTATGAAGTGCAGGTCAAATTCAAAGAGAAGCATCATTCACTTGCCAGCCTTCTCGAGAGATCAGACTTCGCAAAGAGGTGCTTGAGGATATCATTCTTAGAAATGACCCGTGTTTCTGCATGGAGGATGTAGTGTCTCAGCTTTTGAATCGCGAAGACAAGAGATAACCATTGTTTTTACACAATAAAATATCGGGTTTCGTATCGTATTAAAGTGTAGTTGATGTAATAGACTTCTCTTTCCCGCCCTTCAAAATCGCATTAGCACCTAAGCGCAAGATGAGGTTGAAATATATAGGAAGAAATGTCTATCAGACATAGCCAGAATTAGGATAGGAGGATTTGCTAGGTAATCCATGATGGAATCAAATGCCTTTTGACATTCCTTATTCCATTTGAAATAGGTACCTTTCTTCAGCAATCATGTAAAAGGGAGGGTATGATCAGTCAATTGTGCCATGAACCGATGAATGGCTTGGATCTTCCCCTGCAATCTACGAAGCTAAGAGATATTCTTAGGTGGAGGCATGTTCACAAAGGCATCGATCTTATCTGTGTCTATTTCGATTCCTCGACGGGAGACAATGAATCTTAGGAGCTTCCCGATGTCAACATCGGAGACACACTTAAGAGGATTCAATCTCATTCTATACAACCAAAGCCTTTCAAAAACCAGACAAAGATTTTCAATATGCATTTCGGGTGCTAAGGATTTTACCAAGATATCATCGAAATAGTCTTCTAGGACCTTATGGATGAAATCATGCAATAACAAGGTCGTGGCTCGTTGATAGGTCGCTCTTACGTTCTTCAACCCAACCAACATGATGATATAGCAAAAGGTTCCCCAAGGGGTTGTGAAAATAGTTTTATATTGATCTTATGGGTTAATACAAATCTACTTATAACTCGAAAAGTCGTCAATGAATGAGAGTAAAGCATACCCCACAATCATATCAATATTCAATAGAGGAAAGTCATCCTTGAAGGAGGCTTTGTCCACATCTTGAAAATCAATGTAAATACAGATGCGACCATCATGTTTGCTTACTGGGACAATGTTTGAGATCCAAGGTGAATAGTCAATGGAGCGGATAAAGCCAACTTTTAGGAGCTTCTCTATCTTGGTCTTGACTAATGAAGCCACCTTAGGATTCATCTTTTGAATCTATTGCTTCACCAACTTAGCGTCAAGTTTAAGCACAATGGTGTGTATCATAGTGGACTCATAAATGCCAGGAATCTCCTCATAAGACCAAGTGAATATGTCAAGGAATTGATGTAGAAAGTTGGAATATTATTTGAATTCTTCGAAGGATAAGAATTTTCCCTTTTATGACCTTGTTGGGAGTCTTATCTGATAGTTCTGATACTTAATGTA
Organism: Cryptomeria japonica; assembly: GCF_030272615.1. Taxonomy (NCBI): domain Eukaryota; kingdom Viridiplantae; phylum Streptophyta; class Pinopsida; order Cupressales; family Cupressaceae; genus Cryptomeria; species Cryptomeria japonica. The sequence goes on along the minus strand of NC_081405.1, from coordinate 685,036,110 downwards.
AGTACAGATCCAATAGCCAACAAGATGAGAGGGGGGGTGAATCATACAAACTTAATCTTCCATAAAAACATCAGATTCAACCTCGGTAACATATACTTCGGTAATATAACCAAAACTGTTAAACATGCAAACTCAAAAGCATATAAACATCATAAAACTCATAACACAATATTTTACGTGGAAACCCAAATAGGGAAAAACCACTGTGGGATTTTAGACCCACTAAGATATATACTCTTCTAGAGTATGCTCGGTTAAAAGCAAATACTGTTAAAGATTACAAACACATTGCTAGATGTGACCCCGTTAAGGGATTTCCCTTAGATCTGTTAGGATCTTCACCTCGTTTGAAGTGACCTTGTTAAAGGATTTCAAACATTCAATCAGAATGTCACCTTGCTAGAGGGTTTTACAAATAAGACTGTTAAGTCCACTCGATTAAGAGATTTTCTGTCACTTTCACAAAATAACAGTAATAAAAATCTATCTGCAACTTCACATCTAAAATGCTAAAGCAGATTCTTATTTGCTCAATACAATCTAGACATAGAACTAATCTTGTCCATCTGCTGGGCTTCTATACTCTATTATTCAAACAGGTCTTCAAGCTTCTGTGCTTGGTAATCACTAGGTAACATCCCTGTGCATACATTTGCCCACATGCATTGTTTATCAATAGTTCCCTATTTATAAACAATTCGCCAACCGCTTAATCTCCTTGATCACACTTCCCATGATCAATCATAGCCATCAGATCTTCAAACCTGTCCAGGTTCAATGTATCCTTTGATCTGAAAAATGTTTTACCCCGCCTAGGAACTTGCATACATTTCTTGGAACTTGTGCTAGGGTAATGCAGTTCAATCTATGCTGTAGTTCTTCATGCTGATTTTCCTTTGCCATGGATTCATTAACAGACTTCATGCACGACATACCAATCATTTAATCAATTCCAGCTCATCAGCTTCCTTCATTAAATAATGTAGGTAAACATTTAATGTATTCTGTTATAGCTCGGTTACAACTCGGTAACAACTCGGTAAATACTAAACTTCACTCGGTAGACATTCCGCCTTCATTAACTGAGAGCGATAACCTTAGGGTTCACCGACTAGGTTCTTTGCTCGGTAACATAGTATAGTATTAACCTTACAATTTACAACATATGTATGATGTTAAAACAATCTAAACATCATGATCTCATCATTGTCTGACACGGTAATAGTTGCCCATTGAATACCTTATTCATCCCCTTATTCATCATTTTCTTTCTGTGTCTTTTACCGACATCTTTATACTCATCAAATCATACTTCTCAAGATATCGCAACATCATACTGAATTAGAAAATCAATTTCTTGACATCAATGACAAAATAATAATATTAAGACAATAAACATCCTTAATCAGTTATATCCATAATCATCAACAACCTTCTCAATATCCTTATTGAAATGCCAACAATCTCCCATTGTTTGTTATAATGCCAAATGCCAACAATCTCCCCCTTTGGCATTGATGGCAAAACCAATTGATTTGACCTAATTGATTCGGATTGTTGTGAGTTGTTTGTGAGATTCTGAAATGCTCTCTTCCTATCATCAGAATTCTCCCCCATACATTAGACTTCTCCTCTTTTCTCTAGTCTTCTCCCCCTTTTTCTTCAATCTTCTTTAGTCTTCTCCCCCTTTGACAACAATGCCAAAAAGTAAAGAACTAAGACATAAATTCTTCTTGTATGAAGTGAATTCCTATTGTAATGTGTCAACTTAGTCTCGGTCAGAGCATTTTGTCTTCAATTCCTGTTTCTTGTATTGTATTCTACATTGTTTCCTGCACACCTTTAGAAAACATCCTAAAGTGTGTAAATCAACATCAACTCCTAAAAGATATTTTGTAGAGTCATCGAATTGATGCTTTCACCGAACTCGGTCAATGAGTAGAAGATAGGGGTAGGACCCTTAACTTACTTCTGAGATACTCAAAAGTGTCCCTTGGTAGTGGCTTGGTGAAGATATCCGCTATTTATTCCTTTGTGCTAACATACTCCAACACCACTTTCTTCTCTTGAGCTTCTTCTCTAGGATAATGATATTTGATAGAGATGTGCTTTGTCTTAGAGTGTATAACAGGATTTTTTGAAATGTTAATGGCACTAGTATTGTCACAGAATATAGTTACTGGATCGGTAAATTTCTCATTTATACCTTCCAACAGTTGTTTCATCCATGCTATGTTGGTACAATTCAATGCTACAACAACGTATTCAGCTTCTGTTGTTGACTGTGAAACACATCCTTGTTTCTTGCTAAGCCAACTCACTAGTCTTTCTCCTAAAAAGAAAGCTCCTCCACTTGTGCTTTTTTTGTCATCAATGTTGCCTGCCCAATCAGCATCAGTATAAACTTTTAAATCAAAATCATTTCCTTTATGATATACTAAGCCATAATCCTCGGTGCCTTTCAAGTATCTAAAAATTCTTTTGATTGTTGTCATATGTGTTTCCTTAGGATCTGCAGAGAATCTTGCAACTATACCTACTGCATGTGTTATGTCTGGCTTGCTGTGAACAACATATTGTAGCTTTCCAATCATGGATCGGTAAAGTGTCTCATCAATAGATGCAGATTCATCATTTTTTGATAGTTTACAGTTGGTAGTCATAGGAGTACTTACTGGTTTTGAATCCTCCATTCTAAATTTCTTCAAGATTTCCTTTATGTACTTGGATTGAGTAATGAAAATCTCATTTTTCAAATACTTTATCTCACCGATTAATGACATCTCAAATTCTTTGCTCATTTCATTTCCAAAGTTCTTGCATAAAGAGTCATTTCCACAAAATATAATATCATCAACAAATATGGCTAAGATCAGTATTCCATTTTCATCATTCTTCATGTACATATTGTTGTTCTCACTTGTCCTTATAAAACAAATCTTAATCAAATAAGAGTGCAATCTTTCATACCATGCTCTAGGTGCTTGTTTCAGACTATATAATGCTTTGTTCAATTTACATACCAGATCTTTACTCTTGTCTTCAACAAATCCTTTAGGTTGTTCAATAAAAACTTCTTCTAATATTCCATTCAGAAATGCAGATTTGACATCCATTTGATATACTTTGAAGTTTTTGAAAGCAGCATATGCCAACAATGTTCTTACTCCTTCAAGTCTAGCCACAAGTGCAAAAGTTCCACCATAATCAATTCCTTCTTCTTGAGCATAACCTTTGCATACTAGTCTTGCTTTATTTCAAATGACCTCACCTTTTTCATTTAGCTTGTTTCTGAAAATCCATTTTGTACCAATTACATTTTTGTCCTTCGGTCTTGGGATTAGTGTCCATGTGTCATTCTTCTTGATTTGATCAATCTCTTCTGTCATAGCATTGTAAAGCGGAAAAATCGAACCCTAGTTGTTCTCCCCTCCCCAACTCCAAGGAGAGAGAAGGGAGATTCACTAGGGTTGATGGTTTTCACTTAGGAGGGACTTTACATTCAAAAGAGGGGTTGAAACCCACAAGATCCAATCCTACGCAATGCAAGATTGGATTCTATATGAGTTTCAAGGGTTAAGACAGCAAGGCTACCCTCTTTTGTAAAGAATGTAGATAGAATGATTAAGCTAGGAATACATAGAAAGTGAGAAAGATTCGCTTATAAACCGAGATAGGGATATAGGATGAAGTTGCGGACCTGGAATTAGCAGTAAAATGTCGAGACGGCACTGTCCTGCAAATTTGAGCAAAAGTTGACAGGACGATGGCGCCCGGCGTGCACATGGTCCTCCAAAAAATCCGCGAAACGAAGGGGGATCTGTTTGTCTCTGCACAAGGATTCCAGATCTTCAATTTCAGCCACGTACCTGCAACCTACACACAGAAAAGCGAAGACGATTGGGGGGTTAGGGATTAGGGGTTTGCCCTTAGGTCAAACCCCGGTTTTGGAATTAACCAAGAAATGAGAAATGTTGTAAATGTAAATGACCGTAATGTAAAACAAGTACTAGTACCTTGTTGTAAGGATGTTTGTATCCTTATATGGGAAGGTATAGATGTTGTTGTTTGTTGTATGTTGTATGTTGTAGCATGTGATCTCCTCTTCAATGGTTGAATCCTTGTCTTGAATGCAACACTTAGCCTTGAATGGAGACTTAGAATGATCAATTGCCTGAAGGAATGTTTGAATGCTTGAATGCTTGAATGCTTGAATGTTTGAGTATCGTTTCCACCTTTTTCGCCTCTCTCCAAATGAGAGAGGAAAATGTAGTTTATATACTTGCCAATTAGGGTTGATAGACTGATTTTCCCGACCTTAGGCCGACCAGGAAATGTTATTTTCCAATTTGCAAACAAAAAGACCTGAAGTCCCATAGGAGACCGGGCCCAAAATAGGGTCAGGGACCAGGGCGCTGGGCGCCCTCGTCCTGAAGGACCAGGGCACTGGGCGCTCTGGTCCCACCTCCTGGGACAGCAAGGTGCAAGGAGGGATCAGGCAGGGTGCTAGAAAAATGCAGTTTTTGATGTTGTGAACAAGTTTCGAGGTCTCCATTCAGGTTCAGTGTTGCGTCGCCATCGTGAAGACCCAAATGTAGTCAAAATTGCAAGTGTCACAATTTTAGGATGCTACATTTAGCCCCCACTTTAGCGGGAGTATAAGCGTACGCTCATACTTCCGGTAAAGTACAAGGAAACAACATTGAAAAACTTTCACCACGTCAAGGAGGCAAGATACACCAAGCCCCCAGTGGACTAAGGATCTTACGACTTCGATTGACAAAGTAAAAGGGAAGATCACGAGGGAGAACCATGAATGTCAGTAGTAAGGTTCCCTCACTATGAGTCATGCAAGAAAGATATCAAAAATTTTCAAGGCAAAGCTAAATTTGCCAAGAAATTTTCAAGTATCTTGAAAAGATATGAATGGGATGTATGCCCCCCTACGTTAAAGCGATTGCACACGCCTCACCGAGGGTGATTGCTTTAAGGTAGTGATACATATAAGAAATGAGAAAGGAGCACGTTATCACAAGGATTTAGCCCCCAAGTGTGAGATAAGCCCAAGGATAATAGACACAAAACACAAAGCACAAGGTGACTTCGCTTTCCTCGGGGTCAGTATGCTGTATGATAATTCATGTATATCATATGTATGTATGCATAATTTTTCTTCATTCCCCAATCAAGGAAGGTCACCTAGAAGAAGGGAACACATGTGTCTTTTGAGTCAACATGAGAGAGACCAAAAGAGATCTCAATGTTTTGCATCGTCCTCAAGTAGACAACACTAAGGACAACAAATAGAAGAATGAGAATAACATATAGAAGAAGTAACAAAAGAAATAGAGGAGGAGAGAATCTGCTATGCTAATGAAACTAGTCTAGCACGTCATCTACCCCCCGATCTTGTTGATCAACATTTCGGGAAGGCAGGGAACACGCTAGAGGAGGAACATTCAACACAGCAGATGGAGCTATCACAAGATCCAAACAAGGGCTATGTTCATGTTCCAAGCCACGTTGTTCTTGTCTAGGATCTAGGATAAGTGCTTTAGAAAATTCATTAGATAAATGGTTATCAACATCAACAAGTTCATGTTCACTATCAGAAGCAAGAGAAGTAACATTTTCATCTATATCATCATCAAGATTTATAAAAATAGGATCTTTCACTCGCACAGGATCAAGACCATCATGCATCTTATGTTTAGGAGATTTCGGCTCAATCGTCGGCTGAGGAGAAAACGGAATAATGCTTGTTGAAGGTGTTTTTGGGGATTGCAAAGTTTGAGAGGCAGCTGCCTGAGCTCTAAGACGACGCTTTCGTTGGTGTTCACATGCAGAACGATTTCGTCTAGTCTTAGTAGGAAGTTGAGAAGATTGAGGAGGAGGAATGTTCTCATCCTTATCACTTGGGTGTTTAGGTTGTCGTCTCTTAGGCTAAAAAATAGGAGAAGAGGAAGGTCTCTTCTCTCCATAAGAGGAAGGAGGAGGAACTACTCCATATAAGGGAGGAATATTTGGTTTAGGAAGGAGACCAAGTCCATCATGACGAGGAGGGATAGGTCTACTTTTGGGAAGTTTATTAGATATAGGCATAGTCACATCCATAGGGATGGGTTGGGAATCTTCTTGAGGAAAGACATTAGTTTTATCTTTCAAAGGAAGAACTTCCTTCTCAAGAACGATAGGAATGTCAAGTTTGGGTGTTCTAGGTTCACTTAGAGATAGGATCATATCTTTTTTCCACTTTTGATAAGATTTGAAAAGATGATCACTTCGCGGAGGAAGGGGTTGGAATTGTTTAGGCCAAAAATAATCAAGAGGAACGCTAGAAGTTCTTTCGGCTGGTTTAAAGAGACTATGATTGACAGTAACAACTTCACCATTATGGGGAAATTTCAAACACTTGTGAATAGGAGAAGCAATAGCTTTCATGGAAGATAGCCAAGGATAGCCTAGCTTCACATGAAATTTTTCGGATGATGGAATAATAGCAAAGTCCACATCAAGGGATTTGTTATGGACCTCAATGGGTAATGTAATAGAACCAATTGCAAGAGAAGAAAATGCATCAAATAATTTCACAACCACATTTGTTTCATCATAGATCACTTGATTCAATTGCAAAGTAAAAAGTAATTCTTCGGTAATGATATTAACCATGCAAGAAGGATCAATAAGCACTCCACGACAAGGTGTATTTTTGACTTTTGCAACTATATATAAAGGACCATCAGGTGCCCTGATAGTTTTGCTAGAATCAAAGGTGATGGAAAGTTCTTTACGGATTTTCTGCTGCTCCACAAAGTTAATCACATTCGGAGTCATGGACACAAGATCATCAGGTGAGACAGAGGAATCAGTAGTATCAATCGCATTAGAGGTATGAGAAGGTAATGGATCAGTAAAAATCTGAAGATTTTGGTTAGGAGGAGCTACAGATGTGTTGCCTTTATCATTCACTCCAGAAACAGAAATAGTATTATTATCAATCAAATCTTGAATTTTACCCTTTAAAGCAAAACATTTTTCAGTATCATGCCCAGGTTGACGATGAAATTGACAAAAAGATTTGTTATCAAAATAGGGTGAATTAATCTTTGCAGGATCTATTTGCCTTATAGGAGGAAGAGTAAGCACATTTTGTTCCAATAACTTATTCATAATACTATGCAATGATTCATTCAAAGGAGTAAACTTTATTTCTTTCTTGAAAAACTTAGAAATAGGAGGCACACTTGATGCTGCATTCACATTGTTGTTGATGATGTTTTCATTGAATTTAATGGACTCTCTGTTCGGTTTAAACTTCCCAAATGGTTGTTGACTACTATCACCCTTATCACTCGGAGCCATAGGATGTGATTGTTCCATTTGACTCACAGTCAGTTGATAATTGCGAAGAGTTGCGCACAACTGTTGGAAAGAAGTAAACTCAGAAAACAGGAGTTTTTCTCTAATGTCTTTTTGTAAATTAGAAATAAAGATTCTTTGAATATCATTGTCAGGCACTGGAAAAGAAATTTGAGCATACAAATGCTTATATCTACCAATGAAATCAGTCACTTTTTCTTTAACACCTTGTTTACAATGCATTAAATCAATCAAAGTAACTTTAGGACTTATATTGTTTTGAAATTGTTGAATGAAAGCATTTGCAAGTTGTTCGAAAGAAGAAATAGAATAGGAAGGCAACGAGCAATACCATTGTAGGGCTTTATCTCTTAATGTTCTAGTAAACACTTTTGCAAGCAACCTTTGGTCATAAGCAAAATCAGTACATATTGTTTGAAAAGTCTTAACATGTGTTAGAGGATCACCCTTACCATTATAAAGCTCCAAATGCGGAATTTCAACATGTTTAGGGGGAATAGCTCGAACAATGTCAAGAGAAAGTGGGCTCGCAACATCAAATGTGGGCACACTAAACTTAGATTGATTCATAGAGGCAATTTGTTGCTGTAAAGAAGAGACAGTTTGTGCAAGATTGTTAATGGTCGCTTCAGTCGAAGAGTTCATATTAGACGTGTTAGATTGTGATGGAGGTGTTATGTTATTGAAAGAAGGTAGAGAGTAAGGTGGTGGGACACTATGATAGTTAGTCATAGGAGATGATTGGAAAGGAGGAACACTACAAGGAGGAATGGAATGGTTAAATGAATTGTCCCCTTGCGTCATGTTCATTTGTGGTGATATAATAGGAACACTTATTGAAGGAATGAATGAAGAAGTCGGATTGAATGAAGGAAGAGGGTTGATTGAAGATGAGGGATTGCCCCCATGACTAGTGATCATAGGAGGAATGTCTTGTATTGAAGTAGACATTATGTTTGATGTAAAAGTAGGTATACTAGCAATAGAAGTCATCAAAGGAATAGAATGATTGTCTTGAGTAGGAGGTTGTGTATAACCCAAAGTTTCAGCACAACTCTTCATAGGCATCACATTTGAATCCACAATGTGTGCAATACCACGCAAAATATCAATTCCATTCTTATCACTTTGAAGCATACATTTTAGACCCTCAATTAAAGGAAGAGCTTGACTATCAGGGTATTCTTGAGACATCCATTGTCGAAAATCGTCAAATTGGTTATCCAATTTTGAAAGTTGTTCTACAGAAACCTCATGGAGAGCTTCTTCATCATTAAGAGGATTAGAGGAATTACCCATGTCCTCGTTAAAAAGGCCATTCAAATTAGGTTCCATCTCCTCAGTAATTAAACCTTGGAAGGACTTAATTCTAAGGCTTCGTCTAACGGGAATAGTGTAAGTAGGACTTATTGTTGTAAAACTCATGCACTAAAGAAAGACAGAAGATTTTGAATTTTAGAGGTAGCAAATTTTAGTAAAATCAGCCAATCTTCTAGATTTAAGCTGTTAAATACAATCAGGACAATCTCCCGAAATTTTGGAAAAAATGTCCGGGACCGTGGCGCTCGGGGTGCACACGGTCCTCGCAACTTTTTTCGAAATTTGCAGGGATGAAAGTTATGATGATTTTACAGCTAACCTGAAAAAATTGAGTGATTTTACGATCTGTAGATAGGCCAAATTAAAGTTGCAATCTCAAAATTGAACCCTACCAAGATTGTCGAAAAATGCAAAATTTGAATTTTGAAAAAGAGAGGGAAACTGAAATTTTGAATTTTATGATTTTAGAGGGAATGTTAAGAGCAATGCAAGTTTTGAAAATTAACAATTGACTCAATTTCACGCAAAATTCAATTTTGAAAGCGGAAATCAAAGTTGTTGTAATTAAGCACTTAATTTCAAAAGTCACAAATTGCAAAAATTTGAATAAAGCACTGAAATTTCGAATGAATGATAACACACTTTTCAGATTTAGGACTGTAAGAAACACAATTTTGACACAAATTTCAATTTCAACAATTTTTTGAATGATTAGAAGCCTCAATCCAAGCAATCGCTAGACCAACTTTGACTGTAATTTTGAAAGTGTTAGAATTGATGAAATCAGCCAAAATTCTGGATTTTAGCAGAAAAATACAATAAGATCTAGCTCCCGAAATTTCGGAAAAAATGTCGGGGACGATGGCGCTCGGAGTGCACATGGTCCTCGCAAGTTTTTTTCCAAATTTTCAGGGATGAAAGATATTATGATTTTATTGCGGAATCCAAAGTTACAGCTGATTTGGAGATGTTTTGATTAGTGAAATTATCAGTCAAAGGTTGAATCAAGAAGGTTTTAAAAATTAGGGTTTTGACACTTAACCACTTAATTTTCAGAATTAAAGCACAAATATGAATTGAGAATTTGTAATAGAAGGGCAGATCTGAAACAAGCATTAACAATTAAACATTTCACAAGCTCAATTACTAAAAAGAAAATTTAGGGTTTTTATGCAATTAACCTCTAAAATTTTGCAAAAGATCAAACATGGAAATGTAATCAAGGAATCCAATTTTCAGATCTAACTATGAATAATCAGAAAGGATGTTCACGTCGGGTTCACCAAAATGTAAAGCGGAAAAATAGAACCCTAGTTGTTCTCCCCTCCCCAACTCCAAGGAGAGAGAAGGGAGATTCACTAGGGTTGATGGTTTTCACTTAGGAGGGACTTTACATTCAAAAGAGGGGTTGAAACCCACAAGATCCAATCCCACACAATGCAAGATTGGATTCTATATGAGTTTCAAGGGTTAAGACAGCAAGGCTACCCTCTTTTGTAAAGAATGTAGATAGAATGATTAAGCTAGGAATACATAGAAAGTGAGAAAGATTCGCTTATAAACTGAGATAGGGATATAGGATGAAGTTGCGGACCTGGAATTAGCAGTAAAATGTCGAGACGGCGCTGTCCTGCAAATTTGAGCAAAAGTTGACGGGACGATGGCGCCCGGCGTGCACACGGTCCTCCTTAAAATCCGCGAAACGAAGGGGGATCTATTCATCTCTGCACAAGGATTCCAGATCTTCAATTTCAGCCACGTACCTGCAACCTACACACAGAAAAGCGAAGACGATTGGGGGGTTAGGGATTAGGGGTTTGCCCTTAAGTCAAACCCCGGTTTTGGAATTAACCAAGAAATGAGAAATGTTGTAAATGTAAATGACCGTAATGTAAAACAAGTACTAGTACCTTGTTGTAAGGATGTTTGTATCCTTATATGCGAAGGTATAGATGTTGTTGTTTGTTGTATGTTGTAGCATGTGATCTCCTCTTCAATGGTTGAATCCTTGTCTTGAATGCAACACTTAGCCTTGAATGGAGACTTAGAATGATCAATTGCTTGAAGGAATGTTTGAATGCTTGAATGCTTGAATGCTTGAATGTTTGAGTATCGTTTCCACCTTTTTCGCCTCTCTCCAAATGAGAGAGGAAAATGTAGTTTATATACTTGCCAATTAGGGTTGATAGACTGATTTTCCCGACCTTAGGCCGACCAGGAAATGTTATTTTCCAATTTGCAAACAAAAAGACCCGAAGTCCCATAGGAGACCGGGCCCAAAATAGGGCCAGGGACCAAGGCACTGGGCGCCATGGTCCTGGGGGACCAGGGCTCTGGGCGCCCTCGTCTTAAAGGACCAGGGTGCTGGGCGCTCTAGTCCCACCTCCTGGGACAGCAGGGTGCAAGGAGGGATCAGGCAGGGTGCTGGAAAAATGCAGTTTTTGATGTTGTGAACAAGTTTCGGGGTCTCCATTCAGGTTTTGTGTTGCGTCGCCATCGTGAAGACCCAAATGCGGTCAAAATTGCAAGTGTCACAATTTTAGGACGCTACAAGCATTTATCCAATCTTCATTGTTAAATGCCTCTTTCACTATTCTCGGTTCAAATTCAGATATCAGACATGTGTTCTGTCTCAGTTTGTTCCTTGTCATCACTGGATCATCCTTATCTCCTATAATCTGACTTGGTGCATGATGTCTTCTGACATATTTAGCTAATACAGGCTCAATAGGCTCTGTATGATCTTCTTCATCACTCGGTAACTAGATATTCTCTTCATTTTCTTCAACAGTTTTCTCGGTAGGACTTGTCGGTTGAACATAGACAAATTCATCATAATCTTCTGGTTCCTTGGAATTTCCTTCATCATTTCTTTTTGCAAATTCATCAATTTTCGCATTTGCACTTTCTACTATTTTGTTAGATGATTTGATTAGACATTTAAATGCTTCGCTTCTAGAAGAATAACCTAGAAATGTTCCTTCTTCACTTTTCTGATCAAACTTGCCATTTCTATCATCTTTGTGTACATAGCATCTACTTCCAAAGATTTTAAAATAACTTACATTAGGTTTTTTGTCATACCAGATTTCATATGGTGTCTTCAAAGTACCTTTCTTCAGTTGTACTCGATTTAGGGTGTAAACTGCTGTGCTTATTGCTTCTCTCCAAAATGTTTGTGGTACTTTCTTTTCAATCATCAGGGTTCTGCAACAATCCACAATAGATTTGTTTCTTCTCTCAGCTATTCCATTTTGCTGTGGAGTTCTCGGTGCAAAGACTTGTCTTTTAATACAATGATCATTGCAGAATAAGTTGAACTCATCATATGCGAACTCTCCTCCTCTATCTGATCTAAGACATTTCAATTGTCTTCCTATTTCATTTTCAACTCTTGCCTTGTACCATTTAAACATTTGAAAAACTTCTGATTTTTCTTTTAAAAACATTACTGACATCATCCTTGAATAGTCATCCACAAATAATATGAAATATTTATCACCATAATAACTTTGAACTTTCATAGGACCACAAAGATCAGTGTGCACAAGATCTAAAATTCCCTTAAGAGTGTAAGACTTACATGTAAAGCTTGATCTTGTCATCTTACCCATCTGGCATCCTCAACACATAGCATTCTCAGGTTTTTCAAGACTTGGTAGACCTCTTACTCGGTGCTTCTTACTTATTTTGATCAAATTATCAAAATTTACATGACAAAACCTTTTATGCTATAACTAGGTATCATTTATCTTTGCATATAGACACTTGTTCCGAGTTGAGTCGAGGTGAAATGTATTACCTTTTGTTTGTGTCCCGGTATGGTGCAGGAGCACCCTTCCAAGCTCTTCCTCCTTTGTTTTGTTGGTGTTATACTTTTTTTGAAGCCATTGTATATAAAATAAAGAGCCATGTGCTCATTGGTCCTAGTTAGGGTCCTAGTTGAGGTCTTAGGGTCATGAGTCAAAATTGAGGATTTCTTGGAAATAGGGGGTATGTGTGCATTTGAGTTGTTTAGGGGTCCCTCATAGCATGGTGGTGTCCTTAGGTTAGCCCAATGTGGGTCTAGGAGTCAAGAAAAGCAACATTGGGAAAGTTGCTCAAAAGTTGCATGACAACTTTTAAAAGTTGTCAAGCAACTTTTCCACCATGAGGTCAAAATCCTTAATGTAGAATGGACAACCCTAATATGGGCACACAGACTGAGGCAAAGGTGGTATAAGTAATTGAAAACCCTAAGTTAAAGGGTTGGATGTCAGACATTGTACGGCCCAAGCAAAGTGACCTGACTGAGACTGGAATTTTGTTGCCAGTCGGCACAAATGGAGTAAAGGAAGATTGTTAATGGATTGATTTACGTGCAAAACTATGTGGAGTGTCTTCTACGGTGTAAATATTTTCATTTTGAGCAATTAGATTAGGTTTTGGTTTGTAAGTTTGGTGTGCTTGTAAATATTTTGTAAGTTGTCTTCTCACTGTCAAGTTTTGGACTGGCTTGTGCAAATGGAATCATGACTCCATTCCCCATTGTTGAACCACCATGAAACCATGGGGAATGAGAGTGCAGACCTTGTACTATAGTTCAATGCAAGAAGGGCGCTTGAAAATGCAAGGAGGCCATACAAAGACCCGCTCCTAGGCGAGACTGAATAGTGCTCGGTTAAGAAGGGTCAAGTTGCAGAGGTATTAGAGAGCAAGGTTGGTCAGAGGAGAGTGCATCCTTTGGAGGAGGTGTAGAGGAGTGTGTGAAGCACTAATGGTGTGAAGGGGGAGCATCCACCAATCCAAACAAGGTGGCTAAAACACAAAACATACACTATGACTGAGGCAGACCATAAAAACCCTCACAAAACCCTTAAAAACCCCAAAATTCACCCAAGGCACTGTACAGCCACTTGGAGGCCCAAAACCAGACAAATCCTTGAGCCCTTGCCAAATGAATGGTAGTCCATTTTGGGAGTTTGGGTAGTTTGTGCATCATTTTCAAGAGAGAGCCCTAAAAGTCTGGATTGGAGGCCTAATAGGGGCTTTTCCTTGTAGCCCTATTTTGTGGGAAATGAGCAAAATGGTGGAATCAGTAGGAGGGATGAAGGTTGCAACTTCTTGGCGGCATATGGATGGATGTAAAACATGGTTAAAGACTTGTCCTAGCCTTGCTAGGACCTAGGAAGTAGTAGGACAAGCCAAGCCCTTATTAGCCATAGTAAGGGGTTTTGAGTCTCATGAGTAGGTGAGACCTTAGGAGCAGCATTGCAACTCATTGGTGGGTGGATTGGGCAAGGTCAGGGGATTCCTCAAGCAAGGGAAATCCTAGAGACCCTAGGGTGTGAAGAGAACACCAGGTGATCCAAGGGAAGGATCCAAGAGTATAGACTAGGCTAGTCTATCCCAAACACCATCCCATCACGGTAGCAGCTAACTTTCCATGCTTGTCATGAACTTTGACAATTCCTTTCTGAAATTCTATTTGGTAACCTATATTGTTTAGTTGTGCTACAGTCAACAAATTATATTTCAAACCTTCAACTCAATAAACATCATTGCATCTTGCATTGTCAAGAAGTGTTATAGATCCTTTACCTCTTACTGGACATGGTGCATCATTACCAAATCTTACATAGCCTCCATCATAGTCTTCTAACATAACAAACTTGTGTTTATCACCTGTCATATGATGTTAGCATCCACTATCTATGATCCAAGAATCTTTAGTATTTATGTGAGATATTAGGGCTTTTTCTTCATACCTTTCTTCATCTGATCCATCTTTGATAGCCACATAGACTACTTCCTCTGTATCAGTTTCATTTGATTTATCATTGTTGGATTCCTCATCGGCTATTAAGCATGTCTTTCTATCTCTTCTTCTGAAGTCTCGGTGTCCTCTGTAATGATTATCTTTTTGTCTGTCATCTCGGTAATCTCTCTTTTCAGTAGAATCTTTGTCAGGACAGTTAGAAGCCATATGTCCTATTTTATCACAATTGAAACATTTCAAAGGTAGTTTTCCTTTATACTTACCTTTGCCTCTCAGTAACCTTCTAGCTAATAATGCTTCAAACTCTTCCCGCTTTTTGATTTCCTCATATAGTTTGTGTACTTCTTCCATGTTTTTACAAAATCTTTCACTTGCTCCACCGTGATCTCCTTCAGAGTACTTATACTTTCTTTCATTGTAATCATTAGATTCATCAAGATGAAAAGAACTAAATGCAGATTCAACTTTATTTACTGAAGATCCACTGTTATCAAATTTACTTAACTCAAATGCATGTAGCTTACCAATAGTAGCATCTAAAGAAATTGGCATATTAGTTACAGACCTCAATTCATTGATTGCAGAGACTCGGATTGCATAAGCCGGTAGAAGGGTTCTTAACAACTTACTTTTTATATCATTTTCTTCAATAGTTCCACCTGCTCCTTTGATTTGATTGGCAATCTCCTTTAGTCTTGTACTGTACTGGGTTATGTTCTCACCTTCATTCATCCTCATAGATTCAAGTTGTCCTCTTAGACTGTCTACTTTTGCTCTTTGAACATGTTCATCATCGCCATATACAGATATGAGCTTGTCCCACATTGCCTTTGCATCATTGTAGCCTTCTAGATCATTAAACTCTGAGTCGGTCAATGCAGATGTTATTTCAATCATTGCTTGGATATGTTCTTGCTTTGCCTTTATTTCTTCAATAGTCAATGAATAGGTGCTTGGTGTGATGAAATCATTCTCCAGAATATACAGCATATTCCCCAACTCTTGATAGGTGTAGCTTCATCCTTTTCTGCCATGTAGAGAAACTTGACTTGTTCAGCTTCGGTGCATCCCTCTTATACATCTTTGGATCTTTGCCTCAAGTACCTTTAAACTTTTCTTCCGAAGTCCAAAGCTCTAATACCAATTGATAGTTCTGATACTTAATGTAAGTACATATCCAATAGCCAACAAGATGAGAGGGTGGGGTGAATCATACAAACTTAATCTTCCATAAAAACATCAAATTCAACCTTGGTAACATATACTTCAATAATATAACCAAAACTGCTAAACATGCAAACTCAAAAGCATATAAACATCATAAACCTCATAACACCAGATTTAACGTGGAAACCCAAATAGGGAAAAACCACTGTGGGATTTTGGACCCACTAAGAAATATACTCTTCTAGAGTATGCTCGGTTAAAAGCAAATCCTGTTAAAGAATACAAACACATTGCTAGATGTGACCCGGTTAAGGGATTTCCCTTAGATCTGTTAGGATCTTCACCTCGTTAGAAGTGACCTTGTTAAAGGATTTCAAACACTCAATCAAAATGTCACCTTGCTAGAGGGTTTTACAAATAAGACTGTTAAGTCCACTCGGTTAAGAGATTTTCTGTTACTTTCACAAAATAACAGTAATAAAAATCTATCTGCAACTTCACATCTAAAATGCTAAAGCAGATTCTTATTTGCTCAATACAATCTAGACATAGAACTAATCTTGTCCATCTGCTGGGCTTCTATACTCTATTATTCAAACAGGTCTTCAAGCTTTTGTGCTCGGTAATCACTATGTAGCATCCCTGTGCATACATTTGCCCGCATGCATTGTTTATCAATAGTTCCCTATTTATAAACTATTCGCCAACCGCTTAATCTCCTTGATCACACTTCCCATGATCAATCTTAGCCATCAGATCTTCAAACCTGTCCAGGTTCAATGTATCCTTCGATCTGAAAAAGACAAGGTGGGTACATAATTTTGAAATGAAGGTGTAACAGAAGCCTAGCCGACTACGACTATTTGACATAACTACATAGCCTCGATATCAGCCTTAATTGTGACAACCTGATTATTAGCCACAAACTTCACGGATCCATGAAGTGTAGATGAAACAACTCCCAAAGCATGTAATCATGGTCTGCCTAAAAGAAGATTGTATGATAAAGGGCTTGGCATAACATGCACAAGGGTTGGAATAGTGATTGATGCAACCTTCAAGGATAGTATGACAATCCCCACAACGATCTTACCATTGTTTTCGAAACCTCGGATGAACAAGGAGGAGGCTGCCAAAGAATTTGGGTCCACCTTGATCTTCGGTAACAAGTCTAAACCACAAACGTTCAGTTCTGAACCTGTATCAACAAGCGTCTATCTAATACGAATGTCATTCAAATGAACAATGATCATTAATGAATCTGCTAAATCCCTCACTTCGAGAGGTGTGAGTTCATGCAGATAAAAGGAAATATTCGGCAAATCCGCATGAATATGATCCATCAGCGCATTCACATCAACTAGTCTCGCAGAGGAACATAGCAAAATCTTTTGCAAAGCTTCCTGTAGCATACCTTGATACATCGGGGCAGTTTGAAGCAAATCCCAAAGTGAGATCTTAGCTAGAGTAACCTTAAGTTGCTCAATAATATCATAATCACTTGGTTGCTTGTTTGTCGGCAAAGGTGCCTTAGGAAGGACAGGTTGTGGAGGTAAAGAAGTTCGGGGTGGTTCAGGAACTTGTTTGTTATTCTGAGTGTTATATGTGTGAGCAATAGTATTATAATATGGTTGCTTGGATTAATATAGTGGATGAATCAAAAAATTCTCCTTTGAAAGGTTTTCAATTAATGGTCTTGACTTTCTTAGAAGAAGGACTTGTTGCTATCACATGGATGTAAGGTCTCTTAGGCCTTTGTGGGGCCACGGAGACAACAATGACATTAACAAACCCTTCATTTTTGCATGAGGATGTCATGGACGATAACTCACCCTTTACATTCCTTTTAGGAGAAGGTGCTTCAAGGAAGTCATCCAAGACTTCATCCAACATATCAAAATCATCCTTCAAGAACGCCTTATCAAAGGCGTCGAACTCTAAGAGGAAAAGGTTCAATATTAAGCATTCACGTCAGGCTCACCAAAATGTCAAGGAGGAGATTTTCCCCCTCCAAGATGATGAATCTTAGAAGGCAAATCAGTTTGTTGCTACCTCTTCAAACTAGTGCTAAGATGAGCCAGGGGATAACAAATAACTACACTAACTACTCTATAAAACATAAATAACAAAATTACAATGTAGGAGTAATAAATATATAAAAACTGACTTCATGGGATGATACAATGTTAAGAAGAGATTATACCTTCCAGTTGGGGAGGTCTCGGGTTTTAAACGCCAGCGCGGGGTGTGGACACCAATGCGTCGCGTTGTCGTTCGTACGACCTGCGGATAGAGAAAGTCCCAGAAAGAAGCCTGCAAGTAATTTCTTGCACACAAAACCTGTTCATCACCTGCACACACTAAGACGGGGAAAATTGTTAGGGCTATATAGGGGCCTGCCTCAGTCAAACCCCCATTTAGGTGTTTCCACCGCCACAGATAACTAGATAGATAAATTGGAAACTTGGTAAATTGGAAAATTGGAAAAGTGCAAATAGAAACTATGCTACACTTAATGGAAGCAAACACCTATTGCATGTATTAAATATTGGAAATATTGGAAATAATAAATGCACCTAGATAATAGATACAATCAACAATGCAAAGGACTCATTGCATGTAATGAAAATGGATAAAACAGAAGACGAGGCGTAAATCCAAACCCCTCTTTGTTGAAGATATGAGCGTGACGAAGCCTGTGATAGTGTTTGTTGGTAAGAGCCACCACAAGATAGTTGCAGCTTGATGTTGTTAGAGTGTGTATCCAAGAGCATGAAGAGAGCAAGAGAGCAATGAGAATGTTAGAGTGCAACCAAAGTCCAGGACCCAAGAACCCAAGTAGGAACCCTTCAAAATGAGCTAGGAAGGGTTCTTAAGCTTAGAAGAGGCGCGGAGAGCCGTTACAGCAAAATGCAAGCCAAGGGACATGCGTTGGCCAGCATTGAGCTCTCTACCAAATTCGAGATTCCGCTAGCTTTTCGGGATGTTAGTGCGATGCGCGGACGTCCCTGCGTCGCACTTCCGTCCATCCAAAAGTAGGCCCAAAGGGGCTTTCAAGGCATTTTGAGGCACTTTGTCTTTCGAGCCCATGATGCCAAAATAATATGATTTTGATCATTAAATCAACATAAATGCACTAGGCGTCATGCATAAGTGTCATAAATGCATTAGGCGCATTTTAGGACGCTACAGGTTCATCAAAATGTCAAGAATCAATAATATTATCTTATTTTTTTATATCTATTTTTGATTGATTGTTCACACGGTAGGAGATCGTTTAGATTCCTTAGGTTAAAAGCAATAAGTTGTGGTATAGGAGATTGAATACCATATAGAGGAAAAATAGTAAGTTTTTATGGATAGTCACAATGTTTGTGGCTTCATGGATTATTATTCGAATGTCACTCTTATTTTGCATTGATCATGTTCTAGAAAGAGGGAATCGTTTTTGTTCAACAATTTAGATGGATGGTTTTGAGGTTGTAGATACTATTTATTTTTTGGTATATTTTGTAACTAGGTTGAAAACTACAATAAGTTTTTTTCTCTCATAGCATAACCTTAATTTTACTTAATATTTATCCATTAGAATCTTGAAAGCGTTAAGTTGGAATTTGTCATATAGGGGCAAACATTATAATCATTTTGAGAGTTGTAGCATTGAACCTTTCTACATATGAAGCCACTTGATTTGGAATGAATATAAGCACATGAGTGAATATTGCCATGAGTTCAATTATAAGAAAGTATATTGTGTAGTTAGAATAATATTAGAACTTATAAATAAGCCTTATTAAATGATAAATAAGATAACTTGACAACACAATTTTAATAATGGTACATTATTTAGATTATATAATGCCCACCCATTCGGTGCATTGAGATGTCTTTGATTGGCATTGTTTTCTAACTATGTATCAGGGGATGCATAGGTCATGCTTATGCTTGTTGCATTGATTGTTTGGAAAAATTAAGGAAGAACTTAAAGAAGTGCCAGTCTTGGTGATCCCAGACTATTCTAAACCCTCCTAATTCTTCTCATTTTCCTCATTTCATATTATTATTGGTGTAGCACTTTAAAAGAATAAGGATGGATGTGAAAAGCCTATTATATTTCTAGTAATTATTTATATATGGCATTGAATTGAAGTGTGTAGTATTAGAAAAACATGCTTAGCCCCCTTGTAAAAGTTCTCAAGAATTATAGTACATATCTTATTGTTGCAAAGACGATTGTATATGTGTCATATACAATAATAAAAGACATTCAATTACTAGGATGCATCAAATTGGACATATGAGTTTGTATGGTTGTCATTCATGTCAAACTTGGTTGCCTACGTGGATTTTGGTATGAATATGTTCCTATTTTGTCTTGTGTTTGGTGTTGCAGTTGGGTTTGATGTTTTGGTGTTGGTTGTGGCAATATGCATGAATAGTTTTAAAATGTCTCACATCAACTGGTTTTCTAGTTCGTGGATTGCAAAAGTTAATTGTTATTATTCTCAAATACTAAGGATATCTACCAGACTAGTCCAAAAAGTCTTTGGTGGCCTCCGGATATGTTGAAGTTTATGTTGTGGTTTAGTGGACATGATTATATGGTTTGTTCAACATTTTCAGTGTGTTTCTCTTATGGTGTTTTTTTTTCGCAAGTGAGTTATGTTGATTTGTGTTTGGTTGTGTTATGGTTCGGGGTGTCTGGTTGGATTATCTTGTTTGGATCATGCTCTTTAGTTTGGATATGCATTGAGAATGAGTTAGAATGTTGTTATGAGTCTCACCATGGTATGTAGAGATCCACATGGAATGATTTGCATTGGAAAATGTCTTTTGGGCGACTAGTTGATGAATTATTTTGCCTATCTACACATTACATTTGGTGGCGACTTTGGAGGAAGTCATGATGTATTTGGGTCCCCTCTTTCTCCTAGAGTGGACCGCAATATTTTTTTGTCTAGGTGGCTTATTTTGTGCAATACTATTTATTTTCGTTGTGGTAAACCCTTAATTAGGTTTTTGATGATCTATCTTATATTTAAGGATTGTAGATGTATGAGTTGTGTATGGGATTGTGTGTGAATTGATGAGAAGTGAATTTGAATGATATTCAAGCAGATTTGAGACTATATATGTGCGAAAGTTTGTGAAGAGATTTGAAGATGATACATTTTGTGAGACAGTGTTTTAACACAATGATAGTTGTCGGAGATGTTTGCCATAAAATTGTCCTTGAACATCTGTATCAAGTGACCAACATAATGGCAAACTCTAAACCCTAAGCCCTAAAACACTAACCCCTTTGAGTAATTATCTCTCAATTGATGAGATATTAAGATAAGCTTGTAACTTTGATAAAATGGGGACCCCTCAATTTTTGACTCGAAATCAAAGAGATATCAACATAGACTCATGCTCTCAAATTTGAAACGATATAAAATCCTCCAATATAAAAAATTATTGAATCTTTTCCCCTAATCATATAACCCTTTTTCAATTCCAGAATTAAATTTCCCTCCCATCAATTATGTTGCTCGGTTTCCTCCCCTTGAACACTTTGGTCCACAACCCCACCACTTTTAAAAATAAAACAAAAACCATAGAACTAATACACCTTTCGACGTACAACTGATATGATAGTTCGGCAACTGATCCAATGGTCTTTGTCTCTTCAATATTATACCGTCAACTCAAAAACACACAAAAATCTCAATCGAGTTTTCGATGACTAATCATTGTGTAGAATCAATCTCTCTCTCTCTCTCTCTCTCTCTCTCTCTCTCTCTCTCTCTCTCTCTCTCTCTCTCTCTCTCTATATATATATATATATATATATATATATATATATATATATATATATATATATATATATATATATATATATATATATATATATCCCTCTTTCCTTATCTCTCTCTTTATCTCTCCCTCTCCTTTAGATCCACCTCTATCTTCCTCTCTATCTCTATCCCCTAACTTTATCTCCTTACCCATCTCTAACTCTCACTCTTACCCCCTCTCCCTCTCTCCCCATTGCAAACATTATAGGACCATATTGGTAATGGAGCTCGATTATCTTCCAGATTCAAGGATTTTTCTCCAATCATGTTTAGATCCATGTAGGTGGATGCATAGTTGATTTGAAGCTATGAATTCTCCATGGAGACTTCTGTTGCACAAACAACATTTGCTAAATGTCTTACCCGTTGACCTCAAATACAACAAAACTGCATGCAAAAATAGATCTTTTTTTCTATTTCCACACCTCCTTTGCATACCCATTGCACTCCAAGGTGTAATTGCTACTATTTATTATTTATTACATTGTATTGTCTATTTATCTTATCTAATTTGTTATATATATATATATATATATGGGACAATGACAATAAATATTAACCATCCTCCACTAGCCTTTAAAAACTTAAAAAAAACTAATTTTATTTATAAAATCTTTTTTTCTTTTTAATAGGTTTCATTTTATTTTATTTGACTTGTAACTTTTAATACAAAAATTAAAATCTTAGTTTCCTCAATTTTAACATAGTTTAGTTTTATTTTTTATGTTTTATTATGTTTAAGAATTTAATTATATTTACCTTGAATCTGATTGTTTTTTTTATTAATATTAAGTTTATCTTTCAAATCTCTCTTCCCCCTCTTTTCTCTCTCCCTCTATCCCCCTTCTCTCTCTCTCTCTCTCTCTCTCTCTCTCTCTCTCTCTCTCTCTCTCTCTCTCTCTCTCTCTCAATATATTTTAATCTCTCCCTCTCTCTATCTCCTCTTTATCTTTTATCTTTTATCTCTACTTCTCTCTATTTGTATGTCTCTCTGTCTCCCCCTCTCCTTATATCCATATCTCCCCCTCTCTCTATCTTCATATCTCCATCTTTATCTTTCTCTCTACCTATCTCTATCCCTCTATCTATTTGTTTGCATCCATTTACCTCTCTCTACCTCTTTATCTATTTGCATCTCTTCCTCTCACTATATCTTCATCTCTACCTCTATATCTAGACATGTCTCCCTATAGCTATCCATCCCTCTCTCCCTCTTCGAGACCCCTCTCTCTCTCTCTCTCACTCTCTCACAAACACACACACACACACACACTCAAGTACAACACAAATGTATGCAAAAGTTAGATCAAAATTTTCTTTAATTTACCTTCCACACCTCTTTGGCATACCCCATTGCACACCAAGGCGCATCTAGTTACATTTATGTGCAATTTATAAGTTGATTCTAAAATTGCTCCAATTATTCTCTATCAATAGTGTTATGTCTTTTCTTGTTTAACTTTGGTATGCTTGCTCACAGAGATTTGCATGCACACCAAAGGGGAAGCAAAATGTAAGAATGGAAAGTTAAAGAGTTCTAACACATATTTTGTTTTAACTGAGAGATTCATATTTACATTTTGAAACATGATCTTATCTCTGCTCAAACATTCCTTGTATCCAGAATATTTATTCTGACTGGTTCAAGACTAAATGTGTGACCTTAACCCAATTCGGTGTCACCCGTGAGACTTAAAGCTATTTTTTCCAAATTCTAATATAATTGTGGCCCTGAGCCGGCTTTCCAATCGTTTTCTGCCAGTTTCCAGGGCAAAGGTTCAAACCGACCCTAGATTCCCTTACATTTAGAAACATAGTTCATATTGACCCTAGATTCGTTTACATTTAGAATCATAATCTCATTCCTAGTATCCAAAATATAATTTCTGGCTGGTTCAAGACTAAATGTATGATCTTAACCCAATTCAGTGTCACAGGTGAGGCTTCAAGCTATTTTTTTTCCAAATTCTAAATATAATTGTGGCCCTGTATTGACTTTACCAATGACTGTTTGCCGATTCCAGGGCAAAGGTTCGAATTGTCTGTCTATAAAAGAATCATTATGAATCATATAAGATCATTCATCATCACCCATAATGACTCACTACCAACATCCATTCTGTTCATACTAACTCATGTCCTTGTCATAGCATTGTTTTGCATCAGCAGTTATACCAGCAATCACCAAAACCCTAGTTCTTGCACTAAGCTACTTAATCACTCGTTGCATTGTTGTTCAAATTCAAAACCCTCATTAACATAACCACATCATTGTCAATTGCACTTGTTACTTCATGTGTCTTCCAATTGTAACAATATCATTGAATCAATCAATGGCACGTGACTGAAACAGAATCTGGGAAACTAGTTGTCTTTCCTTTCCTAACATAACAAGTTCCAACAATGTTCAACACCACCAAATTTCTCATTGCAGGTATTGAATATTTGAAAACCCAAGTGCAGGGCTGCACCATTTTGGTCAAAAAGGTTGCAAGTTAGTTGTCTTCTTTTCCTGTATAACAAGTTCCAACAATGTTCAACACCATCGAACTTCTCATTACAGGTATTGAGAATTTGAAGACCCCAAATTCAGCGTAGCGCCATTTAGGTAAGAACACCAAATATGGAGATTAGAACCGCAGGTACAAATTTCACCCAAGTTTGTGCACAGAAATTTTCCCGGCCACAATCATCTGAATCATTTTTCTGCTATAAGAAAACAATCTGTCAGTCTTTTAAGTGTCGTCTTCTCCAGCATCAAGGTACGCTAAGATTTTAACTATTTTAATTTCTATTTCAAATCTGATCAGGCATACGTTTCTAAATCTAGGGTAATTAATATATTGACTTCTTTATAATTTATATATTTATTAGCTTTAAAAAAAAATTAGGGTTGTTTTATTTCCCTACAGTAAGAAATCCCGACAATGTCATTGAAAATCATTGAGTTAATAGAACCACACTGTAACTGACTAAAGAAAAGTTCAGAAGAATTATTTTAGTAGAATAATTTTCCACAATAACCTACTAAGTACTTTAGAATACATATATGATGCGCCAGAAATTGGCATATTGCAGCTATCTAAACACAATACAAAGGTAAAAAGTGTGGAAGACAACAGTCAAATGATCCAAAAAGCTATGACATCTTGAAATTAAAGAGGCACGATAATACACAAGCAGTTTCAGAATTTGACCGATAGATTGCTTGAGCTGCTCAATGCTGTCAACACTAGTAATTTGGAATAACAAAATAAGCATCAAATCAAATCAGGCATGTGAGTTCTTGCTATTCATGAGGTCGAGCACAGCTTCACTAAAAGAGATGACTTCAGACATGGATGGGCATTTTCTAAAAGTCAAGAACCTACTCACAGCAAGTTCTTACATGGCTCATCTGCCAAGTTTTAGTTACAAGATGAACTACTATTTGCCATTACAGTATAATTACAGCCTAAGTCTTCTTGCACCAACAAATTCATCATCGATGTCTTCACTTGAAGACAAAAAGGTTTTGCTGACATTTTGGCCTGATAAATATTCCTTGCTGACTCTGCTATGATCTTCAGCTGAGGATGATGACATAGTTTTCCCATAATCTCCAGAATTGAAGTTCCTGGGAGCAGCCTATTCATTTAAAGAAAGGAAAGGTTAAATTACATAAGATTGGTGGTTATGAATAACAGTAATATAAATCAAATAAACTACTGTGTCACTGATCAACCAATTAATAAAAAATAAGTGCATTAAGAAACTCACCCTTGTATTGACACCACCTGCTGGTGTCTTCTCTGCCCGTAAACCAGAGTGAACAAATTGACTTTGTCGACCCAAGCCAATAGGTAATTGTTCCTCAGTAGCAGAAGCAAACAAATCATGTGCAACATTAACCTCTGCACCTATTGATCCTGACTCAGGTTGCGCTGATTCTGAAGTGTCAGTTCTTGTTTCTCGTAACGATTTTCCAGGAATCTTTGGCAAAGTCCGCCTTGCTTTTTCAGCACTCTCTGTTTTTGTTGCTTTTACATTCACAAATTTGGATGCTTGCCTTACATGAGACAATGGAGTATCATCATCTTCAGCTTCTGCATCCTCCTGATCTGATTCACTGTGTGCATCTTCGTCATCTGTCGAGTCCTGTCCTTCAAAAAGAATTTTCCCCTTCACAGCCTTAGCCTTTTTGGGACGAGGAATGTGATGCTTTGCAACAGATGCTTCCCTTTCTCCTGGACAAGGGCCAGCATAATAACAAGATTATAAAGATTTATGCATAACTTTCCCAATTCATGGAATTTATAGCAACTACTACAAGCCTAACTTAACAAAAAGGTTGATCATGCTATTCTTGCAAATCATGTAAACCTCGGCATAACTTAACAGTCATAGTAATTCCACAATTGCCACTAACAAAACAACATTATAACCCTTCCGAAATTTACGATTTCAATAAATTTATAAGCAAATCATTGTATATCCTGTCACTTCTATTATTTTTGCTTCTCTAAACAATTTGATTGTAAAAAGCTCATGAAGCATAAGGTAATAGCCCTAATTTCTAAAGCCACGTCCAGTGGCTGTGACGAGTGGAAGAGATGGAGTGTTACCACAGTTATGACCAAGGTTCAATTCCCCCAGAAACAACTGGGGCAAGCTCCTGTTGTGTTAATGCAGCGAAATGAAAGTGCACTCTTGTGTATATGCCCAAGAGTGGGCTCCTATTTGTGTCCCATGGGCTAAGGAGCCACTAAACCTTCATTGATCAAGAAAGAATTTATTATTCAAAGAAAGCCCTAAAATGTAGAGAGTTCTAATTAAGTGACTATACGGTTGCAAGGTAACCAGGAAGGATGATTGGGTACTTCTGTAGAGATAGATTTCTTAGAGAAGATAATTTAACAAATTTAAGCTTTAATCTAGAAACGAAAGAATGCCTGGATCAGTCAAACATGGGACTCGCACAGATTCTTATTAAATGCCTGCTGATACTCATATAATTAAAAAAAAATAGGCCATAACTGAGTTCAACTGAGGCCAAAATACTCTTTCCTATAGTTCCCTATATGCACTTGTAGACTTTTTGTGTTTGTAATTTGTACCACCTATAAGATCACTTGTTCGCATCAACTGCCATTATTAATCCAGACCTCAAATACTTTAATTTGGTCAATATCTGGAACACAAAGTCAAATAAAAACAATGAAAATTACTGTTTAAATTTTAGGCAGCATATTAATCGAAGAATTCTTTCCTGCATTTTCATTTTCGATGGAAAATACTAGTTTGTCATCTGTAAAATTGATGCAGTCCTAATTCAGGATCCCAGTTAAGGACTATAAACCAGGCAGCTCTTTACAAAAACTGAATAAAAAAAGATTACTGATAACATGAACATGCCAGAATATTCAGAAAACAGTATGTGACAGTACAACAGAATATTACATCAGCATTCTAGTCTCTACTAAGTGCTAACCCATCCAGGTGCTCAGCCTGTTACATCTTAGTCTCAAATTTCAACAATATTATACATCAAATTAACATTCTAGATACCAACAGGTACAGCCAATTCAGTGCTTCAAATACAAAATGAACTCAATTCTCATACTGTGAGCCTTTTTTTCCCACTTTGAACCCACTTTCCCTTATCCAGTCTCTTTTTATCCTTAAAACGACCTCTGAAATTGCCAGCCAACTAAAATTAGGTGCTGCCAGCCGCATCACACCAAAACCAGAGATTTCTTAAAATAGATATGGTGCAGAATAACAGTTTAATTCTGCCAGCAGGTTTCATGAATAATAGTAGTTATTAAGCCAGCAGTAACTGATGTCAGGTCAAAGTCAGAAAATTCAAAGAGCCACCCACTAGGAAGACTGCCAAAATAGATAAGGAAACACCCAGAATAATTCTGCCATAATCAGCAGTCAGAGGCATGGGAATATCAAGGGCTGCACCAGCAAAACAGGACCGGCAGGGAACCAAACTAGGAGAAATAAAGGAATTATCTCCATCTCCAGCCCCTGAAACACCAAAAAGAACCAAAGGAAAAGAACACAACCAAAAAATCAACACCCCAAACCTGAGAGATGCTGCCCCAAAACCCCACTCTGGTTTTAAAAAGAACATAAAGGTCATTTTCAAATGCACAGGATAAAAAGTAGAGATTTTTCCATTTATTTGGCCTGAAATAACAAAAACAACTTTTGTCCCCATATTTTTATGAATTTTTCATGAGTAATTAAATTTTGTTAATAATTTTGGTTTACCAAGTCAGTCCTGATACCGACAAATGCTACAATGATCAAAATAGACCTATGCATTCTCTGGAATCATTCTTTATGCATCTCAAGCACCATTTAAGATTATTTGCATATTTAAGTATTTTTTTATTTGCCGAGATCTTGCCCAGTCCCAAGTAAGAGTTGAAACTTTGGCCAGCAAGTCCAGTTCAAGTTTGCAAGCTATGATTGCGAGCTATGTTGCTGGATCCGCCTGTGGACAGGCCAGATCTGGGTCCAATTCGAACCAAATCCGTGATCCAGACCAGTCCGGCTACAGATTCAGACAAGATCCTAATCACTGAGATTTGGTTCAACAAGTAAGAACTAGGGATGAATCCAAGGGAAACTGGGAAAACCTGTCATTCCCTGCATGCTTTTCTAATTTTTTTTTGCAATTTTTTGCAATTTTCTTTGACTTTGACCTCAACACCATAAAACAAATTTTAAACCTTAAAAGTCACTTCTAATTCTCTTAAATATACCAAACACCAAATTTTTCAAAAATGCCAGAAACTCAGGTGAGGCAGTGCCCTGCAAAGGGGACGGCTGGCCGTCCCGCTGTCCCCCTTTTTCCAATGCAATTTAAAAAAAAAAAAACACTCAAATCACTTTAAAAAAACTGTGAAGGAGATCTTTTTTCCTAAATATTTGATCTGGTAAATCCTTTGTTTTATTTCTGCAAAATTACCCTGCATTTGTTGGTTAATGAATAGATAAATCTCTATTTGGAACTCTACACTATTTTGAGAGGATATTGTTGAACACACCACAAGACTAGGGGGTGGGAATCAATCCGGACCTCAAAATACTATACTCGTGAACAATTAACCTTCAAACGACAATTAACTTATCACTGCAATTATGAAACATGAAAGCATAAAGCACAATAATCACATGAACACCAAATTTACATGGAAAAACCACGGTGAGAATCATACTCACAATATGAATAATTGATTACAATGTTTAGGCTAAAGGCCAAGGAGCCCACTACCCCTGAAAGGACTTGCAAAACTAAGGCGCGCAACCTTAGGGCAAGTTACAAAGGATTGCACAAACTGCCAAAAGGAACATACCTTCCGATAGGAGCAAAGGAATAATGAATTGAAATGAACAAGATCTTCTGATCATGAAATTGTCCTTGAACCGTTGTGTCAAGCAACCAACATCATGGCAAACACATCTAACATCCATCACTGTCTCAAAGCTCTTCACAATTGTCTTTCGCACTTATGCTACACCAAATCTACTTGTGCATTATTCATATCCACTTCACATCAATTCACACACTTCCCATTGCTCAACTTATGCATCCGCACTCTTATTCATACAAGATTATTCATTGAAACCCTCAACTAGGTCGACCACAAACAAAATAAACAATATTACATAAATTAGGCCAGCCGGACCTATAACATCCATTGTGGTCCACTCAAAGAGATAAAGGGCACCCAAACAAATCACGACACATCCTTCACAAACAATTCCAACAACTAGCACACACTAACACATTCTCCAAAGTCGACATCAATTGAAACATGTAGATAAACAATAAAACGCGCCAACCAATCGGCCCAAAACATCTTCCAATGCACAAAACTCAATGTGGATCTACACACACTATAGTGACCCATATCATCATCCAAACTCAACCACCAAAGCCTATCCAAACCAAAAGGACATGATCCAAATACGATACACCACTTCAGTCAATAGAAAACCAACCTAGCTAACAACGCTTAACTCAAAACAACATAAATTCACTTGCCAATCAAACCATCACTAGAAAACTAAACTGGAACACTGCACAAGCCAAATGAACATGTCCTCCAAGCTGCAACACTGAAAACAAAATATTAGAGAACCGTCAAGCATTCTCTAGACCAAATCTGACAAACACCCCACTGTCAAAAACAACAACAGTTAGCTCTACCATCTAAACAACAGAGGCCCTGAAAACTTGATAGTGCAACATACACAAATCATAAGCATTATATCCAGAACCACACTCCATAATCTTCACATACCAAAGGAATGCAAACCATTCTTCCACTAGGACATTAAAAACTCTAACCTGCATAAATATTGTTTCCTGCATATTGAAACTTCCGCTACACCAACCTCCGGAAACACCTCAAACATGCACAACATCACTACCAGACCACACAAAAACATCAGAACACTCACTTCCAAACCATCTACAGCATATAGTGACATCACAGAGAATGCCTGTTAGGTTGACATCAATGACAACACACTACAACAATTCAAGTTTCCAACATTCTCCCCCTTTGTCATTCATGGCAACACCTATACCACCAACAGCAGATAAAACTTAAACTCACAACTGATCTCTCTCCCAATTTGTACCTCTCCCCCTGGATAAATGCACCATTTGAATGGATCTAGTTTAAAGGAGGGGCAATAACCTCTAACTTGTGCCGAAGATACTCAAAAGTCTCCTTCACCAAAAACCTTGGTAAAGATATTTGCAATCTGTTCCTTCGTAGGTACATACTCCAATCTGACTTCCTTATCTGCAACCTTCTCTCTTAAGAAATGATACTGGATTGAAATGTGTTTAGTTTTTGAATGCATTACCAAAATCTTTGAAAAATTAATAGTACTTGTATTATCACACATAATAGGAATTGCTTCACCATACTTCACCTTGATATCTCTAAGAGTTTGCTTCATCCACATGACTTGAGTACAGGAAGATGTTGTAATAAATTTTGCCTCTACAATAGATAATGACACTGAATCTTGTTTCTTAATCAAGCGACCAATCTGTCTCCCAAGAAAAATGTAGCACCACTTGTACTTCTCCTGTCATCAACACAGCCGACTTAATCAGCATTTGTATATGCTTTCAAAGTAAAATCATCATGCTTCTTATAACATAATCCATAATCTAGAGTCCCTTTCAAATATTTGAATATCCTTTTAACTACTCGATCATAAGATTTCTTAGGATTAGCTTCATATCTGGTAACCACACAAACAACCTGCATAATATCCAGTCTTGAAGCAGTCAAATACAATAATCCTCCAATCATAGATCTCTATTATTTCTGATCAACATTTGGGGATCCATCATCCTTGCTTAACTTACAATGAGTAGCCATAGGGGTTACAACTGATTTAGAATTCTCCATCCCAAACTTCTTCAACATTTCCTTGATATACTTCATCTGAGAAATGAAAATACGGTTTTTCTAATTGAGTAATTTGAAGACCAAGAAAAAATGGCAGCTCACCTATCATAGACATCTCAAATTCCTTCTGCATCTCTTCTACAAACTTCCTACATACATTATCATCTCCTCCATATATGATATCATCAACATACACAACAACAATCAATAGTTTATCACCTTCAATTTTGAAATAAAGATTGTTATTTGTAGTACCTTTTCTAAAGTTATTCTACAACAAATACCTATCCAACCTTGCATACCAAGCTCTAGGAGCCTATTTGAGTCCATAAAGCACCTTCTTGAGTCTGCAAACCATATCCAGATCTTCTGACAACTTGAATCCATCCGGTTGTTCAATGTATACTTCTTCAAGTTCTCCATTCAAGAATGCTGATTTGAGATCTATCTAATATACTTTAAAGTTCTTGTAAGCAACAAATGCAAAAAAACATCCTTATAGCCTTCATTCTTGCAAGCAAAGAGAATGTCTCCTCAAAATGTATGCCTTAACTTGTGAATAACCCTTACACATCAAACTTGCCTTGTTCCTTGTGATTTTTCCACCTTCATTCAGCTTGTTCCGAAACACCTACTTAGTTCCTATCACATTCTTATCCACCGGTCTAGGTACCCATTCCCATGTTTGATTCTTCCCTATCTGATTCAACTCCTCTTCCATTGCCTTAATCCAACTTTCATCCTTGCTATCTTCCACATAGATCATTGGTTCCACCTGAGATAAGAAACAATAGTTTGCTTGTTCATTGGTTTATGCACGTTGTCTTCTTGTCTGAACTCGATTATTCTTGTCTCCAATGATTTGTTCCTTTGAGTGATTCTTCCACACATACTTTGTTGGTGTCTTAGGTGTCTATTCAGGTTCTTTTTCTTCTGCACTTGTCTCTTATTTTTCTTCTTGAGCAGCGTTCTCTTCTACAACCACTGGAACAACTTCTATCTCAATCTTAGATTCAAGTATAGTCTCAGTCTGATGTCATTCTTCACTAACTCTGACATTTGCACTCTCAACAATCTTATTCAACTTCTTGTTCTAACATTGGTATGCTTTACTCCTTGTAGAGTATCCCAAAAAATATTCCTTCATCTGACCTTGCATCAAACTTCCCTAGATCTTCCTCATCTCTCCTTATGTAGCACTTGTTTCTAAAGATTCTAAAATACTTGATTGTAGGAGGTCTTCCATTCTATAGCTCATAAGGTGTCTTAGTGTGGTTCACTCTTATCTAAACCCTATTAAGAATGTAAACAACAGTATGCACAACCACTTTCCAATATGCATTAGCCAGGTTAGCATCCTTCATCATAGTTCTAGCCATTTCAACAACACTCCTATTCTTTCTACAACTCCATTCTACTAAGGGGTCTTGGGAGCAGAAAAATGTCTTCTACTACCATGCTCTTCGCAGAATCCATTAAATTCATTTGAAGCAAACTCTCCTCCTCTATCACACCTTAAACATTTGATCTTAGCATCAATTTGATTCTCAACCATAGACTTGAATATTTTAAACTTTTCTAAAACTTCAAAGAATTTCTCTTAAGAAAGTAACCAATGTCATTCTAGAATAATCATCAATAAGCACCATAAAATAACTTTCACCATTCAGTTTTCTTGTCCTTGTAGGTCCACAAAGATTTGTAAGAACCAGCTCCAAAGGTTTTGTAGTAGAATACTCTTTGTTCTTGAATCTACTCCTTGTTTGCTTTCCCAGCTAACATTCCCTGCACACAGTATCAATAGGTTTGATAATCTTTGGTAAATCCCTTACAACATGAGTAGAACTGATCTTCACCATATTGTCAAAGTTGATATGTCCCATCCTTTTGTGCCACAACCAACATTCACTGCTCTACACCAACATAAAACTGCTTCCACTATATTATATACCTTCTGCAACTAATCTTCTAGAATTTCCTTTTCTGATTTCACATCCAGACCCATGAAATATGAGTTTGTCACCCTTACCACACATCTGAATCATTAAGATCAGCGAATTTTCCAGATTATTTGATCATTTCATTTGATCAAATTCTCAATTGAAGTGGATGCGAAATCATTTACAAAAAGTTTTAGGACAGTTCAACTCAGCGATCTTGGGAAAATCAGACCTTACAACATATAAAATTCAGAGATCAGACCCTAAGCATCACACAATTCAGCCTGAAATTAGAAATCAGACGAATCAAAGATCATATCAGACTAGAGAATGTTTGATCAGACGTAATTCAGACTTTAATCAGACCTAAGACATCATTTGGTCAGACAAATCAGAGCACATAGGAGGTGAAAGATGGATGAAATTATGTATATGTTAGGTGTGTTTGATGCCTTCTTGTTTGTTTTGCAGGTGACAAAGGAGGAAATCAAAAGGGGAGGCCTAAATGTAGGAGATCAGAACAGCACTCCAAGGATGGTGTTTCAACATTGACAAATTTGAGCAAGTCAACAAGGAGATCCACACAAAAGTTGCAATGAGTTTACTAAGGAATGGAATCGTGATCAAAACCTATAAGGATCCATCAAGTTGATAAGGCAAGAAAGAAGGTTAGAACTTAAATATCACAAGAGGATGATAGGTCAAGGCTACGTCAAGAAGGAGTTTCACCACTGAGAGTCGAGGGTCAAATGATGCGAGAGGATGGACAGATGATCCATCAACAACACACGAAAGGGAAAGGTTTCACAATTTGAAGGATAGGTTCAAGGGAGCATCACATAGTATACATCGAAACATCACCAAGAAGACAACTAGCAGTGGGGCGAGTTGATCAAGTCAGGTTGAGCAAAGCAAGATAAGAAGGCAAAGATAGAGGATTGACTTGACCGTGATAATGCCTTCATCATCATCACAGCAAGCTTGAGATGTTGAGCATCAAGAGATATTGCTCGAAGCATCAACACTCGCTTGTGGTGAGGTGTCGAACCTACTTCCATCACAAAGTCCATCACAAACACTTTGTGTTGATCTACCAAATACAAGCAAGCTGAGGTGGCATCCTTGTCATCACCAACCAACCAAAGGATTCCACATCAACTCGTATAAATTCAATGTATCTGAATCATCCTATGATGGCAAAAAATTCGAGATACCTAGCCTCATTTCCTAATGGTTCACATTCAAAGGTGGACATGTGTCCCAATTAAATGTAATTTTCTCAATGGTCAAAGGGAGTTGTTTTAACAAACCCTAATTAGGTTTTCATCTTGTAATCTCGGCCATTGATTGTGAATCAATCTGAGCCATTCATTGTAAAGAGCTATTTATATAAGGCTCAATTTTCTCATTTGTAAAGGTTAATAGTAGAAGATGAGAAGAGTAGAAGAATAGATAGAATAGAAGATAGAGGTTAGAACAAAGTAGGAGAAGAAGAAATTGTTGAATATACTCTTCTCATTGAAGATATTGTGAAATGTGTTGTTTCAACAAGTTGCATGGTTTCTATTTCTCATTTTCTTTAATATTGATTAGATGGATGGAAGATCTTTGTGAATGATTAAAGGTGAAATTCGTTTATCCATACCACTAGCGATTTGCTGATTGAAAGTTTGCCTTGTGTGGTCAACTAGAATCCTTAAATGAGTTTAACTTCAATTGCTATGCACACCTTGATATGCATTGCCTTGATGGTATCCTTGTTGTTAATAGTGATTTGAACATCATGTGCTTACCTTAGGAGATCGCACTAAGCTTTGTGGAGTTGTTGCTTTGCATGTCAAATCAAGGCTTAGTTGAATTTCACCCAATCGTTCAATGTCTCTTGCATTCTTAGGAGTAGTGTAGTCTTCTTAAACCCTATCCTCTTGCCCTTTTTAAATCAAGTTAATTTCCACGTTCCAGCAACATCCAAACATTAAACATTCAAGTACTCAACGTAAGTCTCCCTTGGATTACTAGCAAATCACATCAACCATTGAGCTATCTACACGTCAAGATTGACAATAGAAACCTTGGAGTCATCTCAGTTGATCATCTAATTTAGCATCCGAGGAGATTTTGATCAAGATAGGATACAATGCCTTTGGTATTTTATTCTATGTTGCATAGTGCATAAAACACATCAACAAAATTGGCACTGGGAGGGCAAATGTTAGCATATGATGCATATCCACAATTGCATTTGAGTAGCGTTGCTCACTACAGAAGAGTGAATGATGCCTTCACCATGCACATTGTAAGAACATTACAAGGAGGCAGTCATATTAGATTATCCGAAGAGGCTATGAAGTTAATAAAGATGTATGGTTCATGGTACACTCAATTCCCAAAATTCACTTATTTGAGAATACAAGGATGCTCTTCATATGCCTATCGTCTTCCTAGATATCCTACAGATAGAATGGTGTTGTTAGAAGTATCTAGGCAATTGCTAGAGTATGATGCAATTGAGAGGAGAAGGAAGAAAGCAAAAACCACCTTCCCCATCATGATAGGGAAATCATTTGAAACATGCTCCACCATATCAGAAGCACAAGGATCAAAGGATGAATTGCAATACTACAATCTCAGGACACATACATCAAGGAGCAATTTTGATCCCTGCCACAACATCAGGATAGTGAACAAGGAAAGATTTCATCATTTCATGCATGTTGAGGATCATTGGGCTAATGCAGTTGATGACTATGAGATAAGAGAAAGGGCATATTCAAGACTATCTCTTAAATTGATCAGACAAACAAAAGTGTTGCTAGTGCCAGATCAGCTGGAAGGGGATGAAAATGTTGTATTGCTACATTTTAGAAAGGATAAGGACAGGCCTCTTTCTTCATTAGACTGGTCTGCCCCTGAAGTTACTCAACCTGAAGTAATCAATCAAATAGTAATAGACAACACTAAAAAGTGGATACTTTATCAAGCTGACAAGTTAAGAGAGAAAGGCATTACTTTGAAATATGATTCGATGGAGAATGAAGAATCATCATCCGACAAATATGAAAATTCAGAAGAATCTCAAGGTGAAAGCATGGAGAATGAAACAAACACACAAGAGAAAAGAAATCAGAAAGATATTCCTGAAATTCACAAGCTCGAGGAAAGAAAAGGAAGGGAATGCATGATGATTCAGCCCAGCGAAAGAAACAAAAGTCAGCAAGTACTCAATCCACTACTAGCACTCGTTTCGTAAGAGAAGTGGATCTCTTTGAGGATATGAATGCAACTTCAAGAGAAAAGTACACATTGCAAGAAGATGAAGAAGTCACTCAAAATTTGCAAGATAGGAGTGTCAACGAATCCAATGAAACCAACCAACAGAATAATGGGGAGGTCAACTCACCACCTCATGATGAAGAGCCTACATATGATCAACAAACTAATACAGTTGGAGAAGTGCAAGGCATGGATATTGATGATCAAAACCAAGAACCTCATGAAGATCCATTCATAGCCCCTGAAGGAAATCAGCAGCAATCTGGATTAGAAGAAGTTGATGATCAAAGCAACCAAGTGCTCGAATGGTTGAAAGAGAGAATGAAGAAGAAAACTGTAACAATAATTGATGAGGTTAATGATGCAAGAGCATCCCCAGTTCATAGCAATCTTGCATCAACCAAAAATATTTTCCTTCTTGTTTTCCTTTATGTTTGCAGTTTCAGCATTTCTTTCTGTGTGTCCCAGTTTTGGCTCATTGGATCATGTGTAGTTGGATTCTACTTGAACACTTGATCATCTTCCTTGTTCCCAAACCGCAAAGCATTTGGATCTTTTTCCGGCAAGTTATCTCTATCGGTTTCCATGACAGTTTCCTATTACCCGTTGACAATTTCCTGTTACCTGTTGCCTAGACCCATTTGCATTTGTGATCTACCGAACCCCTTCCGTAGCTTGTGGAGCCCTGAGTGTTGATTTCGATGTTTCTTGGCATGTAGCTGACCTTTTACCATGATCTACACTTCATCCTTTGGATTTTTCGGAGGAGTCTCTTGGCGAAGGCCGACCTTGTTGGTTTTACACGTTAGGTCTTGTTCTTCGGGTTTTGATCCCTTTTTGGGCTGACCGGATCCCCTTGGATCGTATAAATCATTGTAATTGAGCATTAGAATGTAACAATCGAACAATCAAGTAGTTAGACTGAGCATAGAAGATAGATCTTAAGATTGAAGGTCCCGGTTGTGACCTATTCTGTACTTTGAGCATGTTTTAGCATGCCTGTGAGCCGGTTTCTGTAACCCAATAGTGACTGGATTGTTGTAATCAGTTTTCATGAAATAAAAACAATTTGTTATGTATTTCCTCAATCATATCTATGTGTTTCCATTGTGCTTACTCTTGCTAACCGGTCCGGATTGATCTCTTTGAGGTCCCTCCTAACCGGTGACTGCTTCAAGTGGTATCAGAGCGAGTTTTCCTTCCGAAGATTGTGTGTCCTGAGGTTTTTGTTGGAGGGTGGCAGACTGTGGATCCGACTTGCAACTGCAAAGGACTAGCGTAAACGATGGCACGAAGAGGAACTAGGAATGGTGGAGCACGTGGAAATGTAGACCCTGTTGTGATGGAAATGTTGCGAGGGATAGCAACCCGGTTGGAAGCCATGGAGATAGCCCAGAGTAGAAGCCGACATATTGAAGATGTAAGTGAAGATGAAGGAGAAGAAGCCCCGACAGAACAAGTAAACCCACCGATGGTTGCTCCAGATGAGGAAAGGTTTTTGAGGGTTTTGAGTAGGGCGAATACTAAACCTCATTTTACCCCACCGGAATATGATGGAAAATTGGATTCGGATGAATTGATGGATTGGATCTCGGAGATGGAGAAATACTTTGATTTTGAAAACACTGCAGAAGAAAGGAAGGTGAAATATGTCTATACCTGGTTGAAAGGTCATGCATCTCTTTGGTGGGAACATTTGCAGGTTGATAGACAAAGAAGAGGTAAAGAGAATATTAAGACATGGGATCGGATGATTGCTAAGTTGAAATCAAAATTTATGCTGATTATCAAGTGAATCTGTTCCGAAAGTTGCAGAATCTGTTCCGAAAGTTGCAGTATTTGAGACAGAAGGAATCTAGTGTGAAGGAATATACCAAAGCATTTTACAAGTTGAATATTAGATCCGGACATGCTGATGATGAAGTTGAACAAGTTGCAAGATATTTGAATGGATTGCGGGTGTCTATGTCTATACAAGATGAACTTAGTTTGATCAAATTAGAGACTGTTGAAGAGGCTTACAAAAGACACGAGCAGAGGCAGAGAGGCAGAGGTGGAAGGTTTACCGGAGGAAGATTTCAAGGAGGAAGAGGATATACCGGAGGTAAAGGAACCTATACAGATCAGAAGAAGGACAAGGAAGTGTTCAAAAAAGGTAATTCATATCGGAAAGATGATAGAAATTTCTATCAGAGGAGAGAACCGGATGGCTACCGGAATGAGAATTTTGGAAGACTAGACAAGAGAACATTTAGAGGAACTTGCTTTAAGTGTGGAGGAAAAGGACATCGTGCTTTCGAGTGTAAGAAGACAGAGAATACCGGAAGAGCAGCAATGGTGGAAGAAAACCCCACCAGATCAGACAATAAACCGGAAGATGGAGAACTGTTGATGATGAGGAGAGCTTTGTGTCATACCGGAAGAGATAAAGAGCCCTTGCAGAGGAAGAATTTGTTCAAGATCAAATGTAAGGTGTCCGGTAAGTGTTGTAAAGTTGTTATTGATAGTGGTAGTTTAGATAATCTTGTTTTAGAAGAGAGGGTGAATAAGTTGAATTTGGAAAGATTGAAACACCCTAAACCTTATCAGATAGCATGGATTCACGATGAACATAAGTTGTTAGTAAGTGAGCAATGTTTGGTGAAATTGAAAATTGGGAATTATCATGATGAAGTCTTGTGTGATATTATGCCTATGGATATTTGTCATCTTTTGTTGGGTAGACCTTGGTAGTTTGATAGACACGCAGTACATGATGGGAGGAAGAATACATACACCATTGTGGCCTGTAGTTTGATAGACATGCAGTACATGATGGGAGGAAGAATACATACACCATTGTGGCCAATGGGATGAAGCAAACCTTGTTGCCTTTGGAGGAACCTTTGAAGAATGAAGTTTGTACGAATGCTAGAATCTTCTTGGTAGATGGAAGGAAATTACTGGATGGATTGAGACATGAGAATGTGTGTTTTGCTTTAATTCCTAGGAAGACTGAGAATCCGGAGCATGAAGAGGAACAACCAGAAGAGATAAAAGATTGGCTGACAGAATATCAAGACATCATTTCAGATAATGTACTTGATGGATTGCCACCTGTGAGAAGTATCAGTCATTGCAAGGACCTGGTTTCTGGAGCTAGTTTGCCTAACAAAGTTGCACAGCAGATGACACCGACAGAGAATGAAGAACTGAAAAGACAAGTGTAGGAGTTGTTGAAGAAACGTTTGATTAGAGAAAGTCTCAGCCCTTGTGCAGTACCAGCAGTATTAGCACCTAAGAAGAATGGAGAGTGGAGAATGTGTACTGATTCTAGAGTAATAAACTAGATCACAGTGAAATACCAATTTCCTTTGCCCAGGAAGGATGACATAATGGACTGTTTGAGTGGAGCCAAATACTTTACAGAGATAGATTTGAAGAGTGGATATCATCAGATCACGATCAGGCAAGGAGATGAGTGGAAGACGGCATTCAAGACAAATGAAGGACTGTATGAATGGTTGGCGATGCCTTTGGGGTTAACTAATGCACCGAGTACTTTCATGAGGCTAATGAATGAGATATTGAAGAAATTCTTGGGTAAGTTTTTTATTGTATATTTGGATGACATTCTGATTTTCAATAAGACAAAAGAGGAGCATTTTTTGCATTTGAGACAAGTTTTGCAAAGGTTGAGAGAAGAAAAGTTGCCGATAAATATTAAGTGTACTTTCATGAAGGATGAGTTAGTCTATTTGGGATTTGTGAAATCTGAGGATGCTTTGAAGATGGACCTTTAGAAAGTAAAAGCAATTGTTGAGTGGCCTACACCGGAAAGCATTGGAGAGGTAAGATCATTTCATGGATTGGCTAGTTTCTACCGGAAGTTCATCAGAAATTTCAGTTCAGTTTGTAACCCTATGACTGAGACCATGAGGGGAGATCGGAAGGAACTCAAGTGGACCACCGAAGCAAACAAAAGTTTTGAACTATTGAAGCAGAAAGTGACTAAGCAGCCTGTGTTAGCTTTACTGGATTTCAATAAAGTATTTCAAGTGGATTGTGATGCAAGTGGAACAACAATAGGAGCAATCTTGAGTCAGGAAGGGAGAGCAGTAGCTTATTTCAATGAGAAATTGAATGATGCCCGGAGGAGATATTCAGTGTATGATCAGGAGTTTTATGCCATAGTTCAAGCCTTGAAGAAGTGGAGACATTAAATATTGCCTAAGGAGTTTGTGTTGTATACGGATCATCAAGCTTTGCAATATTTGAACAGTCAGAGTAAGTTGAATCAGAGACATATGAGATGGGTAGAATTCTTGCAGAGTTACACCTTTGTGTTGAAGCATAGAAGTGGAAAATCTAACAAAGTTGTTGATGCATTGAGTAGGAGAAGGAATTTGCTGACAAAGATGAGAGTGATAGTATTAGGATTTGAAGAATTGAAGACCTTGTATGATGATGACCCAGATTTTGCAAAACCTTGGAGAGCATGTAGAGAACCGGTTATGGTAGATAGAAGCAAGTGGTTGGATTACTTCATTCAGGATGGGATGTTATTCATAGGAGTTCAATTATGCATACCTAAGAGTTCTATGAGGGAGAATCTGATAAAGGAGAAACATAGTGGAGGATTAGCTAAACATTTTGGTATTGACAAAACAGTAGCATTGGTGAGTGAGCAATACTTTTGGCCCCAGATTCATAAGGATGTTAAGAAATATGTGCAAAGTTGTAGAGTTTGTCAAGTTGCAAAGACTAGTGGTCAGAATGTGGGATTGTATAAAGTTATAAACCTTTGACAGTACCGGTAAGACCTTGGGAGGATATAAGCATGGATTTCATACTTGGATTACCTAAAACACCGAGAGGGAATGATTCTATATTTGTGGTAGCGGATAGATTCTCAAAGATGGCTCATTTCATACCTTGTAAGAAGACATCAGATTTATTACATGTAGCAAACCTATTTTTCAAGGAAGTAGTGAGATTGCATGGATTACCTAAGAGCATAGTTTCAGACAGAGACGCTAAGTTTGTTGGCTATTTTTGGAGAACACTTTGGAAGAAGATGAAGACAGATTTGAAGTTCAGTTCTACTTTTCATCCACAGGCTGAAGGACAGACAGAAGTAGTTAACTGGAGCTTGGGAAATTTGTTGAGATGTTTAGTTGGAGATAAAACCGGAAATTGGGATTTGATCCTTGCACAAGCAGAGTTTGCCTACAACAATTCAGTAAACAGGAGTACCAGAAGAACACCTTTTGAGATTGTTACCGGAGTGCATCCTAGAGGTATATCAGAATTAAGGGATATTGACAATGAAGACCGAAGAAGTTCAGAAGCAGAAGACTTTGTAGATCACATGGCAGCCTTGCATATTCAAGTTAAGCAGCATTTGGAAGACATGAACAACAAGTATAAGGAGAAGGCAGATGAGACGAGGAGACATAAGGAATTTGAAGTTGGCGATGAAGTGATGGTATATCTGAGAAAAGAAAGATTCCCGATTGGAACTTATAACAAATTGCAAATGAAAAAGTTTGGACCTTGCAGGATTTTGAGGAAGTTCAGTTCTGGGAATGCATATGAAGTGGAGTTACCGGATAGTCTCAGTATTTCACTTGTGTTTAACATTGCAGATCTTCATGAGTATCATGAACCAAAATTCAGTGAGGACAATATTGCAGACTTGGAGAAACAGTTGCCTCGGAAGGAACCAGATCAGATTGAAGACATTTTGGACAATAGGATTGGGCGTAGTACCCGGAGCAGTCAGTATAGGGAGTATCTTGTGAAGTGGAAGGATAGACCAGTTGAAGATTCATCTTGGATTTCTTAGGCAGAGGTAGACCGCCTTGGTTTTTCTCTGACCCCAGCAAAGTGAGAGACTCACTTTTTTTCAATAACCCCGAATGTCTGATGCAGAAGCATCCCCCGTTCATAGCAATCTTGATTCAACCAAAAATATTTTCCTTTTTGTTTTGCTTTCTGTATGCAGTTTCAACATTTCTTTCTGTGTGTCCCGGTTTTGGCTCACCAAATCCTGTGGAGCTGGATTCTACTTGAAGACTTGATCATCTTCCTTATTCCCAAACCACAGAGCATTTGGATCTTTTTCCGGCAAGTTATCGCTATCGGTTTCCATGACAATTTCCTGTTACCGGTTGCCTAGACCTATTTGCATTTGTGATCTACCGAACCCCTTCAGTAGCTTGCGAAGCCCTGAGCGTTGATTCTAATGTTTCTTGGCATGTGGCCAACCTTTTCCCATGATCTACACTTCATCCTTTGGATTTTCCAGAGGAATCTCTTGGCAGAGGCCGACCTTGCTAGTTTTTTATCCCTTTTTGGGTCAACCAGATCCCCTTGGATCGTATAAATCATTGTAATTGAGCATTTGAATGTAACAATCGAACAATCAAGTAGTTAGACTGAGCATAGAAAATAGATCTTAAGATTGAAGGTCCCGGTTGTGACCTATTCTGTACTTTGAGCATGTTTTAGCAAGCCTATGAGCCGGTTTCTGTAACCCAGTAGTTACCGATTGGTTGTTATCAGTTTTCATGAAATAAAAACAATCTGTTTTGCATTGCCTCCATCATATCTCTGTGATTTCGTTGTGCTTACTCTTATTGACTGGTTCGGATTGATCTCTTTGAGGTCCCTCCTAACCGGTGATTGCTTCAGTTAAAGATTTGGATACCAAGGGTGAAACAGAATAAAAAAAAGAAGAAGCCTAAGAAGTACTCTAAAATTATGAATGATGCTTCTGGTTCTCGGGTGGTGCAAGTGGCTACTCCCAAAGTTGATAAGCCAAGAGATCAGATTACAGGAAAAGACTATGATATAAGGGAAATAGATATTGGTCCTATCACTCAAACTCAAGTAGTTGAAGAACTTAGAGGATCAGTCTCTAACATGGAAGAACAATTGAGAATAGAGATTGAAAAGAGGAAGCAATTGAACGAGGAGAACAAGCAATTGATAGATTATATACAACGCATGTCATCCCAGCAGGAGGATCCATCCCACCTCAAATACTCTCCAAGGAAGCAATTGAAGGAGTACAAGAAACAAGGGTGATAGAACAAGCTACCAAAACATGGATTGAGAACGCTTTCAAAAAATCCAGCCTGTTCACTCAAGAGTTCATGCAAACATATGACAAGGTCACTACATTCTTGTGTAGGATTCAAAACATCATGGAGATATGGGAAGAGTTTCAAAACATTTGAGACAAGACTATACCATGTTTGCAAGTGTTGAAAGAAGTTCCCAAGCAAATGCTAATAGATGGTGGAATTATGGAAGCAAAGGCAACATATGATTTCAATCGGTGGTATTGTGTCTTAATGACACGAAAGGAGACTCTTGATAAGACAACACATGATTGTGTTAGAATGGAAGAAACACTCAAGGAGATTCAAGATTAGTACATTGTGTCAACTAGGGACATGTTTGTATGAAAGATCCCCAACTAAAGTCTGATCTGAATTCGCTGATAGTTTCAAATCTTAAACTTTGACCAGCGATGAGGATGATTGGATTTTTGTTTTGTTTTTGAATTGTTTCTAATTTTTTTG
This sequence comes from Cryptomeria japonica, assembly GCF_030272615.1. Lineage (NCBI taxonomy): Eukaryota > Viridiplantae > Streptophyta > Pinopsida > Cupressales > Cupressaceae > Cryptomeria > Cryptomeria japonica. The sequence goes on along the minus strand of NC_081405.1, from coordinate 684,992,427 downwards.
TGTTTTTTAATGCCTTGTCTGGAGATGTATGCAAGAAATGCAATGAAAGAATTGACTGAAATAGAGTTGAATATTCTGAAAACTTTTAACAACTACAGAAACAAATTTTGGAAGCTTTATTATCCAAAGAGAACAAAGTTGCATACCAGGTGATCCCACGCCTATCCTGGAATAAGGGTTTTATTGACAATTTGCAAAATAATGGCTTCCAATGCAATTCAACTCCTCCAATGAAATTTATTCTCCTTAGTAATAATTATCTAAAACAATTTGATGATCAGACAGGAGATCTGAAGCTTATTCCAAATACTTGCCAGGAGACTTCATCCAAATTGCTTCCAAATCCCTCATAATTTGCTGATTGCTTCCAAATGTGCTGAGATTTGTCCAAATTGATTGCCAAATTATCTTAGCTATGCCCTGACGATGATTTTACCAACAATTACTGCTTCAAAAACCCTCCCAATTATTTATTTGAATCTCTAGGCAGCTAAGGATGGTACGGCTGCCCTAGGGAGAGATACGGCTGTCCAAAAATGTTTCCTATCTGCTCAAAAGTGCCAATAAACTGCCCAGATCTGAGCCTCAACCTCTGAAATTGCAGAAAGATCACACAAACCCTCTGAAAATGGTCCTCTAGACCTGATTTGAAGGTTTCCTTGAGTGCTGACTTGATAGAAATAACTGGGGTTTCGTCCAACTTGCCCAAAATTGAAGGATTTCGTCTCCAAACCTGCTGTACCTGATATGGCAGCAATTAATAAAAATCTCCAAAAACATAATGCCAAAGAATTCCACGTACAAGTCCTTATGTCTCCCAATTGCCCTAATTTGAACCCTCATAGCATCTTTTGAGATCCCAATGGAATCTTTAATTCCTCCAAGGGTACGTACAACATGAGGGGTCCATTAAATATTAAAGTGGGCCACTTTTTAAAATATAATTCACTTAGGAAAGTGTGCCAAGGGAGTAATATAAAGTTATTTATTTTAAATAACTTATAACTTAACTTTTTTCTATTTTTAGAAAAAGTTAACTTACTTTATTAACTTACCAAAGTCATAAAAATGACTAGGTATAAGATTCCCTTTGGCAAGTAGACCATCCCCAAACACTAAAATTCACCTGTGGAGATGAGTGTCAAGTGAATTTCCTTTCCTGAAAAGTTACTCAGGGAGTGGGGAGAGTGGGGACATTACATTGTACAAGACATGCTTGATGAAGAAGGTTTTAGTGTTGATGAGTTGCATAGCAAAATAAAATCTATCTTCTTCCCAGCCACGGGTTTCTCAGATGCTCTCTTGAGTGGTGTGTATTCATTCATGGTCTTCATGTAAGTATTTCGAAAAACAAGAAGTAGAATGGCAAAAGGTCTTTGCCGCTTGTGCTAACACATTGGAGGTCATCGAGTTCAAGCTTGACAACATGCCTAGATTGTCCATGGAGGAGCTCAACACAATTATGTCTAGGTTCATTGCATTCGCCATCAAGGAGAGAGACCAAGGAAATGATCTTCTAGAAGAAAATTTGTTACAATCCTAGTTGGCATGAATTTTGCTATTGGTTCTTTTTTCATGAAATTTTGTGCCAAAAGGTGTCCATTTCCCATTGGCTGATTTTAAAAATTAGTTGGCTGGCTACAACTAACCCTAATTAGGATTTAATCTTAGCCATTCATTTTAGGGCAATCTTAGCCCTTTATTTTATTTTGGAGCTCTATATAAGCTGCCAATATTTTTATTTGTAATAGAATGAGATAGGAACAATTGTTGTTATTTTGCTGTTGGATTGATATAAAGCATAGTTGAACTACTTGCCTAAAACAAAAACTCACCAAGGCCTAAAAAAAACTCGGCAACTTAAAAATTGCTTAACTATAATTAGAAATGCATTTTTTTGCAAAATTCAATGAGATGCATCCAATGAGTAAATAAATGAGTACACAAAAGAAACAAGTTGAGTCTAGATATATTTGAAATGCACATTGGGTACAAAATGGCATCCTCTTGTGGAATGTCGATGGTTGATAGACTGAAACAAAACGAAATTGCAACTTGTTTTTGTAAAACTAAAAGTAAATACTACATCAAAACATTTTACATCTTCCTCTTCCCAGCTCTAGTGAAAACCAAGGGAGAGATAGCACTAGAGGGTCTAGTCCTAGGAGTTCAATGTGGCTCGTCTGCCTCACCAAAATGAGGTTGAGGGTAGCACCCCTTGCGGTGGTTTGAGGGGGAGAGAGTGAGGAGTAGAGAGATAAGTCTAGATCTTGGGGGAGAGAGGAGAGAGTAAGATAGAGAGTGATAGAGAGAGGGGATAGAGGAAGAGTGATAGGGAGGTAGGTCTGGAATTCGATGCAGATAAAGTGAGTGAGAGAGAGTGAGAGAGAATGCTGATAGGAGTCTATTGATAACTGAAATTTGACTAAGTCTGAAAATTTAAAAGATCTTCTAAAATCTAGAATTTGCATTATGACTCCTAGAGATCTGAAACCACTCTCAAACATCCTGCCAATATATACATAAAATATAACTTAAAGTATACTTAAATGTTATATTTCATGTATATATTTTGATAAAGGGAATGAGACTGGCTTGGAAAAAAAAAATAGATAATATTTTCATGTGTTTGGGCCTCTTTTTTTAATGTAGCCGAGTTTTTCCTAGAAACTCACCATGTTTTTGTGAAAGACTTGCCAAAAGCTTTGCGAGTTTTTCCTACGAGTTAATGACATAAATACTCGCAGAGCAAAAAAACTCACGAGTTAAACTCGCCGAGTACTCTACGTGTATTCCTTCTATGATATAAAGACATTGAAGTGTGGTGATTTTATATTCTATCTTTAGAGAATTTGCATGGTTATTCATCTTCTCAATTCAAAGTTTAAATTTGCTTTAAGTATCTTAGTTGAATGATAGAACGTTGTGTATGATTCATGGTGAAACTCATATGTTCAAACTACTTGTGCTTAACTGATTGTTAAGTGCTTTGTGTGGTCAACTGAATATTCATATAAACTTAACTTCAATTACTATTCAAGCATTGATATGCATTCAAGTGATGGTGCCTATGTTTGTTGATAGTAATTTGAAAATCATTTAAATTCTGTCAGAAGATTGCATTAGTCTTTGTGGACTTGTTCTTTGTATGTCAAAGCAAAGACTAGTAGAGTTTCATCAAAAGTTATCCTTCGTCCTAGCATTCTCAGGCATAGTTTAGTATCTCTGACGTACCTAGACGCGTAGGGGAAGAGCCGTTGAGAGGAGGCCGTTGTTGGTCTGCAAGCTTTGACCTGGTTTTGGAACAATTGGTTGCAGTTGAGAACCTCTTCCGTTCACACTGGAGTCTATCATGACCAATTTTGATGCCATTTGCAAGGCGTAAGTAGGAACATTGCGCAGCTATATTTCCAATTCACACTCGAGTCTATCGTGGCCAATTTTGATGCCATTTGCAAGGCGTCAGGTTGCTTCGGAAGAACCTGATTCGCAAAATTGCAGGACAACTAGAGAGTGTGTGCCAAAGGAGTGGAAGGAGGGGAAGCCGGAACAGAGCAATCAAATTGCAAAGGGACTAAGATAGCACAGATCACAAAGTTTGAGAGAACAAAGCGAAGAGGTGACATACCAAACGATTGAGGTGGCAGAAGCAAAAGATGGTCGAAGCCGTGATCGTTGACTGAGCCCAAAACCTTGGAATGTTGTGAACATTGGCAGTGATGGTCTGAGTTGTGATCATTGGTAATGAACGATGGTTGCGATGGTGATGGTCTAAGCTGCGATATATGGCTAAGATCATTGATTTGATAAACTAGCCTGGGCGAGGGTACGGGAGGGTTGGCTAAAGCAGAGGACACCTTAGAATGACCCGCCTTACATTTATGTTGCCAAGCAAAAAACTTCTTTATTTGTCTCCTAACACATTCGGATTGTTTGCCCATGGATCTAGCGTGAGACGTACTGTCAAGGCGAATCCAAAGGTCTAGACACAATGCTGAAGCGAGCTTCAAATGAAGAGGCAGCAACCCGGAGTTCAAAAAATTGATTAACCTTCTGGTCGATTTGATGACCGATCTAAGAAGGGAAAGAGAAGCCCGATTGAAGATGCGCTTGGTGTAGGCATTCGAAAGGTGATGGGAAATTTTGACAAAAGATGGGATCAGATGAGAGTCTCTGCATCTTTTTACAGATGCCAGATCTGCAACCTTCTTTTCTAGCTTAATCCTTAAAAACTCCAGTTGTTTAGATTTTAAAGATAATTCCCTCCCATGAAGGGCATCGATTAATGCAATCAGATTTCCACAATCCATAAAATAATTCTTATCATGCTTCTGGAATAGATTGTGTGCACAAATTTTTTATCATCAACATTTCGAATCACTCAGCGATTCATCATCAGGATGAGAAAGAGTCCAAAGGAGATGAAAGATGGCAAGTTGCAGATCCAGGCAAAATAAAAAGATGAGAGAAGGAAGAGAGAGAAAGATAGCACATTGATTGAGGAAGAGAATAAAAATAAAAAATAATCTCTACACAACTCAAAACAGAGGACCAGGAACAAATGAAAAATAAGAAACATATAAATAAATAAATTAAAGAGACTCACAAAAACAGAAAAAAAGGACAAACAATGACAATAAAACAAGAGAGTATATAAATTTTGTACACCTGGGGGATGTACAAAATTGTGGTTTCAGCCACAGTGTGTGAGTATGATACTCTCTTAATTTAGAGAAGGCTCCCCCTATCTATAAACTAAACTAATCTAATATGGGTGAGACAACAGTCTTTCTTCTTCTTTCAAGAAAAACTATACTCTTTTCTCTTCACGGAAAAGTAATAGCAATTGTATATAAATAACAGCAAATACAGAAATGAGACTTTTTTGTAGGATTTGGAACATAAAGGGAAGCAAAGTTTCCATGAAAGCACAAAGACCTCTGTCACTTCCCCGAGACGAGAAAACAAAAAGAAAGCTCAAAGTCTTCAACTATCTATTCTCCTATCAACCTTTTTAGATGATTTTCTTGTAACCAAGCACAGTATGTAGCAACTCAAAGTCTAACTACATGGTGCACCTCTTATGCACAAACATAGAAAATAAAAACAACACAAAGTCTACAAGTTACCCCCTTTGCTTGAGCTTTCTACACTGGCTTCAAACGTGACAAACAACTCAAAGTCTACAGTATCAAATCTTAAAACCAATCTAAAACTCCAAACGCAATAAGCAGCTCAAAGTCTGCAAGATTGCATTTAAATCCTTTTTGAACAATAGAACAAAGATCACAATCAACTCCAAAAAATGTTGTCACATAACTACTTGAATTGGCACAAAGTCTCAACACAACTTGCCTCTTTATTGAAAGCAATTTGATTTACATCTAAGCTCAAAGACTTAGAGTGCACATACAAACTGGCAGAATTTTGTTGCATTGCCAAAAGATATCACTTACAATAGACCCCCTCAAGTGTTTATAGGAGAGGAGTCTTGAGAAAAAGGTGGGAGGATCCTAACTAACTTGAGAAATTCTCTCAACCACCATGACTTATTCCAATTATAGTCCTAATCTAACTCAACTTGTAGTTGTTTTACATGTAATTACATTTTACAAAAATGCAAGTAAAAGTGCCATTTGCAATTACAATTTTTGTTTTTACATGTAATTTGTCAAAACAAAATTACAAATACACAATTGAAACTATTCTGTGTCCAAAGACGCGACTCTAACTACATCATCCTCTGTTTTGAAAATCTTCATGTTGCTTCAGGATGCTAGAACTTGAAGTATTCAGGATTGGTGAAGACATCTCGAACCGGAACAGGAATTTGCATCCTTAATGATCTTTGTCTTTCGCCAATGAACTTCAACCTTTCACATGCTTGGGGTAGTACTATTTCTTCAAGAGGGAAAGGGCTTCCTTCTTCTTTTCATGTTATGACCATCTCTGTCTTGAAAGCATTCTATAATTTGCATCCATGAATTGTTGTTGTATCTCTTCTACTTTTGCTCACTGAAGAAGAAACCATAACACCTTATTCAAGATGATATTGTTATAAAACAATGCCCATGTCTTGATTTGTTGGTTTGATATATCGTGTTTGCAAACAAGATTGACAAGGGAAGGGATAAATTGATGCAAAAATGGGCTCACAAGTGAATTTCGGGTTCTGGAAACTGCATTACATGTGTGGAAAAACAAGAACATTAACTTGCAATTGTGGAGAACAAACATGCAACTTCATATGTGTAATGGGTAACTACAAGTTTGCACTTGTAATTGGACCTTTACAACTCATTTTCAAGTGCTTTTGAGTGCATTTTGGACCAATTTCGGGTTCTGGAAGGCTGACTGCAAGTGAAGACAAAACTGCAATCGGGTTTTAAAATTCCGACTACAAGTAGACTTTAAATGGGAAAAATGAATGAAGGTGTGAAATGAATGGATGAAATGGTGGGAATAGGGATTTTGATATGTGGGAAATGATGGAAAGAATGATTTTTGACCAATGATGGCAAAATTGGATGACCATGGATAAATATGGAGAGGAACATTTTTCATCTTGACAACTTGGAAAATGAAAAAAAAAACTTCAACTTGTAATCAAATTTATAAAACCCGAAATCAAAGCAAGAGCAAGATTATTTACAAAACTTGATCTAACAAGAAACTAAAAACAATCAAAAAGAAAGCAAAAACAAAACTTAAAAAAAAAATACCTTGTTTGATCAAAATGCCCTTAGCAAAGAATAATCTTTGAGAAGAACCGAAAAGCTTTATAAATAGACACGTTGAAAACCCTTGGCAGCCAAAAACGGATTTTGATTCAACCTCCTCCAAAAATGGCATGAAGAGAACAGAAGAAAAACACACAAAGAGCTTTCACTCTCCACATTTGAAAGGAGAAGCAAAAACGCCCAACCAAAACACTTTGAAAGAGGAATTCAAATGAACCAGCAAACACGTTGAATGAGGGATTCAAAACGTGGCAAAACGTGGCAAAAATGCCCAACAAATGGAGAGAAAAAACCTCCCACGTCTCCTACATTCAACACTCGACTCCTTGCAAACCAGATTCAAAGGAAAAAGCCACAAAAAAGGAATTCTTGGAAGCAAGAATGCAGTTCGGTTTCTTCACCTTCACCTCCAAGTAAAAATGCCCTTCAAAAGATGCAATCGAGTTTCTAAATCCCTTTTGCAAGTTAAAAATAACATTACTTTTCCTTCTTTTGTGCAAATTCGGGTTTCTAGGAGAAATGACCACAAAAAGAAAGAACAAAACGACTTGTAATAGGGAAATAAAATCCCTCTTACAAGTAAAACAATAAAACATAAAAACTTGTAATAGGGAAATAAAATCCCTATTACAACTTATAAGCATACAAACTCATAAAGACTTGTCATAGGGAAATAAAATCCCAATTACAACTTAAAAGCACAAAGTAGGAACTTTTATGAAAACTTACAAGTTCTCATTAAACTTGTATTTTTAAATTCACTTGTAATTTGTCCAAAAAGTTCCTACAAACAACTTACAAGACAAAAAGGGGAAATGGGAAATAAAAAGCAAGTTACAAGTTACAAATCTTTTATAAAGTTCACTTCTAATTGCTTGAAAAAACCCCTTCAACACAAAAACAAAAGAAAACTCCTAACTTGGAAAAGAAGAAAAATTTCCCAATTGCAATCAGGAAGAAAAAACCCGAATTTGAAGAAAAGACAGCAAACGAACTCAGAACGCGATGAAATTTGAAACATGGATCAAGGATGAGCCGAAGATTAGTCCAATTTAGAAAGGAGCAAGAATTTTGCCTAGAAAAGTGTGCCTTAAGAGTAAAATCTCCAACTTGCAGTGACTGCTCTGAAACCCGAAATTGCACTGAAAGCTAGGAAAATGAAGGCCAAAACTCACCAAAACTTGAACAACAATGGCAAACACAACCCCTAATGATTTGACACTAACAAATGTGAGTTGTGCACCTCGTAAAACATGTCTTGGAGACAAAAATGAAGCATTTTAAGCAAAAATTTGTAGGGGTTGTCACATTTTTTAAAATTAAAAAATGAGGACAACATATATGTGTGTGTGTGTGCGTGTGTGTATGTATACATATATATACATATACATATACATATATACATATACATACACACATATATATATGTATATGTATAGCCTGAGTTGGCCTAGTGGTGGAGAACTTGTGCTCTTGAAAGAGAGGTCACAAGTTCAAATCCCACAAGGGGGTTAAGGTATGTACGCCTCGTTTGTAGTGCAGTTAAGTACCTCCTGCAAGGAGTAGGAGGTAGTCCCATACTGCTCTAACCCATTTGTAGACCCATACACAGATGGCTAGCATCGTGGACTATAAAAGCCCCTTTCCTTTCCTTTTCCTTTCCTATATATATCTTGTAAGATATAACATAAAATAAGTAAAAAATTAATTAAATAAAAATAAAATTAACCAAAAACAAAAATAAAATTAAGAAAATAAAAAAATAAATACAAGCAACGAATAAAAAGCGAATACAAGAAGACAGGGAAAAAGCAAATAACAAGAGCCACACAGTGCAGAGCCAAGAGGAAGCGACGAAAGGAGGGAGAAAAATGGAAGACGGAGAGAAGAGAAAAGGCAAAGAGGACAAAGAAGCTTAAGGAAGGGGCCTCTCAGAGTATCTAGCAAAGGTTGCCAAGAGGGATTGAGGTTCCACCCATCGTCTCAATTAAGATTGGTCGAGTGATTATTAATGAAAATGGCCTGCTTAAGTTTCCTTTTGAAGAAATTTTCTTCCTTAAACACGATTTTGGTGTCCTCTAAAGTTTAAACAAATATGACGCTTAGTCGTTGAGGAGTGCTCTGCTAGGGCCGATTTGACAACACGCTTGTGCTTGATGTCGGCACCATGCTCCTTGTTTCTAGTGCTAAAAGAACGACCCATCTACCCAATGTATGGGGTGCCACAAGAGCAAACGTCCTTATAAACCCCAGATTTTGAATAAATATCCCTAGGGTCTTTGCAAGGGGGGATATACTTTTTTAAGGTCAAACATAGCTTAACTCACAATGAAGACATTTCTTGAGAAGAATTTTAGAGATCTTGTGGGAAATACCTTCAACAAAAGGAAGGGACACTCCCAAGAGCACAAGAGGTTGGGAGGACATGGGATTAGAGGTGGAATGGAAATAAGATTTGGCTTGGTGGAAAGCTTTAGTGATTTGCTTATTCATGTACCCATTCCACCTAAAGACTTGCCGAAGGTGGGACAACTCTTGGTTTAAGTTATCATTGCCATCTTTCATCTCCATTGGACTCTTTCTCATCTTAATGATGAATCACGGAGTGTGATTCGAAACGTTGATGATAAAAAATTTGTGCACACAATCTAATCTGGAAGCATAATAAGAACTAACAATCAGGCCATAGGAGTGGAATCGGTGGGTCAAGTCCAAGACAAGGCAAGGGTAAAATGTGAAGCAAGTGATGAAAAGCAACACTTTATGGTTTGTTCCTAAATGCATCACCTCCATCGTATCCTCTATTTCCACAATCACTAGAACTGAGGTCTCTAATGCTCCAACCCTTGTGGAGGTATATGAATGCATTGATAGCATGCTTGGACAAAAAAAGGTTGATGTACAAAAGGGAGACCCTACCTTGCAATTATACGATGAGCACATTTAAACTATCATTTAGTGGAGGTGGGAGGAGGTCAACATACCTTTGCACATAGTGGCCTCTGCATTGAACCCAAAGTGGTTTGTGTAAAGGTCTACTAAAGTTGTCCCTATGGAAGAAATTGAGGTCAACAAAGACTTCACGGAGTCAACTCAAGAGATCAATAGTATAGACGAGTCTACCATCATCTGTCATGAGTGTTCCAAATTTGCCACAATCAAAGGCAATGCAAATGTAGCAAAGTTAAATAGGGAGACTATAGCCAAAAAGGGCCCAAAAGCATTGTGGCATTTTGTGGCATTTGCATTGATAGCAACATTAGTCATTTGCCCCTTGTTACAATGTGTAGTATACTATTGTTTGAGAGGGGCAAGTGTACATATAACTTCATCTTCTACATTTAAAAGAATGGGCTTACCTATAAGAGAGCAAAGAAGCTTGTGGCTACATGTAAATAGCATCTTGTGTCTCTTTGACAGTAGATGCTTGTGTATAGGAAGAATCTAGCACCATGGTGGGATGTAATATTAGAGAAGCCAATACAAATCAATGGGGATCAAGCTACACAAATAGGATTGGTTGGTGTCAAATTGGAGGAGCTTCAACTAGATGGGTCCAATGGTTCTAGAAATGAGGAGTTTGCCACAACATTTGGGAAGGATGACTAGTTCACTAAAGCATCAACCAATTGTACATGAAACTTAATGTAATCATGATATTGGATATACTAATCTATTGGTATTAGAAATTTTTGTTGTTCAATGCAATGTTAACTCAAGTTATTGTGTCTAAAATTTTAATTACATAAAAAATAAATTGCAATTTATTTTACATTTTTTATAATTAATTTTTTAAGTAGTATATTATATTTGTGCCGCTATCCCCTTGTCATCCCCAAATTTTTAGAAAAAAATTGTCCTCCCACAACCCATCCCCACATTTCCCCATTGCCTCATTCCAAAACCCATGGAAAAGTGAGAAAAAAAAAACTGAAAATTAATTATAGACATGTTTACGAAAGGGTATCTCATCACTCTTAAGTCTTAACAAATTAGTGAGACAACATCTACCTCTATTTACTGCTTACTAGGATATCTCCCAATCATCTTATATTGAAAGCATTGGGATCCATTTCTATTTGGTGCCATGCAACTTTTAGTTCTCAATTGTGTACTGAAGTACAGCAACATATTCATATTGTCAATTGTACTTCCACCTAAATACACTTGTCATTCTTGGATGTTGGAAGAAATTCTAGGATAAGAGCCCCTTGCTGAGACATGCCTCTTTAGCCTGTGGTCTTGCTTTGGTAGTATGGTGGCAGTGGTGAATGATGTTGGAGACCTCCCTTCCTGCCATTCTCAGCATTGACAGACAGATGCCTTCCAGTTTGCTGCCTCATGTAACTGCAATAGTTTCTTGCCTCAGTCTTCTTCCTTGGTATTCTCAATTTCTATTTCCTTTATTTTTCTGTCGGGGTCCTGCCCTTGCTTGGATATTCATTTTTGTAACTATAGACAAGGTATACTTATTTAGCTTTAGTCTATATCACCTTTCCAACTGCCAGGAATCTTTTCTACCCTTGCACACTATTCAAATATAACTAAGATGCATTTAGAGGTTATATTGTCCCCTTGGTCACTTGAGGACATTATAATAATTTTTACTTTTTTTCTAAATAATTATAAATAAATTAAACGCTGCTCAAAAAATAACAGTAAAAATATAATCATGCAGCAAGTTTTTTATTTTCATCCATACATAACTCAATCTATTTGATTTAATGCATGGGAAAAATGCAACATCTATCATTATGATATGACCAAGAAAAGGATTTTTGGAACATAATCTCATGATTAATATGTTTCCATCAGAAAATAAGTACCCTGGAATATTCAAGCCTATACAGACGTGTGCATGCAAACATATCCCATAACACCTACAGCTCCGTACACACAAATGACAGACCACACATGATGTCCCCCACACAAAAATCAAGATATACTTCCCACCATTAATCTACTTAGTAGTTAATTTGTGTGTCGAACTGAAAGCAACTTGAGGGATTAATTACCGTAAACACCTTCATTCTTCAAATGTTTTTCCTGCAAATAATCTACAAATGTGAAATAGGGACGCCAACTGCTAGGATCTTCGTCAGTGTTGATACCCTCCACTCTCTTTTGGACATGCTTAATTCTGAGAAACAAAAGTATAAAATATTTTTAGGATCAAAAGAAACATTTTTCTTTTTTAAAAAGCATGTGAAAAGGGAAAAATGAGTGGAAAGCAAAAGTACACAACCTATGATCCACATTAGAGAGCATACATACATTTCTTGCACATCTGGCAAAGGCAATTTGAGAGCAAACTGTAGAACACCTCCCTCCAAGAATGGTAACTGCTTTGGAGCATCCTTAAATGCATATTCTATTCCTTCATTTACAATTTTCAGAATGTTTGGTTTGTGCTTATCGCGAGCAGAACCCAAAAATGTTGCTGACAGCCGACTTGCAAGTTCCTTGCATTGTAAGAAGGACTTGCTTGTAGTCCAATCTTCATCATTTTTTGAAGCCTCTAAAACATGTCGTTGATATGCCTGATAAAAAAGGAAATTTAAGTTAAGGACATATTACTGCAATAATTCTTGCATATTGATTGAAAGATTATGTATCACAGAATCATTCAAAGGACCAACTCACTCTTTAGATTGATCAACAGATTGAATGATTTTTTATTGAACATTTAAAACAAATCTCACCAACCAACTGTCTTATGATCTAGAGGCTCATAAAGAAAGAACAAGATTTCAGGAAGGAAGATGTTGAACCTACCCTCTTAGTGGCTTCTAGACACATTTTTGGGAGATCGTCACCTTTAGAATTTTTCTTCAAAAGAGTGATAAGATGCTTCACTGTCTCAGCAACAATTCCTCCATGAAGAATAAAATGTGAAATAATCTCCGCACCAAGGAAATCCTGCAACAATCTCAAAACCTATGCTTGATAAGAAATTATAAAAAGTGGTCTTAAAATAATAAAACATTTAACTAAAGAATTATGATGCCCTACAGACCATTTACATGCTGATCGCTTATAATGTCAATGAGCTCACCATTTTCATTCAAAGTGGCTGTAAATGTAAAATGACAGGAAAAAAAATGTCACAAATTATATCCATTTTTGTAAAGACTAAGAATTTGGAGAATTTCAGCAACATTCACCAGGAAGTTTCCCATAAACAGGCCTGGACACCACAATATACTATGAAATTTTGAAATATAAACCATTTTCAGGTTTAAAAAAAAATTGTGTGGACTATTTTCTGTTTGATCCAGCTGCTGTTAATAACTTTTTAAGAGAACCAGTTTTCAAAAGTTGAAGGATGATTTTTTTTCCTTGAGATCTTAACCTTACATGTTTCTTTTTAAAAGAGATGTAAATAGCTTTCAAACAAAATTTATAAGATAATTTTTCTCTCTCTTACAAATTCACTTGCATTATTTTCGTGGTATTAGCACATAGAAATCTAAGAAATCAGCAACTGGCACGGATATTTGGGATTTGTGCTGCGTTTTACTTGTAAGTCAAACTTCCACTATGAGAAATTGGTCATTTTGGGCTTTCACCTTTCATATGGAGTTAAATATAGCCTTCAAGATTTCACAATGAAGCAATCTTGTTAAGTAATTTTCAATCCTTCATTTTAAAAAAAATAAGAAACATATTTATGAATTCTTTGTACTTAAAAGGTTTAAGTTTGAGCTATAGCATGTTTCAAAATAGAACAAAAGATAAAGATACAAGAGAGAGAATTAATCATGTCAGGTCAAATAAGTCGAATGAAATGATTCTAAGTGGTACAAGTATGAGGCTTCCAAAACAAAGCCCAGTTTCAAATCCCTACAAAATATGATAAGTGTTGAAAATGTGTAAAATATCATATTGTTCAAGTCACAGAGTCTGATGTATCCCAACCCACAAGGCCAGGTACCAGTCCTGGGTGAATATGACAGAACAGATGCCCATCGGTCATGGCAACTAAGTCAAAGGACACTTCATAAGGAGATTTTAACAATCAAACTAAAAAGTGGTGCAAAATGACCCAAGTATGGTAAAGATTGAAAGATTAGTAGATTACGCATTAGTGATCTAAAAACGTGATATATGCAGATTAATCTAGAAAACATAAATATGTACATTAAGAAATTATTTCTATATATTATTCTCACAAAAAAAGGAACAGATGTTTCATAATACAGGAAGGAACAAAATAATTGTGTAGTATTTACCTTAGGAACCATCTCATGTGCAACCAATTTCGCTGCAGCAGACATGACAACATCCTTCTGATTTATCTCATCTACATGTTCATTTGAATCCTCTTCCTCCTCATCATCATCTAAATGTTTACAAACTCCAAATTATGTATATGTAACCTTAAATCCAAATTATTTCTATGTAACCTCGAACTATTTGAGAATTTGCACAAAAAATATTTGAAATGACATGAAAATTTATTTGCTCTTTTAAAAGCAAATTACCAGCAGCATTAAGGCGATATTCACAAAGCTTCCAAAATTTCTTCAACATAGCCTCACTTGGACAGAATCCCAAACATTGTTGCTTGGTCAAATTCAACTTTGCTTCGCTGAATAAACTCCACAAGTCTGCTAAGATGACACATATCTGCAACAAAATACAGCAACTACTCAGATGTCAATGTACTAAAGGTTTATGTAAGAAATTTGAACTTTAAGAGAAAACTGAATATGTGTCACTACAATTCATTCAGTGTTTTGACTTACTGTACTGGTGAGTTCACTTCTTGCAGCTCCCTGTTCACAGCTTTCAAGAACATTATCTGTAAAGTATTCCAGCTGACTGATAAGATTATCACGTTTAGATAGAAATGCTACCATTCCTGTGTCAGAGGGATTATCAATTTCAATTGATCGTGATGACCAAGTAACATGCAAGTGCATGTTCAGAAGAACAAGCCGGATCACCTGTAAGACAGTTAAATCCTGGGTTAGGTAGATTTTTAATATAGTTGAACAATATAATCAATTCATAGTGATTTTTCTTTTGTTGTTACAGGTATCATTAGGCACCTCATCATCCAAATTGTTAAAATCCTTAACAAGGCAAAGAACATCTGCGAACAAACTCTCGCTTGATACAAACTTCAATAACTGAAGCTGGTAAAGCCTTTTCAGATTAACTGTCAGAGAGTACTCATCCTCTGAAACCTGTAGACAGAAAAATCAAGCATGTATCAGCTGAATGAAAATGCCACTAAAATGATAAAACCAAATTGCCATCAACAAAGTTACCCCAGCTTGTTTGATGGCTGATCTAAGCTTGAGAACAAGTTCATCTTCTAACTCCTTCAACTTATTCTGTGCAGAATCTTGCAAGTCTGCCTGACTTTCACTGGCGCAAAATGTGAATGCCTTGACACATGACTTTAAAGTTTTCTCTTCTCCATGTTTGAAAAATGCATCTTTTATAAGTTGAAGTGAGTTCATGAAACTCTGAGAAACCAACACATGCATTTTTTAAAAGTGAATTACAATCATTAAATTCTGACAAAGTAATACCTGTTTCATCATTAACACATGCATGTCTTTACTGTACCTGCAGGTGTTCAAATCCAGTACCAACAAGTGAAAAACAAGAGAGTTGAATGCACCTGTTCTTGACGCTTCAGGGAATAAAGCTCCAACTTCAGATGCATTATGATTTCCACCAAAGGCGATATCTTTTCCTTATCTGCTAAATATTTTCTCAGCATTTGTGGGTAATGCTTTATCATGCCAGCAGTTACCTCTCGTCTACTATTGTCCAATGCTTCCTGAAATAACTCAATAAGAACATTAATGAGTAAATTTACCAAGCTTAATTAAATTTATCTCATTTGTTATTGAATATTTTTCACTAATATTTTCCTTAGAATATACTCTTTTTTTTCACTATTATTCTCCTTAGATTACACTTTTTTTCACTAATATTTCGCTTTTAAAGGTTAAAATCTATGTCTCCTTGGATACAGGTACTATATGTGTGTGTGTGTGTGTGTGTGCCTGTGTGTGTGCCTGTGTGTGTGTGTGTATGTGTATGTCCATGTGTATGTGTATATATGTACATACATATATATATATGTGTGTGTGTGTGTGTGTGTGTGTGTGTATACATATATGTATGTACATGTGTATGTGTATGTGTATGTGTATGTACATACATATATGTATACACACACACATATATATATGTAGATTTTAAAAAAGTAACCTATATTAATAAACATTATTAAATATGTATAAACACTCACAGTCAACAATGTGCACTAAACAATTATATACTCGCCGCACGGGAATATCAGACACTAAACATGGGTAAAAAATAGAACGAGCCATACTGAGACGCGCAGCGTAAATCAGTTTTTAAAAAAAGCACCAGTTTTAGTAGAGCCGAACCTGCGGGAAACCCAGGGCCGCACCCAGCTTGGACCCAGACCAGCACCCGGGCTTCCGATGCGTTTCCAGTAACAGAGGTTAAAAGCGAAGGCATAAGATTTACAGCCACGTGCTTTGCTTTCACAAATCAACTTGGGATAGACTACAACTAAGAAACTAAACAGCAACAAGAACAAGTATATGGTACCTCTCAAATAACCATCACAATTTCAAGTATTATTCCATTTACAATAGCTGCCTGTATCTTCCTGTGAATTTAAACATTTCAGACTACCCGATTCAGCAGGACACTTGGTCAATCCATTTTGATTTTGAAGTCAACCAAATTTGTGTATCCAGCATGTTTGTCATTTACATCTTGATAATTGTTAGGCACATTGAGTAACCCATATTATAACTTTTAATCATATAATGAAACTTTGATGCTCATTTAAATTATGATATATATGAGCAAACAGTTGGTCACATAAAATTTCTTTATCTAGAGGCATTCTACTGATTTCTAAGCCATTTAAATTCTCATGGTGGAAAAAATACTCCGTTAAATTTGCAGCTGAAATAATAGAAAATAGAAACTAAAATCAAGGGACTAAACTTCTATCGTGTTGGATTCAAGACTCCAAACTCAATTGGTATAGTATAATTGACGCAGCAGAAGGGAGAGAAACATTTACACAAAATTTAATGAGCTGATAAGCCATGGCATGACTATAGGATAGTACCACATCACAGACTGTATGTTATAAAAGCAGGAAGGACATTCAGATAAATCCTTTAATATTAACTTATGACAAACAGTTGAATAAAATTTGGCAGTCACAAATCATGATAAACTGCAGTTTGCGGGCTTTAATTCAAGTAGGCCACCTGCATCTCTTTCTCATGCCATTTTACCCCTGCCAACAATGTAGTGTCCCCTAGTTGATTGGGAAACACTAAACTGGTTGGTGAGTAGACATGACCGATATTAACTGAGTCCCTGACAGAAGTTAGGAGTAGTAGGTCTTCCTATTAGTGTAGCAACTGAGTCTTCCTGTTAAAGCGGGCTTAGTTGGCCAGTTAAGTAGTTATAACTTATAATGAAGGTCATTGCATTTGTATTCAATCTCATTTCTGTATGCACCTGTAGTCAACATTAGCAAAATGAGGTTCTTTTGGCATAATTAAATGCCAGAAATTATGGAGAGTGGTTTGCCAGTTAAGTACAACCAAATGTAGATTTAATTTCCATTAATCTAGGATTACAACTCTTGGAGAATACAGGAAATGCTGGAAAGGAAGGAGGAAGGATTATTGAGATCACAAGACCAAAAATCATTCTTTCTTAGAGTGATGCAGCTACAGCACTTTGAGACCTAGGAAAATAATTCACAGGGGTTTCCACAGCAGATTCCAAGTGCAAAAACCCTCAACTACAGACAAGTATTGCAATGGCAACAGTATCATTGTAGTTAAAATCCTTTCTAAAACTACTTTCTGTTTGTTTAAGACTAGGTTGCCACAAATTTTCTGTGTGCTTTAGTCTGAGTTTGTCTCAGTGGTGTCAGAGCTCTGATCTTGCCAGCCTGTGAAAAACACAAGAAAAAAATATATTTAATAAGCAACGTTGCAGCGTTCGGTGTTTTTGCTAGGTGCACCCGCACTGGGTTCGCCCAGGTACAGGTGCGCCGGGGGGTGCACCCAAGATATGCCCCAGGCACCCCAGGTGCGCTGTGGATAAGTGCCCACATACCCACAACGCACCTGGGGCAACCTCGGGACTAACCTGGGTTAAAAAACGCCCAAGTCAATAATTAAAACCAAAAAAATGTAATGTCCCCATTTTTGGAGTAAGAGTAATTAATTAATTTAATTAGTTAAGTTGTCCAAATTATTGTTATTTTTATGGATAGCTTAATTAATTATTTTAATTAATAGTATTAAGTTAATTATTTATAAAGTTATCAAATAAATTAAAATTAAAAGATGACTATATTTAATTAATTTAATAAAGTGACTTAATTTAAATTTATATCATAAAGTCACTTAAGTGAATTAATATTATTTCTAGAAGCTTCTGGATGATGGATTAAAAAAGTATAAAAGGAGGTTTAGCTCAGCTTCTATTCAGCCAGGAATTGATATTTGCTTTGTGGAGTTTGTGGGGACTAGGGTTTCTGCAGAATATTGTTTTTGGGAACGAAAACTCCCATTGATAGCATAACTGAGGGAGTGAAAGATCTCTCGAGAGGTTATATTGAGGAGGTGATACTTCAGTCATCTCATTTGTGCTACATTGGTGGCTGTCATAACCCCTCTTTGAAATATAATTTAATAATAAATAATAATAATAAATTTGAAATACAAAAGAATAAGCATAAAAAATTAAATTGAATTAAATATCAATACACTTATTTAGTATTGATTAATCACCCATTTATTTCAATCAGCAATCAATTATTGAATAATGAATAACCATTTAATAATTTATCTCTATAATAATAAATTTTCTTATAACCATTTTATCTCCATTATAATAAATTATCTTATAAAATATTGATTGGCAATCAATATTAATTACTATTAAGTAACTATTAAATATGCACCTAATGACAGACCAAATCTGACACGTTAGATTTGTCTGCCTTTGCATACATGTATAAAAGAAACCATAATTAATACATACGTTAGGACAAACCAACAAAGTATTTAGTTAGGGAGTCACTACATTGGCAAAGGGGGTGTCCATTGGAAAGAGACAACTTTCCAACGAACCATGAGATATATAAGTAAAGCGCTTTGAGCATTATCGGGGGATAGGGGGAAGAAAAGGAGACTGTGACAGAAGACAGTATCGGGCCCCACACTTCCACTTCAGCATATACTGCCAAGGAAAACCGAGAATATTAATGGGCAGCTTGAGTTTGATTACACCACGCACCGGAAGAAGACGAAAACAGCTAAAAGACAACAAACTTTGCTACGTTATCACAAGCTGCCAATAAGAAATAATAATCAGGCATATTATATCAAGAATATATATATGCATTTCTTGCCAATAACTTCATAAAATATATGGTATATATTAACGTGTCATACTAAATTTATAGCAGTAATGCACAGGGATGTGTTTAATACGTATGCTTAATATATAGGAAGTCTAATAATGATTGAATGCAGAATATTGGGAGTAATATTAATATAGACTGCAACACGTATGACAGTCTTTCTTAATTCTTAAATAGTGGCAGACCAGATCTAACGCATGGTCAGATCTGTCTGTCCTTACCCCCCACAAGATATATTATTGCTTTTGGGTAGGGATGGTATTATTAATTTATATATTTGGTAATTAGAAGATACATAAATATTGGATAATTCAATACCTTTATTTATATTCAGGTCTGAAAAGGATAATAGATTTATCTATATAATAATTGACAGTAAGATATTGGCAGTATTAGTGGCATGCATGGTGATGTGTTCAATATGATGAGTAAGATTGGAAGCTCGATAATGATCATATGCCCTTGCAGAATTCAATAATAGTATAAATATAGATATTAATATAATAATTATTATAATATCTTTTAGAAACTGTTATGCAGTAATGCAAAACAATTCATATAACTAGTTATTAATAAATATGTAAATGTTTTATAATGAATCAGAATAAGATCAATTATGTAGTATGGTAAATTAGCAAGCACTTGATAGACAAAGGAAAGAAAGAAAATCACAGATTTGATTCACATTAAGATAGATTTGTCTCGTAATCAAGTTAGTTCAAGTCATAAGTACATAGAAATAGATTAATTATGGTTATAACAGGTCTAAAGCTAGTAGGGGACATTACAGTGGCCAAGGGCCAATTTTACTTGGATTCATATTGGAGATATTGTTTGGCATCAAATGTCTTCAACAAGGTTGCCATTTTGGAGCTGATTGTATCTTCAATCCATTGAGTCCTTTCCTTAAGCAGTTCTCAGATTTTTATATCAGGCTACAATTTAGTTCGTACTTGCATCAATACATTAAGGAAGGCTAGGCGATTCCATTAGGAGCAGATTGGAGGAGAATTGAGGAGGTTTCTGATTATATAGCAGGTCTGAGATAATTTCGACCAGACCCTTCAACTCCCACGATTTTGCTTATAATACCTTGTCTGAGCATCGAACTCGTCACGGGTTTGAATCACTCACTTTGAGGAATCCAACAATGTAAATGAATGCTTAGAAAAGTGACTTACAAGCTGGGGTTATTTGCCATAAGTCTGCAGCAGTCAAGACAGTACCTAAAGAGACCCATGATTTTGATCCTTAACCACAATACTTGCAACGATTCACCACCTAACTGGAGCGCTCTCTCTCTGAGAACATACCGATGAATTTTGGAGCTAAGGTGGAGCTATAGCTGCTGTTGATAATTTATTACAGTCTGAAGCAGCCAGTAACAGGGGCGACTTTTTAGAATAGTCCGATTTGGGCTCAAGAGGGACTACAAATTCAGATAGTGCTTGCTTCTTCTTATCGGCATTGAGAAGACCATCAAACAGGTTCATATTTAACATTTGTAGCTGATTGTATTGCCAAAATAGTCACTGTTATAACTGTCATAGACAGCAATATATCATTGTCTGAATTAAGGAGTGTGTGCGTCCATTAAGCTTGTTTGATTGTATTGGTATTTAATTTTTAATAAAGGAGTGGGTTCTAAACTTTGTATATGCTGTCAAAAAGGTCTTGTTACCAAACTGAGGATGCATGACAATTGTTTGACTAAATGTCGATTAGTTGAATAGGATGATGATATGCTTTCTTTAACAGTAATTTGTTTCAGTTCATTATATTCATATGTTCCCAAAGCAAACCAAGGCAAACAGCATAACACGCAAGTTATTCAGCAGTCTAGTAAGCCGCATAACACGCAGGTTATACAGACTGAGAGTTAAAACCGCAGGTTATCAGCCAACTGTTTGACAATATTCCTTGCATTTTTAGTCCAATATAAGCAGGGGATATTTCAAAAAACTTTTAAAAAGCAAATTTTTTTACATCTTTCTATTTTGCTAAACCCCCTGGACAAAGTGTCATTTCATTCACTTTGTCTATTCACTCTCTCTTTTTCTCATTTTGGTATTTTGAAGGGTAGCTGGTTATTTTTGAAGCAGATCGATCGTGGAGTGCTTGAGGAAGGAAGATAGCTTGCACAAAGGAAATTCAATCATCTAAGATAAGCATTTAACCCTTTTTCTAGTCTTTTAACGAATTTTTCATGAATTTTTTTTTTAAAAAATTAAATTAAATTAGAAAAAAAGAAACAAGTTTTAATATTTGTTATAATGTTTTTTGATATTTGTTTTGAACTTTCATTAGCTTGTACATAGTGTAAGCTTGCATTTATTTTATTTTTTTTCTAATTTAAAATTATGTAATTTCTTGTAATAGCAAAATCAGATTGCAAGAATGGCAACTAGTTCAAGTTCAGTGGGTGTTGGCTCAAACCAGAGATTTAAAATTGATAAAGGATCTCCTTTATGGAGACATACTACAATGCTTGAACTACTTCTAGGAGTTGGGGGAAATCTTTGGAATTGTAATAAGTGTAAAACCAATTTTAGGAGCTTATGAGGGTGGCGCATACCATTCTTAGCCACCTTCCTTGCTTTAAAACTGTTTCAAAAATTTAAAGATCTGCAAACATAGGATGATGCACTTCATTATAGCAATATATCTCAGTTTCAATATCTTTAAAAACTGCAACCTCTACCATGGCATGGAAGATAGAGGAGGCCAAAAATGGAATGAAAAACAGTTTTTAAACAAATGAAAAATCATCTTCATGAAGGTACCCATATATAGAAGGATTTAACATTCATTTTGGAGGCTATAATATATCGTTTTGGGGTGCAGCAATAATTTTATTCTGTGAAGAATAATCAGCAGTTAAAAATTTCAGCTTTTGCCTGTAAAAAGAGGCACAACGTTTATGTGTTAATTCTCTGTAAGTTAGAAGATAATTTCAGTTCATTTTCAGTCGTAGAAAAAGGTCGACCTTCAGTTTGGGTGCAGAACTCAATAAATTTGAGGTATTTTATGGTTTGTTTTGCTCATGATGACTGATTTTCTTCATTGCAAATGTGAAAAATCTGAATTTTGTATTCTATTACACTGTTGTTCTTAAATTGATTGCCGATATGAAATTACCACATACATGGCTGTATGCAGATGATGGAAACATCTACATGCAACCGTACATGTCTTGCATATGAATGAAATGCTTGGAAATTCATGTGATATAGATTGCTTATTTCATCATAAATGCTTAGGAACATTTGTGTTAAAAATTTGCATTATTCATCGTAAAGCATAGTAGATGAACATTCAAATGTAGTAAACGTGTTAGAATAGTTAATCTTTACTTGATTGTATTTAATTTGGGATATTCTTTTGGAATCCCTACATGTAATTTGTCCTCTTGTACATGTGTGAGGACATGTCATTTATTTATTTTCCTTTATTAAGGAATATTAGATTTCCTCCATAAGAGGATGTGGACACATGGCACACACATTTTATGAATGGTGGCATTCATAGATTCGGGAGTTACTTTGTAACTCCTCTCCTCATCTCTATTTAAGAGATGTCTCCTCTCTCATTCCTTCTTAATGATGTTATTGTAAAGGAGCCCCTCTCTCTCTCTCTCTCTCTCACATTTTAGGCATTGCCTCATTCATAATATCACAAGGGGTTTTTCTTTTCTTTTCCCCTTTCAAAAGTTCTTGTGCCTCCTTCTTCACATTTGGGTGATTGCTCCAAGGTTTTTGCATTTCTCTTGGTAACATTTACTTCATCAATAAACTTACTTGGATTTTGTTTTTCTTTCCTCGCTCTTGTGTTTCCTTTCAAAAAGCAATTGCAAGCGATAAAATATATGGTTTCCACATCATTAACATGCTTTATTTAACTATTATTGCATATAAGGAAAGTTAAGTGCAAAATGTGTTTTCTAGTGTGCATGTTGAGTTGCTTTTTCTATGCATGCTTGTGTTTGGGAAAGCTTACCTTCTGAGATAGGGTGCCGAATGTGGGGTCATAGAGAATGTGAATCTCTTTTCGAATTCATATTTTAATTGCAAGTGCTTTGGCCAAAGTCAGGATTTCATCGAAAAAATATGAACATTGCCTAACAAATTTAGTATTTTATTATTCTCTGCCACATCCTGATTAGCATAGCACATTTGAGTTAGGAATATGCGTGTAGATCAAGCTTGCACCGGGATTCCCTCCTACTACTTGTCTCCAGGCTGCTAGGCGTTTCGAGTAGGGTCAGCAGTTCTTCATGTTAGGAAGAACTCTAGAGAATCTAAGGCTTCGTTGCTAGGAGAAAATGATCCTCAACTACATTCTTGTCCCTCAATCTGTGGAAGACCAAGAGGTTATGGCAATCGAAGGTTATATGTTGTCATGTTGATTATCTTGTAATGATCATTCAATGTATTGTACTTGAAATGGAAAAGTTAGTTCCATATATAAATGTACTCTTGTGGAAAGGTACTTATTTTATTTGTTTGAGTACAAGGAGAGTTGTAATTAAATCTATTTTGAATATTGTTCATATTCATTAATTATGTAATTATGAGTAATTAATTACGATGGGAAATTAGTAATAAGTGAGTCTTTACGGTAATGACCTCCCAACATCCTTTATTAGAGATACCCTCTATGCAAGTTTAAGTAGAAAATCCCAATCTTTCCCACAAAAGAGGCCCATTGGAGAAGGCATTTAAAATGGAAGCAAGAGATATTGCAGAGGAAAAAATTGTACGTTGCATCTATGTCAATGGTCTTCCGTTCAGCTTGGTGAGATCACCATATTGGCAGGAAATGGTGATGGCAATCAATAAAGCACCTCCTGGTTTCACTACGCACCACCTTATTGGGAAGAGAGAAGAATTTTGTAGAGACATCACTCAAACCAATTAGAGATTCTTGGGTTCAATTGAAATTTTCTATTGCTTTTAATGGATGGAAGATTCCAGAAGTCGTCCATTAATAAATATTATTGCAATGTCCCTCAAAGGGAGAATGTTTTTGAGGGCAGTTGATTGTGAGGGGCAAATCAAAGATACAAAGTTCATTTCCAAAATCCTCATTGAATCCATGGAGATGGTGGGTCATGAAAATGTTGTCCAAATCATTACAAACAATGCAAAAAACTACAAAGCTCCAAGTGCTTTGGTTGAGAAAAGATATGAGCACATTTTTTGCACACCATGCACCATATACTCCCTTAACTTGGTGATGCAAGCAATTGGCACTCAAATAGAGTGGGTGAAAGAAATATACCAAGAGGGTGAGGATATTCAAATGTTTGTGAAAAACCACCATATATCACGAGGCATTTACAAGAGCTATTCGAGGTTGGAATTGTTAAAGGTAAATTTTATTTATTTATTTGATTTTATTTACGCCATGTTTAATATGTATATAATATTTTTTAATGTGTTATTGACATATTTTTACATGATCCTAAGTTGTTGTAGAGTCGAAAATTGCATACCCCTTTGCAATTCCACCTACCCTTTTGTAGCCACTTTAGTGTCCATTCCCCTAGCATTTAAGTAGTAGCTCTTTTCAGCCCTTGCATCAGCCTTTTCCCTCTCATGATGCTCAAGACACCTTTCAGCAGCTATCCTTCAGCTTTTGTTTCATGTTAGCCGCGTGTTTCTCTTGCCACTTGTCATTTTTTAGCGTGATTTGTCTAGACACTAGCGCGCCACACGGACGTCCACGTCCCGCGACATCTTAATGTTCAAAGGCCAGTTCTACACATTTTAACACTTGTCACCTATCTTGGTCGATGGAAACGGCTCAAAATCTTCTAAACGGCTCACTGACCTCTTCTTTCCCTCCTATTCTCTCATTTTAAATCCATCTTTCCTCTTATTTCAATCTCTCTAGTCTCTAGTTCCTCCATACAATTTCTCTGGTTCTCTTGGCTCTCATAGCTCTCTCTTGCTCTCCCTCGCTTGCTACAGCATTCTTAAGCTCCCACAATAATCTTTTGCAACTCTCTTGGCTTTGTCAAGCCTCTTTGGTAATATCTTTCTATCATTCTATCTATCTCATCTTTGAGCATCTTCGGATTTATCACATCCCCTATCTATTTGATCATTTTATCATTCTATTTATTTATCTTTTGATCTATCTATCTATCTGGGTTGTCCATGGAGGTGGAAACACCAAAACAGAGGTCTAATTGAGGCAGACTCCAAAACACAACCCCCAACATTTTTCCTTCTTCATGTGTGTAAGTTTATTAAAGGCATTCGAACACACGAGAGTTTGTTTTTGCTTTATTTATTTCATTCATATTCATTTCTATTTATGTTTATTATCTGAACTATTCGTTATCACGTTTCTAACTTCTAGGTTTTGTAGGTTATCTAAAGAACACAAAATCAAGTTTTCGCGTTTCTAAGTCTTTTCTGTTTGCGGTCCGTACAATACTATAACGCACCACGCAGACGTTCGCGCACCGCGCTGGTATCCTTGACTGAGACGCTTAGACTTAGACCGAATACTCTTTGTGTTTGCTCTTCCAATTTCTCCAATTAGATGTCTTCATCAATTTCACTAGTTGGAGATATCTGAACGTATGTTGTGAAATTGGCTCTCAAGGGAACATAGTTCTTCCCTTTGCAGGGTCACTTTTGCACCATTACAGTTGCTAGGACCCAATTTGCATCACATACAATTGCGATGAGACGATTTTTGAAGGTGCAAGAGGCATTGAGTGCCATGGTTATTAGTAACCAATGGAGTGTTTGGAAGCAATCAAATTCAGAGATGACCTAGAATATTAGGTCATTTACCGTGGATGACAATTGGTGGGCTTGTGTGGAATATCTTGAATTTCACCGAGCTTATCATGAGTATGATCAGGTTTGTTGATATAGATACACCATGTTTGGGGGAAGTCTATGATGGTATGGAAACCATGATAGAAAAAATAGAAGTCATAATAGCACTAAAAGAGAATAACCCTGAAGAAATATATTTCAAAAGGGTGGAAAAAACCATTCTTCATCGTTGGAACAAGATGACCACACCAACACACCTCCTTGCATATGCATTATCTCACAAGTACTATAGCTCTATGGTACTTGCTTTGCCAGGGAGAACTCCACCATATAATGATACTAAAGTTGTTATTGGGTACAAACAGGCATTCACTAGACTCTTCTCAGATTTGGAATGGTGGAAAATGTTAGGAGAGAGTTTGGCATGTTCATCTTAGGAAAAGATCATTGTCCTTGTGCTCTTAATGACCAATCCAAAATGGATGCTCATACATGGTTGTACCTCCATGGTCAAGATTATTTGTTCCTCCAACCTCTTGCAATCAAGATTCTATCACCAGTTTTTTTTACTTTTATTTTTAACATTTGTATTGTAGAATTTAGTACTTAAACATTCTTTAATTTATTTTGTATTTTTTATTTTTAAGTTTTGTTGGTTTTTACTCAAATTTCAACAAATTGCAGGTTCTTCCACTGAACGGAATTGGAGTTCATGCTCATTTATCCACTCAATGAAATGTAACCGGTTGGCTGCAAAAAAAGCAAAAGACTTGGTTTATGTTCATTCCAATTTGTGTCTTCTATTACATAAGGAACACCACTACAAGGATGGTTCAACGAAGCATTGGGATGTAACCCCTTAGTGTACCAAATTGAATGCAACTATTGAAGATCTTACTAGAGTCTCTATGGGTGATGATGATGAGATACTTCACATGATGCACCTACTGTGAGTGGCACTGCTTTGGATTCAAATAATTTTGAACTTGAAACAAACGATGATGATCTTGATCTAGATCCTTTTGATGATTGATGAAGATAGAAGACAATTATTATTTTTGATTGACAATTTTGTAATTGTAATGATTTTCATTTGAATTGTGAACCTAGACATATATGATACATTGATAATTTAATAAATATTATATGACATATGACAAATATAATAATACTGAAATTCTGAACAATCAATTGGCATTTGGCATTCATCAATGATCAAGTATCATACTATCAAATATGTGTGTGTGTGTGTGTACATACAAACATACATACATATATATATATATATACACACACATATATATATGTATATATATATATGTACATATATATATACATGTATATACATGTGTGTGTACATATATATATATATAACACGCACACACACACACACATATATATACAGACGTACCCAAACCCACGTATACAGGGGCAAAAA
Source organism: Cryptomeria japonica (assembly GCF_030272615.1). Taxonomy (NCBI): domain Eukaryota; kingdom Viridiplantae; phylum Streptophyta; class Pinopsida; order Cupressales; family Cupressaceae; genus Cryptomeria; species Cryptomeria japonica. Next base: position 684,964,986 of record NC_081405.1, on the reverse strand, counting down.
AAATTGCACATACCCACTTACTAGGTTCTCATACCCATACCCGTACCAGTAACTTAGTTAATAAACAAAACAAACAGGAAAAAAAAAACAATCAGACATCTTTACCACGTCAGAAAGTAACAAGGAAATGACGTATCTGCATAGTGAATAGAGGATTCAGAAAATGTCACATGAGGGCAAAGAACAAGAAATTTTGTAGGTAATCAAATCCTTAAAGGATGGCCAGCAACAGCTTATATAACTTTTCATTTAGAGTATGCCGGGTAAAGAAACCAAGGAACGAGGGGAGCCTTCATCTTCAGCAACTAACCAGAACACCCCATCTATGTCAGTTGTAGGTATAGGACCACCTAAGGTCACATTGTTGGAGAAAGAGGCCTTTCTCTCTGGTTATGGTCAACAAGCAAGAAGAGGATTTGGATGTTCTTCATATAGAATTCAGGGCAAAGAGTGCAGAATTTCAGGCAGATATTTTCCGCTGATTTCAAAAATCAGAACTAGGAATACAAGCAAATACTAAAACCCCTCCATACAGCTCTCATAAATACTTGCGAAACAGGTGGGAAAGCTTATCATCCCCTCATTTGACAGATCCAACCAAACTTCAGTTTAAGCTTGGATTCAAAAGCTGAATGCATCCTTTATATAAAACCCAATGTACGAGGAAGAAGCAGTTAAATTTGTGAACCTTCATTTCAAGGGTTTGCACATGAATAAAGGTTTCACAGCATTGTTAATCAAGGACACGTCCATATCACACCTACAAGGAGTTTTGTACGAGGTTGATAAATAGATTTGCAAGGCAAGCTCCTAAGGAGCACTTCAGAGAACTCGCAAAATTATTTAACCAATGCTTAGTGGATGCTTACATGGTTCATTTTCAGAGGATAGCAATGATGGTATCTAATGTATCAAAATCAAAACCCGGTATTCTTTTTCATGGAAGGATTGAAAGAACCCCTAAGGGGCCTAGTTAAGGCTCTTGAGCCAGACTCATTGTAAGCTGCCATAAAAAGGCCCCTGACCTTGGAAACCACTATACCTAGCAGACCTTTCCAAGGGTTGACTTTTAAAGGAGTGAATCTAGGGACATCAAGGCAACAATGCCAGCAAGGAACTCCATATAAACCATTTTCATAGAAACTGGGGTCTTAACCCAATGGATGCCAAGGAAAGAGGCACACTTTTGGAGTCAACAACCAAGAGACATAGCTTGCAATGAGCTGCAAAGAAAATAGTTATGCTTCAATTGTAAAGAACCTTGGGACCCAACACATAAAGAGTCCCATGCTAAAATTAGGTATAATAATTTTAGCAAACTTGAAAATATGTAAATGGGGACGATACAAACCCTAAGTTCTCATCAATATTTACTTGCAGCATTAATTAGTAACTCTAAAATACGTAAAACCTATAGAACACAATTCTTCTACTAAGAGGGGGGGTGAATCAGTAGGTCTAAATTTTAGATCCTTGATCAATTAAAATAACTTTAACAAACTATTAAGCATAAAACTAGAATTGAGAAGAATGCAATCACACATAGAAGCCAAAACACATGAAGTACATGGAAAACCCAGAATGGGTGAGAAATGCTGCTAGGATCTACTGTCCTAATCCAGCCTCAAGAAGAAATAATGTGTACAAAGCTTTAAGGCACCAACACTAAGGAATCACCAAACTCCTTACTTGAGAGCACCAACTCTTACAGAAGCATCAACTTCTCAATCTGAGCACCAACTCAGCATCCTTAAGGCACTAACCATAAGGATGTCACAAAGATTCTTATACAAACTCCCACTGTTTTATATTTCCTTCAATTCTGAAAAATTACACTTCAAAAAATCTGAAGTCTGCAAACAAACTTTTACACTATGAGTACCATCAATCTTCAGATATGTTCAGATATAACACTGTTATTATTCAACCTTCACATCATCGATCCTATCCAACTCTCTCAAATCCTTTTCAGACACACTCATACATGTCCACACAATCTCACTGAAATAAAATGTATTGCTGCAGTCTTCACATCAGCAATCCTTACACACCCATCTTCATCGGGCTTTCAAGGCTTGTAGACACCTGTATGGTTTGAACAGTTAGAAGTTCAAACTGCTGTCAACTGCCAACTCGGTTATAACCAAATCTACCGATCCTACAGGTATGTTTGCCATACACAATCCAAAATATACAAATAATTTTCTAAACAATGCTGTCGGTATGTACAGGTGGCTATTGTGAGTTGTAATCAAATCACCAAGACATGACAAACTTGACATATACATATCGATCTGACTGTAATACTTGATCATAAAAATTATATCAATCACCATGATGAACCCACATACGTTGGCAACATAACCTTGATCAACGATATTACAAAATTGAATAAGTTTGCAGGACAAAGTCTTCAACACCATGATACAAGAAAGCACAATCTGAAGCGACCCGATGAAACCTTCAGAATATGTCAGAGTACATAATATGCAGATCGTGGACTGCTGAACAGACTTCTAACAAACCTATACCCGATGATATGTACAGATCATTCATATCAGCACAATGAAGAAGATTGTTTCTGAGATAGAACTTCAAACACCATTCGATGGCATTGATTCTGTATGCCGGACATGAGCAGAAGAAACACGAGATAAGCAAGACTGGTAAAACATGAAAATCTTGATCCAATATAATTTTTGTATCTAATAAGCAATAACTGATAGATACAAACTGTGAATGAATCAATAGATATTTTTGTTTGGTCTGCAACTCATCATAAACCCAACCTATACCTGTGTTTGTTCTGCAATTCAACATAAATCTGTTTGGTAATGTTTGTTTGATTTTGACATCAATGACAAGTTTTCTTAAAAAAAAAAACCTTACGAAAACTAGATTCTATGAATGTTTACATGACAGATCTCAAAACTCATAAGCTTTAGACTTCGTTATGTAACCCTAAAATAATAAACCCTAATCTACTTTGCCCAATCCAGGCAAAACAAAAGTTCCTCATTTCATTCGCATGAACAACTACACCCCACAATAGAAGATAAATTACAACTGTATTTATATTAAATGGTCTAGAATGCTCTACAAAACTACACCCCACAATGAAAGATAAATTACAACTGTATTTATATTAAATGGTCTAGAATGCTCTACAAAACGCTGCTACCGCAGTTATAATAGGTTAAAATATAGCCCTCACAAGAATAGCATCCAACAACTGCACAAACACACAACAAACTAAAGAGCATATTGTTTACAAGAAATCCAAACTATAGATCATATATTAAATGGAACAAAACTATAAAATGTTACAATTTTCTGCTACAATAGCTAAGACAGATTGAAACACCATTACTTACATCCGACACAACTATAAGTGTTGTACAAGCTCAATACCACCATTATCCACCGCCATTGGCACTCAACATGACCTCTATGTGAAACTGCTCCTCTAGCCAAAGGAGTTTCATCCGTTTATGTGAGATCTACAAGGTTTTTGTCCCTTGACCTTCACAAATCTGTGGGTTTTCATCCTCAAATCTTGACATTTCAACACAAGTTCTCACAATGATTTCTAGTTAAGATTTGTCTTCGGTCATTATTCAATGATGTCACTTTGATCTCATCTTTGCAATCTTAATACACCTAGGAAGAACATCAAAAACCACACAATTATCTATGTCATGGACCTGGTATGCAGGAATGGCATCTCATACCTTTGAGAATTGTTTTCCTTCGCATTGAGTCAAAAATGGTGTCCTCCTTTGCAAAAACGAGCTTGGAAGGTGTGGACGTTAGAATTAAGGTGTTGTTGTGACGTATTCACACATCGCCCCATTGCAAATGGGGACCCCTGCTTTTTGCTCTCTAGGGTTTGTTTTCTGGGTCTTTTAGATTTTAGTCTGTTAGCTTTTGCATGGTGAGTGTTGTCAGGAGGATCACTGGATAGCAGGCTCTGCTTGAGCTAGGGTGAGTCAGTTGATGCTCCAGGTTAAGGGTGTTTTTCAAGGTCTTCCTTAGGCTTGGTTTTGCTGGTGGTGTCCCATTTGAGTTCGAGGAAGTCAGTGAGTGGTTGAGCAAATTTGGCTAAGGAATGGAAGTGATGAATCAAAGATCTAGCCTAGGACAAATTCAAGCCAGTTTGAAGGTAAATTGAGCCTAGAAAGGAGAATTTCGCTCCTGACCCTTCCAAAGGGTCCAGAGCGAAATTCATGTAAAAACCTATTTTCCACAAAAACTAGAGCTATATGTCAACCTAAAGGAGAAATTTGCATGATCATGAGGAAAGGAGGCCTAATGAAGTTTGTCCAAGGTGTGAGGAGGAGAAAATATGTGAGAAATTGGCTCAAAAGGTGAATTTCGCTCCTGACCCTTCCAAAGGGTCCAGAGCGAAATTCATATTTCCTCTATTGTGCTTCTTAGCTTGACCAAGTTAGGAGCTTCTAAGGCATGATTTGGTAGGTTTTGGTGCATATTTGCCTTGAAGAGGAATTTTTGGATCTGAAGATGATGAAAGCTAGCCTCAAATGAGGATTTCGCTCCTGACCCTTCCAAAGGGTCCAGAGCGAAATCTTCCTTTCTTGCCTCCCTTTGGCCCTGAAAACCCAATTGGACCTCAAAGGGTCCAGAGCGAAATCTTCCTTTCTTGCCTCCCTTTGGCCCTGAAAACCCAGTTGGACCTTGCCTAGACCAAATTGGATGGAGATTTGTCTTGATTGTGAAGCAAGGAAGTTGATTTGATCAAATTTGGAGGAAAATGAAATGAACCAAGATGAAAGATTTTAGTCAAGAGGATGAATTTCGCTCCTAACCCTTCCAAAGGGTCCAGAGCGAAATTCTTAAAAGCTCTCATTTCTTCTTGGCTAAAGTCAGGATCTTGATGGGGATGCATGAAGAAGGGTCTTTGTTTGCCTCTCAAAGAAAATTGGAGTTCAAAAGGTCAAGAATCAAGCTCAAATCTTGATTTTCGCTCCTAACCCTTCCAAAGGGTCCAGAGCGAAAATCTTTGTAGCCCACATTTCCTTCCCAAATATTGGCTAAGTGTTGGTTTCTAAGGCATGTTTGAGGATGAATTGATATGTTTTTGCCTGGAGATGGAGTTGATTGATTTTGAAGAACAAGATTTTAGGCCAGAGAAGGAAAATCACTCCTAACCCTTCCAAAGGGTCAAGGGCGAAAATCCTTCAATCACCTATTTTGCCTTGCAAAATCAAGTTAAACTTAGGTTGGATGAAAGAAGAGAAGTATTTCCTTGCCTTGTGAGGTGGATTGAAGTTGAAATGATGAATAAGTGAACTACAAGCAAGAAATTCGCTCCTGACCCTCCCAAAGGGTCCAGAGCAAAAAACCCTAAAACCACCTTTTTCCTCAAGATTTGAGTGAAGTCAGGCCTAAACAAGGGTGAGAGATACCATTTGGATTGCCTTGGATAGATTCTTGACCATCAAGGATGCATATTTTGAGCTAAAATTGGAATTTCGCTCCTGACCCTTCCAAAGGGTCTAGAGCGAAATTTTGGATGGGTCCCGTCCCTGGCTAGGTTTTGAGCAAATTTGACCTTTTGGTCTTGTGAAGATCAAACCAATGTTGCCAAGTTGGGAAGTGAATTCAATGTGGGGGAGTCCAGATGAATTGAAGTGAAGGAAGTGTAAAATGAAGCCTAAAGAAGGAATTTCGCTCCTGACCCTTCCAGAGGGTCCAGAGCGAAATTCCTAGTATCACCTAAATTGCTCACAATGACGATCAAGAAATGGATCCCTAGACTTTGTTGGACTAAAAAAAGCATATGCTCACCTTCCGGAGGATTTTGAAGTCAAAAAATGGAGTAATTGAGGCCTAACCAAGAAAATTCGCTCCTAACCCTTCCAGAGGGTCCAGGGCGAAATCTTTTGAAACTACTATTTTTCACCTTCTTTGGGCCAGGCGAGGAGCTGGTTGTGAGGTAACATTGAAAAGAGGTCCAAGTTGGCCAGGAATGCAAATTTCGCTCCTAACCCTTCCAGAGGGTCCAGGGCGAAATCCTTATAGGGCCTGTCCCTGGGGAGAATATTGAGCAAGCTTTATTTTAACATCTTCTTGTTGATAATTTAAGGTAGAAAATGCTATGTTGAAATAAATTTATTGTGTGTCCTTAATCATCTTTTGCTTTGTCTTACAGATGAAAGAAGACCAGGCCAGGGCAAGGACAACCTCTTCCAGTCCAGCATTCGAAGGGAAGGTACACCATCCATCTTGCACATCGAAGACAAAGGAAGTTAAAACAAGGGTTCGTTGAAGAAGCAGACAATTTCAAAATAGTTAATTAAAGTTAGCTTCTCAGCATCACCAAATTGAGCATCAACCAAGTTACAAGTGTCAGGCAGGGTGGCGTCCCAGTCATCACTCCTCCAGTCGGATTGGTCCACCTCAGCGTGTCTAGATTCAATGTACCCGACTCATTGGAGATGGCACAAACTTCGATGTACCTACCCCGGTTCTCTATTGGTCGAATATTCCAAAGAAGACATGTGTCCAAACAATACAATTGTTTCATTGGCCAGAATTGAGTTTGTTGTAACAAACCCTAATTAGGGTTTTCATTGTAAAATCTCGGCCATTGATCTCAAATTGATCTGAGCCATTGAATTGTATTAAGGGCACTATATAAGCCCTGGCTCCTCATTTGTAAAGGCTAATAGTTAGTCAATAATAGCTAATAGTTAATAGTTAGTAATAGAGGCCAGAATAGTAGAATAGCAATTAGAGTAGATTAAGAAGAGAAGGCAAGACATTGTTGCCTTAATTGTAAAGACTTCTTTTCATTGAAGATATGGTGGAATATGTTGTTTCTTTGCAATGTGCATGGTCTCTTGTTGAATCTTCATTTTTGATGATAGATGATTAGATTGAGTGAAGAAAATTGTTGAATGCACCTGTGGGGAATCTGTCTAGTCCATACCACTAGCCTCTTACTGATGGTAAGTGCGCCATGCGTGGTCAACTAGCATAAAATGAGCTTAATCTTAAGTCGTTACACGTCTATTGTTCATGCATTATCTTGAATGGTGATCGTTGTCAGATGGTGTACGATTTGAACGTATTGGAAGCATCCCTTAGAAGATCGCACTGAGTTGGTGTTGAATTGTTCAACCTGATGGTGAGACCCAGCCCAATAGGACTCCACCTAGTCATTCATCCATCTTCTCACATTCTAGATAGTAGAGTAGACTTCCTAAACCCTGCATCTTTTGCCATTTGTTTGTCTTCCAGTTAGTTAATAGGACTTGTGATTCCAGCAAATTAGACGTTCAGGTCATCGAGTGTAAGTCCCCTTGTGATTCCAACAAAATCACATCATACCACAGAGAGCTTATCCACACATAGAGATCCTACATAACAAAACCTTGGAGTTACTCCGACTGATCCTTCAGCGAGATCTTCAATAGTCGGGAACTTTGTTCAAAAGAGGATAATATATTTCGGTATTTTATTCTGTGTTTGCATGTGCATAAAAAACACATCAACAGGTGTCATCTACCTTGTAAATCCTATGAAATGGTTCCAGCATCCTTGGAAAGTATCGTAAGGCACTTAGGATGTATTAGGAAAATAATTTGTAATATTTCATTCTCACCATTATTTGTAATGCATTCATAAAAGTGGGTTGTGAACACAATTATTTAATATTGTTTTCTCCACTTATAGATGTCTAGAATAGGATATTTAATGACCTAAGGAAGTGGAAAAAGAGTGACCTTTAGGCTTCTCCAAGTGGGAGCATGGAAGAGGCAACATGTGTCTCTTGGTATATGGCCATTTATTACATTTAATGTAATGTTTATCTTGCAAGTATTGGTGCCTAAGTTGGCGGGAAAGTATTAGAAGCTAAACCAATGTCTTTTTGAGTTTCATGGAGGCATTATAAGGGTTGTGGTCATGAGGAATGAAGAGGCTTCTTTGGGAACCTCTATTGGTGGTTTTGGAGCTCTTGCCATTCTATAAATTCAGCCTTTGGGTGTAGATTTTAAATGTAACAACTGAATGTAGATTTCTCTGTAGGAACAGAGGAGGAATGGGAGGCATAAGTATGTCGTTCACATGTACATAGATGCTGCTATGGTGGAGGCAAAGAGGAGAATGGAAGTGATTCTATTGTAAGCACTTTTATTGTTGATAATACAAGCTTGTCCTCTCTTCTTGGTGGAATTTTTTCCTGCAAGGATTTCTCCACGTAAATCTTGTGTTATGTGTAGATCTTATGTTGCTGATTTATGCCTTACTGCTGCTATATTATGCTGACGTCAATCATTATTTATTTCTGTTATATATTCACATAAGATAGGTTTATTAAGCATGGTTTATAGGCTGCTTCTTAGCATCATAAAGAAGTATCTAATCTTGGTTTTCCACAATTAAGGCAACTTAATTTCAGATTTGCATATAAGTTACAAATTTTCATGTTGCAGCTATCCAAGCCTTGAATCTTATCCTTTGATTAGTTTATTGGATAGAGATTGATCTTCACAATCTTTGGTAATGAACCTATTTATTTCCCAACAGTGGATGAAAGTCTCTTGCAACCTACGACATGCAACTATCCTTAGCAAATATGGCAATGAGCCCCTTTGGGTTCGCAGCCCAAACCACCGCACTAATGGCAATTGTTGGTTTCCTCATGGCATGCTCACTGGAAGTCTATGCAATTCGGTTTTAAGCTGACAAGGATGAATGTCAATGCAAAGTGGAATCCGATGGGGAGCTGCATCATCACTTTGTGCATTAATAACATTGTTGATGTGTAGTGTGGTAGGTGGAGAGGTATAATGAGAAATGGCAAGAATGCTGAAGTTTGAAGGTCAAGGTTTGTTCATGGTTAGTGCCTATTATTGAAAATCAAAGTTCTAAGACAAGGTATGTTGGGGGGAAGGAATAAAATGTCTAGATTGAGGCATGAGGAGGATTCGGCTTGCAACGAGGGATGATTGTAGGTGAGACTTCAAAATTCCAATAAAGTGAAGAGTGAAAGAGGGGAATGACAAAGAGGTGTCGTAGAGGAAGTCTAACATCTCAACATAGATAAAGAGAGAAGTAGACTTGAGAAGAGAAGCATGCCAAGGAAGGTAACCCCAATCGCTTTCACAGACATAGGAACATTCTTGTGCCTTCACTGTTAGGGACCTTGGGGAACTTAAGCAAACACTTGGCAAATAGAGGAAAAAAACTTACACAAAAAATGGGATAAAGGGAAATGCTTGGAAATGGGCATTTTTGTCCATAACATGAGTAACGAAGAAAGGGGACATGACAAGTCTACCTCGCTCAAATTTGCTTGTACTCAAGCAATTGCAAGCTTGAATGCTCCAAAATTTGTGGGACTTCCCCAGTTACATCCTCAACAAGGAGATTCTCTCATCGAATCAAGTACTTTGTTGTGTGGTGTCCTCTTAATTTCCTTATTCTAGTCTCTATAACTTCCACATGGACCAAAATGAGTTTGCCTTCATTGTCCAACAGAGGTAGCTCCAAGGAGCTTCAATACATTTGCCCAGTGCCCTCTTTAGGAAAGAAATGCAAAACATGTTGTGAATTTCATTTTCCTCCAATGATTCCAACTCATTTGCTACCATTCCCACCCATTTCAGGTTCTTGAAAGGCCCGTAGAAACAAGGCTTGTGTTTTTCAAATACACTTGCATTTAAGGATTACTTGTAAGACTGAATTGTACAAATAGTAGCTTTCCTTCAAAAGCCCACTCCAACCAACGGCGATCAACATACATCTTTTGTTGATTCTGCACCTATTACAAATTGTTCTGAGTGACATCAAAATGTCTTTGACCTACTGAATCAAATCACCCACTATGGGGTCCCTACTTCGAAAAAAAACAATGTCAAGAAATTTTTTGGCTTCATTCCCATAGAATGCCATGAAGTGTGTCATCCTAATGAGCATGTGATGAGAGGGATTATAGCAGTGCTCCCTTAGATGAAGCCATTATATCCATGCCTTATACTAACCCACTACATAGTTCCTCAAATAACCTTCCACCCATTTATTTACTAAATCGGTTTGTCCGTTCATTTGGGGGCTGATAGTTGGTGTTGGGTAAGATCAAGAACTGACTCTCTGTCACTAACAATGCTCTTAGGCAATCCATAAATCCTAAACACTTCCTTGAAGATCAAATCAACAACCTATGACACCTTATAGTTTAAGGAAATGACTAAGAAATGTGTGTATTTGGTGAGTCTCTCCACAAGCACATATATACAATCCTTGTCTTGGACTTTAGGAAATCCCATGATGAAGTCCATCGAGACACTCACCTTTCTACTGCAAGACTGGTCAAGGCTGTAACAATCTTGTAGGAAATGACTTCTCTACTTTGTTTTGCTAGCAAATGACACAATCCCTAACAATTCGAAGAGCGTCACCTTTAAGTCCTTCCCAATTGAATCTCTTTGTGACTTGCTTGTAAGTTTTGATGAACCTTAGTGGCCTGCCAAGGATGAGTCACGAGCAGCCCTCACAATTTAAACTTTCATTTTGGATTCTAATAGTAAATAGATTCTATCCTTGTAGAGGATGAGTCCATTGGATGCTAAGTACATATCATCCAACAACTTCCCTTCCAAACCATCACCAACAAAGGTATTCTTAGCATCTTTCACTATGATATCAGCCCTCTAATCCACAAAGATGTCGAGCATTGAGCTCAAAGCTAGTCTACTAGATAAAGCATTACCAATAATATTTCTTTCCCCCTTAACATAATATCAAAATCAAATGCTTGACATTTGCTCACCCATTTTTGCTACTGCTCATTCAAATCCTTTTAGCAGAGAAAATATTTCAAGCTCTTGTAGTGTGTCTTCACAACAAAATTGCAATCAACCAAGTATTCCCTAATCTCAGTCAATGTGTGCATGATGTCCAGCATCTCTTTATCTTAGATCGAGAATCTCCTTTCCACCTCCTTAAGTTTCCAACTCATGAAGGCAATAGGATACTTGTTTTGTATTTACAAGGCTCCAATTCCCTTTCCAAAAGCATTTCATTCCAAAACAAAGGGAAGGGCAGGCTCTATCGGTTTTCCAACCTATTGTTTGTTATTTCTAAGGGGTTGTGAATCCCTATGATCAAAAGAACTAAGATATGAGGCCAACGAATGAGAGATATATGACTCTACTGCACTTTAGGCTCTGTCAAACCTAGGCGAGTGTATCTAATAAGAACACTAGATATCTACAAAATTATGGGTGTATCACAATGAAAAAAGAAAATATATGATTCGTGCAAATACAATAAGTGTTTAAAAATAATTTCACAATATTAGTTTCCTTGTACCTTTAATGGGTGGGCATGAACATATCAAAAACATATAAAATAATATAAGTGTGATTCTTCATTTTTATATGTGTTAATGAATACGGATATTGGAGAAGATAGATGCCTTCTCCATAGGATAACAAAGTCTAGAACCTATTCCAATATGAATATTATATTGACATTCAATCTCTAGGGTTTAACAATAATCTATTATTGTCTTATAATAATATAAATCCTTGTTATTGACTTAAGAAAATTCTATTTTCTAATCCACCACAAACACCACACACTCCAATCATTGTCTTAAATGATTGACGACTCTCCTTTAAGATGAACCAATCAAACCCTCAAACCTTATAGCAAATGTGCAAGTATAAATTTCCTACTCTCCTTGAGAATCTACTTTTTCCTAAGAACATGCAATATAGTGCAAGAGAATCATATTCATAAGCATTCATATAATTATCATAGAACAAATTAGATATAAAATACACACTAAAACAAAGTTGCTAACTTTATCATCTTTCAGGAACCAGATTACAACATTCAATAGAGTTTCTCCTTACAATTTTCTTTCTCTTGAACCCTTACAAATGAAAATGATTTTACATTATACATTTTCCCCAAATTTGGCACTCAAATTTGAGAATCATTACAGATAGAAAAATCAAAAATCATGTTGATTTTTTCTCTATGATATGTCAAGTTAATATTCTCCTTTAAAAAATGCTTTTGGAATCTTCAAAAATAGCCACCATTTAGAATTTGCAACTCTAGCATCTATTTTTGTCTTCACATGTACATTTGAAAAATATGCACAACTTCCAGTTTTTTATAACTAGAGGCTTGGGAGTACTCTATGCTCTCAAAAACTGCTAAGCCATTTTTGACAACTTTTGGGGCAAAAGCCTTCCTTTAAAACTTCAGAAGTCAACTTGAATACGTTGTTCACAATTTCAAGATTTTGAAACTTTGATATCTCACAAGCTACAAATGATCTTTGGTTGTTTTTTTACCATAGGACAACTTTGCAATACCAAAGCTCTAGGTAAATCTTTAGGTCCATCCATACTTATCTAGCAGCACTTTCTAAAAATAGCAAGTTATTATTTTTATACATAAACAAAATTTGACTTTACCAGATTATTTCAAGCGACCTTTTATGAAAACATACAAGCTCCAAAATATTGATGTTGACCAGCTTTAACACAAATAAATTTAATCTATTGACACCAAAGGGGATACAAATTGGTATGACATTTCACAAATTGAATGGAAAATTAACACCAGAATAAAATAGAAAACTGGACATAGGCTCCAACAACGGCTCTTTTTTGGAGACACGTGTTCTAGTGGGACATGATGAGAATTTAGATAACCCCAAGATGCAAACCATACACACATATGGAAACAATAAATAACACTTCACCATAGACAATACACAACCACGACTACACAACACAACACAAGAACAAAACAACCATGCACGGAAAAAAAGAGACAAAAATCATCAGAAATAATGCTTCATGAATTGTTAAGGGGGCGGCAAGCTAGGAGAACCCTTGAGGAAACCATTTGTAGTAACTGTAGCAACCAAGGAATCCTCGCAACTAAGTTAAAGTATTGGGCGGAGGCTAAGTTGCCGGTTCGTGTTCGGGTTTAAGCACCAATTTGGGTTCAAGAACCCAGTTCGCTGGTTCGGCAAAATTTTGAAAAGGGGTTTGGGTTTGTTAGTACAAAAACAATATATATATATATATATATGCAGCCTAGAAGCATGAATTAAGATTAGAATGTCACATAGCATCATATAAACAATAAATCCACCATAAACTTGTTAGATCTTGTCTGAGACTTACAACTGAAGAACTGTTGAATGTATACAAATCATATCAGACTACTGATGATCATGAAAGTGACACGGGAATAAGATGCTAATTGCAATTTAGCTTATGTTTATTTTAGGAGAAGATTAGGACTCTAAATCTATGTGGAGATCAGCTATTCTATTAAAAGTATTGTGTATATCTCAGATTGTAAGGTCTAATACAAGTTCAGGGACTTTTGTATTCAGTGAGTCCAATTGCTTAAGTGTGTAAATCATTAAGTGAGCTTAGGAAACTGAATATTTCTGTTGCTATTCATAAGCTGAGGATTGTAAATCAAAATGAGCTAATGTATGGATATTCTGCTATTGTGATTGAGCACTGCTCCAATACATTGTATAAGGTTAACAAGTAAGAGGTCAGAACTCAATTATTTGCTGCTTCATTTTATCTTGCTTCAGGCAAAAACAAAATTTGAATAAATCTATCAATTGTCTGTTGCTTTAGACCAGGACTCAAACCTGAACCGGACCGAACCAGTACTAGGCCATGAACCCGACGAACCCTACAACTCAGGGTGGAGATCAATCCACAATCACTTTGATCTTTTCCAAGTCCACTTGCACTCCTTTTTGCGCTGATGATGTGCCCTAGATATAAATTTGTGTCATAGAAAATTCACATTTAAACTCTTTAGAAAAAAGAGTCTAGGTCTCCAGAATCTCTAACACCTAATCTATGTGCCTTAAGTGGTCTCCCCATGTCTCGTTGTAGATGAGAATGTCAAAAAAATGAGGACAAATTTCCTCGATTGTTTGATGAACACTTGGTTCATGCAGGCCTAGAAGTTTTCAAACACATTTATCAAGCCAAATGGCAAAAACAAAAATTCATAGTAGCACAGGAAAGCTATCTTATGGATATCCTCCTCTTAGACTCAAATTTTATGGTAGTCTAATTTGAGGTCTATCTTTGAGAAATAGACTATTTCATGGACTTCATCTTCGATCCTAGCTATTGGGTATTGTTGTGAGGTATTCACACATCGCCCCATTGCAAATGGGGCCCCCCACTTTTTTCCTACTTCCTAGGTTGTGTTTGTGTCTTTTGCTATTAGCCTTTGCATTAGAGAGGTATAGGAGTTTAAAATGGCTGGGAGTCAAGTGGAAAGTCTTGCATAAATGTGTAGTAAGTTTGCAAAGTCTAGGCATGATGAGTTAATCATGAGTGAGGAAGAATTGTCAATTTGCAGGTCACTTCAAGTGCTCCTCTTAAAAGAACGAACTCCACTTCATGAACACTCCTTGTGGCCAATTTCTTGCACTTTTCAAGCGAACTTCATCTTCAAAGCCTCAAGAGTGAATTTCACCTTCAAAACTTCATGAACTCAGGGTTTGGAGCGAACTTCATGCTTGAGAGGATTGGAGCGAATTTTACATAAAACGAACTTCATGACTTGCTGATTTGAAGTAAACTTCATGAGTAAGATTTTGAAGCAAACTTCATGCTTGGGAGATTTGGAGCAAGCTTCTTCATGTTGGAAGTGGAGGAATGAAGGAAATTGCCTACTTAATGATCAAACACTCAAGAGCAAGCTTCATGAGTTCATCTTTTGAAGCGAAATTCTCAACTTCAAGAGTTGCCATTTTGAAGCCAAGTTCATGAGTTGGAGTATCAAAACGAATTTCACCTTGAAGGCTTCATGAGCGAAATGGAAAGACAAGGAATCACCCACTTCATGATCAAGCATTCCCAAGGGAACTTCAGGAGTTAGCATATTGGAGCGAACTTCATGAGTTGCCACTTTGGGAGATTTGGAGCGAGCTTCTTCATGTTGGAAGTGGAGGAATGAAGGAAATTGCCTACTTCATGATCAAACACTCAAGAGCAAGCTTCATGAGTTCACCTTTTGAAGCGAAATTCTCAACTTCAAGAGTTGCCATTTTGAAGCAAACTTCATGAGTTGAAGTATCAGAACGAATTTCACCTTCAAGGCTTCATGAGCGAAATGGAAAGACAAGGAATCACCCACTTCATGATCAAGCATTCCCAAGGGAACTTCAGGAGTAAGCATATTGGAGTGAACTTCATGAGTTGCCACTTTGGAGTGAACTTCATGAGTTGGCACTTTGGAGTGAACTTCATGAGTTGCTACTTTGGAGCGAACTTTGGAGCGAACTTCACGAATAAGGCTTTTGGAGCAAAATTCTTCATATTGAAAGTGGAAGAGTGAAGGAAATTTAAAAGGCACCTACTCCATGATCAAACAATGCCAAGTGAAATCTTCAACTTCGTGAGCTGCCTTCTTGGAGCGAAATTTGAACTACATGACTTGCATCCTTGGAGCGAATTTCACCTGTGAGCAAACACAAGCAAGTCTACATGAGCGAAGTTGAATGAGAAAGGAAGGATGATCGTCTTGAATGGATGTAATACCAAGCGAGCTTCATGACTTCATGTTTTGGAGCGAACTTCATGATTTCACCCCTTGGAGTGAACTTGAACTTCATGATTTCACCCCTTGGAGTGAACTTGAACTTCATGAGTTGGGGTATTGGAGCGAATTTCACCTTCAAGGCTTCACAAGCGAAATGGAAGAAAGGGGATGAAAGAAATTTGGAATCATCCACTTCATGTTCAAGCAGTTGCAAGCGAACTTCATGACTTCATCTTTTGGAGCGAAATTTACAACTTCATGACTTGTTGCCTTGGAGCGAAATTTACAACTTCATGACTTGCCTCCTTGGTGTGAATTTCATCAATGAACATACACAAGCAAGCCTATATAAACAAAGTTGAATGAGAAATGAAGGATGATCGTCTTGAATAGATTCGATTCCAAGTGAACTTCATGAATTGAGTTTTTGGAGCAAAATTTTTGAACTTCATGACTTCACAAGTTGGAGCGAAATTCACAACTTCACGAGTTGCAAGAGTGGAGCGAATTTACAGCTTCATGAGTTGCTAAGTTGGAGCGAAATCCTTACTTCATGATCCCACAGTTTGGAGCGAACTTCTGGTTTGAGACTTTGGAGCAGATTTCATGTTTGAAGCAACTTCATGAGTTGGATTGATGAAGCAACTTCATGAGTAGGAGTGATGGAGCGAACTTCAGGTTGGAGAGTTTTGAAGCGGATTTCATGTTTGGGAAAGACCAGCAAGCCTAGCAGCCAAGGCAATGGAAATGAGACATCATGTGCATCCCCCTTAGAGCGGATTTTGCAACTTCATGAATTGCCACTTTGGAGCGGATTTTGCAACTTCATGAGTTGCCACTTTGGAGCAGATTTTTTGCAACTACATGAGTTGCCATCTTGGAGCGAATTTCAGGTTTGGGACATTTGGAGCGAAGTTCATACAAGTCTACTTCATGAGTTGATGATTGGGAGTGAATTCCATTCAAATGAACTTCGTGAGTTAGAGATCATGAGCGAATTTCATAAGTTGGAGAGGGAGAACAAACTTGATGAGCAAGATGAGAGAATCAAACTTCATGTGCGCACCAATGAGAGCGACCTTCATCCTCAAAGGCTTCATGAGCGAATATCAACTTCATGAATCCAGCTACATAAGCGAATTTTAACTTCATGTTTGAGATAAGCGAACTTCATGTAGAGAGCTTCAAGAGCGAATTTCAACTTCATAACCCAAGGTATATGAGCGAGTTTCACATTTTGAGGACAAATGAACTTCATAAAATGGTGTATAAGAGCGAACTTCATGAACTCACCCGCATGAGTGAATATTATGATTTGATCTACATTAGCAACTTCATAATTTCAGTAAGGTGAGCGACTTCAAAAGTCAAGGTATATGAGCGAGATTCAAGAATATAAATGGAAGTGAGTTCAAGGACAAGTCAAGAACAACTTCATAAATATCAAGGGTGAAGTAAACTTCAAGAGCTCCTCTCCAAGAACGAAAAAAAAAACAACTTCAAGTGTCTCTTCATGAGGGCGAGTTCTCTTTATATGTTCTTATTAAAATCTATATATCAAGTGTATTTGATATTCGCTTGTTTGTTTTGCAAGAAATGAAGAAAGAAATAAGGAGATTGCACAAGAAACGTTCAACGACATGAAGAGAGTCACAAGAGAAGGAGTTTGGAGTTTCGAAGGAGAAAGACAATGGTGACATCAAAAGTACATCAATACTTCAAAACTAAGGTCTATACCTTGCACATCTATGATTGAAGCCTTCAAGAGCAGATAGTTTCAAAAGAGTTAATCAAAGTTAAAAGATCATCGTCATCATTGCACTAAGCAAACTGAATAATGTTGAGTATCAAGAGATATCTCTCAACATCCTTTCTTGGTGATGAATCAAATCAGAGCTACAAAGTCCAAGATTGAGGTGGCATCCCAGTCATCCCTTCCACCTATTCGAGGGGTCCACATCAGCACATCCAAATTCAATGAATCAAGCTCATACATGAAGGCACAAACTTCGAGGCACCTACCCTTGTTATCTATTGGTCCACACTCATTGAATGTAATTTTCCCATTGGCTAAGGAGAGTTTGTTGTAACAAACCCTAATTAGGGTTTCATTGTAAAATCTTGGCCATTGATAGAGATTCAATCCTGGCCATTCATTGTAAATGAGCTCTCTATAAAAAGCTCAAACACTTCATTTGTAAAGGTTAATAGTTGGAGAATGGTTAGCTAATAATGAGTAGAAAAGAATAATAGAAGAATAGCAATTAGAATAGAAGTTAGAGTAGGAGAAGGCAAAGATTGTTGCCAAACTTTGTAATAGAGAACAATTGATTTCATTTTAGTTATGGTGAATTTGATTTGTTGCTTCAACAACTCGCAAGGTCTTTACTTCTCAATTTGCTTTCATGTAATTAGATTGAGTGGAGGAATTTGTTGAATGTATTCATGTGGAATCCGCTTAATCCATACCACTAGCCTCTTGCTACTTGTAAGTACGCCTTGTCTGGTCAACTGGAGTGATATGAGCTTAACTTCAAATCATTCTAAACTCATTGCTTATGCATTAACTTGAATGGTGATCAATATTTGATGGTATTGATTTGAACATCTTTGAAACGTCCTTCGAAGATTACACTGAGCTTGTGTCAGATTGTTCAATTTGATGGTGAGACCTCGCTTAGTAGGTTTCCATCTAGTCATTCACTCATCTTCCTCCATTCTTAGGATTAGAATAGACTCTCTCAACCCTTCATCTTTTGCCATTTTTTTTCAATTCAAGTTATTTTAGGACAAAAAAGCATCACAAGACTAAAATATCATATGATCTAAGTTCCAGGAAATCAAGCATTCAGGCATTCAAATGTAAGTCCCCTTGTGATTCCAGCATAATCACATCAAACCAATGAGCTTATCCACACGTATTGACCCTACATTCATGAACCTTGGAGTCTTCTCAAGTGATCCTTGAGCTAATCTTCAACATTTCAGAGATTTTGTTCAAGAGAGGATAAGATACTCTTGGGTATTTTATTCTGTGTTCGCATGTGCATAAAAAACACATCAATAGGTACCATTTTTTTAAAGTCCTTTTGTTCAACACTCTATAATCGATGCATTTTCTCATTGTCCCATCTCCAACAATTTCTTTAATACCTTTTCAATTTCCTCCTTATGTCGTCTAGGATGGCAATAATGATTGGTGATAATTAGCCTAGAGCCTTTCTCAAGCTCAATAGCATGCTGAAAATCTCTATCAAGTGGCCTCTCAAGAGGGATGTTGCTAGATACCTTGCAATGCTTGTCTAGGACATTCTACCCGTCCTCAAGGTATGCTCACTTGCTTTTGAAGAGCTTGTCTGTAATATCCCCAAATACCGATAATAGAAAAATAACAATAACTCCAAAACTAGGGCACAAAAAATTCTAAAACTTTATTTGCATATAAGAATTCTTTCAGCAAACTCAAATATATAATCAGATTATAGAACTGACTTTTTTGCTAATACAAATAAAATTCTCAGCATAGAAAAAGTACATAAAATCACCATAAATCAGCGCAGAAATTTAATAAGTATGCAGATTTAGATACAAATAACTCAGAATTTGTCTTCAAACCTTAGCTTTCCTCAGAAAATACTACAAACCCTAGCTAACCTTATCAAACTCCCAGAAAACCAGCACTAGGTCTGAGAAACTTATCCTGTCCCTGTCCTCAATGACGCTCAGAGATATGAAGATGTCCAAAACTAATCTTGTAGCTCTGAATTGCACCTCCAAATCTGATAAACAGTTGCAGCCCTGAAAAACGATGTGCTTGGGCATTACAAACCAAAGCCCTTCAACTGAAACACACCCTTCTATCTAGGGGGGAGCCCATATGTCTCTAAAACCAGGAATACTCAAGGGTTTCAGACCTTAAACCAAAGATTGCAGCAGCAGTAGATAAAACTCATGACATTATGAGCTCTAAAAGAACCCTAGGAAGTTATATAATAACTCCCAAAGAAATGAATTAACCTCAGCCCTTGATCCACCAGCACTTTATCCAATGCTCCACATTAAAACCCTAAAAATGAGCCAATAGGCTCCTTGAAAACCCACGTACCCTTTGCCTTTTCTCACATGCTTTTTAAAATCACTTAAGTACACAAAAAAGGGTACAAGTTAAGTCTTTAGGCTTAGGAGTCACTTCAGTTGCATAAAAAAGACATGCCCACAACTTAAAACCTAAGTTACCGGTACGTCACCTTTTTCCCCCAAATCCGGGTACAATACACATCTGATTCGGATTCGACCTGGAATCCCTATGGATTCAGACAGGGTTCCATTTTTTTCCTCCTGAAAGGAATCCTCTTTTTGAGTCACGAATCCCGACACATCCATTGTAGGCGTGGCGATTCCATTGGTTTTTTTTCACGAATCCGCATAGCACACGAATTTCAAGGGGTTTTTACTAACTTTTCACGGGATGTAATCGCATCGAATAAGTTTTAGACACTAAAGCGAAGTTAATGCAGTGAAAACGGCAAGCACCATTCCTTCGACGCACAGTGAAAATCGAAAACCCATTCCTGCGACGGCGTGAGGGCATAGAGAAGGCACAACGACAACACAGAGAAGGCGAGAAGGCGTGATGGGAGGCGCAACGGCCATTCCTACCAGCGACAACCATTCCTACTAGCAATGGCACGAGGCTAAGGGGCTAAGGAGCTAAGGAGGTACTCTTTTAGACTTTTTCTATAGTTTGTTTTCAAATGTTTGTTTATTTTAATTTGTTTGTTAAATGTTTATATTTAAAAATTAAAATCATATTTGTCTATTTTAATTTGTTTGTTTTTATTTAAAATCATATTGTTAAACTATTAGTCTATTTTCATATTTAAATATATATAAATAATAGAATTATTTTGGCACTTTGATAGTTAAAATATGAATATTCATATTTAAAATAATAGTAAATACAAATCAAAATTAAATATGATATTTAATTTTAATTTGTAGTATTATTATTTAATTTATTTTAAATAGGTATATTTTAATTAGTTATTGTGTAATTTAGAAGTTAGTAAATATTTAAATGTTGTTATAGGTTACTTTCATAATTATAATAATTTCACTTTTATTTTAAATTAAATTTAAATATTTAACATTTATAATATATTGTTTAATATTAAATTTTAATAATTATTTTTTAATTTGTTGTAGAAATCATAATGGCAACGACTGCTAGCTCTATTCCTCAACGGACTTTCAAAACCGATCCAAATTCACCTTTATGGAAATATGTCAAAATAATAGACCAAGTAAAAGGCGGTGGAACATTTAATTGGATATGCAACTTCTGTAGTGTGAAAAAAACTAGCTCCTACAGTCGTGTCAAAGCCCATTTTTGTGCCATTCCCCAACAAGGAATCAAACCATGTCTAGGAAAGGATGGAAATGGGATGTCACCTCAAGAAATAGCAAGATATATTAAAGAGCAGGAGGAAGCAGATGCAAGAGCTGGTCGTGCCTCAAACCATCCTTTGTTGATAGGAAGAGGAAGTAGATCAAAGAGGCCCCCTACTTCTCCATCTTATAGTAATTTTCCTGATATCGTGGTAGAGAGCCACCCATTCTTGGTCCCAATTAGTGAAGAACCTGTTATTGTGAAGAGAAGCGGAGGACCATTACAGAGGGCATTTCAGAATGATGCTAGAGAGATTGCAGATCAATCCGTTGGAAGATGTCTATATGCAAACGGTTTGTCATTTAATGTGGTACAATCACCATATTGACAGGATATGTTGAGAAAGGTAAGAGGCTCCACAAGGGTACACGGGGCCTGGTTATGAGAAGGTCTGTAGCACCTTACTAGCAAAGGAGGTAAAAAACATGGACAATGCATTGGCTCCCATTAAAAATTCATGGAAACAAACAGGGGTGTCCATCATTTCAAATGGATGGAAGGATACCAAAAATTGGCCATTAATTAATGTAATTGCAGTGTGCCCTAAAGGGGCAATGTTTCTGAAAGCTGTGGATTGTGAGGGACAGGTGAAGGATGCACAAATTATTGCTAACATCCTTATACAATACATTCAGGATGTGAGACCTCAAAATGTTGTCCAAGTAATAACGAACAATGCAAAGAATTATAGAGTTGCAGGTATGTTGATTGAGACACGGTTTGAACACATATTTTGGACACCTTGTGTTGTCCACTCTCTCAACCTCATGCTACAAAAGATGGGCAGAAAAATACATTGGATCAAACAAATTTATGCTGAGGCTGAAGAGATCCAAATGTTCATCACAAACCATAACATGTCACAGGCCATTTTCAGATCATTTTCACAGTTGGAGTTGCTAAAGGTAATTGAAACACTACAATTTTTAAAATCTACATTTCACTTTGGTAATCATTATTTTTATTTTTATTTTATCATGTCTTCTTTGTATTCTAATTTTTATTTTTTATTTTTGAATAGGTTGCCGAGACTCGATTTGCATCCAACACAATTGTCTTGAGGCGACTTGTGAAGGTGCGAGAGCCACTTGCTAGCATGGTAATTAGTCAAAGTTGGTCCCTGTGGAGGCAATCCAATACTGAAAGGGCAACAAATGTAAAGCACATGATCCTAGATGACACTTGGTGGGATCGAGTGGAATATCTTTTGAGTTTCACTGAGCCCGTCATGAGTATGATCCGTTATACTGACATCGATCACCCATGTTTGGGAGAGGTATATGATGGCATTGACTCAATGATTGAGAAAATGAAATTCATCATCAATGCAAAAGAGCAAGATCCCGAAGAAACTTTCTTCAAAGAGGTTCAGTCAATTTGTGTTGAGCGGTGGAACAAAATGACCACCCCACTACATCTTCTTGTGTTTGCATTGACTTCCAGATTTTATAGTGATGAAATGCTTGCTAAACCATCAAGGGTACCACCATATAGAGATTCAGAAGTCAATGAAGGGTGTAGGACAGCACTTACTAAACTCTTCCCCGATTCTGAAATGGGGGATTTAATGACAAGAGAGTTTGCTGATTTTGTAGCCTTCAATGGTCAAAGTGTTTTCGCTCTCCGTGACAAGTATAAGAAGGATGCTCATGCTTGGTGGTACCTCAATGGCCATACATCACCAAACCTTCAAACTCTTGCAATCAAACATTTATCGCAAGTTTCTTAATTTTTATTGCTCTCTAAATTTAGATTTTTTACAATTTTATAATTGTTGCCCTCTCACTTTGTGTCAATTATTCAATAGGTTGCTAGTTCCTCTTCATCTGAGCGAAATTGGAGCACATACTCCTTTATCCAATCAGTGAAATGCAACCGACTAGCAGCAAGTAAGGCGGAAAAGCTCGTTTATGTGCATTCAAACTTGTGCCTTCTTACTCATAAACAAAATGAGTACAAGGATGGGAGCACAAAGTTTTGGGATGTAGATCCAAAGCGAACTGATTTGGATTTTTCAGCTGCCACTCAATCTTTACTTTCTAGGGAGTCCAATAGCCAATTTGCTGCTAGTGCAAGTGGCAGTGAGGTTGCATGTGGTTCCACTACTCTACCTACATCATCTAATGTCAATGATGATGTTGCTCTTGATCTTCCTAGTGACCCATATGATGCTATTCCTGATTATTAATTGTGTTATTTTATTGTTGAACCAATGAACAATAAATTCGATATCTATCATAACATTCGAATTTTGACAATAAGGATATTTCATATTAGATTAGACTTGCAGTAAATTTTGTAATTTTGTTATATTTATATCATATATGATAGTTCCAAGCTTTGTTTAGCATATGGATGATATGTGGAATTCTAATTTTTAATTTTTGTTTCACTTATTAGATTGCATATATGTGTATATTTATGATTTTTACTTTTTTTTGTACGGATGTACCCAAACGTACCCAGCCCCCCGCAAAAAAAATTGTCGTACCAACATACTGTACCCACGTACCCGTACCCGTACCGGCAACTTAGCTTAAAACAACTTCAGTTCACTTAGTTGCATAAAAATGCATGCCCACAACTTAAGCATAGAATAGAATACAATCATAAGACTTCACGCTTACCCAAAAGTGTTCTATGTCCTCTTCCTCTTGGGTCATCCAAGGAAAGGACAGCCAATGCACTGTTAATCCTCATGGTTTGAGTTGGGCACATCACATTGTCATTGACACCAAACAATAAACAACCAAATCTATTTGTCTATGACTGAAAATTCTTCCCATCCTTTTTGCTAATACCATCCTTGGTGTTGTTCCATTTGTCATTCCCTGAAGTAACACCTCTTTTCCTTTAGATTGGTACTTTAGTTCCATGGTCTAAAAATTTTGTAAAATTTCTCCCAATGAGTGCAGCCATTGAACTAGGTGGAATCCCATGGTTAGTCATATCATCACTTTGTGCATTAATAGCACTACTAACAAATGTGGTAGGTGAAGAGAGAATGAAAAATGGTGAAAATGCTGAAGTTTGAAGGTCGGCATTGGCTCATCGTTTTTGCCTTCCATGTCATGTCCCCTCCTTGATTGTTATATATATACTAAATGAAACAATTATTATTGTTAATGAATATAATACTTACCAATGAATGATTATTTAATATTTAATAAATATTACATATTTATTAAATATCGAAACGATATTAAATATTACTATATTAAGTTTATTAAATAGTAATGTTTAATATTAAATATTAAATATTTAAAATTAAATATTAAATATTAAATAAGATATTAAATATTACTATTTAAAATTTATTAAATATCGATTGAATAACATCGAAGATTAACTATTAGTTATTGATTAAGGAAGAAAAAAACTAAGGGAAGACATCCAAGAAATACTCCAACGTATTCCATCTATCATCTCTCGAGTTAACATGAAATTGATGGTGGTATCTGTAGGAAGGAGATATATATGTATGCTTTACAAAAACTAATTCCGGTCAGCATTCCATAAACCTAAGTATGCTCATCTTCATAGAGTCTTCCTACTGAGAACTATCAACATCGTTCCCCCCCCCCCCCCCAAACGATTTAATATCGAAGATGATCAGAGGTAGACCAAAAGAACTCAGCAAAAGTCTACATTCGATCTGAATAAATATAACAAATCACCTAGCATCATTAGAATCGGTGATAAAGGAATCAAGCATGAAATGGGATGTGTTGTGACCTAATCACACATCACCCCATCCCAGATAGGGAACCCCTACCTCTTAGGCCCTTTTCAGTTGTTTTGTTTTAGTTTTTGGGGCCTTTTGGCAGCAATCTCTTTGCTTTGTAAGTGTATAGGGGTCAAACTGATTAAGTCTGCTTTTCGTTTGAGAAAATCTAATAGAGTCTAGGGCATGTTTTCTCTTTTTTAGGGTTTCTGCCTTTGGTCCTAGATTTTAGGGGTTTTTGTTAGAGTTTTGAATAAACTAAACATACAACTGTAATCAGGACCCTTCAAGGAACCTCCCAGTAAAATTTGAGTCAAAACAGAGCAACTTTCTATTATTTAGAAAGTTCCTATTTATTAAGGATTTTACTGAGTCCCGGAAACTCGTCATTTTGCCAAAAATCAAACTTACTATTTTTAGTAAGTTTCTATTTATAGTAAGTCATTCATGTGTCTTGTCTAGGGATCTGTTGGTGTCTGTTTTATCATCTACCAAACATTAGGATAGGATACCCGAAGGTATTCTATCCTCTCCTGAAAAATCACTACTGATTCCAAGGTCTATATGTGCGAACAAGCGACTTTAGTGGAATAGCTTCTTGGGTAGTGTATGCTGAAATTTTCAAGGGGGACTTACGTTTGACAAGTATTCTTGAACTGCTGGACTTAGATGGATTTAACAATTTTAGGCTCTTCTTCTTTTTTGGGGGGATTTTCTGGGATTTAGACTTTCAAAAGAAAGGGAAAAAGAGATAGGGTTCAGGAAGGCTAATCTAATCCTACGAATTCTAGAGACGGTGTCAATAGGGTGCTCTCGAGAAACCAAACCTTGCTTCGCCACACTAGGAACAACTACACAAGGCCGGTGCAATCTTCAATGGGTTGTGCTTATGATTGAGATGATGGGATACACGGGGACGGGCTCAGACTAACTTTGCACGATAGAATGGAAATCATCCATTTACCAAAAGTATGAGCGGGGATACACCATAGTTTTGACACTTATCAAATCCTTCATTCAAATTAACAGCAATGGAAGCAAATCTAGGTTAATTCTAACTAAGTGTTGAGGCAATTGAAACCATGCAAATCATTCAAATAATAGAGATTACAAAGCAGCGCACATGCAATATATTATCTGGAAATGACCTTAAGCAACAATACATCAAAAACCTCACCCTTCTCAAATGAGAGGAGGCAACCTTATATAGTTTCTCAAAAATAAATGAATGGCCGAGATCAAACAGTGATCAAGGGCCAAGATTGAAAGTCTTAAACCCTAATTAGGGTTTCCCGAAAGATTATGAGTTCAAACAAATGAAAGAGTGACAAGTGGCGCAGCTGCTAATTTCACTGAGGTGAGTGGCCACTTTCCTCTTTCAAAGATTCAATGTATCTGGACACAATGAGCTTGACCTCCTCCATGGTGACACTTGGCGAACCGCCAATCTGGAAGTCGATGAGGTCCACATCGTCGGCGCATGTGGCAAGGATGCCTTCCCACTCCACTGCTTGGGTGAGGAAGTTGTCATCAATGGAGAGGAAGTTTGCAATCTTTGAAAGATCGCCTTTGTCAATCATCCTTGAATCTCAGAAGAAGCTCATCTGAATCCTAGCTCTCAGGTTCTCTGCTTGTAAATGCTTCTCCCTTAGGCTTTCCTTCTTCCAGATCTCTGACACCACATGGAATACCTTGCCCAGGATCTCTCTAACCCTTGCCTCTGTCTCAAAACACTTGGTCTTGGATTTCTTCAGAACCTCAATCCGAGTGACCAGAGCATAGTACCACGTGCCGAAGTCGTACCTGTCTCCTGTCTATATGATGCCTACATCCACTAAACTCCTCTTTAACATGCCTCGGATAACCTTCAGGTGAGGGAGTATTTCATTCTGAATTTCATCCACTTCTTCCCAATTGGATGCTAGATCCTGGATACGATCAATCAACAAAGAAGTTGCCTCATGTGCCGATACTAAGTTTTCTACCAGGGTGTTAGCACGTATCGAAGCGTCTGAAATCCACTCCTTTTCTTGAGTGTACGATCCCTTCATATCATCATAGTCCTTCATTGATCCCTGCTGAAGAGGCTGTGGTGGAGTAGCCGAGACTTCATGGTTGAGCGAGCTGGTAAGATAGAGAACATACTTCTTCCACTATTGGTTCTCTTCTTCCACTTTCTTCCTCTTTTCCTTTTCATGAGCCAACCTCATCTTTAGAACGTTGCAGGAGTCGTCAAAATATTGGATCTCTTGGTCCTGGGTAGGCTTACCCATCTCTATGGTGGTAGCCTTGTAATCATCTGCGGTGACATTGTCCCTAGTCTTCCCTTCTTTGGGCACCGCTATCTGGACTGTCCTGAATCCGGCACTGTTTCTCTGAATCAAGGAAAAATTCCTGGCAGGTTTGGGCGGTTTAGCTATAGCGGGTTCATTCACCTTCTCCAGGAATGTTGCGGTGACCTCCTCGGTTGAGTGGGACTCCTTGGGAACCTTGGCCTTTATCCTTGCTCTCAGCCAATCCAGAATGGTTGATTGTTCTACAGTGTTCCGATCAAACTCATCATCTGCCTCTCCTGGGTTCGCTGGTATGCCATCCAAGAAGATTTTAGGGGCTTCAATCTGCCCCCTGTTTGGGGTTCGGAAGACCTTCTCCACCACTTCCTCAACTGGCTGGGAAAGCACTCTTACTTCATCATCAATCACATAGATGTTCATCTCTTGCTCCCCAATTGTACTCTGATCAGGCGCAATGGAAGCAGCACTTAGGATGGAGTGACTTTCGCTGGATTCTCTTTTCTCACCTACAGCCCTTTTCCCTGTGACCTTTATGGAGCTTCCACCCAACTCCTTCCTCTTTCGAGACCCAACACTTTCTGGATTCCAAGCATCACCGGTGGAGGTACAAGGATTGACGGACAGAGTATCATCTACTCCCATTAATTCATAAGTTAAAGTCACACCTTTGGCCTTCAACTGTTTTGTCTTTTCAGACGCCCACCACTTTGAGTACTCAACCACCGACGTCATGAGGTCTGCTAGATCTGATTTCTCTCCCTCTGTCCAATCTATCAAGACTAAGGGTTCATTCTTCATCTTTTCAAAACCTGGCTGCTAAAGTTCTAGGCTTTCTTCTACCTGATTGGCAACTCTGAATACTTCCGTTGCTCTCACCATACTCAAAGGAATTCTTGACCAGAACCTCTTTCGGATCTCGAAACTATCGGCTACATTAGCCCACTAGTCTTCTACATCCAATCTGTGCTCAAATGTTGTCCCTTCGATCTTCTTTATCCTATGGAATGGATCGAAATCTTTTCTTGCCTTGTATTGATAGAAGGGATACCAGGCCAGTTCTTTCTCAGCGGTGGCTGCAGCCTATGATGATGGACATGTTTCCAACCCATTACCAATTGTAAGTGAGGACGTCCCTGCCTTCTTCTTCTTATCCCTTTGAATCACTATATACTCCTCCAATTGTCTCACAACCTCGAGCAACACCACTTGGTTGGTAGGGTAAGTTGGAAGCTTGTATGGAGGCCCGAAGAATCCCTGAATTCGGAGGTAACTCAACTTTGGATATTGGATGTAGTAGATGTACCAACACCCAAACCGACCGATGAAGTCCATAGACTCTTGAGAGCCTCTGGTGCAGGCCACCTTGAAGTGTCCGGGTAATGTGCATCAAGAAGGTATCATTCACCCTTTTGAAATGGAACTTCTCCTCCATGTGGAGCTAGGGATAGCAATCATATACTGGAAATTAGTTCTCCTTGTTCCCAACTTCTCCTCTACAAGTGAGACCTTTGTACCTGTAGGTCCTGGCCAAAGAATAAAACAAGTAAGAACTCATGAAGAAAGTCCTATTCGCCTCCAAGTTCCTTAGCTAGCTGTCTAGGTTGTCGCTGATCATCCGGGCCCAGTCTATCATTTTTACTCCATTGATTATTTCATTAATGAAATAATACATCCAAGGTTCGAATGGAGCTCCCTGAGGATTTCCTATTATTCTATTGAGCAGGACAATCATGTCCCCAATGTCCTCCTTGAAGTATGCTCGCACTAGGCTCTTTCTTTGGAGTTTGGAGGCGCCCTTCCTCGGCTTGTCTAGCCAGGAATGGTTAACTATGGCATCATATTCCTCTAGATGGTCGTGGTACAGACTGTTAGCTTCGTCCTTTGTCATATATATTGTGTTGTGGTACTCAGGGATCTTGAAGGCCTCTCTGATGGCCTCCTCGCTGACATTTGCCAACACTCTTCCATCAGGTGCAACAATATCCTTACTGATGGGGTTGTAGTGTTTGGCACATTCAACTACTAGTTCATTGCACTACATGGTGGGGAGGAAGCCGGCAACGTGCACGATACCACTCTTCATCATTTTTCATGCAATGGTGGTAGGCACAAGGTTGTCCAGACCAAACATTCACTTCTTAAACTCCCTCAGATTGATGTGTCCGAGGTTGGTGTCGCTGATGTTCTTCCACTTTGAAGTCATCCTCGACTCTGGAGGAGCATCTTTGTCTACCTGGAATTTCATAATGTATAAGGCATGCAGGCAAACAATGGAAATTTTAAAGTTAGAAAAGGATTTGCAAAGTTTTGCAAATAACGGGGCTGCGAAATGGCTAAGTGTTGGAAAATTTTCCCCCTTTTATTCTCATATTTAGCCATAAAAATCGAATTTTCACCTTAAAACCCTCAATCTTAAGGCTGGCTGTGGTTACCACCAAGTGTCAAAACTTTCAAAAATTTTCATACTTAGCCAAAAAAAAAAATGATTTTCTTCCTTGAAAATTTTCGAAAAAATCATTTATTAAATTCTGAAAAATATTCAGAAAATTCACAATTTTAATTTTACCTCTGACTTGGATAGAAGTAAGGCTAGAATTTTCTCCGAAATATTTAGAAAATTCAGAAAAGTTTGGATGATTCTTCCTCGTACTAGTTGCCTTTCTCCAGAAATCTGTAAACCTGTTGCCAAAAAGTATTATCCAACTTCGAGCAATATCTAGAATTTTCTCCAAATGATCTTCAAACTGACATACTTTACTAAGTTCTCCTTAGTAACTTTGAACTTCTTGGTGTACTAATGAAGTTGATAATGAAGTATTTGTAGACAAAGTTAAATCTTCAAGCAAAACCCCTAAAATCATCCAACTCGTACTTCTAAAATTAAAAAAAAACTTTCCATTTTGATTTAAGTTTGAAGATATTCATAAATTCTCCAATATTCCCTTTCAAAAAAAACTTTCCATTTTGAATTAATATCTCAATAATTTTCCAATATTCTTTCAATATTCTCTTTTTCCAAGAAAAAAACTTTCCAATTTGGATTTATTTTGAGGATTTTTTAATAATCCTTTGATATTTTCCTCATTTTAGATTTAATTTTGAAATCTTTGTGGATTTATCACTGGCATCTTTGTTTGACTTTTCAATGTGGAGGTGGATTTTTGAATTTTATCTCCATCTTTTCCAAGGTATGGTGGACTTTGGAGTAGGCTCCTCCATGGCTTTCTTACTTTGGGCGGACTTTGGTGGCCTCTCCCCTTGTGGAGATCTTGGGCGGACTTTGAACACATCTCCAGTATGGCCTAGGGCGCAGTTTAGACATCTATCCCACATGACTTCTCTAGCCTATGGCGGACTTTACACTTCTCTCCCACCTTGGGCGGACTTTGGTGACCTCTCCTCAGGACCCTCCTAGCCTATGGCGGACTTTAGGCTAGGCTCCTCCATCACTTGGCATGCTTGGGCGGACTTTGATGTTAGCTCCCACATGACCCCTTTAGCCTTGGCGGACTTTAGACTAGGCACCCACATGACCCCTTTAGCCCTTGGGCGGACTTTGGAAGGCTCCCCTCATAGCTCTCTTCAAGGCAAAATTTTGGCTAAGGCATGGGGCGGACTTTGAAGGTCCCTCTTAATGACTCTCCTAAGGCATGGCGGACTTTGGCCTTAGCTCCCACATGACCTCTCTAGGGTGTGCCTGACTTTAGGCATCCCTCCTCTTGCTTGGGCGGACTTTAGTGGTGTCCCCTACATGGCTTCCAATGCATACATGGCGGACTTTGATGGTTGCTCCATGCAAGGCGGTCTTCAACACATCCCCTCATGGGCGGACTTTAGAGTGCTGGCCATCATGGCCTCTTCAACACATGGCGGACTTCAGGGTGAGCACCCACACAGCCTCCTAAGGCATGGCGGACTTCAGGGTGAGCACCCACATAGCCTCCTAAGGCATGGCATGGCGGACTTCAGGCAAGCCTCCTTCATGGCCTCTCTTACATCGTGGTGGGGTTTGAGCCTGCAAAAATACTTCAAAACCCTTGTTAGCAAGACTTAGAATAATTTTCAGAGAAATTTCAAAATTTCACAGTTTAGTCTAATTTAATCAGATTAACTTGAAATTTGAAATCCATGCATAGGTGGATCAACTCAAGCAGCAAAAAAAGCCTAAAATCTAGGGATTTAGCCTTTTAGATCGAAACTTGGAATTTTCGAGTTCTGGTCGAAGCTGGTCAGTGGTGCAAGTGTAAACCCTAGGTTTGCATCTCGAAAAAGCAAAAAGCATAAAATCTAGGGATTTAGCTTTTTTAGGTCAAAACTTGGAATTTTCAAGTTGCGGTCAAAGCAGGTTAGTGGTGCAAGTGTAAACCCTAGGTTTGCATCCCGAAAAAGCAATAAGCCTACATCCCTAAAAAATAAGAAAAACTTTCCGAAAATAGCTGTACCGGGGATCGGGCTGAAAATGCCAAAAACGAAACTTCCTAAAAAATAGGAAAAAGCAAACTTTCTAAAAATAGAAAGTTGTCCAAATTCGTCCAAATTGATTGTGATCTTCATCCTTTGGCCTTTCTAAGCATTCTGGTGGTGTTTACACTCCGGAATCACATAACTTGCAAAAACTAACTTTCAATCGTCAGGGCCTGAAATGCTCTGAACTGGACAAGGCTTGGTGAAACTGCAGAAAAAGGTCACAGGACATTAACAAAACCCTAGAAAGCAGGAAAAATTAGAGGCTCCCCAGTAGCAATGGGGCGATGTGTGAAAAAGGTCACAACAGGATCTAACGCTGACATTTTAAAGGTTTATATTTTTGGAAAGTTTGTTCTGAAAGGACCATTCAGGCAAGGTGACAAAGATCAGGCATTTGCGACTACTTCTAATTTCAAAAAGTCAGAAAGCAAACAGGAAGAGTCAGAAAATGGTTAAGTGGTGGAAGCCCATTATTGAAATGGAAAGCTCATGACATTTGTCTATGTCTGGGAAATCGCCCCAAGTTCTTATATGGTGGATCGATCCGGAAGAGGCTCAAAATGCATCCAAGTCCGAAAGAAGCATGAAATGTTGGATTCGTCCTTCACACTAAAAATCCGCCCCAAGCCAAGGACAGGCGCCAAAATGAAGCATGCAGGGAGAGATTGAAAATTGCAAGAATCCATGGAAGTGAAGAAATAGCACCATGAAATGGAATTGGGAGCTAAAGTTGATATGCCTTGGAATTCACAAAAACTCATAAATTCCTCCTCTAAGGCAAAATTCTGCCCAAACACTAAGGAGGGTGCCAGATTGAAGGGTTCTTGGAATGCACAAAGAAGTTAGTGAATCCTTGGCCATAGTCAAATTCCGCCCAAATCCTGTGGAGGGCGCCAAATGGAAGGGGGCAAGGATAGCATGAAAAGAATGAGAATCCTTGACCAAGGCAAAATCCCACCCTACCTCTCAGGAAGGCGCCAAAAGTGAAGTGTCATGGAAAATGGACAAAATTGTGAATTCCTTGCCTTCAGTGAAATTCCGCCCGAGGCATGGTGAAGGCGCCAACACAAAGAAGTGATGGAAGATTCCAAACAAAGTGTGAATTCCTCTGCACATGGAAATAGCGCCCTAGTCTAATGGAAAGCGCCAAATTGAGGGGTGCAAAAGAAAATCATCAGTGCAATTGAGGCACTGTTCGTAAGGAAACTCAATGACACTAGAATAACAATGAACTCCCTGAAATCTCAGTTGCACGACTTCTTCTTCGTAGCCTCATTCCCTAAGGAACATTTTGCAAATGTTTCTTCATTTTCCAGTATAATGAAGAAGACACAGGAAATCATGATAGAATGGGAAGGCTTCTTTGCCAGGAGCGAGGAAGAAATTGCCTTGATGGAATTCGATATTGAAAGCATGCCAAGTGTCTCCATCGGAGAGCTGGAAGCAGACATCAACAAATTCATTGCATACGCCATAAATGAACAAGATAATGGTCATCCATTCTTGGACGAGAATATTTTAGTTGAATAGTGGTGGCGTATTTACTGCTGGTGTATTTTTGACTAAGTGGTGCTCCAGTCAATGCATGTTGAATGCATGAGGAATCTTCTTGCATGCAGCCGCCTTATTTATGATTCTATGACAGATTCTTTGTGCATGTCGTCGTCGCATGAAGAATGATGGGCATTTATTTCTTGCATGGGTGTGTTTTGGGCATGTTCGATGTAGTGGGGTGCATTTAATGCACTAGTGGACACCATTTTGGGCTCATGGAATAATTGTATATGGGCTTTATGGGATATTTATTGCTGATTCCCACCTTGTTGCATCTTGAGTGGGGAATCTTCTAGGGTGAAACCCTAATTAGGGTTTGCATGGCCTGAGGCTTATATAAAGGGGTGACCCCCCTCATTTGTAAGGGAGGAGAGATTGTTATCTGAGATTGTTGCCTCAGGATTGTTGAAGTGGCCAACTTAATACATTGTTCGATTTTGATGGTGTATTCTTGTTCTATTTTAGCAATCTGCATGGTCTTGCTCTCTTCAGTTAGATTAGATTTGCTTACATGTTGTTAGGAGAAACAGATTTGATAGGATTACTTGTTGCAGAATCCAAGCTCATACTTTTGTTGCGCAGCTGATTGTTTCATACCGTGCAAAGTTAGCCTAAGCCCTTTTGTTATGTGTGTACGCTTAACTTCGATCATCAGTAAAGATTGTTCGGTTCGATGGTCCCCATTGGTGATCCGAAAAAACCTCCACACCCTCTGAAGATTGCACCGCCTTCGCGTAGTTGTGCTCTACTGGCGAAGCAAAGCGTGGTTTGATTCTACATGAGTGATCCTGTTACCTGTTCTTAGGATTAGATTAGCTTTAGCTTAGTTCTCTCTACCCTACTCTCATTTACTTTCAGCATATTTCGAAAATCCAAAGAAAAAAATCTAAAATTAAGGCTTTCATTGCAAATCATTCATATAGAAATCCTTGAACTTGCACGAGTTTATTGTCTTCTTCAATTGAACATACGTAAGGTGCCTTGGGTTAACAACAAATTCATCAATCAACTGAGTCACGTCCACGCACTGAAGGAACCTTGGAATTAGCCGTTTGAACTTTTGTGCAATCTTAGCATACGGACTAAGTTTGATCAAAAGAGGATAAGGTGACCGTTGGTAACTTTATTTTGTGTTTGACGCTGTCATAAAAAACGTGTCAACAGAATTGGCGCTAGGAGGGTAGAATTTCATTGAAGGAGAAATCTATTGCTCAAGGAAGAGTTATGACTCAAGATGGTGTTGCTTGGCACTAGAAGTTCACCTCTTGTTTTGCAACCTGGTTTGGGATTTCGCAATCATAGGGAAGATATCATTGCTGACATAGCTGATTTTGCCAAAAGAATAAGCACAAGCAAAGAATAGTACAACGTAATTCGACTGGTGTTACGAGGAGAACGAGAGAAGGCTATTGAGATTGTTGTTGAGATTGAAAGAGATTTGTTCAACCAAATGTTTCCACTTGCTCCACGTGCTCCACGCCTCCGGTGATCCAAGTAGCTGGAGCGTATTAATTCATTCTCACCAGAAAAACATCAAAGGATTTTGCGATCTACTCCAGGAGCAAAGGAATTTCAAGAGCTTATATTCAGGCCAAAACGTGGGAAGGAGACCGCCTCCACAAGTCAAGGTTCACCAAGTGTTAAAGATCTTACTCGCTTGTTTCAGACTCCACCACCGCAACGGCCGATATCAAGAGTAGTTGGTGCAAGTATTCAACAAGGACACGTTCAAGCACCAACACCACCAGTTGTTTAGCAACAACCAGCACCTATGACGGCAAATCAACAACAGCAGCAGCAACATCAACAAGGCCCGGGAGTGGCTTGGCGTCCCGCAAATGCCTCCCTGCTCGCATCTTTTACCGCATATCATGACATGCAAAAGAATCTGGAGCATTTCCGCACCAAGTTCTATGTTAATTGTTGTTAATCGTACTATTGACGAGCATATTAAAGTATTTGAGGATACTCTCCAGAATAGAGGATGTCGTATGTCGGTTGTTTCCGTATTGATTGGGCAAAGAAGCATTCTATTGGTACATCAATCTGCCTGTAGATTCCATTGGAACTTGGCAACAGATGAAGGACACATTCTTGGCAAAATTCAGGTTGCCTGTTTCCCCAGCAGAAGTGTATCGGCAATTCATTGAGGTAAGAAGGCAAGAGCGGGAGCCAATTGGTACCTTTAACAATAGATTCCAGAGAGCTTATTCCAAGTTGCGCTCGCCATACAATGTGAATGATGAAGCAGCTAGAAATATATACTACGCATCCTTGGATTGTTTCACCTCTATGTTTGTCCAACAAACCAACCCAAATGATCTGAAGACAGCCTATGATGAAGCTTTAAAGATTAGCCTACGATCACCTGTGACTGTTGCAGGAACAATGCCTTATAATACGCAAGTTTGCGTAACGAATAATCTCCCTGCTGTCAATCCAGTTCCTGCTCCTGCGAATCAATTAGTGCCTCATCCAGGGGCCCGATGTCACAAGCTCTGCCATCGCAACCAGTCTACCTACTGAACACAGGTAATCCATCCAGAACTCAAGAAGAAAGGGACGAGATGAAGGAACTGATAGAACAAGTGAAAAGGTTGTCTACTAAGGTGACTTACCTTAGAAATCAGAATAACCAAATGCAAAGCATGCAAAGAAATTATCAAGCACACCAAGGAGGCAATAGAGGGTATTAGAATAACCCTCCAAATCATCACGAAAACCATCAAGGGCATGGTACCGGACATCAAAATAACAGCCATGGTTGTCAAAATAACAATAATAACCAAGGGTTCCATAAGAAAACATGGAACACAGCACCAAACAATGGGGGTTTGCCTTCACCACTGGATAATCCGCCACCCTTCGGCAATAGGCCGGCAGATAAAGTATTCCTTGCAGAGGCCGCCCTGTCAACTTGGTGTAGGCTTCACAATACAAGTCAGCATTCTGAGCTACAATGTCATGAATTCCAAGTAGTTGCTGATATTTTCAGGCAGGAAATGAAGAATTCTAAGGAACCTGAAAATTCTCTGACGACGGGATACGAGATAGTCCCCACACAAAGATATGACCAGGCCTTGATTCTAGAGGATTTTAAATTCCCGCCTGAGTTTGAGGATTATACGCCACCACAGGGATCTTACAAATTCCGACCAGCATCAGCAAATGGCCCTGTGGAGGCGCCAGTATATCAAGAATCATCAAAAGTTTCACTCGATAAACCTCTGGTCAAAGATGGATACATTTTCCCTCCGTTGAATAATAGTGTTTTAGTGGAAGCAGTTGGCGAGGTTCAAGCATTTCAACAATCAAATGGAAATGTCGCTTCGAGGGCGTATCAGAGAAATTACCAAAACCAGGAACCTCTAGCGTCATCTATCCCTCCAAATAATTTCTCAACTCCTCCAAATCCCAAGGCCAGCAATGTTCCTAGTCTTCTGAGGGATGCACCGGAGTATAGGCAAGTAGCTACTCCTCAAAGTGAACGAGTCCAAACAATCCATACAGCCCACGGAGAGGAGACAGCAAGATAATCTTCCCAGGGAGGAGTTGAAAAGATTGAGTTCTTATGTGCTGGAAGAATTCAAGAAAATTGAGATAAGCTTGCCTTTGTTTGAACTAATGAAAATTCTTGAAGTTAGAGATTCTTTGTTGGGAAGCCTAAGCGATGCTCCTGTATCGAGAAGTGCCCCGCAAGTCGTGACAAATGTTCAAAGGAACGCTCCCAACAATCTGAACTGGCATCAAACACAAACGTTGCTCAGGATGTGCCACAATTCTCTTCCGATGCATTCGACGCTCCGCAGCAGCCCCTAAGCTTTATCAGAATGGTGCAGAATTCTCCTTATGCTCCACAAGAACAGAATCCTGCAGCAATTGAACTGGCTCTGCAAAGTACCCCTGCAATAAAGAAAGAAGAAACAATTCAGAAGGTTAGTGAACCTGTAAAGCCAGCTTTTACCAAAATCATTCAAGCGCTGGCTATGGGTCAAGATTCACAGCAAGAAGCGAGAAGTCAGGAATTTGACAATAATGGTGATCAAAGAAGGAAGCCCGCAATTTGTTATCAAGGAAGGGATGAACCTACTCCTTTCTTAGTTTCTGTCAGGATTTTTGGCAAGCTCTTACACAATTGCCTAATAGACCTTGGCACTTCAAGCAACGCAATGCCATTGGCGGTATGTCAGAAACTGGGATTAATGCCCCTCCATACGAACAAGGAGGTCACCCAACTTAACAAGACTGAAGTACCCATTGTCGGGGAACTCAATAACATTCACATGCAATTGGCTGCTGACCCAAGGGTGCAGAGTTGTATTGATATTTTGGTCGTGGATATTCCAAACGGGTATGGCATGTTATTAAGTAGAGATTGGTCAAGGAAGTTGAATGGATTTATCTCTACTGACTTTCCCCACATGTGGCTTCCATGGAAGGGTGTTCCTAATCAGATCAAGATTGAAAGCACGCCCAAATTGCACCTAACAATCACCGAATATGGAGAAGATAATGAGATCCTATTTTTGGAGACTGATTTGGGTACCTGTAGGCCCAAGTTTGAAGTTTTGATGTTGCATAGCTCAACAGAGATTGAGCAGAGGGAAGAGATGCCTAACTCCACAGAGATTCTTATTGAAGATGATCCTGAGGAGCAGCCAGGTGGAGGCAAGGATATGTTTGATAGCTTTGGAGATTTCGTCCTAAGGAGTGTAGAGCAGGAGACTCAGTTGGGTAGAGGCATTGGCACTCATGATCTGTTATTACCCAATTGATGCAGAATTCACAATGCTTTTCACTCAGAGTTTACCTGTGAAATGTGCAAACTTGCTATTGAGCAAGTAATGAAGATGGTCCTGCTAAACCCAGCAATGACAAGTATTGCAAAAGCCTATGATACTGGAGCCTGTTCCAAGGTGGTACTGGAACTTGAGGAGGGAAGAGCAAAAATTGCTCAAGAAGAAGAAAAAAAGAAAGAGGCCATTCAGTCGCCCCAAGTTAAAAATGTTGATCAAATATGGACCTTGAGGTTCGATGGGTCCAAATCCAAGAATGGGAGTGGCGCTAGAATTGAATTGATTAGCCCAACTGGAGAGGCTTATCTGGCTGCATACAGACTACAACTTCCCTACACTAACAATGTTACCGAATACCAATCATTGGTGCATGGATTGCTCCTTGCAATCCAGAAAGGTGCAAAGACCCTGCATGTGCTGGGAGATTCACAAATTGTAGTGCGGCAAATAAGGAAATTATACGCTTGTCATGACAAAAGGTTGTGACGCTACCGTAACAAAGTATGGTACTTGATTGAGAGTTTTGATGCATTCAATATCAAGACGATACACATAGGTGATAATGAGGCCACGAATGCATTAGCTCAAGCGGCTAGTTCCTTGGAGCCCCTTGCCATGGAAGGCTTGAAGAAATTTACAGTTGAATTAACTTCAGTTCCCTTCGTGCCAGACAATTTTACAAATTTTCAAGTGCTTGAAGATGACAAACACATTTTAGATTTTCTCACAAACTCAGATGTGTTTACAGCGCAAATAGTTGTCAAAGAGGAACTTGAAGAAGCAAAATTTGATGCTGACAAGATAATGAACTTGAAAACAAATACTATCCCTCGTGGAATGATTGAGTTGGAAAGACTCTTTGACCCTGATAGGTTGATCAAGAATCAAACTACGGAAGGTAGTGAGTGTGAAGCTGTAAACTTGGGAAAAGATGGACAAATAAAGAACGTGTTCATTGGGAAAGTATGTACCCTAGAAGAAAAGGAAAGAATTTTGAAAAACCTGAAAGAATTCTCTGATGTTATCGCATGGGGATACGAGGATTTGAAAACTTATGATACCTCTCTTTTCACACACACAATTCCATTGAAGCCAAGAAGCAAGCCTCTCAGGCAAAGACAAAGGCATGTGAATCCATTGCTAGAGCCACTGATTTATCAAGAAGTAAAGAAACTACTCTTAGCAAGGATAATATTCCCAGTCAAGCACTCGACGTGGGTTGCCAATCTGGTTCCGGTAAGAAAGAAAAACAAAGAAATAAGGTTATGTATAGACTCCCAGAATTTGAATAGGGCTTCTGAGAAGGATAATTAACCTCTGCCATCTTTGGACGAGGTGTTGCAAATTGTTAATGGTTCTCAAATGATGTCGTTCCTAGACGGATACTCTGGATATAACCAAGTTCTAGTGGAGGAAGAAGACAGATTGAAGACAGCTTTTACCACCAAGTGGGGCACCTTCACCTACAGGAGAATGCCATTTGGCTTGATCAATGTAGGAGCCACCTTCTAGAGGGCGATGGACATTGCATTTCATGATTTAGTAGAAAAATGCATAATAATTTATATGGATGATCTCACAGAGTTTCCCAAAAGAAGGGAAGATCATATTGATGATCTAAGGAAAATCTTCCAACGCTACAGAAGGTACGGGATATCTTTGAATCCCAAGAAATGCATGTTTGGCGTAACTGAGGGGAAGCTTCTTGGACACGTTATTTCTGAGAAAGGAATTTCTATTGATCTAGAGCGCATCAAGGCTGTTTCAAGGATTGGCCTGCCTGCCAGTCAAAGAGAATTGACATCATTCTTTGGTAAGATTAACTTCGTTAGGAAGTTCATTACTGGATTCGTTGAGATTTTGAAGCCACTAAATGACATGTTGAAGAAAGGAGCAAAGATAGAATGGACAGCTCCAACGAAGCAAGCATTTGAAGAAATAAAGCAAACAATTGTTAATGCTCCAATCCTTGTCAACCCTGATTATACCAAGTCTTTCTATTTGTGCTCCTTTGCTTTGGAGCATACTTGCACAGCAGTTCTCACTCAGAGAATCGAGGAAAAAGATGAACATCCAATTGCGTTCATGAGTGCTCCGTTAAAGGATGCGGAGCCGAGGTACCTGAACGTGGAGAAATAGGCCTATGCATTGATCAAGGGTATTAAGTTATTCAGGCATTATTTATTAAGAAGTAAGGTGTTCGCCATTGTTCCTAATGCGGCTGTGAAAACTTTATTGATGCAAAATGAATTGGGTGAAACAAGAGGCAAGTGGGTCGCCGCGATCCAAGAATATGACATTGAAATATAGACGATGAAGATAGTCTAAGGTCAAGCATTAGCACAGACAATTGCCACATCAAGACCCGGGCAAGTGCAACAAACTTATGTTCTTGAGGAAGAATCTCCTCGAGAATGGTATGATGATGTTCTTTACTATTTACTGAACCACAAATGCCCTTCGCATTTGAATCCTGTCCAGAAGAGGGCGTTAAGGATGAAGAGCCAGAGATACATGTTACAAGGAGCTGTGCTATACAAGAAAAATCATGAGGGGATATACTTAAGATGTGTACGAAAAGAAGGAGCCAAATAAATTATGAAGAATTTTCATGGTAGATTTGGGACTAGTCACGGAGGTGGTTTGGCTGCAGCACATCAGATTGCCAGAGCAGAATATTATTGGCCCACATTGTTTAAAGATGCATACAAAATTGTGAAAAGATGCCACACGTGTCAAGTGGCCGTTGTTTGAGAAAAGAATCTTGCCATGCCAATTCAGCCGGTTGTTGAAGTAAGGTCGTTTGCTCAATGGGGATTGGACTTCATTGGAGCGATTAATCCCCCATCTTCAGCTTAGCATAGATACATCCTTACTGCTAAAGATTATTGCACGAAGTGGACTGAAGCCCAAGCCCTAAAACTGTGCACCACTGATGTAGTGATCAGATTTCTCGAGGAGAACATTATTACAAGATTTGGATGTCCACACGCCTTGGTGTGCGACAATGGTCCTTCATTCTCATCATTGAAGTTTTCTAATTGGGCCTTCGTGTATGGGATCACATTGAAATTCTCTTCCAATTATTATCTCCAGGGTAATGGGTTGGCTGAGTCAACAAATAAGAATTTGTCGAGTGCTATCAAGAAGCTATTGGATAAGAATCCCAAAGATTGGCATACACAGCTGAGGTTTTCTCTTTGGGCAGACAGGACACGGATGAAGAACTCCTTGGGAACATCTCCTTATCATCTAGTTTACGGACAAGATCCAATGTTCCCCATCTAGCTAAGAATTCCAACTCTGCAGTTCCTGCGAGAATATTTGGATGGTGAAGATGTGGTTCAGACACGTCTTTCACAGTTGCTACACCTTGAGGAGAAAAGGGACCAAGCATTGGATAACTTCGTGAAACATCAAGGAGTGGTCAAACAGTGGTTTGAAAAACAGGCCAAAGTCAAGTGTTTCAGGATTTCTGACTTGGTTTTGTATTGGGATAAGGCCCACGAAAGAAGAGGTGATCATGACAAGTTCAACAAGCTATGGTTGGGCCCTTATCAAATTTCTGAAATCCTCAGAGATAAGGCGTTCAGATTAAAAGCTTTAACAGTGGAGGATGTTCCATTGCCCATCAATGGGCAGTTCCTTGAGCATTATTTCCAATCATAGGTCTCCCTATGAGGCCTGCTTTGTACTATATTAGATTAGGCTTTGTTTTCCCCTATGGGTTTTGGTTTCCTCTTTTGATTTGTTGTGCTTCGTTTGCTTTGGGTTTTGTTTTGCTTTTGGTTTGCGGCCTTTGGTGTCAGTTCCCCTCGAGCTTGTCTGCTCGTGTGGTTTTACTTAGGTCTAGGGTTTTGGGTGGCCTAAAAGTGTTCTAAGTCTCTACCTGTAGGTGGGGTGGTGATGTTGTTTTGCCTATGTTTTCCACGGTACCCAGACCTTTGCTCTGAGTCATTCAAATCTCTTAGGAGAAGTTATGGTTGGTGAAAACTTTACATCTTACTTCAACGCCACTGGAATCTCCAAACCCATAGTAGGCTTCATTGCTTACGAGCCACAAGTAATTAATGGAAACAAAATGAAATATCAAGAGAAAAGAAAAAGAAACATGAAAAATGAAAGAATTATAAAAATATTGGCTTTGGGAATGTGCAAATAACTCCACCGGGGCTATGGACGCCTAGCCGGCAGTGGAGCAATATTCGTGGAATTCCAAAGACAACCTCATCAAGGCTATGGACGCTTGACTAGCAGCGAGCCAATGTCCCGAATGCTTTCGAAGTATAGATACCATTAGTAGCCTGCCATCACTGATTTTAAGAGTTTTTTGATGATCTCCTAGAACAAAATTGATATCCATGCACTTGAATTTTACTCTGGATTCAAACCCTGAAGTGTTTCTCAACACTTCACCCGTGGAGTCGCCAGATGTTGTGACCTGATCACACATCACCCCATCCCAGATAGGGACCCACTGCCTCTCAGGCCCTTTTCGGTCATTTTGTTTTAGTTTTTGGGGTCTTTTGGCAATAGTCTCTCCTATCTCTTTGCTTTGCAAGTGTTCGGGGGTCAAACTGATTAAGTTTGCTTTTCGTTTGAGCAAATCTAATAGAGTCTAGGGCTTGTTTTGTCTTTTTCAGGATTTCTGCCTTAAGTCCTAGATTTCAGGGGTTTCTATTAGGGTTTTGAAGAAACTAAACATACAACTGGAATCAGGACCCTTCAAGGAACCTCCCAGTAAAATTTGAGCCAAAACGGAGCAACTTTCTATTTTTAGAAAGTTCCTATTTATTAGGGATTTTATTGAGTCTCGGAATGTCATCATTTTGCCAAAAATCAAACTTACTATTTTTAGTGAGTTTCTATTTATAGTAAGTCATTCATGTGTCCTATCTAGGGATCTAACGCTGACATTTTAAAGGTTTCTATTTTTGGAAAGTTTGTTCTGACAAGACCATTCGGGCAAGGTGACAAAGATCAAGCATTCGCAACTACTTCTAATTCCAGAAAGTCAGAAAGCAAATAGGGAGAGTCGGAAAATGGTTAAGTGCTGGAAGCCCATTCCTAAAATGGAAAGCTCGTGAAATTTGTCTCTGTCTAGGAAATCGCCCCAAGTTCTTATATGTGATAGACACAATGCAGCACTGAGAGGGGAGTGAATCAGTGGTTCTCAATCTTTTCCCTTTAACTATCCTATGTGTGTATATCGGTTATCAGGCCTAACTCAATGCAGACTTACCAGTTAGTCGGGAGACTAATCACAAATGCATTCACACATAAAGGGACATCACATAACACTAGCATATACGAGTAAAACCCAAGATGGGAAAAACCTCGGTGAGAAATGTTGTTAGAGACTACTGCTCCAATCTAGCCTCACAATGAATCTCTGATTACAATGTTTAGGACACCAACCCAAGGAGCTACAACCCCTACACTGAGCTACAACTCAGTGAATACAAAACAATCATTTACAAATTAATAACCTTGTTACAAATGGATTTTGCTTCAAATCTCTCTGTTGGATCTCTTGTCCAGTTCACTGGTGGTTCTCTACCTCACCCTTTTACTGCTGCAACCTTGTCAGTTTAGTCTCTTCTCCTTCTCTATCGGTTCTCTCTCTGTCGGTTCTCTCTGTTGGTTGCCTCTTCTCTGAACTGCTTTGCTTCTCTCCACCACCGGTCTTGATAACTCAGTCAGATATCTACCATCTGATTCCTGTCGGTCCTCAACTTCCCTTCTCTGCAATCTGCTATGGCTCTTCTATGTCAGTTTAGTCACCACCGGTTTCCTCCTCTGTCAGATGCAATGGCCGACTACTGATTGCCTCGCTCTTACCGGTTGAACTCGTCAACCCGATTCTCTCTCGCTCTGACTCTCGATGAGCACTTGATTGATTTTCTCTCTTTTGCAGCAGCAACACTCTCTCCTTCAGCAGCCCAATCCATCGATTTCGGCTTCCCTATTTACCAACTTGTTTTCCCGCTAAAAGCCAACTCAAACTTCAGGCAGTTAGGGTTTCTTCCACCAACCAAATCTTCATCAAATCTGATCCAATCTGCCTTGGATCGCTCCCCTGCTTTAGAGGAATAAGCCATCGCGCGTTTTCCATCTGTCCAAAGTATGTTTGCCAAAATAGCAAACCCCACCTGCATCTGTCAAACGCCATAAATATCTCAGATGTTTCCTTTGACAAGCGAGTACAAAGATCGGATCGTCCTTCCTTGATCCACTCACCGAACTGCTCCTTCAATCTGCTTCGATCTGCAAGATTAGTCCTTTCTGGATTTCTGTTGTTTTCTTCATCTCGAGCCGCAATCCTCTGCTTTCGTTCCTCGAGCCTCGTAGTCAACATTTAATGTCGACCAACCGCCAGCTACCTCACGGACACGGCACTTCACCGACCTCTACAAACTTGCCACTTCAACTCCAAGTGGCATCCTTTGTCGGTATCCACTTCAGCAAAGATCTTTGTGTCGGCTCAAACAGGATCACCAACCAAACACTCAACCATTCCTTTGTCGGTTCACTAACCCTGTCGGTATCTCACACTTTACGGGTTACCCTTTCATGTCTGCACTTTGCTGGTCTGCTAGTGGAATGCCTTAACTAGTCGCCAGACATGTCTATCCATAGCATGCTCATTCACATCAAGTAGGAGCACATCACTTAGCCTCTTTGCTTCCTTACTGGTTCTCATGCTCACCGGTAGCCATCCTGATGACACCATGTCATCAACCTTCAATTGATTCAATCTAAGGCATCTACATACCGGTTGCACTCTCTCTCTGCAGTTGTTGTTATGCCTTTCATCATCATCAATCTGAACATCATCTCAGCCGGTTTGTCAAGGTGACAAACGCATCACTTCTTTATTCTTCCTTTTCTGTCCCCGTGGCACACTATGCCAACCCTTTCTGATCCGGTACACATCTCTAATTATATGCACCTGAGGCATCCTTTTGTTTCACCGGTTAGATCCGGTGTCAGTCTTCATTCACCTGCCTTCCACTTATGTCTTATCTCACAGAACTAAGATGCAT
Source organism: Cryptomeria japonica (assembly GCF_030272615.1). Classification (NCBI taxonomy): domain Eukaryota; kingdom Viridiplantae; phylum Streptophyta; class Pinopsida; order Cupressales; family Cupressaceae; genus Cryptomeria; species Cryptomeria japonica. Next base: position 684,920,071 of record NC_081405.1, on the reverse strand, counting down.
ACTTTGCATAATAGGAGATAAGCTCCACTTACCAGTGGGAACGAGTCCTTGTCATCTGCATCCCGTAATGCACTCATGTGACTTCCCTGTTTGTGTAGCATATCTTCAAATGGGCACATGTGATCCAGTGTGAGTACATTCACTGTCAGTCATCTCTTCACATGGTGACTACATCTTCATCCAGTGGGAGTCCTGTTGTACTGAATCCACACAACATACCGGTGACCTGTACATTCTTCTCCTCCTATGTTGATGTGATATAGGTAACATTCTGCCTCTTCATCACAAACAACAGCTCAACATCTTGCCCACTCACAGATGTCATCATTTACCGGTTGTTATATCATACCGGTCTCCTGTCCATATCATCCACACAAGTCAGACACTAACTTGTGTACCGATGACTCAACTGTGACTCCAATGGTCATTGTACTGAATGACATTCTCTCCCTTACCGGTGACCTGCAAGACTGGTTGACATCAATAACTGAATATCAACAATACTCCCATACCGGTTGTCCTTTTATACTGGTTGACACCAATGACAACACAATGCCAACAATATGGTGGCTCGACCTGGAAGAGGCTCAAAATCTATCCAAGTTCGAAAGAAGCAAGAAATGTTGGATTCGTCCTTCACGGTAAAAATCCGCCCCAAGCCAAGGACAGGCGCCAAAATGAAGCATGCAGGGAGATTGAAAATTGCAAGAATCCATGGAAGTGAAGAAATAGCACCATGAAATGGAATTGGGCGCTAAAGTTGATATGCCTTGGAATTCACAAAGACTCATAAATTCCTCCTCTAAGGCAAAATTCCGCCCAAACACTCAGGAGGGCGCCAAATTGAAGGGTTCTTGGAATGCACAGAGAAGTTAGTGAATCCTTGGCCATAGTCAAATTCCGCCCAAATCCTGTGGAGGGTGCCAAATGGAAGGGGCCAAGGATAGCATGAAAAGAATGAAAATCCTTGACCAAGGCAAAATCCCGCCTTACTCCTCAAGAAGGCACCAAAAGTGAAGTGTCATGGAAAGTGGACAAAATTGTGAATTCCTTGCCTTCAGTAAAATTCCGCCCAAAGCATGGTGAAGGCTCCAAAACAACGAAGTGATGGAAGATTCCAAACAAAGTGTGAATTCCTCTGCACATGGAAATAGCGCCCTAGTCTAATGGAAGGCATCAAATTGAGGGGTGCAGGAGGAAATCATCAGTGCAATTGAGGCATTGTTCATAAGGAAACTCAATGACAATGGAATAACAGTGAACTCCCTAAAATCTCAGTTGCACGACTTCTTCTTCATAGGCTCATTCCCAAAGGAACATTTTGCGAATGTTTCTATATTTTCTAGTATAATGAAGAAGACATAGGAAATCATGATGGAATGGGAAGGCTTCTTTGCCAAGAGCGAGGAAGAAATTGCCTTGATGGAATTCGATATTGAAAGCGTGCCAAGTGTCTCCATCGGAGAGCTGGAAGCAATCGTCAACAAATTCATTGCATACGCCATAAATGAACGAGATAATGGTCGTCCATTCTTGGATGAGAATCTCTAACTCGAATAGTGGTCGCGTATTTACTGCTGGGGTATTTTTGACTAAGTGGTGCTCCGGTCAATGCATGAGGAATCTTCTTGCATGCAGCCGCCTTATTTATGATTCTATGAAAGATTCTCCATGCATGTCGTTGTCGCATGAAGAATGATGGGCATTTATTTATTGCATGGGGGTGTTTTGGGCATGTTCGATGTAGTGTGGTACATTTAATGCACTAGTGGGCGCCATTTTGGGCTCATGGAATAATTGTATATGGGCTTTATGGGGTATTTATTACTGATTCCCACCTTGTTGCATCTTGAGTGGGGAATCTTCTAGGGTGAAACCCTAATTAGGGTTTGCATGGCCTAAGGCTTATATAAAGGGGTGACCCCCCTCATTTGTAAGGGAGGAGAGATTATTATCTGAGATTGTTGCATCAAGATTGTTGAAGTAGCCAGCTTAACACATTGTTCGATTTTGATGGTGTATACTTGTTCTATTTTAGCAGTCTGCATGGTCTTGCTCTCTTCAATTAGATTAGAATTGCTTACATGTTGTTAGGAGAACCGGATTTGATAGGATTACTTGTTGCAGGATCCGAGCTCATACTTTTGGTGTGCAGCTGATTGTTGCATACCGTGCAAAGTTAGCCTGAGCCCTTTTGTTATGTGTGTACGCTTAACTTCGATCTTCAGTGAAGATTGTTCAATTCGATGGTCCACAGTGGTGATCTAAAAAACCTCTACACACCCTTTGAAGATTGCAACGCCTTCGCGTAGTTGTGCTCTGCTGGCGAAGCGAAGCGTGGTTTGATTCTACATGAGTGATCCCGTCTCCTGTTCTTAGGATTAGATTAGCTTTAGCTTAGTTCTCTCTACCCTACTCTCATTTACTTTCAGCATATTTCGAAAATCCAAAAAAAATAAAAAATAAATTAGGGCTTTCATTACAAATCATTCATATAGAAATCCTTGAACTTGCACGAGTTTATTATCTTCTTCAATTCAACATACGTAAGTCCCCTTGGGTTAACTGCAAACCCATCAATCAACTGAGTCTTGTCCACGCACTGGAGAAACCTTGGAATTAGCCGTTCGAACTTTTGTGCAATCTTAGCATACGGACTAATTTTGATCGAGAGGATAAGGTGACCGTTGGTAACTTTATTTTGTGTTCGATGCTGCCATAAAAAACACGTCGACAAGATGCAAATCTGTGTAATGAACCTTAAGTGATCGGGGAAGAATAAGATTGGATAGCACATCAATCAAGCCAATTATCAGATCGGACCATTAAAATAATACTCTTCAACTACCAGCACATAAGTGTATCAATCGAATGTATAAGAGTGATCGGTAATTGAGTATCAGGTTTAATCATATAGTCAGCAAGACACTTCACTAATCTCCATCATGAAAGCGATGCGATTATGGTTAACCCATATTATCTATGCACCATAACCACTTTGGTTATAATGTGAAGAGGCGCAATTAAAAACAATATGAGTCAACGATCAGGAAGAGACAAGGGACATGTCTCTTAAGATACCTCATCCCCTCATATATGAAGACAATCCCCCATCATTTCCAAAAGGGGGCATTGATGGAGTATATACCTTATCCCTTCATCCAGTTTGGATTGTTCTTAAACAGCCATTGTTGTAGGCACATAACCTGTTGCATAAGAAACGCAGAATACATAATCTAATATAATTATGTAAGGAACCAACAATGTATATATATAATATGCAACTATCGAACAGATCAGATCAGGACTGTTATTAATTACAGGCAGTGACAGTCCTTGTTCTTGGTGGTATGCATGGGATGTATATGCTTAAGCCTGATAGTATTCTTATGCAGAATTTAGTAGTAATATTAATAATACTCATGTAGACTGTGATATGTATGACAGACATACTTAATTTTATATACATTAGTAATAATTGAAAGATGAATATACATTCACAGTCTAAGTACTTAATCAACTCTAATCCTATTCCCCAAGGGAGATGGGTGCTGCTAGGGAGAGGCGGAGTAAAACCATCCGATAGGAAGTCTTAAGGGTAAAAGACTCCTCCTGAAATCTGGGCTGCAGGCCCCAAGGGTGAATGGACCGAGTTCCGGTAATCTGGGCTACATTAAGGAGGTGGTGTCAAGCGCCCTAGGCAACCAAGCCCTCTTATGGGAATGGGGTCGAGTTTTAGGCATGGTTTAATGGTATCATAAGTTATATTTGAAAGAATTAGTTAGTTATTCTTAATTAAGAGTGTGAGAAGGTAGTTACATGGATGTTGCCCTTGGGAATTGACAGCCTACAAATAGGGGACATTACATTCCGTCAAAAATTGGAGTTCAAAGGTGTGAAGTATTGTAATATCCCCACATTTTTTTTCAATTTTTTTCCAGTTACAATCACAACAAGAACCTGTTAACGTTAGGAAATCAAGATACAATAATGCTGAAATTGTAACCCTTCCACTTTCTGATCACCAAGTGCCCAATATGGGAAGGTGAGAGCATACGGTGTTGAGGGGTCGTTAGCTTCAAATAACTAGAAATAATACAATGCTTGGGTGGAAAGCCAGCCCCTTCCACTTTTCAATGGGATATGGAGTATATTAAAAATCACTTGGTGGTAAACCAGCCAAGGATGATGCAAGAAACTGAAAAACAATCACTCAACCGCTTATGCAGCGGGAGGACTAGAAATGAAATAGCAATCAACTCCGCCGCTTATTCAGCGGGAGGACTGAAAATGAGATTACAATCAACTCAACCGCTTATAGAGCAAGAGGACATAATTAGAATAGATAAGAAGGCGGAGAGCCAGCCTCTTCCACTTATGCAGCAGGCCAAAAAACAACAATCCAAGTATATAGCTGTTAGTACTACTAATCAGCTTTACAATGCAAACATGGATTACAAAATTACTAGAATCATTGTCCAAACTAGGCGGCAAGGCCAGCCTCTTCCACTTATGCAGCGGGACTAAGAGAGTTCAAATAAATTGTTGTTAGTACTACTAACAAGCATTACAATATGATTCATCATGGATATTCAAATGCCAAAACCCAAACTAACAACTGCAACTTATTACCAAGACTCTTCACACCACACCCATAGACTCACACACCTGAAAAACAGCTTCAATCCCAAAAAAACTAAATCTGATATGAATGAACAACAGATTGGAAATACAAACCAGCAACATTAAAATCCTCACACACTCCAAAGAACCCACACACTCTAAAACCAACTCCACACAAGGAAACACTCCAAACTAACAATTTTTCAGATTTTGATATGCAACCCATGCGCTGGAAACACACAGACCAGCAGTCTCGAAAAATGCTCGTAACTCTATTCACACTCAACGAAATGACCCCCAAACGGATGCAAATGAAAGATATAAGACAAGCGATGAGATTAGAACCAACAAACTCCCAAATGAATTTATGCACACATTCCCAGGCAGCCCAGCATAGTACGGCGACGAAAGAAGTACGATTTGCATTTAAAACTTAAATACTCAACATTAAGCTCTACAAACTTACAAACTTGATCTCCTGTGGCATAGGAAGAGAACGAGCCACTACCCAAAATGATCTGACACATGAACTGAGAGTTATGAACTAAAACGTGCTACAGCCACACCAAACACTAGCAACATTGAAATCCACACCACATTGAAAATCTGAAAATGCACACTAAAATTGAACCACACATTCAGAAGATCCAATCACAGCTAGGAGTGATGTCTCACACTCGAAGTTTGTCAAGAGCCCAGAGAGGTATTCACCCTCGAAGATTGTCTGGAGTCAATCCGACAGAATAACAGTGTAAATTCTCTGAGATACCAAAATGAGAGCCCAAGTCACTTATTTATAACTTTTTGCCAACCAAATTCAAATTCAAATGTACTCCAAATACGCCCAGACCAAATGCCATTTCATTTCATCCACATTTAGCATGGCATTTCATTTCATTTCCTTGCACAAGTTCGCCCAATTCACATTCACCCAAAAACGCCCTTTTTAATAAATATAAGTGTCATAAAATAAAGTGTAAAGTGGGCGCCCAACTATGACTTCCAAATAAAAAATATTATTAAGGCAATATACTTAGAACATCGCCCCATTTGCCTTTGAGTTATAATTTAATTATTAACACCATGACGACCCCCTTGAAGTCATATGCAAATTTTGCCCAAATAGACTTAGGATAAAATTAATATTTTCTCCTTTCCTAAGTCGTCCATCCATAAAATAATCAAATATTAATACCTCATGCCTAAGGTATTAATATATTAAAAATACCTTCTCCTCAAATATTGATTATTGCCAAATTGAGCCGGAGACTGAAGTGTTGGAAATCACCAAAACTGAACTGAGTTGGGGCTCTGAACTGAACTGCTAAAAATAGTCATCTGAGTGAATACAGAATCCTGCCAAAATAATACTACCAGAAATAGCCACTGAGTTGAGCTGCAGAATCCTTGCCAACAATAGGCACCAAAAAATGTTAGAAGACCAACTGCTCAAACTGACCTGCCAGAAATAGCCATCTGAACAGGCCTGATGACATCCTGCTAAAAATAGAATTGCTAAAAATAGTACTTACTAAAAATAGCATATTGCTAATAATAGTAAGTGTTTCCAAAGTGATTTTAACCACATTCTGAGCAATCGTTGCACTTACTAAAAATAGTAAGTCTGGAAAAAGTCACTCGATGCAGATGCATGTCGAACCATCCTGAAGCTCTCTGAAAACCCAGAAGGAATCCAGAATCCAAACTGTCAAACTCCCACATATACCCCTTGAAAACACCAAACAATCCTCCTAGAAAATAGGAAACCCTAATTTCTGGCTCCAAACTAGGCTAACGACCAACAGAACTAATCACTGCGGAGAAGGGGACATTACAGGTATATCAAAGGGAAGGAATCCAAAATTCAAACTAAGGTGTGAGGCAGAGAAGGATTTGGCAACGAGGGATGACTACATACGAGAATCCTAAATTCCAATAAGCTAAGAAAATAAAGCAGGGAACAATCGAGAGGTGTGGTAGTATGGGAAAGTTTGACATCACAACAGATATAGAGAAAAAGAAGCACACTTGAGAATAGAGGCATGTCGAGGAGGGTATCTCTGCAACTTTGATTGCTTACGCAATCTTCGGAACTTTCTCACGTGCAGAACTTACACAAATGCTTGGGAGATGATGAGGAAGAACTTACGCACAAAATGGGATTAGGGGAAATGTACAATCTGGAAATGGGCATTTTGGTCCATTACATGTATTACAAAGAAAGAGAACGTGATAAAGGGACAAATCCATTTGATTGAGGTGTACTCCAATGAGGAAGAGTCATATAGGAAGACATAGGTTGAGGAAGAGGATGAAGTTTCTCCATAAGTATAGAAACTAAAGGCCTATAGTCATATGAAGCAGAGTACAACTAGTTAATATTGTGCCTTTGTAAAGCACATTGAGGTACCACTCTATCTCAGTTAAGGAAACAATTGGAGAATAACACATAACACTCCTCAATATTAGGGGTGCAACCCATAACTCTACTATTGATCAACGAGTGTTAGTACATTTCAAGTTGAAAGTTGAACATTTTGTAGGGTTTGAAGTAGCAATAGCATATGGTTATTCATTAGCTTGCAGGAAGGTTGTTTTCCAATTACAGGTGATGTTAGATGGACGTACAACACCCATGACTTATTATTCTACTTGGGGAAGCTCACATGTTTCAGAGCATCCAATGGCTATATTTTCTTGGGTAGTTCACTCAAAACTACCAAAAGATGACACTCAATTTTATGGAAAATGAATGAAAGATCAAGGGCTTCATGGATGCACCAATACAAGAAGTTTTGGCTCACCAAATGGAGAATCTTTTGAGAAAATACCAAATGAGAATTGGACATTAACCTATTTCATCATTAACTTGCTACCTCTAGGCATTGTTGACTCAAGGGAGGGTGAATATCCTTCAAATATCCAAGTTTGTTAGATAAACATGCTTTTGTGTTTCGGGAAATGCCTTCAAGTCTTCCACCTAGGGGATTCCAACATACTATTGAGTTGGATGTTATTTCTCCTTTATCAATTTGCAACTATTTAAAAAATGGAATGCCAACGTAATTAGCAATTAGATAAAATAGTAGGCTTTCCATTTTTTGTTAGAAATGTATGTTGTGTTTTAAGAATATGGCAATTGAATCTTGTGTCCTCTAGTTGAGCAACAGCTAAGTATTTGGGTCTTCTAGTTAAGCAACTATTGAATCTTCAATGCCTATTAGTTGAATCCATTGATTGTCGAGCAAATTGTAGAAGTTGATTGGTGACTCCTCAACACCCCAAGGAACCCTACAAGACCAAAATAACTTCCACGAGAGAAAATGGCAAGATTAGCTTGGTTGATTATGAATGCAAGAATAGACATGAAAATGTACAGTTGGCCTTTACTTAATAAAGGCAAGGTGAGAGATTGGATTAGACAAGATGTTGATTTGTATCTTAATCCTATACAATGAGACAACTAAAACAATAAATATTAAATGACCTAGGTAACTAAACATAGTTGTCAAAAGATAAGATCATGTGACAACTAATAAATCTTCTAGAAGGACACCTAGGAACTAAGTAAACTTAAGTCATGTGAATAAGTCCACTACTAGGAACTAGCGAAAACACTAGGTACGAAACCTTATTCTCCCCAACACCCCCCCTTAAGTGCAACTTAGGGAGAATATTATTATGCAAAGATGCAAAATTATTATGATGGGTCCTGGCTACAAAACCATGTTAGGCACCCATGTACAATGCAAGTCTCTCACAAATGGAGAAAAGGAGAAAACCTAGTGAGACAAAACTCCTCTCCAACAACTACCCACAACCTGCTCTCACTGCTGCTGCTGCTGTGAAACAATGATTTCTGCTGTGCAACAATGTGCTCTGTAAAAATGATGGCTGCTGTCAGTTTTCGTGCTCAGAACCTGCTGTAAACTGCACCTGCAATTTTGTCCCAGGTACAATGGTTAAAGCTGCGTCACTCTCAGAAAAAGGATTTTGTTCTTTGATTTCAAAAAAGATCCTATATTAATATAATCATTCCCAGTGGTACCAATTTCCTCAACCTGAGCGATCCACAAGTTATGGGCATTAATCCCATGTTCATTGCTGGCTAACTGACAAACATTTCCCAAGAATTCAGGAAGACAACAGACTACAAGATTCCTTATTTAACTGAAGATAAATAATAAAGCATACAGCCACAGAGAAAAACAACTGCTTATTTAAGGAAACAACTAACAACTACTTGATTAAGCCACACTATAACTGAAAGACTAATTAATTCTTACAGCCAACAAGGAACCAGTCAACACCCAATTCATGTTAGCCACCAACAGCTCGGTGTTTGCAGATCAAAAGTGGAACATTACAGTCAGATTCATCCCTTTTATAAGGGCGTCCACCATAAGATGTGTATCTAGTCTTCGGATGAATAACTTGCTACTACTAGTTATTATTGCTTTTGGAGAGCCAAAATAAATTGTCTTGTGTAATCTGCAACAAATGATTTTTCACATGTTTATAAAGTTAGAAATTTTTAAGTCAAAAGAAAATACCTTCTGAGCTTTAGTGAGGGAACCTTTGCGGCTATCAGCTGTGGGAACAATCTTCTCACCGACTGCCTTTTTCACGGAAGCACACAAGACTCGAACAAGATTTGTTGCATCTTTCTCTGTAAGTTCAATCCTTGGATTATCATCCAGAAGCATGGAAATGATACATTTCCAGTCCTGTCAAGTAGAAATCCAAACAATAAAACCTGTAAAAGTTGGATTGAACAGAAGCATACACTTGCTATTTCATTTAGCAAATTTTCTGGAGAAATTCTCTTCTTCTTCTTCTTCTTCCATTTCCAGTGCCTTCAATTTTCCCAAAAAACATTAATGCACTAAAAAAATTCACAACATACTTTCATTGCCTTCATTTCTTCCCAGACAGCATCGATGACATAGTCACTGAGAATTGGATCTGCAGAAAATTCCCTCAGTATTTGCAACAGCCTCCCTATTTGAACTTCAGAAGCATCGTTGCTCATCCCTGGCATGTCAATGAGAAGAAGACATCAAAAAGATTCTACCTCATTTGGTGCAAAAACATAAATTCAACAAAGGAATAATGCAAGAATACCTTTAGGCATAGACTGAGAGGTGCTAAATTTCTGACAAATCAAATGATCATGTACTAATTCTCCCACAGCATGGCGAATGAGTGGTGACTCATCAATCAATAAGTCATACAGTGTGCCAAGCTCGTCATCCACAAGAAGCTGGTGCCTGCAATGCAGATATAGAAAAAATGACAAAAAAAAAATATACCATATTTTCTACTCAATAGTTTCAATTCCAGACTGAAATTTATAAAGATCTTGATAATGACCTCAGTAACTGTTTCAAGAGTCCTATAGCATTAACAGCCACAGTCGCATCAATATCATCTGCAAGCTCAATCATTCGGTTGCAGAATCGTTCTGTAAAAAGGCTAAGTGATGGTACATTATCATCCACCTCATATAGGCATTGCAGTGCAGCAATAGAGGTTTTCCGGACAGCAGGATTCTGCGGTCCCAAGAAATTAAAAAGATTAAAAGCCAATCATATGATAGTAACTATTGGATTGTGCAAAAAGACACTAATACTTTAGAATATACCTTATCATTCAAAGTCCATCCAAGATATTTCAGATATAAATCTTGCAAAAATAGTGAAGGGTACGAGACAATCCAAGAACCAATAGCTCTGATACATGCCATCCGAATATCTGGATCTACATCTCTGTATCGATGCATAAAAAGTCTGATAGAACCAATTAACATGTAGCTAGTAAGTAAATGCCATGCGAAAGATAACAAAGCCTTTGCATTTCAAGTATACAGCTCATCAAATACATCTATCTAAAGCTAGCATATAAGTTTGGATACAAAGAATATAAACAAAATAAAATTTAAACTAACCCTGTAAATATTTTACGCATCATTTCCTCTGCCATAGTTATCTTTTCATGAGTTACAGACAATGTCTTATTCAATGACTCCACTCGGGGACCATCTTTCCGTTTCTTTTTCTCAGCATTTAACTGACGTTGTGTAGTCTCTCGCTGTCCACCGAGAGTTTTTGCAACCGTAACAAGTGATGTCACAAGCTGCAGTCCAACCAATGTTGTGACCCGACGGAAAACTCTTGGAGGGGTGCTGAATGAAATAGCAGAAACAACAATGAGGGTTGGAATATCACAACACTATATTTTCCCAGACAACTGTTTAAAAATATGATTAGTGAAAGAAATGAACCATGAAAGAGCAATGACATAATCCATGCACTTCTCCAAAAATAATTGGTCAAATAACGGTCCATCCTGGCATTCAATGACAAGGCTGTCCCAAAACAGGAGGAGGTTATCTTTGAAATTCTTTAAATCCTTTTGCTTGGATCCAAGATAATCTTCTAGATTGCCCTGATGTTAGTTAAGAGGATTTACACCCACATTGAGGCCCTAAAACAATAGATTATTAAAGCTTATGTAACATTATATTTAGAGAAGGAAACATAAAACAGAATTCTCAGAACCAGCAAAGTTCTATTGAAAGAATTAAAAATTAAATGATATAGAAGGATACATCTCTAGCCTGATTTACTAAGAAAACAACCACGTCATCCACATCAATTTCATCCACAGGGCCTTCATCACCTTGGTATTGAACTCCACATGCCTATATGCAAAATGCTCTTATAAGCTGTATTTGTAAATATATTCAATGGAAAAATGTAACAAAGATAAATGTGAGTCAATTTTTGGGAACCAACCTCAAAGAGCATCATTAATAAATCTGTCAAGGCAGCTTTTGAATCCACTTCATACCTCTCAACCCAATTCTTAGCAGCCTGAGGAACAAGCTTTCCATGATTCTTGATAACATCTGTAAAACAGCAAAGTAACATCTTTTGAAACTTGCCCCAAACAAATCACAATCACTAAAGTATAAATCCACATTGCAAGAATACAAAAGAAAAGAAGCAATCGAACAAATAAACATCACTAGCATAATAAATCAGTCATTTATGTTTGCAATATGCATTAGTTTATGATTTCCAAATATATGTTTTCTACAGGTGTTGAACAGTAAAAATGTCAACAAAAAACTTATGAATCCTTTGGAAAACATAGCATCTAATTGCAATGTAAGAATTCCACCTACCATTTCACTAGCACATTCAATGTTTGAACTTTGTATCAATGGAGCATTATGGAAACAATACCCAGCCATGTTTTGACACCACATCATTAATGATATCTTTAGAACATGGGTCTAAAAACAGAATTAGCAGCCTTGGATTTGGCCCGACTCAGATGCCAAAATAAATAAATGTTATTTTTATACATTCCAAAGAAAATAACATCAACAGCATTCTCAAAATGTTGGTACCCTGGAACAAGACCTTCAATGACTGAATGAAATACGATGTCACAGTGACAAGCTCCTATTTTCAAATGAACCAATATCAATTAGAGAAAGTAAATGACAGCTTATAAATAGAAGAAAGCTATTTTCAGTGTTAATGTTATAGCTTCTGTCGGATTAAATAAAAATCATTATGTTTAAATTAACCATGCACCGAAACTTTTATAAAACCCGATAATCATTATCGATTAAAGGAATCGATATTATCACCGCAATTAATCAAACATTGCTAATGTTATATTATTGTTGTTATCGGTGGGATACTATCGTGGTTATTAGTGAATGGACATGTCCCATGTAGAGGCATGCCTCTGCGTGGACACATGTCGCTACATGGACATGCCTCTCCGTTCACCTATTTATATTTCTTCCGATCTGCATTTGGAAAACACAGAACGTACAAAAAAAAAAACAGTGCCACTACAAGTGCAGTCATCTTTCCATTACAAGTGCTTCGATCCTTCATTATTTCAAATCGAACTTACCTGTTCATACCAGAGTAAATCTGAAAGTATTGGATCAAGGAGTGCATACATCAAATAAAGTAAGGTATTATAATCAGATCTCATTTTCCTTAAAATGGTATCAGAGCCACGTTGAAAATAATACCAAGAGCTAATATAATTACATAAAATCCAAATCACCATCAAGAAGAAAATAGCAATCATGGTGAATGGACTTAGATTTGAAGACAGACTCGAGGGTGCCACAAATTTCGTCTCATGGAAACTCAGATTAATGATGACACTTAGAGAACAAGAATTAGATACTTTTGTGGAAAATACTGTATCTATACCAGATGATGAAGATGAGAAAATTCAATGGAAAAGGAGCAACAACAAAGCCATGAAGATCATAGTAGATGCAGTAAAAGATCATATAGTTCCTGCTATATCAAAGTTGGACACTGCACATGCCATGTTTACCTTCCTAGGACACGTATGAGATTAACAACACCAACTGAGCTCTTTCACTAAAACAACAATTGCATCATGTAAAAATGAACAAGGGCAAATCCATTACATCATATTTCATAAGAATAACTGAGTTAAGGGATCAATTATCTACAATTGGACATACAATTGATGACAAAGAATTAACAATGTTGGCACTCAACGGACTTCCTACATCTTGGGAAGCTTTTATTCAAGGGATAGGCGCACAATCCAAACTTCCAAAGTTCAATCGACTAAAAACCGACTGCATTCAGGAAGAGTCTAGACTAACAACCAGAGGTATCGAGCTAAACAATACCAATGGAGAGATTCAAGTACTAAACACAAATTCTCACAAGAAAGGGAAGAAAGGAAACTTCAAACGAAAAAGGGGAAGAGACAATAATAAACATTCATTCAAAAGAAGGAAGGACATGTCTAAGGTACAATGCTATAGATGTGACCAATATGGACACCTTGCCATGAAGTGCCCAGAAAGACTCAAGAATCAAGCCTCATTAGCTGAAATCAGTAAAGACAAAGATACAGAGAAAAGGATATTCTTTTCAGCTCTATCAAGTGAATTAACGGCTAGCAGGAATACTGGGGTCATTGACAACGGAGCATCTCGTCATATAACGGGATTCATAGAACAACTGGATATTTTTGAAGACAACTCAAATGAGGAAGTTACCATAGGAGGTAACTCCACATACCCTGTGAAAGGAATCGAGACCTGTACAGTTCATCTGAAATCTGGAGTTTCTCTTCAACTAACAGGAGTTCTATTTGTACCAGGCATCAAAAGAAATCTGGTTTCTATCTCAGCCCTTGAAGACAAAGGGTATCGAATCACCTTCTTGGATGGAAAAGTTCATACCTAGCCTAAGAACTCAAACATAAAGAAGGCATACACAATAGGGATTCGGGATGGATGTTTATACAAACATTGCAATATTCAAAACCAAGCCTTAACTCATGATGTTTTCACTACTAATGAAATATGGCATAGAAGGTTAGGGCATCTTCACTTCCGTGCCCTACCTTCCATAGGAAAACTTGTTACAAGACTACATAAATTAAATCAAGAACACCAAGGGTTATGTAAGGGTTGTGTTCTAGGTAAGAACTCTAAGGGGACCTTTTATTGTAGTGAGAACAAATCCAAAAGTATACTTGAACTTATTCACACTGACTTATGTGGTCCAATGACAGTACCCTCCTTAGGGGGATTTTTGTACTATGTTATTTTTGTTGATGACTACTCCAAGAAAACCTGGATTTACTTCCTAAAACTTCAGGAATCTAATGAAGTACTATCAAAATTTAAGGAATTTAAGGCCTTAGTTGAAAACATGACTGGGAAAAGAATTAAAACTCCAAGGTCAGATAATGGGGGAGAATATATCTCTAAAAACTTTAAAGAATTTTGTAGTATAGCCGGGATTAAGAGGGAGTACACTGTTCTCTACAACCCTCAACAAAATGGGGTAGCTGAAAGGAAAAACGGGACCATAATAGAAGCAGCCAAGGCTATGATGCATGATCAAAACCTTCACATCTCATTTTGGGTTGAAGCCTCCAACACCGTTGTTTATATACAAAACAAATGTCCTCACTCTATTCTTGACAATATAACTCCTGAAGAAGCATTTACAGGAAAGAAGCCTAACTTAAGTTACTTAAGAATATTTGGTTGTCCAGTGTACATCCACGTTCCTAAGGAGAAAAGATCCAAACTAGAGCCATCAAGAAAGAAAGGGATATTTGTTGGTTATAGTGAAACATCCAAAGCCTACAGGATATATGTTCCCGGTCAGAATATCATTAAACTTAGCAGAGATGTAACCTTTGAAGAAGACATTGCATTCAAAATTTCTAAAAACACTAATGAAGCAGATGATGAGTCTTCTCAAGACATGACCAAGGATCCTGGCACTGAAATTCAGAGGGAGATACTTGTAGAAGATAATGAACCATGAATTCTACTCCTGAACCTCTTGAACCTGCTACTAACAGAAAAAGACCACTCTGGGCAAGGAAAACATTTGAAGAAGCAGAGATCTAAGCTGCACCCAATGGGGCATTAAAAGAAAGCAAGAAACCAAGAGGTTATTTAAATTATGTTGCTCTTATGAGTGAACACATTAAATCCGAACCTTCAAATGTTGAAGAAGCCTTAAAAAATAAAGTTTGGAAGGATATCATGATTGAAGAGTACCAATCCATTCTGAAGAATGATGTCTAGGATATCGTGCCTAGACCTAAAGGAAAATTAGTTGTTACATCTAGATGGCTATTTAAAATCAAACATGCGGCAGATGGAAGTATTGAAAAACACAAAGTTAGATTTGTTGCTAAAGGGTTCTCTCAAAAGGCTGGAATTGATTATGAAGAAACATTTGCTCCAGTCGCTCGGTACACTTCAATAAGGACCATAATTGCTATTGCCGCCTCAAAAGGATGGAAAATACACCAGATGGATGTAAAGACTGCATTTTTGAATGGTATCATAGAAGAAGTGTACCTAGAGCAACCTGAAGGTTTCACTATTCATAATAGTACTTCTCATGTTTGCAAATTGAAGAAGGCTCTCTATGGGCTCAAACAAGCCCCTGGAGCCTGGTATGAAAGAATAGATAATTACCTCAACAAGTTAGGATTCTCCAAGAATGAAGCAGATCCTAACCTCTACTTCAAAGTAAAAAATGGTAACATGTTAATTCTCGTCCTTTATGTTGATGATTTATTAATCACGGGTGAAGATCATCTAATCATAAAGTGCAAACAAGATCTGGCTTCTGAATTTGATATGAAAGACTTGGGTCTCCTACATTACTTTTTGGGACTAGAAGTATGGCAAGAAGACAATTATATCATACTGAATCAAGGTAAATACACTATTGATATTTTAAACAGATTTGGAATGATGGACAGCAAACCCATGTCAACACCCATGGAAACAAATCTACATAAACTAAAAGATGCAGCCTCTGAGTCAGAATTAGTTGATCATACTCTCTATTGACAGATAATTGGATCACTGATGTATTTGGTAAATACCTGGCCAGACATTTGTTATGCAACAAACGCTCTCAATCAATTCATGTGTGAACCCAAGAAAATACACCTTGTAGCAGCAAAACACATCATGAGGTACCTTCGTGGAACTATTGGACTGGGACTAAAATATGATAATGTAGAAATATGTCTTCGCGGATACTCTAACTCAGATTGGGCCGATAGTGTTGTTGATCGTAAAAGCACTTCAGGATGTTGTTTTAGCTTGGGATCTGCCATGATATCTTGGCTCAGCAAAAAGCAATCTTCAGTTGCTCAGAGCTCCACGGAAGCTGAGTATATTGCAGCATCAATGGGACTAGTAGGATTGTTTGGACAATCCATGCCCCCTACTATTATACACTGTGATAATCAAAGTTGTATTAAGCTTTCTGTGAATCCGGTATTTCATAACAGATCAAAACATATTGAGATCCCTTATCATTACATCAGGGATATGGTGGAAAGAAATGTTATACACTTGAAATACATCAACACGGATGAACAAACTACAGACATCTTAACCAAGCCTCTCTCCAAATTAAAAGTGAATCACCTCAGAGGTAAGCTTGGTATGGTAAAAATGTAATTATATTTTCTGAGGTTGAGTCTCAATAATGTCTTAATGTTAAAAGATATCTATGTTATTTTATCATGTGAGTTACTACATTATTTTGTAGGGACATCATGGAAGATGACGATCTTTCATTGATGTCTGATTATGGTTACTATTGTAAGGTGACGATCTTATAAATAGTTTAACCTGCTATCATGATGGATATTATATATGAATAATGTCTATGGAGATCATGATAGTGTACATATCTGAGTTACTAAGATATGGCATGATGGATACTATGAGATTTAGTATCAATGGAGACATCATGTGCAGATATCCTCCTTGATAGGCATCATGAGATTTGATGCCAGTGCACATATCAAGGAAGATATAAGTATGGTGAATATCTTATGGTTGATATTCTTAAATTTACCATACTTTCATGATACAGTAAGGTAACATTTAAATGATGAATAGATATTGCTACGTTATAATATTGAAATGATCATTTCCTCTCTCATAACTTGAGAGTACTGTTTACTGATCATACCACAATCCTCCCTAGCTAAGAGGGAGTGTTAATATTATAGCTTCTGTCGGATTAAATAAAAATCATTATGTTTAAATTAACCATGCACCGAAACTTCTATAAAACCCGATAATCATTATCGATTAAAGGAATCGATATTATCACCACGATTAATCAAACATTGCTAATGTTATATTATTGTTGTTATCGGTGGGATACTATCGTGGTTATTAGTGAACGGATATGTCTCATGTAGAGGCATGCCTCTACGTTCCACGTAGAGACATGTCTCTACATGGACATGCCTCTCCGTTCACCTATTTATATTTCTTCCAATCTGCATTTGGAAAACACAGAACGTACAAAAAAAAAACCAGTGCCACTACAAGTGCAGTCATCTCTTCATTACAAGTGCTTCGATCCTTCATTATTTCAAATCGAACTTACCTGTTCATACCAGAGTAAATCTGAATCAGTATTGGATCAAGGAGTGCATTCATCAAATAAAGTAAGGTATTATAATCAGATCTCATTTTCCTTAACATTCAGGAATCAGATATTTCTTAATACTTTGTTTTTCCAACAATTTTGAAAAAATAAATAAATTGAATATCCTACCCTTATGAGCCTCTAGCGAGTCCATGAAAAATGGGAATTCTTGTGAGTGTCAGAATAAACTCTAAATATCACCATTAAAATATCTGAACTGAAATAAGTAAACGGTATACTTAATAATGTGTAACACTCTTATAATAATACATACCAATTAAACTCATATCATTGACTGGATCATGTCCTCCTTGAAAAGATTTTTTTCTTTTGGCTCCAGTCTCTTTGACCTTTCCACCAAGGACTCGCCCTGACAAGCTAGCAGCACCATCAACTGTAGCATCCACATTCGAATTCTGCATCCCTCTCCCACTATTAAAGTGAGAAGGAGGTGTGTGCTGGAAAGAAGAATCTGTCCCACCTTCTGACTCCGATAGAACCTGACCACCTGCATTGGTTCTATTCACATCTGAAAGACCAGCTCTGGACCTTTTCTGCAAATTATATATGAGCCAAAAAGGCATGCCATAAGAACTTGAGATTTTACTAGAAATTTCTAATTTAATAATGGAAGGTCCGTGTTGGAAAAATAGAAACAAAGAAATTATATTTAAAATGTACAGGTAACTAAAGCAGATCAATGGGACTCAAAACTGTATCAAGTTACAATCCCAGAGTACTGTGGTAAAAGAACTTAAGAGCTCAAAGAGGTAACCAAAACTATGACAATCATCAATCTAAAATAATTTGATCATCTTTTTAGCTTTTTCCATATAGCTATTTCAGTTTTATTTCCCCTTTGACTAGGGCCAAAAACAGCACATCCAAGTTTCTGGCTGTGGCATACTCCAATGGGCAAGGGAAATACAAGTTTTGGTTGATGGAATCATACCCCTCAGTTACTAAGCCAAAGATTGGCTCAAAACCAAAGATTCGCCATAGAAAATTTAATAACCAAGCAGAACTGTGAAATATTTTCTATGCAGTTTTTTATCTCAGATTTTCTTCTCGCCCTTCAGAACTTCTCGAATATTGCAAGAAAATGTTTCTAAATAAAAACAAATAGAAATCCAAAAAAATTTCTACAATTTTTTCATAAAAATATTTTTAAATACTTTCTTGTCAATTACT
Organism: Cryptomeria japonica; assembly: GCF_030272615.1. Lineage (NCBI taxonomy): Eukaryota > Viridiplantae > Streptophyta > Pinopsida > Cupressales > Cupressaceae > Cryptomeria > Cryptomeria japonica. Next base: position 684,901,232 of record NC_081405.1, on the reverse strand, counting down.
TAGCTCATAAGTCCATCAAAATTGAAAGAAAATGTAAGGCTGTAAAATATTTTCTATGAAACTTTCATTCTTAATATTTGTCTGGTCTTTTGTAAGTCCATCAAAATTGTATGAAAATGTATGTAAATGAAAACCAAATATAACAATTGAATGCAATAAGCTCAACGTGCTATGGACTTCCAAAGGGAAACATCATTTCCAAATACACAAGAGATATGATAGAGTGTTGAAATTGTGTAAAATACATGAAGAAAATATAACTTTCAGCTGTGGCATTTAAGCCAAAGGTTACTCCAAAAAGGGGGGGTAATTTAGCCCCTTCACCCAAAAAAAGGAGTACAACTGTAAACTATTTTCTGCGTTAGTTTTGCATCCCGAAACATTTCCTTGCAATCTTCTTCTGATCTTTCGAATTGCAAGAAAAAAGTTATTGCAGTATTCAGTTCATAAATAGTAAAAATTCTATATAAATATAGTAAAAATTCTATATAAATGCAGTACTGTAAATCAATTTCTACGCTCTTCTAATCTAGAAATATTTTCTTCCATTTTCCTTGTGAACCTTCTCGGTTACCGTAAAAACTGCTAGGAAGTATTTCCTGGATAAAGTAATGTAAAAGTGTTAACCAGTTTCTATTTTATATGTATAAAATGTTTTCTTAACCAGTTTCTATTTTATATGTATAAAATGTTTTCTTATAATTTCCTTCTGTTTCTTCATATAAAGCTACCGTATGGTTTATTAAACTTACCTGGGGGTGAACCGACTGCTGTTCAGCAGCACGCTTACGTGTAATCATGCCTACCCCCACCATGTCTGAAAGATCGTCCCCTCTGCTACTTAAACTCCTGTTGTAAAAGAATCCGAGCAATTGATCAATTATAGGGCTTCATGAAAACAACAAGAAAGAGAATTCTAAACAATTTGACAAAAATACTAAACCCTAAATAACCATTAAAATATGCCGCTCAATTCTAAAACACACAGAGCAAATGAAACATTTAACGAAAGATTTGCGAAGGATTTTGTTAAATTAAAAATGGCTGTTAAATTGTGCACAAATGTGCTTTAAATTATTTAACAGAGTTGATTAAAAGTATACAAAATACTTTGGTTATGTTCAATTGTGCACAAATGTGATTTAAATTACTCAACAGAGTTGATTAAAAGTAAACAAAATAATTTGCTTCATGTTACGGATACTTACTGTTCTCGAGATTCTGTGTCCGACGACGCCATGACTGTTATTCAATTGAAGCTCGCTCTTTCTCTGTATCTCCTTGCAGAGGAGGGAATCGAAAATGCCTTTTATCGGCCCAATAGGTAGATTTAATTAGTCAAATAGTTTTTTAAAGTCCACCTGGCGATGTAAAATTGAATGTACTTTATGGAAGCGTTAATTAGCCATTTACGTATCAACGTCTGTGACTGCGTCCGTACGGAGGCAAGCCTGGAATTTGACGGTCGCCCCTACCTGTCATATGAATATTTGATGACGGTTTAGTCATTTCAATGTCTTTCATTTGACGTTTTAAGAAAAATATTAACTGTCAAAAAATATAAAAGTAGAAGATTGAAGCAATTAAAATCAATGCACTTCTTTCTTGGAAGTAATGAAAATCATTATCTTAATGAAAAAAATAATTACTAATTTAGTAATGATAAACATTTAAATTTTAAAATTATATATATTATGACAAGTTTCTATAACAATTTTATTAAATATATTTAAAAAATTAAATTGACTAAGTTTCTAAATTCATATATAAAAAAATAGAATATATTGTAAAAATTCATATTAAAATATTTTATCAATTATATTCTACCATTTCAATTATGACAAGTTTCTAAATTCATAGGAAAAAATAGAACTATTCTAAAAAATTATATTAAAATATTATAAAATTAGAAACAACTACATCCTTCCATATTCTAAATCCTTCCATTTCAAAATATTCTAAATAAATTTGTATTTTTATAATAAACATTTAAACTACTATATATATTACCTACTATATTTTTTTAAGGGTTATTTATAATTTGAAGTGTCATCTATACGGTTTTAGAAAAAAATAGCATGTCAATGCATACGTTCTACTGATTTTTTTAGTTGTCAAATACGGTTCAAAAGTGAAAAAACGGCCATTTTGCCTGTCAAATTCCAGGCCTATACGGAGGTAAGACAATTGAACGGATTTGGTCCGTTAATTGTTTTTCGCCCTCTATTTTACTGTGTCCCGCGATATAAGGGTTGGAGATTTATTTTATATAATTTATATTTATTTTTAAAATAATATTATTGTTATGTTTATTATTATTGTATATTATATTTATGTTAGAAATAAAATCAATTAATTATATACTAATTATATATTATATTATATTTATATTTAACAAATTTTAATGTAAAATATAAATATTTATGTTAGAAATTATTAAATTTATATTTTAGATTAAAATTTGTTAAATGAAAATATAATATAATATATAGTTAGTATATAATTAATTGATTTTCTATAATACAAATTAAAATATAATATAATATATAGTTAGTATATAATTAATTGATTTTATATAATACAAATTAAATCATATATCTCATGTTTAAGGGGTGTGAAAGGTTAATCTTTCATCATGCTGAGGCAAAGTGGGAGGTTCTAAAATCATATTAGGTCGAGATTAATTTTGATGGGCCCTCAAAAGACAACCTGAGTACAAGTGGATTTGGTTGTGTGGCTCGAGATCATTCGAATAAAATACTCAAATGGATCTCTACTCCTCTGGTATACACAACTAACAATGATGTGAAGTTCAAAGCAACTCTATGTGGGGTGAAGTGTAGAATTGAGCTGCGGACTAAGAAATTACACCTAGAAGGGGACTCGTTGTTGACTGTTAATGTTATTAGACAAAAGGCCTCCCCCAACTGGAAAAGGGAAAGCGGTTGAACTTGATTTGGGAATAACAAGCAAAATTTGAAGACTTTGAAATCTCACGTATATAAAGGGAAGCGAATGATATGGTCGATGAGTTGGCAAAGGCGGTGGCAGGATAATGGAAGTGGTAGGTGTATGCGGTGAAAATGGATAACAACAATATTGAAAGACTAAATGAATTCAACCACAAAACCCTAGCCTAACAACAACAAAGATCCACCATAACATATGAAGATTACCTAAGACAATGCAAATCAAATGAAATCACAAAGATTATACCATCACATGTCCAATAGGGTTTGAATCTTCATTCTTCCTATCTCCATTGATCTTGCTTGATATATTTGCTCTCAGATTTTGTGTGCACAAGAGCTCAACAAAGAACGGAAATGTGGTTGCAAGTAGGATCGCATATAAAAGATCGAATGCTAGGATGCTTGATTAGAATGTATATGTCCAAGGTTGATAATTAAGGAAGCATCTCCTTATATAGAAGACACTATAAGAAATGGAGGGATAAGATTGAGAGGTGTAAGAGATAAATGGTCGGCTATGATTAAAGGGTAGGTAAAAGAAATAATAAAATAATGAGAGGGTAGGTAGTGTATGAATTAAGAGATGAATGACATGTGTCATGGGTAGAAAAGGTTAATGAATTAATTAAATAAATAAAGATTTATTTAATTAATAGAGGAAATGAGATCAATTAAATAAATAAGATATTTATTTAATTTAGAAAAAAAATAATTTAAATAAATAAATGTATTTGTTTAAATGAGAAATAAGGCTAGAAGAGGATAAATGAATTAATTAAATAAATAAAGATTTATTTAATTAATAGAAGAATTAGAATAAAGTAATTAAATAAATATATATATTTATTTAATTAGACATGACAATTTTAGGTGTCTACATTTTGCCCCTCCTTGAGATAATGCAACTTGTCGTGTTGTTTCAAAGAATATAATACGAACTGATACAAAGTTGCCCCAAGATGGGAATGATATGCCCCCTCGAGAGATTGGATGGAAATGTCTGAAAAGATCGCAGACAATCTTTCGATAAGAAAGAAAGGCTAGAATGGACTGACCGGATAGGATAGAGTGGCAGAGTCACAGGATAAAGAAGACTGACTCGGGAGACTAGGGCTAAGGCTAGGGCTAGGGCAGTCTATAAGATAGACCATGAGGGGTTGACATCCTCATTGTCTTCCACACATCCAAGAGATTAGAGTGCAAAGAGAGAATAGAGCAGCAGCAGTCAACAACGATGGCATTGGTTCACAGATTCGATCGCGTTCGCCGATTTCAGAGGCCAGCAGATGCAGGAGAGCCGGTAAGTACCACAAAACCTCCTTGTACTTTGTCGCAATAAATGTTGTCATTAATGCATGTTAGGTAGCACAATAAATGCATATTAGAATATGTCAAACAAGGTCAAAAAATGCTAAGGCGTGTCTGTGTTGGTGCCAGGTGCATCTGGGTTGGCTAGGTGCATCTATGAAGAAAAAGGCGTCTATGTCAAATGCGAGCGCGTCTGTGTTGTGCAGGCACGTCTATGTAGAGCAGGCGCGTATGTGCAATATGTAAGCGCTTTTATGTCATAAAGGTGCGTTTGTGTCTTCTAGGTCAAATCGGCATTCTGTGATGAACATGCATTGTCGATTGGATAAGTTGTTGAGAAGATACACTCAAGCAGGTCCTCTAGGGAAGACTGGGATAGCAAATAGGGCTAGGATTGACAATTTTGTGATAGAACATACGTTGCCAATTAGGAAACTACTCAAAAGGATACACTTGAGTAGAGGCCCTAGGATACGATAGATCAAGGCACTTTGTGATGAACATGGAGTACTAAAAAGAGCAGCACTTTGTGATGAACAGGGAGTGCAAAAACACATAGTACTTTGTGATGAACAGGGAGTACCAAAAACACGTAGTACTTTGTGATGAACAGGGAGTACCACTAGGATAAACAGCAACACTTTGTGATGAACAGTGAGTGTCACTAAGATAGAGCATCATATGATAGATATAAGCACTAGGATAATAAGCAGCATTTTGTGATGAGCAGTGAATGCCACTTTGACTGTCGGAGCTAATTTATTTGACTGCAGGAGTACCTACCTATGATGGAGTCACGGGAGAGATTCCCATTGACTCAGAGCTTACGACCGAAGCTAACATTTGAGGATAGAGCAACTATTGAGGTTATGGGCTTGCGATTCATTTAGTATGTGCCTGAGTTTCGAGCAAACATGGGGTTGCTGACTACGCTAGTTGAGAGATAGCACTCAGAGACTTGCACTTTCCATTTACTGATGGGTAAGATGACAGTCACCTTAGAGGATGTGTACAGGATACTACGAATACCGATCGATGGGGAATTAGTTCCTTATGATCGAGAGGGAGACAGGAATGCACTGAGACGAGTGTTTCAGGATCCGGGATTGGAGATGAGGGCAGGACACGTGGCTTGGGATACCATGAAACGGACAGGATTGGCACTACCATTAGTACTGGCAGGAGTGATCAGTGGGTTCTTATGTCTGGATAGTATGACACGAGGGTTGGTTGTGGGTTGGGGGAGCACATTGGAGACACTGGTGACACAACATACCAGATATGCCTGGGGACCGTGCATGCTGGCACATTTGTACTATGAGCTTTATCAATTTGTATACCATGGATTCGTAGGATTGGGCTGTGGAGTGACATTATTGCAGGTATGGGCTTATGAGCATCTGTTGGTTACCCAACCAATTCATTTCAGAGGCAGGGGCCATGGGCGCAGTTTTGTGCATATATATGATATGATTACATCTCAGCTGCGGATTGGGAGATTGGAGTACTGGCGTCGGGTCATCGATGAGATTGACACTATGGTATGGAGACCATACCGAGAGTGTGAGGAGTGGGAGGATGATGTCATGGAGTTGCCATACACATTTAGGAGCAAGTATCTAATTGGGTGGACACCCTATGTACTGGAGATGCAGTTGGTGGACAGAGTGGGTAGGCAGTTCGGCAAGATTCAACGGATGCCACGGGGTTCCGGGATGTATGCTTAGATAATGAGGGATCAGGCACACTTCGGGCTGTTATTGTCATATAATTAGGCAGTGATGCAGTTGGCAGAGATGACTCCCTTGCCTTGGGATATGTGGGCGGATAGACTGAAGAAAACTGGAAGAAATTGTACTCCTCAGAACAGGCGATGCTCTCAATTCCACACCCATTACTAGACATAGGATTTGCCTTAGGCACATATAAGAGTTGGTTTATTGTGGATGGGAAGGGTGAAAATGAAGGTTTATTATGAATGGCTAACCAATCTTAGGTAGATCAATAACAAGCCATGATGGGAATGGGTAAGTTTATTATGGATGAATAGGTTGTGAGTGTGTTCAAAGTGAAAGGATGAAAGTGAATCCTCAAGGAGGGAGGAGCAATGTCTCTACATATGGCGTCGATGACCCGGTTTTCACCATGGTACTTGTTCGGGGCACCACCGAAGTGGTTTTCACCGTTGGACAAAATCCTTTTATTTTTATTTTTTTTCTTTACTTTTTTTATTTTTCAATTTTTATTTTTTTTTGTGTCACAAAGTGCCTATTTGTGAGGTTTTCACCAAGTAACTATTTTTTATTTTTATGATTTTTTTGTATTTTTGTATTTTTTTTATTTTTTTGTATTTTTTAAAGGATACTCTGAAGAGCTATGTGTAAAACCTGCGAAGGTGCATGATGTTCATAGGATCCTCCAAAGGTTCACCCTCTGTTGTTGAGAGCTGATATGCACCAGATCCATATGTTGTTATGATGATGTAAGGACCAAGCCAATTTGGTTCGAACTTGCCCTTCTCTCTGTCTTGTTGATTTTTAGGATATTTTGTGAGAACCAAATCACCTACCTCAAATGTGTGAGGCTTGACTTTATGATTGTAGCTGCGACTCATTCGTTCTTGATAAGCTTTGAGATGATTAAAAGCAGTTTGTCTTCATTCATCCAATAGTTCAAGTTCTTGTAAGTGAGAGACCCTGTAGTCTTCGTCACTGATAATGTTTTGCAAAGAGACTCGTAAAGAGGGTAACTCGACCTCAATAGGCAAGATAGCTTCAACATCATAGACAAGTGAAAAAGGGGTAGCTCCTGTAGGTGTGCGGACGCTTGTGCGATAAGCCCAAAATTACGGGATTAAGTTGGATATGCCAATTGCGGTTAGCGTCGTCGACTATCTTTTTTAGGATTTTAAGGATTGTTTTATTAAACGCCTCAGCTTGACCGTTACCTTGGGGGTAATAAGGTGTGGAGAAACAATGAGTAATATGGAAGCGATCACAGAGTTCATGAACATCCTGATTTTTGAAGGGACGCTCGTTATCGGTGTTGATGGAAACAGGAATGTCGTATCGATAAATGATGTAGTTGAGAATGAATGTAGCAATTTGTTTTTCAATGACTTGTGTAAGAGGCATGACTTTGATCCATTTTGTGAAATACTTTGTGGCAGTGACGATGAATTTATGACCATTTGAGGAAGGAGGGTGAATCTTGCCTATGAGATCAAGTCCCCACTGACAAAAGGGCCAAGGAGTCGCAATTGGTTGAAGTTCTTGTGCTGGTGCAGGAATGAGGTCTCCATGAAGTTGACACTGCTTACATTTCTTGACAAACTGATATGAGTCTTTTTCCATATTGGGCCAGTAATATCCAATCCTGATGAGTTTCTTGGCCAAGGTAGGACCACTAGAATGTGGACCACATATCCCTTCATGAACTTCGCGTAACGTAATCTGAGTTTCATCCCTTTCTAAACATCTAAGAAGAGTGCCATCTAGACCTCGACGGTATAGGATATCGGCTAAAATGACGTATCGAGAAGATTGGCGAATGAAAGTGCGACGTTGGTTATTGGATAAGTCAGGAGGAAGGGTATTGTCACGAAGGTATGTGAAAATGGAGCCATATAACAGGTAATCAGGACCGACGACACATCATTTCAGTAGGAGTGATCTCAGATGAGGGAACCAAAAGGTTATCCACCAAGAACTCATGGCGGGTTTCATTATGTGGTAGATCGATTAGTGAAGCAATTGTAGCCATGGCATCCGCGACTCGATTATGCTCTCTTGGTATCTGCTCAAAGTCTAACTTCATGAAATGTTGTTTTAGGTCATCCACCATTCTTTTTTAAGCATTAATTTCTCATCCTTTGTTTGGTAGTCATCAGTTTCTTGACGAATTACAAGTTGAGAGTCCCCAAAAACATGAAGTTCCTGGATCTTCCACTGAACGACAATTTGTAATCCAATTGTTAATGCCTCGTATTCTACTATGTTATTAGTGCAAGGAAATGATAATCAATATAATTTTGGTATGGAATTCCCTTGAGGAGTTACGAAGAGGATGCCAGCTCCTACACCATGCTATGTGTACGAGTCGTCAAAGTATAGTTGCCAAGGCTTTGCGTGTGACACTGTTAAGATGGATTCATCTGGAAATTCTGAAGTTAGAGGAACACTGTCTATCATGGGAGCATTTGCTAACTGATCTGCGATAGCTTGTCCTTTTATTGCTTTTCTGTCCACATATTCAATGTCGAATTCACTTAGGAGCATCACCCATTTGGCTAGTCGCCCAGTAAGCGTTGCCTTATTGAGAAGGTATTTCAATGGATTGATCCTTGCAACCAACTTAGTTTTATGAGTTAGCATGTAATGTCATAATTTCTGCAAAGCGAAGACCACACATGCACGTTCAATTGGTGTGTAGTTTAGCTCGTATCCCACCAATGCGCGACAGATGTAGTAGACTGCCTTTTCTTTGCCCTCAACAACCTGTTGTGCCAAGAGTGCCCCCAATGTTGTTGAAGTAGCTGATATGTATAGTAATAGAGGTTGATTTGGAACTGGTGGCATCAATATTGGCAGATTCAAAAGATAATCTTTGAGTGTCTGGAAAGCCTGTTAACAGTTATCATCCCATTTGAATTTGATGTTTTTGTGTAGCAAGTGCTGAAAAGGATTACATTTATCTGCAAGTTTTGCTATGAATCTTCGTATGGACTGGATTCTACCTTGCAAAGATCAAAGTTGGCTGATATTTCTTGGTGGTTGCATCTCTAGGATGGCCTTGACTTTTGCTAGATCGGCTTCGATTCCTCTTTTTGAGACAATGAATCCCATGAGCTTCCAGGAGGTTACTCCAAAGACACATTTCTTGGGGTTTAATCTTACTTTGTATTTTTCCAACCAATCAAAATTGACTGAAAGTATGTCCAAATGTGTATCTTTGTCTATTGATTTGCCCAAGAGGTCGTCAACATAATTTTCCATAGTAACGTGCATGAGATCATGAAAGATAGTAGTCATGGCTCTTTGATATGTAGCGCCTGCATTTTTTAGACCAAAGGGGATGACATTCCAGTATAAAGTTCCCCAAGGACAAGTAAATGTTGTTTTGTGTTGATCCTTAGATGTGATTTTTATTTGATTATAACGAGAGAATCCATCCATCAAAGATAACATCGCATGACCTGCTATGAGATCTATGATCAAGTCAATATTTGGCAATGAAAAATCATCCTTAGGACAAGCCTTATTGATGTCTCTGAAATCTGTACATATTATGTTTCTACGATCTGGTTTACTGATAGGCACTAAGTTGGAGATCCATTCAGGATAATCAATTGGGCGTATGAATCTGACATCTAATAATTTTTCAAGCTCTACTTTGACTAATAATGCCACTTGTGGATGCATCTTTCTTAATTTTTGTTTCACTAGTTTTGCCCCTGATTTAACCGTCAAATGATGCATTACTAAATCCGGATCCAGTCTACGCATATCAGCGTATGACCATGCAAAATTGATTTGTCGCTCTGTGAAGAAACTTATGAACTTTGATCTTTTTGTCTCTGTCAGGGATTGAGCTAGGAATATGTTATGTGGAATTTCTTCTATACCAATGTTTTTTTTTATGGTCTCCTCTACCAACATGGATGATTTTTCTTCACATGATGTTGGGATAATGTCGAGCCTTCCATCCTCGGGTGCCTCAAAAAGGTTTTCGCCCTCAAATGCATCCTTTCTTTTTACTTTTTTGGGGTCAGACAATGCCACGATGTGGTTTTCACCGTAAGACCTTTGATTTGTTTTTATTTTTATGTTTTTTACAACTGGAAGGCCCGACACCCTCACCAAAATATGCCACGCTATTGAGTTCTATAGTGTATCCTACCTTATGGTCCCCAGGGGGAAGATCATCTCGTATGCCTAGATAATCAATAAAGGCTTCATCATTTTGGAATGTGTTGAACTGTGTAGGTCCTTCATGGTCCCAGTCAATAAGTTGGTGGTGAACAAGGGGAAGGCCTTTGATGTCTTCGAAGTTATAAGGGTGAAGATGTAGTTATATTCAGGTATGTCGAGGTAGTTATCGAGGTCATCGTTGGCACTCTCCTCATCCGTCTCGATCGTGAACGAATCCAAATTGTCATCACTAGTAGCACATTCTAGGACAGGTGTTCTCAATCTTCATGATTTCGACCTAGAACTTAGAGGCAAGGACTCTGTGGGATCCTCAGGGGTTGTTTCTTGACCAACTTTGAATTTTCTATAAAATTCCTCCTCTTTTGTGGGTTCACCTGGTTCTCTAAATGCCTCGGTGAGTTCATAGTCACTAGAGGATTTGTCTGAATCCCATTCCCATTCATTGGAGTCTGTGGAATAGCGATTCTCTTGTTGAATTTTGGCAGCTTTGATTTGTAATGCTTCTTCTGTCTTTCGAATGTTTTCCTTGGAAGACATGAAACCAATTCCTTTTGAGCGTTCCTTTTTGAATGTTAATTCTGGTTGTAAAGGTTCAATGTTGCCTTCTTTTCTTAAGCCAAGAGGACTTTTGCCATCATACCCAAATTTTTGTAGGATCTTGAACCCTTTGCCATATTTTTCACATGGTATGCTGATGTGATCTTGTGTATCATTTTCAAGGTCTTTGTAAAGAATTTTGTATAAGTCTTCTTCTTCTAGTTCACCCCATCTTTGAAAGATAGTAGGATCCCATTTGAGTATAATGATAGATACCTGCTTAGTAGGATGTGGTCTTCCATATTCTTTTGGTGAACTCATAACTTGTTATAAGCACATGGTTTGATTCAAAGTGTATTCACCCATGCCCTTATCCTGATATTTCCCTTTAAGCTCACCTCATTTTGATGTCGAAGGTTTTAATGATTCGGGATCAATGTATGTAGAAGAAGGGACAACTTCCCTATTACTTGGAATAATCATCTCACTTTTTGGTCTCGAGTTATTGCAGTATATGAATGGATTAGAATCACCATTAACTATTATTTCAACTCCATTGTGAGGAAACTTAATGAATTGGTGATATGTAGATGGGACTGCCCTCATTTCATGAATCCAAGGACGTCCTAGTAATATATTGTATGTGAGATCCAGGTCTAGGACTTGACAAAACCACATCCTTTGTAGTTGGCCCAACTCTGAGAGGCAAGGTGACTATGCATTTGGATGAACGCTCTTCATCATCATATGCCTTGATGGTAATTTCATTTGTAGAATTCACAGCTTTATCTGAATATCCCAATTGTTTAATAGTGCTTATCTTGTTTGCCACTAGCTTTTTGAAAACCTACTCTAGTGGTTCTCCCAATGGGGTGTACTTCCTTCATGATTTTGAAGTTGTTTGAGTATTCACTTGATTGTTTGTAGAGCTTGATCCCGAAAAATTGATTTTGGGTCGCACTGTATTGGCATCAACAACGCCATCATTGACTATGTTCTTGTTTTTGTTCCAAAATATTGGCTTGTTTTTTCCTTTAAAGTCCTCTTTGTTTTCTTTGAATATTTTTATGACTCCTTGTTCAATTAGGACCTTCTCTGTTGCTAAACCTTTTTCAATGACATCCTTGAAGGTGGACAAACAAGTTTTTCTTAGATCATAACCAATGTCTTTGTTAACATTCTGAGTGAACATCTCTACCATTTGTTTTTGTGGAATCTCACAAGAGCATTTGTTGGCTACATTTCTCCATCTTTGTAAAAATGATGAAAAATATTCTCCATCCTTTTGTTTGGTGTTGCACAAAGTAGTGACTGATATGTTTGTCTCTATGTTGTATGAGAAATGTTGGATAAATGCCTCTGCTTAGTCACCCCATGACTTAATTCTAGGTGGAAGTTGGGAGAACCATTCCATAGCTTGATCACCTAAGCTTTGTGGGAATAATCTCATCAAATATGTCTCTTCTGCTGCTACCTCAATGCAAGCTATGAAAAACTATCTTATATGTGCCTTAGGATCCCCTTTTCCTCTGTACTTATTGAACTTAGGTGTCACGAAGTGTGTAGGAAATGGAGGCATTGGAATGCTTTTGTCAAATGGGTAGGGACATATGTCTCTCATTGTGTAAGTTGGCTTCGGTGTATTTATGTCCTTCATTTTCTTTTGTAACTCCTTAATTTGCTGCTCCAAATTGTTCTTAGGTGGAGACCGACTTCTTGGACCATGCCCCATGCCTGAACCACCGGGTGGAGGAGGAGCATGTTGCATATATGGATGGTATCGATCATACACATGTTCATATGGAGAAGGTCTATATTGATGTTGTGTATAAGGAACACTTGGTATAGAGTCGTGATGAGGAATGAAATATCTGTTTTGTCCATGTATACCATACTCTATAGGCATGTCATGAGTTTGTTCCAATGTGTTGCCCCCAAATTTGACGTGGGGTTTCCTTGTGTCAAAAATTTGAGAATGCCTTTGGATATCCAATTTCTTTGGTGGTTGGTCCTTAGCATTGGCATGTGATTGAGTATATTTTTCTGCATAAGACTTCCATAATGGTCTACGAAGGTGAGTATCATATGCTTGACCATGTGTGTATGGGACCTCTAGTTTTTGAAACAAATATGATGGTGATTCAGGAACAAGATGCGGTCCTCTATTGCCTCCACTATTAGGCCTCCTTTGATCCATGTTGAGGCGAGGTTGTTGCAAAGGTTGATTTTCCATTATTTGAGACATGTCAAAATCATGAGGGATCTTGGCTCCACTTTGTGCCATCACTTGTAAGAAATATTGTCTATCTCTCCTCATTATTTCCTCAACCAATCTATTGAAACGAGGATCCATAATGGAGTCTTCCACTTCTGCTGAATGTACTGAAATGTTGTCCATATTGTCATTGTGTGTATCATTGTTGTTTGTAGTGTCCATGTTCTCAACATTTGGAATGTTTATGTAGGCATCCATGTCAGGTAATGTAGTATGATCAGAATTGAAAAAGATATCATTGTCATACTCATAGGAACTCATGTTTGTGGACTCTTGAGCCTCTTTAGCTTCTCTCCTATATTTTTGGGAACGGGTTTCGACCATGAACTAGGTATTGACCAAGATGTTTGAGACTAGATGAAAATGGAAAGAGTATGGAAGACCAAGAGTTGGATGGAATGTAAATGAATATGTAAATAAATGACTCTAAGTAGGACCAAATGAGACCCAAAGGTGATAGACCTTGATGAGGGACCACTTAGCAAAATGTTGTTGTATGTAGTGTGTTGACAACACAAGATGAGGACAAGCAAGCGACCTTTTGACTCAAGTTTAGACAAATGTGAATGTGATGTAAGGTGTAAAGCAATGATGGACTTTGTGAGACCCAAATATAGGTAGAATGCTAGATGAAAACCCAAAGAGATACCTAGGAAGCTCAATAAGTGTGAAACTGATTGTTTCTTGTTTGCTGGATTATGAAAGTTTTCAATTATGAACACAGACGTGCCTGTATAATTCACAGACGCGCTTAAATGACACGGACGTGGTTCTATCAGACACAGACACATTTCTGAGATTTTGTAAATGCAATGTTGCTAAAAAAAACACAGACGCGTTTCTGCCCTTCACAGACGCGGTTATATGACACAGACGTGGTTCTGTCAGACACAAACGCGTTTCCAAAAACTGAGTGCAATTTTTTTCAATCTGTGAAGTGACTTGTTGTGACCAAATCTGAATGTTTGATTGTTTTCCGTGATAAGAGGACACATTGTTGATGATGACTCAATGTTTACAAGTGTTTAGAATAAAAAACGACTCAAAGAAAATTGTGTTGTTTGATGTAAAATTGTTTTGCATACACTTGAAGACACAAAAGACACAATGTTTTGATGTTTGATCTTGAATGTTTGATTGTTCAAAAGAAGACAAACACAATTCTTATGGCTAGCCAGGACAATAGTTGTTGATCCCACATGGGGTTTCCCCCGAGGCTACGCTATTCAAAGCGGATACTTAGATGCTTGACCCCACTAGCTCCACCCTCGACACTCACTTCTCAGGGCAGCCAAGCATCAGTCCCCACGAAAAATCCCCATGGCAAACTTTGTATCTCTACTAAGAACCGTAAGTGTGTGGGTCGCTCCAGAGGTCCGACCTCCTGACCCAACAACTAGAAGGATTTTGGCTTCTAAAACAAAAAGGTGCTAGTAAGGGCATCCGCTCATGTGGCCATACATGCAGCACTTTTAGCTCTGTAAATACAGAAGGCTCCCATCCAGTAGGGGTTACGCCCTACAACTGATCAAATAAATTTGATCAAACGGGTTTATGGGGAGACATAGTGTCGGTATGAACTAATCAACACACGTTATCCATAGTTTTCACCATGAATACAATTGTTTATAGTGGTTTGAAAGAGGTGGGTTTTCCTCGCTACCACTTGGGTCGTTCTCTCCTCACTAGTAGTCCTAATGACCACACGGAGAGAGATGCCCTCTAAAGATGAAACAAAAAGAGCCTATTGCTCAAGACACAAAAAACACTGGTTCAATTTTAGTGCACCAATTGAAGTATTTGCTAGTCTATAAAAACAAAGCACACAATAAAGACCAAAAACCTTTGCCGAGATCCTGCAACATATATTTGTTAGTAGTTTGGATTGTTTCAAATGATCACCCCTTTCTGCAAGCACACAAGTTAGGTAAATTTTAGATCCAAAAGACTTTGTGAAATAGGGGCCTTCAACAAAACGATTTTGCTTTCAAGACAAGCTGCACCAATTTCATTAGCTAGATCTAAAGATGTTAGCTCAATATAAACCAGATCTAAAATCCAAATGACGAAAAACTGAATCAAAGAAACCAAAATGCAAAAACTGAACACAGACGCGATTATCAGTAACACAAACGCTATAGAAATACGCAAACGCGACTAGATCTGACGCAGACGTGGTTGCTGAACACAGACGCGATTCTCAAACATAGACGCGTCTGGAGGCCTTGCAGACGCGGTTCTTGCAATCTGCAAAAAAAGAAGAATAATGTCGAAGACGCATACGCGATTCCCAATGTCACAAACGCAATCGAAAATAAAAAACGTGATCTAAAGGTACACATATGCGAAAATGTCAAAATGTTGTCGGAAATGTCAGATCTACTACTTCAAAAATACAAAATCTGCACAAAAGATGTTAAATGCAAAAGGGACAAGAGTCCCACCGAGCTTGCCAAAATGTATACGGTGAAAATGGATAACAACAATATTGAAAGACTAAATGAATTCAACCACAAAACCCTAGCCTAACAACAACAAAGATCCACCATAACATATGAAGATTACCTAAGACAATGCAAATCAAATGAATTCACAAAGATTATACCATCATATGTCCAATAGGGTTTGAATCTCCATTCTTCCTATCTCCATTGACCTTGCTTGATATATTTGCTCTCAGATTTTGTTTGCACAAGAGCTCAACAAAGAACGAAAATCTGGTTGCAAGTAGGATCGCATATGAAAGATTGAATGCTAGGATGCTTGATTAGAATGTATATGTCCAGGGTTGATAATTAAGGAAGCATCTCCTTATATAGAAGACACTATAAGAAATGGAGGGATAAGATTGAGAGGTGTAAGAGATAAATGGTTGGCTATGATTAGAGGGTAGGTAAAAGAATAATAAAATAATGAGAGGGTAGGTAGTGTATGAATTAAGAGATGAATGACATGTGTCATGGGTAGAAAAGGTTAATGAATTAATTAAATAAATAAAGATTTATTTAATTAATAGAGGAAGTGGGATCATTTAAATAAATAAGATATTTATTTAATTTAGAAAAAGGATAATTTAAATAAATAAATGTATTTGTTTAAATGAGAAATAAGGCTAGAAGAGGATAAATGAATTAATTAAATAAATAAAGATTTATTTAATTAATAGAACAATTAAGATAAAGTAATTAAATAAATAAAGATATTTATTTAATTAGACATGACAATTTCAGGTGTCTATAGCAGGTCCTTTGTCCTCAACAAATATTCGGTTAATATTAACATGTATGATTGATCAGGTAGATTGGGATAGTACCACGATTGACAATTGATCAGACGGTCCCTAGATGGATGAACCATTTGGAGGAAATTTTGATGTGTGGATCGAAGTTGGATTTCTATGGCGGTGGTGAAAGTTGGATTGGTTGCATGGAGGAAGTACCAGAGTGGGAGCCTGCTTGCCACCCTTTCACTTGATCGAGTTTCTGGGGATGGTGACGCAACTTAAGGTAGTCGCAATTGAAGTGATGCGTAATAAATGTGAGGTAAAGGTACTCTTGGTAATGATGCAGGGCATCAATTACTTGGTGAATCGTCAACATATATATGGGTAGTTAGTGGCCAATTTTATGGTAACCTTGGTGACTATTGTGCTAAGTGTGGTGTCTCTAGCATTGAGTAGGAGCGACGAGTATGGATATCCCTACGAGGTTGGTCTCCAAAAAGAAACAAGTGGCTTTTTTTAGGAAGGTCTCAAAAAAGCATTTGAGAAGGATTTTCAAGTCAAATCATTGTCTAATTGTCCATGCAATCAAAATGGTGTTGGGATTTGATTACTTGTGGGTCGACCATCACTAAAGGGTAAATTTTGATGTTGATGCGATGTTCTTGGTGGGGTTGCTTAATGCAGGGGAAAGCAAGGAAATGGCAATAACTATTTGCAAACATCTGGTGTGGGTTGCTATCTTGGTGAGTTGGACGATGTCTTGAATAATGTGGATGAAGAATCAGGCGTCCCTTTTCTAAGGGATGACTATGTCCCGAGGTGTCAAGGGTTGGAGGTGGCAAAGTATTCAATTGTGCATCATCCCAAGGAATCTAGACAATTTCAAGCAGAAGGCAAGACGTGGCAAGGAGTTCCTCTTTCCTAAAACTTATGTTGGGTTTGGAGACAGAGGAGACAGATGGATGGTTGTAGGATTATCTTCATGTAGAGGGGCTCATGGGCTTTGCTAAAGAGGCGTCGGAGCTAGACAGGGAGTGCTCGAAGGGAGAAGCAGTGAAGATGACGGGTTCAGGTCTTATTGCGGATACAAGAGCAGGTGCTCTTGTTCCAAATGAGCATGCAAAGTGTGGACCCTGCTGTGTATTCAAGGTGTGCGCCCTGTTTGGATTGCGAGGTAGTGAGAACTAGTTCTCTAGTTATTGTAGATAGTATAATTGCCTTCCAGTTGGTCACCAATGGAGCTCCATTTTGTTAGTGGGAGCTTCAAGATAGTTTGGTTAGCAAAAATGGTAGTAGTAGTTTTGCTTACCTATCAATATTGTGCTAGCATATAGAACCGGTTGTGTCTTATGGGGTGGTGTTAAAATTCAAATGTGGACGATCATGGATGGTCCATTTTTGGTCTTTCTCATACAGATGATGTACAAATTTTCATAATCAATATAATGTGTGTACTTATTATTATATGATATTTTATATATGAATTACATTATTATATATTACATTTTAAAACTAAAACTATTAAATTTTTAAATATAAAATAATTATGATCAAAATAAATTAACATATAAATATATAATATTATGTATAAATGTAATGATTAAATTGTGGCATGTCATCATTCTTGTCCTCTTGGAGTGTTGAGTTCTCATCTTGGAGATGATGTCTCCCATTTGCAATCTCTCCTTTTCATAACTCCACATCAAAAGCATTTACCCTTAAAATATTTTTATCCCTCCATCTCTTCCTCTCATATGTGTGTGTCTTTTTTAAAAACTACGTATTTAATAATCATTTGAAGAAAACGAGATAATATATATAACTATGTAATTTATAATCATTTAAAGAAAACAAGATTATATATAAATAAACTACTTATTTTATAATTATTTAAAGAAAAAAAAAAGACAATATTATTTGAAAACTTTGAAAACTACTTGTTTATAAATATTCAAAGAAAAATGACAATATTTGTCATATTTCTAAATATTATAATTAATGGTGTAATCTCTCTCTCTCTCTCTCTCTCTCTCTCTCTCTCTCTCTCTCTCTCTCTCTCTCTCTCTCTCTCTCTCTCTCTCTCTCTCTCTCTCTCTCTCTCTCTCTCTCTCTCTCTCTCTCTCTGTGTGTGCGTGCGTGCGTGCGTGTGTATGTGTGTACGTCTATGTATATACATAGAGAGAGATGGGGGAATAAATATTGATAGATAGAGATACGAGAGAGGGAGGGAGAGATAAAGATAGAAAGAGATAGGGAGATAAAAACGAATAAATATAGATATATATATATAAGAAGAAGGAGAGGAGGAGATAGAGATAGAGATAGAGATAGATGGTGAGATAGAGTGATAGAGAGAGATATAAGGAGATATAGGGTTAGGCAGAGGGAGAGAGATATAGAGACATACAAACAGAGTAGAGACAGACAAATCAAGATGGAGAAATGGACAGAGAAATAAGGGGAGATAGAGAGAAGGAGAGAGAAAGAGCAAGAGAATAGATATGTGAGAGGATAAATAACGAGATAGATATATGTGAGAAGAGAAAGGGAAAGTGAGGTAGAGATACAAAGATAGATAAGGGGGAAGAGAAGGAGAAAAAAATGTACATGTATATACATACATATTTGTATATGTATACATCTACATATACATGTGTATATGTGCATATTTATGTGTATGTGCATGTGTATGTGTATGTGCATGTGCATGTGCATGTGCATGTGCATGTGCATGTGCATGTGCATGTGCATGTGCATGTGCATGTGCATATGTATGTGTTTGTATTTTTTTATGTGTATATTTAATGTATATGCATATGCATGTTCCATGTGTGTGTGTGCGTGTGCCTGTGCCTGTGCCTGTGCGTGTGCATGTGCATGTGCGTGTGCATGTGCATGTGCATGTGCGTGTGCATGTGCGTGTGTGTGTGCGTGTGCATGTGCGTGTGCGTGTATGTGTATGTGTCATACACATACACATACATATACATACATATGTGTGTATATGTATGTGTATGTGTATATATGTACATATATGCATGCATATATATACATTATACATGTGTACATGTACATGTATATATATGTGTGTGTGTACATATATACATGTACACGTATACATTTACATATATGTATATGTCTATGTATATGTGGTGCAGGAGCACCTAGTTGAGTAAAAACTCTCCTTTTTGAGTATTTCATGCTTTCATGTTTGTAATGTCTTGTGTTAGGTTTATGATGTTTTTTTAGGTTGTTGTGTGTATTTTAAAGTGGTTTTCATCTCATTTTGTGCTCAAGAGGTCAAGTTTTTCTTTTTAGGATTTGAGTTGACAATTTTGGGTTTCTAGGCCAAAAAGGGGCAAAAATGTGTAAAATTGCCTAAAAGGTCTAGAAATGCTTTGTAAAGAATTGCAACATGATTGATAAGTTTTTTTAAGCATGTCTTAGGTGTTTATATAAGTTGATGAGGTTAGGTTGTCAAAAAATGCCTCTTGGAGCAACAAATGTTGTCATTTGGGCTTGAAAAAGTTGTCTTTTTTGGTCATTTCTAGTTAATGAAGTTGTGGAAGCCTCATGTCTGTACTGGGCTTGATAACTAACTTGAAAGACTATAAAAAGGCCTCCCTTTTCCTTGAAAAATGTGGGTGATTGTATTGACTAAGTTTTTCCTAATATCAAAAGGATGAAATTATGGCTTTTAATGTGTTTTCCTCTATTTTAGAGCAGCAGTCCGTACTGTAGCACATTTGGTCCATATTGTACCTTTTTGGGAGTTCTCATATTGGTTTTCCAATTCTCTCTAAGTGATCATTGTATTTTTTTTCCATTTGCAAGTTGGTTAAGCAAAATTCTTTCATTTTGGTGTGTTCACTGCCCTGTCAAGGGTTTGGGGTTTCAAAATGCAGCAACTTGACTAATCCAGGTCTGGGCTCCCACCAAATGGATTTTGTCAAGTTGGTATGCATGTATATGGTGTATATATGTTCATTTTGTGCCAGAGTTGTGCTTGGAAAGGTGAATTTGAGCACTTATTAGGCAAGTTGTCTAAATTGGCTAATATTCTTCCTTAATGCTCAAAATTTGGGTTCTACGCACCAAGTGTTGAAACAAAACATGGAAAGAGGTCTCCACCTGTCCTAGAAGTATTTTGAAGGGATTGGAACTCCAAACTTTACTCCTTTTGCATTGTAATATGTCACTATTTGTGAAGGACAACAAATTCCCTATTTTGGGAAAGTGATTAGTTTTTGTTACAAAATTGGCTCAATGAATACTTTTGTATTGACAAATGATTTATGATGTTGTAGAAGAGTTGAAGACTTGTTTGGTAGCATCTATTTACAATGGTGATGTTCTATTTGTGCTCCTAACCAACTGCCTTGCAAAAATAACAGTGAAAAGTCAGAAAAACAGTGATTGACGGTGAATTTTGCTCATTTACACTTTGATCACCAAGTGTTTGGCATAATGCTTGTTTGTCAGTGGTAGGGGAAGTTTTAGTTTGTTGTGGCAGAGGTTTCCTAGTAGTGTGGAAGCTTCAACCAATCTTGGTAGTGAGAACCTATGGTAAATGAACCAAAATCCTCACTAAACCCTACATTTGTGCCTAAAATGGAGGACAATCCCTAAACCTGCTTCATGGAGCCTAAGACCTGAAAAATATTTGAGCTTAGATCTCTCAAACATCATCCAAGACAATTTTTTTGGTGCAAATTCCCATCATTGGGCGAGGTGAGCAAAAAGGTGCCAATTAGCCCTCCACGAGCTACTAGCCTTCTTGGTCTACAAAACTGCATTTTCTAGGACTCAATTGGTTTGGGCTTGTTGGAACTTTTGAAACCTTTGGTGGACTAACTAGGAACATCAAAATAAACCCCTCCACCTTCTAGACAAAAGATATAACCTTTTGGGATTTGCAACCAATCAAATGGGTTTGAGTAGAAGATAAAAAATGCTTAAGTAATCCAAAATTACACATGGTCAAAGACAAAACTTTTGCCTTGCTTCATAGAACCTTTGGAGGGGTTTGCCTAGTCTTGGTGCCATAGGTATGAATGCCTAGGAAGCAAGGCATTGAAGTTAGAAGAGTATACAATCAAGGAGGAGTGAGTTGAGTAAGGGTATAAGCCTTCATCAAAGGATGGATGCTGGAGAAGCTATGCATGAGATACTTAGCATTAAGACCTCAAGATGATTTTGAAAACATACATGATAGTCACAAACAAAATTTTTGTAAACCAATTGAATCATTAGACCTAATTCACCTTGTTGAGTACTTCTCTAGCTTTCTCCCTATCAATATGTATATGTATATGTACATGTATATGTATATGTATATACACATGCACGTGTATATGTATGCATGTATATCCATGTTCTCTCACTCTCTCCTTTACCTATCTCTCTTTATCTATCTATACCTCTCTCCACTATTTCTTTATCTCTCCCTCTCTCTCCATATCCCTCTTTCTTTGACTTCATCTCTATCTCTATCTTCCTCTCTCCTCATTGAAAACATAACAGGATATTGTTGGTAATGAATCCTAATTATATTTCTAATTCAAAGGTTTTGTTTCAGTCATGTTTGGACAATCTACCAATTGACCTCACGTACCACACAAATTTATGCATAAAATAGACCAATATATTCCCTAATTGACCTTCCACACCTCTCCCCACATCTAACTTTATTGCATGTCTATATCACCTCCTTTATATCTCACTCTTCCCCCCCCCTCTATGTCCCTTCTTTCACAATTTATATCCCTCCATCTCTCCCTATCAATCCTCCCATCTCTCTCATGTACACGCATTCTCTATTTCTCTCTCCCTATCTCTTTATTTACATCTCTACCTTCCCCCTATTTATCTCTCTCCATTTATTACATTTTTGTGTCACCTCCCTGCTCTCTCACTCTCGCCCCCTCTATCTTTATCTCCATATCTCTCTCACCATATCTAGATATATATCTCATTGTGTCTACCTATCTCTCTTACTCTCTCCTTCTCTCATGCTCTATATCTCTATCTCTTTATTTTTCTCTTTGTCTCCATCTTGCTTCTCTATCTATCTTTATTTATCCATATCTCTCCATCTCCTTCCCATCCCTCTCTCCACAACTCTCTTACCATATATATCTCTTTATCTCCCTCTCCCTCCCTCTCCCCTCCTCTCTACATATCCTTATATCTCTATCTTTGCATCACTCTATCTTACCATATATCTCTCTCTATATCTCTCCCTCTCCCTCTACATTTATCTATCTTTTCCTCTACATCTCCCTCTCTATCTCCATATCTCTCTATATCTATCTCTCCCTTTACCTGTCTCAATCTTCTTCTTTCACTCTATATTCTCTACCTCCATCTTCCCCACCCCCCCCCCCCCCACTTTATCTATAGACATGTCTCCCTCTCTCTCCCTCTTCATCTCCCTCTTCCTAGACCTTTATATCTACATATCTCTACCTCTCCACATTTCTTCTATTTCACATTTCATCTCCATATCATTATTAACCTTGTGTATAGCACAAATGCATACAGAAATTAGACTAGTTTTTTCCCTACTTGACCTACCAAACCTCTTCGGTGTAACCATTGCACGCCAAGGTGTGATTGCTAGTTTATATGATTGTATATTGCAAGAGGTAAATTGATAGATTGTTGTGAATGAAGTTGCGTGAGATCAATTTTTTGATAGACAAGTGGTTGCTTTGGATTGAGTGTTCATCCCACATACATTAACTTTATACATTATTTCATGTTTAAGATTTAGTCTCCAAAATTGCAACATCCTTGAAATACATTAAAAAAAATTTAAAAAAAAAGTTATACAAAGGTGAACCTCCTCCCCTCCTCCCTCTCTCACACTCTCTTTCTTGACCTCTCTCTATCTCTATCTCTATCTCTATCTCTATCTCTCCCCCTCTTAAAACTCTTCAATTTATTTGATGCAAGTGAATGAGCAAGAGCCATTATAGTTTCAGTTTGAGATTGTGAAAGAGTGTAGACTACTAATTCAATATAATACAATTAAAACATTGACAAAAAAGAGTTGAGTGATAGTGATAAGGCTCTTTGTGATATAATTATTATATTCCATGAAACTTATATTGTTATTTCATTTGATCAAACACTTCACAAGCCTCCACCAATTTTTTGCACTTAGGTACATATAAATAAGTTTAAGAATAAATTATATTTAATATAAAATATTATATTTATAAATTTAAAGTATATTATTATATTATAAAGTAGACATGTATATTTAGGTTACATGTTATAAATAATTATTTTATGTATTATAAATTATTAAATATTTAAATACCATATATGGTGAAATTTGGAAGATTAAAACTATTATAAAACCATAAAAGATCCAACCACATAAAAACCCTAGTTCTACAATCAAGAATCCACCATACACCAATGAAGAACCTAAAACATACAAATCACAATAAAACTAGAAAGATTATATCATTCACGTGCTTGGTAGAATTTGATCTACATTGTTTCCTATCTGCATTGATCTTGTTTGATATATTTGCTCTCAAATTTTGTATTGTGCACAAGAGCTCAACAAAGAACGAATTTTGGTTGTGAAGTCGCTTGATCGCAAGATGGCTTGATTGGATATGTCATTAGATTAGGATCATGAAAAGATGAGAGTGCCCTCTTATATAGAAGACACCTTGTTAAATGAAGGGATAGGATTTAGAGGTAAAAGGATAAATGGTCGACTAGGATTAAAGGGTAGGTAGAGATAATAATAAAATATGAATGGGGGAGTTAGAAGAAAATTAAGAGATAAATGACAAGTGTCATAGAAGGAAAAAGCTAATGAATTAATTAAATAAATAAAGATCTATTTAGTTTTTTATTAAGGGTAAATAGGTTTTGAAGGGACCAAAAACCTCATACAATAGGTTTTGAGGGGACCCAAAACCCCACAAGTTTTGAAGGGACCCAAAACCCTCAGATTTTACCAGTATCTGGAACCCACAGTACAACGCTACTAAAAGAAAAGAACATCAACATACCAACAACCAAACCATAAACTGGACATAAAATCATCCCTAACACATAAACAAGGGTTTTACAAGGCTCCCTTAACCTACAGATGTTTCCATGGGTGTATCCAAACACCTATCACCTTCAACAACACCTAATTACAATAAATCATCATATACTCACAATCTAGACTAATGGGGTTTTGAAAGGCTCCCCTAACCTTCATTATGGAATTTAAACTGGCTCTCAAAACCAACAAACAAGGGTTTTCCCAAGATCCCTTAACCTGTAACAAAGTACTCAGTATGCCAACAACACAACTAACCCTTAATAAAAAACCACAACTGGCCAAACTGTGCCTTTTAAAATTTCTAGCATCCAACTTGCCAGTGGGAAAAACAAGGCTCCCACAACCAGCACGCACGGGAAAGAAAAAAACTTGAAAGAACTAGCAACAACCAACCCGCCTGTGGGTTTTACCAGGCTCCCAGAACCTAAAACCGAAAAAGCAACCAACTGATTCCAAACTGAACCAAGAGGGATTTGAAAGGGTCCCTCAAGCCACAAAAAAATATGGGTAGTAGGGACACGCAAAGGATCCAGACCTTGCCATGAAGAAACACATGAGAGAATGAAAGGCAGCTTCAACTAGCAACACGAGCAGTAGCATCATCTAAAAGGCCTCCTAACACCATCTCCCCACCTCAATAGGGAAGAGGTCCACCTCGATAGGACGAGAGAAGGTGAAATGTCAGCCCTCAGAACCCTCTAGCAGCAAGCTAAAACTCAACTGCTCTCAACCACCTAATCTCCACCTCAATAGGAGAAAGGGCCATCACAGACATGCAAGGATAAGAACAACCCAAAAGCCCAAACATTTCAATTATAGCCCAATATATAAAAAGTCCCTCCACCTCAATAGGAGGACAACCCAGATAAAAAAAAACCCGAGACATCGGATCTTCCAAAAAGAAAACCTTAGCAACACCAGATCTGGCCCCAAGGACACAAGGCATCCCAAAGAGAGGAGGGTAACCGAAAACCCACAAAAGTAGAACCTTTGGTCCCAAACAAGAGAAACACACCCAAAGACTATGGCTCCCACCAGAGCATCCCATCAAACTCGAAGCTCATCCAAGCCTTGATCCCTGCACACATAGAAGGTAGAGAGTGTCTAACAACTGCAAAGAACAGGGGATAGAAGAACAAGGGAGCAAGGAAGGAAGAAGCCAAAAAAGCCAACTTCAGCATTGTCAAACACAAACTCCCCAAGCATAGAAAAGCATCCTACCCCTTCACAATCATCATTGGTTGCTCCCACATCATCCTCATCATGGAACATGGCACAATCCGCAAACAGGCCAAGGCAACGATCACCAATCTCCCCGCCGTCACTGTCACCACCATCATCCTCATCACCTGCATCCTCATCCTTCACCAAACCCTTGGTTCGACTTCTCCCTCCTGCATGCTCTCTCTGGTTCCCGCCCATCCACTCGCTCAGTTCAAAAATAAAGACTTTGATAGGACCTATTTAGTTAATAGAGAAAGTGGGACCAATTAAAGAAATAAAATATTTATTTAATTTAGGGAAAGGATAATTTAAATAAATAAAAAATATTTATTTAAATATGGAAAGGCTAGATAAGGATAAATGAATTAATTGAATAAATAAAAATCTTTTTAATTAATAGAAGGCAGGATAAAAATAATTAAATAAATAAAATATTTATTTAATTAGGCTAGGACAATTTTAGGTGTCTACATTTTGCCCCTCTTCGAGACAATGCATCTTGTTGCGTTCGCTCAAAGAAGATAAGATGAACTGATACAAAGTTGCCCCAAGATGGTGTCCCAACAAAGCTACTTGTGGATTGGAGATAGGGTGGGGGAGAGCACTGGAGATCCTGGTTACATAGAGGACCAGATTTGCTTGGTGGTCATGCATATTGGCACATTTATACCATGAGTTGCATCAATTTGTGTACCTCAGTGGTTGCGGGTTGGGATGCGAGGTCACCTTACTACAGTTCTGGGCTTATGAGCACATAGAAATGATGAGGTTGATTCATTTTGGATTCAGAGGTCACGTGAAGATATATTTTCATACTTATGGCATGATCACTTCCAAACCACAGATTGGGAAGCTAGAGTACTGGTGATGAGTGATTGATGATATTGAAAACGTGACAAGGCAACCATACTTAGACTGCAAGGCCTGGGAGAAGGATGACAAGGAGCTACCTTTTTGTTTTCATAGCAGATATCTCATTGGGTGGACACCATCTATTTTGGATAGGCATCTAGTTGACAGGGTATCTACGCAATTTGGTAGGGTTCAACAAATGCCACGAGGCTTAGGTGATTTTGCACAAACCATTAGAGAGAAGGTACACTAAGGGTTGATTTTGACTTATGATGCGGCCTTGACATAATTCCAGGAGATGGTGCCTTTGCCTTGGGATATGTTGAGAGATATAATAGACGGAGGCATGTCGGTTTAATATGCAACCTATTTTGTAGCACATTCATTCCTGTGATTGATAGGCCCAGGAGAGCTAGCACCAAGGTTATATAAGGATAATGACGATAAGGATGGAGGTAGGTGACAAAGAGAAGCGAGGAGGATTGTGAGGGGAAAGGGTGGAGGAGGTAGGGATGGAGGATAGGACATAGATGGAGGTCGGGGAGAGAGGGTAGAGGGCAGAGATGGAGGTCAGTGAGAGGGAGGGGAGGACAACCATTGCAACCTATTGTACCTATGATGCGATATTTATATACATGTATTCCTATGTGATGCATTTTCTATGGTGTTGTGATTCTTCTATATGCTTTATAATGTGATGATTCTATATGATGTTTATGCCATGAATGTATGAATATGATTTTATGATGCTTATGTATGATGCTTATGACATGTGATCTAGGTACATGATGTAATGCATTATATTTTTATGTTGATTGTTGGTGTAAATAATTATTCATCATGGATATTATTACATTTACTTAAGTTTACTTAGGATAATGCATTTCATAGTAGTTTGGATATGAGACACTTGGGTGTTTGTGTCACATTGGGATAGTGCGTGTAGGAGAAATTCCACCTCTTATGGTGTTGATCTTGTTATTACACTATCATATCCACTTATTGTGGAGTGATAATTCCACCTTCGGTGGGTGATCCACCTCATGTGGAATATTATATTATTTCTCCTACCTACCCACACCTATTTCCTACCTACCCTTGTTTCTTATTGAGCCACATGTCATGTTTGTGTGCTCATACATATCCCTAGCCTTGCCTATATAAGCAGGCTCATCTACATTGTATGTAACAGAGATAATCCAGTTGATTGTTGATCATTTTCTATTGATGAGAATACAGTTTATTCTTGTCCCATATTATGTCTCTATCTTGTACATTTCATTGACCTCTTGATCTTGGCAAAATCCAACATGGTATCAGAGCTATTTGGGGCTTCATTGATTTGTCTTGAAGAGGCATTATTGTGACGTCAAGAGGCAGATCTGAGGAGCATCATCTTTTGGAGGCATCCTAGACCAAATCCGACCTCGCCATTGCGTCCAGAAGGCCATTTCCATGAATTTTGGTTATAAAGTTGGTCTATTTTGGTGAGAAAATTTTTTTCCCCAATTTTGCTATATCGTACGGATTTTTCAAATATCCCTGTATTTTTTCGAAAAAAAATAAAGATTTATTTTTATTTCTGAAATATTGTTTTGAAAAAAAAAAAAAATCAAAAAAAAAATTTCGATCAAAAAATCAAAAAAATTGAAAAGCAAATCAAAAAAAAAAAAGAAAAATTTTGGTTTGGGGGTCCGCAGACCCCCGTACCCCCATGACTGTACCTTGCGCGCAGGTCTGCAGATTCGCCAGCGACCGTACCTGACACTGCAGGTCTTGTCTCCTCCGTCGCGTTTCGCGTACACCTCCCGGCTCCGCGCTGTGTTTCTGCCGCGCCGCCGCCGCCGAATCCCCCCGGCCGCCCTGCATCCTCCACAGCCGAAGACGCCGGCGCCGCTCCCTTCACCCGGCGCCACCGCCGCTTCCTCCACAGCGCCTCCAGTCTCCGTCCCCGGACTCACGCGCCGCTCCGTGCCTCTGCTCGCCGCTCCTCGGCGCCCTCCACCTCCGGCCCGTCTGACAGGTCACCGAACCCGACCACACCTTCTGCCACGTCAGCACAGCCACGCGGACAGGACAACTCCTCCGCCACGCGGCACCTCCGTACAAACACGTCGATTTTCCGTACAAAGCTACGTGGATTATCGTACGCACAGTCAGCAGTACGGACAGCCACATCACCCTGCACAGTCACCAATTCCGTACAGTACAGAACATACAGCCAGCTTGCCACGCAGTCTGTCCGTACGGTACGGACGCCCAGTCAGCCAGAGAGGTGAAGTTTTGGCGACGGTCATACGGCCGTCAAATTTAACCCAGTGAATTGCTGACGTCAGTGCCACATCAGCAGGGTTTGAAATTTTTTGGACCCCCTCTCATTTGCTTTTTTGATTTTACAGTTCAACTTCAAATGGCCATAACTTGCTCATTTTTGCTCCTTTTTGGGTGCAATTTTTTTTGAAATGGGCTAGAATTTTGTGCTCTCCACAGTGGTGAAAGAATTTTTTGATTTTGATGCATGGATTTTTCAGAAAATTTAGTTTTTGAAGACTGTCCCTGAGTAATCCTAGTTTTTGCAACTTCAGAGGCTTCGTTTGGGGTCATACGACCTCCTTTTTAGGTGCCATTTTTTTTGAAAGTGCGTATTTTTTCATCTACTTTCACATGATACTATCAGATTGATGTCATTGTAAGTAGAAATTGTACTTTCAGATCTTGGCCATTTTTGGCTCTCTTGGTACTTGTAGATTTGCTTGAATCTCAGTTAGATTCATTGCAATATTGATTGAAGTCTCTTGTATCTCATTTGAGAAGTTGTAAAATTTGCATCATAAGCCCACTTTGCCTTGTTTTGCAAGTGGCTCATTGTAATCGCACTAAGTATAAAGTGCCAAAATCATCACTTTTGGGGGGGTACTTTGATTGATTGAATTTGGGGGGGTGTCTCTTATGCTTTTGTGCTCTTGTGTTCTTTCCTTTTTGCTGCTATGGGTTCTTCTAAGTTTCCTCTCTTAACTCCACATAACTATGCTACTTGGAAAATTGATGCATGGAGTAAACTTATGGAAAAAGGACTCACTCATTACATTGATGGAACTATTGTTGCTCCAGCTGATCCTAAGGCTGATCCAGTTGGTCAGTTAGATTGGCTCACTAAAAATATCATGGCAATTGATACCTTAAGAAAGTATGTATCAAAGGATCTCATTTTTCATATTGAGAAATGCACTCTAATCAAGGATGCTTGGCAAAAGTTTCAAGACTTGTATGGTCAAGTTGATGAGATTAGGGGATATCAAATTGATAGTGATCTCACCATGTTAGATCCCAAGAACTTTGATACTATACAAGATTATGTCACTAAGGCAAATGAGTTGAGGGCACAACTCAAAGATTGTGGCATTGATAAGAAGGATACTCAATTGATATTCAACTTGATAGGGAAGCTTCCACAAGAATATGCAGCATTTGTTTCTAGTTTCCAAACTCATAGGATGACAATGGGTTCAAGCTACAAAATGCCTACATTTGATGCTTTCAATGAAATGTTGATGATGGAACAAACTAAGTTGATAAGCATGGGCATTCTTAAGGCTTCTTCTAAGTCTCAAGCATTAGTGGCAAATCAAGGAAACAAAGGAAATCAAGGAAAGGACAACTCAAACAAGAAGAAATGGCAATCAAAGCCTAAAGAAAAAGCATCATCTTCTCCACAACAAGGAGATTCATCTTCTTCCAAGAAAGATAATTCACCAAAGAGAGAGAGACCTACTTGTGCTTATTGTAAAAAGATTGGTCATGAGGAACATCGTTGCCATACTAAGAAGATTGATGAGCTCACACATATCATCAAAAAGCATAACATTGATTTGCCTAAAGTCTACAAGAAGGATGATTCATCAACTTCCACTTCCTCACACTCAAAAGGAAAAGGGCAAGCATTCATGGCTTCTACAAGTGAAAAAACTCACTCTTTTGGAACAAGAAAAGGAAAAGCTTTATGTGCTACTATTAGTCATGATTCAGAGAGATGGCTTCTAGATTCAGGGGCTTCTCATCATATGGCATCTTCACAGTCTATGTTCTCTACATTTGAGCCTTGCACCATGCCACAGATTTTGATGGGCAATCATACATACATGGATGTGATTGGGAAAGGATCTATTGACATTGGGGATAACTCCTTCAATGATGTGTTGTGTGTACCCCACTTGAGAAACAATCTCCTTTCTATCTATCAAATCACACATGGCGCAACTAAGAGAGTTGTGGAGTTCACACCTGACTCAGTTTTTATTAGAGACATGCAGACTAGAGCTATCATTGCGACTGGGGTGGTTGATCATGCATCTCGGTTATACTCCTTTTCAGATTTTGTTGATGATGATGATTTCACATTTGATGATTCTACACATGATGATCACACTTATTGTGATGATTCAGATTTTGAGGAGAACTTTGGACACTTGAACATGGGGATTCTCACATGTAACCCAGTTCTTGAGTCTTGTACTTCATCTCCTCATATTGATATCACATCACCTATTGCACCTGATGATGCCGATAGTGCGACAGTTTTGCCTTCATGTGATTCAGTGCAGCAGGATATACATTGTCTTCCAGCTTCAGATTCATGGGATGATTACTTGACAGATATTGCAGGTTTGTTTATGGAATCCTACATTGCAGATTTGGGAGACATCATTGATGACATTCATCTTCTCTTTGATGAAGATGATCCTTCTTCGATTGTTGCGAGGGCACACTCTGACCCTCTTGTTCATTCTCTACATGATCATTCTTTCGAGGTTGACATGATTGTGGATACTTATGTACAACAGTTGGAGGAGGTCTCTTTATTCTTTGAGGAGACACATGAGTCTTTGGACATTGTTCTACATCCATCTCCACTAGATCTTGGAGTGCCTTTTTCAGTAGTGTGGAGCAGTTCACCACCTTTGGAGGGGGTATCTTTCAGCATCGACATGGGGACACTTGAGCAGTTTTCAGAGATTCCTTTCATCATGAGTTTTCTTCATACATCTTCCCTTCATGATTGGGGAGACTTCATGGATACACCTTTGGTTTTGTTTCTTCCTAAGGGGAGGAATGTTGTTCGACGTTCGTGGAGCAGTTTCTTCATACATCGAGCTTCTATCATTGGTGCAGATTCTTCATTGAGGGAGGATCACAGTTTGACTTCTCTTCTTCTCTCATATGGGGGGGACTTTTTCCTCACATGGGGTTTTGTTCCTCACATACTTCTTTGAGAGTTCTCTTTGTATTGCTTTCATCTCTCTTTTTGGGGGAGGGTTTTTTCCCATTGGGTTTTTCTCTCTTTCCCCACTTTGTGAGAGATTTCATTGCATTGGTTTGCATGCATTTGCATTTGTGCATGGGTACCTAACATGGCCTCGTAGTCGGGACCCATCTTGCATTGCTTAGTTGCATTGTAGACTTAAGTGCATTCCCCTAAGTTGCACTTAAGGGGGGGTGTTGGTGTAAATAATTATTCATCATGGATATTATTACACTTACTTAAGTTTACTTAGGATAATGCATTTCATAGTAGTTTGGATATGAGACACTTGGGTGTTTGTGTCACATTGGGATAGTGTGTGTAGGAGAAATTCCACCTCTTATGGTGTTGATCTTGTTATTACACTATCATATCCACTTATTGTGGAGTGATAATTCCACCTTCGGTGGGTGATCCACCTCATGTGGAATATTATATTATTTCTCCTACCTACCCACACCTATTTCCTACCTACCCTTGTTTCTTATTGAGCCACATGTCATGTTTGTGTGCTCATACATATCCCTAGCCTTGCCTATATAAGCAGGCTCATCTACATTGTATGTAACAGAGATAATCCAGTTGATTGTTGATCATTTTCTATTGATGAGAATACAGTTTATTCTTGTCCCATATTATGTCTCTATCTTGTACATTTCATTGACCTCTTAATCTTGGCAAAATCCAACATTGATGTTATGCATGATGATATAAATGTATATGTATCGATGCAAATGAATGCAATATGATGATGATATGTATATGATGTATTAACAAGTGATGTGTTTAGGATGTGCTGCCATTATGATGTATATATGCATGTAATGATATATACTAACATGTGGTGATGCAAGTGAAGATTACATGAGATGCACATAATTTTGGCACGCCATTATACTCAGTCATGTGGTACAAGACTACACAAAACTAGGGACGAGATGATGGAGGACAAAACGGAAAAGAGGATGGAAGGTAGAAGATATGAAGTTGAAAGAGCTTCTTGTGCTATTATCATCATTGAGCTTTATTATGGCAAAAAAATTGTGACCATCTAGATATGTTTTTTACCTAGATAGTCATTGTACCCTTTGCATGGAGATCAAATAGTCGCAGACAAGGAATGCCCCAGTTCACACTAGACTCACAGTGTTCTCATATCCTTGAACGAGACATAGTATTGCTAAGAGAAAATCCACAAATAACAAAATAGGTGAACATACCCCATCCTCGCCTTTTCTGGTCAAAGACATCCTGGAGATAGAATCTCTAGTTAGAGACATCCTAGAAAAGCTAAAAGACATGTCACCACAAAAGATAAAATTAAAATAAAATCAAAGACTTGACACCAACATAAATTGGAATCCTCAAGTTATAAGTGTTTCTTGCCACATATGTTAACATGTTTGATCTAGTCACAATGTTGTTATCCTGGTTAAGGACAGATAAATTGTATTGTTGCCAAAGTCTGCCAAAAGATTCAATTTATTGAAAGCACACTGCTACTTGTATCTCATCTGAAACTGACTAAATCCATGAAACTAATACTTTATTGCAGAGAAGAATGAAAATTTATTGCAGATCGGTGATGCAGATGATCTTTTATTGCAGATTGTGCTCGAAAAGGAGGAATGAAAAGACGATGCTGCTCAAAACATGCGATGTCAATAAATCCACTCTCATTACTAATTTTATGATCAACCCCCAATTACAAACTGGATCTTATTTATTATGAAAGAAAAGGGTGGTAAAAGGTTTATTATGGAGGGTGAACCAATCTTAGGTAGATCAATAACAAGCCATGATGGGAATAGGTAAATTTATTATGGAATGAAAGGTTGTGAGTGTGTGGAAATTGAAAGGGGCAAAACTGAATCCTGAAGGAGGAAGGAGCAAAATTCTTTACACATGGCGCTGGTAACCCGGTTTCCACCATGGTAGTTGCTCAGGGAGCCACCGAAGTAGTTTTCACGGTTGGACGAATTTATTTCTCTTTACTTTTTTCAATTTTTCTTTTTTGTGTGTCAGAAGGCACTTATTTGCCATGTTTTCACCAAGTAAAAAATTTATATTTTTTTTTAATCTTTTTTTGTATTTTTTATTAGGATACTTTGAAGAAGTATGTGTAAAACCTGTGAAGGTGCATGTTGTTGATAGGATCCTGCAAAATTTCTCCTTCTACCATTGATAACTAATATGCACTTGATCCATAGATTGCTATGATGACATAAGGGCCAAGCCAATTTGGTTCAAACTTACCCTTTTTCTCTCTGTCTTGTTGATTCTTAGGGTTTTCTCTTAGGACCAAGTCACCCACCTCGAATGTGAGAGGCTTTACCTTATGATTGTAGATGTTTTGTTCCTTAATTGAATTATTTGTTGCTCTGACCTTGTTTGTCTTCCTTGATGAAGGAACTAAGTTAGAATTACTAATGTGTGAACTACGTAGGCCCATATGTGTGTCACCTATAGAAGTTCGGGTATCTTTGATAACAAAGTGACTCAAGGAAGTTCCGTTGATGCAATGTATCGTCAAAAGTGAATGGATGTGTGAAACAAGTGGATGGTGATGAAGGCTTATGATTGTGAAAATAAGTTAAAGTATCATGGCATGATGGATACTTAGGATCAACAAGTATACCTTTTGACTTGAAATTTTAGAACTTTTGCCCCCAGTTATTTTTGTATTGGGGAGATCAACTCTTTTTCTTTTTTCTTTATAGGATTTTTATCCTTGACTTTGATTTTTGCAAAGTTTGATAGATTTTGTTTTGATTTTGATTTGGGCTAAGGGACTTCTTATTTTTACTTTTAGAATTTTCTTTTCAAATCTTGATTTTTGATCCCCAATGAGTAAGGGCTTTTGTGATCCTTGTTGATCCAAGTCTAGGAGAGGAGTGGAAATAGAATGAGCAGATGAAATGGTAAGGTTATACGAAATCTCAAAAGGGTTGGTGATATATTCAACAGATTCTTCACTGGAAGCACTCTTAGGACTATTGATATCAAGAGTTGCTTGCACTACTATAGGAGATTTGTATTCAAACTTAGTAGCCACAACACTAGGTGCTTCATACCTGATTCCTTGATGTTGCAAATTGTTTGTAGATTGTTCCTATCGACTAAATGTCTTGGGAGATAGTGGGAGTTGATCAACATGAAAGATATACTCACCACCTCTTATATCTTTAACCTTGATTTTACCTTTGATATCTACTTGCTTTGAAGTAGAAGCTTTCAATGATTTTGGATCAAAATATGTTGAAGAAGGAATAGCCTCTCGATTGATTGGAACTATCATTTTTGGTCTTTATTGCAAGTTGTTGCAATATATGAATGGGCTTGGATTACTTTTGACTGGAATTTTGACTCCATTGTGTGGAAATTTGATACATTGGTGATATCTTGATGATATTGCTCTCATTTCATGTATCCATGGACGTCCCAAAAGTATGTTGTATGTAAGATCAGGGTCAAGGACTTGGAAAACGACATCCCTTTTCACTAGCCCAATACTTAAAGGCAAGGTGACTATTCCTTTAGATGAGTGTTCTTCGTCACCATATGCTTTTATGGTCATCTTATTTCTTGAATCCATAGTTTGTTCAGAGTATCCCAATTTTAAGATTGTTTTCAATGTGCAGATGTTTAGACCTACTCCTCCATCTATCAAGACTCATTTGATGTTGTTATTATGGAGAAAGGATTCAATATGGAGGGGTGCATTATGTGGCTTCTATGAATGAAAGGCTTGAAACTGGTCCACTTTCAGATCAGTGGGAATGAAAGTTTCTCTCAATGCTTTGTCGAGAATAGCCTTATGTGAAGGGGAGACGCACAAAAGATGAAGGATGGAGATAAGGGTCGGTGTCTTCCCTAACTAGTCTACAAGATCATACTCATTTTTGGTAGGTGATGAAGTTGTGGTCTTGGATGGAGCACCTTGCAAGGTGACTTTACCCCATCGAGTTGTAACATTGCATTCGGGGGTTTCATCATTAGATGGTGAAGATGATGGTCCAATGCCTTTCAACACAACTTGATGCAATACAAAAACCCCTTCCCTTCAGACCTACAAAATAAAAAACACAGAATACCCTTACAAGGACTCTTTGCTACCAAATTAACAGTCAAATTGCAACAAAACTTAAGCTTATATGCTCATCAAATCAACAACACATAATTATAACTATATCCCTACTTGGACTAATGCCTCTCTTTGATGCTAATTCTATCCTCTAATCCATATTGGGTCCTCACACCGAGTTTCAAGGTGTTCTAACAATCAAATCAAGGAAAAACTATCAAAATTCTTGTTAGAACCCTAGTTAGCCTAGGTACCAGGCGATCTCATGAAAAATCTGTAAAGTCTTTTTTAACAACTCAGAATTTCAAATCATTGGTGAATGGAAGATAGCACATAGCTATACACACACATGTTCTCTCATAAATAGTTTTAATCCATATAAATTCAAAAAATAGAACAAATTTTAGAGATAGAGCTAATGACAAGAAACAAACTTCCAATTTAGGGCCAATGATTTCAAATTAAAAAAAATAGTTACATAACTTACATTGTAGAATCCTTCTTGTTCTCTCCCCTCTCTCCCTCTCGTTCTCTACCCATTGCTCATATAATTTATACCCAATTTGAATTTTTCCACAGTGACCGTTGGATTGCATGACTGTTCAAATTCCACATTTGATAAATCGTTGTCGAACACAGGTGTCAAAATAGCAATGTCAAGCTGGTAAATCACTGTTGGACATCGGTATGAATAGAAATTCCGAACATATCTTCTTAATCATCCATCAAAATAACCCTTCAAGGCGAAGCAACAATTTCATGTATTTTCGATAGAACAAACTACCCCAATGTTGCTCATTTCGGTATAGATTATGTTGAACAAGACATTTGAAGGTCTATTGGTATAAAGCATCGAAGTTAGCTGAACAATATTTTGTAATCCCGATACTGTAAACTATCCCGATGACAACCTTATTGGATTAACTATTCTGATGATAACTTTTTGCCACCATGATGCTTTATCAGGTCAAGTATCTTGATGCCAATATTGATACCTTATCGAAATAGCCATTCAAAATTGACCGAACAAAATTTTGCAAATCTGATAGTGTAACCTATCATGATAACAAAAATGATACCTTATCGGTTTAACCTATCCCGATAATAGCAATGACAACTTTTTATCCCAATGACATCTTATCGGTATAACTTATCCCGATGACATAAATGACAACTTTTTGAGCACTTTACAAATTTGAAAATCATGAGTCCAATTTTGACAAACAGACCCAAAAACATGAAATAGCATTACAAATGGTTTTAATAGACATAACCCTGACTCCTAAGACTCAAAACACCAAATTGACAAATTGACTAGAGCTTGGGTGCTCCTGCACCACAACTTTACTCCTTCGAGTAGGACCTTCGAGAGTTTTGTCCTTTATAATAACGGTAGAAACATGATTGTCCATTGAAATTTCGTTAATTGTATAATCATAGGATGTGGTAGTATAATTGGCATTGTTATCTATCTTAGGATCTTTTCCCTTATCATGTTTTGGGAATGGTTCCTTAAACATCGCATGTTCCTCATTGGAAGTGTGACCATCAACTTCTATGTCGCCTTTTCCAATAAGATATTGTATGATGTTCTTCAATCTATGACAATTGCTAGTCTTATGCCCTTTGCTCTTGTGATACTCACAAAACTTATCATCAATCCACCACGTAGGTTTCACTTTTGGTTCATATGGTGGATTGTCTGGTATCATTATAAGCTTGTTTGCAACCAATTTCTTAAATACCGTCTCAATTGGCTCTCCCAATGGAGTGTATTTTCTTAGATGTTTTGATGGTGTTTGAGCATTCATTTGATTATTGGTCTTAGATGAGCTTGCTGGCAACAACAATGATGGAAAACTATGAGGGGGGGTGAATCAATTTTCACCGGATCCACAAACTTAATTATAAAAATAGATCTGATAAATTGTAGCAATAACAAAGATAAGAAAATTGATAACACAACACCGAGATTTTGACGTGGAAAACCCAGTTAAGGGAAAAACCACGGTGGGAACCTACCCACAATAAGATGATACTCTACAGTGGTATGTGTAATATTACAATAGGGAATGCACATGCATTCAGGCACACTACCTAGAGCTCACTGCTAAAAATATAATGACCCAAAAGGCTACAACCCTCAGGGAAGTCTCACTGAATTACAATAAGATTTGGACTACAATTTGAAAGAAATAAACTGCAATAATAGCATCTCCAAATGCCTAATGACAGTTCTGGTTAAGCACAATTGTCTGCTCTGCAACACCAATCTCTTCTCAATCATAATGTCAAAGGATGAATAACTTGTTCACACATGCACCACTCTTTAATGAAAACACAACCTTGACACCAAAATTACATGACATTACCACCTATTTATACAATTCATCAACCTTGCCAATAAGGTCGGCTAAACCCTCAATTCACAATTATAAAATTACATCACACGATACAAAGACCGACCACTAGACCAATATAATTATGTACATGACATAACATGGATCTAATTCAAATATTCAAACATGCAACACCACTAGAAATCACGCCAAGATCAACCGCAACAGGCTATACCATCAGTGTCTACCTTGCCAATTAGGATAAAAACTAGACTTGAAGCCTTAACTCATGGATTAGACATACATTTTGAATAGCTATCATTCCTATGGCTAAGATTCATTTACTTGTCAACCCAAGGATGTATTACTTGAAATGGGCCAACACTGTATATGCACTAAGTTCTAGTAAAAGCCATTCTATCCTACTGCAACAAATTAAGTTACTGAAATAAACATACAAGGATGCAACAAATAAATGGCTATAAGAAATCTTAACACTGAAAGATGATTTAAATGAATAATTTTTATCTATGTTCGAGGATAGCAAGCAGGAACTACACGGTCTGCCTTGGCTGCAGGAATAGTCACAGGATCTGGTTCTAGTGGCTACAAGAACAGTCAATTGCCATAACTACTACCATAGCAAAAGAAAACTTAATTCAACAACTACACAGGATTACTCACCAAGTGGGCCCCCTTGGATGAGCATACCCAGATTTCAAATGCTTCTATATGCTCAGAATAACATAACTTTATTTATTATCTCCAAAAGTTGTTACCTTACATAAAACAGGGAAAACACTACTTAGCTCTGAAAACTTTATCTAACCTATGCGAAGAGGTTCAAAACTTTATTTATAAGAAGATTATAACAAAATATTAACTACTTATACCACGCCCATGAGAATAGGCGGAAACTTTTATTACAACAAGGAAGAAGTCAACCACAAAGATCATGGGACTTTCATCATTACACGACCAAGAATATAGCATGAAGGTTTTTACTACATTGTCGTCTACTGAAGACAGTCATAAATAAATCTAGTATTGCCTCACTATTCTTTAGTCGCTCCACTCGAACACCATCTCCCTTGTTGTCTTTAATTCTCTCTATCGCCTCAAAATATCTCTAACGACTTGCATGGCGAGATCCTCCAAATTGGCATAGCTTGACTGCTTCTACAACTACTTATTTATTCCTGCATCAAGGGTTAGTATATGCAAACACATACATGTCCATTTTCTGTCAACCATTACATTTATGCATCCATACATGAAATTATCATAATAATTCACATAGCTACATGAATATCTAGCCAAAATATTATAAGGTTCAACAGGTTCGGTTAATATTCAATATGCACACAGTCAAAACTCCAATATATCCTATGACCTTCACATTGTCTGACTACACAACTTAAATCATGAAAAACACAACATACATGGACACAAAAAGAACTATTATCGCAACTCATCATTTTGCCCCCCAACCTAACTTCTTGTTGGTCCTCCAATAGGAGGAAAATTCCTTACATGGGCACTAACTCTGAAATCACCAAAGGTACCCTATCCAGTGTCTCTTGTGGCTAGGTTCTAGTAGAATCTCTTCATTTTCTCTAACCTGGTCTGCCTGTCTTCTTTTGTGGATTCATCATAGGCCTTATCAGTTTCTCTGCATCCCGTGAGAGACCACATGAGAGGGCGACTAAAATATCAAGGGTTACCAATTATCTTATTTTGTTCTACCTAGACGGATATACTTGGGGGCTCTTTGTATTGTTGCATGATAATTCAGCAAGGAATGGGGCTCTCCTTGTTTAAGTTCTTCAGGAAGGTTATTCCATCATTGAGCCAAATGTCTATCTACAATCTGGCCCTCAGTCTCAATTAGCTTCTCATATTCTTGGAACACCTCCTCCCTGAGTGGCAAAACTCGACTCTTAATGTCAGATCTATACAATAATTTTTGCCAATCATAATACAAGAGTCATGGATTCTTAGCTTCAGCCCTAAGCAGTAGTGGACAATCAAACTCATGTCCCTATGTGTCCCAAATTGTTCTCCCATGTTGATTTCATTTTGTATCCAAGATATTAATGCTTTCGAATGAATATCTCCAATATATAATAGGGGTTCCATTCGGTATTAGAGGTGACATCATAATTGTGCAAATACAATTCACATAGTAAATTTTTAATGGCTACATGAGAACTTGGTAAGCATGATAAAATTCATGTGGGGTCTCCAAAGAGGGACATAAATCCCTAACAATGTGAGTTAATTTAAAACACAGGTGTTGTTATTTCAAATACAAATTGTAAACCCTTGGTGGAGCCCTACATTGCATTAATTCAGGAATCATGTATACCACAGTATCCACCTTAGTCTACAATTCAACAATATGTTTATCTCTCTTCTCAATTTCCTTTTGTTGTTTATCAATTATCTTTCTCTATTTCCAATTCTCTATAAAATGAAAGAGCAACATACAGGCTAGTAAGAGAAGAGGGAGGCTTGTGAGCAGTTGCCTGGGGCTTCGAAACCCTATTGCTTGATTCTGTTAATTGCTCTGCAATTCTGGCTAGGTTTGTCAATCCTTCATAACCCTGACTCCTCTGCGACTAAGTTTCCTGTGGACCACCATGTTCTTGCTCAGGTGGCTCAATAGAAACAACCACCTCTGCACTCTTTTGTGTTGGCAACCTTTGTTGAACCCTGTGACTTCTCCTCAATGATAGTTATTATGTTGTTGCAGAAGGATTTGCCACAAGAGAACCATCTCTCTTTGTTTTTATCTTCTTGGTTGTAGGAGAAGCCTACGCCTCTTACGGTCGCTCAACGATTTCTTCCTCTGTAGCTTCTCTCGCTTTGCCCTTCTTTTCACAAAGTGCAGCCCTAGTCTGAATTGGAGTGGAAGAAGGCTTGGCACATGGCTCGCTCATAGTTTCTTCTATACTAGGTGAAATGTCTTCAGCAACAAGAGGTTTAGTAGTCATGGAAGCCCTAGAGGATGAGGCTCCCTCTACAGGTTCCTTCTTGAGATGGAGTTTCCTCTGCAACAGGGGAATCGCCTTCCCAAAATCTTCTAATATCTTCAAATTCTCCCCATGTCATATGAGAAACATCCCTTAGAGAACATTCCACTAATAATTTAAGTAAACCATGATGACTCACAGATCGTGAACTACCCTTTTGCATCTCTTTAGCACTGATAGAAAGAAGGTTATATAAGACATTTGGTACATTCATTCTCCAGCCATGCCGTAAATGGCTTAATAACTTGAAATGAACAGAATGCAGACTAGAATATTTATCGTCTGTTAGCACCCCCCACAATTTTTCATTTAGAATGTTCAAGCTTGCGGGTTTCCCTATGGTGTCTTTATTTCGTTTGGTTCTTTTGTACCTCTTCGTTTTGAACCTAAACCGTTAAACTTTAAAAAACAGTTCAATAGGTTCAAAGTTCAAGGTGCATTTTAGGAAAATGTCTTTAGCGACCTTTATCTCCACTAAAGCAAGCGCATTATTGTTATGCGTTTTGAACTTTGAACCCGTGAACCTTTTTGCTTCAAGGTTCAAAACATCTTTTTGTGAGTCATGACTATGTAATGTTTCTTAACGAGCGGGTGTCAATATGTTTTAAGTCGTCTTTGAACTTGAACCTTTAACCAATTGTATTTTCGATTCAACGGTTCAAAGATTCAAAGTTCTTGCTTGTTAGTCATGGTTGTAGCTTGTTCCCAGTATTGTTTTGAGCCGCTATTTCATTTTTGTTCTTCCCAGATGAACTCGAACTCTTTGTAAGATGCTTCAAGGTTCATAAGGTTCACTTCAAGCTGATTCTAAGACTTTTTTAACACTGAAAGCGGCACAGCAAGAAGGAATATTCCTGACATCCAACAGTTTAAAATTCTAAATTTGGAAAGTAATCATGAGAACATTAACTATTTGTGTGGAAGTGATGGGTAAATAAGAACATGTCAGATTTTTAGTCATTTCATTGTTACTTCGCACGCTTAAGTGAATCATTATAAAGCGTGTGTGGTTTTCTCAGTTTTTTCCCATCTGTTTAAAAGGATATATGAATTCATCTCCATATTTGTAAGGGTTGTAGCTGCTATAATTGAGCAAATTGAAGGTGCCGAAGGTAAATTCAGCTCTACTTTCCTGAGAAGGTTTCTAGATTCATGGTGGTAAAGGGTAAGTTCAGACGATTCCCCTATGCTGTATTTCTTTAGTTCTGAGGATTTATCAGTGTAGGAAGAAAATCTTTAGCTTGTTGGAGTAGAATTCTACCCTATTTTAGAATTGATTGATTAAAAGTATAGATCGGCAGTATGAGGCTGGTATTGCCGAAGCTTGGCCAAACATCATATTTAGTGAGCATATTACCAGAACTAGATGATACTTCCTTGGCTCACACCAATCTAGGGGATTTTTTAGAAAGAACCAAGAACCCTCAAGCTGGTTCAATAATGGAGAAAATAGTGAGAAGTGGTCTCGTTGAATTAGTTGCATTTTCACTTGCTGCACCATGTCCAAATTTGGTGATAGCTTAAATGAATAGGTATGATACAAAGAATAGATGCATAAGAACCAGTAATGGTGAGCGGCTAGTTGGTATCAACAGGGAAACAGTAATGGCGACGATGGGAATCCCACATAAGGAATCATATGAGGATTGGTCTATTGGGACCTCATACGCCTTCTTCTCAGAGAAAAAGAGTATGTATAGGAGTGTAATTGCAAGAAAATGACTCCTTAGAGTTCAAAAAGGAGGGTCACGACTACCAAAGCCCCTCACTAGAGAGCACTTCATCACAAAAGTGTGAGACATTGTTATATTGTCGAATAGGCTAAAAGGGAACTCACACTCCTTTTACTGGGAAGGTTGGTTGTATTTTTACATTTAGGTGTTGTTATTCGGTGACAAATATCTTGATTGGGCCCATGTAATTGCAGAGAGACTCCATGAAGGTTTGAGTAACTTTGTGGGTATGTCTAGTTTTTATATGTCCTCTTATCTTTTCTGCATACTAGCTTGTACCAGAGATTGTCCTGGTTTGCTCAATGAACCATGGGTGGATGGCATTAAAGTTTATGATGAATACTAAGAGGGGGGTGAATTAGTATATCGAAAAACACTACACTTAAACACTTAAACCGTCTAAAGATAAATCGGTAAGACAACTTAATAGATAGATCGGCTATCACACAAGCAAACCAAAATGCAAATAAAGCATTCACCCACAAAAGAAATACAACCATAACACAAGATATTTGACATGGAAACCCAAATGGGAAAAACCACTGTGAGATGGAACTCACAAGTCACTATCTGCAGAATAGAAACCAGACCGGTTAAGGTCTTACAATGTTCTTCACCAGAACAGATCCTGTTAGGAATCTCAATCTCTGTTAGGAGATAAGTCTGATCAAGGACTACCTTGCTAGAGGATTTTAGATTCATAGAGGTGAACCACCTTGTTAGAGGATTTTACAAAAGGCTTTTGGGCCTACCCGGTTAAGGGCTATATACTTGTCAAAGATGTGAGTAATCAACAAGTGTTTGATCTATCTAATATTACAAACTGCTCGGTTAGATCCTTGATAGCTCATTCTTAATGCACTCCTGCGTTACTTCAATCTTCTACACATTCATATTCTTTTCAACTCCTCAACCACCTTAAACCCTAGTCACAACATAAACCCTTTCAACAATCAAACTAAAACACTAGACATGATGTCCTTTTAAAGGAGTCTGATTTCATGTCGGTCCAATAGGATTACATTTCAATTTCCTAGGTTCAATGAATCTAGACATACTCAGTAACACGACACAAAAAGCACCGCCAGTGTGTCAGCACCATCAAACAATCGGTGGATTGATAACTCATCACAAAATGTCGGTTGGTAACTCATCACAGAGTATTACCGGTTCATACAAAATATCAGTTGTCGGGTTGACAAAAATGAAGACTGGTAAGAATGTGTTATGCCGCTTTGCTCCCTTGTACTGCTTGAGATCTACGAACCGCTTTGGGTCGACATGCCGCTTCAGACTGGGAAACACATTCTGCAAAATCACCAATAGTCTAAAGACTAGAATACAACATACCAGTTGGAACAGATACCGGTTGAGCTCTAGCTCATACATATAAAGGGGATCTCAATGCAAGTGTGTGTCCATCAATGACAATCACAACATAAACATAAAAAATGGCAACATTTTATGATTACTACCCTTTGTCACAGCAACAACAACATGTAGAACATATTGCCAAATGGAATGGTGTCTTCATAGGGAGACTTTCTTTTGAACTACAGGGCGATGTAAACAAGAGGATGTCAGTTGAAGCAATGGAGTTAATAAGTATATACGACAACTTCTTCATTCAATTTCCTAGGTTCACCTATCTTCAGGTAGGTGGTTTCAAAGGTGAACCATTCAAGCTACCAAGGTATGCCTTCAATAGCTATGTACTTATAGAGGTGAGCAAGCAACTAGCTCATATTGATAAAAGGTTGGGGGCAAAAGGTGAATCTGGAGTTGCCTTTCCTATTGAACTTGGATACTAAAACTGTAAGTCTGTATTTGATG
Source organism: Cryptomeria japonica (assembly GCF_030272615.1). Lineage (NCBI taxonomy): Eukaryota > Viridiplantae > Streptophyta > Pinopsida > Cupressales > Cupressaceae > Cryptomeria > Cryptomeria japonica. The sequence goes on along the minus strand of NC_081405.1, from coordinate 684,856,508 downwards.
CTTTAAATTTGGAATTGGAATTTAAGAGGATGAACTTGCAGACCTATGTTGCTAGACGTAGGTTTGATAACAGAGGTTATGCCATGGAAAATCTAAATGTGGACGACCACTTCCATCATGAACCCTAGTTGGAAGATTACTGGGAGAATTGCAGTGATGAATACGAGGTAAGAAGGAGACTGTGGTCAAGATTTACTCTGCAGCAGATAATCACCATGAAGCTTCCTATCAATGTATCCGGAGTTTAGGAGGAAACAGGGGAAGATATTCTAGATCCTGAATTCAACAAGGAAGTTCAAGGAAAGCCAATCCCTGAGATTGACTGGAAAAAAAGGAAGATGACAATGTTCAAGCTAAAACTTTCAATGTTGTAAGGAGAACTGAGAAGTGGTTGAGAGACCAAAAATTTAAGAAAGGATCTCTCGTATCCTCCCATGAACTAAGAGTTGATTTACATAATGTGACTCAACTTCCTATTTCTTCCAATAATGAAATTGTTGATGTTGTAGGTGGTTCAAAGCCAATTGTTGAAAAAATCCAACCCAAGAGATAAAAAAAGGTCACCATTAGGCTCTATAGCAGCCCAAGTAACTCGGTCAAGGAGCAAGAAAAAGAGTAAAAAGCCAACATTGAGCCAGATTGTTGTGGATCTGGATCCTAGTGAAGAGGTAGAAGTAATAATGGATCAACAAGATTTAGGTTAGCCTGCGATGCAAGAAATGAACATAGGTAAAGGAACAGAGAGTGAATTGGACCCCATGAACACTTTGGTTATTGTTAATTCACCAGATACTCAGACAACTTCTCCACCTAAAGAACCTGCAAACACACCGCAATGGTTGGAAGCTGTTTGTTGGGAAGAAACAAAGCGTGGTTCCAATTACAATCCCTATAGAAGATATGGTCAACAAGTGTCTTGGAAAGGTATCCAAGTCGAAAAGACTCAAAACGCAGACAATGCTTGAGGTAGATGATGTAATAGGTCATTGGATGACCAAGATAGCCAAGACTATTCCAGATAGAGATGCAGACAAAGCTACTGAGGATGACTTCACAGTGGAAAAGATTGATCTGGGGGTTGCTTCACGAGCCGTTGATGTTAAACATTTGGAGTCTTCTAGGAAGAGAATGATTTCTAGAACATGGAAGGATGAGAAGGATAAAAGGGAGTTGAAGCAAATCATCACTCAAATGGTTGAGTACATCAATTCCATTCACCATCGAAATCCTCAACCCTTGTCACAGGTGGCAGTATGATTTGATCCTGAATCTCTAGCAAATCAAAATATGTTGGATCAAGTCCAAAGAAACAGAATGGTCACGAAGATGTTCAATAAATGGCTGGATCTTATAATACAACAAGGTTCAGACTATATTGTCAGTCTGGTGAAAGTATATGAGGATGATGTGACTGTGAGCAAAGAATTGGAATTAGAGGTTGTTGCCTGGGAGAAAGAAAGGATCAAATGGGTGGCAGTTCTTGCACAGATGAATGATATACAAAAATATGGAGTGATGAAGTTCTTGGCTAAAAAACCCATGGAGAGCCTAGATGATAATGTATTATATGTGTCAAGGAAAAATGTGGAGTGGCATAATTCAATTATCAAACAGGGCCATGAAGAATCCACTAAACTGCTAAAAGGATTGACATATTTAATTGATACAATGCAAAAGGATCTTAAATGCATTTACATCCAGCTTATGAAAGATGATGCCCAGACAATCAAAGCTACCACAGAGATGACAAAAATCTTCCAAGAAAGGATACAGTTCATTCGGAAGACAAAATCCTTGACTACGGATGATTTCTCAAAAGTAGGTAGGATTGAGTCAATGCTCGTGGTTTGTTTTGATCATCTGGAAGCGCACAAGGCAAGGGTGACACAAGTGAATATGGACAAGGAGGTTTGGAAGCAACAAATCTAGCATATTGGACTTCCCTACTTTCAAGTCATCCTGAACTTCTCGGTGACACATTTAGAGTGGCGTGGCGTGTGCAGTTCTACGGCAAAGCAGGATAGACCAGTAATAGAACCAATTGCAGGAGAAGAAAATGCATCAAACAATTTCACAACCACATTTGTTTCATCATAGATCACTTGATTCAATTGCAAAGTAAAAAGAAATTCTTCAGTAATGACATTAATCATACAAGAAGGATCAATAAGCACTCCACGGCAAGGTGTATTCTTCACTTTTGCAACTATATATAAAGGACCATCAGGTGCCTTGATAGTTTCACTGGAATCAAATGTGATAGAAGGTTCCTTAGGAATTTTCTGCTGTTCCACAAAGTTAATCACATTCGGCGTCATAGACACAAGACTATCAGGTGAGAAAGAGGAATCATTAGTCTCAACCACATTAGAGGTATGAGAAGGTAATGGATCAGTAAAAATCTTAAGATTTTGGTTAGGAGGAGCTACAGATGTGTTGCCTTTATCATTCACACCAAAAACAGAGATAGTATTATTATCAATCAAATCTTGAATTTTACCCTTTAAAGCAAAACATTTTTCAGTATCATGCCCAGGTTGACGATGAAATGGACAAAAAGATTTGTTATCAAAATAGGGTGAGTTAATCTTTGTAGGATCTATTTTCTTTATATAAGGAAGAGTAAGCACATTTTGTTCCAATAACTTTTTCATAATACTATGCAATGATTCATTCAAAGGAGTAAACTTTCTTTCTTTCTTGAAAAACTTAGAAATAGGAGGCACACCTGATGCTACATTCACATTGTTGTTGATGATGTTTTCATTGAACTTAATTGACTCTTTGTTCGGTTTAAACTTCCCAAATGATTGTTGACTACTATCACCCTTATCACTCGGAGCCATAGGATTTGCTTGTTCCATTTGACTCACAGTCAGTTGATAATTGTGAAGAGTTGCGCACAACTGTTGGAAAGAAGTAAACTCAGAAAACAGAAGTTTTTCTCTAATATCTTTTTGTAAATTAGAAATAAAGATTCTTTGAATATCATTGTCAGGTACTGGAAAAGAAATTTGAGCATACAAATGCTTATATCTACCAATGAAATCAGTCACTTTTTCTTTAACACCTTGTTTACAATGCATTAAATCAATCAAAGTAACTTTAGGACTTATATTGTTTTGAAATTGTTGAATAAAAGCATTTGCAAGTTGTCCGAAAGAAGTAATAGAATAAGAAGGCAACGAGCAATACCATTGTAGGGCTTTATCTCTTAATGTTCTAGTAAACAGTTTTGCAAGCAACCTTTGGTCATAAGCAAAATCGGTACATATTGTTTGAAAGGTCTTAACATGTGTTAGAGGATCACCCTTACCATTATAAAGCTCCAATTGCGGGATTTCAACATGTTTCGGGGGATAGCTTGAACAATGTCAAGAGAAAGTGGGCTCGCAACATCAAATGTGGGCACACTAGACTTAGATTGATTCATAGAGGCAATTTGTTGCTGTAAAGAAGAGACAGTTTGTGCAAGATTGTTAATGGTCACTTCAGTCGAAGAGTTCATATTAGACGTGTTAGATTGTGATGGAGGTATTATGTTATTGAAAGAAGGTCTTGATTGAGAGTAAGGTGGCGGGACACTATGATAGTTAGTCATAGGAGATGATTGGAAAGGAGGAACACTACAAGGAGGAATGGAATAGTTAAATGAATTGCCCCCTTGCGTCATGTTTATTTGTGGAGATATAATAGGAACACTCATTGAAGGAATGAATGAAGAAGTTGGATTGAATGAAGGAAGAGGGTTGATTGAAGAAGAAGGATTGCCCCCATGACTGGTGATCATAGGTGAAATGTCTTGTATTGAAGTAGTCATTATGTTTGATGTAAAAGTAGGTATACTAGCAATAGAAGTTGTCAAAGGAATAGAATGATTAACTTGAGTAGGAGGTTGTGTATAACCCAAAGTTTCAGCACAACTCTTCATAGGCATCACATTTGAATCCACAATGTGTGCAATACCACACAAAATATCAATTCCATTCTTATCACTTTGAACCATACGTTTTAGACCCTCAATTAATGAAAGAGCTTGACTATCAGGGTATTCTTGAGACATCCATTGTCGAAAATCATCAAATTGGTTATCCAATTTCGAAAGTTGTTCTACAGAAACCTCATGGAGAGCTTCTTCATCATTAAGAGGATTAGAGGAATTACCCATGTCCTCGTTAAAAAGGCCATTCAAATTAGGTTCCATCTCCTCAGTAATTAAACCTTGGAAAGACTTAATTCTAAGGCTTCGTCTAACGGGAATAGTGTAAGTAGGGCTTATTGTTGTAAAACTCATGCAATAAAGAGAGAGAGAAGATTTTGAATTTTATAGGTAGCAAATTTCAATAAAATCAGCCAATCTCCTAGATTTAAGTTGTTAAATACAATCAGGACAATCTCCCGAAATTTCGAAAAAAATGTCAGGGACCGTGGCGAACGGAGTGCACACGGTCCTCGCAACTTTTTTCAAAATTTTCAGGGATGAAAGTTATGATGATTTTAAAGCTAATCTGAAAAAATTGAGTGATTTTACGATCTGTAGATAGGCCAAATTAAAGTTGCAATCTCAAAATTGAACCCTACCAAGATTGTTGAAAAATACAAAATTTGAATTTTGAAAAAGAGAGGGAAACTGAAATTTTGAATTTTATGATTTTAGAGGAAATACTGAAAGCAATGCAGGCTTTGAAATTTAAAAGTTGACTCAATTTCATGCAAAATTCAAATTTGAAAGCGGAAATCAAAGTTGCCGCAATTAAACACTTAATTTCAAAAGTCACAAATTGTAAAAATTTGAATAAAGCATTGAAATTTCGAATGAATGCCAACACACTTTTCAGATTTAGGATAGTAAGGAACACAATTTTGATATGAATTTTAATTTCAACAATTTTTTGAATGATTATAAGCCTTTATCCAAGCAATCACTAGACCAACTTTGACTTAAATTTTGAAAGTGTTAGAATTGATGAAATCAACCAAAATTCTGGATTTTAGCAGAAAAATACAGTAAGATCTAGCTCCCAAAATTTCAGAAAAAATGTCGGGGACGATGGCACTTAGGGTGCACACGGTCCTCGCAACTTTTTTCCAAATTTTCAGGGATGAGAGATATTGTGATTTTGTTGCTGAATCCAAAGTTACAGCCGATTTGGAGGTGTTTTGATAAGTGAAATCATCAGTCAAAGGCTGAATCAAGAGGGTTTTAAAAATTAGGGTTTTAGCACTTAACCACTTAATTTTCAAAATTAAAGCACAAATATGAATTGACAATTTGCAATAGAAGGGTAGATCTGAAACAAGCATTAACAATTAAACCTTTCACAAGCCCAATTATTAAAAAGAAAATTTTAGGGTTTTTATGCAATCAACCTCTAAAATTTGCAAAAGATCAAACATGGAAATGTAATTAAGGAAGCAAATTTTTTAGATCTAACCATGAATAATCAGAATTAGGATGTTCACGTCAGGTTCACCAAAATGTAAAGCGGAAAAATCGAACCCTAGTTGTTCTCCCCTCCCCAACTCCAAGGAGAGAGAAGGGAGGTCACTAGGGTTGATGGTTTTCACTTAGGAGAGACTTTACATTCAAAAGAGGGGTTGAAACCGACGAGATCCAATCCCACACAATGCAAGACTAGGTTCTAAATGAGTTTCAAGGGTTGAGATAACAAGGATACCCTCTTTTGTAAAGAATGTAGATAGAATGATTGAACTAGGAATGCATGTAAAGTAAGAAAGATTCACTTATAAACAAAGATAGGGATACAGGATGAAGCTATGGACCTGGAATTAGCAGTAAAATGTCGAGACGATGCTGTTCTGCAAATTTGAGCAAAAGTTGATGGGACGATGGCGCCCGGAGTGCACACGGTCCTCCGAAAAATCCGCAAAACGAAGGGGGATCTGTTCGTCTCTGCACAAGGATTCCAGATCTTCAATTATAGCCGCGTACCTGTAACCTACACATAGAAAAGAGAGGACGATTGGGGGGTTAGGGATTAGGGGTTTGCCTTTAGGTCAAACCCCAGTTTTGGAATTAACCAAGAAATGAGAATGTTGTAAATGTAAATGTTTGTAATGTAAACAAGTACTGATACCTTGTTGTAAGAATGTTTGTATTCTTACATGCGAAGGTGTAATGTATGTTGTATGTTGTATGTGATCTCCTCTTCAATGGTTGAATCCTTGTCTTGAATGCAACACCTAGCCTTGAATGGAGACTTAGAATGCTCAATTGCTTGAAGGAATGCTTGAATGCTTGAATGTTTGAATGTTTGAATATCGCTTCCGCCTCTTGCTCTTGCTTATTTCCTTCCTCCCTTTCTAGGAGAGGAAAAGTAGTTTATATACTTGTCAATTAGGGTTGAGAGACTGATTTTCCCGACCTTAGGCCGACCTAGAAACAATATTTTCCAATTTGCAACCTTCAAGACCCGATGCCCAAAAGGAGACCGGGCCCAAAATAGGGCCAGGGACCAGGGTGCTGGGCGACATGGTCCCACCTCCTGGGACAGCAGGGTGCAAGGAGGGATCAGGCCAAGGTGCAAAAAGATGCAGTTTTTGGTGTCATAAACAGGTTTCGAGGTCTCCATTTAGGTTCAACATTGCGCCGCCATCGTGAAGACCCAAATGCAGTCGAAATTACAAGTGTCGCAATTTTAGGATGCTATAGAAAGAAAACATTACAATTTGAAGAAAGGGACAAATCTGTTAACCAACATTGTCACATGTCAAATACTTCATCAAATGATATGCCGCTTTTAGCCATTCTCCTGGAAGAGACATCCTCTTTGTCCCTTGCTTATCCACATTAAGAGGTCTATCATTTGGATGAGTAAATTCTGCCTGCGCGTTCCTTGCATCCTTGCATTCAGGAAAAATTCCCCATACCTTGGCAACCCTGTAACCTCCACTATCCTTTCTTTTGTAGCTACAACCCATAAACCCTTAATTGTATTTTCACCATTGCTGAATGCCTACATGAATTCTTGTGCAATTTCTTCATTAAAATCCTTTAATTTCAGGATATAATCAATCCACCCATTATTTCAAAAGTAGGGTTCATACTGGTTATCCTGTAGCAAGGCATCATGAGTTACAGCCTCACGGCGAATAGGCGCACCTCCCATGGCTACTTGGGCAAAAGAAAATTCTTGTTAAACCGCTATAGTAAATGCAAAGTGCCAAAATTCTTTATGAAACTTAAAAATCATGAACCGTATCCTGTAAAAACTTTATCGCGGGGTATCATTTATCTCAATTTATCTTACAGTACTCATACCCATGCTTGCTATAGGTTGTCACATCAATCCTGAATTCATTCCATAAGGATTTCAATTTAACACGAACCTTAAGTGACATGGACTCACTCTAGAATGTCATGGATAGGACACCTAGCTATGGAAAACCACATATTTAATCATAACACACCCCCAACCAAAAAAGGTGACACATGTGGAAAAGAACCGAGTTTAATAAAAATAGATTATGTGAATCATACATGATAATCGTCATAATGGATAAATAAATGCATGATTAAATAAAAATAGATAACATACGTACCTATAATCGTGCGAATTAATGCTGCAACAAAATGGTCATTAAAACATAATATGAGGTGGGGTGAAGTGAAGTGGATGATGTGGTAGAAAAATAGATGAGATGGGATGACATGAAGCGAGAAAATTTAAATGGAGAAAGGTATTCCCACAAAATGTGGAAATATTTATTACTGTTGCATGCAAAGAGTGATCTAGGACTTTGGGATGGGAAGTCCCTCTACAGAAGCTGCAGGAACTGTGGGAGGTGGCTGGATGTAAAATTGTTGTAGGAAGTCTTCTTTTGTGACAGGTTTGTGATAAAGACCCAATCCGTGACCATTTACCAAAAGTTTAAATTTAATAGGGTCTATGGTTGCTAACTGAACTGCTCCATTTTGGAAAACTTCAACAATTTCATATGGACCCAGCCAATGAGTCTGCAACTTCCCCATTGTATCTTTATACCTTGAATCATATAAAAGTGCCCAATCTCCAGATTTGAATTTCCTTTCTTTAATGTATTTATCATGCCATCTAATACGTTTATTCAGAACAACCTCTGTGTGTTGAAGAGATAGTTTCCTTATTTCATCTAGGGCATTGAGTTGCATGATTTGAGCTCTTTGTAATTCAAATAGATTCATATTCAACTGCAAATTTTTCCTAATAGTTTTGTGTTCAAAATCAATGAGCATCATTACTATATTTCCATACACCATTTCAAAAGATGCCCAAATGGCTTCTAGCAGTCTGCTTGACTAGTCTTTCTTATGGAGAGCTACTATATTTATGAGAATAGCCTCTAGTTCCCTGTTAGTCACCTCTACTTGACCATTTTCTTGAGGATTGTATAGAGCGGACTTCCAATGCCTGATATTATATTCATTAACCAAGGTTGTGATTAATGTGGAAGTAAATTGTGGTCCTTGATCTGTAACAATTTCTCTGGGCACTCCATATCTTGTAAATATTTCCTCATAGAGAAACTTAGTTACATTATTTTCTCTAGCATACTTCATTGATTTTGCTTCTACCCATTTTGTGACATAATAAGTGCATACTAGAATGCAGGATTTCCCATTAGAAGGGGGGTACACTTTAGAAAATGGAGGGATAAGATTAAGAGGTGTAAAAGATAGATGGTCGGCTAGGATTGGAGGGTAGGTGGTGTAGGAATTAAGAGATGAATGACATGTGTCATGGGTAGAAAAGGGTAATGAATTAATTAAACAAATAAAGATTTATTTAACTAATAGAAGAAATGGGATCAATTAAATAAATAAAATATTTATTTAATTTAGGAGAGGTACAATTTAAATAAATAAATGTATTTATTTAAATGAGGAAAAGGGATAGAAGAGGATACATGAATTAATTAAATAAATAAATATTTATTTAATTAATAGAAGAATTAGGCTTAAATAATTAAATAAATAAATAATATTTATTTAATTAGACAGGACAATTTTAGGTGTCTACATTTTGCCCCTCTTTGAGACAATGCAACTTGTTGCGTTGTTTCAAAGAAGATAAGATGAACTGATACAAAGTTGCCCCAAGATGGGAATGATATTCCCCCTCAAGAGATTGGATGAAAAATATCTAAAAAGATTGCAGACAATCTCTCGATGAGAAAGAAAGGCTAGAAAGGACTAACAAGATAGGATAGAGTGACAGAGTCACGGGATAAAGAAGGCTGACTCGAGAGTCTAGGGCTAGGGCAGTCTATAAGATAGACTACAAGGGAAAACATCCTCATTATCATCCACACACCTAAGAGATCAAAGTGCAAAGAGAGAAGAGAGCAGTTAGCAGCGATGGCATTGGTGCACAGATTCGATCGCGTTCGTCGATACTAGAGACTAGCCAGTGCAGGAGATCCAGTGAGTACCACAAAACCTCCTTGTACCTTGTTGCATTAATTGTTGTTACAAATGCATGTTAGGTAGGTCAATAAATGCATATTAGGTATGTCTAAGAAATTGTCAAGTAGGGGAAAAGACGTTAAGGTGCATCTGGGTAGGTTAGGCGCGTCTGTGTCGAGTGCAATTGTGTCTATGGTTTGAAAAGCTTTTATGTCAAATATGAGTGCGTTTGTGAAATGCAGGCGCTACTGCACAGGGCAGGCACATTTGTGCATGATAGAGGCACGTATGTGAAATGCAGGCATTTGTGGATTATGTAAGCACGTTTGTGTAATGAATGCGCGTTTATGTCTTCAAGGTCGAATCGACAGTTCTGTGATAAACATACGTTGTCGATTAAATAAGTTGCTGAGAGGATACACTCAAACAAGTCCTCTAGTGAATACTAAGATAACAAATAGTGCTAGGATTGACAATTTTGTGATAGAACATACATTGCCAATTAGGAAACTACTCAAGAAGATACACTCAAGCAGAGGCCCTAGGATAGAATAGAGCGAGGTACTTTGTAATGAACACGGAGTACCATAGAAATTGACAATTCTGTGATAGAACATACGTTATCAATTGGATTAAGCTGAAATTGACAATTTTATGATAGAACATACATTGTCAATTGGATAAGCTACTCAAGAGGATGCACTCAAGTAGGTGCTCTATAAGATAATATAAAAGCAACACTTTGTGATGAACAGGGAGTACTACTAGGATAAAGTGCCATATGATAGATATAAGCACTAGGATAAAAAATCAACACTTTGTGATGAACAGGGAGTACTACTAGGATTGATAGAATTGATTTTCTTGACTACAGGAGGACCTACCGATGCTAGAGTCACAAGAGAGATTCCCTTTGACTCAGGGATTACGATCATAGTTGACCTTGGAGGATAAAGCAACAGTGGAGGCCATGGGATTACGATACATTATGTATATGCCTAAGTTTCAAGTGAACATGGGATTGCTGACTACATTAGCCAACATATGGCACTCAGAGACATGCACATTTCATTTACCAATGGGTGAGATGACAGTCACCTTAGAGGATGTGTATGGGATACTGTGGATACCGTGGGGAGTTGGTTCCCTATGATTGAGAGGGAGATAGGGAGGTATTGAGACGAGTGTTCCAAGATCTAGGATTGGAGATGAGGGTAGGACATGTGGCCTAAGACACTATGACAACTACAAGATTGGCTCTACCGGTGGTGCTTGTAGGAGTGATTAGTGGGTTTCTCTGTCTAGACAGGGCGACACAAGGGTTGGTTGTGGGATGGGGGAGGACTCTAGAGACATTGGTGACTAAGCACACCAGGTTTGCATGGGGGTCGTGCCTGCTGACACACTTGTATTATGAGTTGCATCAGTTTGTGTATCATGGATCAGTGGGGTTGGGGTGTGGAGTGGCATTACTGTAGGTATGGGCATATGAGCATCTTCTGGTTATACGACCGATACACTTTAGAGGAAAGGGACATGGGTGCAGTTATGTGCATTTGTATGATATGATTACTTCCCAGCCAAAGATTGGGAGGCTAGAGTATTGGTGTCAAGTGATCGATGAGGTAGATAATGTGGTATGGAGGCCTTACCTAGATTATGAGGAGTGGGAGGATGATGCAGTGGAGCTGCCATATGTATTCAGGAGTAGGTATCTGATTGGGAGGACACCATATGTTATTGAGCGATAGCTGATTGATAGAGTATGCAGGCAGTTTGGCAGGATACAATGGATACCATGTGGCTCAGGGATGTATGCATGGATAGTGAGAGATTAGGCACATTTAGGTCCGTAACTGTCTTATGATTAGGCAGTGGAACACATGCAGGAGATGGTTGTGATGCCTTGGGATATTTGTGCAGAGGTGGAGGACGTAGGGATGGATGCTGAGTACAATGCATATTGGGCAGAGCATCCGTTTCCATGGTTGAAAGATCCAAAGGAGCTGATAGAGGGTGATGGTGGGGATGGTGGAGGTAGAGGTAGATGATGGAGGCGGGGTGCAGTAGTAGAGAGGAGGGTAGCTTGGAGGAGAGATGGAGGAGAGGAGAGACAGGTTCATGTAGTCAGAGGTAGAGGTGGACTACCTTTACAGGTGCTAGTAGCACAGATTCTAAGACAAGGACAGGGATAGGGACAGGGACAGGGATAGAGACAGGGACAGGGAAAGAGACAGACATAGGGTTAGCCATAGAGATAGGATGAGGAGAGAGGAGAGGACGAGGATGAGCTACTATCCTTGAGAGAGATCTGCTAGGGATAGGCAGATGAGATTTAGGATCTAGAGAGGGATGGGGCTAGGCTCAGGAGACAGCTGAGGGACATTGAGCAAGAGAGAGATCAGGCTATTCAGAGCTACACAGAAGCTGAGGCAGCACCGAGAGTAGGCAGGTAGGCAACAAAGCACACTGGGGCCGGATATGCCTATGTTCTACAAGCAGGGAAGGAGATAGTCTATTGGAGAGACTTGTAGTATGGAGTTGTGCCACTAGATCAATAGGCTAGGAGCTTCTGGAGACCATCACGGACTATGACGACCACTGGAGGGAGAGACAAGAGACAGGCATCTAGTGGTGGGGTCATGGGTCCTCCACGACCACCAGATAAAGGGGGCAAGAGAGATGATCTTGGAGTGGGGACTTCTAGGGCTCAGACTACTTCGAGGCTAACTGGCTTCGAGGAGGGAGTTCATCATAGCCTTAGAGGGCTCCCTATGTATCAGTTTTTGTACCATGTTTGTATGACGACACCTTCGGGTGATTTTGTAGCCATATGTATTTTGACATTATTGTATCATGACATAATTTTTGAGATATATATATATATATATATTTATATTTATATATATATATATATATATAAATATATATAAATATATATATATATATATATAAATATATATATATAAATATATATATATATAAATATATATATATATTTATATATATAATAATGGAAAACTATGGGGTGGGTGGGAAGATAGCCAGATTAGTCCTCCCACCCACCTCTGGGAATTACCCCTTTTGTCCTCCCACCCACCCAACAAGAATTATCTACCCATCCCCCACCAACTATATCCCCTCCCACCCCCCCTACAATTCTATGGGTCGTTCCGGTGGGTGGAATAAATCTGGGGGGGGGTGTTCATGTGGTTATTCTAGCGTATTCTAGCAAGTTGATGGCATGAACAAATTAATTTACACTTTAGTTAACCCCCAACTATAATTAGAGGAGGGTTAGCCCCCGACCTATTTGCCAAGGCTAGCAAGCTTCTTAATTGACTAATTAATGGCTTACTCTAGCAAGTTAATTAATTAATTAATTAAGGGTATTATCTATTTTGATTCTAGCAGGCTGATTAATGGCAGTGGGGGGATGAAGGTTGAGGGGAGTAGATAATTGGGTGTAGGAGCATTTAGGAATGAACATGGTGTATAGACGACGGGGTTTTGAAAACACTTCCCTAAAGAAATGATAGGCATCTAGATGAGAGAAGATTTGAGCACCTTCATCCTCCCACCCACCCGGAGAGAGAGGTGTTGGTGCGGATAAATTTCTCCCTCCACCCCTTCCCCAATAAGTAGGTTGAGTGCCTAACGCTCCCGGGTCGACTTAGCATTCACCATCTGTCCAAGAGAACCTAGATTTAGATCAATCCCCCCATATTTCTCAGCTGCTTCAAAATTCATCACAGGGTCCACCACCATCGCCATCGAAAAAAAAGGGTAGGCCAATGGAGATGGCCTGAAAGAAATTCAACAAGAACAACTACAACGCACCTGTAATGACAGACTGCTTCTTTCAGAGAATATTGTTGAGAATAACCCTTTCTATTTCATAGGGCGAGGGCCCGGGGACACTCTCCCGGCGTCCTATCTATAGTAGTGGGGAAGAGGGACTCCCCCTAGGGTCGAGCACCACATCTACCATTGCTATTATCGACCATAGTTCTATACGTGATATGACTAGACATGATGAAGATCCAGCAATAGCACCCTTACCCAAGGGGATTTGCTCCTGCTGCATCTTTAACAACTGGTTATGCTTTTGTTGGTTCCCCAAGGGCTGGATCACCGACTAGATCAATAGGATCGACTGATGCATCAATGGCCCCATAGAATTGTAGGGTGACAAGTTAAAGCTAACAGTGGGTAAAGATCAGCTGTGACCTCTACTGATGGATATGCTGGTCCTGGATCGACTTATGCTACTAGTGTGTCTGGTTATGCTTCTGGTTCAACTGCTTCACCGACTGGATCTACTGGTTATGGCTTTGCATCTGCTGTATCATGTATGGTAGTGATATGATATGATTATGTACAGGATGAGATGTATGACGTGTATATGATATACTAATCAATGGTGTGTGCGGAATGTGATGCAATTGTGATATCTATATGTATGTATGAAATGAGATATGCTAACATGTGATGATGCAGATGCAGACTACATCAAATGCAAATATTTTTGGCATGTCATTATACTTAGTCATGTGATAGCGGGTTACACGGACTCAAGAAGGATGATGGAGGTCAATCAAGAAAGGGGGATGGAAGATATAAGATATGGAAGTGAAAGAGTTCTCTGTTCCTTATCATCATTGAGATTTATTATGGAAAATAGGTTATGACAATCTAGATATAGGTTTGACCCAGAAAGTCATTTTACCTATTTGCATGGAGATCGGACAGTCACAAATAAGGAATGCCCTAGTTCATACTAGACTCACAGTGTCCTCATATCCTTGGACAAGTCATAGCATTAATAAGAGACAATCCACAGACAACAAAATAATAAGTGAACATATCCCATCCTCATCTTTCTAGTCAAAGACATCCTGGAGATATAATATCTAGTCAGAGACATCCCGGAAAAGATGAAAGACATGTCACCAAAAAGATAAAATCAAAAGAAAACCAAGACTTAACACCAACATCCACTGTAGTCCTCAAGTTTAGTGTCTCTTGTCACATGCATAAGTCTATTTGGTTGTGGTCACAATGTTTACTTTCACAAAAGGATAGATAGCATTGAACCATAATGTTGTATGAGTCCATTGAAAGAGTTGATTTTCTGAAGCCCACTGTTGTTGTTTACATCTCATCTAAATTGACTGAATGCAAGAAACTGACACTTTATGATGGAGAAGACATAACTTTATTGTGTATTGGGATACAAGTGATCTGTTATTGCAGATTGTGCGTGGATAGACTAAACAAAACTGGAAGAAACTGTACTCCTCGGAACGTGTGATGCTCTTAGTTCCGCACCCATCACTAGATTTAGGATTTTCCTTAGCCAGAGATAGGAACTGATTTAGTATGGATGGAAAGGGGTGGAAATGAAAGGATTATTATGAATGGCTAACCATTATTGGGTAGATCAATAACAAGCCATGATGGAAATGAGTAAGTTTATTATGGATGGATAGGCTATGAGTTTGTGCAAAGTGAAGGACGATATTGAATCTTGAATCTTGAATGAGGGAGGAGGAATGTCCCTACACATGGTGCCAGTAACCTGGTTTTCACCATGGTACTTGCTCAGGGCGCCACCGAAGTGGTTTTCACCATTGGATGAATTTGTTTCTCTTTTTTTTTTTCAATTTTTTTTGTGTGACAAGGCATGTTTGTCAGGTTTTCACCAAGTAATGATTTTTTGATTTTTATGATTTTTATGATTTTTTTGTATTTTTTATATGTTTTGATTTTTTGTATTGTTTTTTAATTAGGATAATCCAAAGAGCTATGTGTAAAACCTGTGAAGGTGCATGTTATTGATAGGATCCTCCAAAGGTTCTCCCTCTGGTATTGAAAGCTGATATGCACCTAATCCATAGACTACTGTGATGACATAAGGACCAAGCCAATTTGGTTCGAACTTGCCCTTCTTCTCTTTGTCTTTCTGATTTTTAGGATTTTCCTTGAGAACTAAGTCACCCACCTCAAATATACGAGGCTTAACCTTATGATTGTAGTTGTGACTCATTCTTTGTTGATAAGCCTTGAGGTGATTAAAAGTGGTTTATCTTAATTCATCCAATAGTTCTAGTTCTTGTAAGCGAGAGACCCTGTAGTCTTCATCACTGATAATGTTGTGTAAAGAGACTCACAAATATGGTAACTTGATCTCAATAGGAAAGATAGCTTCGACACCATAGACAAGTGAATAAGGCGTGGCACCTGTAGGTGTGCGAACACTTGTGCGATAAGCCCAAAGTGCGGGATTAAGTTGGATATGCCAATTTTGGCCAGCGTCATCAATTGTCTTTTTAAGGCTTTTGAGAATGGTTTCATTAGACACCTTAGCTTGACCACTACCTTGGGGGTAGTATGGAGTGGAGAAGCGAGGGTTAATATGCAAGCGATCACAAAGCTCACGAACATCTTGGTTCTTGAAGGGACGTTCGTTATCTATGATGATAGAAAGACGAATATTGTAACTACAAATGATATAGTTAAGAATTAATGTAGCAATCTGTTTTCCAATGACTTGGGTAAGAGGAATGACTTCAATCCATTTTGTAAAATATTATGTGGCAGTGATAATGAATTTGTGTCCATTGGAAGGAGGGTGAATCTTGCCTATGAGATCAAGTCCCCACTGACAAAAGGGCCAGGGAGTTACAATCGGTTGAAGTTCTTAAGCTGGCGCATGAATAAGGTCTCCATGAATTTGACATTGCTTACATTTCTTGACAAATTGATATGAATCTTTTTCCATACTGGGCTAGTAATATCCGGTCCTGATGAGTTTCTTGGCCAAGGTGGGACCACTCGAATGTGGACCACATATACCTTCATGGACTTCTCGTAACGCAATCTGAGCTTCATCCCCTTCTAAACATCTAAGAAGAGTGACATTTAAACCTTGACGGTAAAGGGTATTGGCTAAAATGATATATCAAAAAGATTGGCGAATGAAAATACAATGCTGGTTGTTGGATAGGTCGGGAGGAAGGATATTGTTACGAAGGAATGTGAAAATGGAACCATATAAATGGGAATCAGGACCAATGACATGTATCGTCTCAGCAAGAGTGATCTCATATGAGGGAACCAAAAGGTTGCCTACCAAGAACTCATAGCGGGTCTCATTCTACGGTAGATCAATTAGTGAGGCAATAGTAGCCATGGCATCTGTAGCTCGATTGAATTCTCTTGGTATCTGCTCAAAGGTTATCTTTATGAAATATTGCTTGAAGTCATCTACCATTTTCTTGTAGGGCATTAATTTTTCATCTTTTGTTTGGTAGTCATTGGTTGCTTGACGAATTACAAGTTGAGAGTCCCCAAAAACATGAAGTTCCTGGATCTTCCATTGAACTGCAATTCATAATCCAGTTGTTAATGCCTTATATTCTGCTATATTATTAGTGGAAGGAAATGACAATCGATATGATTTAGGAATGGAATCCCCTTGAGGTGTGATAAAAAGGATGCCAACTCTTGCACCATATTGCGTGTATGAGTCATCAAAGTATAGCTTCCAAGGCTTCATGCGTGATACCATCATAATGGATTCATCTGGAAACTTTGAAGTTAGAGGAGCATCGTCAATCATGGGTGCATCTACCAACTGATTTGTGATAGCTTGTCCTTTTATTGCTTTTATGTCCACATATTCAATGTTGAATTCACTCTAGATCATAACCCATTTAGCTAGTTTGCTAGTGAGCATCGCCTTATTAAGAAGATACTTCAATGGATCTATCCTTGCAACCAGCTTAGTTTTATGAGTTAGCATGTAATATCGTAATTTTTGCGATGCAGAACCACAACAAGACACACACACACTCAATTGGTGTGTAATTAAGCTCATAACCAACCAAAGTATGACTGATGTAATAGACTGCATTTTCTTTGCCTTCAATGTCTTGTTGCACCAAGAGTTCCCCCAGTGCTATTTGTGTAGCTGATATGTAGAGTAACGGGGGTTGTTCTGGAATTGATGGCATCAAGACTAGTGGATTCAGAAGATGATCTTAAGTAGCATTTAACCTATTGTTTATGGTGAAAGTGGATAACAACAATGTTGAAAGACTAAATGAATTCAACCACAAAACCCTAGCCTAACAACAACAAAGATCCACCATAACATATGAAGATTACCTAAGACAATGCAAATCAAATGAAATCACAAAGATTATACCATCACATGTCCAATAGGGGTTGAATCTCCATTCTTCCTATCTCCATTGATCTTGCTTGATATATTTGCTCTTAGATTTTATATGTGCACAAGAGCTCAACAAAGAACGGAAATGTGGTTGCAAGTAGGATCGCATATGAAAGTGCAAAAGGTGTAGTGCAGTCGAGTAATCAAGGAGTTAGGGTTTGATAATGAAGGAAGCATCTCCTTATATAGAAGACACTATAAGAAATGGAGGGATAAGATTAAGAGGTGTAAAAGATAAATGTTCAGCTATGATTAGAGGGTTGGTAGAGGAAATAATAAAATAATGAGAGGGTAGGTAGTGTAGGAATTAAGAGATGAATGACATGTGCCATAGGTAGAAAAGGTTAATGAATTAATTAAATAAATAAAGGTATTTATTTAAATGAGAAATAAGGATAGAAGAGGATAAATGAATTAATTAAATAAATAAAGATTTATTTAATTAATAAAAGAATTAGGGTAAAATAATTAAATGAATAAAGATATTTATTTAATTAGACTTTACAATTTTAGGTGTCTACATTTTGCCCCTCTTTGAGACAATGCAGCTTGTCGTGTTGTTTCAAAGAAGATAAGATGAACTAATACAAAGTTGTCCCAAGATGGAAATGATATGCCCCCTCAAAAGATTGGATGAAAATGTCTAGAAAGATCGCAAACAATCTCTCAATAAGAAAGAAAGGCTAGAATGGACTGACCAGATAGAATAGGGTGATAGAGTCGCGAGATAATGAAGACTGACTCAGGAAATGAGGGCTAGGGTAGTCTATAAAATAGACCACGAGGGGAATACATCCTCATTGTCATCCACACATCCAAGAGATCAGAGTGTGGAGCAAGAATAAAGCAGCAACAGTCAGCAGCGATGGCATTGGTGCATAGATTCGATTGCATTGATCGATTTCAGAGGCCAGCCGATGCAGGAGAGCCAGTAAGTACCACCAAAACCTCCTTGTACTTTATCGCAATAAATGTTGTCATTAATGCATCTTAGGTAGTGCAATAAATGCAGTTTTAGGTAATGTCAAAAAACGTTGAGGTGTGTCTGCGTTGGTGCTAGGCGCGTCTAGATTGGCTAGGTGCGTCTGTGTTTGTGCCAGGTGCGTCTATGAATGAAAAGGTATCTATGTCAAATGCGAGCACGTATGTGCAGAGTAGGTGCGTTTGTGTATTTCAGGTGCGTCTGTGCAGAGCAGGCGCATTTGTGCAGAGCATAGGCATGTCTGTGTATTTCAGGCGCGTTTGTGTAGAGTAGGCGCGTTTGTGCAGTATGTAAGTGCATTTATGTGTTAAAATGTGTATTTATGTCTTCTAGGGAAAATCAATAGTTCTGTGATGAACATACGTTGTCGATTGGATAAGCTACTGAGAGGATACACTCAAGCAGGTCCTCTAGGGAAGACTAAGATAGATCGAGGCACTTTGTGATGAACAGTGAGTACCAAGACATAGTACTTTGTGATGAATAGGGAGTACTAATATGAGAAACACTTTGTGATGAATAGGGAGTGCAAAACACGTAGTACTTTGTGATGAATAAGGAGTACCACTAGGATAAATAGCAACACTTTATGATGAACAGTGAGTGTCACTAGGATAAATAGCAACACTTTGTAATGAACAGTGTCACTAGAATAAATAGCAACACTTTGTGATGAATAGTGAGTGTCACTAGGATAGAGTGCCATATGATGGGTATAAGCACTAGGATAAAGAGCAACATTTTGTGATGAACAATATGATGGGTATAAGCACTAGGATAAAGAGCAACATTTTGTGATGAACAATGAATGCCATTTTGACTGACACAGTTGATTTGCTTGACTGTAGGAGTACCCACCTATGTTGGAGTCACGAGAGAGATTCCCATCGACTCAGAGGTTACGACCAGAGCTGACATTTGAGGACAGAGCCACGATTGAGGTTATGGGTCTAAGATTTATTCTGTATGTGCCTGAGTTTCGGGCGAACATGGGTTTGCTGACTGCACTTGCTGAGAGATGGCACTCTGAGACTTGCACTTTTCATTTGCCAATGGGTGAGATGATAGTCACCTTGGAGGATGTTTATAGGATTCAGAGGATACCGATCGATGGGGCGTTGATACCCTATGATCGAGATGGAGATAGGGATGCCCTGAGATGAGTGTTCCAGGATCCAGGACTGGAGATGAGGGCAGGACATGTCGCCTGGGATACCATGACAGCGACAAGATTGGCACTACCAACGGTGCTGGGAGGAGTGATCAGTGGGTTCCTCTGTATCAGTTTTGTACCATTTTATATGATGATGTAGACACCTTCGGGTGATTGTAGCCATATGATTTTGACATCATATATATATATATATATATATATGAGAGTCATCCTTGCGGCGACTATATGCATGTGTGCCTATATGATGAGATGTTTCTATGTGATGGTTATGATATGGATGCAAATATGTACATGATGAAATGCAATATTTTTTTTGTTCTTTTATGTTTTTAATATGTTATGCCAATGCAAATGTGAATGTATGAAATGCAAATGAATATGATAATGCAAATGATTATTTACATGATGAAAATGTAAAATGTGCTAATATGTGTTGTGTGCAGGATGTGATGCAATTGTGATACCTATATGTATGTATGAAATGCTTAATATGTGGTAATGCAGGTGCAACTACATGAAATGCAAATGTTTTTGGGTGTGTCATTATACTTAGTCATGTGATAGCAAGCTACATGGACTCAAGAAGGATGATGAAGGTCAATCAAGAAAGGGGGATGGAAGATAGAAGATATGAAAGTGGAAGAGCTTCTTGTGCGTTATCATCATTGAGCTTTATTATGGCAAAATAGGTTATGACAATTGAGGCATATGTTTGACCCATAAAGTCATTGTACCCGTTTGCATGGATATAAGATAGTCTCAAACAAGGAATGCCCCAATTCACACTAGACTCACAGTGTCCTCATATCCTTGGACAAGTCATAGCATTACTAAGAGACAATCTACAGATAACAAAAGAAGGTGACGATACCCCATCCTCGCCTTTCTAGTCAAAGACATCCTGGAGATAGAATCTCTAGTCAGAGACATCCTGGAAAAGCTAAAAGACATGTCACCAAAAGATAAAATCAAAAGAAAACCAAAACTCGACACCAACATCCACTGTAGTCCTCAAGTTTAGTGTCTCTTGTCACTTGTATAAGTCTTATTTGATTGTGGTCACAATGTTTACTTTCACAAAAAGTATAGATAGCACTGAACCATGATGTTATCTGAGTCTGTTGAAAGATTTGATTTGTTGAAGCCCATTGTTGTTGTTGTGTCTCATCTGAAACTGACTGAATCCAAGAAACTGATACTTTATTGTGGAGAAGACAGAACTTTATTGCTGATATGTGATGCAAGTGCTTCTTTATTGCAGATTGTGCGCAGATAGAATGAAGGAAGCTGGAAGGAATAGTACTCCTCAGAACGTGTGATGTTCTCAGTTCCACACCCATTACTAGACGTAGGATTTGCCTTAGCCACAGATAGGATCTGATTTATTATGGATGGAAAGGGGTGTAAAAGAGGGATTATTATGAATGGCTAACCAATCTAGGGTAGATCAATAACAAGCCATGATGGGAATGGGTAAGTTTATTATGGATGGATAGGTTGTGAGTGTGTGCAAAGTGAAAGGATGAGATTGAATCCTGAAGGAGGGAGGAGAAATGTCTCTACACATGGCGCTGGTGACCCATTTTTCAGCATGGTACTTGCCCAGGGCGCCACCGAAGTGGTTTTCACCATTGGACAAAATGTTTTTCTTTACTTTTTGTTTTTTTTCAATTTTTTTTTTTTTGTGTGTCACAAGGTGCTTGTTTGCCAGGTTTTCACCAAGTAACCATTTTTTATTTTTATGATTTTTTTGTATTTTTAATA
Source organism: Cryptomeria japonica (assembly GCF_030272615.1). NCBI lineage: Eukaryota > Viridiplantae > Streptophyta > Pinopsida > Cupressales > Cupressaceae > Cryptomeria > Cryptomeria japonica. The sequence goes on along the minus strand of NC_081405.1, from coordinate 684,834,943 downwards.
AAATTTTTTTTTTTTGTATTTTTGAATTGGGATACTCTTAAGAGCTATATATAAAACTTGTGAAGGTGCATGTTGTTGATAGGATCCTCCAAAGGTTCACCCTCAGTGGTTGAGAGCTGATATGCACCAGATCCATATGTTGTTGTGATGATGTAAGGACCAAGCCAATTTGGTTCGAATTTTCCTTCTTTTCTCTGTCTTGCTGATTTTTAGGATTTTCTTTGAGAAATAAGTCACCCACCTCAAATGTGTGAAGCTTTACCTTGTGATTGTAGCTGCATTGTTCCTTGACTGAATGATGTGTAGCTTGAGTGTCTGTCTTCCTTGATAAAGGAACTGAGATAGAATTACTAGTGTGTGGACTATATAGGCCCGTATGTGTGTCACTTGAAGAAGTTTGGGCATCCCTGCTAACAAAGTCCTTTAAGGAAGCTCCATTAAAGGTCCATGATGTATCGTCGGAAGGGAAAGGATGTGTGGAACAAGTAGATGAGTTATGAAGGCTTATGACTGTGAAAAGAAGTGAAAGTAGGATAGCATGATGGAGACTTAGGATCAACAAGTGTTCTTTTTTACTTGAAATTGTAGAACTTTTGCCCCTAGTTATTTTGATATTAGGGGAGATCAACTCTTGTTCCTTTTCTTTCATAGGATTTTTATCCTTGACTTTGATTTTTGCAGAGTCCAATAGCTTTTGATTTTGATTTGGACTAAAGGACTTCTCTTTATTTTTGACTTTTAGATTTTTCTTTTCAAAGCTTGATTTTTTTATCCCCAATTAGTAAGGGCTTTTCTAATTCTTGTTGATCCAAGTCTAGGAGCAGAGTGGAAATGGAACGAGTGGATGAAATGGTAAAGCTATGTGATTTCTCAAAAGAGTTGACGATACGCTCAATAGATTCTTTGTTGGAACCACTCTTTGGACTATTGATATCAAGAGTTGCTTGCACCACTAGAGGAGATTTGCATTCAGACTTAGTAGCCACAACACTAGGTGGTTCACACCCAATTCCTTGGTCTTGCATATTGCTTGTAGACTATTCCTGTTAACTGAATACCTTAGGAGATAGTGGGAGTTGATCAACATGAAAGATATACTCACCACATCCCAGGTCTTTAATCTTGAATTTTTCTTTGATCTCTACTTGTTTTGATGTAGAAGCTTTCAATGATTCTGGATCCACATATGCCGATGAAGGAATAGCCTCTCGATTGGCTGGAATTATTATTTCTGATCTAGGTCGCAGATTGTTGCAATATATGAATATATTTGGGTCAGCTTTGACAGTCACTTCAATTCCATTGTGAGGAAACTTGATACATCAATGATATGTAGATGGGACTGCGCTCATCTCATGAATCCATGGACGTCCTAGCAATATGTTGTATGTGAGCTCTAGATCAAGGACTTGACAAACCACATCTTTTGTAATTGGCCCAACCTTGAGAGGCAAGATGACTGTGCCTTTGGATGAACGCTCTTCATCATCATATGCCTTGATGGTAATTTTGTTTGTAGAATTCGTAGCTTTATCTAATTATCCCAATTGTTTAATAGTGCTCAATGTACATATGTTAAGACCAGCTCCTCCATCTATTAGGACTCATTTTATTTGATGTTTGTGTAGGAAGGCTTCAATGTGTAAAGGTGCATTATGTGGTTGGCTCACGAAGGCGTCATCGGCTTCTGTGAATGTAAGGGAGTGTGGAATGGAAAGGTATCCCAACATGGCTTGAAACTGGTCCACATTCAGATCAGTAGGGATAGAAGTGTCTCTCAAGATTTTGTCAAGAATGGCTTTATGTGCGAGGGATATACGTAAGAGCTCAAGGATTGAAATAAGCGCAAGTGTCTTCCCTAACTGTTCTACAAGATCGTACTTAGGCTTGGTTGATGAGGAAGCCGTGTTTTTAGCTGGAGCACCCTACAAAGTGAATTTACCTCAATGAGTTGTGACATTACATTCAAAGGTAGGTTCGAAAGAAGATCCAATGCCTTTTAGGACAATCTTGGGTCTTTGGGTAGAATTCTAAAGTGTTTTGTCCTTGATGATAATGGTAGAGACATAATTGTCCATCAAAATGTGATTGATAGTTGAATCATAGTTATAGAATGCTCTGGTATAGTTGGTTTGGTCATTTGTGGCTTTAGACTTTCCCTTGTCATGCTTTGGAAATGTTTCCTTAAACATTTCATGTTCTTGGTTGGATGAGTGTCTTTCAATTTCAATGTCACCTCTATCAATGAGATCTTGTATGATGTTTTTTAGCCAATGACAATTTCCTATCTTGTGTCCCTTGCTCTTATGAAATTCACAATACTCATCATCATTCCACCAATTTGGTTTGACCTTTGGTTCATATGGAGGAAAATCTGGAACTGTGATTATCTTGTTTGCCACTAGCTTTTTGAAAACTGACTCAAGTGGGAGTGTACTTCCTTCGTGACTTTGAAGTTGTTTGAGTATTCACTTGATTGTTTGTAGAGCTTGATCCAAAAAAAATGATTTTTGGTTGTATTGTATTGGCATCCACAACACCATCATTGACAGTGTTCTTGTTTTTATTCCAAAATCTTGGCTTATCTTTTCCTTTAAAGTCATCTTTGTTTTCCTTGAATAACTTAATGACTCCTTGTTCAATTAGGACCTTCTCTGTTGCTAAGCCTTTTTTAGACGTCCCTAAAAGTGGACAAACAAGCTTTTCTTAGGTCATAACCAATGTCTTTGTTAACATTCTGGGTGAACATCTCTACCATTTGTTATTGTGGAATTTCACAAGAGCATCTGCTGGCTAGATTCCTCCATCTTTGTAAAAATGATGAAAAAGACTCTCCATCTTTTTGCTTGGTGTTGCACAAAGTAGTGACTGATATGTCTGTCTCTATGTTGTAGGAGAAATGCTGGATAAATGCCTCTACTAAGTCACCCCATGACTTAATTTCAGGTGGGAGTTGAGAGAACCATTCCATAGCTTGATCACCTAAGCTTTGTGGGAATAATTTCATCAAATATGTCTCTTCTGCTGCTACCTCAATGCAAGCTATGAAAAACTATCTTATATGTGCCTTAGGATTCCCTTTGCCTCTATACTTATCAAACTTAGGTGTCACAAAGTGTGTAGGAAATGGAGGCATTGGAATACTTTTGTCAAATGGATAGGGACATATGTCTCTCATTGTGTAAGTTGGCTTCAGTGTATTTATGTTCTCCATTTTCTTTTGCAAGTCCTTAATTTGTTGTTCGAAATTGTTCTTAGGTGGAGACCGACTTCTTGGACCATACCCCATGCCTGAACCACCGAGTGGAGGAGGAGCATGTTGCATATATGGATTATATTGATCATACACATGTTCATATGGAGGAGGTCTATAATGATGTTGCGTGTATGGACCACCTGGTATAGAGTCATGATGAGGAATGGAATATCTACTTTGTCCATGTATACCATACTCTATAGGCATTTCATGAGTTTGTTCTAGTGCGTTGCCCCCAAATTTGATGCGGGGTTTCCTTGTGTCCAAATTTTGAACATGCCTTTGAATATCCAATTGCTTTGGTGGTTGATCCTTAGCATTTGTATGTGATTGAGCATATTTTTCTGCATAAGACTCCCATAATGGTTTGCGAAGGTGAGTATCATATGCTTGACCATGTGTATGTGGGACCTCTGATTTTTGAAACAAAGATGATGGCAATTCAAGCACCATATGTGGTCCTCTATTGCCTCCACTATTAGGCCTCCTTTTATCCATGTTGGAGTGAGTTTGTTGCAAAGGTCGATTTTCCATTATTTGAGACATGTCAAAATCATGAGGTATCTTGGCTCCACTTTGTGCTATCATTTGTAAGAAATATTGTCTATCCCTCCTCATTATTTCCTCAACCAATCGACTGAAACAGGGATCCATAATGCAGTCTTCCACTTCTGCTGAATGTATTGAAATGTTGTCCATATTATCATTGTGTGTATCATTGTTGTTTATAGTGTCCATGTGCTCAACATTTGGAATGTTTCTATAGGCATCCATGTCAGGTAATGTAGTATGATCATAATTGAAAAAGACATCATTGTCATACTCATAGGAACTCATGTTTGCGAACTCTTGATCCTCTTTAGCTTCTCTCCTAGATTTTTGGGAATGAGTTTCAACCATGAACTAGGTATTGACCAAGATGTGTGAGACTAGATGAAAATGGAAAGAGTATGGAAGACCAAGAGTTGGATGGAATGTAAATGAATCTGAGGTTTACTTGCAATGTCCAAAGTGTAAGACCAAGTATGCATGTAGTAGAGTAGGTGTGACTTCCAAAGAGATGAGAGTTTCTCTTGATGAGGTAAGTTGACCTTGACTCTAAGTAAGACCAAATGAGACCCAAAGGTGATAGACCTTAAAGAGGGACCACTTAGCAAAATGTTGTTGTGTGTAATGTGTTGACAAAGTATGATGAGGACAAGAAAGTGACCTTTTGACTCAAGTTTAGACAAATGTGAATGTAATGTAAGGTGTAAAGCAATCATGAACTTTGTGAGACCCAAAAATAGGTTGAATGCTAGATGAAAACCTGGAGAAATAACTTAGGAAGCTCAAGAATTTTGAAATTGATTGCTCTTGTTTGTTGGACTATAAATTTTTTCAATTTGTGAAGTTGTTGTTGTGACCAAATCTGAATTTTTTGACTATTTTTCGTGACAAGAGGACATAATGTTGATGAAGACTCAATGTTTGCAAGTGTTTAGACTCAAAATGACTCAAAGAAAGTGTGTTGTTTCATGTAAAAAAATTTTGCATACACTTGAAGACACAAAAGACACAATGTTTTGATGTTTGGTCTTGAATGTTTGATTGTTCAAAATAAGACAAGCACAATTCTTATGGTTGGCCAGGACAATAGTTGTTGATCCCACATGGAGTTTCCCCTGAGGCTACGCTATTCAGAGTGGATACTTAGATGCTTGACCCCACTGGCTCCACCCTCGACACTCACTTCTTAGGGCAGCCAAGCATCAGTCCCCATGAAAACTCCCTGTGGCGAACTTTGTATCTCTACTAAGAACCGTATGTGTGTGGGCCGCTCTAGAGGTTCGACCTCCTGCCCCAACAACTAGAAGGATTTTGGTTTCTAAAACAAAAAGGTGCTAGTAATGGTATCCGTTTGTGTGGCCATACATGCAACACTTTCAACTCTGTAAATACAGAAGGCTCCTAGCCAGTAGGGGTTACACCCTACAAATGATCAAATAAATTTGATCAAACGGGTTTATGGGGAGACATAGTGTCGGTATGAACTAATCAACACACGTTATCCATAGTTTTCACCATGAATACAGTTGTTTATAGTGGTTCGGAAGAGGATGGCTTTTCCTCGCTACCACTTGGGTCGTTCTCTCCTCACTAGTAGTCCTAATCACACGGGGAGACAAGCCCTCTAAAGATGAAACAAAAAGAGCCTATTGCTCAAGACACAAAAGACACTAGTTCAATTTTAGAGCACCAATTGAAGTGTTTGCTAATCTATGAAAACAAGGCACACAATGAAATATCAAAAACTCTTGCCAAGGTCCTGCAACAAAGATCTATTAGTAGTTTGGATTGTTTCAAATGATCACCCCTTCCTGCAAGCACACAAGTTAGGTAAATTTTAGATCCAAAAGACTTTGTGAAATAGGGGCCTTCAACAATGAGTTTTGTTGACCAATTCAAATATATGATTCATCATAAAAAAAGCCCACTTATAAAATTTCAAAATATTTCCAGAAATGTAAGAAAATCCAAAAAATTTGCTAATTTGCTCCAAAAATTAAATTTTTATGAAAAATCATAAAAAAATCATATAAAATGCAAAATCAATCTAAAAAATCTAAAATTTTTATTGGACAGTCCTGATGGTCTTCCAAACCTACATAAAAAAAATTCCGCAACAAATCTAAGCAGTTTGTGAGATATGAGTAAAATAATGCAAAACACTAATTTTCAAAGATCTGATTTTTGAGGAATTATTTTGCATCAAATTTAAAATCACAAAGAACAGAGCCTATGTATAATTTTGAGAGATTTCCAAAAATGTAATAAAATCTGAAAAATTCTCTCATTTTGTCTCAAAATTAATTTTTTTATGAAAAATCATATAAAATGAAAATTTGATCCAAAAATTTTGAAATTTTTACTGGACACTTCTAATAATTTTCATGACTTGCAAAAAAAATTATTATGCTAAAATTCAAAGCTATTTGTGAGATCTGATCAAAATAAGGAAAAACCCTAATTTTTAAAGATCCAATTTTTAGGGAAATATTTTGCATCAAAATTAAAATCACAAAGAATAGATCCTGTGTACAATTATGAGAGATTTCCAAAAATGTAAGAAAATTGGAAAAATTCACTCATTTGCTCTCAAAATTAATTTTTTATGAAAATTCATAAAAAATTCATAGAAAATTAAAATATGATCCAATAGATCTGAATTTTTCTTTGAGAGGTCTTGATACTGTCTTCAACCTGCAAAAAAAAATTGGTGCAAAATTTACCAGCCGTTTGTGAGATATAATCAAATCTCTCCAAGATCTTGATTTTGTGTCCAAAACCCTAGTTGCACAAGGTTATTCTCCAAATTGTTTTACAAAACAGCAATATATGGTTAGAAAAACCTGCAAAAACACAGATCTAACAAAAATCCATGTCTCATGGGGCATGCCAAAATGTTTATGGTGAAAATGGATAACAACAATGTTGAAAGACTAAATGAATTCAACCACAAAACCCTAGCCTAACAACAACAAAGATCCACCATAACATATGAAGATTACCTAAGACAATGCAAATCAAATGAAATCACAAAGATTATACCATCACATGTCCAATAGGGTTTGAATCTCCATTCTTCCTATCTCCATTGATCTTGCTTGATATATTTGCTCTTAGATTTTATATGTGCACAAGAGCTCAACAAAGAACGGAAATGTGGTTGCAAGTAGGATTGCATATGAAAGTGCAAAAGACATTGTGTAGTCGAGTAATCAAGTAGTTAGGGTTTAATAATGAAGGAAGCATCTCCTTATATAGAAGACACTATAAGAAATGGAGGGATAAGATTGAGAGGTGTAAAAGATAAATGGTCGGCTATGATTAGAGGGCAAGTAGAAGAAATAATAAAATAATGAGAGGGTAGGTAGTGTAGGAATTAATAGATGAATGACATTTGTCATAGGGAGAAAAGGTTAATGAATTAATTAAATAAATAAAGATTTATTTAATTAATAGAGGAAGTGGGATAATTAAATAAATAAAGTATTTATTTAATTTAGGAAAAGGATAATTTAAATAAATAAAGGTATTTATTTAAATGAGAAATAAGGTTAGAAGAGGATAAATGAATTAATTAAATAAATAAAGATTTATTTAATCAATAGAAGAATTAGGCTAAAATAATTAAATAAATAAAGACTAGATAATTTTAGGTGTCTACACCTATCATTTGATTTCTTGGTCGATCACCAAGAATGGTTTCATGGTTCCCTTCACCTACCTCGATCTACTCAAATATTTTATTTTGGAACTCTGTTGTCCATTTGACCTTGAGCCACAAACCTCTATTGCACACCCCGTGAATCACGCAGTCGACATAAATGTCGACATATCACCTTCTACCTCGTCGCCTGACACTTTACCAACTCAAAATGTCAACCTGTGCATGCATGCCACTTCAACTCCACATAATAAATTTTTCTTCTCTATCTCATCTACAAAACCTAGACATGATGTCCTTATAAATTAATCTGTTTTCATGTCAGTCCAATAAGATTAGACTACAAGTTCCTAGGTATAGTGCATCTAGACACATTTGGTAACACGACACAAAAACACTGCCGAAGTGTCAGTGGGTGATAACTCATCACACATTACAATAATACCGGTTGGTAACTCATCACAAATGTATATCGTTTAATACAATATACCAATTATTGGTTGTAAAAAATGAAGACTGGAATATCGTAGTGTTCTGATAAAAAAAAATGACTACTGCTCGGGTCCTTCGTTCCGCTTGAGATCCTTGAACCGCTTGAGGTCTTCAATCAATCTGTGACCGGTAAACCATCTTCTGCAAAATATCGATAGTCTAAAGACTACATATTCAATGACATACAATACCGGTTGAGCATAACTCATACATCAAGTAAGTGTGTGTCCATCAATGACAATAAAAAATACCAACAATCTCCCCCTTTGGCATTGATGGCAACACTTAGGAAAATTTTGACATCAAAGTGTTTTACAAAAAGCATCAAAATCAAAATTACTCCCCCTAAGCATATATACTCCTTCCTTTGCAAAAATTAAAAGTTTGTGCATCAAATGGTAACATTCACCAAAATTTTAATGTACACTACTCCCCCTTTGCCAACAATGACAAAGTTATGCAAAGTAACCCTTTTATAAAATAAAACAGAGTTCATGGCAATAAGGAATGAAATTTCTCAAAAATATCTTTAAAGGTCTGCATAAAAGTCTTCATGTTCGATGACCATGACTCAAGTAGCGAGGTAGCAATCTCACTTTCAGTCTTCATCTGAAATGCCAGTTCTTTGATTGCATCTATGGTACTCATCTCTTGAGTTACCGTGATAGCTTCCAAGTTGAGAAAGCATCTCTAAAGAACCTGTAGTGATGACAATAGGAGCAGTTGAAGCTCCTATAGATCTTGAGTCTGGTTGCTGATTTCTAAGTCCATCTTGACAATCTAATGCTGAAAATGATTAAGAGTTTGTCCATAGACAGTGAATAAATCATAAGACATCTTGAAGTTGTAGATGTATTCTTGTACCTCTAATTGGAGTTGAGCTTTCTGTTTGAGCACATCTTCACAAAATAGATGGGGTTGGCAGATTTTACTCAAAAGTAATTTACCCTCACCCATAGCAACAATGATATCATCCTTTTGCTTCAGTAGTTGTGTCCTGAGTTCATTCATTTGCTTGACTAAGGCAATATTGAGTGCCTTTTCATGGTTCTTTCTTGCAATTGCTTGAGCAACATCCTCCAAGCATTGTACCTAGTCCTCCACTATAGTACAAAGAATTTTGAGCTTGGATAGAGAGGAGTTGGTACTGGGGAGGTTAGTACCGGGATTCAGACTGGTAAGGGTATCAACAACAATTTGTATGACATCCTGTTCTTTCTTCTTCCGCAATTCTTCCAGTCTCTCCTATGCAAGTTTAATGCTTCAGAGCAGCTTAGACTCATCTGCTGATTGAGTCAGACATGCAAGAGTTAGATCAATAGGATTGGTGGAGTCAACCTACTTGGTTTGATCATCGGTTGTCGTAGGAGTCTGCCCTCCTTCTTTGCCCTTGATCTCCGCTTGTTTTCTGTTCTCTGCTTCTTTCTCTTCTTCCACTCTTTTTTGTTCTTCTTCTTTTTTCTTCTCCGACTCTTTCTTTTTCTCCTCTTCTTGTTTCTTCTCCACTTATTTCTTCTTCTTATCCTCTTCTTACTTTTTCTTCTCTTCCTCCTTCTTTCTTTCTTCTTCCTTTCTCTTTTCTTCTTCTTTTCTCTTTTCTTCCACTTTTCTCTTGTCTTCTTCTTTCCTCTTTTCTTCTTGTTTCCTCTTTGCTTCTTCTTGCCTTGCTTTTTCTTCTTGTTCTTTCTCCACTTTCTCTTTGTCTTGTTTCTCTTTCTCAACTTTTTCTTTGTCAGGAGTGACATCCTCATTATCTAATGCATCAATATCAATAGGTTCATTTTGTTTTGTCATTCTTTCACCTTGATTGTCAAATACCTCATCCAGTTTGACTGAGGATGGGTCAGGTTCTTGATCAGCCTGCCTAGTGGCTTCAGAGATTTGGTGCATTTTGACAGTAGCTTTAACCTGTATATGTGTATCTTTTTCTACTTCAGAGGTTTTACCTTCTAGTAACCTGAGTTGCCTTCTTCTCATAAAGAAAATGCCTTTGTACTTATCAACAATTTCAAATAACTCAAAATTTGAAGCATCAGGAAAGTACTGCGCAAAACTTTTCTCCCCGATCTCTTGTTCTCTTTCAATGACAATGTGTCATTCATTATCCAAAGAATCATACAAAGAATTTAGAGTAACATTTTTAATCTCAAAAGGTGACCGATCGTTAGTACATAAATATTTAATGACCTCCTATTCTACATCCTCTTTCTCACTATCATTAAAGTCATCAAAATATTCCTTTAAGTCATCAAGCACTTTCCTCCTAATATTATTTATTGTCCTCTGACAATGTGTCATTGGTTTATAAGAAGTACTATCTATATTTACCGGTGCAGAAGTTGCTGGTACATTACTAGTAGACTTTGACTTTTTGCTTGATTGCCTTATTTTCTTTATTTGAATCTCCGGTTTAGTGTCTTCTGACTCCGGTGAGTGAGTCCTAGATTTCCGCTTCCTTTCAAATAATTTTGCTAGAATAATCTCAAGTTTCTTTTTGGCTGGTGACCGTTTAGTCACTTTTGGACTGACAGATGTAACCGATGTTGATACCGATGGCACTACTTTGCTTTTTTTCTGCTTCGGTTCTTCAATCGGTGTGACTTGCTCCAAGTAGGTACCAATTCTTTTCTTCTTTGCATCCAGTGGTGAGACAAGTAGGGCAGAGACATACTTGATCAATATGTCATTCACCACTTCATACCCCATAGGGTCAATTACTCCCTTTTTAGGTTCCACTGCTTCCATTATGTGATGATCTGTCCTTATTGTGAAGCAGATGTCATCTTCATACTTCTTCACTAAATCACCAGATATCCTTATTCTTTGGTTCATCTTTAGTCTGAACTCATCAAAATACTTATTTAGAACCTCAGGATATGCAGTTCCCACTGCTTGTAGACTCTCCTCAATCTGCCTGGAAACTGGTAGGTCAGTAGACCATTGAACATCGCCTACTCAGGGAAATAAACTTGAAAATAGAAGAATAGACTGACCAGAATTTGCCCAAACTTGAATCTCAGTGATTTGTCCTAATTGATGGATTTCAGATTCTCCAACAATTGCTTCCGTAAATAGGTACACAGGTCATATTCAATACCTTCCTTTATCATCATGTAAGAAGCATTTACCGCAGCGATAGGGACAAAATTCATTCTGCTGGTATAAAATATCCTATAACCAATCACCATGCAAACATATTTTACTAGATCATCTTTAATGGTGTTGACAGTCATTGCCCGTTTGTCATTCACAGAACCAGTGAGCTCTATCATTTTAGTTATGGTGACCTGTAGAACTGGTACTTCTCCAACATTGCAGAATCCGATGATGGCATGAATCTCTTCCAGTGTGATGTCATGGGTTTGCTCGAGGTACATCTTGTCACCATGCACTCTGTTGAGGATAATGTGAATATGTTCTTCTACGAATTCTTCCAGAAAGTATACTGCATTGTGCAGTTTCATCTTCTTAAGAATGTTATACTCTGGTTTAATCCTCTTGTCATATCCATAGAACAAACTTAGCTGGGAGTGAATTACTAGGGATCCTAGGTCGTCCAACTTACAGTCTATATACCCTGAAACATATTCCTCGACAGTATCTCCGACGGGAATTTGAGATAGGGCATTGTATCTCGTTTTCTTCTGAAGAAACTCAGGTAAATCTATGAGTGCACGAGAACTAGAGTGCGATGCAGAAGCCATAACCAAATGATAAGAATGAAATTCAAAAAATACCTTCACAATTTGAAATTTAGATTTTGCCAATATCATGCACAATACACCACTTCGGCCGCTAGATCACCGCTTAGTGTTCTTCACTGATTGCTTGAAAATGATTGCAAGATTTCGCACAAGATTTCTTCAAATGCTAAACAAATCGCTCTGGTTGCTCTGTAGTACCTCTCCTAGTTTGAACTCATTAGACTCATATTTTATTATTGTTTACTTTTAGTGGATACATTACCATGATGTGTTATTTAGACTTGTATGACATTATTTCATGCTTTATCTGGATATGAGATGCATAATTTATTTGCAGTATTTCAGTACTTGTGATTTATGGCATTTTATGGATTATTGCTATGTACTGACACTTTACTTTATCTATGAAATGTGTAATTATATGTTGTGTGTCTGCGAGTGTATTGGATGCAAGGGGACGATTTTCTTTCACTCATTTCGGTGAGACAGGGAACATCGCAATTCTCCTTCATCGGTGTGCATGTCATGTTTTCTATATTGTATATATGTATGTGTGGTTCGGTGATGCAGGATATTGTAGGTACAAGTACTGGGTAGGTACGGGGTATCATCTCCACCTGGCTTCACAGGTTTGAGTGTGCCTTATATTTTCCAATGGAAGTGGTGGAGGTAGTAGTTGACCCTATTTTACTCAGTTACACTCTCGTGAGTGTCCTCGGTTGGTTGTCTCGTCAGTTTGTTCAATCGTATTTAGTCATTTGATCTTTTTATGAGTATTTGCTTGATGTTTGTTCAGTTTGTGTGTTTTAGTGTATTTAATTAATTAATTGAATTAATGGAGTTATCTCATAGTTGGTATTTTTGAATTACGTATTTTATGCATTGAGATTATAAATTTAGTTAATTAAAAAGAAGTTATTAAATTAAGTTGCAAGCTGCATGATATTAGAAATATATTTTATTTAAATTTTAGTGAAAAATTAAATTAGATTAGTTGCATTTATTGTTTCCTAGAATTTTAAATAAATAAAAGAATAAAAGAATAAATAAATAAATGAATAAATAAAAGAATTCATTAGAATTATAGTATTGCTTTAATTTCTTTATTTAGAAAATTAATTAATTTGCATAAAAAAAGAAAAGAAAGAAAAATGATTTTTAATTATTGCATGTTAACTTATCCCTTTGTTACAAAATTAGAAAAAAAAAAAAAATTGTTTTTATTACTAAATTTAGGTTTTCGGAAAAAAGATATTCAACCTATAATTTTAGTTTAAAAGGGGAATAGGTCTTTATTTTAGGGGGGGACAGGAAACGGGTTAGGGATTTAGGTGAAGAAAAATTTATTTGGAAGCTTGTTGAAGGATTGGTTCTCTTCTACAAATTTCTTCTAGGAAAGCTATACCAGGTTGGGTGGCTTCTTTTGATTGTTTGTTTTAAAGAAAATATTTATATTTCTTCTATCTTTCTGAATGATGTGTGTGTTAAGATGTTTGTCAAATCTAAAATCATGTTTGATTATTTCTTGTTCTTGGCTAAAGTCCATTCCTGAAATTAATTTCTAGTTTATGGAAAAAAGTTATTTCCTGGGTGTTTGTAGATTAAATTTGGAGAAAATTGTGAAAAATTATTATGGCAAATTTTACCAAGATTTTTATTGTGTATGAAAATTGCAAGATTTGGGGAGGAATGAGATTTACCATAAATCATTTCCTCTTGTTTGATTTTTGTTTTGATATTTGGCTATGACAGTCCTTTTTAATATTTGTGTCTCTTTGTGATATTATTAGTTATTATAGAAATAAATTTAATCATTAATTAAATTTATTGTGTTATTAAAAGTTAAGGGAAATTATTTATTATATTATTTTGGAGAAATTATGTATTAATTAATTTCCCTGGAAATAAATTGGTTTGGAAATAAATTCTTGTTTAAAAATAAATAAATAAATAACTGGTTTTTAGGTTATTATTTAAAAAATAAAAAATAAAAAAATAATATAAAAAAAATAAAATAATTTAAAATAAAAAAATTAATTTAAAAAAAAAAAAAGATCGGTAGCCACTACCGACGGTAGCAGTACTACCGACGGTAGTATGCTACCGACGGTAGCAGTGCTACCGTGCAGTGGAGGCATGGGCTACCGTGCAACAATAGCATGTGCTACCGGCGGTAGCATGGGCTACCATGTGTAGCATGGATCATAACAAAATTTCTTCCCTAGGTTTTCTCGTGTAGATCAAAATTTGATATTTCGGATTTCCGTGCAGGGTTGTTAAAAGTTAATTTTTAAATTAAATTGTGTGTGTGTGTGTATTCATATATAGGTTTATTTTATTATGGGTATTATATTACTTTAGTATTATTTTAATACTATGAAAATTAATTTATGAGTTGACATATATATATTTTGTAATATATATATATATATATATATATATATATATATATATATATATATATATATATATAAAATTTAGAGTTTGGGTGTTTTCAGAAAAGCTTGTAATTGTTAGATTTTATATTTATGTTTGGAAATACTTAGGAGATTAATTTTTATGTATTTGATTTAACCTTATTGGACAAATGGAAAAATTGATTTATTTGTATTAATATAGTTGTATTTTCTTATTTTCTGAAAAATCTTTAATTGCAAGTTATTTATGATTTTGGCTGTTTTAAAAAAAGATTGCCTCTATTAGGGTCTTGTGTTAATGGTATTTGCAGTCAAGCTTAATTTCGTTGCAATTCTGGTTGGGTTGTCATTGTGTCATATATTATTATATCTCCTTGGTTGGGTGTTGTTCTGTAACCTTGTTGATTTGAGCCATTATGTGTTTTGTTCCAAATGGTCAATCCTCGGTTAGTGATTGTGTATCCTTCACCTGTGGTTTGTCAGGATTAGTTATGGCTGTCTGTTTCACCATAGAATTCTCGTAGAGAGACCTTTCTTGTTAGTGTCCTATGAGAGAGAGTGGCTTTCGAGCAGGGGCCGCACCCGAAGTGGATGGCAGGATAACCCGTCAAAAATCAATTAAAAAGTGATAACCCAATAATTGATTAGGGGGTGGGTAGAATAAATATTAATTAAGATAATGTACCTCATGCATAGGTGAGTGCTAGTACAGGGCTCATAATGTTGCGAGAAGGTCTAGAATGGCAAACTTACCACTTTGTCTTCATGAAAGAATTGGTAGGGTCCACATGAGACTTAGATAGAGTCGGAGGTTCGAGAGAGGTTACCGGGATAACTCAAGATGGGGGTCAGGACCTATGGAGGCCTACCATGGTAACCACAGTAAGCCATGCGTTGACACTCTCTCCTTAAAGTCACTAGTGTTTGTGAGTTGAGTCGTGTGGATGTTTGCGGAGTCATGTAGTTCTTTCGTACTTGTCTTATTTTGCTTGCTTGAGGGTTTTCTACTATCTGCTAGCACGGTGGGGTGGTTCCATTTCGAGATCACATGGTCGGGTGGTATTGTCACTTCCCATCGGATGTTCTGGATTGTATCTTCAGGTGAGGAAAGGCTTCGCTGGTGTTTCTTGGTTCGTGGTTCATGTACCAGCTCTTGTTTGTGATCATTATTCAGTTGAGATCTTGTGGTCATTGTATCAGACTTTTATGTAGCCTTGATATTGTAACTTTGTAATCTGTGGTATTATTGGAAGTCATGTATTTATGGATATTGTAATATTATGTCTGTGGAATGTATGTTAATTCAGTTGTTTGATCTTATGTATAAATGATGTATGGAAAATTGAATGCATTGGAATACTTTGATTCTTTCATTATGGAATTTAGATGTATGTGTAGTTTTAATCATAAGCATTGAATTTACCTAATTAAATGAACAATTGGATTAACCATGGTGTTAATATAATTTATGAATTAATCTTCGTTGGTAACCCTTAGGATATCATGTGTTAGACTTCTGTTGTGTTATTAAACGTACCATTGTTATAATTAATGCACTTAAATCTTTAAAAAAAAAAAAATTATTTCACCCTTTAGTTGCCTAGTCGTGTTGTTTTCCTTTAGGGTTCTTGGCGTGGCATTACATTTGGTTTCAGAGCCAAGTTTCAACACTAGGTACTTTGGGTTTGTAGCGAGCCTTTCAGTTTGACCTTTTTGCTTAGGTCCTAATCTTTGTGTTTCCCTTGTTTTATCCTTGTCGTAGATCTAAACCTTTTTCTCTTTTACAATGCTAGGTCATGGTTAGGAAAGCTAGGAGAGGTGGCCAGTAGAGTTGGCTATAGGTGTCCGTGTCTTTGTAGATGCCTTTATTCCTAGTTGTGAGTTGAACCTAGGAACCATAGTTACTTCAGTTGACCTTCAAGTCATTCCTTTGGGTTCTTATGGAGTTGTGTTGGGGATGGACTGGCTATCGTCTCATAGTGCTCACGTAGATTGTCACAAGAAGACAGTGGAATGTTTAGATGACCTTGGTAGAGAAGTGGAGATTGTTGGAGTTTAGAGACCGATATCCCTACGTATGATTTCCGCTATGCAACTTAAGTGGTGCATGCATAGAGGGTGTCAGCTTTTTGCAGTTACTCTTGAGGATTTGGATGAGTCAGAGAGTCGAGAAATCACTCTTGATAGTTACCCTATTCTTCGAGAGTATGCCGATGTGTTTCCGTTGGATATTCCTGGTATGCCTCCAAAGCGAGACATAGACTTTCGCAATGATTTGGTTCCTGGTGCAGAACCTATTTCGAGAGCTCCATATCGGATGACTACTCAGGAGTTGAGTGATTTGAAGTTGTAGATAGAGGAATTGTTGGCCAAGGGATTCATTCATCCTAGTTTTTCCCCTTGGGGTGCGCCTATTATCTTCGTTAAGAAGAAATATGGTTCTCTTTGGTTATGCATTGATTACTGATAGTTGAATAAGGTAACCATCCAGAATAGATATCCATTGCCTCGTATAGATGACCTTTTTTTATCAGGTTAAGGGAGCCAAGGTGTTCTCTAAGATTGACCTGAAATTTGGATACCACCAGTTGCGCATTCAGGATGCAGACATTCATAAGACAATGTTTCGTACTCGTTATGGTCACTATGAGTTCACAGTGGTGCCATTTGGGTTGAAGAACGCACCTTCAATTTTCATGAGCCTTATGAATGGGGTTTTTTCGCACCTACCTTGATCGTTTCGTCATTGTATTCTTGGATGAAATTTTGATTTATTCTAGATCTATGGAAGAGTATGAGGGTCACTTACGTCAGGTATTGCAGTGCTTGAGGGAGAATCAGCTTTATGCCAATTTGGTGAAGTGTGACTTATTCCATTCTAAGGTGGACTATCTTGGTCATGTGGTTTCGGGAGAAGGTATATCCATGGATCCTTCAAAGATCCAAGCCATTTTTGATTGGCCAGCGCCGACCAACATTTCAAAAGTTAGGAGTTTTATGGGTTTGGTCGGATATTACCATCGCTTTGTTCAGGGCTTTTCTTGGATAGGACACCCGATTACTTCTCTTCAGAGAAAAGGGAAGAAGTTTGTTTGGTCAAAATAGTGTGAGGCGACTTTTAGGACCTTAAAGAAACTCCTAGTCAGTGCTCCGATTTTGGCAGTTCCTGATCCATCTAGAGATTTTATGGTATACATAGATGCCTCTTCGGAAGGTATAGGTGTAGTGCTTATGCAGGATGGACGTGTGGTTGCTTATGAGACTCGCAAACTCAAGAACCACAAGTTGAACTATCCAGTTCACGATTTAGAGTTGGCAGCTATAGTTCATCCTTTGGTTAGATGGTGACATTTCCTGTTAGGGCGTCGGTTTAAGCTGCATAGTGATCACCACAGTCTGCAATATATATTCACGTAGCCAAACTTGAATGCTCGACAACGAAGATGGATGGAATTCTTCTATGAGTATGATTTTGAGGTTCGTTATATTCAGGGGAAAGATAATGTAGTGGTAGATACTTTGAGTCGTAGGCGGCATGAAGTTTCAGCATTGTCCCTTGGAGTAAACTTGAGAGAGAGGATTCTAGGAGTTCTTCCTCAGGATACTTGGTATTAATATGTTAGAGCTGTGATAGAGTCCGGAAGACCTTTAGAGGGTAGATTTTCTAGATATAACCTTGATGCAGATGAACTTCGTCACCTTGGACAAATTTATGTACCTCCTTTGGAGGGTCTTCGTGTTTTGATCATGACTGAGGCCCATCGTGCACCTTATTCGGCACATCCGGGTGTCAAGAAGATGCACACAAATCTTAGACAGATTTATCATTAGGTTGGTATGAAATGCGACATTGCTGATTTTGTGTCAAAGTTTTTAGAGTGTCAGCGGGTGAAGGCAGAGCATTAGCATCCAACAGAACTTTTACAACCTAATTTGGTACCGGATTGGAAATGGGATATCATTTCCATGGATTTAATTGTTGGTTTGCCTGTCTCTTCGCGTCATCATGATGCTATCATGGTCATAGTTGATAGATTGACTAAGGTTGTTCATTTTGTTCCTATTCGAGCTTCCTATACGGCAACAGTGATGGCACAAGTCTTCTTGGAATATGTAGTGAGATTGCATGGGATTCCGAGGTGGATCATATCTAATAGAGATCCTATCTTTACCTCAGTATTGTGGACCTCACTTCAACATGCTTTGGGGACTCAGTTGAACTTCAGTTCAGCTTATCACCCAAAGACAGATGGTCGGACCGAGCGGGTGAATCAAGTGTTAGAGGACATGCTTCACATGTATGTGATGGATCAACAGTCACGCTGGGAGGACTATATCTATCCAGTGGAGTTTTCTTATAACAATGGATATCATAGCTCCATAGGTATGTCCCCCTTTCAGGTATTGTATGGTCATCCTTGCCGCACTCCTTTGAGTTGGGATCGACTAGAGGACAGGGTGCTTATAGGACCGGATATTCTTTGGGAGATGGAGCAATAGGTATAGAGGATTCGTGAGCATTTGGTCGCTACACAGGATAGGTGGAAGAAGTATGCAGATGTTCATAGGGTAGATTGTCAGTTTTTTATAGGCGACCATGTGTTCTTGAGAGTGCGTCCGCGGAAGAGTATGATTCGTTATGGAAAGGGTTTTAAGTTGGTGCCTCAGTTTGTTGGCCCTTTTGAGATCCTTGAGAGGATAGGACCTATTGCCTTGCCACCGAGTTTGTCCCGCATCCACGATGTCTTTCATGTTTCAGTTCTTTGACCTTATCATACTGATGTGACACATGTTCTTGACTGGAACTCTTTGCAGGTCGAGGATGGGCAACTTTCCATGGAGCCCGTGCACATTCTTTAGCATCGGTATTTTATCCTCAGGGGTCGCACCATCGACCAGATAAGGGTTCTATGGGACCCAAATGATGAGACCTCGGTGACTTGGGAGGATGCAGTGAAGATGAGAGAGTTGTATTCTTATTTGTTTTAGGCTTCCAGGAGTAAGCCTAGTTTTGGGGGGGAGAATATAGTACCTCTCTTAGTTTGAACTCATTAGAATCATATTTTATTATTGTTTACTTTTAGTGGATACATTACCATGATGTGTTATTCAGACTTGTATGACATTATTTCATGCTTTATCTGGATATGAGATGCATAATTTATTTGCAGTATTTCAGTACTTGTGATTTATGGCATTTTATGGATTATTGCTATGTACTGACACTTTACTTTATCTATGAAATGTGTAATTATATGTTGTGTCTGCGAGTGTATTGGATGCAAGGGGACGATTTTCCTTCACTCATTTTGGTGAGATAGGGAACGTCGCGATTCTCCTTCATCGACGTGCATGTCATGTTTTCTATATTGTATATATGCATGTCATGTCATGTCATGTTTTCTATATTGTATTTATTGTTTCCTAAAATTTTAAATAAATAAAAGAATAAATAAATGAATAAAATAATTGATTAGAATTATAATATTGCATTAATTTCTTTATTTAGAAAATTAATTAATTTGCATGAGAAAAGAAAAGAAAGAAAAATGATTTTTAATTATTGCATGTTAACTTATCCTTTTGTTACAAAATTAGAAAACAAAAGAAAATTGTTTTTATTACCAAATTTAGGTTTTGGGAAAAAATATATTCAACCTAGAATTTTAGTTTAAAAGGGGATAGGTCTTTATTTTAGTGGGGGACAGGAAACAGGTTAGGGATTTAGGTGAAGAGAAATTTATTTGGAAGCTTGTTGAAGGATTGGTTCTCTTCTACAAATTTCTTCCAGGAAAGCTATATCAGGTTGGGTGGCTTCTTTTAATTGTTTGTTTTAAAAAAAATATTTATATTTCTTCTATCTTTCTGAATGATGTGTGTGTTAAGATGTTTGTCAAATCTAAAATCCTGTCTAATTATTTCTTGTTCTTGGCTAAAGTCCATTCCTGAAGTTAATTTCTAGTTTATGGAAAGAAGTTATTTCCTGGGTGTTTGTAGATTAAATTTGGAGAAAATTGTGAAAAGTTATTATTGGCAAATTTTACCAAGATTTTTATTGTGTATGGAAATTACAAGATTTGGAGAGGAATGGGATTTACCAGAAATCATTTCCTCTTATTTGATTTTTGTTTTGATATTTGGCTATGGCAGTCCTTTTTAATATTTGTGTCTCTATGCGATACTACTAGTTATTATAGAAATAAATTTAATTATTAATTAAATTTATTGTGTTATTAAAAGTTAAGGGAAATTATTTATTATATTATTTTGGAGAAACTATATATTAATTAATTTCGCTGGAAATAAATTGGTTTGGAAATAAATTCTGGTTTAAAAAAAAAGAAGTAAATTTAATGGTTTTTAGGTTCTTTTTTTTTTTTAATTTTAATTTTAAAAAATAATATAAAAAAAACAATAATTTAGAAAAAAAAGAAAGATCGGTAGCCAATACTGATGGTAGTACGGCTACCGTACGGTAGTATGCTATCGGCGGTAGCATGGGCTATCATGCATAGCATGGGTCATAACAAAATTTCTTCCTTGGGTTTTCTCGTGCAGACCGAAATTTGATATTTTGGATTTCCATGCAGGGATGTTAAAAGTTGATTTTTAAATTAAATAACACTATATATATATATATATATATATATATGATGTCATGGAAATGGGGACAAGGCAACAACAAAGTTCAATGTTAATAAGTTAGTTTCAACCATAAAAACAAAACAAAGAACATAAAACCATTCCAAACATATCAAAAGAGATTTCAAAAAAAGCATGAAAGAAGTTTAACAAAATAAAAGAAAGGAGAAGAGCCTCCCTAAGATGCTTCCATGATGTCTTTTGATGCTTCTCCCTTGTTTCTCCCCTCTCCAAGTCCCAAATGAGTGTAGCTCTCAGCTTTTAGCACTATCCATGGATGCCATATGGAGATTCAAGATGGTTGAATATGATAAGCAAATGTTATGCAAGTGTAGATAGTGATGCTATGAAAAAGCTCTATACTAATGCCAGTATAACAACAATACTCTAATGCTTCCTCCTTTGCTTGAGGAGAAGGGTTCTATTTATAGAAGAAATGGGGAAATGAAAGGTTAAGATTGATCAATCTTAACAAGGGTTAGGATTGAAAGATATTCAATCCATGTGAGACTTTCAACCCAATCCCATGTTGACAAGTGTCACCATGAGGAGGCTTGAGAGGAGAGATAAGGAGCATTAAATGTTTGAGGGGACATGATGGTTACCCTAGTCAAAGAAATAAATGCTTTGAAGAGACACATGGGTTACATGAGGGTTAAGTTAGGGGTCAAAGTCTTTAACCATGGGTGCAAGTGGAATTAACCATTAATGGTCATGTAAGAGCCATAAGTGGTTTGGAAGACTTTAGAGGTTAATTTGTTGAACACACAAATCATTAATTGTTTTTCAAAGACTTTGGAGTCTTTGAGAAGTGACTCCAATTTGCTTAAGAATGTGACAATATTTAGGGGATGGATTAGGTTGATTAGGAAAGGTTTAGAAGAATCTAGAAGGGGTTTAGGCATGCAAGTGGATTTTGTAGGAAAATGCAAGTAGGAGGAATTTTGGTATTTTCAATTAAAATAAAATCATTTATTTCAATTAAATGGTGTAATTTGCATTTGGATAAATATTCAAATAAATATTAATTTATTTAAATGAGAAAAAAGGAAGATAAAACATTAAAATGCTTGAAGATTTTGAGGGAAACCATTCAAGGCTTGAAGACTTTAAGAGAAGCAATTAAAGTCTTAAGAAGACTTTAAGGGAAGCCATTAAGTTTGAAGACTTTAAAGGAAACCATTAAAGGCTTAAGAAGACTATAGAAGGAAGCCATCAAGTTTGAAGGCTTTAAAGCCATTAAGTTTGAAGACTTTAAGGGAAACCATTAAAGGTTTCAAGTGGGTGAGGATAAATAGGATTTTAAATAAATAACTTAGTTAAAATAGTTGTGCAACTTGCTTTTGTAGGAAAATACAAGTGGGTGGAGGATAAAGGTGATTTAAATAAATGATTTATTTAAAATAGTTGTGCAACTTGCATTTGTAGGAAAATACAAGTGGGTGGAGGATAAAGGTGATTTAAATAAATAATTTATTTAAAATAGTTGTGCAATTTGCATTTGTAGGAAAATACAAGTGGGTGGAGGATAAAGGTGATTTAAATAAATGTTAATTTATTTAAATGTGAGAGGTGGGATTTTGGGGGAATTTAAATAAATATTAATTTATTTAAATGTGAGAGAAAATTTAATTAAATAAATATTAATTTATTTATTTAATTAATGGTCTGAATTTGGTTAAGTGAATTAAATCAATTAAATTGAATAATTTATTTAATTAATAAGAGAAGAGGGTTAAGATGAATTAATTAAATATTAATTTAATTAATTATTAATTGATGGTTAAATAATCAAATAAATATTAAATATTCATTTAATTAAGTGGACAGATTTATGTGATTACAGTATACATACATACATACATCTGTGTGTGTGTGTGTGTGTATGTTTATTTTATTATAGGTATTATATTACTTTAGTATTATTTTAATACTGTGAAAATTAATTTATGAGTTGACATATATATATTTTGTAATATAATTATAAGTATATATATATATATAATTTAGAGTTTGGGTGTTTTCAGAAAAGCTTGTAATTGTTAGATTTTTTATTTATGTTTGGAAATACATTAGGAGATTAATTTTTATGTATTTGATTTAACCTTATTGGACAAATGGAAAAATTGATTTATTTGTTTTAATATAGTTGTATTTTCTTATTTCCTGGAAAATATTTAATTGCAAGTTATTTATGCTTTTGGTTGTTTTAAGAAAATATTGCCTGTATTAGAGTCTTGTGTTAATGGTATTTGCAGTCAAGCTTAATTTCGTTGCAATTCTGGTTGGGTTGTCATTGTGTCATATGTTATTATATCTCCTTGGTCAGGTGTTGTTGTGTAACCTTGTTGATTTGAGCCATTGTGTGTTTTGTTCCAAACGGTCAATCCCGGGTTAGTGATTGTTGGCATTTTTTATGTTTATGTTGTGATTGTCATTGATGGACACACACTTGCATTGAGATCCTCTTTATATGTATAAGTTAGAGCACAATCGGTATTTGTTCCAACTGGTATGTTGTATTATAGTCTTTAGACTATTGGTGTTTTGCAGAATGTGTTTCCCGGTCTGAAGCGACATGTTGACCTCAAGCGGTATGAGGGATTAAAGTGACATAACACATTTCTACCACTCTTCATTTTTGCCAAACCGACAACCGACATTTTGTATGAACCAGTAATACTCTGTGATGAGTTATCAACTGGCATTTTGTGATGAGTTACCATCCACCGATTGTTTGACGGTGCTGACACTGTAGTGATGCTTTTTGTGTCATGTCACCAAGTATGTCCAGGTTCATTGAACCTAGGAAATTGTAATGTAATCCTATTGGACCGACATGAAATCAGTTTCCTTTATAAGGACGTCGTGTATAGGGTTTTAGGTTGTTGAAGTTGTTGTTGTTGCGATAGTTGATATTGCGGCTAGGGTTTAAGGTGGTTGAGGAGTTGAAGAGATTATGAATGTGTAGAAGACTGAAGTAATGCAGGAGTGCATTAAGAATGAGCTATCAAGGATCTAACCGAGCAATATGTGCTATTAGATAGATCAAAAACTTGTTGATTACTCATATCTTTGACAAGTCTATAGCCCTTAACCGGGTAGGCCCAAAAGCCTTTTTGTAAATCCTCTAACAAGGTGGTTCACATCTGTGGATCTAAAATCCTCTAGCAAGGTAGTCTTTAATCGGATTTATCTCCTAACAGAGATTGAGATTCCTAACAGGATCTATTCTGGTAAAGAACATTGTAAGACCTTAACTGGTCTGATCTTAACCAGTCTAGTTCCTATTCTATAGATAGTTACTTGTGAGTTTCATCTCACCGTGGTTTTTCCCATTTGGGTTTCCACGTCAAAATATCTTGTGTTATGGTGTTTGTGCTTCTGTGGGTGAATGCATTATTAGCTATTTGGTTTGCATGTTTGTTAACCCGTTTGTCTGTTAAACTGTTTTAATGGTTTACTGCTAGTATTGCAAAGTGTTTAAGTGTAAAGATTTTTGGCATACTAATTCACCCCCCCCCCCTCTTAGTATTCATCAATTGGTATCAGAGCCCACCTTTCTATAAGTCTAACCACTTGGAAAGAGATATGGGGGAATACACTGTGAGAGAACTTACCCACCGGCTCACTCAGTCTGAGCAAGCCTATGATGATCTTATGCTCAAATACAAGGCATCTCAAGCAAAAAGAAGAGAACATGTAGAAAAGCTGATGGAGCTATCTGAAAATAGTTCTTCAGATGAAGCAGACATGGAATCCCTAATTGCTGAAGTAAATAAGTTGAATGAATCAAACTCCAACCTAAGAAAGGAGTTGGAAGGACTGACTATTCGGATATGTCAAGAGCTTGAGAACTGGAGGAAAGCTGAAGATCTGGTGAAAGAAAAAGATCATGAGATCTCCAAGCTGAAACAAGAGATGAGTGCCCTAAATGCTCAACTCCATGCAAACAAAGTGGAAAAGGAAGACATGCAAGGAGAACTGAACATTGCCATCTCTAAGAATGAAAACCTGTTGAAAACAAATGCTGCTATTTCCAAAGAACTCTTTGAGTCAAAGGAAATACTTGCTAAGTTCAACAACAGGACTGCCAAGCTAGAGCAAAAGCTTGAATCTGCCAAACCGGTCAAGAATACCAATGGACTTGGTTATTCCGGTCATGAGGAAGGTGAGACCTTTGGTACAAATGCTAGAACATCAAATAAACAACCAACATTAAAGGATAAAGGTAAGCAAAAGTTTAAACCTGTTTGCTTTAACTGTCTTAAAGAAGGACATACTACAAATGTGTGTAGGAGTAAGGCTTACAACAATTTTCCTTATTTCCTAAATGATAAGCCTAGATCCTATAGATTTGATGGTAACTGTTATGCATGCAACAAGTATGGGCATAGAGCATCTGAATGCAAGTCTGTTATGAATAACACTGGAAGATATCCTCAGAGGACCAAAGGAGTTGGTCCTGAACCTTTTGTGAACTGGAATCACAACCGGTTTAATGCCTTCAATCATCAGCCAAGAAGCGGTGGTTATCAAGTGACAACCGGATGGAGAGCAAATTGTATGATCTGTCATGGTCATGGTCACACTGCTGCAACATGCAGAAGGAAGAATAGAAACATGAACAATGGACCTTGGAGAGCACTTGGATTGGTCTGCTATCACTGCAACAAACCGGGTCATATTGCTAGATTTTGTAGATCAAGAAAGAACATATCTGATGATATATCGGTCACTCTGGAAGGAAACATTGATGTTGACACTGTTCAAGTGGACATGAACAAAATCTAGAAGGAGAAACCAACGGTGTTACAAGAGGAACTGGTTTCTACACCTAGTGTGGAAATCACAGAACTAACAAACTAAGCTTCAGAAAAGCTTAGGGGGAGCAAACGGTGAAATATTTCGAACCCTCGGTTTACACTGGTAAAAGACCTTAACCGGTGTGTTATACCTGTCATTTGGCAGAAGACAGGAAATGGTAAAAAAGCAAATTAGGGTTTACGCCGTACTAGAGGAGCATTAATGATGATAGGTGAGGAATATGTTTAAAAGCATTTTTCAAATCATTTCTCACTATCAGTTTTCGAGCGAAGAAAAATTTTCAAAGAGCAGAGCGACGAAAAGGTGATTTGAGTAGAGATTTTGAGAAATTGAGAAACCGCGAAGGAGATTTAAATTCAAACTGGAAACGGTCAATTGGAAAACACAAAGCGGTGATTCAACAACTGACAGAGTGTGAAGTGAAGGAGAATCGACAAGCCCTAATTTCACATGTTTCAAAAAGGTATTTCTCGAGTTATTAAGATTTCTATCATGGCTTCTACATCTCATACCAGTTCTAGTGCATCTGTCGAGTCTGCAAGTTTTATTCAATGAAAGTATAAGTATAATGCCCTATCACAAGTTCCGGTTGGTGTGATAGTAGAAGAGGGAATTTTTGACTACATAGATTGCAAGATAGAAGACCTAGGGTCTCTAGCTATCCACACCCAATTAGGTTTATTTTGTGGAAAAGATAAGAAGATCAAACTGGAGTTTAATATTTTGGAGAAGAAAAGGCTCCACAATGTTGTTTACTTACTGGAAGATTTCATAGAGGATCATATAAGGATCATTCTGACCAAAGTCCATGGTGATAAGATGTACTTGGAGAGAACACATAATACCACACTGCAGGCAATTCATGCAGTCACCAGATTCTACAACATAGGGGAAGTGCCAGACCTAAGGACGGTAAGGAAAACTGAAATGTCCAAGCTCACTAGTTTAGTGAGCGACTCGCGAGGCATGATAGTAAATTCTATCAAGGATGATTTGGTGAAGTATGCATGCATGGTGATTGGATACCAGACATTCTTAGCCAGTAGAATTAACTCTGTATCTGCTGCAGTGGTAAATGTCGCTTACCGAATGATAAAGGAGGATGCATCATTTGATCTGTGCACCGATATGTAGAGACAACTCCCGTTGAATCTAAAATCGATCAAACAAGATAATGCACTCAGGTTCAAGTTTGGACAACTACTGGTTGGGTTGTTCTTCTATTTCCAAGGCTACTTTCTAGGAGTAGGAGATGTCCAATGGTCTGGTGACCAATCGGTGACCAAGCAAATCAAGGAAAGCATTGAAGCAATTGGAACCAGCTACCTTGATGTTCTGAACAAGTATTTTGATGAGTTCAAAAGGAAAATGAGCCAAAGAGTGAGGATATCAGGTGACATCATCAAGAAATATGAAGACGATATATGCTTCACCATCCAAGTAGATAAATGCATAATGAAAGCTGTTGAGCCTAGACAAGAAGAAGTGGAGCCAATGGGCTATGAGGTGATGTACGATATGCTGGAAGAGTATGCCTCTACCCTTATTGCCT
The DNA here is from genome assembly GCF_030272615.1 of Cryptomeria japonica. Taxonomy (NCBI): domain Eukaryota; kingdom Viridiplantae; phylum Streptophyta; class Pinopsida; order Cupressales; family Cupressaceae; genus Cryptomeria; species Cryptomeria japonica. Next base: position 684,807,843 of record NC_081405.1, on the reverse strand, counting down.
CACCACTTGATCCTAAGGTGAAGAGAACCGACTCCTACCTAGAGAGGATAGCACGGGTTGAGGAACCACCAGCAAAGAAAGAAAAAGAACCGGTAGTGAAGAAGGCAAAGGCAGTGCTTGCAGCATCAGCACTGGTTACTACATCAACTCCTAAAGTGACCAAGTGGTCACCAGCTAAGAAGAAACTAGAAGCTACACCGCCTAAAGTGTTCCAAAGAAAGAGGAAGATAAGGAATACCTCTCCAGACTCAGAAGAAACTTTGTCTGAGGAAAAGCCAAAGAAAACACGTCAAGCAAAAAGGAAGATAAAGAATGAACCAACATCATCTGCACCGGTAAATATAGATATCTCTTCCTACAAACCTTTGACACATTGTCAAAGAACAATAAAGAATATTAGGAGAAAAGTGCTAAATGACTTAATTGAGTGTTTTGACAACTTTAATGATGATGAAAAGGAAGCGGTTGAAAAGGAAATAATTCAGTATCTATGTATTAATGACCGGTCGCCCTCAGAGATTAAGTCTCAAACACCGGATTCTTTATATATGTCATTAGATAATAGATGGCGCATTGCCATAGAGAAAGAATAGGAAATTAGGGAGAAAGTTTTTGCACAGTACTTTCCTGACCTGTCAAATTCTCAATTGTTTGATGTTATTGACCAAAATAAAGGACTCTTTTTCACTAGAAAAAGAAGACTCTGGCTGTTAGAAGGAAGAGTTGATGATGTCAAAAAAGACACTCATCTGTATATGAGAACTGTTATCCAGACTCACAAAGCACGTCTAGCCAATCAACAAGTTGAAGAAGAACCGGTTATATACAAACTAGACGAAGTATTTGATGATGAAGGAAATCTGGTTGTTGAACCGATCGACACCATTGATGTCGATGCTCTGGACATTGAGGATGATACTCAGGAAACACCATCCGAGGCAATAGGATAGAAGAAACAGGCTAAACAGGCTAATAAGCAAGCAGAGGATAGACAGGAAGTGACAAAGGAAGAGGCAGAGCAGAGGAAAAAGGATGAAGAAGAGAAGCGGAAAAGGGATGAAGAAGAGAGAAAGAAGAAGGAAGAAGAAGATAAGGAACGGGAGAAGAAGAAGGAAGAGGAAGAAAAAGAAGAGGAAAAGAGGAGAGAAGCAGAGAAAAGGAAGAAGGAAGAGGAGGATAAGGAAGTGGAGAAGAGGAGAGAAGCAGAGAAGAAGAAAGCGGAAGAGGACAAGGCAGGAGAAGCGGAGAAGAGCACCCAGATGGAGACTCTGAAGGCAACCGGGAGTCGAGCCAAACTAGTTGATCTCTCTAGTCCTATCGATCTCCAGTCTGCAAGTGAAACGGAGCTAATGCAGAGCATCAAGGTAGCTCAAGAGCGCCTTGAGATCATTCGATGAAAGAAGGAGCAAGATGTAATTCAAGCGGCTGTGGACACGCTTACTGGTTTGATACCCGGTACAAATCTTCCCAACACTGATTCATCACTAGCTAAACTCAAGCTCCTATGCACAGTAGTAGATGATCAGGTGCAGATCCTTGAAGAGGCAGCAGAGGCTAATGTCAAGAAGGAGCATCAAAAAGCTATTAATATAGCTCTGGTGAAGAAGTTGAATGAGCTCCGAACTGAACTGAAGAAAGAAGAAAAGCATATAAGGGCCGCTATAGATGTGCTACTCAGCAAAATCTGTCAACCCCATCTGTTCTATGATGATGTGCTAGCTCAGAAGCAAAAACTTGAAACGGACTTGTAGTCCTACTTGAGCACATTCAAGCTACCTTATGATTCCTTTACAACTTATGGGCAAACCGTTCACTAGTTTCACATCCAGTCAGTGAAAATGGAGCAAGAGATCAGCACTCAATCTAGAGATTTGTAGGAGCTCCAACTGGTTCTACTTCCACGATTGCAAATTCTTCAGAAGTGCTATCTAAACCTGGATGCCTTGACAGTTACACAAGAGATGAGCACAATTGATGCCATGGAAGAACATGTCTCCCCGATGCAGACAGAGCAAGAAGTAGCCACCTCTCTACTTGAGTCCTAGTCTTTGTCGATGAAACAATTCTTGCAGGACATTAAATCTGTTTTTGACAAGTATCATTCCTTGTTGTCATAAACTTTTATTATTTTTAATATCAAATGAAAATAGGGTTGTTCAGCTGTACTTTGTCATTGTTGGCAAAGGGGGAGAAGGATTCTATTTGGAGAAGTATCTGGTAATCAAAATTTTATCTCAATGTTTATGCTCTATATGCAAAAGTGTTATACATTGTATTGTTAAAGGGATATTGTATATGCTTAGGGGGAGCAATTTTGCTAATGGTATGATTTTGTTGTAAAACACTTAGATGTCAAAATTTTATTTTCCTAAGTGTTGCCATCAATGACAAAGGGGGAGATTGTTGGCATTTTTGATGTTTATGTTGTGATTGTCATTGATGGATACACGCTTACATTGAGATCCTCTTTATATGTATAAGTTAGAGCACAACCGATATTTGTTTCAACTGGTATGTTGTATTATAGTCTTTAGACTATTGGTGTTTTGCAGAATCTGTTTCTCGGTCTGAAGCAACATGTTGACCTCAAGCAGTATGAGGGATTAAAGTGGCATAACACATTTCTACCAGTCTTCATTTTTGCCAAATTGACAACTGACATTTTGTATGAACTAGTAATACTCTGTGATGAGTTACCAGCCGACATTTTGTGATGAGTTACCATCCACTGATTGTTTGACGGTGCCGACACTGTAGCGATGCTTTTTGTGTCGTGTCACCAAGTATGTCCAGGTTCATTTAACCAAGGAAATTGTAATGTAATCCTATTGGACCGACATGAAATCAGTTTCCTTTATAAGGACATCATGTCTAGGGTTTTAGGTTGTTGAAGTTGTTGTTGTTGCGATAGTTGATATTGCAACTAGGGTTTAAGGTGGTTGAGGAGTTGGAGAGATTATGAATGTGTAGAAGACTGAAGTAATGCAGGAGTGCATCAAGAACGAGCTATCAAGGATCTAATCGAGCAGTCTGTGCTATTAGATAGATCAAAAACTTGTTGATTACTCACATCTTTGACAAGTCTGTAGCCCTTAACTGGGTAGGCCCAAAAGCCTTTTTGTAAATCCTCTAACAAGGTGGTTCACATCTATGGATCTAAAATCCTCTAGCAAGGTAGTCTTTAATCAGACTTATCTCCTAACAAAGATTGAGATTCCTAACGGGATTTGTTCTGGTAAAGAACATTGTAAGACCTTAACCGATCTGGTTCCTATTCTGCAGATAGTTACTTGTGAGTTCCATCTCACCGTGGTTTTTTCCATTTGGGTTTCCACGTCAAAATATCTTGTGTTATGGTGTTTGTGCTTCTGTGGGTGAATGCATTATTAGCTATTTGGTTTGCATGTTTGTTAACCAGTTTGTCTGTTAAACTGTTTTACCAGTTTATTGCTAGTATTGCAAAGTGTTTAAGTGCAAAGATTTTTGGCATACTAATTCACCCCCCCTCTTAGTATTCATCAGTGATTGTGTATCCTTCACATGTGGTTTGTCAGGATTAGTTATGGCTATCTATTTTGGCATAGAATTCTCGTAGAAAGACCTTTCTTGTTAGTGTCCTATGAGAGAGAGTGGCTTTCGAGCGGGGGTCGTGCCTGAAGTGGATGGCAGGATAACCCATCGAAAGTCAGTTAAAAATTGATAACCTAATAATTGATTAGGAGGTGGGTAGAATAAATATTAATTAAGATAATGTACCTCGCGCATAGGTGAGTTCTAGTACAGGGTTCATAATGTTGCGAGAAGGCCTAGAATAGCAAACTTATCACCTTGTCTTCATGAAAGGATTGGTAGGGTCCACATGAGACTTAGATGGAGTCGGAGGTTTCAGAGAGGTTACTAGGATAACCCAGGATGTGGGCCGAGACCTATGGAGGCCTACCATGGTAACCACAGTAAGCCATGCGAAGACACTCTCTCCTTAGAGTCACTAGTGTTTGTGAGTTGAGTCACGTGGATGTTTGTGGAGTCATGTAGTTCTTTCGTACTTGTCTTATTTTGCTTGCTTGAGGGTTTTCTACTATCTCCTAGCATGGTGGGGTGGTTCCATTTCAAGATCACATGGTTGGGTGGTAGTGCCACTTCCCATCAAATGTTCTAGATTGTATGTTCAGGCGAGGAAAGGCTTCGCTGGTGTTTCTTGGTTCGTGGTTCATGTACCAGCTCTTGTTTATGATCATTGTTCAGTTGAGACCTTGTGGTCATTGTATCAGACTTTTATGTAACCTTGATATTGTAACTTTGTAAGTCGTGGTATTATTGGAAGCCATGTATTTATGGATATTGTAATATTATGTCTGTGGAATGCATGTCAATTTAGTTGCTTGATCTTATGAATAAATGATTTATAGAAAATTGAATGCATTGGAATACTTTGATTCTTTCATTATGGAATTTAGATGTATGTGTAGTTTTTATCAAAAGCATCTAATTTACCTAATTAAATGGACAATTGGATTAATCGTGGTGTTAATATAATCTGTGAATTAATCTTCATTGGTAACCCTTTGGATATCATGTGTTAGACTTCCGCTGTGTTATTAAACATGCTATTGTTATAATTAATGCACTTAATCTTAAAAAAATAAAAATTATTTCACCCTTTAATTGCCTAGTTGTGTTGTTTTCCTTTAGGGTTCCTGGCAGGGCATTACATGCTCTGCTCTTGAAAAATTTTCTTCCGAAAATAGATAAGTGAAAATAACAATGAAAATCCCTTTTAAACAAACTCTTACCTACCATAATAAATGTATCACCACTAGGGCACAAACCCTAATTTTGCTTTTTATCGCTTCTAATCTTCTGTCGATTGACAGGTAACATATACCGATAATGATCTTTACCGGTATAAACTGGGGGTTCGAAATATTTCACCGATATGTTCCCCCTAAGATTTTCTGAAGCTCAGTTTGCTGGTTCAAAGACTTCCACACTAGGTGCAGAAACAGGTTCATCTTGTGATTGTTCTTCTGATTTCTTTTTCCAAGTTTTATCCATTTCCATTTGAACAGTTTCAACATCAATCTCCCCTTCTGGAGTGATCAGTATATCACCTGATAGGTTCTTTCTCAGTTTGCAAGTTCTAGCAGTGTGTCTTGGTTTGTTGCAATGATAGCATACCATTCCAAATGTTCTCCATGGTCCATTATTCATACTTCCATTCTTCCTTCTGCATGTTGCAACAGTGTGACCGTTACCACGACAGATCAAACAAGTTGCTCTCCAACTAGTAGCGGCTTGATAACCAACTGACCGATGGTCATAGGTATTGTACCAGTTGGGATTCTGGTTCACAGAAGGTTCCAAGATGACTCCTTGAGTCCTTGGAGGATATCTCCCAGTGTTGTGCAAAACCAACCTACACTCAAATTCTCTATGCCCAAACTTGTTGCATGCATAACAATTTCCATTGAATCTATTGGATTTAGGCACATTGTTTTGAAAATAAGGAAAATTGTTGTAGGCTTTGCTTCTACACACATTTACAGTATGTCCCTCTTTGAGACAATTAAAGCAAACATGTTTAAATTTTTGCTTACCTTTTCCTTTGGATGTCGGTTGCTTTTTTGATGCATCAAATTTTGTTCCACAGGTCTCACCTTCCTCATACCTAGAGAAACCAAGTCTAGAGGTATCATTTGTTGGCTTTGCTGATTCTAGCTTTTGCTCTAGCTTAGAAATACTCTGATTAAATTTGGCAAGTATCTCCTTTGACTCAGTAAGTTCCTTGGAAATAGCAGCATTAGATTCCTTGCTTTAGCTTGGAAATCTCATGATCTTTGTCTTTTACCAAATCTTCAGCTTTCCTTTTGTTCTCAAGCTCTTGACATATTCTGATAGTCAATCCTTCCAACTCCCTTCTCAGGTTGGCTTTCTATTCATTCAGTTTTTTAACTTCTTCAACTAGGGCATCCATGTCTGCTTCATCAGAAGAGCTATTTTCAGTAAGTTCCATCAGTTCCTCAGCATGCTCTCTTCTCTTGGCCAAAGAGGCTTTATACTTGACTTTGAGTTCATCATAGGCTCTCTCAGTCTGAGTGAGATGATGAGTAAGTTCCCTCACACTATATTCCCCCATATCTCCTTCCAAGTGGTTAGACTTATAGAAAGGTTGGCTTTAATACCAATTGATGAATACTAAGAGGGGGGGGGGGGTGAATTAGTATGCCAAAAATTACTGTAAGCAAACTCTTAAACAATTTAGCAGATAATCGATGAATCAGATTCATTAATAAACTGATTAAGATAAATGCAAACCAAATAGCAAACAAAACATTCACCCACAAAAGCACAATCACCATAACACAAGATATTTGACGTGGAAACCCAAATGGGAAAAACCACAATGAGCAGAAACTCACAAGTAACTATCTGCAGAATAGTAACCAGACCGGTTAAGGTCATACAATGTTCTTCACCAAAAAAGATCCTGTTAGGAATCTAGATCTCTGATAGGAGATAAGTCTTATTAAAGACTACCCGTTAGAGGATTTTAAGATCCACAATTGTGAACCACCTTGTTAGAGGATTTACAAAGACTTTGTTGAGCCTACCCGGTTAAGGGCTTCAGACTTGTCGAAGTTGTGAGTAATTAACAAGTGAATGATCTAGATAATAGCACAGTATGCTTAATTAGATTCTTGATAGCTCCTTGTTAAGGCATTTCAACATTACTTCAGTATTCTATATTTGCACACCCCATCTCTTCACATAGACCCAACCTTCTCTTCAATGATCGCACATAATAACCTTTTCTTCTCTATCTCATCTACAAAACCTATACATGATGTCCTTATTAAAGAATCTATTTTCATATCAGTCCAATAAGATTAGACTACAAGTTCCTAGGTATAGTGCATCTAGACACATTTGGTAACACGACACAAAAACACCACCAAAGTGTTGGTGGATGATAACTCATCACACATTACAATAATACCAGTTGGTAACTCATCACACACACACACACACACACACACACACACACACACACACATATATATATATATATATATCAGTTAATACAATAAATTACCGATTGTCAAAGATGAATACTGGAATATCGTAGTGTTCTGATCAAAAGAAAATGACTACCGCTCGGGTCCTTCGTTCTGCTTGAGATCCTTGAATCGCTTGAGGTCTTCAGTCAATCTGTGACTGGTAAACCATCTTTTGCAAAATACTGATAGTCTAAAGACTACATATTCAATGACATACAATACCGGTTGAGCATAACTCATACATAAAGTAAGTGTGTGTCCATCAATGACAATTAAAAACATCATCAGAAATACCAATAGTGTTATATTTTGGGTTGCAACGATCAAGACAGTTGGTTCAAGGTTCAAGATAAATTACTTTGTGATCTTGATATCTGGTGATGAATTGTGTACAAGTTTAGAGCTCCAGTATCCGGTAACTCAGTTAGGGCAGAGCTATTTTGTTGTAACGTGTGTTGTGGATTTTTTAGGATGATTCGAGTGATCAGTTTTATATTTTTTGGGTCCGCATTTGGATTTGTGATCAGATTGAGCCGACTTGGTGAAACATGTTTCATGTTGCATGTTATGCGGTTTTTGGAAGCTGACTTAGTAAATGATTCTTTTTGATGATGCAGATATATAAGATTGATTTGGTTGATAATTTTGACACATGTGATGAGTGAAGGAAGTCTATGTGAGCAAATTGGTAAGTTTGGTGAAGATTTTGGTGCTTCCATGAGTGACATAGCAATGTTACAGAGCAGAATGACAAATCAGTTGTAAGAGACAATCAGAGCCTAACCGAAATTGTATTTTGGCATAGTTAGATGCTACACTTCAGTTCATTTATCTTTGTAATCATTTTGTAATAGCCTATAAGGCAGTGAGCTTTCCTCCGGGTTGCAACCTTGTTTTGTATTTAAGTAGTGAGCTCTAGGCAATGTGTCTGAATGTAATTGCATTCCTCTTTTCTAATAATTTTCTACTACTGGCCATAGTATAATAATATTGTGGGTTCAAATCTCACCGTGGTTTTTTCCTTTTTGGGTTTCCACATAAATTTTTTGGTGTCATGGTTGTGTGGTTATTTGCTTTGAGTTTTTACACTTTACTTTCTTTCTTATGCATCTGGTGGTTTAAGAATTGGTTTAATAAACTTGTAAATTGTAAAACACTGATTCACCCCCCCCCCACACAAGACAAGACAGATAAATGTGAGAAGCTGGCTAGGGAGAATACAGTTCTGAAAAATAAAATGAAATCTATTGTCATGAAGATGACAAAGGAGATTGAAGACCGAAAGAAGAATGAAGAAACCTTGACTCAACCACTGAAGGATAGATCTGATGAATGTTGTAGATTGACATATGAGAATGACCAGTTGAAGCTTGAACTGGTGCAAACAAAGAATGATGGATAAGAAATTGAAAGGCAAATCATAATTCAGAGAGATGAGTTGACAACAACTAATGAGAACAGAAAAAAATTCAAAACTAGTTTAGCCCGGTTGGATGAGATGCTAGAAAGTTAGAGACATGGGAAAGACATGCGAGGACATGGATTTGAGAAAGGAGAATCCTCTGGTTCTGGTCAAAGCAATCATCAGCAAAAGAATGAGAAACCTTTGGTAAGACAACCTAATACCTATAAATTCAATGGTAAATGTTTTGTTTGTGGTAAATTCGGTCACATGGTGAGTCAATGCAAAAATAGGATGAATAATGGAATGATGAATAATATGATGAACAATGGTTCTACCTTTACCGGTCAATATTTCATATGCAAAAATTTTGGTGACAAGTCAAATATGTGCATAACAGTGATAAATAAATTTCAAGATAAAAGATGTTATGCTTGTGGTATGTTCGGGCATATTTCTAACCAATGCAGGATGAGACCAAATCAAATGAAATTTAGGCCTATGCAGAGAAATGTTGTTTGTCATGCATGCAACAAACCTAGTCATATTGCAAAAGTAGGAATACTCTAGTAGGCAACAATAAATCAGACGAAAAGGGCAAAGCTAAGGTGGAATAAATTAGAGATCAACATAAGAGGATGTGGGTAAAGAAAGAAGATTCTACTATTCAAAATGGCTCCACACCTAATTCTGGTGTAGGAACCTCGTCCAGTAACTAAGGCATTTTGGCCTTAGGGGGAAGATTATCATGCAGATTTTTAAAACCCCCTTTCAGAGATATGTAACCAGTTAAGGATGGTTGCAGATGATGGAGATTAGCTGTCCATATGTTATTCGAGAGATTTCATGGCGGTTTGATAATCCGGTGAATTAATTCATAAAAAATAGAGTATTCAGAAGTCATTAGGGTTATACATTTAATACAACTTAAAATTATCTTTTTGGTGGATAAAAATGCATTTCAATAGCTCATTCTTCACAATGCGAATGAGATAGAAGAGCAAAGCAATAGAGTGAAAGAGTTTTAGCAGCTAAATCCAAGACTGTAGTGACTAGTCAACGATTTCTTGCACCCAGTTGAAAATCAAAAGGTATTTTTCATTTCCAAGCTATCTTTTCATATCTGTATTTCTAAATGGTATATGCATCTGCATCTGGTGTTGTGACTCCGTTGGTGGTCGAAATTATTGAGAAGGAAAGGCTCATGTTTAAGAGGCACCCATTCAAATCCACTGAAGATGATCTCAAAGGTGCATTTTCTTCTATCCCATATGACGTACTTCACAATGAAGATATTAGGTCATATATCCATTTCAACATTGAGGAGCTTAGGAATGTAGATATGCTCTCACTTTACACCAAGCGTATGATGGAAATCTAAAAAATGTGCCTACATATTATTAAATTTTTGATGATAAGGATCCGAGGGCAATTGAAGAAGCAATTGTTGAATATATATGGATGTCTATAGAAAGGCATTGATAGAACTTGCATCTATGATCCCTAAAAGCTTGTATGATATTTTGGATGCTAGGAGGCATACAACTAGCTTAGAAGATGAAAGAATAAAAGAGTATGTACCAGTAAATGTATCTTTAGTTATTTTCAAGGATGAAGTTATTAGATTATAGAAGCTTGCCGAGGATAGATTCTAAAGAAGGAAGAGGGTGAATAAGCTTATGCTAAGAAAGTTAGACGAGGTGACAAAGGAGACTGAAATAATGTTGAGATAGTTTTTGATAGATCAAAGAGTCGATGTGAATCCGGAAGAACCATCTCAAGATACATCTATTCTAGAAGTACATGTTGTTGTCCCTAATAAGCAAAAGGATCAATCACTCGAGAGAGCCACTCTGGAAGGACAGTCAAATGATCAAACTCCAGTTGATAATGTTAATGGTGCAAGTGATATTTTTGGTGATGTTGTACAGGAACCTCTGGTTATAGAAGTTGTATTAGAGAAAGCACCTGAGGAGACATTGGATGTGGAGAAGGATGAGGATGATGCTGAGAAAGGTGGAAAGGGTGAGAGTGCAAAGGTTGTAGATAAGGAGAAAAGAGAGAAAAAGGTGGACCAGGCTCTGGTAATAGTGGCAAGAGAGACTGGTGTTGATAAAGGGAAACATGTTGCTATTGATTCAGATGATTTTGGCCAAGGGCCTATAGATCTAAGCTCATTATCTCTCATTCAAGCACTAAAATTGGCAACTCGCGCTCAAGCAAAAGCCAACGAGGACTTGATTAAGTCCCATTCTATTGATAAAGAGTTAATATCATTGGCAGGAGATATGTTGGAGAAAATCATGCCATCTTTCAAACCGAATACATCTGATCCCTCTAGTAAGCTCAAGGGTTTGCTAAATGTTGTTGGTTCTCATTTTGAGTCTTTAGAGAAGGCATAAAATATTAAAGTTTTGAATCAATTCAATGCAATGAAATTAAAGTAATTTTTGAATATGATTGAAGATGATAGAGTCAGTCTTGTTACTGCACTAAAAAGTATTCAAGATGTAATTGTTGAAGGAGGTAATATATACAAGTCATGTCTGATTTTGCCCAAGTTCACTATAGACATTGACAAGTAAACAAGGGAATGTGAAGGTCATCTAGCAAGCATATCACAGTCACATGCATCACAATCAACTCCCTCTAGCAATTTTGAACCCCGAGTTTTGAGTATATTGAATAAGATCAAGAGTTTCAATCAAGAAAAGGATAGAGTTTTGGGTAGAGTGTCTAAAGTGAGCAGTCTTATTACTACCCAAATAAATTATTTGATGAGTAGCATGTAGGATGCCAAGGATGCACTAAATAAGCATGTTCCAGTAGATAGACATGGAGCAAAAATGCATGCCTACCTTTTCAGCGGGATGATAAGCATTTTGGAGAGCTTAAAGAAGGCATGGGACAATCATTTGTTGTCCCTGAGAACAATTTTTTGCAAATATCTTCATTTTTTTGTGAGGAACTGTACATACCCTTGTATATCAATTTTGCTGAATCATTTATCTATGGCATTATTGTCAAAGGGGGAGAGAGTACAGTGAAAAATGGTGTAAATTCTTAGAGGGAGCTTGTATATTCTTGATGAGTTTGAAATTTTGAAATTTTGCAGTACTGAGTGTACAGTTCATTTTTCACAGTGTTGCCATCAATGCCAAAGTGGGAGATTGTTGGTAAGAGACATTGTTCTAGTGAATATTGGTGCATGATAGATGTTTAGAGATTTTCATTGATGGCAACTCAATTCGCAGCTCACATTCAGTGTACATAGAATTGGTTTACCGGAAGTCACTTTGTTCACAAGGCATAAGTCTGGAAGGTGGAACACAGTTAGCGGTAGAGCATGAGATCATGGTGCACATCTTGCCATTAGTGTTGTATTTTTTTGTTTCGGTGATCAATAAAATTGGTTCGAGGTTCAAGATAGATTACTTCATGATCCTGATAGAGTGTTGAATTGTATACAAGTTTAGAGCTACGATATCTGGTAACTCAGTTAGGGCAGAGTTATTTTGGTGTAACATGTGTTGCGGATTTGTTAGGATGATTTTGATGATCAGTTTCATATTTGAGGTGATTGGGCAAACTTATGGGAAGCATTTTATCATCTTGTTTTGGTCTGCATTTGGATTTGTGATCGGATTGAGCCGACTTGGTGAAACAAGTTTCATGTTGCGTGTTATGCAGTTTTTGGAATCTGACTTAGTAAATGATTCTTTTGATGGTGAGGATATATAAGATTTATTTGATTGATCATTTTGACACACGTGATGAGTGAAGGAATTCTATGCAAGCGAATTGTAAGTTTGGTGAAGATTTTGGTTCTTCGGTGAGTGATAAAGCAGTGTTACAGAGCAAAATGACAAATTAATTGCAGGAGACAATTAGAGCCTAACCAGAATTGTATTTTGGCATAGTTAGATGCCACACTTTAGTTCGTTTATCTTTGTAATCATTTTCTAATAGCATGTAAATAAGTGAGTCTTACTCCGGGTTGCAAACCTGTTTTGTATTTGAGCACTGAGCTCTAGGCAGTGTGCCTGAATGCAAGTGCATTCCCCTTTTGTGATATTGTTCTACTACTGGCCATAGTATAATAATATTTTGGGTTCAAATCCCACTATGGTTTTTCCCTTTCTGGGTTTCCATGTAAAAATTCAGATGTTATGGTTGTGTGGTTATTTGCTTTGAGTTTTTGCACTTAACTTTCTTTCTTATGCATCTGGTGGTTTAAGAATCAATTTAATAAACTTGTAAATTACAAAACATTGGTTCAACCCCCCTCTCAGTGTTCATTGATTCCAACAGTATATAAGGATTAATGTGATTGAGTTGAGTGTGAGATGAGGTGTGGAGTGTAAATGTGTGATGTGAAGATAGTCAGTGAGGTTCGATGAAGATCAGAGAAGAAGAGTTGTGTTTGAATGATAGAAGAGCTATATTGAGACTATGACAAATATATAAGATAGAGTGCTGGCAATTGAGGTCTGAGTTATGTCTGTTGATGTTGGTCACTTGATGCAAAGTTCAAGAACAACTTCATCATCAGGAGATCCATTTTTTCATATCATTATTGCATCTTGCCCTGTTGCAATTAGCTTTAGATTTGAAAGTCCTCTTTTGTATCTTGTCTTAAGAGCAATTAGCCTTGGTTTGCAAGTTTTGAGAAAAGATCTCATTTCATTATAATCTGATATACGTAGTGGATATATTTTTATGCATAGGTGTTCACCATGGTTTTTCCCTATTTGGGTTTTCCACATAGAAAATCTTAGTGTTCATGTGTTGGATGTGTATGCTTGTTTAATTATTTATATGTTGTATTAATTTCTGTTTTAGGCTGATTCACCCCCCCTCCCTCTTGGTCTTGCCTTGGGTTCAACAGTGTTTTCACTTGTATTCTGGGTGATGACATGAAGGATCCTTTATCTCTTTCCATTGTTGTATCTAAAGGACTTGGGATAGCTATAAAGACTTATGGTGAGAGTTGTACTTATAAATTTTTGGTTTACATGTTTTTCATATCATTGTGTATGTTCCTTGGTACTACATGATATTGGTCACACCTTCTATGTGGTTCTATTAATAGACTTGGTATGCCTTGATCATTTTTAGATTTAGATTACTAATGAAGTGGGAGTTCTTGGATGTGTATGTTATTCTTTGATAGGTTTAGGCATGGAGCTTATGATTGCATGTGATGGGTTGTATATGTTGATGGAATGAGTTTAATATATTTTATATACCTTTGAGGTACAAATAGTTGGATGTGTTAGCACTCGTGTTGTGTGTTATTTTAGATATGGATGTTGTAATTTGATAGCCCATGGTGCATATTGATACCTTTGGAATGAGTGTTTGGGTTGGGAATATTAGTTGAGGTAGGACCACTACTTTGTTGTGATAGATAGAATGAATTTTTTTTGGATGGATTCTTATCTTTGTGTTATCATGTTTGGTATGGTGGTCAAATTGTTTCTATTAAATCAAACGCAAGGGTATTTGTTTAAGGTTGGCTAGTTGGGGTTTTGAGTCTTCTTATGAAAAGTGCATATGTGAAGCATGACATGGAATGCATGGATTCATGATTGGACATGTGAAGGATACATTAGAGAGGCTTGATATTTAAAAGGTCCTCATGAAGGCTTCAAAGATGTATTGTAATGTTTATTGCTGAATAATACACGAGTCATAGATTCTTTTGGAGGTTTAATTTTTCCCTTTTGAGGGTTTTCCCAAGGTATATCTTTTGTCATCTTTGATAGGTATGTTGTCTATTCTTGTGCATGTGGAATTTGGATAGTTATTTGCATAGATTTCTATTTTGGTGATAGTGAATTTTTTTATTATGTGGCTACAAGTTTCCTTTCATAATATAGCCCTATGGTTAGACCCTAGTGACTATAATATTAGATGAGTTCACATAAATATAAGGGAAAGTGTACATTCCCTAAGATTATTCTAGGTTACTCCAATGAGATGTGTATACACATGCATGATTTAACCAAATTAGTTAGCTCATAGTTGTTGATGTAAATGATTTAGAATGAATCTTATGCTAAGAAGTTTAATGTAGATGTTAGGTAGACTTAGTTAGAAAAAAGATGAATTATTTTTTATGTGTCTAACCTTGGATTCTATGCATATATTATGTCATTTTTTAAAACAACTCCACATATCAAGATTGTTGAATATACTAATGCACAAGAAAATTGAGAGGGGAGGGGTGAAACAATAGTATAAAATATTAAATTTATTACTTAAATCAGATTTACAATAACTCAACTTCAATACATAATCCATAGAAATATATGAACATAAAACATAGGAACACATCATACACAATGAGATACCAGATTGTACGTGGAAAACCTTGTTAGGGGAAAAACCACGAAGAAGGTATTCTCAAGATATGAACACTTGTTAGTGACACTGTTTAAGGTGATTTATAAAAGGGAAGACTTACTACCCAAGAGAAAGAAAGTGAGGCTCACTACCAGAAGGCTCACAACTAGAAAGAAGTAGAATAAAAGAAAAAGAATCCACCACTGATGCACAAATTGTTGGTAAACAGATTTATCATTGCAGTTGTTTATCTGAAACTAACCCTATTTGCTCGAAGAGTAGTAACAAACATTCCAACAGTTGAAGAGATTGTTGTAAAACCACAATATTCCTATGCATTTGAGAGGGACAACTCCCTCGTATGATGGGGGTATTTGATATTTTTGTGTACTTTTAACCTAAAAGTACACAAATGAGAAAACATAAAACTAAGGAAATATGACTCATAGAAACCCCAACTGTAGACATATGAAAACCAATTGAGATTCCATAACTAATAATGATTATAAAAGGGGTTTATTACCAAATAGGTTGAAATATGCAATGAAGATGAAAGAAGTACAATAAACCGCAACATATGAAGAGATGATTTGTACTGTCACATACAAGTCAAGATACTAGGAAATGATGTGTTTCATTAAATCAATTACATGGATCATGGAACTGAAAACCAATGGATTACACCAATGCATAGAGGGGTTACTAATTCAACATGCGATAAATTAGTAACAATAACTTACAAATACATTCAAGACATATGAACTCAATGTATTCTTCATCATTCTTTTGAAAATATACAAATTAAAATAAAAAACCCTTAAGTACAAAGGTATAAACATCAAAGTTATCACATAGTTTCTCTACAAAATTTTGCAGAGTCTCCCCCCTGTAAAAGTCCCCCTTTACAAATGAAATAACCTTGTATTTATGGTTCTTTGGAATGGAACTACCTTGTAACCACTTAGTGTAACTACATAAGATAACTACCAACCTAAATGACTAGTTCGAGTAACTACTTACTTGAGGGCAAGTTAGGATTTACCTAAACTTTACAAAATTAAGCCACAAATTTGACTTTTAGTTACATGAGTAATAAGTCACTTTTACAAAAAGACATGCAAAAACTTGTGATTTAGAAGAA
This sequence comes from Cryptomeria japonica, assembly GCF_030272615.1. Classification (NCBI taxonomy): domain Eukaryota; kingdom Viridiplantae; phylum Streptophyta; class Pinopsida; order Cupressales; family Cupressaceae; genus Cryptomeria; species Cryptomeria japonica. Next base: position 684,791,894 of record NC_081405.1, on the reverse strand, counting down.
AGACCCAATTTGTGACCTAGTCAAGATAGTTTTTCACCCTTCTCCACTTTACCTTCGATAACTTTTGAAGTTATTTTGACACTAAGAATTTGTCTACATTCATCTTCTTCTTTGCTATCAAGAATTTGAACTTTCATTATGTGCAAATTAGCCACTTTTATCTGACAACTTGTGCTTCATCTTGACAAATGCATTTTAGAAAGAATTGTCACTTGCCATTTATGGAATTTGATGTTGCCTTTATCATCACAACAAATTGGTCCTATCATAGATACACTCCTTATGATGTGAGAGAAATGTGATTGAAACATTGTGAACTTCCGAATGAAAAAGAGTTGCAACATCTTCAATTGCTTAGGATATGTTCGATAGTGCTTCAATAATTTGAATATTTTAGACCTTTGTTGCAAAATCCATTTTGTTCACATTCTATAATCATTTTATTCCATTTGATGACGTCTCTTTTAAATATTTGGCAAATAGTTCATGAGCTCTACCTATGTCGCCACACTTAGCATTTATATCACCGTAGCATTACCAACTAAATATCTAACAAAGATATTCCTTCCGCGGATGCATACCGCTAATGAATATTTGGCATTGCACTGCCAATTGCATCTGCTTGAAAGTTTAAAATCCTTTTCAACAAATTCAATTTCTACATATTGTGCAATCATGATATACCATGAGATGACATCGCTTTGAGGCATTCTAACGAACAACTTCATGTTCCTTGTCTATGCTTCCCTATTTTATGTATCATTCGATGATGGACGTTCATAACTTGCTCTGAAGCTTCCATTGCAAACATGGAGTAGAAATGGCAATTAATTTGGAATCGGTTTTACACTTGACAATTGCATTTGTTTGCAAATTTTTAAAGCTATTTTTCTAAGCAACTTGATCCTGTGTATTTACCACAATCATGTCATTCCATTCCTTGAGATAATGTCTTTATGAGGCATCTTTGTTCAAAGCTTATATATTGGCATGAGTGGACTTCTGATAAAGGTCATGGAACTCAGCTATACACCTGCCAATGGCGTCCGCTTCACATTTCAAGTCTTCATTTAGTGCATATCTTGCAATCATCGTATGCCATGAGACTGTCTATCGAATGGTTATTGTGCCTTCTCTAAGCTTCTACATTTGCATGTGTGACTGTGTGGGTAGATATGAGATCACATCTCATTGAGGCATCCTATCTAGTATTTCATGTGCCTTGATAGCGACTCCCATAGTTTGCATACATGTCCACTGTGGGCTTAAACATGCAATCGAGCTTGCTTGGAAACTTCTAAATCCATTTTGACAAACCAATTTCTATCTTTTAATCATTAGAGTCCATGAAACGACATTTCGTTCAGGCGAACTATCAAATAATTTTCAAGTGCATTGCTTGGGGTTCCACTTTTTGCAAGCATATGCTACCAGAGAGTGTAGAGATCAACTTTACTCCTTGAGAGAGACCTTGGGTCCTATGTTAAATTTGGCCTTGTTTGGCCAATTACCTGCGATGAATACATTTTACAAGTTGATCTCACTTGATGCCATAGGTGGGTGTAAACCATGGCCAAAAAGAGTTACAACCTCCTTGTATCAAAAAAAAAACAAAAACACTACTGTCAATTATTTGATCAGCACACCAAAATGGCTATTGCATTGAATCGAATACTTCATGATCTTTTTAATTACCACATTTCTTTAGGCATTATGTCATATAAGTCTTATGATTCCACATTTGTATTTATATCTTTGGGCTCTGTGATTTTTTTTCTGATTTGATCTCCACACATTCCTTTTGACTGTGTCATCTATAATGATAGTTACATTCATATATAACTGTGTGATTATTTGCTTCTTACTATCCCCATTTCCCTTCATTCACTGTTCTTCATATAGGCTTATCATTTGAGCATCTTTTATTCATCTTGCGAAAAAGGTTAGGGATGCTCCAAAACAGAGCATTTCTAACCTTTACATGTAACTCATAAAGCGGGCCCACACAAGGTTAGAAAATAAGGTTAGAGATGTTCCATTTTGGAGCAATCCTAACATCTTATTTTTTTGAGGTTATAAATTTAGGTTAGGAATGCTCACTTTTTGAGCATTTTTAACCTTCCAAGGTTAGGATTTTGACTTTTCAAAGCAATAGGTTAGGATGGCTCACTTTTTGAGCATTTCTAACCTTTGAGGTTAGAAATATGAAATTTGTGAGCAACAAAGGGCATTGAACAAAGGATCACTTGCAACTACTCCATCAGAACCTACATAAAGATTTTTTATTACTCTTCCTCTTCAAAAGAGAAAAATGGGAAATATATTGAAAACAATTTAAAATGTTTGAATTGTTTTCGAAAGAAGAATTCAAATATTTCCCATTAGACTTCAATGCCTTGGTTTAGGAAAAAGGACCACAACTTTCAATTGGTAAGGAGTTAGGCTTTGAAATTAGAAACACGCCTTCAAGGTAGGAGGATGAGCATATACCATAATTTTTTCCTCATGATTATAGCTAGGGTGTGGGATTTTAATTGTTTTAGAGCGAGGGACATCAAAATTTAAAAATTTAAAATATAGCAAACTGTCAACTGGGTTCAGGCAAAAATTGGTCATATGACACCAAAAATTATTAGGACATGTTCACAAAGCAATTTTCCTCAATTCTTTGTAATTTTCAAAATTCATCCATTTTTCACATTTTTACCGACACATTTATGATTGACCATAATGTGGATTAAGAATGACAACCTTGGATCACATTCTCACTCGTTTTGCAGAGACACACCTTCTTCACATTTATTCACACATTCTCTCATAAAATCCTCAATAAATTATCCTTTATTTATTTCATCATCACATATGCAAAATATTCCAAGGTCAATTAAGCAACTTAACAGAACACAATTTAAATCAGGTTGGTGCTAAACATTCCCCCAACCATGCCACATTTTAATCAGGACCAAAGTAATCATCAGACACCTTATACAATAGTCCATCATCATTGGAGCAATAATACGAAGTGTAAACACCCGAGGTTGGTCAAATCTAGAGTAAAACACCATAAAAATTGAAAATCATGATTTCAAAGACCAAGAACACGTGCCAACTAAATAGAATGAAGCTGAGGACATTATCGACTTAACTCCAAAATTGCAATGCTACAAACCATAATGCAAAGAAATACAGAGCATGCATTTTGTGCAAAAATATTATTGTTGAACAAAAGTTGCACCCTGTGATGATCAACCTTGTGAAATATGGAAACAACCTCCCAAGTGTGGGAGTTGCAGAAGTGAGGTTGAATCTTCAGATAAGATCGTCTTCCTCTTCAATTTGATGGAATAACACCTAATCTAATGATTTTGACAGGGAAAAGCGAGAAAAGGGGGGATGCTTGAAAGAGGAGAAAAGGTTTGCACCTAGATGAAATATTGATCTTCCTGCCTATAATTGCGCAAGACATTAATTAAACCTGTCCAAGGTATACACAAGATTCTATCTAAATCAGTTATTTGAGAAAAGATGAAGGTTGGGGTTCTTGTGAGATATAAAGAGGGGCTAACATTTAGCTCACAAATTGCATTCAAAGATGGATTCAACACAATGAACTACAACTAAGAAAACTAAAAGAGATGCATTCATAAAAAGAGGTGATAATTCACACAAATTTGAACAAACTGGATCTAGGTAAAATAAAAAAGTTTTATTAATGTAGGACAAAGCAAAATTTATAAATGCAGAATAACATAGTTTTAAACAGAAGAAAAAGAGAGAAGATCTTGAGGAAATATACAAAAAGTGCCTTTATAGTTGAGGCATAACTCAAAATTGAATCACAGATGAAACCCTAACCCTCCTAGGGTTAGGTTACAAAATATCTTCAAGAGGAAGAAGATCAAATCGACAGAAGGGATCTAATGGCGTGTTGAAACAACCTCTACAAGTGGCAAAAAAGGTCCTTCTGTAGGAGAAGACATCTCTACAACAGATGCATCATGGCAACATGGTAGAGCAAAAGTCTTCAAAATGCATTGAAGAGGCATGGACGACATCCAAAATTGACTTGTAGGGTCGCATCTGGAGTAATGATAAAATATCTAGTAGCTAGAAGAAAAAAATATTTCGATTTGGGGCATCGACCGAGAAGAAAAAACGTCTCGACCACCAAGTCGACAACCACCTAATAGGGAGAATTTAAATTCTAATGGCCTCCACAAGTTTCATTATCGGTCGTCGATTGATAGATCTTGTGTAAAGATAGACACGTGAGATATTGTCACATGTCTGCCACACAAGCGTCCAAAATGCCCAACATTTGATTAAGTAGTGACCATTCGATCTAAGTTTAAGTGGAGATCAATGGTGGAGATTGTGTTAGAGGAAAATATTGAGCCCACCAAATCCCACATTTTGTTGAGATCGGGCGCTTCGACAAGACCAAAAATGCATCTTGTTGCTTGAAAAGTTAGATCAAAAAGTAGCCCACCACATTCGTCACCCGCTCGCTCGCGGAGCAGAAGAAAATCGCCAAAAAGATCATGCGGGGAAGTGGGGAGGGAAAACGAGCCTCTCGCTTTCCCACATCAGAAAAGGGAGCCTCCAAAATGACTACGTGGAGACGCAGGTAAAGCCCGAATAGACAGCTCGCAGGCCCGTAACAAAACAAAATGTGTTCCAAAAGAGATTGTGGGGAAGCGAGCGAAGCAAAATTTTCTTCCCACACGCCTACAACATTACACCAAGGGAGAAAAAGGATCCTGGGGGGAAGTGAGCAAAGCAAAAATAACATCTCATCACCCTGCAATAGAACAAGGAGCTATTGGAAGTACACGCGGGGACACGGGAGAAAAGAAAATAAATTGCGTGCAGGCCCGTGAGGTGGAACTGAAGGAGCCAAAAAGAGATGTGGGGGTGTGGGAGCCAAAAGCCTAATATCGCCAGTCGGTAGCCTCATCCCCACTCACCATCACCTATCATGTTGTCGCACAAAAATGGAAGATTGGAACATGGTGCAAAAGTGGAAGTGTTCCTATTCAAGGCGACAAAGCGATAGGCGAACTCTGCCAGCTGGTAATGGGTGAAAGGGGTTGGTCTTGCCATGAAAAAGGGACCCTCCAACTAGTAGCCCTTAAATGATTTGACCACTGCGACTAGTCAACTTAAAAATAGAACTTGGAGCCTGAATAGATGAAAAGACCCCTTCTGCGGACTACTAACAAAAATGCGCATAACACGCAGGTTATGCAAAAAAAGCATTGAATTTCTCAGATTGCATCTGCAGCATAAGTTGACAAAAAAAAGGTCAACAATTATGAAACATACTGGGAAACACAATTTCCTCATCACAACAATCTGGAGCACCAAATCCATAATATATCATCTCCAAACATAGCTTAACAACGTATCCAAACCACAATGATAGATATGCAACATAGAAGATATGTGGAGCAAAACATGAACAACACGACTACATAGAGAACTCAACATCACTTATACCAATAAGTCACTAATGACAACCAAAGCATGTTGACATCAATGACCACATAAACAACTCATTATGATCAACCTTACAACATAGATCACTTTTGTTAGCACAAATTTATCCTCTTCTACATATATTTGATCATGTTAGTTATATTGTTTTACTTCTTGGTTTACTTGATTCATTGTTCTTTGCTTTATTGCTACAACTAGCAATATTTAAGAACACGTTTAGATGGGTACTAGATAAATAGGGGGTATATTATTTCATGTCAACTCCCGGGAAATATTAGCTATATGATCTTACTATATATTTTAGACAAAAAGCAATGGTGAAAATTACTAAGAATGAATACATGCAAATTTGGATGCATTGATGTTGTAATCATAGTGTTTTGAAGATAATCCTTCCTTAAAAATAAATGATATATGAATTATAAATCTAGACTATAAATGAATGCAATTGAATGCCTTTAAATACAAGAGAAGTGTAATTTATTACACTCTATTTCTTAAATATTTTTTTCATGCACCATCCTCACCCCTGGTTTCCCTCTTCGTATTTTATTCTTTTCTTCTGACCCTATATAATAATTCTTAAATTGAGATATTTTTGCTTCATGAATTTTTTCATAGCCTCACCTTCCCCATCCCTACCATATAATTTATCTCATTTTCTTGCTACAACCTTTCCAAGTTTAATCCCTTCATTGCTTTCTTTATTCTTTATAGTATAGACTTCTACTAGGTTAAGGTTCTTTCCACAAAGTTAATATTATCTTTCACACACCTCTAGATTACATTCATCTAATGATCCATATTAAGTTTAGTTATGTTTATATTTCCAACTCCTTAAAATATACCAATCATCCAAAACTTTGATCCAACAATTAGTGTGAGTCTTTGGGAAATTATTCTCTTTGTTTACAAACCCGCTATTAGTTGAGATCTTCATGGTGGATCCCTTGAGCATCAATATTCATATTTCATTGATTCTTTGCATCATTAGAAAGATTATTCCTAAGAGATGGTTTTCTCAATTATAAGGTTCTCAAGTCACAATATACTCTATTATAAAGGCTCACCTCATCCTTAGGTTGGTGAATGATTAGTTGACAAAGGGAAGGAGAAAGGAAATGTGGAATTATCCTAATCTCTTGAACTATTATTAATCTTCAATTTAATATACTAAAGAGAAATACCTATGAGAGCTCGTGCCAACTATTTGATATGAGTTAATCTATGGATTTAAATATCCAAGACATTAGAACTATATGGTAATGATTCTTAGTATAGGTGCTAGTGACTTCACTAATTCAAAAGCACTCCATATTTGGCATTCATTACATAAGATGGATGGTAAGAAAAATTTGTATGGGTTGATTGAATTTGAAGCATTTGTAAGACCGATCAAAGATTATATTTATTAATAGTGAATGGTTGATATTTGGATAGAGATTTTATAGGCAAAACTAATCATCCATAGTTGAGCGCATAGTGAAATTAAGGAGGGTAAGTAGAGATTGATCTTAAGGTTTTAATCACTCATCCCACCATTAAGTGACAAATGCTCCTAAGTTGATGGAAGTGGTTGTCGTAGAACAATAAATGACAGAATTCAAGAACCTATCCCACATGAAAAATTCAAATCTAATATTTCCATGTTGACACAGCAACCAAAATTAACAACATACAACACATCCCTTATAAAATTCAAAAAACAGGAGGGTTCCTCCTCTAATTTAATTTATCATGCCAAGATGAGGCTTTGTGATTATAACATGCACCTCGTTGGTACAAGACAATAAATTCTAATACTAGATTTGATCGAAGCCAAGATGTTGACCATGGATTTTTTTCCTACTTGTCTCTCCCCTTCCCTTTTTTGATTTGAATATAAATGTAATGAAAACATATAAACTAAGAGAGAAGATTTTTTATGAATTTGTATCATTTTGTATTTATGAACCTAAGGGCAATTATATTTCTATCACTCAAACCTTTACTGATGATATAATGTGTAAATCTATTTGCCTTCTGTATTATTGTTTAGTGTCTTCTTTTTGGTAGTTAACTTGGTCACCCTCTCCCCTTTTATTTTCCATCAGATGTTAATTGTCCTCAATTTTCTTGTCTTGATTGTTTTGATATCTTTTGGAGTAGCTCTTGGCCTTATGTAAAGGAAATGACCATGCATAAATTGTCTCTTGTTACATTTTTTTAATAAATTATCTCTCAATTGTATTAATGATTAGGTTACGTGCTTATAATCCATGTGCTATGGAAAATGTTCCTTGTCTTAATACATAATTTCTTGTAAACTTTTTATTTTATACCTTTTCTATTTCTTTACCTTTCCATTGTATGTGGTTAGTTAGAACTTATTGAAAATCACTCAAAGTGTAATGTCCCCTTTTTTATCCCATACTATTTAGTGAGTGTTGGTTAGTTTTGGGGACTTTTCAAAGGTTTCCATGCGAGTTGGGAGAGTTATAACATTTTGGCAAAGCTCTTTTTAGGGTTTTCTTGGCATCTGGTGATGGTTTGGAGTTTAGTTGGTGCTCTAGTTGGTGGCAATGCTCTTTGTAGGGTTTTGAGTTTTTTTGGGTTTGCTCTCCTCAATTCTTGAAGAACATCGCTATTTATAGTAATTACTCATTTTGACACTAGCCTTTTTGTTTTTGGGGGGTTTGTTCTCCTTAATCCTTGGAGAGCATTGCTATTTATAATCAATCTCATCCGATCATGTCATCCTTCAACATCAATTAATATTTTATTTTCATTTCTAGTGTCTTGGAGAGATTTTTTAAGGTGGTTTATAATATTTAGTATTTTCACTAAAGCGATAAACTAGCATTTTATTATTAATTTTAGTGTTGAGATATTAAAAAGGTGTTTCTTTTTTATTTTCCAAATTGGATGCCTAAGAGATATGGGGACTTAAGTTGTTTTAAAACATTCTAGGGGCTTTTTTGAAGGAAAAAAAAATGAATTTTAAAATGCCTTTATTCCCTCCAAACTCTATAAATTGGAGTTTTAACTCTCATTTAGAACATATCATGATGTTGGATTGAAAAAAAAAAGTTCCTATGAAATTGATTAAGAATGAAAATCCTCAACATATAGACTATTTTTAGTGGTGAAAGATCCTCCCTAGCTAGTTCGGTGTTTTCACATAGGAAACACCTTGATTTTCACAATTTTTTCATAATTGAGGTTTTGAGGAAAATAAAAATGCGTAAGGTATTTTGATAGCATATTTGTGGGTTATTTTTTTGGTGATTAGGAAAGATTTTTGGATGTTATTTGGTGGCACTTTCATGTGCTCTCGATTTGGTTCATAAAACTAATGTTTTAGGGCGATGCTCTAGTTGCAGAATCTTCTTTTGGAATTAAAAAAGAAGCTAGAAAGGGGTTAAAATTATGCATAATTAATCATGGATTTTTCCAAAGCAAGGTGACTAGGATATGATAATTGTTTAAGGTTAGTTTATGTACTAGATGGATGAACTATGTCTATGGGTGATTGTTGTTGAGAGTTCCCCTTGCTATTTGAGGCTATAATAGTTCATTATTAGTCCATACATTACCCAAATCTAGGTATGAGTATATTTGAAATTTAAATTAGTCCATTTATTTGCATTGTATTATCATAAGGGTGCATTTATTGGTTTGTTATAATGGTAATAATATGGTATACCCCTTGAAGAAGTGTTAGATGTGTTAAGTCGATGAGATCGTTAAAAAAATTATGATATTGTGATTAAAAATCACCTATATTTGCCCTATAGCAATAATAAATTTCATAGCAAACCTGTAACCACTTGAACCTTGCCTTTTTAATGGTGTTAGGTGAAGCTGGGTGCATGTTTTGACCATTCTTATTAGTTGGGTGTGACTTATGTTTGTTGGAAAAGTGGTATCCAAGTGTGATGGTGAAAATATTAGGGTTTCCACCATTAGATGTATGAAAATTGCTAATATTTTACTTAGGGACCATTACATTAGGGGAAGATGGGAATTAGATAGATCTACACCTAATAGATCTAGGTTCTGATCTAATTCTAAGGGTTTTAGATGTGCCTCTTCTTTCCCTTGAGTTGAATTTATTTGTTGAAAATGCTAAAATTAGGGTAAATGGGCTGAAGTTGAAGTAATTGTGTGCAAATAGTGAGCGAGCTATAGTTGTTGAATTGAGCCATGAACCTAGATATGAGGATTATAAGAGTATTTGCACCTGTTCCTAGAAGGAGCTCATGATTTGTTGGGACCGGGATGGTGGTTGCTATGGTCCTCTGCACTTTCCACACTCTAATGGGGGATTGATTCGTCATTGTAAATAAAACCAATTATGTATATCGTAGCTCCATACCTACATCCTACACACAAAAAGAAGGGGAAATAGGTTGGGAATAGTGATTGGGTTTTCCTGAGCCAAACCTCGGTTTAGGAATTAACCTTGAATGGAATTTTGCAAATGTTGAAATAAATAATGGAAAGCTATACCTCAGATCTGCAATGATTGATAATGATGCTTTGCTTCTTGGATGTAATCACATATGTTGTATGAAATGACATGAACTTGACAAAACCCTAATTAGACACACATTAATGCATATGAATGATGTAATTTTCTCCACAATGGTTGAATGAAGAATATGCAACCTTGAATACCTTTGCAAATGTTTAATGATGAACACTTCAATGCTTGAATACTTGATTGCTTGGATGTGAAGACTTAGATTGAAATGAGTTTACATATGAGATCCTAGGTCAATTTACTAATTAGGTCGACCTCCAATAACCATATTAAGCCACCAAATTCATTTCCTGCCAAAGAGATAGGTCACATCCCTCCCTTGAAAAATGGGCCCCAATTAGGGACCAGGCACTAGCGCCCTGGTCCTTCTCAATCAGGGACCAAAATTAAGGCCCAAAGAGGAGGAGACACCTCCAGGGAACTAGTTGGTAGGTGTATATGGCATATAAGTTGGAGTTAAGGCACTGAACGGACCTAGATAAGAGATGAGGGAGAGACGTGCTAAAGTAGGGGTACAAACATGAGGTGTAAATTGGCCCGATGATAATTTACGACGCTACACCAAGATAGTCTTCTTTGCTATAAATCATAGAATACCATTTTAGAATTGCAAATTAATTGTTGTTCATTGTCTTCAAGGTATTTAAATATATTTGCAAGTTAATGTTCAGTTAGGGTGTTATATGGTAGTTCTATTGTATGTATATTTGCATCCAAACTTGAATAAAAAGTACAAATCAAATGTAAAACATCACAACAATCCTTGGACAATAGAGACATGACATATTGTCAAATATATTAATTTGTGTTATGTTCACATGCTTTTATTATTGTTTGGTTTCATTGGTAGAGATAAAAAAAATTTAGGGGGTGTTCTTACATAAAGGAGCTAGTATTTTCAACCTCAAAAGTCGCCTTGTATTTTGGGTTAAACCACTTATATGCTTCTCATTATTTTGCTCTTATATGGCATTAGTATTGCATGCACCTACCCATTTTATTGGTTGTTAAATTATTTAAGCACCAATAATAAGCAATCACAATAAATCATGCAAACAAATGACGTCTAATAAAAAATGCAAGAACTTTATGATTAGAATTTTTGTATTTAAAATTTTGAGAGATAAAAATATAGTTGTGAGATTGACCTACTCATTTCATTGGCCTAAAACAAGAGAATGTTATATCAATCCAATAATGTAACATATGAAAACAAATACAAGTATAAGTGTAATAAATGACTAATGTATAGAAATATATATAAATATTAACAAAATCAAATTTATATATATCAAATTTTAAAAATAAAAAAAAATTTAATACACACAAAATTATATCATTTACAAACATAATTATAATTGAGTTAATAGGCTCCTTGTGCAGGCTTTTTGCCCGCGAAAGTGTCAACCTTCCAGCGAGGTGCGTTTTCTGGCATGTTTCTAGCGAGGTCTTCTTTCCTGGGTGATGACGCAACATCTTATGCCACGTCACATCGTGATAGTCGTTCATAGGATGACTACAACCACGTCGTCTTCTATTTTTTTCCAGAGGAACATTGCGGTGAGGTCATATAGCACCTACCACATCCTATATTGATGGCTTTGGCGGTCACGCGAAGAGCCTGCATTAAATACGACTTAAAGACTTTGGTACTGTGAGCGATTTTTGATGTACTTGGGCAGTGCGCGCATCGATTCTATGATTGTGTTTCCATTCTTTGCATTTATCTTTATTTTGTTCGCACCCATAGTTCATGATTAATTTTGGGTTTTCATTATCTGGATACTGTTCTCGGTTTCATTATGTGAGGGCTTCTTTTGGCTTTTGGTGGGTTTTTCTCGAACGATGGTTCTCGACTCTGTTTGGTGCATCTGTTGCGAGTTATTTTTGTTGGTTAATGCAGGGTTTTGAGATATATAACTGTGGTTATTTATTTTCTTGATTGCACTTGCAGTTAATGAAATGCCATTCCATGTTCTATGCATTTTTAGTCAATAAAAGGAAATTTTGAGCTCTCTACCTTATTATTTATTTTCTTAATTGCAGTTGTAGTTAATCTACAAATATTTCAGGTTCTATGTGTTTTTGGTTAATGAAAGGACATTTTAGGTTTCTTAATTGTAGTCATAGTTAATTGAAGGACATTTCAGGTTCAATGTGTTTCTAGCTAATGAAAGGAAATTTCAGGTTCTTTGTGTTTTTAGGGTTTTAGTATTTCACTGTTTGTATGTGTTGCGGGTTGTGTGTTTTGATTGTTTTTATTAACACACATTTCCGATTCTCTGTGTGTTGCTTGATGTAGGGTTTCAAGATATATAGCCTATTATGGGTTATTTTTGTTACTTAATGTAGCGTTTTAGGATACTGTTGGTAAACAGATTTGTCACTGCGGTCGTTTACCTAAAACTGACCCTGTTTGCCCGATGAGCAGTGATAAACGTTCCAACAGTTGGAGAGATTGTTCTATGAAACACGATCTTCCTCTGCGTTTGAGAGGGGCAACTCCCTTATATGATAGGGGTATTTAGGATTTTCGTGTACTTTTAACTTGAAAGTACATAAAGGAGAAAATGTAGAACTTAAACAAGAAATAAAGATAGAAACCCCAACAATAGACATACAACCATCAACTAAGATCTCTCAACATTTGCAACAAATTACAAGGGGAGTTTATAATGTAATATGCTTAGCCATGAGATGATGATAAAGAAGATTGACAAATCTCAACATACGCAGAGTAAAGAAACTTCAACACATTCAAACTGAGATACCAAAGGTTGCTTGTGCATCATCACTTCAATTGTACAAATCACATATGCATAAAAAGACTACCAATTTGACATATGAGAAATCGGCAATGATAACACATGAATACATTTAGAACATACAAACTAAGACGTATTCTTCATTATCCTTTTGGAAATATACAAGACCAAAATCCTTTCTATACATAGTGCAAATCAAAATGTCATTACAATTTTCTCCTAGAATTCTAGCAAAGTTTTTCCCTCTATAAAAAGTCTCCCCTTTACAATGCCAAAAGCCTTCTATATATAGGCTTATACGATAACTACCTTATAACCAACTTCAATCTTGGGTTAATAACTAACTCTTTTCTGCGTAAATCTCAATGAGTTAGTAACCTACACTTTTATGCGCAAAAGAAGTCAACTTTCTAACCTTGGGTTACAATAAGCGACATAAGTCACTTTTTACAAAAATAATATCAAACCCATTACATTGAAGAAGTAATTCGTTTGTTGATTTTGTCGAGGTGGCCTCCATCTTCATTTGCTTCATTTGATCTCGTAATCATCTCACCATCTGAATTCATGTCTACAAGCTCTCGAACATCCTTATCCATCATGAACATAATCTTTCTTTGAACAATAAGAAGGCTTATATGATGAGGATGTTATCATGTTCATGACATTATTTTCGTAGTCTCCTAGCTCGTGTGTCGTTCCACTGCGGTTGGAGAATGTTGGCTGAGGTTCATGAAATTAGTGTTGCAATCTGCCAGACCCTTGAAGTTCCTTGACTATGGATCCACAAGCTCTGCACTTAGATCCTCCCAACAAATATATTTGTCTATTTCTTGCGATCAATGTGATCCATGATTCATGCCATTACATTTGTTTGAAATCATCACAAGCCGTGAGATGAATTTGAGGCATTATGTAAAATGAATAGCACGTCTTATCTTATGCTTCACATTCTTCATGTATGACGACCATGGCTTTATATTCGACAACAATCCTCATTTATTTAGTGCTACAATGAATTTACAAACTTTGTTTCAAATTTTTCATTTTGCATAGGCATGGAGGGTGGCGGCAAATAATTTGACTCTATACTTGCCAATTGCATTCAATTTAAAGCTTCTATCACTCTATGCATATTGAAGATACTGAAAAAGGTCATGGAATTTTGATGAATGTCTTTTTAGGCCGATTTCTTTTGCTTGAACGTCTCTGAGGCCTTTTCAGCCAATCCATTTTGTGCATATCCTGAGATCATCGCTTTCCATGAGACCACATTTCTGCAAGGCATTTTGCCAAGAATTTCGCTTGTCATGTCTGACCTTCCACTTTCTGCATTCTGTTAAAAATGTCATGCCATGAGATGACATCAATTTTGAGGCCTTTTAGTCGAACAATCTGCATGTGGTCGATATGCTTTGATGGATGTCAATACCCTGTTTCAAAGTTTTTCTTTTTTTGACAAATCCATTTTGTGGATATCCCGCAATCATCGCATTTCATGAGACCACATTTCTACAATCAAAGCATGCCATGAGATGACGTTTCTTTGAAGCATTCTGTCAAACTGTTAGTGTGCCTTGTCTATGCTTCCGCGATGCATGCATGTTTACCAGAACAACTGCGACTAAATCATATGTCGTAATTCCTCTATCCTTTATACTTTGATGAATGCCTATGTTACACAATTGGCAAATCTCTCTTATCCTTTGTCCTTAAACGACTTCCATCTTGGCTCATTGGCAAAAAGACTGCAATGCTAATGGTATAATACACAGCTTTATACCTTCTTCGATGCACTTTGTCAAATAGTTTGCCTTCTGTGAGTATACTCCACAGTGCACATAGATTTTGTCAAATACTTGTCATATATGTTATGTCTAAACAATTCATCTGCCAAAACGATGCTCCCAGGATCTGCAGTCAAAATCACAGTGGTTCTTTCAAATAGCTGCAACGATACATTCTTGCTTCTGCGATCTGCATGCATTTCAAACTCCACTGTTTGGTAAAATTGATGTGTCTTAAACCTGGTTTGAAAATTCCCTTTTATCATTGGCAGGGAGGATGCTGGCAAAGGTTGTGGAAATCGGCCTTACACTTGCGGATTGCACTTGCTTGATAGTTTCTAAATCATTTCAACCACAGATCTTGCACTATGAATGTACCATGAGACCATATTTCTTTGAGGGATTCTGTCAAACAATTTGCATGTTGTGTTAAAGATTTACTCATCACATATACACTTTTATTGCACTATTAACATGGCGTTGGATTACATAAGCTGGTGAAGGAGAATGAAGATTGCTTGTGAAGTTACTTGGGTGTTAATTTTGTAGTCTCTGCTCACCATAGTGAAGTGACATCTCATCAAGGCAATTTAGTAAAACAATTCGCATGCCATTAGTATGTTCCTCATTCTGCACACAAACCTCCTGAAACATCTTGTGGTATACTGTATCTTCAATTTGGTTCGAAGCTCCAATTTTGCATAGGCTGGGATGATGGAGTCAAGAACCCAACCAATTATAAACATCTACAACTACATTCAACACACATTCAAAAACTTTAATTTGATGCTCTTTCCTTTCTCTTTTTTTATTCTTTCTCTTTGCTAAAATTTATGGAAGAGGTAAGAATGCTCAAAAACTGAGCATTTCTAACCTTCTTGACAAAGTGGGGCCCGCAAGGTTAAGAAATGAGGTTAGAAATGCTCAATTTTCAAGAATTCCTAACCTTTTTGTGAAAGGTTAGAAAAATGGGTTAAGAATGCTCAAAAAGTGAGCATTTCTAATCATCTTGGCAAAAGGTTAAGGAATGAGGTTAAGAAAGCTCAAAAACTGAGCATTTCTAACCTTCTGCTTCAAAGACTGTGATTTTGACCTTGGAAACCATTGATCACAGAGGGGAATCAAGGAGGAATGCAACTGATGTTTTTTTTGACAACTTTTTATCACCAGACATATAAAAATAATTTAAAATATTAAATTATTATTTGAGAAATAATTTAAATATTTTAAATTTATTGCTTTGGCTGGAGAAAAATGACATAACTTTCAAATGGTAGGGAGTTAGTTCTTGAAATTCAAAAAATGCGTCAATGGAAGGGAAAAACGTCCACACAATTATTTACACCTCGTGAAGAAGCCTAGGATGAGATATTTTAATCATTTTGGGGCAACAAACACCAAAAATTGAAATTTTAAAATATGACAAAGTATGAACTGGGTTCAAGTGAAAGTTGGCCATGTGATACAAAATGACGCTTAGATCCTGAATGTCAACTGATTTCCCTCAATTCATGGTAATTCTAATAATCTTCCATTTTTCATATTTTGACTAGTAATGACCTTGGACAACACGCTCATTACTTACACATAACACCCATTGGACCTTTTCTCGACACTAAGGCTGATTTGTTGTTCAATTTAAAAGGTATGCCAAATGTGGGTGCAACAACTGGGTCTAACTGGGGACAAGGACTACAAAGCATGCAAGATGAACCCAAAATCTTTGGTTCGCAGGCTAGTGCACTATGCATTGGGTAACAAAGTCACAGAGGAAACGACATAGGGAATAGCTGGAGAAACCAGACACAAACCAAAAATGGGACGAACACAACAAAACTTATAACCAAAGTATGTACATGGTAGCCAAATCCTACCTCAAACTTATCCAGGATTGTCATACAAAACCATTTACAGGCTGAGAGAAATAGGCACCTTTGTGGAAAAGTGGCATGCATCCATGTGACACATGTAAGCTCAACAGTTTGGCAAGATCAACATGTATAAGATGAGATATATCTTTGAGCAATGAACCAAACAACCATCTCTCATCATAAATTTGCAGGCTCTCTTGAAAGATTTGGGTACCATTTTGAACATTATTGGCAATTTGTGGAATATTCTCAAGCATACCTATATCCTTTATCTGAAGATCCCTCTGATAGTCTTGTTTGCAATAAATTAATCCATGAATTGGAGAACCTTCATATAATCTATGAGGTGAAGAAACTTGAGTAGACATAACCATTGAATCATGTTCGTGAATATCAGATTGAAAAACACCTGTAGAAATACACTCATCTGAAATCAAAGGATTGAGACACACACTTTCTGTTGGCAATATTGCATTATAACAGACAATGAAAGATTGTTGGCATTTCATAAGGATATTGAGAAGGTTGTTGATGATTATGGATATAACTGATTAAAGATGTTTTATTGTCTTGATATTATTATTTTGTCATCGATGTCAAGAAATTGATTTTCTAATTTAGTACGATGTTGCCATATCTCGAGAAGTATGATATGAAGATTATAAAGATGTCGGTAAAAGACACGGGAAAGAATATGATGAATAAGGGGATGAATAAGGTATTCAATGGGCAACTACTACCGAGTCAGACATTGATGAGATCATGATGTTTTAGATTGTTTTAACATCATACATATGTTGTAAATTGTAAAGGTTAATACTATACTATGTTATCAATCAAAGAACCTAGTCGGTAAACCCTAAGGAACCTAGTCGGTAAACCCTAAGGTTATCGCTATCGGTTAATGAAGGCAGAATGTCTATCGAGTGAAGTTTAGTATTCACCGAGTTGTTACCGAGTTGTAACCGAGCTATAATAGAATGCATTAAATGTTTACATACGGTATTTAATGAAGAAAGTTGATGAGCTGGAGTGGATTAAATGATTGGTAAGCCGTGGAAGAAGTTTGTTAACGAATCTAAGGCAATGAAAAGTTGGCATGAAGATCTACAGCTCAGATTGAACCGCAATACCCTGGCACAAGTTCCAAGACTAGTATGCAAGTTCCAAGGTGGGGTAAAATGTTTTCAGATCAAAAGATGCATTGAACTTGGACAAGATTGAAGATCTGATGGCTATGATTGATCATGGGAAATGTGATCAAGGAGATTAAGCAGTTATCTAATTGTTTATAAATAGGAAACTGTTGATAAACAATGTATGCGGGCAAGTATATACACAAGGATGCTACATAGTTATTACCGAGCATAGAAGCTTGAAGACCTGTTTAAATAATAGAGTATAGAAGCCCAGCAGATAGACAAGATTAGTTCTATGTCTAGATTGTATTGAAAAAATAAGAATCTGCTTTAGCATTTTAGATGTGAAGTTGCAGATAGATTTTTATTACTGTTATTTTGTGAGAGTGACAGAAAATGTCTTAACCGAGTGGACTTAACAGTCTTATATGTAAATCCTCTAGCAAGGTGACATTCTGATTGAGTGTTTGAAATCTAACAAGGTCACTTCTAACAAAGTGAAGATCCTAACAGATCTGAGGGAAATCCCTTAACCGGGTCACATCTAGAATTGTGTTTGTAATCTTTAATAGGATTTGCTTTTAACCGAGCATACTCTAGAAGAGTATATTTCTTAGTGGGTCTGAAATCCCATAGTGGTTTTTCCCTATTTGGATTTCCACGTTAAATCTGGTGTTATGAGGTTTATATTGTTAATATGCTTTTGAGTTTGCATGTTTAACAGTTTTGGTTATATTGTTGATATATATGTTACCGAGGTTGAATTTGATGTTTTTATGGATGATTAAGTTTGTATGATTCACCCCCCCCCCCCCTCTCATCTTGTTGGCTATTGGATCTGTACTTATATTAAGTATCAGAACTATCAATTGGTATCAAGCTTTGGACTCCAGAAGGAAAGTTTAAAGGCACTTGAGTTAAAGATCCAAAGATGTATAAGAGGGATGCACCGAAGCTGAACAAGTCAAGTTTCTCTACATGGTAGAAAAGGATGAAGCTACATCTATCAGGAATTGGAGAATATGATGTATACTATTTGGAGAATGATTTTGTTGCACCAAGCACCTATTCATTGACTATGGAAGAGATAAGGGCAAAGCAAGAACATATTCAAGCAATGATTGAAATAACATCTGCATTGACCGATTCAGAGTTTAATGATCTAGAAGGTTGCAATGATGCAAAGGCAATGTGGGATAAGCTCATATCAGTATATGGAGGAGATGAACATGTTCAAAGAGAAAAAGTAGATAGTCTGAGAGGACAACTTGAATCTAGGAGGATGAATGAAGGTGAGAACATAACTCAGTATAGTACAAGACTAAAGGAGATTGTCAATCAAATCAAAGGAGCAGGTGGAACTATTGAAGAAAAGGATATAACAAGTAAGTTGTTGAGAACCCTTCTACCAACTTATGCAATCCGAGTCTCTACAATCAATGAATTGAGGTATGTACCTAATATTCCAGTTTCTTTAGATGCTACTATTGCTAAGCTACATGCATTTGAGTTAAGTAATTTTGATAACAGTGGATCTTCAGTAAATAAAGTTGAATCTGCATTTAGTTCTTTTCATCTTGATGAATCTAATGATTACAATGAAAGAAATTATAAGTACTCTGAAGGAGATCACAGTGGAGCAAGTGAAAGATTTCAAAAGAACATGGAAGAAGTGCACAAACTGTATGAAGAAATCAGAAAGCAAGAAGAGTCTGAAGCACTATTAGCCAAAAGGTTATCGAGAGGCAAAGGTAAGTATAAAGGAAAACTGCCTTTGAAATGTTTCAATTGTGATAAGATAGGACATATGGCTTCTAACTATCCTGACAAAGATTTTACTGAAAGAAGAGATTACCGAGATGATAGACAGAAAGATAATCATTACAGAGGACACCGAGACTTTAGAAGAAGAGATAGAAAGACATGCTTAATAGCTGATGAGGAATCTAACGATGATAAATCAGATGAGACTGATATAGAGGAAGTAGTTTATGTGGCTATCAAGGATGGATCAGATGAAGAAAGGTATGAAGAAAAAGCCCTAATATCTCACATAAACACTAATGATTCCTGGATTATAGATAGTGAATGCTCACATCATATGACAGGAGATAAACACAAGTTTGTTATATTAGAAGATTATGATGGAGGCTATGTTAGATTTGGTAATGATGCACCATGTCCGGTAAGAGGTAAAGGATCCATAACACTTCTTGATAATGCAAGATGCAATGATGTTTATTGGGTTGAAGGTTTGAAATACAATTTTTTGAGTGTAGCACAGCTAAACAACACAGGTTATCGAATAGAATTTCAGAAAGGAATTGTCAATGTTCATGACAAAAATGGAAAGTTAGCTGCTACCGGGACACAAACAAAAGGTAATACATTTCACCTTGACTCAACTCGGAATAAGTGTTTGCATGCAAAGATTGATGATACCTGGTTATGGCATAAAAGTTTTTGTCATGTCAATTTTGATAATTTGATCAAAATAAGCAAGAAGCACAGAGTAAGAGGTCTACCGAGTCTTGAAAAACCTGAGAATGCTATGTGCCGAGGATGCCAGATGGGTAAGATGACAAGATCAAGCTTTACAAGTAAGTCTTACACTTCTAAGTGAATTTTAGATCTAGTGCACACTGATCTTTGTGGTCCTATCAAAGTTCAAAGTTATTATGGTGATAAATATTTCATATTATTTGTGGATGACTATTCAAGGATGATGTCAGTAATGTTTTTAAAAGAAAAATCAGAAGCTTTTAAAATGTTTAAATGGCACAAGGCAAGAGTTGAAAATGAAACAGGAAGACAACTGAAATGTCTTAGATCAAATAGAGGAGGAGAGTTCACATCTGATGAGTTCAACTTATTTTGCAATGATCATGGTATTAAAAGACAAGTCTCTGCACTGAGAACTCCACAACAGAATGGAATAGCTGAAAGAAGAAACAAATCTATTATGGATTGTTCTAGAATACCTATGATTGAAAAGAAGGTGCCACAAACATTTTGGAGAGAAGCATTAAGCACAGTTGTTTACACCTTGAACCGAGTTCAATTGAAGAAAGGTACTTTGAAGACACCATATGAAATCTAGTATGATAAGAAACCTAATGTTAGTTATTTTAAAATCTTTGGAAGTAGATGCTATGTTCATAAAGATGATAGAAATGGCAAGTTTGATCAGAAAAGTGAAGAAGGAATGTTTCTAGGTTACTCTTCTAGAAGCAAAGCATTTAAATGTCTGATCAAATTATCTAACAAAATAGTAGAAAGTGCAAATGTGAAAATTGATGAATTTACAAAAAGAAATGATGAAGGAAATTCCAAGGAACCAGAAGACTATGATGAATTTGTCTATGTTCAACTGAGAAGTCCTACCAAGAAGACTGTTGAAGAAAATGAAGAGAATATCTATTTACCAAGTGATGAAGAAGATCATACAGAGCCTACTGAGCCTGTATTAGCCAAGTATGTCAAAAGACATCATGCACCAAGTCAGATTATAGGAGATAAGGATGATCTAGTGATGACAAGGAACAAACTGAGATGGAACACATGCTTGATATCTGAATTTGAACCGAGAATAGTAAAAGAGGCATTTAACAGTGAAGATTGGGTAAATGCTATGACATAAGAGATTGATCAAATCAAGAAGAATGACACCTGGACACTAATCTCAAGATCGAAGGATAAAAATGTAATCGGTACAAAGTGGATTTTTAGAAACAAGCTAAATGAAAAGGGTGAAGTCATTCGAAACAAAGCAAGACTAGTTTGCAAAGGTTATGCTCAAGAAGAAGGAATTGATTATGGTGAAACTTTTGCACCTATTGCTAGACTTGAAGGAGTTAAAACATTGTTGGCCTATGCTGCTTTCAAGAACTTCAAGATATATCAAATGGATGTCAAATCTGCATTTCTGAATGGAATATTAGAAGAAGAAGTTTTCATTGAACAACCTGAAGGATTTGTTGAAGACAATAATAAAGATCAGGTATGTAAATTGAACAAAGCTTTATATGGTTTGAAACAAGCACCAAGAGCATGGTATGAAAGATTGCACTCTTATTTGATTAAGATTGGTTTTATAAGGACAAGTGAGAACATCAACATGTACATGAAGAATGATGAAAATGGAAAACTGATCTCAGCCATATTTGTTGATGATATTATATTTTGTGGAAATGACTCTTTATGCAAGAAATTTGGAAATGAAATGAGCAAAGAATTTGAGATGTCATTAATCGGTGAGATAAAGTATTTTATAGGTTTACAGATACTGCAAATGAAAAATGAGATTTTCATTACTCAATCCAAGTAAATAAAGGAAATCTTGAAGAAATATGGAATGGATGATTCAAAACTAGTAAGTACTCCTATGACTACCAACTGCAAATTATCAAAGAGTGATGAATCTGCATCTGTTGATGAGACACTCTACCGATCCATGATTGGAAAACTACAATATGTTGTTCACAACAGACCAGATATAGCACATGCAGTAGGTATAGTTGCAAGATTCTCTGCAGATCCTAAGGAAACACACATGATAGCAATCAAAAGAATTTTTAGATACTTGAAAGGCACAGAGGATTATGGCTTAGTATATCAAAAAGGAAATGATTTTGATTTAAAAGTATATACTAATGCTGATTGGGTAGGCAACATTGATGTCAGGAAAAGCACAAGTGGAGGAGCTTTCTTTTAAGGAGAAAGACTAGTGAGTTGGCTTAGCAAGAAACAAGGATGTGTTTCATAGTCAACAACAGAAGTTGAATACGTTGCTGCAGCATTGAATTGTACCAACATTGCATGGATCAAACAACTGTTGGAAGGTATAAATGAAAGAGTCACCAAGCCTGTAACTATATTCTGTGACAATATTAGTGCCATTAATATTTCAAAGAATCCTGTTATGCACTCTAAGACAAAGCACATATCTATCAAATATCATTATCTTAGAGAAGAAGCTCAAGAGAAGAAAGTGGTGTTGGAATATGTTAGCACAAAGGAGCAAATAGCAGATATCTTCACCGAGCCACTACCAAAGGACACTTTTGAATATCTTAGAAGTCAGTTAGGGGTCCTACCCCTATCTTTTAATCACTGACCGAGTTCGGTGAAAGCATCAATCTGATGACTAATGAATATCTTTTGGGAGTTGATGCTGAGTTATACACTTTAGGATGTTTTCTAAAGGTGTACAGGACATAATACAGGAAATATTAAAGGGAACAGGAATTGAAGACAAATGCTCTGACCGAGACTCAGTTGATACACAACAACAGGAAATAACTTCTTACAGAAAGAAATTATGTTTTAGTTCTTTACTTTTTGGCATTGTTGTCAAAGGGGGAGAAGAATAAAGAAAAGACCTACAAAGCGGGAGAAGACCTATCAGGGGAAAAGACTAAGAGAAAACTACATATTTGAGAGAAGACTGCAAATAAGGAGAAGTCTAATGTATGGGGGAGAGTATTTCAATTTCAGCATTTCAGAATCACAGCAATCCGAATCTTTTAAGGTCAAATCAATTGGTTTTGCCATCAATACCAAAGGGGGAGATTGTTGGCAATATTGCATTATAACAGACAATGAAAGATTGTTGGCATTTCATAAGGATATTGAGAAGGTTGTTGATGATTATGGATATAACTGATTAAAGATGTTTTACTATCTTGATATTATTATTTTGTCATTGATGTCAATAAATTGATTTTCTAATTCAGTATGATGTTGCCATATCTTGAGAAGTATGATATGAAGATTATAAAGATGTCGGTAAAAGACACAGGAAAGAATATGATGAATAAGGGGATGAATAAGGTATTCAATGTGCAACTACTACTGAGTCAGACAATGATGAGATCATGATGCTTTAGATTGTTTTAACATCATACATATATTGTAAATTGTAAAGGTTAATACTATACTATGTTATCAATCAAAGAACCTAGTCGGTAAACCCTAAGGTTATCGCTATCGGTTAATGAAGGTGGAATGTCTACTGAGTGAAGTTTAGTATTCACTGAGTTGTTACCGAGTTGTAACTGAGCTATAATAGAATGCATTAAATGTTTACATATGGTATTTAATGAAGAAAGCTGATGAGCTGGAGTGGATTAAATGATTGGTAAGCCGTGGAAGAAGTTTGTTAATGAATCTAAGGTAATGAAAAGTTGGCATGAAGATCTACAGCTCAAATTGAACCGCAATACCCTGGCACAAGTTCCAAGACTAGTATGCAAGTTCCAAGGTGGGGTAAAACATTTTTAGATTGAAAGATGCATTGAACCTAGACAAGATTGAAGATCTGATGGCTATGATTGATCATGGGAAATGTGATCAAGGAGATTAAGCGGTTATCTAATTGTTTATAAATAGGAAACTGTTGATAAACAATGTATGCGGGCAAGTGTATGCACAGGGATGCTACATAGTGATTACCGAGCACAGAAGCTTGAAGACCTGTTTAAATAACAGAGTATAGAAGCCCAACAGATTGAAAAGATTAGTTCTATGTCTAGATTGTATTGAATAAATAAGAATCTGCTTTAGCATTTTAGATGTGAAGTTGCAGATAGATTTTTATTACTGTTATTTTGTGAAAGTGACAGAAAATCTCTTAACCGAGTGGACTTAATAGTCTTATATGTAAATCCTCTAGCAAGGTGACATTCTGATTGAGTGTTTGAAATCCTTTAACAAGGTCACTTCTAACAAAGTGAAGATCCTAACAGATCTGAGGGAAATCCCTTAACCGGGTCACATCTAGCAATGTGTTTGTAATCTTTAACAGGATTTGCTTTTAACCGAGCATACTCTAGAAGAGTATATTTCTTAGTGAGTCCGAAATCCCACAATGGTTTTTCCCTATTTGGGTTTCCATGTTAAATCTGGTGTTATGAGGTTTATATTGTTCATATGCTTTTGAGTTTGCATGTTTAACAGTTTTGGTTATATTGCTAATATATATGTTATTGAGGTTGAATCTGATGTTTTTATGGATGATTAAGTTTGTATGATTCACCCCCCCCCCTCTCATCTTGTTGGCTATTGGATCTGTACTTTATTAAGTATCAGAACTATCACTTTCACGATAAGAGAAGTCAACATCTGAAGCCTTCAGACACCAATCTGGAATACAAACATGATGATAATTAAATTCATGGGCTTCCTTCATTAGATCATCCATTACCTCATTTATTTTTGCATTCCTGGTATAGTTCCCAAAAATATCCTCTTTGATAGGGGTATCTTCTTGATCTAAAGATTCAAAAGGAGGATTGCTTTGAACCTTGCATACTTCATAAGGCATAGATTGAAATTCCATCAAGATAGGGACATTTGTTAATAAACCTTCATAGATTTCATTTTCAACCTGCTCATAGACATCTGCATTACTTTTTGTGTTCTCCTATCTCAATGATTCCTCTTCATCACACTCTTCATGAAATTTGAAAACTTCATAGTCAGGTGGCATGCATGATAAAGAGTGGATACTTGATGGTTCATCTTCTTTCACTCGGGGCTGATCTAAAAGTTCAGTAAAGGTCTCCAATTCTTTGATTTGCTTGGAAAAGATTTCATCTTCAACTATCAATGTTGGATGATTGAGAATATCCTCTCCACATAAAAAGTCATCGTCAGAAGAATTGAGACACCAAGTTGGAATGAAGACTATAGGGGATTCTTCTTTACCCCTCTCCTCTTCACCATTTTCTTGAAGCTTGGGCTGCATGGAAGTCTTGAAATCATTTATTTCTCCTTCAAACTCTTTGTTTTCAGGTTCATGGAAGACTTCATCCTTGTTATGGTGATCTTCATAATGCTCATGACATATAGGAGCACAGTCTTCTTTTTCTTCCTCACACACTTCATCTTAATCTTTCTTTTGACATGTATCCTTACGAGCTAATACGACTGCATCTTCCTTAACACATGCATAATGTGATGGATCTTTTTCAAAATTTGGATCACAAGACATCTCATCAGGAGTGCACACATCTTCAAGAAAATAATTTCTTCCCTCTTATTTTTGTTCAGCCTCTTGCAATGTTTGGAGTAGAGAAGGATGTACTTTGGCATGGTCAAGTTTCCTATTTCCATAAAAGCTTTTCAAAAACTTGATATGTGAATCAATGAGAACTCGATTTTGTCAAGAAATAGGTGAAGGCGAGTGAGCATCATCATTATTATCCATTGTTGATTCAAGAATACAGTCACGAGCAAAAATTTGGTTCTCTCTTCCATCTTTTTCCTCAATCTTTTGTAGAGTCTGGAGTAGAGAAGGATTAATTTTATGAGGATCAAGTTTCTTTCCACTATTGAATCTCTTCAAGAAGTTGACATGTTCAGGTTCATCATGACTTTGATTTATTTGAACAATTTGTACAGGAGAACGGTCAATTTTGTCTTCATCTTTCTTGATTGTTAACTTGGGAATATGATCGCAAGCGAGAAAACCAATCTCCTTTCCATCTTTTTCTTCAATGTCTTGCAACACTTGACATAAGGAGGGATGAATCTTATCCAGAGTAAATTGCATGCCACCATAAAATTTCTTCAAGAAGTTGACTTGTATGGGCTCATCAAGAACTGGCCTCTTTGGATATATATAATCTTCATCATCACTTTCACTATCACTTTCCAACTTTCCTTTGTACCAAACCATTATCTAAATTCAATCTTTTAGACAGAGTTGCCAACCTTCATTATGAAGAAGGTACCTTAAAATTTATGAGGAACAAAGCACACTGGTATTTTGATCCCCAACAGATATATAGCTATGGTTGTTAATTTTCTTGATTGTGCTTGTAGTCAATGGAAAGACATTCTAGCTTCTATGCATTTTTAGTTAATGAAACAAAATTTTGGGTCATATGCCCTATTATTTGTTTTCTTAACCAGGTTCTATGCGTTTTTAGTTAATGAAAGAAAATTTCAGGTTCTCTGCTTTTTTAGGGTTTCAGGATTTCGTTGTTTGCATGTGTTGCGGGCTCTACATTTTGATTGTTTTAATGTAGGATCTCAAGATATATAGGTATGGTTACTTATTTTTTCTATGTTTTTTTTCTTGATGATAAGAAATTTCATGTTCTTTCCATTTTTAGGGTTTCAATGTTCAATTGTTTGCATGTGTTGTGAGCTCTACATTTTTTTTAATGAACATGCATTTATGATTCTATGTGTGTGTGTGCAAGTGTGTGCAAGTGTGTGTCTTTATATATACATGTGTATATGTGTTTGTGTCTCTTTATATATGTGTATATATATGTATATGTAAATATATATACACATAAATATGGATATGTGTGTGTATGTGTATATGTATATATATGTATACACACACATATAGAAGCATGCACAGTACCCTCGTCCGAGATCTTTTTAAAGCTTGGGCTGCCCGACATGGAAATAATATTTCTACTGAGCAAATCAATTCAAGCCTGTATACAAACTGCAAGGATGCACCCTCTAATTGCATTTTTTTTTTACACAACAATAAACATCATTATTCTTTTTTGTCATTATTTTATAAGAAAAAATATCAACAAGAAGGCATGCAAGAAATGTTATATCAGTGGACCATCTAAGAAGCACAACCAGAGAAAACAACGGTCTGGAGGTTAACATGGTGGTATCAATGACAAACATGGAAAAGCATCGAGGATAGAGTAGAAAAAGTAAATTTCATCAAACACATAACAGTCAATGAAATTATCGTATACAAAGTTTGGTTTGCAATCAAAAGGAATTCGCTTATACAACAGACGTACACAAAAAAACATTAACATAAGCAATATGAATTCTAAAAGTGTATAATTTGCAATGTTGCCTTGCACCTACATGTGCTATATACATCATAAAAAGGAGAACAACCATTAAAGGATATAATTTCAACTATAATTTCAACATTCCATTGTATACTCTATGTATGGGCATATGGTGCGAAGGAACATGAACATTGTTCGCATTAGAAACTGTCATCTCAGCCTACACATTATTGTCTTATAGATTCTTTATGAACATACAAAGAAAATACATGGAACTGATACGTTAGAAACATTGTAACCATTTGTGCCGAGAATATACATATCTATTTATGTATATATAGATATATATAAATATAGAGTTTAATTTATGTATGCATGTATGTGTTATATATATATATATATATATATATATATATATATATATATATATATATATATATATATATATATACACATATGTATATATATATATATATATATATATGTATATATACATATATATATATACATATATGTATATATACATATATATATATACATATATGTATATATATATACACACATATATATGTATGTGTATATATATGTATATATATACACATATATATGTATGTGTATATATACATATATACATATACATACACATATACATTTATATATGTATGTATGTACGTGTGTATATATATGTATATGTATATGTGTATATATACATAAATATGTGTGTGTATATATATGTGTGTGTGTGTATATATACATACACATGTGTATGCACACACACACACACACACACACACACACACATATATATACATATACATATATATAGATGTATATATATGTATATGTATATATATGTATACACATGTATATACACACACATATATACATACATATATATACATGCATATGTGTGTGTGTATGTGTACATATACATATATGCATATATATGTATATGTGTATATATATGTACACACATATATATCCATATATACACACAAATCTATGCATATATATATGTGTGTGTGTGTGTGTGTGTAGACGCATATATATATATATATATATATAGGTATATATGTATGTATATATATGTATGTATATGTGTGTGTGTGTGTGTGTGTGTGTGTGTGTGTGTGTGTGTGTGTGTGTAGATATGTATACACACACACACACACACACACACACATATATATATATATGCATGTATGTATATATATGTATATGTATGTATAGATATGTATATGTGTATATATGTATATGCATGTATAGATATGTATATGTCTATATATGTATATGTATGTATAGATATGTATATGTGTATATATATATATATATATGTATATGTATATATATATGTGTATATATGTGTATGTATATATATGTATATGTATATATATGTATATGTATATATGTATGTGTATGTATATGTATATACACACATATGTCTATACATATATAGATGTATGTGTATACACGTATAAACATATATTTGTATACACACACACATACAGATAGGTATACATGTACACCCCTTTGTTGTCGTACATTGCCAAACACTTTCCTCACCTATACCAAGAGTTCTCACAACTCTTCCATTTGTTGTTTCCATGGCAAACTTGTCGTATGTATGCCCGCACCTATACATGATCAAATACATGTGCATGCATATGTATGTGTATAAATTCATATATACACACATATGTGTATATATATAGATGTATGTGTATACACATGTACATATATATGTATGCAAATACACATACATATACGTATACATATACATCCCTTTGTTGTCGTACATTGCTAAACACTTTCCTCGCCTATACCAAGAGTTTTCACAACTCTTCCATTTGTTGTTTTCATGGAAAACCTACCATATGTATGCATCTACACGTGAACAAATACATGTGCAAGATGGCATGTATGTTCAATCGCATAATAACAAAGTCATTGTCACAACTTCTTTAGTAAAGTGCTCCTCCACGGAATGATATATATGCACATTTATATACATATATCTGCTTAAAAATGGGAGCCTGAGGAACAAAAAGATATTGCCACTTATATGCATAGGCATGTGCAGCTTATATACGTTCTTGCGCAAACTTATCTGTTTAAAATTGAAAATGACCTTTTGCTATCACTTCTACTACCTTTGTAGGGTGCACAGAAACAACCATAATTAACTGCAAATGATATGCTCAACAAGTGCTAGAGATGGAGTTTCATCCCCACTCCTCCAAATTTTGTCCTTCACAAAATTAGATACATATGAAGATGAGGACGAGCATTATAGGGTGGTCCTTTATGATGATAGCCATATGCAACTAGGTATTGTCTCGTCTAAGTACAGAGATTCGTTCAATTCAAATACACTCAAAGTAGGTTCAATAGTCTCATTGACAAGATTTGTGTGTAGATATGTGTGTGGTTCAAGGTACCTCTACCTTCACTCCATGTCCTAATTTTATTCGTTGTTTTGTACTGTCACACTCATAAGGAACATAAAATTTACCACTTGCCTCTTGCTCATTCCGCAGGACTATTATTATTTCCACCCTTGATGTTATCTTTGCACAAAGCTAGCTTATTGGAAGCCCTAAGTATCTTTTCAAAGTCTAGGAAGATGAAATGATGGAATGTAGCATGCCTCCATGTAAATGGGCAACTAAGTTTAGAATACACTTGCCTCAAGCCTAGGGTGACAAATCTGAAACAATAAGTCCTATAAAAGGACTTAACTCTTACCAGACCAAATGGAAAATTAAAGGTCATGTTGAACAAATAAAAAAACATACGTCCATACAACACACCAAAGAGTAATGGTCAAGTGTTTAGCTTTGACATGATTGACTACAATGGAATCGAGATTAAAATTACTTACTTCAATGAAACTGCAGAGTTTCACCATCAAAGAGTTCGGGTTGGAGCGTCCTACTTTGTCTCGAAAGCCTTGGTTAAAGAAGCAAACACAAGGTACAACAAGCTAAACAGTCACTTGGAAATTATTTTGGACCACAATTCAATATTGAAACACTGTGATGATAGCATTGTACCACCCAAAAAGGTTTTAAATTTTACACCAAGAAGTGAGATTGCCAATTATAGTAACTACACTTTGGTTAGTATAATTGGAATTTTAGTTGATATTAGAAACACCACAGTGGTCCAAAGAAAAGATGGCATGCAAGTAATGCGTAGAACTTTGAAGATTAATGACATATCTAATTTTTCTATTAATGTGAATGTTTGAGGTGATACGTGGCAAACAATAGGTGACGATCTGCAAAAACAACATTGTAGTGGAGAGTTGGTTATCATTTCTATTATAAATGGGCATGTGGGTTACTTTAATGGAAAAGTCATTAACAACACTCATGGGACAGTATTGAATGTTAACCCCTCCATCCTAGAAGTACAACCACTTATAGCTAGAGGGGAATTAACATCTGATGTTGTTCTCTTGCCCTCAACACCTAGACAACTCAATACGCCATTATGAGAAAGACACTTGCCTCTATTTTGGAGCGATGTAGTGTTATTACAGATGTTGCAGAAACAACTGTTAGAGTAACCATTCAGTTTATCAAACCTGATGCTTTTTTCTATCATGCTTGCCCACTTATAGTGAATGGAAAAGAGTGCAAGAAAAAATGTATCAAGAAGCAGATCGATGAATGGTTTTCTCTTAGATGTCAAGTGCAAGTTCCTGAATGTACTTATTGGTATATATTACAGGTGAAGATTTATGACCATACTAACACCATGTGGGTTACTACTTTTGATGAATTAGAATAAAAAATATTATAGATCTCAGCAAAAGAACTTTACATGCTTCAGTATGATACTAACACAACTACTAAACCCATCACGCTTATCAAAGTTGTTCACTGCAATTCTTACGACTTTAATCTTCACATCAAAAAAAAGATGTATAACTCTGAGAGAAGAGTGAAAACAACAATCACCAGGGCTTTGAAGGTTAATTTTGAGTCTGAGTCGCAACTCTTGCTTTCTGATATTGCTCAAATTATAGATTCGACATAACAAATTTGTAACTTTTTTGAGTTCCTTGCTTTTTCTTCATCCTTACAAACTAATAAGATGTAACTTAATCATTTTGTTTCTTGTGTTTCATTTGCTACGCTATATTACCAGCTGATACACTTTTTTCATTGCTATAACTTTGATGTTATAGATACACTTAAAACAAACTTCAACCTTTCTACAGTTCTCAATCTGTTTTGATCATTATACTTACTTGTTTTCTCTTCTCTCTAACTTTTCATATGCTTTTTTATTATTATGCACCTTTGCTATGCAATTCTACTGGATAGATATTTGTTGTTGTCTATAGTTATATTGAAGCATTCCTTTTTTAAAATTCTCTACTTCCTATGTTTTGTATTTGAATAAATCTTTGTACTTGTTGATAGATATATATTCACATATTTTTATATATAATAAATTTATAATAATTATACTGGGTAGCTTTATAACATTAAATTGTGTCATATATTTACATTTGCATATGCATATATAAATATTTTCATGATTAAGTATTTGAGCACAAATCCCGTCTGCATTGCCTATGCATACATCTCTTTGTTCGTGCATCTTAATGGTTGTTTGTACACATACAAATGTATATATGCACAAAATAAAAAATTCCTTCTAATAAATATGTACACATGTCCATATGTATGTTTATGTGCATAGATATTTAAATTACTTTATATATATATTTATATATATCTTTACTCATATCCCTATATGTGGACAGTCTTCTGCAAGTGTACATCTTTTCTGGGTGTGCACATATATTTGTGCATTTTCCCCTGTGTGTATACATACATCTATACTGTGTGCCTTGCTTAGGCTTTTCACATGCATAGGGATAAAAAACTATGTGTATGAATGCTACAATTGATGCACAGACTACCTTAATACATGAAATATAGCTTGCACCAACTAAGCTTTTCATTCTATTTAATACAACCTCCACATATAACTACCACATTTGTGCATTCAACTTGTCAATGGACACACTACCCAAGTACATGGAACATCTCTTACTACAACCAAGTCTTTAACCTCATTAAATGCGGGCTCTTTGTGCGCCCCCTGAAGCCATCAATACAGGACATGGTAGGTGCTATATGACCTCACTACCACATTACTCTTGAAGAAAACAAAAAACAACATGTTTATAGTTGTCTTGTCATCGCTTGCTAGCAACCTTATACTTGCTGGAAGGCTGACACTCTTTACCTACACATATACTTGTTAGTGTATACACGTAGCTTGCACACATATCAAAGCACCAAAAAAACCTTTATATACCTATTATTACTTTATACAACTTAACATGTCCTGTATGCTTTACAAATTCAATTTCATGACTCATATATGTGTGTATGTGTAAGTATATAGATATGTGGTTAGCTAGATATATATATCCTTGTCCATAGGCACTAAAAGAAAAATACAGACAATGAAAATACAAAATTAATTATGAATTTTGTTCTGTTCACTGCAACTTCTAGCATGAATTGACCAATCTCAATACAACCAGATGTGTTACAACTGTTGATTGCATTCTACCTCTTCTTAAAGAAGAGAAGCAATAGAATCTGATTTCCATGCTAAGTGCCTCCTGGGTTATATGTCTATCTATACACAAACACATATCTATTCTTGCATGCATATGTGCAACCATGAAAAAAAATAAGCATTCTTTCATACAATGTTTTTTTTTGAAAAACAACACCTTCTTCCTTATGCGTAGCTATGCCTCTGATGTTGGCTATCTATGAAAACCACACATTGGACAACACTCATTCCACATCCTGACCATTGCACACTTGGTCGAGGTGTGTATCTTGCTCAAGTGAGGTGTGGATTTAAAAAAACATATTTCCCTTCAATTGACGGAGGAGGGTAGAGATCCACTGGCAAGGAATTGAGGTTCTACCTATTGAATATTATTTATAGATGCAAAGTTGTTCATATTATACATGGCCATCTCGAATTATTTACTAATTAATGTTCTTCACAATTCCATGATCATAACCAAAAAACCCCACGTTGAACAACCCAGTGCATTACCTATATTAATGTGTACCAATTGTCTATATGTGTATAGATGTTTCCATAGATGCGTGCTAATACTGAGTTTAAGTAAATCTATGTCTAAATATATATAGTATGGTGAACCACGTCTAATACCTAAGTGTCTGAATTGCCTTGATAGGTTTTAACTTTGCCGATTGATTTTTATTATTTTTGGTTGCTTTACCACTTTCACAACATGATATTTCTTCCTATTCTTTTTTCTGCTTGCGTCTCAAAATTTGTTGGTAATGTTTGAATGTTCCATGTCATTTATTCTTTGTACTGTCACGTTTTTATGTATTTTCATAATTGGAGGTTCATGCATGCTTACTTTACTATTTGTAGACATTTGATTGTATTCATTTTTTTTATAGCTCATGCAAAGATAGAATGCCATTCTTCGATTATCCTTTCTTTCAATGCATGTTTACAATGTCTTGATATTGATTTGATTGTGACAATGTTTATACACACCTGGAAGCACGTATACATGTCCTTTTGAATAACCATTTCCAATGAATATGTAAAGCTTGCATCGTGTGCCATTTAAACACGACTGTGTTTTTCATTGAATAAACAAAAGAATTGACATGTTGTTAGTTCATCTAAGATATATGAACAACAATAGATGGAAAACCATGCATGTCAAGCTTATTTCTATAATTGTTGCATCAAACATTGCATTGTTCCATCTTTTTTTAAAGTCGCGCACCAAAGAAACTTCACCAAATTGGTACACTCCATAACCCTTTAACTAAAAACTATATCCTTTATGCCATTTTTGTTCTTCCTACTACTCTTTTTTACTTCCTCTTGTTATTGTTCCAAATAATACCACCATCATTTGTGCCTATCATTTCTAGTATAGTCAATACATATGTGATTTTGCAAGGATCAACAGGCATGAAATGTGATGTGCTCCTTCTTGCAGACTAGAATATAGTTCGATTTGACCATGGATGGGAACGATTTGTGCTTGATCATAACTTGGAACATGAAGATTTTCTTGTGTTTAAATATATGGAATCCTCCTTTTTTTAAAGTTATCATCTTTAGCAAAACTGGTTGTGAAAAAACCTTCCCTTTGAATCATCACCATACCCATTTACCATTCAAATGTATGTCCATTCCACTAGTTACGCCCAAATCATTTCATGGTCCTCATAAGAAAAAAGTAATGTTCCTGTTTCTACCGACATCGACCGTACAAAACACTCCTTGCATCAACGTTCTTCTCCTGGTAATTATACTCTATTATCCCTATCCTATACAAAATTAATGTTTCTGTACCTCTTTATACAATTCACACTTTTCCTTTAAAATTTATAGCTTATCTCTTTGTCCTTTTTTTTTTGTCTCTTGTTCAACCCAACAACTCCTGGGCCTATAGTTCACTTCATTTTGGAGAAGCCTTATGCTGCAATAGTTATAAAATGATGGAACATTGGTGGACCATTCTTGATGGTAAGTAATTCAATAATGCTATCTCTCTTATCTCTCAATTTATGCAATATTTTCTCGTATTAACTTGTTTTCCTATTTCCTTCTTGCAGAAATTTCCAAAACCTTCGGTACATACACTACACCTACCTCATTATCAAACACAAATGACCCTCTGCACATAGGATGACCATTCCTATTCTGTTAAATGTTTTATTGCTAATAGTACACCAATATTCTCTGCAGGTTGGAGAAAATTTGTTTATGAAATCAAAATAAAAGAAAATGATGTTTGCATTTTTGAAAATCATGGTTAAAGCACTATCCATGTCCACATCTTCCCTTTTCATATGTCAGGTAATCAAAATAATTATTCCTAATACAATTTGCCACATATATATCGCTGCAAAAAATACATTGGCATTCACAATACCGCATATACTGTAGGATACTAATTCTTTCTTTCTACATGCAGGATAAATTCCTTCAGTATCTTTCACACCTTGATTTCCACTATTGCACCATCAACCATACAAATATTTTTTGTAGCCACGACCTTCATCGACTACTTTGTCTTTATCTTTTTTGAATTATCTATTAGTGGTTATGTTTTAAAACTATGTTTACTGGACAATACTTTATCTTATACTTACTGTTGATTTGTATTGTTTATTTGTACTCTGCAATTACTTAATAACAAAGTGAAAGGATACTTTCCCCAAACAATAACTATTTATTGTGCGATCCTTCTATTTGTATGCAATCTTTTTATTATGTTAAAAGTATAATTAGCTTTATAATTTTAACTGTTTGCACAATATTTTTCGTTCACTATATTGGTATTCTTTAATTTGCCACACACATATGCATCTTTATTTGCAAAAACTTAACTATAATTTAACCATGTTCAATTCTAATTTTCATTGCAATGTTGTATACGACAGTTCTGATACTTAATACAAGTACAGATCCAATAGCCAGAGAGGTGGGGGGGGGGTGAATCATACAAACTTAATCTTCCATAAAAACATCAGATTCAACCTCAGTAACATATACTTCAGTAATATAACCAAAACTGCTAAACATACGAACTCAAAAGCATATAAACATCATAAACCTCATAACACCAGATTTAATGTGGAAACCCAAATAGGGAAAAACCATTGTGGGATTTCAGACCCACTAAGAAATATACTCTTCTAGAGTATGCTCGGTTAAAAGCAAATCCTGTTAAAGATTACAAACACATTGCTATATGTGACCCGGTTAAGGGATTTCCCTCATATCTGTTAGGATCTTCACCTTGTTAGAAGCGACCTTGTTAAAAGATTTAAAACACTCAATCAGAATGTCACCTTGCTAGAGGGTTTTACAAATAAGACTGTTAAGTCCACTCGGTTAAGAGATTTTCTGTCACTTTCACAAAATAACGGTAATAAAAATCTATGTGCAACTTCACATCTAAAATGCTAAAGAAGATTCTTATTTGCTCAATACAATCTAGACATAGAACTAATCTTGTCCATCTGTTGGGCTTCTATACTCTGTTATTCAAACAGGTCTTCAAGCTTTTGTGCTCGGTAATCACTATGTAGCATCCCTATGCATACACTTGCCCGCATGCATTGTTTATCAACAGTTCCCTATTTATAAACAATTAGCTAACCACTTAATCTCCTTGATCACATTTCCCATGATCAATCATAGCCATCAGATCTTCATGCTTGACCAAGTTCAATGCATCTTTCGATCTGAAAAACGTTTTACCTCGCCTTGGAACTTGCATATATTTCTTGGAACTTGTGCTAGGGTATTGCAGTTCAATCTGAGCTGTAGATCTTCATGCCAATTTTCCTTTGCCATAGATTCTTAACAAACTATATTTATGGCATACCAATCATTTAATCAGTTCCAGCTCATCAGCTTCCTTCATTAAATAACGCATGTAAACATTTAATGCATTCACTTACAGCTTGGTTACAACTCGGTAACAACTCGGTTACAACTTGGTAAATACTAAACTTCACTCGGTAGACATTCTGCCTTCATTAACCGATAGCGATAACCTTAGGGTTTATCGACTAGGTTCTTTGCTTGGTAACATAGTATAGTATTAACCTTACAATTTACAACATATGTATGATGTCAAAATAATCTGAACATCATGATCTCATCATTTTCTGACTCGGTAATAGTTGCCCATTGAATACCTTATTCAACCTCTTATTCATCATAATCTTTCTGTGTCTTTTACCGACATCTTTATATTCTTCAAATCATACTTCTCAAGATATGGCAACATCATACTGAATTAGAAAATCAATTTCTTGACATCAATGACAAAATAATAATATCAGGACAACAAACATCCTTAATCAGTTATATCCATAATCAACAACAACCTTCTCAATATCCTTATTGAAATTCCAACAATCTTCCATTGTCTGTTATAATGCCAAATGCTAACAATATATTCTTGCATGCCGCATTCATTACACACTAAGTATCTTTAATTATTTACTCTTTCATTATGATTACTCACCATTGAAATTGTTGTTCTTCTTTATTTTCTGCAATTGTTCTTCTTTACTACATTCTTCCAATCCATGGTATTCACTTCTTATTACACATCCTTGCAAATTATCTATCTTTCTTGCCTTGCATGCTTTACCCATCCTATATATTCTATATACTAATCAATATCTCTATGTACTCATTTATAAATCTGGCAATCAACTTGCTGACATACACACAACAAACGTACAATTCAGGTAATGACCCTAATGTCTCTCTATGAATCTATTTTTTTTTAGTTCATATTTCTCATACTGTTGTTACTTAATTTCAAACAATATTTCCTCTTTTCAAACCAACAAAAAGATACAAAACCTACTCGGGAAATACTACCCCTTTCATTGCAAATCAATCTGCATCCACTATTTAATTGGATTCACAAGTAAGCCACTTTCCATTCAGCTGCATTCTTTACTTATCTTTGTCATTTTGCATTTGCCTGCACTATTTTGATGTGTAGTTTCGTCTCTCTGTCAAATACCTATGGTATTTGCTCTTATTCTTATTTATATGCCTTGATATACTTTACAAGTAACTGTTACCCTTTTTCCAACTTCTCTTAGGTAGGTGTAGTAACTTCACGACCTATATTCCACTTAACCTTTTATCTTGTTTATTTGGTCAAAGCTAACCTTCCCAGATTAATTTTCTTGACAACAAAAAAATATGATTTCAACTCTCCATAAAAAAACCTCACTTGTTATCAACATTGCATTGGGAAAAAAATAAATTATGCTTCCAATGCAACTTGCTGTTATTAGAAATCTCTATGAGATCATTGAATTCTACAGGCTCTTTCTGTAGAAACAAAATCACTTGCTTGGCTATTACAACAAAATGACATTTCATTCTATTTATCTACCAAATTTAATTCTTAGTTGCTTGTACTCATCTTTTTCTTTTTTTCTTTTTTTCTAACTTTTCCTTTTAACACGAAAATGTAACATCCTTCTTACATTTAATTCCTCTTTTTAGTGAATGTTTCACTCTCATTCTTATTTCCATATACATAGGATAACTTACTTTGTCATTGCTCCAAAGTGGAATTCTAGTCCATTTGTTTGATAAACTTATTTCTCATGCGCTTGCACATTTTTTGGTTTTATTAGTAAGTTCTCCTTTCAAGCTTATACCAACTTACAACTTGTATTGTAATTTTTTTTTCCACTAAACATTAATACTTGCATTTCTTCATTGGCATCACAAACACCAAGAACTTTGCGCATTCCTCAAACTACATTCATGGAACCTAGTATCAACTTCATTGCGATTAGACTTTTCCACAAAAAAATAAAAATTAATGTTTTATATTGTTCTCTTTTTCTATAATGGCCTATATCAAAATCTTATTTTGCACTCTTTGCACTTTGCCAACATAGCTTTCCTATTCTCTAAATACCTGCGCAGAGCATGTAATATTATTTATATTTCAATTAAATATAGAGATTTAAGATTCACAATATTCTCAAGCTAATATTATTGTTAATATTTTCTATTTTCAATTTTCTTTTATGCATCACTCTAAATTTTTTTTTCATTTAATTGATAATTAACACTTCAAAACACTATTTTCCTCATATGTTAAATATTTACACCTATTTTTTCGACATTCTAGAATCGCAAAAAAATGGAAAAACTAATTTTCTTTCTTCAAGCTTTATTCAATTCATATTTATAACTTATATTGATATCTAAAACAACTTATAAATTCTAATATTACATACAAATAACTCTTTGCACACGCAAAATCAACCTTGCTCACTAATATTTCTCTATCTTTATAAAACTTATTAATTTGTCTACAAATATACAAACAACATATAAAACTACTTTATATACACATTAATACTTGCATATATATGCCTGCCACTTTTTAATCTTTTAATTTCCAAAAATATATG
Organism: Cryptomeria japonica; assembly: GCF_030272615.1. Lineage (NCBI taxonomy): Eukaryota > Viridiplantae > Streptophyta > Pinopsida > Cupressales > Cupressaceae > Cryptomeria > Cryptomeria japonica. The sequence continues at coordinate 684,752,500 of NC_081405.1, read as the reverse complement.
GTTCCAACCAAATAATATCCATGTTACACTTATTGTAATCAAAATAATTTTTCTTATTTTGGATTACACTTTCTTTTAACACATACTATGTTTCCATTGTATTTTTTCATACAGTAAACAACACTTTATTGCCAATTACCTTCTATTAGACTACAACGCAAATACACATATATATTCGTTACAGATGTATAATTTTACATTTGAATGTAACAAATTAATTAACTTTATTATTTCAAAAAAATGAATAGAGAATGTCATCAAATTTAATTTTTAGACACTTTTAAAGAAAACAATTAGATCTCTCTCTCTTTTTTTTTTTAATATATCTCTACTTTATATCTTCACAAAATACTCATAGACATTAAAATTCCAACTCAGCTCACACTATTGAACAATTTCACTTTGCTCATACAAAAAAAACCTTATATCTCACATATAAAACATTGAATACTAAAATGTTACTTTGCAACAAGATTAACTAGATATATAATAAAACATAAAAAAAATGTTTATGCTTTACATAATTTGACCATCAAAAAACAAAAAAAAAACCTTGCACTTTTACAATATAAGTTTTCCCTTACAATGCCTATGCCCTAACAAGCAAATAAATAAATAAATAAAATACTAATCTCATACATTGACGAGCAAACAAAGAGAAAAAAACAACAAAAAAAACTATACATCAAATAACACACACCAACCCACCAAGAAAAAACAAACACCTATACTTATCCACTTCATGCAAACCATGCAAGTGCTAGTAAAACACACTTACAAACATAATTATACTAAAACATCCGTCAAAATAAACCTAGAGCAAATGAAAATTAACATTGGTACACAAATTTTGTCATAACCCTCTTTTTAGACCTTGTTATGCTTATTATTATTATTACTACATTCATTATTATTATGAATTTTAAGATTAATGTTAGTTATAAATTATAAATTTAATATGGTTGAAATATTTTAAAGGGAGAAGAATGAATAGTGGTGACTCACATGTGAGGTCATAATTTACTTGGAAAATATTCATTTTTCTCAATATTCTAATTGAACACATGGTGTAGGAGAAATAAGAAGATTCTAGAAGCAAATTTTGAATTCAAAATGTATGGTCAAATGTAACCGCCACTATGACAAGTTGTAAGGAATATGCTTTGCGTGAAAGAATTTCAAATTCAAATTTAATATGCATGTACCCCCACTTTTGCATGGAATTATTTTGGAAAAAAAAAAAAAAAAAGAATATGTGAATCATTCAATTCTCTTGTAGTGGGAAATGACTCCCATTTTCTATATATTGAATACAAGATTTTCAAAAAGGCGAGTTCATTGTTTATTTTGGGTGAAGAAGTAATTTCTCAAGTTCTTGTAGATGCTTGTTAGTAGTAGTAGAATTTTGTAGCCACATTTCATTGTAGAATTTTTTTTTAAAGTTTGTTCTTGAAGAATACTCACCAAGCTACAAGGAAGTATTGAAGAAGATTAGGGGGAGATTTGGAGATGGTTCTACAACAAATTCCCGTTGAATTCAGGTTCCATTTTTGTTCACTTGCATGTCTTCTTTCATGATGTATTTGTATGGTAGATATTGTAGGAAAAAGATCTCTTATCTTTCTTACTTGCATGCATAGGTTTTCTTTGTAATGGATTTTATGTAGTTGAAGGAAGAGAAAATTTTATTCACTTGTATGCATTTCCCATCATAAATTTGGGTAGCAATATATATATATATATATCTTTTCCAAACAAAAAAAATAAAATCCCTTCATTGGTTTAGATTTTGATAGAAGAATTTATATGTTAATAGGAAACAAAGTTTGTATAATTTGCCTATAATTAGTAGACTTCTTTCAAAATATAAATGCAATGAGAATATTGTTAAAATCTCGTATTCCCTTTACCTTGATTCCATTTTTCTGCTCAAAAGTTGCCTTTTTTCTCAAGAGATTTAAAATCAGAATAGGGATTAAAAAGAAATAAAATGTTTTTATGTGAAATGCATATCTTTTTGCTTATTCATTTCTGTGAAAATTTATCCTTGAAAGGTGTATATATATCCCTATGAATACATATATTCCGTGTTTATTTCTCTGGAAAAAAATTATCTCTGGATAATATATATATTTTTTCTTTGGAAAATCTCTTTATTTTTTCTCTAAAAAATATTTATCTCTAGAAAATTTCTATTTTTATTTCTCTAAAAAAATTTGTCACTAGAAAATATTTATCTCTAGAAAATCTAATATTTATGTTTGTGTTTATTTCTAAAAAGTATAATTTGTGAAAAGCTATCTCTTTGTGAATTTTTTTGAAATCTTTTATTCCCAAAGTGAAATATGTGAAATCTAGCTCTCTGTTTTTTATTTCTCAAAGTGAAATGTGTGAAATCTATCTCTCTGTTTTTTATTTCTCAAAGTGAAATTAGTGAAAATCTCTCTCTGTGAAAATTTTCATTTCTCAAAGTAAAATCTATGAGTTCTACCTCTCTGTGAAATCTTTAGCTCTAAAAAATATGATCTTGAAATTCATCCCTTCGTGTGCAAATATCTTTGTCTATTTATCTTGTATATTATCTCCGGATTACCCATTCCTCTGTATAAACAATAAATTTTGTCTTTGTTTTTATTAAACATGAAAAAAAATAAAAAATCACAAAATCATATATATATATATATATATAAAACCCTTTTTTATGATTGTTGAATACAATAATTATATCTTTATTTTTCATCAATTAAAAGAAAACGCTTTTTGTTGTTTCCTGTTTTCAAGAATTATTTTTATTACCCTCTCATATTATATTAAGAGTTTTTTTTTTTAATTTTACTTTTGAAATTTATTTTATTTTGTAATTTTAAGATTGTAAATTAATTTGTGAGTGTTATGAAATAATTAAAATTTATTTATATGAGTTTATTAATCAACAAAGTATTTTATTAGTTAAAGATAACTAAAATTTATTAGTAATAATTTAAATTGTTTTATTAAAGGTAAAGGAAACAACTAGAACTTTTTAAGATTATTTAGTTGAAATTGATTTATATTTAAGTTGTTAGCAAAGATTTATTTGTATCGTTAGGATTAATTTGCACATTTGAAAATTAAAAATTATTCATATTAGTTGAATAAATTTATAGTTAAGCACTACAAATAATTTTAATAGTTAAAAATTTGTTCAATTTATTTAGAATCTAAGGATTTATTCTTAAGTGTAAAATATAGTATTAAAGAAAAAATTAAAGTGGTAATAAATTTCCTAGGGAGAAGGATGACAAACGTAACTCATGATAAAAGAGTTTGATATGGAAATTTAAGTTGTAAATTTGGACCTTCCTTTTAATAAATGTTTTATCTATAAAGATTTCACTATCTCCCTCAAAGATGGGAAAAGAGTCTTTGGGGTTTTTAAAGGATAAATATTGCATAAGGCAAAATGGTCAAATTACACTTGTGGAATTCAAATAGATAATTAACATTAAGAGATTTATTATATTGAATTAATCTTTCTTAGAATGTAAATAAAATAGTTAAATCTTCTTATTAAATAAAATAGTTGACTTAAGGAAAAAAAAAAGAAAAGAAAGGGAACTGACATTGCTCTCATGCATCTTGGGAAGCTTTTGCACCAATGAAATTATTCCAAGTATTGGATTCTCCCTCATTAGTTAGTCTCAAATGGAACCTAGTAGTAAATGGATTTCTCCAAAGCATTCAATACATTTCAAATATTTAATTTCTTTATTTCAAAACTACCCCTTTGTATATTTAAATTTGTGCAAGTATTAAGGGATAAAAGAGTTTACCTACTATGTAAGTGTGCTTAGATTCATAGTACTCTTCATGTATTTCGAGCAATATGAATTTCCTTCAATCCAAGAAGTCGAATATTTGATTCGTTTCTTTGTTAGATTTCAAGGCATAGAGGATGGTCATTTCTATTAATGGTTAAAAACATTTACCTTCTTGCTATAAAGAAACTTAGGGCTAGTAAAGGAGAAGTTACTTTTATATTGCAAGTAATTAGTATAGATAAATTTGATTAACATTTAAGTTTCGAAATGATTTTCATAAAATCTAAAAGGGTATAATCTATTTTGGAAGAATAGTAGTATTAATCAGGGTGTAAAGAAATTTTATTTGAAAACCAAAATAGTTTAGTAAATGGGTGTGACAAAGGTTGAAATCTTTTATGTGAAATTATTAAACCCGACTTTCCTTGCGGACCTCAAATTTAGTACTTATCTCTAAATGATAAATTATCTAATGAAACTTACCTTCGAAGCTGAATAAAGTTAGGATTCATTGTTCTAAGATTATTGGGTTCTATCATTATCAAGCAAATGAGTTTTCAAGAAAACCACCCCATGATCACTTGGAGAGTAATATAATAAATTTTAATTGAAGTACATTTTAGGAGCAAGCATTAGCTCACTTATAAGAATTTGGAATTGAAGAGGTTGTTATATGTAGGAAATATCTAAGGATAAAATTAACATTACTTCAAGTGGAAGAAATAGTTAGTTATCTCTTATTATCTTGCAAGGAATTGACATTGGTTCTAAAGCAACTAGAGGAAGATTGATTCAAATTGCTTAGGTTCTTTATTTTAGTTTATTAGCAAGTATTAGATTCTCTTCTAATCTTATTTTCGAACAATTAGCGATTAAAAGTATTGTGTTTATTAAAGCATATTGTTAATAGTTATTTTCTTTTTCCTTCAAACAAGTGAATATTAATTTTATTTCCAAGTAATATTAGATAAATTAACTTTCTTTAAGCAAATTAGTACCTTTCAAGGATTAGGATTCATAAAGGTTATCATTTGTGGAAAAAAATAATTAAAGATGAAATTTATGTTGCTTCAAGTGGAAGAATTAGTGGGTTATTAAGAATGCAGTTACTTTTGAGCCTATTATTATTAAGTTTTTGCTCCAATCAAGTGTTAAAATTCATTTCTAAAGTCCTTCTACCTAGGCATTAGATTTTCTTTAAGAAACTTAGTACCTTTCAAGAAGTATTTCAATCTTTTTCATAAGTTATAATTTACAAGTTTTCAAGCAAAAATTCCTTGTATATCATAGTTTCATTTTTATAATTGTATTAGTATATTGCTTTACATAAGATTCGTGAATTCGAAGTTAAATTCCTAGTTAGACAACTAAACAAGAGGAGACGAAACCAAAACTTAGCAATGTTCGGTATCTATGGTGCCTCTAGGTCACGCTTATGGGTAACGTCGTCGTGTTGAACTACTGCACTTAACGCCTAACAAAGCTGCAACAACGACGTTTGTGGCCTCACCCCTCTAAATCATCGGGGAGTAATAAGGGTCATTTGGAAGTTAAAATTGAAGGGGAGGGTAATCCCCCTTGGATCGATAATCTAAAAAGACATCTTAAATAAATTTACATCCGTTCATATAACCATAGAAAACCCCTTTAGGGTTTGGTTGTGAGTGATGATTTTGGATATATATTTTATCTTGATGGAATTTAATGGATGAAAATGGATTAAGGGTGACGTATTTAATAGGAAATAGGATTAGTAATATTAGGGCACAAGAAGAAGGCCACCTTGAGCCTTTTTTCTATAGAGCTACCATCGTGGGTAGCAACCGCAGAGAAACTGTCTGGGACATTGACCCTAGAAAGGGTTGCATACCCACTATACAGTTTACATTAAACCATAGTTTAAAAAAAAAACTACATACTCCACGCCTTGATCACGTGCTGAAATGGGTATGTAGGCAGTCTAGGGACAAAGTTGTCCCTTGTACTCAGGCGTTCGGGGATGGGGATTAGGATTTGGTTAAGGATGAGTTGATCATGTTTTTTTTTTTAAGTTCCTTGGTCCTTCAATCAAAGGGTATAGTAAAACTAATTGGAAGATTAAAAGTAATTCAATGCATAATCAGAAGGGATCCCATATGGATTCACTTGACTTCTCGAGGCTTTAGGCCAAATTTCGAGGCGGAACTCAAGCTTGTTTATTTTTATCTTTTTTTTTATATACTCCTAAAGACGGCGACCTCGATGCATTCCTAGTAGGGGAGTGTAGTCTTTAGAGAGTGGCTTAGGACCCGAATGATCCCGATGAGTCTAAAGTCTCTGACCAAAGCATTTCCTATTCTTTGAATAGATGCCTACTCTGTTTGGGTAGATGCCTATCCCAAATTAGATAGATGAAATCCCTGTCCCGTATGGACAGATGCCTAACTTGTATGGTTAGATGCCCATCTCGGTTGGATGGGTGCCTATCCCATTTGGATAGATTCCCAGAGTATGCGATTGAATCAAACACAATTAAGAATAAGTGGGAATAAGTAATCATCAATAAAGAAAAAATTATATAGTTGAGATTTTTGGATTAAGTTTAGTGGGTTATTACAAATTTGACCATTGTAATAGTCCTCAACTAAGTCCATTCCTTAGGAGAGACTTCTTTTATTTTATTTTACTTTGGTGCAATTGAATTTCATATTAGTACATATGATAATATTGTTTTGGTAAAGCGATAGTTTTGGCGGGACAAAATTTCAGTGCCTGGTTTTCCCGACCTACATCAATTTCAATTCAAGCAACAGTTTCTACAATGGGTGAGTGGTTCATTTAAGCTTTTCAAGCTCAATCTCAAATTTTTCCCGTTGTTTGTATTCTCAAGAGTAGGTTTACTCTCCTTCAATCTTCTTATTAAAAGAATTCCAAAATGACAAAAAACTAAAAAATAATGATTCAGTTAAAACCCTAAAATGTCACACTACATAACCTGCATTTTGCATTCCTACGATTTTTGGCTTCAAAGTTACCTTTGGACCCAGTCACATTGAAATTTATTGCTAAATAGGTCTTTACTAGCATTTCAATGTCTACAACGTGGCAGGTGTAGGATCAACTTTACAGGATAAGGGTATGGTTCATCTTTGAGACGTCTGTTAACCTAATGCATGTCATAACACTTGACTTAAAATGTATATTTTTTCAACTTCTCTGCCTTTTCACTCTCAAATTTTCCTAACAACCATCTTAATGCCAATTCATCTGTTGTGTGGTGCAAGTCCATATTTATAGTTTTCAAACAATTCACCATTTCACTTGTTTCAACCTCTTGGAATTCAAATATTTTTGCAAAGGGATTTTGAGTTTTGCCTTGCAATGATTTCATATTGTAGTTAAGGTCCACTTCATTTGATAAATTTTCCAATAAAATTGCTACATAAGAATGGAGTTTAAACGCTATTTTTGTAATCTCAAAGGTTTATCTTTGTTTTTTCAGGTTTTTTTTTTGATGAGCTATATTATCATTAGTGTTATTTTTATGGCATAAATTTGTGTAGATTTTTGTCTTTAGAGTCTATTTGAAGCAAAATTCAAAGAAAATGTGCTTTGAATTTTTTTTTAACTGTTGGAGCTCTGATAAGTAAGGTTGTTTCTGGATTCATCTATATAAAATGAAAACTCATAAACAAACTTGCAATTCTATATTTCCTGACGCTCACTAACATCCTGATGATGAATCACAAAGTGTGATCCAAAACATTGATGCAAAAAGAATACACACAATCAAATACGGAAGCATGAATAATTTAATGTCTCTTTAAGGATCTTAAACATAGGAATTGTGGCTAATTTTTTTTTTGTTATTTTTTATTTTATTTTAATTCTCTTTTTGATATCAAAGTTTCTAATTAGAACACATAATTTCGTTTGCAACATTTTTTATGGTACTATGAAACATTTTTTTTAAAAAAATTTAATTGATTTTTAATCGGTGAATGAGTATATTGTCACTAGCATAACTCGAATAGGTTATCAGCCACTTGTAATTCAACTTTGCTTATCGTCGAACCACAATACTCAAATTGCTTTGCAAGATTTTTATGAGTTTTCTAGTCGTTTTGCCATGTGGTTAGATTTATTGATATTAGAATATTTAATTGTTATTTTTAGCTGTGTTTATTAATGATCGTTTATTTATATTTTTAGAAAGTTCTATAGTAGTTCATTGTTATATTTTTAGAGACTTTGTGATAGAGCTAGAAGTTTCTATTTTTAGAGTTTCTTTTAGAGTCAGTTTAACTTTTGTGAACGGTTAGTCCCAATTTGGACAACCGCCTTGTAATTGCCTATATAAGGCTTGTTATTTTTTCAATAAGCATGTTGATTTTTATTTCATCGTATCAAAGAGGGTTGAATGGGCATTCTGATTTTTTATGAATATTTTAATTCATGGGCCTTCTACCTATAATTTATTTTTAGAATTTTTTCGATTTTCTTTTATGAAAAAAATAAGGTGGAAAAGTTCAAAGTTTTTTTTTGTCTGAAATTTTCGCAAATGCTGGTGAAGAATCGCGTGAAGGGTTTCTTGTGTTTTGTCTATTCGTGGCGTTGAGGGTTTGCAAGTTCGTGGGTTGTGGTTTTTGTTGGGTGTCATTTTACTATTATGTGTGATTTTAGCCCACGTTTCCTTTCATCCGTGATTTGTGTTCTCTACTATTTCTTCAGCACACGATTTCTTGTGGATTTTCGCCCTTTTTTTGTGTGTGGATTTATCCTGCACTAATTCAAGTGTTTTTTGTGCGATTTTTCGTGTCAAGATTTCTTTCTTTTTTATTTTCGCGTGCCATCTATGTGTGATTTGTGTTTTTTTTTGCCCTTCTCACTCCGTGATTTGGGTTCTTATTGTTGCAGATTTTTTGAGTTTTTTTTTTTCGCAGAAGTTCTTTGACGATTTTTTAACAGAATTGTGGGTTTTTTTGTGCCTCTGCCTAGGGTTTCTGGGTTCTTTAATCTGCAGCTTGCTTTCTTTTGAGATCCTACCTAGTAAGGTTTGTCGACCTAGGGTTTCTACATTGTCTTAGAATTATTGCCTCGAGTTTCGTGCTACTCCTTGGGTTTGGGCCTCGAACTTCATGAATGAATTTTTGTAGAATTCATGCTTCAAAATTGTTGTTGTCTGTGCATTGGGTTATGTGCTAGACTAGTTTAACTGATTTTGACCCGAAAATCATTTTTTTAAAAGTTTGAAGCAGCTATTTTTGCTAGGTTTTTGACTGAAAAATCAACCTCTTTTGAAGGTCAAGTATGCCTCATTTTCCATGCATAAGAAAATGAGAGGGATAACGTTGTTGACCAACATCATGTTGGAAGGTAGTCACCGATTCAATGACAAGAACTACAATACCTGGAAGCAACAGGTGCTTTCTATTTTTTGAGTATCAATGTCTTGACCAAATTCTTCTGGGTAAATAAACTTGTCTTGCAATGGTAGGTGACGGCCAAAACAAGTTTGATGAGTGTAACTGAGAAGTGGTTATGTTGCTGAAGTTATCAATCACCAATGAGATGCTTCCAGAAGTGTCATTAGGCAAGAAAGCTAACGAGATTTGGAATCATTTGAAGATTCTTCATCAGACATCCGACAAGAGCCCAACTTTATTTATGAAGAACATGTTGTTCTCAATTATGATGGATGAGAAGATGTCACTACAGAAACATCTTCCAAAGATCAAGGATATTTGTGACTAGTCAGAGGCTATTGGTCGCAAGATGGAGGAAGAGGATATGGTCGTGATCACACTAAAGAGCGTGCTCAGATCCTATGAGCATTTTATTGAGACTCTCAACATTACCTCCACTAATGTTGACTTGAAGTTTGAAGAGTTGTGCAATAAGTCATTGCAGCAAGCCAAGTGGAGACAACGGTTTGGTAGCAGTGTTGGCATTTGGCATTATAACAGACAAGGAGAGATTGTTGGCATTTCAATAAGGATATTGAGAAGGTTGTTGATGATTATGGATATAACTGATTAAGGATGTTTACTGTCTTAATATTATTATTTTGTCATTGATGTCAAGAAATTGATTTTCTAATTTAGTATGATGTTACCATATCTTGAGAAGTATGATTTGATGAGTATAAAGATGTCGTTAAAAGACACAGAAAGAATATGATGAATAAGGGGATGAATAAGGTATTCAATGTGCAACTACTACCGAGTCAGACAATGATGAGATCATGATGTTTTAGATTGTTTTAACATCATACATATGTTGTAAATTGTAAAGGTTAATACTATACTATGTTATCAATCAAAGAACCTAGTCGATAAACCCTAAGGAACCTAGTCAGTAAACCCTAAGGTTATCGCTATCAGTTAATGAAGGCAGAATGTCTACCGAATGAAGTTTAGTATTTACCGAGTTGCAACTGAGTAATAACAGAATACATTAAATGATTACATGTATTATTTAATAAAGGAAGCTGATGAGCTGGCTATGATTAAATAATTGGTATGTCGTGAATGAAGTTTGTTAAAGAATCTATAGCAAAGGAAAATCGACAGGAAGATCTACAACTAAGATTGAACCGCAATACCCTAGCACAAGTTCCAAGGAATGCATGCAAGTTTCGAGGTAGGGTAAAACATTTTCAGATTGAAAGATACATTGAACCTGGACAAAGTTTGAAGATCTGATGGCTATGATTGATCATGGGAAATGTGATCAAGGAGATTAAGCGGTTGGCGAATTGTTTATAAATAGGGAACTGTTGATAAACAATATATGTAGGCAAGTGTATGCACGGGGATGCTACATAGTGATTACCAAGCACAGAAGCTTGGAGATCTATTTTGAATAATAGAGTATAGAGCCCAGCAGATGGAAAAGACTAGTTCTATGTCTATATTGTATTGAGCAAATAAGAATTTGCTTTAGCATTTTAGATGTGAAGTTGCAGATAGATTTTTATTACTGTTATTTAGTGAAGTATCATAAAATCTCTTAACCGAGTGGACTTAACAGTCTTATTTGTAAAACCCTCTAGCAAGGTGACATTCTGATTGAGTGTTTGAAATCCTTTAACAAGGTCACTTCTAACAAGGTGAAGATCCTAACAGATATGAGGGAAATCCCTTAACCGGGTCACATCTAGCAATGTGTTTTGTAATCTTTAACATGATTTGCTTTTAACTGAGCATACTCTAGAAGAGTATATTTCTTAGTGGGTCCGAAATCCCATAGTGGTTTTTCCCTATTTGGGTTTCCACATTAAATCTGGCATTATGAGTGTTATGATGTTTATATGCTTTTGAGTTTGCATGTTTAGTAGTTTTGGTTATATTACTGAAGTATATGTTACTGAGGTTGAATCTGATGTTTTTATGAGAGATTAAGTTTGTATGATTCCCCCTCCCCCTCTCATCTTATTAGCTTGACATCTATACTTATCTTTAAGTATCGGAACTATCAATTGGTATCAGAGCCTTGGACTCCAAAAGGAAAAGTTTAAAGGTACTTGAGGAAAAGATCCAAAGATGTATAAGAGGGATGCATCGAAGCTGAACAAGTCAAGTTTCTCTACATGGCAGAAAAGGATGAAGCTGCACCTATCAGGAGTTGGAGAATATGCTGTATATTATCTGGAGAATGATTTCATCATACCGAGCACCTATCCATTGACTATGGAAGAGACAAAAGCAAAGCAAGAACATATCCAAGCAAGGATTGAAATAACATCTGCATTGACCGATTCAGAGTTTAATGATCTTAGAAGGCTGCAATGATGCAAAGGCAATGTGGGACAAGCTCATATTTGTGTATGAAGGAGATGAACATGTTCAAAGAGCAAAAGTGGATAGTCTAAGAGGACAACTTGAATCTATGAGGATGAATGAAGGTGAGAACATAACCCAGTACAGTACAAGACTAAAAGAGATTGTCAATCAAATCAAAGGAGTAGGTGGAACTATTGAAGAAAAGGATATAACAAGTAAGTTGTTAAGAACCCTTCTACCGGCTTATGCAATCCGAGTCTCTGCAATCAATGAATTGAGGTTTGTACCTAATATGCCAGTTTCTTTAGATGCTACTATTGGTAAGCTACATGAATTTGAGTTAAGTAACTTTGATAACAGTGGGTCATCGGTAAATAAAGTTGAATCTGCATTTAGTTCTTTTCATATTGGTGAACCTGATGATTACAATGATAGAATGAGCAAGTACACTAAAGGGGATCACAGTGGAGCAAGTGAAAGATTTTGCAAGAACATGGAGGAAGTACACAAACTGTATGAGGAAATCAGAAAGCAAGAAGAGTTTGAAGCACTATTAGCTAGAAGGTTACCGAGAGGCAAAGGTAAGTATAAAGGAAAACTACCTTTGAAATGTTTCAATTGTGATAAGATAGGACATATGGAATCTAACTGTCTTGACAAAGATTCTACTGAAAAGAGAGATTACCGAGATGATAGACAGAAAGATAATCATTACAGAGGACACCGAGACTTCAGAAGAAGAGATAGAAAGTCATGCTTAATAGCCGATGAGGAATCCAATGATGATAAATCAGATGAAACTGATTCAGAGGAAGTAGTTTATGTGGCTATCAAAGATGGATCAGATGAAAGGTATGACGAAAAAGCCTTAATATCTCACATAAATACTAATGATTCTTGGATCATAGATAGTGGATGCTCACATCATATGACAGGTGATAAACACAAGTTTGTTATGTTAAAAGACTATGATGGAGGCTATGTAAGATTTGGTGATGATGCACCATGTCCAGTAAGAGGTAAAGGATCCATAACACTTCTTGACAATGCAAGATGCAATGGTGTTTATTGGGTTGAAGGTTTGAAATACAATTTGTTGAGTGTAGCACAGCTAAACAATATAGGATACCAAATAGAATTTCAGAAAGGAGTTGTCAAAGTTCATGACAAGCATGGAAAGTTAGCTGCTACCGGGACACAAACAAAAGGTAACACATTTCATCTTGACTCAACTCAGAATAAATGTTTGTATGCAAAGATAGATGATACCTGGTTATGGCATAAAAGGTTTTGTCATGTAAATTTTGATAATCTGATCAAAATAAGCAAGAAGCACCAAGTAAAAGGTCTACCGAGTTTGGAAAAACCTGAGAATGCTATGTGCCGAGGATGCCAGATGGGTAAAATGACAATATCAAGCTTTACAAGTAAGTCTTACACTTCTAAGGGAATTTTAGATATTGTGCACACTGATCTTTGTGGTCCTATGAAAGTTCAAAATTATTATGGTGATAAATACTTTATATTATTTGTGGATGATTACTCAAGGATGATGTCAATAATGTTTTTAAAAGAAAAATCTGAAGCTTTTCAAATGTTTAAATGGTACAAGGCAAGAGTTGAAAATGAAACAGGAAGACAACTGAAATGTCTTAGATCAGATAGAGGAGGAGAGTTCACATCTAATGAGTTCAACTTATTCTGCAATGATCATGGTATAAAAAGACAAGTCTCTGCACCGAGAACTCCACAACAAAATGGAATAGTTGAGAGAAGAAATAGATCTATTGTGGATTGTGCCAGAACCCTAGTGATTGAAAAGAAAGTGCCACAAACATTTTGGAGAGAAGCAATAAGCACTGCAGTTTACACCCTGAACCGAGTACAACTGAAGAAAGGTACTTTGAAGACACCATATGAAATCTGGTATGACAAGAAACCCAATGTAAGTTATTTTAAAATCTTTGGAAGTAGATGCTATGTACACAGGGATGATAGAAATGGCAAGTTTGATCAGAAAAGTCAAGAAGGAACATTTCTTGGTTATTCTTCTAGAAGTAAAGCATTTAAATGTCTGATCAAATCATGTAACAAAATAGTAGAATGTGCAAATGTGAAAATTGATGATTTTGCAGAAAGAAATGATGAAGGAAATTCGAAGGAACCAGAAGATTATGATGAATTTGTCTATGTTCATCCGACAAGTCCTACCGAGAAACCTGCAAAAGGAAATGAAGAAAATATCCAGTTACCGAGTGATGAAGAAGAACATACAGAGTCTACCGAGCCTGTATTAGCCAAGTATGTCAGAAGACATCATGCACCAAGTCAGATTATAGGAGATAAGGATGATCCATTGATGACAAGGAACAAACTGAGATAGAACACATGTCTGATATCTGAATTTGAACCGAGAATAGTGAAAGAGGCATTTAACAGTGAAGATTGGATAAATGCTATGATAGAAGAGATTGATCAGATCAAGAAGAATGACACATGGATACTAGTCCCAAGACCGAAGAACAAAAATGTAATCGATACAAAATGGATTTTCAGAAACAAGCTGAATGAAAAAGGAGAGGTCATTCAAAATAAAGCAAGACTAGTTTGCAAAGGTTATGCCCAAGAAGAAGGAATTGATTATGGTGAAAGCATCAATTCGATGACTCTACAAAATATCTTTTAGGAGTTGATGCTGATTTATACACTTTAGGATATTTTCTAAAGGTGTACAGGAAATAATACAAGGAATAGGAATTGAAAACAAAATGCTTTGACTGAGACTAAAGTTGACACATAACAGCAGAAAATCACTTCATACAGGAAGAAATTATGTTTTAGTTCTTTAATTTTTGGCATTGTTGTCAAAGGGGGAGAAGACTAGAGAAGAGGAGAAGACTAATGTATGGGGGAGAATTCTGATGACAGAAGGAGAGCATTTCATCATTTCAAAATCTCACAGCAATCCAAATTAATTAGGTCAAATCAATTGGTTTTGCCATCAATGCCAAAGGGGGAGATTGTTGGCATTTGGCATTATAACAAACAAGGAGAGATTGTTGGCATTTCAATAAGGATATTGAGAAGGTTGTTGATGATTATGGATATAACTGATTAAGGATGTTTACTGTCTTAATATTATTATTTTGTCATTGATGTCAAGAAATTGATTTTCCAATTCAGTATGATGTTGCCATATCTTGAGAAGTACGGTTTGATGAGTATAAAGATGTCGATAAAAGACACAGAAAGAATATGATGAATAAGGGGAGAAATAAGTTATTCAATGGGCAACTATTACCGAGTTAGACAATGATGAGATCATGATGATTAGATTGTTTTGATATCCTATATATGCTATTGATTGAAAGGTTAATATTATACTATGTTACTGAGCAAAGAACCTAGTCGGTAAACCCTAAGGAACCTAGTCGGTAAACCCTAAGGTTATCGCTATTGGTTAATGAAGGCAGAATGTCTACCGAGTGAAGTTTAGTATTTACCGAGTTGCAACTGAGTAATAACATAATACATTAAATGATTACATGCATTATTTAATGAAGGAAGCTGATGAGCTGGCTATGATTAAATGATTGGTATGTCGTGAATGAAGTTTGTTAAAGAATCTATGGCAAAGGAAAATCGGTAGGAAGATCTACAGCTTAGATTGAACCGCAATACCCTAGCACAAGTTCCAAGGAATGTATGCAAGTTTCGAGGCAGGGTAAAATGTTTTCAGATCTAAAGATACATTGAACCTGGACAAAGTTTGCAGATCTGATGGCTATGATTGATCATGGGAAATGTGATCAAGGAGATTAAGCAGTTGGCAAATTGTTTATAAATAGGGAACTGTTGATAAACAATATATGCGGGCAAGTGTATGCACAGGGATGCTACATAGTGATTATCGAGCATAGAAGCTTGGAGATCTGTTTTGAATAACAGAGTACAGAGCCTAGCAGATGGACAAGATTAGTTCTATGTCTATATTGTATTGAGCAAATAAGAATCTGCTTTAGCATTTTAGATGTGAAGTTGCAGATAGATTTTTATTACTATTATTTAGTGAAGTAACAGAAAATCTCTCAACCGAGTGGACTTAACAGTCTTATTTGTAAAACCCTCTAGCAAGGTGACATTCTAATTGAGTGTTTGAAATCCTTTAACAAGGTCACTTCTAACAAGGTGAAGATCCTAACAGATCTGAGGGAAATCCCTTAACCGGGTCACATCTAGCAATGTGTTTTGTAATCTTTAACATGATTTGCTTTTAACCGAGCATACTCTAGAAGAGTATATTTGTTAGTGGGTCCGAAATCTCACAGTGGTTTTTCCCTATTGGGTTTCCACGTTAAATCTGGCGTTATGAGTGTTATGATGTTTATATGCTTTTGAGTTTGCATGTTTAGCAGTTTTGGTTATATTACTGAAGTATATGTTACCGAGGTTGAATCTGATGTTTTTATGAAAGATTAAGTTTGTATGATTCACCCCCCCCCTCTCATCTTATTAGCTTGACATCTGTACTTATCTTTAAGTATCGAAACTATCAAGCAGCTGTGACATGACCAATGTGGAACAATAATTTATTGCCAAGGACAAAGTCAAAGGCAAGATCACTTAGCAGAAAGGACAACGCAACCCCAAGGAGGGGGTCAAGACGAAAATCACTTGTCACTATTGTGGTGGACCTGGACATATCTAGAGGTTTTGCAGAAAGAGGTTGGTTGATCAGAAGTCCAGCTAGGGAGGGTCTCAGAAGTAGGAGCAGACTCAAGTTTCAAAGCTTCTTGAAGAGAAGAAGGAATCAACCTTCTATGATTTTTGATAAGCAATTTTTATTTTCAATTGGGTAGTTGATAGAATGACCATTAAGGGAGGGTATTAGAATATTTAATTGATACTTTTAGATGTGTGTTTATTAATGGTCATTTAGTTATATTCTTAGAGAGTTCTTTAGTAGTTGGTTATATTTTTAGAGACTTCGTGATAGAACTAGGAGTTTCTATTTTTAGATTTAGTTTAATTTATGTGAACGGTTAGTCTGAATTTGGACAACCACTTTGTAATTGCCTATCAAAGGCCTGTTATTCTTTCAATCTATGTCATAAGGTTCGCCGAATTTCATGCTTGAAGTTCGAAATTCGGCAAACATTAAAACATGTATGGAATTCACAAAAAATCGCGTCTATATTTGTAGGGAGAAAGGGCCAGTTTTTTATTAGAATATATTTTCAAAAAAAATTATTTTCGTAGGGTTTTCTTTACAATTATTAATGCTAGGGAGCACATGTCTTCTATCGCCTATTCACATAGCTCGCCCAATTGCCTACTAGCAACTAGGGCATTTTATTTGTGGTGTGTGATGAGAGTCAAAGGGACGAGCCACACATTGAGTGAGAGACACGATCCACACATTCTTTGACACAAATTTCTTCAACCACACGGTTTTCTTTAGCGAATTTTGCGTGTTTGCTTCTAATTCTTGTGTAGGTGGTAATAAGCCTTTTGAAAGGTTAACTGTTTTTTTTAGTTATTTAATTAAGTTTTCCTGTAGGTTTTCCTATGCTTTATAACATTTTAAATATGTATAATATATATATATATATATATATATATATATATATATTTTAAATTTTGTGGATTTATTATTATTATTTTAAATTAATTATAAAAGGCAAATTTAATGTCGATTTTTTTTCTCCTCGTCGAACTTCATCCAAATTTTATTGTTACTGAACTCAAACTCGAATTTGAACCTTGCCAAACTCGAACTCGAATTCGAATTTTGTGACTTATCTTTCAATAAAGCACACTAATTTTTATTTCAAGTGATGCATTTGGGGTTTAATAATTTTTTTATGCCTTATTAAGTATTACTTTACTCTTCACAAATTTGTCTTTAGGGGAAGAGTTTAAAGGTTTTTATTTTTTTGAGATAAAAGAGCTTTTGGTATTATTTCGTTTATAAAACTAAAATAGAGACAATCAGAAAGATAAACATAACACAACGAATTACATGTAATATCCTCAAATAGGGATTATAGAAGAACAACAATATATCCAAAAATAGGGCACAATTTTTTTTGAAATTTTATTTGCAAATAAGATTACCTTCAACAAACTTAGATTAGTGATCTGATTTTTCTACTAGTTTAAATAATTTCCTGAGTATAGAAAAGTTATAGAAAATCACTCTAAATCTGCTTAGAAATTTCAGAAATGATTCACATTGGTTTTCTTTTATTTTTTTGAGATTAAGATAATTAACATTATGCAGATTTGGACACAAATACCTTAAAAATGTCTTCAAACCCTAGCCGTCGTTGCCAAAACTCCCAAAAAACTAGTGCTAGGTATGTTCCACTTGTCCTTTTTGTTGCTAACTCCAATGATGCTCAATAACATGAAGACACTTGTTGTAGACTATCCAAGTCAGATCCCGATGCTTTGAATATCACCTCCAAAATGGCCTCCAAACCTGATAAAGAATTGCAGCCTTGACAATGATGTTTTAGGGCATCACAAACCACAATGTCTCTTTGAAACCAGGGATACTGTAGGGTTTCAGATCTCAAGTCAAAGATTGCAACAACAATAAAGGAAAGAGTAATACCATAATGAGCTCCAAGAGAACCTTAATATTTTATATAATGACTCTCTTTAAGAATGATTTAATTTCAATTATAGATTTATTGCAAGTCCAATCCAATGCTCCAAATAAAACCTTAAAAAATGAGCCAATAGGCTCCTTGTTTTCCATTGCTCTCTTGAACTTTTTGGCACATGTATAATACAAAACACTTAAAGTACATGTCTCTTAAGTCACTAAACTTAGAAAGGGGGAATTATTAAGTCTTCAGGCTAAGAGTCACTTAAAATGCATAAAAATACTTGCCCACGACTTAAAACTACTTAAGTTGCATAAAAAGACATGTCCGCAATTTAAGAATAGAATAGAGAACAAGTTAAAGACTCTCAACACTTATCTAGTGATGCTCTAAGTCCTCTTCTCTTGGATAATCCAAAGAAAGTACAACCAATGCATAGTTAAGACTCATGGCTCATGGTTTGAGTTGGGGACATTACAGTCCTCCACACCCAAACAATGCTTGCCCTCAAGCATTTGTAGACTAGAATGCTTAATAATCTCCTCTCCTTCCCATGTTGCATCTGTCGAAGGCAAGTTTTTACACTTCATGAAATATTCAAATATTGTTTTACACCTCAATTTCTTCTGGCTTACTTGCAAGATTGTTTCCAAAATGAGTATCAACTTACCTTCTTCATCCATAGGGGGAAATTCTGTAAATGGAATCACTTGCTGTCCAAGAGCGTTTTGAGGCATGACACATGGAACAGATTGTAGATTTTGCTTGTAGATGGCAACTCCAACTGATATACTTCTTCAATTCTTTTAATTACCTTGATAGGCTCAATAAAACTTTGGTTTAAGCTTTTATGCTCCATTTAATTTCAATGAGGATTGTCTATAAGGTTGAAGATGCTAAAATACCATGACTCCCACCTCAAAAGACCTCTCAACTTAATGACAATCAACATATTTCTTTTGTTGTTCCTGTGCAATATGAATATTATCCTCAAGTACTTGAAGAATAGCTTGATACTTTTTGTCTCAGTCAAGAGCTTTTGGAGCTCTAGAATTAGAAAAAACCAAGTCCACAAATGTGGAAGCTTCATAACCATTAAAAGCTTTAAAATGGGTCATACCAATGCTCATATGATATAAGGTGATGTAACAAAATTCTGCCAAATAAACAACAGGGGATTCACTCAGAAATCTCATTTGACATCACACCCAATTCACTAACAAGCCATTTAGGATAGCAGATCATCATCAACTGCTCCAACCCCCTCCTAACTAACTGTGAACATGAAACAGTAAACATGGCTCTGAATGTAACATATATTTTTGTGGGTCTGAATCTCAGGAATAATAGATCTAATCAACCAAATAAGATCATCAAATTCATATTTGCCAATGAACTACACTCTTCAATGCCAAATAATAGCAATAGGCACACTCAATGCCACTAAACAACTCACAAAAGTCAAGATAACAGGGGTGACTCATGCCTAAACCCCACATGGTAGCCCTGAGCTATCATCAACATTATTTGTGACAAAATTAGAGGTATGTACGACCTCTATATGATCAAATCAATATCAAACCTCACTTCTAAAACCCCTGTAAATAGCTTCTAGGCAACAAGGTGCCACCAAACAATAAAAAGGGACCACCTATATATGCAACGATTCAAGCCTAGTAGTTCAAATGTTCCTCTTAGAGTGGTATTGTTGGAATATTGCAAAACTGAGGGGGGGGGGGGGGGGGTGGTTGGTGAATTAGTGTTTGAGGCTAAAGAAATTTTTAGACCAAATCAGATTGATCAATTGATAAATGCAGTGATGTGCTATTTTGAAACTTTCAAACATAAGCAACGTAATCAACATGAAACATTCATGCAACATATATCATTAGAGAGCTCATTGAACAACATTGACACCATAATTTTCTTGAGTGGAAAACCCTCCTGGGGAATAAAAACCACTCACAAATTGCTTCGCTGGCTTATGATAAAAGAGTTTGATTACAATAGTCTCAATGCCTCACTGGCAAAGACAATTTCAAATCTCACTGATATGCACAAAGAAGTCATCGTGTCTCACTAACAAGACCTTTAACAACTCAACAACTTGAAAGAATGAATACAAAGGGTTACTTTGTTTCTTTGAGTCATAACTCAGTCTTATACAAACATGTTCTATATCTTATGAACTTCACTGTCAGAACCCCACCAGATATAAGACATATTCATACAGAGACTGTTTTACAATAATGTTCCAACTTTTGCATATGAGATTTACAAACAACTCAGTGCAAGTTGCACAAAAACATTTTGCAAAGATGATACATGCTACCGTCCATCAAAATGACAAAAAAAGAAAAAGCTACCGTCAACCAAGTTCTAAACTGTCTCATAATGATAAGTTATTGAATAAAGTACAATAGACCACAATATCATCTGTGTCTTTTTTTCCAGAACCTTTTTCAGAAAAAATAAAACCATTTATATGATGCCCATCAAAAACTGAATTTTCAAAATCACAAAACCACTATCAATAACTGCCTTTTCAACTAAAACTAAAAACTAATCCTTGTTAATTGTTATGAAATGAAAAATGTATCAAAACAGTGCATCCAAACCATATTTCGTTGACTAGACAAATGCCTTCATCATATCCACTTTTAACAAAAAAATAACCACTTTTGTTTTAAAAAACTGAAGCATGGTTACCAGATTTAGAAGCCCAACTACTTTGCTCAATGAACCAACTCAAACATGAGTCCAACTTGAAGTCCATTGTCACTGCCATAAGTCCATTAAGAGCTCAAGAGTGCTGTGGCGGTTGTGCCCTAGTATTTTGCAGCTAGGGTTTCAAGAGAGAACCTAGAAGACTTCAAATGCCCATGAAAAAGATTTAAGGCAGACAAAATAAAATGCCTTTTCATATGCCATAAAAACTTGTGTTGAATAATTCACAAAGATGTTGTCGATTATTCCATAATGATGCCGTCGATTGGAATATGCTTTCGACTAAAACTTTGTATCACAAAAATGATAATGCCATTTGATATTTCAAAGATAATAAAAAACTGACCAATGTGCACATGATGCATATATTGTAATGTGTAATGTCCCCTACCTGGATAGCGCACAATTAATCTAGTTTAAAACACTTATGACTTAAAACTAAATTGATTAGGAGACAAATTTGTTTTAACATGAATCAAATCTGTGCTTTCCATAGTTCAATTAATTAATTATTAATAAGTGAATTGCTCATCAACCATATTAGATAATTAAGTTTGTCTTCCATAACTCTTAATGCAAGTACCAATCCTTGTTACTACTTTAGTTTTAAGGAAGGAGGAAGATATGTGTGTTACCAAAGCGCTTACTGACCAACTACAATAGGTTCCCTCAAAGTTTACAAATCCAAGCCCCTACCTCTCTTGGGTCTATACCCTCAAGGTTTATGGGTCGCTGATCCCCACCCTATTTTGGGATTTGACCTATTGCTTGGATTTAGACTGCCCCTCTTTGGAACATCTCATCCACATCTCCTTAAATACTGATAATAGCAACATAGGAATGGTGTATATATATATATTATTTTATTTATTCATTTTCCTTTATGTTACCTTGAGTTTCCGGGGCGGGGATGACAGGGGATTGCAGGACGTGTTTCCGGGATGACAAATGTTTTTGCCAAATTTGGGGACGGTGGGGGGACGACTATATAAAATATAGGGAAAATTTAAAATATATAGGAAAATTCTAAATGTTCATATGAAAACATGGATAAAGCATGCATATATACATTATATTCATATGAAAACATGGATAAAGCATGCATATATACATTATATTCATATGAAAACATGGATATAGCATGTGTATGACACTGTGAAAACATTTTAGAATGTAAATTCTGAACATACAACATTATCAATACTCGATATGCAATTATGCATTCATAATTTAGAATTTCAATTCATTCACATTTTCAATATGCATATCATAATAGATATTTAAGAAATAACATACAAAATGTCAAAATGCCCAAAGGCTACACTGCTGCCATATAGTTTCATTGTCAATTACGATATGAAAATCAAAATAGTACCAATGAATTAATATTTTAATATTTTGATTTCCTATTTATAATTTATTATTTATTAATTTTAAAATTTTAAATGTTTAACAATTAATTTAGCAATTTAATATTTTCTATTTATAATATGAATTAATTTTAAACATTTGATATGAATTAAATTTTCATAAATTTAAAATTTAATTAATGTTGCCTTTTAATTTTTTTAATAACAATTCAAATTAATAGAGGCCCATATTAGATTTTTTTTTTTTTTTTGAAAATACGACATTTAAAAAAATATTTTTTAATAGTCTTAGATGTGAGGGACGTCTCGCCATCCCTGGGATGGATTGGGGACGTCCCAGCCACCCCCAACCGTCCCCCGGATGTACAAACATCCCCCATTGCTAGGGCAGATGTCCCCTCTAAATTATTGGCAATTTGGGGATGGGAGGAAACGTCCCTGGTCGTCCCCAAGTCCCCGAAACGTTCCTGGAACTGGGATAGGGGTTTTTAGGCCTAGGACGCGTCCCTAGGTTATAGAGGAATTAAGGCCTCTATTTGTCTTTTTGTATTTGGTGATTGCAATAATAAAAGAGAACAAGTTGCAGCTCCCTACATGATCATATGTCTCTATTCATAATGTTTATAGATCGCATGCCAACTGTTTGTATTTATGTATGTTGGCTGTAACTGCACATTTCACCTTTGAAATTCATGTATATGCATAGGAAGGGTTAAAAGAAGCTTTAGATTAGATACTTGCAAACACAATTTGTGCTTTGGGGACAATAACACGAAATGATATCAGTCTGATAATTCATACCAGCAAGTCTGAAGTTTAATATCAATCACATGACAAGTAAAACTGCATAGCACACAGAGTTATACAGTTGTCCAAACCACGTAACACGCAGATTATACAGTCTGAAACTCGAACAACAGGTTATCAGACAATTGTTTGATAGTATTCCCTTAACTTTTCAGCTTGATATCAGCAGGGGATATTACAATCCTTTCCAGAATAAAGCTTAGACAATGGCATTGTATTCAAGAGATCAAGAATTTATTCTTTTTGGGGGCAGTTTTGACATTCCAAGTGCATTCTGAACTTCTTGGAGGAATATTCTATTTTTGAAAAGTATCAATTTTTATTTAGTTGAATCTCTGATGAGCTTCTAAGTATGTTGGTGCATTCAAAATTCACCTTTAGGCTATTTTTGTATTTTCTGCAACTTTGGATGGCTATGCAGAAAAATAATTAATATTTTAGTTGTCCAAAGGTGAATTAAAAAACAACTTATATTTAATTATTTATAAAGATAAATTTTGAGAGACTAGAGTGCTCAAAAAGTAAATAATTAGTCAATTATCTAGAGTATAAGGTTTTACTATTAAAAAAGTAATTTAAAATTATAATTTCTAGAAAGTTCGGAGAATGTTTAAAAAAGTGAAATTGAAGAAGAAATTCATTTTGAAAATGATATGAAACTCTATTTTCTTTGCGAGGTTGAACGTTCTTCATCTCTTCCACCTTAGATGAAACCTTAAGGTAAATTTGTATAATGTCCCCTTTCTTCAAATGATCACCTACAAGAGATTATTAGCCTATTTTATTCTCGTAGACTAATTAAATTGATGCAAGGGAATAAATTAATAATTTAATTAGATTTGCATCAATCTAATTAGCCCACGAGAATAAAATAGGCTAATAATCTCTTCTAAATTGTCACTCCTAAAAAGGGGGCATTACAATTTGGTTTCAATGGTGAAAGAGTCCTTCCTAGCCAATATTGTGTGGTTCATTCCGAGTCACAATTTGTACAAAAAGATTCAAAGATATATTCAAATAGAGCTCACATTTGAGCTAAATATTTATTTATAGAATAAGGGTTTGGAGCAAATCGATTTATCTATACAGAGTTTCTCAAGTTTACAATTACAAATTTATACAAGTTTTGCAGCCAAACATATATATTTGTAAGTGTGGTGTGTGCACGTGAATATACATCCGAATTTGATGTGTTGTGTTTCCTGGTGAAAAGAACACAAATTTAAGTGCCCAATGGAATGTTGAAGTAAAAATTATATATTTTATTGGTTCTTGGAATTTACCAGACCGTATCATCAAGGGGATGTACCATTCCAAAGTCTACAGAAAAGGTTAGAAGCTTTAATTTGGAGGCTTAAAATCCTTTGAAACTTTCAACACGGCTTATTTGGAGGTTAATAAAACCTAGTGCAGCATGCATACAAGTACTTGCAGCCCCCCTTGCAGCCATAACATTTACAAAGACAGGTGCGCCTCTCTGTAGCCTACGATACCTTCTTATGGGGTGCCATACTTCTTCAAGGAGGGGTCAAAGTTGGGTTGGCTGCTAATCGGGCTTGTCAATCAGCTCCTATTGAGGTCAGCAATAAAAAATTAAGGATATTTGCAGCTTTTGAGAATATAAATAAACTCTTTAGTTTTTTTCATCAATGCATATTTTTATCATGGATTAACTGTTATGTGCAACAATCACCAATACTACAGTTCTCTCAATCACTACATTTCTCAAGTACAATCTATTGATCTAATTATTAAATGTCTTAGTACTATTCTCTTTGTCAAGTTTCATGACAAAATTAGAGTTGTCGCTAGTTTAGTGATTAGGGAGGAGCATTAGATATAATATTATGTTAGACATAATGTTAAAATACACTTTGTAAATATTGGATTTTCCTCCAATAGTTCATCGACAATGGATATATCTTTGCTAATTGAGAGCATACATGATTGCAAACGGTTAAACATTTAATGAACAATGGATATATCCTTGCTAAAAGAGGGCAAGATCGAATCAAGAAGGCAAGTTTACCCTAGAGAAACCCACTTCAGCTGCAAACTTCAAATGAGATGTGAGCACAATCTCACTTGATAATTTTTAAATGGCATTAAAAAGAGTTTCATCCCTTAAGCTAGCTAGACAGAACTCATAAATCTCTATCCACACCATCAAACAACCTCCAAGAACCCTTGAATATCTTCCCTAGCCTATACTACTATGACAACCCCAAAACGCTCGAAGAATCTGACTAGAATCTCCAATTACAATCCTCGACAATAAATATAAGCAGCTAATAATAACTAAAACATGTCACATGGTGACTGAAGACAGATTTACAATGCATTGGGGAGCCAAGAGACTAGAGAATAATGCCAAAAAGAGGAAAATTTGAGAGCTGGAATGTCACTAGACACACAAAGCCAAGCATGACATTTTCACTACTTTTGGCAAAGAGGTGATTGTGCTTTCACCACAATAAAAACAAATTCATCGAGGCAATTATGCTTTCATTAAATGCTATAATTGACAATTAGCTAAATATTCAATTCCAAATCTTCTTTCCTACCAAAACCTACATTTTGATGTTATGCACCATCTAATACATTTTTCAGCATTCAAGAAACCATCCTTGTTCCAAAAACATGAAATGAAGTACAAAAACCAAATCCTCTATAGATTAGACATAGGCATTTGTTGCTAGGATAACAATGTAATAACACTACATATGTCTAAAAAGTAACATAGGATTAAGTTATGACCAACTTGTAGCTTCCCCACTCAACAATTAATACAAGCCACACTTCTTGAGGTGTGTGTCATTGTCATCCAATTTCCCAAACTCAATGCATTAATTTTTAAGCTTTTTTTATGATCTTCTTTGTTCAACATGGTGTTGTCAAGAATATGAAGACATAGGTGTATATATTCAAGATAGCCACCTAGATAATCTAAATAGCACCCTTTCATTAAGAAATTGTGTTTACAATGAATCTATACAATCGATCTGTATTGAATAGAAAGTGCCAATGCATGGTGTTAGCAATGAATTTCTCAACCAATCCCTCTACTATTCAATTTCTACACATGTAATTATTGGCACCACCACTCCCAACTACGAAAATTCTTCTCTTGTCTTAATAACATCTACACAATAACTATAATATCTTCTTCGCCATAGTCAAAATTTCAATGCAAGTACAATCAATATCTCAAGATGTGCTACAATCAAGCAACATCTTTGTGTGCCACCACAACATTGGCTTTGCTAGATTACTTTCAAAACCTCCACCTAGAACCTCCCCAACATCGATGCACTTGTCAATGCGACCATCCCTAGGGTGATTCTATTTGATGCCCTAAAGCTCTCCTACTTCAATAGTGGAACCATGGAATCCCAACTCATAGCCAAGATGATTCATAATCACATAAATGTTCACTTTTATGAACAATGTATTGAATGTTGTTATTCATCAAGATAAGATATGAAAGTGAAATATGTCCTGATATAATTTTGATTTCTTGTCAATAATCAATTAAAGCAACAATGTAATATGTAAGAAGCCAAAAAACAAACACAACTTTTTGACTCGTCAACGAAATAATCATCATCAAGATAATTCTTTAAAGTGCCTCTAGAAATGAGATTCACTCAAAACTCTCTGGAATTAGCACTGTAAAATTTCAACCCCTTTGCTACTTCTTCTAGCTGCAACAAATTTCCAATAGATGCCTCCACTCACACTACCATTCAAAGTAGACTCATCAAAAAATTGAAACTATTTTCCAAAAGAAGATCAATGTTAGGAAAGTTGTTTCAACCTCGCATCATAGTATTAAGAACCCCCAAAAATGTGCAATTTTCGAGCTATAGATCACAAATACTATCTTCAATGCTCTTCACCCTTGCATCATAGTATTAAGAAACCCCAAAAATATGCAATTTTCAAGCTATAGATCACAAATACTATCTTCAAGGCTCTAGAGGTGATTTTGGCCCAAAAAAATGTCAAAACAAGCCCCAACCAAAGTAAGCAAGTAATGGCAACATGGATCTTTTTGAGATCTTGAATTTAAAAAAAGAGGGGCTCACTTGACTTCCCCAATCAAAAGTTATGGCCTCCGCAAGTTAGGCCTCTTGTATCAAAAAAGGTAAAAGCATTCATAATGCATAAGGTAGCTGTAATACAAAGTCACACTTGTTGACCAACTTATTGTTGGCATAAGCAAAGAAATGAGATGAGAAAAAATGGCTTAAAATGGCTTGTGTCTCAAGGAGCAATTACAACATCATATAGCTATAGAAATTCACTATTATAACTATCACATTTAGTGTTACATCTACCTCATTAAATGACATTACAACATGCTCATTGAAGAGCTACAACAACCTTATTAATAACCTGCACCTAACCACCTAAATACATACAAGTGTGAATACACTTTATTACATCAATGTTATATTCTAATACTCCCTTAATGATTAACAAAAAGGATTCGGAGGTTTAGTCATTTGATTACATTAAGGCTCCTTAAATGTGTAGGAATGACAACAACTATCTACATAAGCAACCTTCATGACAATAGGTGCAAAGAAAGAACATAGTGAATATGCCTTATTGCAAAGTTATCAATTGGTTTGCTTGTCCTCCAAGATAACTCATCTAATTTGGTGAAGTCATCTTCAGGATCGCCTCCAATTTACCATTGGGGCCTTTGAAGCACAATTTCATGTTCTCTTCTCAAGCATAAGTCCAATGAAAACCCCTAGCCTACTATTTTATTGCCCATGGGCTAATAGGACCATCCAAGGGAAACGATTTAATAATTTTACTTGAGTTGTCAATAGAATAACTTTTGTTATATTTCTAAAAAGGCAAATAAAATTTATATATTAGAAAATTTGTTTTTAAAAAAGGAACCAAAAGTGATGCTAGGATTGGAGTCCAAAAAGTAATGTAATTTATGAAGGTTCTTCAAACCACTTGTTCAAAAATAAAGTTTGGAGGGAAAAGAAGCAAGAAAAAATTATTATTATTATCCCTCAAAAAGCCTATATAAGGAGTTGAATGGAGAGAGTCACCAATCCACATTGTCAAACACATTTCTTTTGAGATTGAAACATTGTTCATCTTTTCTACCCTAGGACGAAAACCCTTTGGCAAGGAATGTTTTTGAGAACAAAAACCCTACTAATTTGAATAATTTCCATCCAAAAATTATCATTTTGCTAAACAAATGCAAAGTTCTTCCAATTTCAATTCTTTGGTTGTGTGGGATTTTCAATATACATTTGCAAGTTGGTGTGAGTGTGTGGAGATTCTAGATTGTGGATTGAAGAAGCTTTCAGCCTCTGATGAAATTGATTTCTGAATATTTATTTAATGAAGATTTAAGTATGAAATCTTTCAATGTTTATTTGTGGCCATACCTTATTTTATTGTTAATGATTATTAGGAGCTGAATGCTGATTTATGTTATTTTTGAGAGATGATACGCAGCCGTACTCATGCAAATTGAAGCACCTCATTTTAAGGAAGGCTTATAGTTATAAATATTATATGTGCTAAGTTTACCTACTGCAGTACCTTTTAATTGACCTGTTTGCAACCTTTATTCAACCAAAGAATAATATGCTTTCAGAATCAACAATGAAACTTCCAACCTTTTCATTCCACGGAAAAGACTAGTTTTAAAACTTGAAGTTTACACGAATCCATATCATTTCTGTTTCTTTATTGATCTCTAATTTGGATCTTCCTCCCAAATTCTAAGAGAAGACTATATCTAGTAAATTCTATCTATGGAGGAAAGGAAATGGGGCCTAACTAACCACCTTGAAGCGTGCAGTGACAATATCGGCCAGTTTATTTGTGGTCCTTTATTTAATGCTCAAATTTAAAGTCTTTCATACCATCAATATAGATGATCATTTTCATAAAAATGATCCACTCTTAGTCTTTGAAATCTCTTTTTTATCCTTGCAATTACCATGAGCAGATTGTATCCATTGAGCAAATATGGGTTCAATCAAGATTGACCCTCAGATTAACCAATGGCCAATTGATCACCTTTTTTGATTTCCAAAACTCCTAACCAGAAAAAATGTGGCTCAACCTCTTCAATTAAAGGAGGAGTGTAATGTCCCCATTTTAGCAGACTTGGATTTTGTGAGATTAGCCTATTATCCTGACCCTCGTAGGCTAATGTGCTGGATAGAGGGTCCTCTGAGGGTTGTATCTTCTCCAGTGTTCAGTGCGTTTCGATCTGGTTTTCGTTTGGCTTCATTTGGACTTCATTTGCCACACTTACTATTTATAGTAAGTCTGACATCATTGAGATGGACCCCTTACTATTTATAGCTGAGCAGTTGGTCACATGGGGAATTGCAGTGATGACTCCCATTTCAGACGGCTATGCGAGATGTTGAGTATTAATGGAGATATTAATATTTTAATGACCCTTATTATAATTAAATAACTAAAAGTGTTATAATAAAGTTATAACTTAACTTTATTATTGAGGGTCATGGCATCATTAAAAAGGGGGCCATTAATTAATTAATTATTGCACACTTACCAAGGCATACATTTAATGATTAATTAAGATGTTATATCATTTGATATCATTAAATATAATTAAAGGCATTTACGGAGAAAATCGAACCCTTTTGTGGAGAAATATATATATTGCTTTAAAAGAGTTCGAATCATGGATTATTATGAATTGAAGATTGATGAATTTGTTTGGAGAGGAAGAAGCCAAGGGTTTCAGACTTTCAGCCATTGGAGAACGTGCAAATCTTCAGTGTGCAGCTGCTTTGAGGTAGTGAGATATCTACCGAATTGTGGCATTGAAGAGAGCTTCATTCAGAAGTTCTAACTGTGCAGATTGGGAATAAAATTTACTGAGTTTTTTATCAGATTTGGGGTCAATTAACAGCAGTATTGTGAGCAGCATATTTGAAGTTATTGGGAACAATTCAAGGCAGCGTACAACCCAGAAATCAGACCTTGTTGCTAGAAGGCACAACCCTAGAGGTGGTGCGATTTTATGTATAAAGGCACAGGAAAATTCTGAAATTCAATGCTAGTGGGTGTGAGGGTTAGAACAGATCAAATGCATCATTGGAGAGCATTTTGACTGCAAACAAGGGCATTGGCACATACCTCTATGCTGGCCGTACACCCCAGCAACAGCAATCTGTCAATCAACATCATAATTTATCATGGCCAGCCAATATACTGGTATGATGTATTATAACAGCTATTGAATAATTGAAGGAATACCTAGTGCATTTGCAGCTGTTAGTTTATTTGTTAGTTGCAGGCCAATTATTTGATAATATGCCCCTATTCAAGGTGATAGTGGTTTGCATGCCAAGTGTTTGTGTAAATGATAGTTTGGCTGTAGGTGCACATTTACATTTAAAATTTCTTATATATGCATTTGAAATGAACCAAAGTAGTTGCATTTGCCTCTTGTTCTCTGCTTAGTCATTGTAGAGTTATTTTGCAAGCATTCAAATCATATTTGATGCCCATTTAAGCAAACAAATTAGACTGAAAACTCAGATCAGCGTACATAGAGGTTGCACGACAACTGTTTGACAAAATTCCTAAGTGTCTAAAGCTGGAAACTTAAGTCAGAACCAGCAAGGGTTCCTACAAGGAGAAAGGCTAACTTAGGAAACTGGAGACCCCAAGATTAGAATGGTGACCAACCGATTACAACTTTCTTGCTATCTAAAACTCTTACCAAAGGAGAAACTAGCTCAATAGT
Source organism: Cryptomeria japonica (assembly GCF_030272615.1). Classification (NCBI taxonomy): domain Eukaryota; kingdom Viridiplantae; phylum Streptophyta; class Pinopsida; order Cupressales; family Cupressaceae; genus Cryptomeria; species Cryptomeria japonica. The sequence goes on along the minus strand of NC_081405.1, from coordinate 684,721,642 downwards.
AGGAACTGCAACCTCTTTAATCAAGACTCACAAATTTGGAAAGCCTGTAATGCCCCCATTTTTAGCAATATTATTTTGTGAGCTTTTCACCAATTTCTTAGTTTTCCCGTAAGCTTCTACATGTGTTGGGAGAACTACAAACTTCTTGGAGGATGCAGGTTCAGTATTTCAAGGTTTCTATTTGTGGTATTGAGCTCAAATAGCGTTATAAATTGCAATGATGCTTTTAGAAGTGTTTTCGAATTCCTAGGGTGTTCTCCAAACTTTTGGAGAGCACATCTATTTTTAATAATTCGTCAAGTTGCAACCAATCATCATCCCACTGCTTCAATTACATCTTGACATGATCAGAATTGGTTTCTGATACCTTGGCTATACTTTCTAAAACTCGAGTGGAGTATTTAAAATGTAATATTAAGTTTCTAATGTTTAATGTTCAATTATTTACATAAGTGTTATATTTTAATAAAGCATTTATTTTTCCCTCAAAAGCAAACACTAGGGAAAAGTGAGGGGGACTCTCATGTGAAAAATCCTTTTATAATAAAAAAGGGTCAAAACTAAATTATTTTTTATTGTTTCAAATTGTTTTTTCCCTCCAAAGCTATAAAAGGAGGTTTGGGGTCTCATTTGCTCACATGCTGAAGATTATATATTGTTATGGTGCTAGATTGATCCTACGGTTTTTTCCAAGATCTTTGACGACAAAAACCCTCATTGAATTTCTGATTTCAGATTTGAAAGATAATCCCTAGCTAGATTGGGTCTGATTTTATTCAGGAATCACTATTTGGTCTTCAAGCAGAGTTTTCAATTTTGGATTTCATGATGAAGGTATTTGATATTTTCTAGTTGCAAATATATGTTGGGTTTGATTGATGATCTTGCAGAGTCTTGTTAAGGAGTTTTTTTGGTGAGGGCGATTGAGGAGTGGCCCCTAGCTGGTCGTACATTACATGGCAGGCTGTACATTTTTTTGGTTGTATCTTTCCTAACACCATTGCGAGTGAACCCTCTTTCCTTGCTGTTATCACTAATGTGGGTTTAAAAACAAGCCAGCCGTACAATTCTTTCAAGGTATAATGTGCAGTTGAAGGTATTGTCCATGATGAGGCTGTACCTGTTGCCCCTTTGACATTAGTTTGGCATTGATGTCAAGGATATTGGTATTTACTTTGAGCATCCTTGGCATTTACTTATGACTGTATTAATCATTCCGGTGCTCTATGGTTATGTGTTCTTACTGTTTTTTGAGCAGCATTATGGTGTTTGATACTTGATGACTATGAAGTTCTTGCAGATGCTATTACTTCTAAGGTATTCTTGTCTTGCATGATAGCATCTCTATACTCTGTTAAGTGTTAAAGGCTTTTATTGGTTATTGTTTTTAATAAGCATTAATGACTTATCTGTTACTTGCTTGAAAAGTCATTCAATACTTATTTTGAACAAGGATTGATAAAGTTCTTAGCATTCCTAAGAGTACCTTGGGTCACTCGTGAGCAAAAGTTGTATTTGCCAGAAGATTAATTGTCCCACCAAAAAATGCACCTTCAATGGCTTTTGAATTTGTTTTTGACTCTATCTCAACCGTGGCATTTTTCATAATGTGAAAGACAAGGGGCATTATGTAATATCCCTACATAAATATTAATATATAATCAATTGTCTTATTTTTCATCTTATTAATTTCTTATATAGCCAATTTATATTTTATATTCTTATATAATCAGTATCTAAATATTAATTTATAAACAATGTTTAATATTTAATATTAATTTACAATCAATAATAAATTATTAAATTAATGTTTTATTTAATATTTATTAAATAATGTTTAATTTTTAATATTAATTTACAATCAATAATAATTAATATTAAATAATATAATAAATTAATCCCAAGTATTGAAGTGCTGTTGAAAGGGCACGATTCCATTATTCTTAGCAACAGCTTATTAAAATTACGATGTACGGAAGGGGTGCAAAGAAAGGGGTGTTGACCAAAAGCCACGTCGTTGCACACAAGACCAATGGAAAAGTTTATAAGACAGCATTCCTTGTGGGGAGAAGGCATCGAAGGAAAAGAAAAAGACAAAAAGGCTGAGTCAAGGGGAGTCAGCAAATTGTATCAGGCTGCCAACGGTATTTTGGGCATTTACTGTTGCATTATCATTATTTCATTCTGTAACATTCTGCTGAATAGTATAATATCTGAAATATAATTTAAAGAATATATACAATGCCTTGAACAATAAAAAGCTAATAGCAATAAATAATATAAATGATTAACTATTAACATTAACAGCAGAAATTAATCTAATAATAAGGAATTCGTATCTAAATTTATTAGCAGAAAGAATAATAATACGATATGATGAATTAAGGAAAATCTATGTAATCCGGGACGTGTCCCCGGCCTGAAAACTCCCGTGCCAGTCCCGGGGACATTTCGGGGACGGCCAGGGGATGTTTCCCCCCGTCCCCAAATTGCCAATAATTTAGAGGGTACATCTGCCCTAGCTGTGGGGGACGCCCGTATGTCCTGGGGACGGCTGAGACGTCCCCAATATTTAGAATTTTCCTATATATTTTAAATTTTCCCTATATTTTATATAGCCGTCCCCTTTGCCATCCCCCCGCCGTCCCCAAATTTGGTAAAAAAATTGCCATCCTGGAAATGCGTCCTGCCGTCCCCTGTCGTCCCCGTCCCGGAAACTCGGGGTAACATAGCTTAATTCATGTCTTGTATTCAAGGATAAATTCTGATTTATGACACCTAGAACAGCAATTTGTATATATGATCCATGGATTACAAATTCATGAAAGAACCTGGTAGGAGAAGTCGCCTAATGCTGGTCTTGAAGAAACAAGCAATAGCCATCAAAATGTGACCTCCTTGTTGCCAAATCGAATGTCTCCCAATGCCACCCTTGTTATGGAATACTGCAGACTGTAAATAATTGATACCAAGCTGAATGCTCCCTTCTAAGAATTGAAAGTCATCGTAGACCCCTCCCAAATTGAGCGCTCCAGTCAAGGAGTGGAAATCGCAACCCAAGGAGGTGTTATGAGCAAAAATGGCAGTACCACTCCAGCAGCTACGAAATCTGAAGATGACTGATCTGGGACTCAGAATTGATAGTTGCTATCAGCGAATGGTTGTGACTTCTTATACTCCAAAATAATACCTCCGGTACTCTCCAATTCGAACCTTCTCATAAATTGGCCCTTGACCACCAATGAAGCACTATCGATGAAATCCTTCCATACCAAAATGTCTCCAATTACTCAAGCAGAGTTGGCCTTTGGCCACAATTTAAGTACAATTGAGATGACTGAAGTATCACCTCCTCAAATGCAATCCTTTAAGAGATTTTTCACTCCCTCAGTTATGTTATCAATGGGAGTTTTTCGTTCCCAAAGACAAAAGATCTGCAGAAATCCCTTGGCTCTACAAAAGCCAATCAATACAAATATCAACTCCTGGCTGCTCAACAATGAGGCTGCCTCCTCTATTTATTCTTTTCCTCACATAGGTCGGCCTCCTTCTAGAAGATTCTTTTAAAATAAAATAATATTTAATTGAACTTCTAGAAGATTCCCCTTAAATAATAATAATATTATTTAAGTGACTTTATTATTTAATTTGCACTTTAGATAATTAAAATATCATTATGAATATAAAGTGCAACACATGTGACATCATACGTGAGAATTCATTATCTCACGAAAAATCCTATAAAATTAAAATGTGAAGCCATAAGTAGCTGCCAAGACGACTCCTTTATCAACTCCTTGGCCTATGAGGATCAAATAATAGGCCAAACTCCTCTGTGGACTGATCCTCATGAAAATGGGGACGTTACAAGGATGGCACTCTCCAAGAAAGTTGGAGCTTCCAAAGATGGTGCAAGGCTATAAAAGGGGACATTACTTGAAATATCATCAATATCAAACAATTGCTTAATGTAGTGACAATGAATCTTAATATGATTGGTAAAAGCATGATAAAGTAAGTAGTTACTAACTTGAAGACTTTTTGATTGTCACAAATAAGTGGAATTGGCTTAGTCTAAGGATGTTGTAGATCATTTACACTGGGTCTGCACTTGCACCAAGCTGCTTTGTGCACTCAACTTGACGAAACACTTTATTGTAAAAACTTATGACTATGTTGGGTCTAATAACACGATCCTTTTAAAGCCAATGATAAACACAATCCCACTTAATCTTCATAGAAAAGTTACTACCGAGTTACAAAATCTAAAACCAATTCAACAAATAAATAACAAATAATATAGAATTTAATCTCGGAAGCCCTTAAGATATAAAGCATAGCAAACAATAGCACTATTTAGACTGTATTCATAGCAAGAATATAACAATTCCATAAGAATCAAGCCTGTGCTATTAGGAGATCTTTAACATGCAAAGCCACTTCCCAAGAATAACATGCTTTAAAAGCAAACTTGAGCTGCAAGTTAAAGAAAACATAACTTTGAGAAAATTAGGAATTAAATTACTGGATAATTTCAATAACTATCTAGAGAAGTGTGCCTAACTTAAGCTATCCATGTGTGAGTTAGAAAGTTTACAAGGTTTGCAAGGTGCTCAACACAAATCTAACCTAATACTTTTATGTCACATTGCCAAATTTTGTCTCCACTAACTGAGATACACTAATCCATACTAATCACGACCCTTTCCTATTCACCTTTTGTTAGTGTACAAATCCTTAAAGGTCATATGGTGTCTACTTTCATGTAAGCATTTTTTAATATATATTTGTTCAAACAAATCTAACACTTTGTGCTGCTTTTTAGCCAATTTTTAAAGCATCAGGCTTATGCTTATAAACAAGAATGTACCATGTAAACTTGGTTTACATCATCCAGGACTCATACATGAATAATGATCAAATACTATATTTCTAGTTTTTTATGTTTAGAGTTTACTCAAAGACATGAAAGTATAAAACCAAATTTTATAGGAAATATTATCTGAATCTTTAAGTCTAACTGCTGTTGGGGGAATTATGCAATTTGTAAATGTAATACTGTAAGCGTCATCATGTCTTTATTGTCAAAATTAGAGCGTTTTCTATGTTTGATAGCTTGCTAACAAAATGTAATAGCAGATTGTTTTAATAACACTCGGACTTCAAATGGACCACTACCTTGACGGAGCATCAATTGAAGATGCTGTAACACTTTTTCGCCGTAGGCTTTGTGATAGCTCTTCATTGGACCTCCTTTTACCTAATGCTTCAGAAAATTATAGGTATTACTTCTTTGGCATTGATGTAGACATATGCATTGTTATATTATGTGTATCCACCAATTTTGGATATTGTTTTCCATAATTTTTGGCTCTCCCAGTTTTAATTATTATTTTGTTTATCTTTGATTATGAATACAATTTCGTTTATCTTTGATTATGAATACAATTTCGTTTATCGTCAACTGAAATATATTTTTTCAATTTTTTTGCGTGGGGCCAACTTCATTGCGTCTGGCCATTTGACATGCTTATGCTTGGTCCTCAGTAAATTGCGGTATTTACTCTCAAATACTGTTACCAATACTTGCAATAATTCGGTCCTGCTTCTTGGTCCAAGGGGTTGTGGCAAGTCAATGGTAAAATTCTATATTTGTTGTTAAAGTTGTATTAAGGTTCATAGTTTTCTGAGTGTGGTATTTATTGATTGGATTTATTCCCTATTGCCTTAGGTGTTGGAGCGTGTCATGAAAGAGTTGCAACACCAACATTCAGACATGATTTCAATTGTAAGTTTCTAAATTTAGGAATTCTCGACATTCATGTTGATTTAAAGTTAAGAACCTTTTTAAATACATGCTAGCCTATCTGAAGCACTGCCATTGGAAAATATTTTATCGAGTCCTTTAGAATTAGATTTTTGGAATACGCTTGCTCTTTGGTAAGTATTTCTATGCTTTTTGCAAGTATAATATTAATTACTTTAAGCCTGCCATTGAATTGTCTCCCATGCAGTTAAAGAACCTTGAAGTAGAAGAGGTTAGATATGTTTATAATCCTAGGGTAGTCTGTGAAGTGTCCTTAAAAGTTGAAAATTTTAAAAGCAAATCAGGGTGAATGAATAATACACCTTATTCCATCTTCAATCATTATCAAGGGCTAAGCATGTCTAAGTAGCACGTGTCTTTGCTTTTGATTCAGGTTAGGTTGAATGGCCTTCTTCACAGTGATGATCGTTGTGCTTTAAAGGTATGATAATAGGATATGAATTTGTGATTGTTATTCAATATGTACTGTGCAGTCAACATTTCTTGTATTAACTAAATGCCATGTTTGCAATGCTGAAGTCCGTCAACTGCTAAGGCTTTTTAGATTTTATGTTAGCTTATTTAGTTGGATTTTTAATAATGTTATCCACAAAACACGATCTATATCCTATTATTGTTGTAGTTTTAGCCGCTAGCTTGGAGCATCTTGTTTTGTTTAGAAATTGGATGTCATTTTTGAAAAATAATTGAATAAATAATCGAAGGAATTAATTACGAATATACAACGTATGTAAAGGAATTACAAGACGGTGTTCTAAAAAGAATGAATTGTTAAACTAAAGCTTCAACACGAAGCTCAAAAGCTAAAATGCTTTAAAAAGCTAAAAATTAAAAAGCTAACTATGTGTTCTAATAAAGAAGCAATAGTTGAACTTAAAACACTAAACAAACTAAAAAGCTAACTAAGTTGACAACTAAGATGACCATTATAGAATAGATATAATATTATTTTAATACCCTCCCTAATGGTCATCGTACTCGATGCCGTACAGAAGACACTGCAGGTCTTTTGATCACAAATGTAATGCAAAGAACACTCTGCTGCTATGAAGACCCTCCCAAGATCTGCAGAATGTTAATGACCAAGAGTACTAGAAGCCGTCCAACCTGATGTAATCCTCACAAGCTTGAAACCACGATTTTGAGGAAAAATCGGCAAACCCTCCAATGAGCAACAAACACAATTTGGATGAAAACCGCAAAAACAGATTCCAAGATACCACAGTTGCAAATGTTTGCCCCAACAACTCTAGGTGCGACCTGTTGTGACCATTTCACACATCGCCCCATCAAAATGGGGACCCCCCTTTTTTTGCTCATGTCGTAGTCTCTAGTCTAATATCTCCCTCTCGCAAGAGAAATGAGTGAGTTTGTAGCATCTAGATATCATGAGAAGTCAAGTCCATAATGAGTTCAATCGAAGAGTGTGAGAGACTGCTAGTTAGGGAAACTTCAAGTGCCCCTCTCCTAGAGCGAATTTCACCCCTATTACCTCAAGTCGAAGGAGAAATCATATTCGAGGTGAGTTTTGAGGTCTTATAGTATATAGAGACATGAACAAAGGCATAAGGTTCAACCCAAAGTGTGTTTTCAAGCTACTTCATGTGCTCATTATTGAGAGCGAAATGCCTTATGTTTGAATGCACTTTCAAGACTAATCAAACACGAATTTTTGGCGCCAAAGAACATAATTTAAAATTCAAAAGGAAAACGTTTTAATAAAGGTAAGTTGGCCCTCTTTAAAGAAAAATTTAATTTAAGTACTTAATTACCAAGTCGGCCTTACCCTTGAAAGAGTGTATCTCTTCAATGAGCGCCTATTTAAGAAGGATAGAATCATTCATTCAAACATCAAATCAAAACAAATCCTTCTCTCTAATTAGCGAATTTTAGGGGCGGGACGAATTTCATCAGCAAGATAGTGATTTCAATTAGCATCAAGGGCGAATTTAAGCATTGAGTTTGCAGATTCAGTAGCAAATTTCATCCTCCAACAGCAACACCCACCAAAGAATGAAAGCGAATTCAATCATGAAGGTGCAGATCCACTGATTTAGGGGGCGAATTTCATCACCAAGCAGCAAAATTAATCTGAAGAGCAGCGAACTCCTTGACGTTATCAGTCACCTCTTTGATCAGATTTAAGGTTAAACATAAAAAATCAGAGGTAAGTATTGTATTCTGATTGATAGGAGGCTAAATGCAGATCTGATTAGACGCAAACTATGATAAATTTAGTAAATTAGACTTTCTTAATTCATTAAGAAAGTGCAGATAGGTGTTAGGAATCAGTCTTATTAAACATCTAATTTCAGAAGATTGATTCTTATCAATATCATAGGTTATTCACTATCATTCTCATGAGCAAATAGGCTTAACCACATTAATACTTTGCATATCTTTCACCATTCTCCTAATTTACACATCTCTTACAGGTGAGGGATGGCGGCACCTAAACCTAGTGGAACTGTGAACCGTCAAGAACTCATCAAGGAAGACTTGAGGAGCGGTACATTAGAAACCAAGATCACCTCTCATTGGAGCAGAATAGGAGACACCAATCTCGGGAAATTTGACACCAAGGAGTTCTGGAGCCCGTTGTACACAAGTGAACCTACTGCTACAGTGAAGACGATGATGGATAGCGAGATTATAAATGCAGCTAACTTCCCTCCTGTGGTGCAATGCTATGACTTAATTGTCGAATGTGCCAAACACTATGATTCTCACTTGAGAAGAATAGTGGTGAAGGATGGAAGAGTACTTGCTTATCTCTCAGAGACAACCATTAGTGAAGCATTTCATCTACTTGAGCCCAAGGACATGATCTACATGAGTGTGGAAGGAGTTAAGTCGGCCCATGATGATGATCCAGAAGCTTGTTTGAGGATCATTGACAAATTTTGGTTATCAAAGAGTAGAGGTGGTAAGAGTAGAATGCTCGACAAATTACACAAAGTGGGCTTCAAAGATGAATTCAAAGATTTCATCCCTCTACTTCATTGTATGGTGGGTGCACCTGAGGCTTCATATTTCGAGGATTGGATGTTTTACTTCATAGAGATTGTCATTCATGGCAAGAACGCAATCAATTGTGTGAGACTCATTAGCATCAATATCGATGTGCAACTGAGAAAATTGATGCACACGAGGACATTCTACATGAGTTCCTATGTTATATACTCTCTTGCAAGGAATTACGAGTATCCCAAACTGGTGTATAGAGGCATAGTCGGATGAGGACCAGGAGAAATAAAGGTGCATGAGTGTTATACACAACTTCATCATCCTACTAAACAACACTATAAGAGAGTGAATGATGCATTCACTATGCACATCACAAGGTCAGTTCAAGGTGGACTTCATCAAAGACTCTCCAAAAGCACAAGCATTGGTTCAACAGTATGGTGCATGGTTCATCAATTCTCAAAGTTCACCTACATTAGAGTTTAAGGATGTCCTCCTCCCTACATGTTGCCATGCTACCCGACAGACATAATAGTGCTATTGGAGGTGGTGAGACAATTAGTGGCATATGTCAAGGCATATAGGCACAAGCACGGAACCAGTATCTCTTTCCCTATTTCAGTTGAAGACTCTATTGAAGCGTGTCCTTCTCTTCAAGCAGTTGAGAACGCCGAAGTAGACTTAGCCCTCTGTTTACTCAAACCATTCTCTCCTAGAGATCACTTTGATCTATATGACAATATAAAAGGAATTATGGGAAAGAAGTATGGACATCATTGGCAGTTAGAAGACTGTTGGATGAACATTCAAGATGATGTAGAAGTGAAGAAAAAGATGTATTCCAGGCTACCTCTCGATTTCATCAGGTAGTGTAAGTTGTTTAGTGTTGCTGATCAAGTACAAGATAGCGACAAATATCTCCAATCAGCCTATGTCAAAGAAAGAAAGGAGATCCAGATCAATTGGGTTGACTTGGAAGTCATGGATTTGAAGGAGTTGATGAAACATGTCTTGGAATACACTTGCATATGGATAGACATTCAACATCATAAATTGAAAGAGCAAAACGTAACAATGACATTCCACTCAGAAGCAAGGAAAGACAATGAAGATGATGCAAGCGCGGGTCGAAGTGCTTCCCAATCATCTCACTAAAGAGGTTCGAAGAGAAAAGATGATCGTGGAGAAAAGGAGTCATCAAGGAAGAAACTTAAATCAAATTCCAGTCATCCTTCTAGTACTTCCTCTAGGCATGAAAAAGAGTTGAATCAGGGTGAAAGACAGGAAGAACAAAGGATGGATAAAGAATTGACTCAAGGAATAAATGAATCAATGGAATCTACAGTTCATAATGATAAAGGCAAAAAAAAGTTATCACAAGAACAGAAGGATCTCACTCCTTATATTCAAGAGATTGATGAAGATGAAGAAGAAGACAATGTTGAGACCACTTCCCCACCTAGAGATGAACAAAGGCTTGAAGAAACACAAGTTGAAGAAGAGAGATCATCTATTCCTGAATGTCTTAAGGAAAGGCTAGCCAAAGAAGTGATAGTAGTTGATGAAGAACCAATATATGACTTAGGAAGCCTTCTAAGTCGGACTCAAGAGGTCACCGAGAAAAAAAAAAGCTACAAAGATGTCTAAGGTGATCAGAGATGATTTAGGTTCTCGAAAGTTACAAATAGCTACTCCAATGGTTGACAAGTATGAAGATGAGATCACAACAGATGAGTATGATATGGAGACTATTGATTTGGATCCACTCACCTCTGAGCAAGCCATAGGTGATGCAAATGATTCATTGAAGACAGTTAATGATATGCTTAGAACGGAAGTAGAGAAGAATAAAAGGTTAGAGAAAGAGATAAGTGCATGGAGAAACTACTTCCAACAATTTCAAGAACAATTGAGACAGCAGAATCCGGTAGAATTCAACACAACTGATGGATACATGGATAGAAGACTCATATACCAAAGTTAGCAAGTTCATGAAAGGTATAATGAAGACACTTGATAGAGTCATAAAGGTCCTTGGAAGGACTCATGTCCTTATAGAAGCTTTTGAGGCATTTTGTCATACTAGAGATGTTATCATCCCAGTCCTACAAGTAATAAGGAAAACACCCAAAGAAGTGTTAACAAGAGAGAAAATAAGAAGGGAAGGGTCTATGCCCAACTTTCTGCATTGGAGTAGTCTACTTCACACAAAGAAGATCGTTTTTGAAGATATTGGAAATGGGTGCAATCAAGTTCAAGATGATATGCATCTTATTCATGATAAAATAGTGGGAGTAGCACAGATCGTCTTGGACAGGAAGATCGACCTTGGAATGATTATAGAGGCCAGAGAATTGGAGGAAAGAATAAAAGTTATCTTTCATGGAATTGATGGAATGATCACCAGAAGGCAATTGGATGATATGTTCTCACTCGTAGTATTAGCCAGCAAAACACAAGAGCTCGAGCCTGAATGGGAGAGTGCTATTGTCAAGGCCTTTGAGGAAGTCATGCACATGGAAGAACAGTTGAAGATTTTACCAGAAGTTCCGATGACTGAGATAGAGGGCATAACGACCAAATTCATTGAATATGCCAAAAGGGAAAGGGAGAAAGGAAACAAGATTCTAGAAGACAGTTTGTTATGATCCTACTTGGCAACTCATTTTCTCATTGGAGGATGCTTCCTCGACTTTTGTGCCAGCTCATATTATTTTCTCATTGGTTGATTTCATGATAAAGTTTATCTAGATAGGGTTTCTTTTGTATCAAACCCTAATTAGGGTTTAGGTGGCACAATCTTGGCCCTTGATCTTTATTTGATCTTGGCCCTTCATTGTATTTGGGTGTGATATATAAACTCTACTCATTTTATTTGTAAGGAGTTAGAGAGATTAGAGATATTAGAGATTAGACAATAGACATTAGAGTTCAAGAGAGATAAGAGAAGGACTTGAAAGATTGTTGTTATTTTGCTATTGGATTAATAAAACATTGAAGTTATGGCGTTTCTATCCAATCCTTGAAGCTTCTTGCATGGTTTTTCATCCTCTCAAGTCAATCTTTGATATTTGTTTAAGTATTTAGATTGAATGATGGAATGTTGTACTTGATTTATTGTGAAGCTCCTAATCCATGCCACTAGCCTCTTGCTCATTGTAAGCACGCCTTGCATGGTCAATTGGAATTATTAAAAGCGTTCAAGTTCAATTGTTGCTTAATTATGGATATCCATTCAAGTGATGGTGTCTATGCTTAGTAACGATTTGAAAATCTCCAATTGTCCTTAGAAGATTGCACTAGTTTTGGTGGAGTTGTTCTTGTATGGCAATGCTAAGACTAGTAGAGTTTCACTTAAATCATCCTTCATCCATCCATTCTTAGGAATAGCTTAGTATCTTTCAAACCTTCATCTTTTGTATTTTTTTGATAAACATCTAGTAGTAATAGAAAAGAACTTCATTGCATATCATCCGTAAAGCACTTCATAAAGTCTTCTCATGCGTAAGGCCCCTTGATGAAACAACATCACAACGACCAACTGTGCTTATCCACATGTCAAGACCTGACATACCAGAACCTTGGAGTTATCTCAAGTGATCCTTAAGCTAATCTTCAGCATTTGAGTAACTTTGCTCAAGAGAGGATAAGATACTATTGGGTATTTTATTTTGTGTTCACATATGCATAAAAAACACATCAACATGACCCAAAACAAATTGCAACAAAGCACAACTTTTGTGGAAAAAACCATCGAACCCTGAAAAATGGATTTACAACTCATTATTTTTGTAGAAAAAACGGTAAAACCTAGATAACCAAAATCCCATGCAAATTTCACGAATTATAGATGATAATTTTTAAGGAAAAATTATAAACCCTATTAACAATTTTTGAGAAAAAAATCGTGAAAACCCACAAACAATTGTGAAATTCCATAATCGAATTTTGAGGAAAAAAAATCGAACAAAACCCTAAAACATTGCACGGCAAAACTCTAGACATCACGCGACAAAACCTTGATTTTAAGGAAAAAATAAAGCAAAATCCTCCCATGATTTTTTTTGGAGAAAAATCAGAAAACCTCCCAATTTTTTTTGGAAAAAAATGTTAAAACCCAAAATAATTTTTCTTTTAGGAGAAATAAAATTATATAAAAAAACACCATGGACAAAAATACTGAAAATATGTTTTTGCCACCAAAATTAGACATCACCCATCAAAAGCAGATCGCACCATGGATAAAAAACCTTCACAAGCCTTGGAATTTCTCCACCAACCCACGGAAATCTGCTGCCAAAAACCCTTGCGCACACAAAAAAAAACAGTCGCTTGCATAGATCCGTCACATAACAGAGGGCATAAAAACTACAAACCCTCGCGTAGGCAGGAAAGAACCGTAGTCGTGCGGAAGAATGAGTTATAGAAAACCCTTTTTGCAAGCAGAAAAATGAACACGCCCAGAGCGAACCGTAGAAAAACTTAAACGCCATGGAAAACAATCACGAAAATCGTGTCGCGAAAAACCCTGTGATGAAAAAAATGTGAACTTAGAAGTCGCGATTTTGGCAGAAAATTTGGCGCGTAGAAAAATCTACGCCCTGGAAAATCACACACAAAACTTAGAAAACCTGCACACGAACCGCCTAAAATAAACATGATTTGTAGAAATCGTGACTCCAAAAAACTCGCAAAGACCGTAATCTGCCATTTGCATAGACAAACCTCGAATTTTTTCATTAAAAAAAATCAAACAAATTTTTTTTGGAAATTATTTCTAGGTAAGGCTTACAAATTTTTTATTAAAAAAATTGCCAAATCCTAAAAAATCATATCGACCTGTTTTGATACCATGAAAAACAATTGAATGAATTAATTACGAATATACGATGTATATAAAGGAATTAAAATACGGTGTTCTAAAAAGAATGAACCATTAAACTAAAGCTTCAACACGAAGCTAAAAAGCTAAAAATTAAAAAGCTAACTATGTGTTCTAATAAAAGAAGCAATAGTTGAACTTAAAACACTAAACAAACTAAAAAGCTAACTAAGATGACCATTATAAAATAGATATAATATTATTTTAATAATTTTTGATGTCCTCTTGTTATTATTGCTATCTACTTTTGATTCCCATTGACCAACTTTGGTTGGCTGTGGACTTTGATAATTTGGTCCTTCTATGACATCTTTTATATCATATACTAACATGAAAAAAGACCTTGGCAAGTTGGCTGTCAAATTATCAAGGCATTCATTCAACACAAAGTTATTAGTTGATCTGTTATTATTTGTGGTTTTTTAAATTACTTGCAAGACAATTGTTTATGGGAACATTCTAGTAAAATTGAATTCCTTTAACTTTTTGTCCTCATATTACTGTTTGGCTCCCTTTGCCAAGTAGTCGATGATTATGAATTTTCCATTTTTTCACTTCTTAAAATTTTCAGTTTTGTACAAATGACAATGGAGGGTATATAGACTGAACTTTGATGCTGTTGACTGCAATGATATGTTGACAATGGTGGTTGATTCAAACAATAGGGATACACACATGTGACTATGACATTAAGTGGCAACGATGTGAGAATTATAGGTCTGTGATGTAAACAAAAATAGAATTCCAACAACGATTAGGTGGACAAAACTACGTTTAAGAATGCACATACAATCGCCATGAAGTCATATAAGAAAACAACTTAATAGGTTGAGTGAAATGGCACTATTGATTAATATGATTGTGATGCATGTGTTCTCCAATGTGCAGGCTTGACTCTTAGTAGTTTAACAATATGCTCAAATTGGAGAACTTTATTCATTGGATACAACATATATATATAGAATAGTTAGCCACAACAGTCAATGCATTGACTTACTTCATAACTCAACTTACAAAATTCATGCTTAGTAACTAGGCCATTGACTTTATGGAAGTAGTTGCTTGTTGTTAATGCACTTGATGTTTCGCCTATGGAAACTATTTCAAAGACATAAGAAGTAAATGCACAGTACAAAATAAGAGATGCTAGTATGCCATAAGATAAGTGTTATATCTCCAAAGAACAAGTATATTTTCCTTCATATAGTCTCTAGTTACAATCATGATTTCCCGAGGGAACAAGATACAATATATAATACTCGAGGGGGTGCGACCAACCGTCGTGTCCACCTGCCCTTCGGGTGAACTAACTGACTCTCATAACACACAATTACCGATGATGACACAACATAATGACGAGACTATAACATAATTGAATATTCCTGACTACATCATCACCCCCAAAAAAGGAAGTCGTCTCCTGACGACTCAAAACAAAATAGGGATGACATACATGACTATCAAAGACAGAATCAAGGAATAGAAGAAGAAGGGGGTTGAGAAGGCGTCCTTTAATCCGCAGCAGGTGGCGGGGTTGAGGAAAATGCTGATGCCAGTTGTGCTCGTAGGTTGTACACCTGCTGTGTCTGTATCCTCAAGTCTCGCTCTACAATCTTCCTGTTCTCTATGGCAAGCTTAACCATCCTGGCAGCCTCTAGTACCTTCTTGTCCTTCTCATCCATGGTCTCTCTAGCCTGCACCAAACTCGTACTCAGGGTCATCTTCTCCGTTCTGGCGACCTCCAATTCTGCTGCTAATTGGTCCCTCTCGGCAGTGAACCGAGCCCTCTCCATGGTGAACCGAGCCCTTTCGGCTTGTAAGTGAGCTCTCTCGGCATCCAAGTTTGTCTGCAACTCTGCAACTCTGGCGGTCAACTCCTCCCGAGCTCTCTTCGTGGCCACCTGGGCAATCTCATGCCCTGCAAAAATGTGCTCCGTACGGCGAAGAGTGTAAAACTCCTCCCTAAAAGCCTGCTCAACCTGCCTCCCGAGAAATACTCGACCCTACTCTCCACTACTGGCTCCCTCACTGCCCATGCATTCAGCATCTCCGCTGTCTCAGTCTCTGGCCATCCCCCTCTCTCAAAACAGGCAGTAAATGCTTGAGCACACCCCTCCCGTACAAACCTGAGCATCCGCTCCAACTACTGGGCAGTGCTATCCGAGGCCTCTGCCTGTAGGGATGCTATGACCTCTCGCTCTCTACGTACCTCTTCCTGCAGATAAGTCTGCACCATCTCCTGGAAGTATGTCTGCCCTCGACCAACCCCATCTTGGAGGTAAGCCTCTACGTCTATCCTACCTGGGTGCCTGCTCTCCGTGTGAACCTTTGCTCTGTCTAGCGGGACCTCTGTAGGGATCTCTGCCTTCTGTTCAAGTGCCAACTCTCTCCCCTGCACTTCTGCCAAATGTGCCATATCTCCAGGGGAACCGTGGCTATCTATGTCAACCACCTCCACCTCTACATCCTCTCGAGGGTCCTTGCTCTCAGAAGTCGCCTGTGGGGGAGAAATGGTAGTAGTCGGCCTAGGCGACATAGGTGTTATCTCCATCTCCCTCAACCAACATTCCTCTTCACCCATCGTACTTGTCTAATCCTTCCCCAATTCCTGCGCCTCTACAGTGGGTACAGACTCCCCCACACCCTCGGATGGTACTGCCTCTCTCACTTCCTCTGCTGCCACTATTGGCGGCACCATGTGAACTGGCAGCCTCTGCTGGCCGAAGGCAGGGATAGATGCAACCGTCACCATCCGCGGACTCAAGTGTGCTGAGGTTGTCAGCATGGGCGTAGCAAACAAGACTGGTGTGGATGCCCATACGGTCTCTGCTAGGCTCTCCTCGGTATCTCCCTTTGAGTCACTCGAGGCCTCTGAGGTCTCTTCTCTCCCACTGTCAATATCCTCAGACTTTGACACCTCCTGCCTTTGTCGTTTCTGCTCCACCCCGGGTACCAACCCTATGTCAAGATGCCTCCACTGAAAAATAGGCGGCTCACCGGGTGCCAAGTTTCCCTTCGACGGAATTTCCAGCTTGTTTGTTGGAAGCTGTGAAAGCGTCGCCTCCAAAAATAACCCGATGGCGTAGTGCGGCATATAAAACGTACGATACTGCAATGTCATGAACTCGAACATTCTGTCCGCCAGTATTGATGCCCAGTCATACTATACTCCATTCATCAACCCGTTCATCACGATGATTTGTGGGAGCGCTATGTCCGATGTCCGGCTGGACCCCGTCACCCTGCTCTTGACCACGTCCATGATGCAGCGCCATGGCCCTTCTGCCACAAAAGATTTCTTCATCCCTCTCCCCTTAGTGGCCTTGGCTATGGAATCAAATTCTGTTGGTGTAAGATTTTTGGAGACCATGCGTATCCAATGTTCTTTCTGGTCTGCGTTCATCTTTTGCGCCTTCATAGCTACTTTCTTCCCATTCCTCCCGGGTATGCCAAATACCCTGGTGAAGTCGGCTGCCGTGAAGGAGACTGTGACTGTGTGCTTCATATACTCGAAAGTGCTTTTCCTAGTGGTGCGATCGAATGCTGCTATCATTGTCCGCATCGTTGGCTCAAATTTCTTGATTTGAAAAACCTGCATTTGAACCACCCAATGCACTCCTGCCTTCCTTAACCAATTTTTTACTTCATGGTTGTTAGGGTTCTGCTGCCACCACCTCTTGCACTCTCCTCCATTAACTCCCTTGAATATAACCGTGTCAACTGTAACCCTGGCTGTTGCTTTCCCTGTCGGTGGCTTTTTTTTGCTGCTACCGGCAAACCTCACCCCTAAAGGTAAAATCCTTGCCGTTTTATCCATGCTCTTCTGTAGATTGGTCTTCCACTGCCTTTTTCCTGCTGAATGCATTTCTCTTGTTCTTGCTTTCTATCTCCAACTGCCTGAGGTAGTTACGCCACCTTTCCCTTTATTCCCGACTGTAATCTCTTTTTCCCTTGCGATTGTGTCTTTGGCTGGGCGTGGGCACTTTTATTTCTTTCCGCTGGGTGTGGGCACTTTTATTTGTTTTTGTTGGGCGTGGGCACTTATTTTTGTTTTCGTTGGGCGTGGGCAATGGTTTTGTTGGGCATCCTCCCGTGGTGGACAACCACCGCATGGTGGTCACCGGCGGTGGCCCCCCGACGGTGGTTCTACCGCACGGTGGTGCCACCGTGGCCACTTATTATATTATTTTTTAAATTTATTTTTATTGTGTTACAGGTATCTCCGTCGGGTTGGGTGGGGTTTCCGTCGGGTTGGGTGGGGTTTCCGTCGGGTTGGGTGGGGTTTCCGTCGGGTTGGGTGGGGCCCGTGTCCAGTCTTTGTTCATGATAGATTTTCAGCTTGGACCTATTGACGACCTCTGGAATCTCCCTGCCGTCAAGTGTCCCCAATTTGACTAACCCATTCACCCCAACCTCCCGAACTCTGTAGGGCCCCAACCACTTTACTTTAAATTTCCCTGGTTTTATCTCATTTTTTCCATTATATTTCAACACCAACTGACTTGGGGTAAAGCCCATCTTTCGAAGGTGCTTGTCGTGCCAGTGCTTCCTTCGCTGCTGCGCGACCTCGGTTGCCCATTGTGCTAGCATCCTCCGCTCCTCGAGTTTATTGAGGGTGTGCAATCACTCTCGTAGGCTTTCCATATCCTCGAGTTCATTGTCAATAGCTATCCTCAAACTTGGTACCATGAATTCCACAGGGACTACAGCCTCCTGCCCATACATCAACTGGAAGGGTGTGTGGCCCGTGGTGGTCTTGTAGGTCGTGCGGTAGGCCCATAGTACCGACGATAACCTTTCCTCCCAATCCTCCCCTTCAACTCCACAAGACTTGTAGATAATCGTGACCAAGATTTTGTTTGTGGCCTCGACTTGTCCGTTCGCCTGAGGGTAGTAGGTACTTGATAGAGAATGAAATTTTTTGAATTCAGACGTTAATAATTTTACCATATGGTTGACGAAATGTCCTCCTCTGTCATTGGTCAATTGAATAGGGATGCTGTATCTGGTAATAATCTGCTCATAGATGAATCTAGCCGTACTTATTGCAAAGTTGTTCGGGAGGGCCCTCGCCTCCACCCATTTGGTTAGGTATTCTGTAGCGACTACAATGTAACAGCATCGGCGTGCACGACTGGCTTTGAGAGGCCCTACGAAGTCAAGTCCCCACCATTCGAATAGTTCTTGTGCGTGTGATGGGTTTAAGGGCATAAAGTCCTGCTTCAAGGGTTTGCCTGCCCGTTGGCAATTGTCACACCCCACGACCCACTCTTGAGCATCATTGTATACCGTGGGCCACCATAGCCCTGCTAGCAACACCTTCCGTGCTGTCGTGTCTGAGCCCATATGTCCACTTGCGGGGCCCTCATGTGCCTCCCTCAAGACACTGGGAACTTCCTCCTCCATAACGCAGCGCCTTAGTACTTGGTCCACTCCCATTTTATATTGTAGGCCATTAATTAACTGGAAAGTCCTACTCCTTAACACTAGTTTCCTTCGTTCCCCTGGAGGCATGTCCTTCGGAAATCGAGATGACGACAGGTACTCCCCAATATTTTTGTACCACGAGGGAAGTACGACTATCCGAAACAGGTGTGCATTTGGGAAGTCATCATTGACTCCCTCCGGAGGTTCCCCTGACTTGATCCGGGACAACTGATCGGCTATGACATGGCTCCGTCCCGGTCTCACCACGATTGTGAATGTGAACTCCTGAAGCAACAAGAGCCAACGACTTACCCTTCCTTGGATGATGGGCTTGTTCACCAAATACATAAGTTCCAGATGGTCTACATAAAAGGTGAATGGTGTGGCCAACAGGTAGTGCCTGAACTTTTGCACGGAGTAGACCATGCCCACGACTTCGTGCTCTGTGGTGCTATAGTTCTTCTCGGCCTTGGAGAGCAATCTACTTGCAAAGTATATCAGGTGATCCAGCCCGTGCCCCCCTACCTGAGCTAGTGTAGCTCCAATGGCATAATTCGATGCATCCACGTGGACTTGGAATTCCTTGTCCTAGTTCGGGTAGGTGAGTATGGGTGCTCCCAACAATCTTGTCTTCAACTCTTCGAATGCATCGCTTTGTAGGTTCGTCCAGACATATGGCTCCCCCTTCCGTGTAAGTTTGTCCAAGGGGTGGGACACTTCGGCGAAGTTCTTGATGAACCTCTTGTAGTACCCCATGTGGCCAAGGAAAGACTTCACTCCAGTGACGTCCGTCAGGGCTTCCATCTCTACTATGACTCTGATTTTGCCAGGGTTTGTTTTTAGTCCCTCCTTGCACACAATATGCCCGAGTAACCTTCCCTGCGACACCATGAACCTACATTTTTTTGGATTGAGGGCTAATCGTGCCCTTCGACATCTCTCCATACACTCCCCAAGGGCTTGGAGATGCGTGTCCTGGCTGCTATAAATGGACCAATCGTCAAGGAAGGCTTTGAAGTTTCCTGTAGACATCTTGTCGAAGATGTGCAAAATGATACGCTGGAAGGTCGCCGGTGCATTATACAGACCGAAGGGCATTCGATTGTATGCATATACACCGTCTTTCACTATGAAGGTTGTCTTTAGCTTATCTTCCTCCGCAATGGATATCTGGTTGTACCCAGAGAATCCATCCATGAAGGAATACATCTTGTGTCCAGCCACTTCTTCTAGGATACTGTCGGTGAAGGGGATAGGAAAGGGGTCCTTGATGGTGACCGCATTCAGACATCGAAAGTCTACACAAATCCGGATCTGGTTGCCGTCCTTTTTGAGTGAGATCACAATGGGGGACACCCATTCACTTGTTTGTACTTTGAAAATTATACCCGCTTCCAGCATCCGTTCAATTTCTTCATTCACTCGTGCAGCATAGTTTTTATTCATACGGTAGGGTCGCTTCCTTACGGGTTGGGCTCTGGGTACCAATGTAATGCGGTGTAGGCATAGCTCCGAGGGTACACCCTTCAGGTCCTTGTAGGTCCATGCGAACACATCCCTATATTCTAGGAAAATTTTAAATGCTGCAGCCTTCAGTACCGGGTTCCAGTCATCTCCCACAAGAATCTTCTTGGGATCGCTGGCCTCTCCTAAATTTGTTTCTTTCAACTTGGCTTCCTCGTATCTGATGGGTCCATCTTTGGGAAATTGATGTGTTAGTGTGTCATTCACACGGGCCTCCCCCTCCTTGTATTCTCCATACTTTGGGGGGAATACCTCCGGTTGTTCTTCGATGCTCAACACATTACACGAGGGTGTGAACAATTCATAATCCTCCATCTGCCAATGGAAGAGGCCGTTCATAGAATCCTCGTCATCCCCCAAGCATGCTTCTAATTCTAGAACCCCTTCGTTGTTGGGCTCCATTCGCCGTCGGCCTTCATCTTCCTCCCACCGGTCTCCATCCGACTTCGACTCCGAGGAGGATGCCAACTCCTGGCTCACCATCTGCGTTCGGAGGTCTATCACGGACTCTTCCACCTGCTCTCTAACGAGAGTGTATTTCTCTTCCAGTCATGCTTTGCCTTGGCGGCAATTAGCCACCCCTGTCCGAGGATGGCGTCGTACCCTTTTTGTTTTAATGGGATCACTACAAAATCCAGCACGAATGGCTGTGTGCCGATCATCACCTGCTATGCCATGAGTGTCCCGAGGGGTTTAATCCTATGTTGGTCTGCTCCTAGTAGGTTAAACGTGGGGGGCCACAACATGGGCTTCCCTAGTTTCTTCCATGTCTCCTCCGGGAGCACATTTATTGCCGACCCTCCGTCCGCAATGGTGTCTGTCAGGGTGGTCCCGAGGATGGCCATTTCTACCACGACTGGGTAAAGTCCACTATTAACAATTAACAACATTGGGTCGATCGTAGAGTTTTCAGCCTTCCTCGCTTGGTGACTTCGTGCGGGCACAACATTTAGGATAGCCGTTTTTAAGTGTGACATGGTTTCGAGGAGGTCTTGGACTCTTACGGGTACCTCCATTTGCAGGATTCGCCTCAAGACATTTTCTTCCCCCTTAGTCTGGGATGTGCTTGTGGCCTCCCCGCTATTTCTCTCTTGCGCAGTCATCTCCTTTGTAATCTCCGCCCTTGCTTCCCGTACTCGTTCCATTTCTATGCGGGGGTCTGGGTAGGAGGCCATCTTTGCTTGTGCCCTCGTAATCGCCAATACCTCTGCCCGAGTGGGTTCAATGTTCAAAAGATTGACTACGGGTTTCGAGCAGTTTGTATCCTCATAGTCCCCCGGTCCGCACCATCGGCAGAGATATTGTTGGTTAGCCTCCTTTGTGCCATCTCGGGCGAAGTGCCCCCACTGACTACAGGCCCTACATTGGATCATAGATCGGCCCTTGGCATCATACTGGATACGGCTCCGGTTATTGTTATTATTATTATTATTATTATTCCTTCCGCCGCGTCTATTGTCCCGGTACCCTCCAGAGGTTGCCGTTGTGTTGTTCTGCTGGGCAGTACCTGCTAGTGCGGATGTTGTGGCCTGCTCAGTGAATAGCACTTTGGCATTCCGTGTCTTCATGTTGTATGGGCACTCCTTGATGGAGTGTCCCATCACTTGGCAAATCTCGCAAAAGGCCTTCTTTAGACAGGTACCCTTCGTATGTCCTTCCTCTTTGCACTCCGTGCACCATACATCCCCTTCTGTCCGACCCGTGCTTCTCATTGCTTTAAATTCTCTCCTCATTCGCTCCATGTCTTTCTGGAGCGCTTGCACCTTTTTACTTGACTCCTCGCTGCTGCTGCTCCCTTCGGAAGAGTCATCGTCCTCGTGTGATGAAGATTTATTATTTTTCTTCTTTTTTGATGTTTTATGTTCGCTTTCCATGTCCATCGCCCTATTATAGGTGTCCTCATATGACGTTGGTGGAACAATTTTCATTTTTCTATGCAGGGAGGATCTCAATCCTTCCACAAACCACCGTTTCTTCAATCCATCCGTTGGTTGGCTTTCTATCTTGCCCAACAATTCCTTTAGCCTTCGGCTATATGCGCGGACGGTCTCCTTAGTACCTTGCTTGGTACCGTAGATTTCGGCTACAATTTCGTTATCGTCTCTTAGCAACCGAAATTCTATTTTAAATACCTTCTCCAATTTCTCCCATGTGTCAATCTCAGTTTTGTCCATGTTAGAGTACTAATCAATGGCAACTCCTCTTAGCGTGGCTGGGAATTGTTGCACCCAGTCGTCATGATCGGTCACCCCATTGGCCGACCAAATTGTTTCACATGTACGACAATGTCGTACGAGATCTTCCTTGCCATCGCCTGTGAAATTTGGCAATTTCTGCTTACTTGCCATCCCACCGCTGGGTCTCGCTCCTCTGATGCCTTGTGTGCTTGTACCTAGTGATCCTTCGCCTTCGCCTCCCGCACCTGACCCTCCACTTGTGGGTCCTCCGGAGAAGGTTGTTGATCCCGAACCAAACAAATTGCCTCCTGTACGGTACCCTTGTGCTCCCCCAGCACCTTCGGCCGTACCGTCACCTTCGGTCGTCTCCCTCCGGTTGGTTGTCTCCCTCCGGTTGTCCTCCGAAATGGACAAGTTCTTTAGTAGGTCTTTGGTAGCGTTGATTAGGTTTAGACTTCGCCTTGTTTGTTCCACCAACTCTTCGTGACTTCTTACCCTACAGTGGTATTTTGGCGAATTGTAGAGTTCTCCTTCGGCACCCTTCGTGACTCCTTCTAGGTCCCCTTCGAGCAACCCTACGACAGTGTAGAGAGTGTAATTCTCTCCATCTATCTTTGCCTCCGCAGCCTCCGTGACACCTCCTGGGTTCCCTTCGAGCAACCCCTCGGCCGGTCGTCCCTCGGCAAGCTGCCTTAGCCTATGCCTTCGTTCTATCTGCTGTCTGAGATTCTACGCTCTTTGTGCCACTTCCCATTCGTCACTTTGTATCTTTTTATTTTTGTCCTTATTTAGTATATTGGGCATAAATCACTTCCGTACATATCAAGCACACATCATGTACACAAAACAAAAAAGCTTTTATATTATTATTTTTTTCTTTCGGCCATAGTTTATGTCAACATTGCGCTGGGATTATTACAGTATTGTTTTATTCCTCTCGGAGGTTCAGGGTTGAATTTCCCCTTCGCCTCTTGCCATTACGCTCCGCTTCCCAACGACGATTGTTTTCTTCGTACTGTAGGAGGACTTGTTGGCGTTGCTCCTCACGGGCAATCCCCTCCAGGCGAGTTCGCTATGCCAGTGATGCCTGTGCAAGCAACCGGGGGAGGTGGTTCATCAACAGATTCAGTGCGGGGCTAACTTCCAGTGCGGTCCACACGACACTTGTTGGGACTTCAGCCTCCGCGGCCTCTCTTCGAGCGTAGGTCTCGATGGCCGCTTGAAGCCGGATTGAGAATTCCCTCGTTGCAGTGTCCTCTCCGTCGTAGAGCTCCGTTTGTGCGTCGTCGGCCTCTGGGTTAATCTCACCAATGGGTAGGCCCATCGTATCCGTACGTCATCCGCTCCTTGCTTTCCCGAGTATGTCGAGGCAACGGCGCCAGATGTTTCTCCTATGGAAACTATTTCAGAGACATAAGAAGTAAATGCACAGTACAAAATAAGTGATGCTAGTATGCCATAAGATAAGTGTTATATCTCCAAAGAACAAGTATATTTTCCTTCATATAGTTTCCCGTTACAATCACGATTTCCCGAGGGAACAAGATACAATATATAATACTCGAGGGGGTGCGACCAACCGTTGCGTCCAACTGCCCTTCGGGTGAACTAACTGACTCCCATAACACACAATTACCGATGATGACACAACATAATGACGAGATTATAACATAATTGATTATTCCTGACTACACTTGATTTATTGTGATATTTACAATATTGTTGTCAAATTAAGGTTGTGACTTACTGTTTTAGTAGGTTGAGTGAAATAGCTCCACTGCTTCAATTGGTTGTGATGTATATGTTCTCCAATGTGCAGGCTTAAACTCTTTTTTTTATAACAATATACTCGAAGTGGAGAACATGATTGATTGGATACAACATATACGTATAGAATGGTCAGCCACAACAGTCAACACATTGGCTTCATAACTCAATTTACAAAATTCATGCTTAGTAACTAGGTCATTGACTATATGGAAGTAATCGCTCATTATTAATGCACTTGATTTATTGTGGTATATACAATAGTGCTGTCAAATTAGGATTGAGACTTACTCTTTAGTAAATACATTGCTTGAGCTACAATTTCAGGATGCATGGTCCATGAACCACCTTTTCCTGTCATAGTGAACCTTGGAGTCCAAGTTATGGATTTTGTGATTTGAAATTTACATGGAGAGTGATTTTTTCTATTCTCTATAGTATATACAAAAGTTTGGTTCCCAATTGGCACCATTTGAGCAAACCTTTGTAATCTCTCTTTTATGTCCACGATCTTCTATTGAATGATTAGCTTCACAAGATTCAAAGAATGGACTCATCCCATTTCAAGTGTCTAAATTGTTAGCAAACAAACTTGTAACTGTTGTTTTGTAGATATCAATGTGACACACCCAATGGCTAGCTGCAGGTGCTTACGACAGTTGGAGAAACCACCATTGAATAGAAATTTTTCTACATTTCTGAGAGGCAGCTCCCTGTACGATAGGGGTTTTGTAGATTTTCTTGTGCTTTTTATCAAAAAGTGCTATGTAATGTTCTAGAGCCTTAACCTTAACAAATAGGTGACTATTCACAAATATGCAAGCTGAAATAATTATCAAATATCAAATGTAGATACCAAAGCTTAGCAGATCAACATTAATACAATATTCCAAAACCCTTGTAAATAAAAAATGCAACTTCAGACAACAAATTAAAACCAACACAATGCTGATGTACAATTTCACACGGATCAATTATTGACAGATACAATTTCTGATTACAACATGTAAACTCTATGTTGCTAATTATGCTTAAAAATAATTGTGACAGCAATAGGAAAACCTTTGGAACTGATTTTATGAAGATTTACAACCCTAGGTAATTGCTGTCTTAATGTTTCTCTAATTAAATAACTCAAATTAAATTATTTAGTAGCAGAAAAATAAATTTATGAACTCTGCAACAAAAACTTCAAGTGTGGAAGCATAAAACAAATACACAAATAATTATGTCTTCAAATCTGTTTTTCATTCCTTTGAAAAACTTACAGGGAGATGTGAAGTCCTCTATTGATTTTTGCTCAAATTTTTCCACTTTGCCCTCTGAGTAATTTTGTCAAACAGTTTGCTTGCAGGTGCGAATGTATTGTCTCAGTTTTGCAAGAAAAGGGTTTTCCTGATATTTGTTTTTTGCATGATTGATTAAAGGAACATAACTTGATGGACTAATAAAATACTCATTTGCACATAACAGAATTGACATTGTTTCTTTAAATAAGTAATAGCAGATTAAGCTTACAAGCAAGAGTATATTTCTGACCTGTTATTTACCATATCAAATTCAGATGATCTGCAACATATACAGAGGTTTTTTAGTGCATGCTCAGGTCTGAAATCCAATTTGCAGTATACAGAGTTTACAACGGCAACTTAATAATACATACAATAATCTGCAAATTTTATTTTCCAGCACTTAGATATAAGTGGTATTTAACATCGATTCTCTTTGCCCAAGCTCAACTCAACTCCTCAACCCCATGTATTCTCCGTCAGGCCCTCACATCCACAAAATAATCCCTGTCTTTTGAAAATACTTTCAACCAGCACAAGGCATTCCTTTCACAGAAACACAAGGCATTTTACATGACATAGCATTCCATCACTCTATTCCTGGATGCCCTTTATACTCAGGCTCCTGCCAACAAATGGGGCATATTTCAACCAATATCACAGCTTGATCCCTCTTGATTGATGACATTTTTCTAGACTACCTTGGATATGTAGGCACCAGTTAGGGAAGAAGCACAACCAACTAGGAAGAAAAGAAAGTAGAGGGACATGCTAGGCAACAATGGAGACAGTACGAATGACAATTACGAGCCTATAGAATTGTCTTCATCTGCATCGGCACCTACAACAAATGAGGTGTCACTGGCTGTCGATGCACAATCCTTGCCGGAGATTGAGATAGAAGAGGCTATCACCATCGGTGATACTACCACAGCTACGCTGCCAACTACATTGCCACCATTGCCAGCCACATTGCCATGATTACGAGTCACATTACACTGTCACTGTCAGTTACACTTCTAGCCACACTGCCAGTTACATTGCTAGCCACATTGGCAATTACATTGCGAGCCACATCACCCACAATGCCAGTGGAATCCACTTTACCCACTGAGACCACTCTGTGAGCAGAGCCCATTTTACTAGCAAATCCTAGTTTAGTTTTTTAGGGAGCCTTTCCCCTATAATTTGAAGTGACATTTTACCTCACATACTTTTCTAGTTTGAGTTATCTTGAAAAAGACAAATTAAATAGCTAACACACCATATTTAAATGGAAATGAATAGTATGCAGATTGTGCCTGAATTAGTGTGATTTATATGTGAAAATGAAAACATAAACTTTTAACAACAAAGTTCAAATGAGAACATTGCAAAGTACATTGAGAACATATTCCTAGGGATATTTTGTGTCTATTTAGGAACATCCTAATGATTGGGGGATGGGGATGACATATCTCCTATCTATCCCCATTTCTTGTTTTGTTTTAGGGATATCCTTGTGAAATATCTAATAGTTTGGCAATGTTTCTTGGGATGTCCCCCTTTCAAGTCTATTAGTTGGTTTGGCTTCTTGTCCTTGATCTTCCTTCTATTGTCAAGACATCCCCTGCTCATCACAATTTCAAAACCAAAAAAAAGCCTGAAACAAAAATTATAAAAATCCAAAACCTTTGTAAGGGCCCACAATGATCCCAACTTACATTTGCTTTTAACATTCAAAAACTCTAGGCATTGCCTATTTTGTTATTTTGATGTTTGTCACTTGTAGACTATAGGTGTAATTCACAACATGTTTGTACTTTCAAACTTTGTAACTTTCCTTGACGTAAATAAAAATTTAAAGGTTCTCAACCTAAACATTTGCTTTTTACACCCAAAACTCTAGCCTATATGCATATCTTCTTTTCACATTGGCTTTTTTGTCATTTTGATATATGTCACTTGTATAGGTATGATTCTCAACATATTTGTACTTTCAATCTTTTTAATTTTTGCTGGCACAAATAAAATTGAAAAATCATATTATGATTATCAAATGGATTATTGGATCGCTTATTTTGACCCACTTTAAGCAACTTCTAATTTGAATTTTAAATATTAAATATTGAATTTAATGTTATTTAGTTATTTGCTACCTCTCACAGTAGTACCACTTATAGACATTTGAATTCACTTACCTCTATGCTCACACTTTTACCATTGGGCCATGCCTTTTATTATACAAGTGTTAGGGATGTCCTTTTGTATATTAAGGAATTGGAATAATGATGCAGCAGAGGTGGGTTTCCAATCAGCAACATGTAACCATATCAATACCAAGTAGGTATATTTCACAATAATGGGCTCAAACCCTCTTCTCAAACTCAACACAAGTACTTATATTGCAAAGTTCACTTTCAGGGCAGACTCTTTGGCATTTCAACGTTTCAAATGAACAAGGACTCATCAAGGAATGTTTCCCAAACAACACTCCCTACCATCCTTACAACATCTTCAAATAGTCCAACTCATCATAGATACTGCCATTAACAAATAAATTCAAAAACTCCATTGTTAACTGTTAATTCTCAATCTGCCATATAAAAGTGCAGTGTGCAAAAAGGACTCAAAACTTCATTGTTTTAACAAACCAAATATAGGAAGAGGTTCCAAGACCCCCTGACAATATCCCCAATCAATCCCACTTTTAATGGATCATGATTCAAGACGTAAACACATAGAAACTTTCATTATTCCTTGTCATTAACAGTCATCAATATAGGAAACAGTCCTAGGGCATCATGATATAATGAGAAAACTTTAACACCAATGTCTGAAACCATCAGATACAATATATTTCATAAACCTCCAATGAACCAAACTACAGGGAGTTCCAATGGTTAGAATGAAAGAAAACCATTTTTTTTCCATGCCATTGCTTACCCTAACTTGGGTTCCTGGCTGTCTTTGCAAAAAACTGCCATAACTCACAAAATACACCATGAAAATGAATAAAAATGGATTCAAATGAAATCTAATTCACTGTTCTACCTTCTCCAAACAAGTGCAGGTCCAAATGAGATTGTATAAGATCATGGTATTCACTGTAACAGTCCATGCAGACCCAGTCATGGAAAACCTTTAATAACTCAGTTGATTCTCCACCAAAATCAATGGGACCGGTCTCATTTGAAAGCTAACTCATATTCCTAAACATTCCCATAGGTTTCAGATGGTTAAAACTCCAGACATGGCTGTACTAAGCTCTGCAACAGCAAGAAATCAGAAAATTTGTGGAAATGTTAATATTTTTATTGATCTTCTTTATGCACAATGCCTTCAATCCGACCACCGACCCACTACCCCACTACCTTGAGTTCACAACCATATTTTTAAACCCTCATCATCCTCTTCCAACGGTTCTAACTGCCCTTTGAATGCCCATGACCGCTGGGTTTCTACAATTTTACGATCTTCCCACTTTTACAATTTTAAATAACAACTTTCTTTGTAACATTGTGAGATTTAACCTATGGACCAAAATGACTCCCCTTACATTATAAATGGTCTATTTAGACCTTATTAGACTTAAAAGACTCAAAACACTCTAAACACAAACATGGATCCCCTAAGACAACTCTATTGTATCATGCCAACCTAATGACAACTTTTTGGCATAAACAAGACAATATGACAAACTTGCATCGACATAATTTCCTAATACACTAATGTGACTCAAACAACTACCAAATGGTCCAAAGGACCTTATTCCATGCTCACAACATAAAAACCAACATAGACTTTGAAAATGGTTGCCTCATCGAGGCATGCATTCATTAGGTGCTCCTGCACCAAATAATCACTTTTTCATAACTGTTTAAATTTGTGCTGTCATGTTTCGGTAGAACTGCCTATTGGCAGGGCTGGACTTCACAACCACCCCTTTTAGAAGACTGGCACTGTCATACACAATCGCCTCTTTCCATACATAGCTTGCCTACTTCTAGAAATAAGACAAGTTGTAATGTTCTTGTTACTATATAGGCATACCATATTTTTGCTTCAAAATTTGCATAATTATGGTTGCTTGCAGAATGTGTTGATTTCCAATCCTAGATGGATTACTCTTTACTCCTCTCTCATTTATGTTTCTTCAGCATTTGAAATCCCAATATAATCTAAGTTTCTTCTTTTTAAGATATGCATCTGCACTCCCTATGCCTGATTTCGGCTGTAAGTTTTTGATAGTCCATTGTCAATTTTGGTCACTGCTGGATGTTAATACTTAAGTAAACTGAAGGTATTAGAAAGTGAACCTTTAGAAGAGTTAGTTCAACTTATCTTGATTGATGCAACACATTGTTCAGATCAATATGTAATCAATGTAGGAATTATGGCAGGTTTCTGGGTTCATGGTTTGAGGAATGGAGAAATAGTTCAGATTAGTATGTTACTATTTTGGATTTCATGCTAAAATATCTAATTACCATTTTTGATTTTTTTTATCATGCACTTGATTGTGTATGTTAGTTGCACAATATTGAAGAGAAATGGGCAAAATTAAGGCATGAAATTGGTTTAAGTTGGAATATATATGTATTTCTTTTAAATGTGACTAAAGAATTTTGGTAATTCAATCAATATCCCACACATTTATGCAAAATATTTACTATATATGGCATGATCGCTTTAACTCTAAATAATGATGCTATTTCGAATTTTGGAATTGCATAAGTTTGAAGAGAAAACATAGAGAATTAAGAGATGGAAGTGGTTTAAGTTGGAATAAATATATTTCTTTTAAATATGACTAAAGAAATTTTGATAATTTAATCAATATCCTCCACATCTGTGCAAAATATTTACTCTGCATGGCATGACTGCTTTACTCCATAATAATGATCCTATTTTGTATTTTGGTCTTGTGCCCATTCATCTAGAGTTTCTAGATTTGATTTCATTGCTAATTCAGAAGTTTCAATGTTATGTTGTAGGAAATCGCAAAGCAATTATGTCTTGAGCACCATTTGACATTCTCTAAGACGGTAATTTTGAAGCTTCTAAAACTTGCAATTGCATTTTTGTAATGGAATGTAATTTGATGTGGAGGAAAGGTGTGTAACTTTAACTTTCAGGTCCATTTGGAGGCTGTTTCTTGTCCCTAGAGTAGTCAATTTCTTAAAAAAATGGAGATCAATTATTGCCTTCCAAATGTTATCTTAGTGGTTATCTATATCAGCTTTTATAGATGCAATATTTTGTTTGAGAACTTATTTGTTATAAATAGTTTTGAACAGGCTTCCTTTGATGAGAATTCACAATTTATGATTGCTATGTTGAGGTGAGGTCACTATACTGTTCTAGTTTTCCTTGTGTTGTTTACAAAGTCAAAACCTTTAGATTAATATTTACCATGTAAATTTTGTTGGGTTTTATACATTTTAATGAGTGGAGGTTGTATTTTTGATAGAGAGTGTGCTTTAGCTCACAAGGCTGTGATTTTTGTGCTTGATGAGTTCGATCTCTTTGCTCAGGTTCCTATCTTGGAATTTTAAGTTTTCTATTTTGCATTGTCATTGTGCTATTGCCACTTAACTTTGGCATATCTTGTATTTCTTACTGTTGTATCTTATACATTTGTTCTTGTTTTGGTCCAGGGAAAGCAACGAGTGCTTTATAATCTCCTTGACACAATGCAATCTGTACTGTCACAAGCTGCAGTCGTTGGTATAAGTTGTCGCCTGGTCAGTATTCAAAGTTGTGCACATGCTTTAAAAAAGTTATAGATCCTTATGCTTTAATTCAATAAGACAATGTATTTAAATGGCATATAATGATCAATAGGTCTTAGTTGTAAATCTATAGTGTGCTATATATATGGCATATAATGATCAGTAGGTCTTAGTTGTGAATTTATGGTGTGCTATATATTCAAGTTATTCGGCACGTAGAGGTGACCTAGTTGACAACACACCAAAATGGATTCGAATGTGTTGTAAGTGGAAGCATATTGATGAATTGAGAGAGAACAATAAAGACAATTGATATCCGTAAACAAAGAGGATAAAAGAACATTGAGATACCATACTAGAACTGAAATGCAAGACTGCATTAAATTACAATCTGCAAAGTTCGTACATTGATTTGTGGGGTAAGATTTATAAATCAAAATGAAAATATCTAGCCAACTATTCAAGGAATAGTGAATACCAATAGCACATTAATTTAGTAGTGTCGGACATGAAGGGATGGCTTGGCAGTTCATAGAAAAGCAAGTGCTTGCCTTTTGGCTATTCATATTCTCTATTTTATTACTTTCTACGGTGACTGCAAAGCGGGTGTACAAAACTTGATTAACATTGTTGGAGTTGTATGACAATAGATATCTTGACTTTGGTTCCTGCAGTTTAGCTAAATATGTTTGACATAATTTGGAGGGCCACTAGGAAATGGTGAGATGATCAAAGTTCCAAATCCTCTTGTATCAATCACCCCTTCTTGAAAAGCATTGGTCTCCATTATGACAAGTTGAGAGACTAAATGTGGAAAGTTTGACTGCTTGAGTTCTAGTATACTATTTCTACGACGGGGCACTTGACCGGGCTTGAAAATATGGTTCAATGGAATTTACTGACTCTTTGTGTATTTGACACATCATTAGGGACTTGATTCACTTTTAGTGGAATATTGCAATCAAGTTGATTTCTGCTGTTCAGACTTCTTACGTTACCTCTAGTGTGTATGATAGAGGTGAAAAGTAATGCTGCAAGAGTTGTGCATTGAAGTCTAGATGAAGACCAAGATAAACTGTTTGATAAATCTCTAGGTTACCGGGTTCGCCCCTGGGACGCCCTGGTACGGGTCCGGGTTCAACCGGGTCCGTTTCGACCTGGGTTCGACCAGGGTTTGAAAAATCCAAGGTGGGTTCGACCCTGGTCGAACCCAGTCGAACCCAGTCGAACCCGGGCGGTTGGGCGGCCCATAAAGTCAAAAAACAAAGCAAATTTTTTTTTTTTTTCAATTCCGCCTTGTAAAAAGTGAAAATTATAACCTAAAAAACACTTCTAAAACATTTTATTGACTCATTTCACCTCATTTGTGTTGCAAACAAATTTTTTATGAGAGCAGGTTGAACAAAATTTGGCTTCCAAGATCAAAGAGGAGGAGTTGAAGACTGATTTTAGAAGCTTCAACAAGTGTTGCAGCATCATTTCCATACATTTTCAAGCTTCCATTGGCTGCAAGAGGTAGGTTTTTAAACATTTTTTTCGAACTATTTTTGTTTCACAAATTGTCAAACATGAAACTTGAATTTTTTTTCATTATTTAGTTTTTGTTTTTGAATATGTTAATTTTATTTCTTGCCATAGGAACTAGAATGGCATCTACATCTTCCTCCATTGGCAATGAACAAATAATTGCAAAACAAAGAAATGATCCAAATTCTCCCTTATGGAAATATGTGGACATTATAAAACAACTTCCGGGAGGTGGGGGATTCCGTTGGAAATGCCATGGATGTGATATTGAACGTAATAGTTCATATTATCGAGTGGTAGGCCATTTGTGTGGAATAAAAGGAAGAGGCATCAAAAAATGCCTTAGAAAAAATGGTAAACCTATACCAGATGAGACAGTGATGAAATATATTAGGGAGCATGAGGCGGCAGAAGAGAGGGAAGCCCGTAGATTGAACCAAACCGCATCAAAGAAAACAAGGGGAATGTAAGGCCCTTCTAATCCCAGTATTGTAGTAGAAGACCACCCTTCTTTGCCACAAATGAACCTCAAAGTGAACCACCCTTGACACGTAAAAGAACAAAGGGGCCTTTAGAAACCGCATTCCAAAATGAGAGTAGAGACAATGCTGATCAAGATATAGTAAGGTGCATTTATGCAAATGGGTTGTCATTCGATGTTGTTCGCTCCCCATATTGGAAGCAAATGATAAAAAGTGTTAATGGGGCACCAAGAGGGTATACGGGCCTTGGTTATGAGAAGGTACGTGGAACATTATTGGAGAAAGAGTTGAAGAGGGTTGAAGATGCATTGAAACCCATAAGGGATTCATGGGTTGAGACAGGTGTAACAATTGTTTCAGAAGGGTGGAAAGATGCTAAAAACCGTCCCTTGATCAATGTCATAGCGGTGTCCCCTAAAGGGGCAATGTTTTTGAGAGCTGTGGATTGGCCAATTTATTGTAGAAATTCTCATCTCTGCCATTGAGTCTGTGGGACCCTGCAATGTTGTCCAAGTCATAACGGACAATGCAAAAAATTGTAGAGCTGCTGGTTTGTTGGTTGAGCAACGCTATGATCACATCTTTTGGACACTTTGTGCGGTACATTCACTCAATCTTATGCTACAAAGGATTGGGCAAAAAATAAAATGGATCAGAGATGTGTATGCAGAGGCTGAGGACATCCAGATGTTCATCACAAACCACCACATGTCTCAAGGGATTTTTAGAACCTATTCGAATTTGGAGCTATTGAAGGTAAGTGAAATAGTAATTTAATTTTACATTTTCTGATTTTTTTGAATTTTCAATGTTAATAATATCATTGTGTAAGCTATATTGTGTATTCTTCTTTAAAGTTTGGCTTTATTTTTTAATCATTTGGCATTAATTTGTGTTATAGGTTGTTGAGACCCGTTTTGCATCAAACACAATTGTCTTAAGACGACTTGTGAAAGTTAGAGTGGCACTATGCAATATGGTGATCAACACCAATTGGACTGTATGGAAGCAAAGTAGCACTGAAAGGGCAGAAAAAATTATGGATAGAATATTGAATGAGAAATGGTGGGATCTTGTTACATATCTCCTAAGTATCATTGAGCCCATCATGAGCATGATTCGCCATATAGACATGGATAGGCCTTGCATAGGTGAGATTTATGATGGCATTGATTCAATGCTTGAAAAAATAAAGGTCACTATAAATGAAAAAGAGAATGATCCTCAGGAGAAATTCTTCAAAGAACTGGAAGTAATTATTGTAGAGAGGTGGAATAAGATGACCACTCCTTTGCACCTTCTTGCCTATGCCTTGACACCTAAGTACTATAGCAATCAGTTTCTTGATAAACCAGGAAGGATTCCACCATGGAGAGATCTAGAAGTATCTGATGGATACAAGGCAACATTTCTTAGACTATATCTCGATGATGATTTGCCAGATGTTGTTACAAATGAGTTCATAGAATTCGCAAATGGGAATGGTCTAAGTGTTGATGCACTTCGTCATAGATACAAGAAAGATGCTCATAGCTGGTGGTACTTCCATGGCACATGCTTCCAACACCTACAACCCCTCGCTATAAAAGTTTTATCACAATTAAGTTTAATTAATGAAAATTTTAAATTTACAAGTTTTAGTTTATTTATAGTTTACTTTGTCTTCATAGGTTGCTAGTAATTTTATTTTTATTAATGTATAACTTTAATTGTTTACTTTGTCTTCATAGGTTGCTAGTTCATCTGCTTCAGAAAGAAATTGGAGCACATACTCTTTCATCCACTCAGTAAAGCGCAATAGGCTGCTATCAAAAAGAGCGGAGAATTTAGTATATGTTTATTCCAACCTACGTCTTCTTTCACACAAACAACATGACTACACACAAGGGGAAACAAAGATGTGGGATATAGAGCTAGAGCATATTGATTTGGATGCTCTTGCTTCTCAGCTTCTTGCATTGACACTTGATGACTCGAAAATTGAGCCAACTTATAGTGCAAGTGCAAGTGGCATTGGCTCATGTAATGTCAAGGAGGAGGAGGAGGAGGAGGAGGATGAAGAATTAGATGATCCATTTGATGATTAAACTTTAAGTTTATATTGTTGAAAGTTGAAACAATGATACTTGAATATTTTGTCATTTTGATATTAAACTTGATGTATATGATGCTATTATCAATTATGGTATGATCATGATGCTATGATTACAAGTTTATGTTTGTTTTGTTGTTTATATGATGCTATGTGACATGCATATTTTAATTCATGCTTATAGGCTTCACAAATATATATATATATATATAAAATTTACATGTTTTTGTACTAACGAACCCAAACCCCTTTTCAAAATTTTGCCGTACTGGCGTACCGGGTTCTTCGAACCTGAACCCGAACCGGCAACCTAAATCTCAAAGGTTCTATCTCCATCCTTATATTAGTGATGGGCCATACCTACAAGGGCAAAACTTGCAGCAAGGTATGAATCCATATTTGTCACCAAACTTGAATTGGCATAGCACTTGAGGCTGATTGTACTGCTTGTATTTAGCATTATTTCCTGTTGGATTTATTGAATGGATTTAGTGTACTTAGCTGCCTTGACAACTTTCTTTCAAACTGAGTGAGTTGCTGCTATCGATGGTGCCATAGGATAAGCTAAGTCAATAGGTACTATGTTATTGAAATGTGTTAAGCCTGCAACAATCATATCCTTGGCGACTTTCTGCTGATTCTTCAAACTACGTGACTCAAAATCAGTGCCTCGCAATAAACTTTTCTGATTGATCTTCAAGATCAAACCTCTCAAAATCAGCTACCTCAATGTCATCCTTTTACTTTGGTCAAAAGGAAATTCATAGCAGCACTTTCATTAATGATAAAGGCCATAAAGGTTTGCATGCAAGTAGATATAATTTCTTGATGATCCTCATTGATAGAAGCTATGAAATACTGAAACATTTGAAGAATGAGATCATCACAGTTCAAATCAAATCAAAAGGAAACAAGATCTGACTTTTGCTATCTCTTTTAACATATTAACGCTTTTACCAAAAAAGGGCTTTTGATATCATCTAATCCGTGAAAAGTCTCATCCTCCTCATTATGTCATCACTGTATGGTCCTTTAGGACCTATAATTCTTATATTTTCACTGAGACAAGTAGTCATTGCAAGTCTCACGTCTTCATGAGGATGCTCCATAAGCTTGTGCTGACCAAAACGAACACTGATGGCTTCAAAGCCCAATTCAAATGTCCTAATCTGATTGGTTCACTTTTGATAAACACATTTCCATTTCTTTTAACTTAAAAAGAACATCACTGGGAAAATGTACAAACTCCAAATCTTTTCCACCTACAAAAAGCCAATTTCGCACTTTTCCTTCAGTAAATTTTTGGGCTTAACACACTTGAATTTATCATTCAAATGTTTTGAGAAAGGACAGACGGTCTGATTTGCTCTAGCCGGAATTTTTTTTTCCAAGTGATTGTTTTCCATACTGACATGCAATATCAAAAATTCCAACAACTGCTAGTTTCCAACAGGCTGGTAGGACCACCAGCTCTGATACTACTGTAAGAACTCCCCTGGTTTACTAACCAAATTTTTTTGCACTTTTTCCTTTCCACTTTCCAATGATTTACTGTTCAGGCATTATGTTAAACATTTTGCATGCTTAGGACAATAAGAGGTTTTCTGCTGTAGTTTATTGTTTTCATGTAAGTATCCACATAGCATTCAAAATAACCTTGACATTCTTTTTTGAAATGGGAGATAATAGCATTGAATGAACATGATATTCAGATTACAATACTGTTGTCATATGATAGAATATAGGGCTGAATACAAACTAAAACCTAACCTCAACACCTTGACAACAGTAGTAAAAAGGTTGAATTCTCCATGCCTCTAGCAATGCCAAGTTCTCATGCCACACTTTGAAAATATAGGCTAACAGCAACAGGGACTGTCCAATGACTTCCAAAAGATTGACTCTTTCTACCACAAGCCCCACTAGTCTTCTTCTTCCACTTTCAGATGTCATACAGCAAAAACCAGCAAAGATCGCTTAAAGGCCTTAAATAACATAAGTTATTTCCCAGCGAAGATCAGTTTGATGTTTCCTAGGATTGTGATCCCATACGTCCAAAAAATATAGACTTCAACTCCAGCAATGAGTCTATAGAATGATGCCCAGCACAATGAAGTTAAATCTTCCAAGGATGTGGAAAATAGATGCTTACGAAGTCTGAAAACTTCATCGCCCTACGACTATACTTTTAGCGCCCAACAGCTAGTGATATTCACACCTAGCCAAGGTTATATTTGACATTAACAGCTCACTCTCAGCCAAAGGCATTTTACAAATGTCCAAATCTGATTTGTTTATAGAAACCAGCAGGGAATCTCTATCGCTCCAAAGGACTAGGCACCCATCAACCAGCATCATGCCATCATACACATAATTTTTTTGTGCATACGCATCCCACGATCTGCCCTGTTATTTCACACTCCTTGCCTGGTGCAATCCAGCAACTAGCAAGGTAGATCTAAACCAGTCAATATGCTAGGTATACAATCACCCATAAACTGAAACTTCTTATTCACCCATAACATCATCACCTAGCCAAGTTTCCAACAAAATATGGCTTCATGACTTCTTACTGTTCAAAACAAGTATGGAAATCTTTCCCGGTAACCTCAAAATACATGTGCAACTCAGTTTTAATTGCTCAGATCATAATCAATTCAGAAAGTAACAATCAGGTTCAAACACCAGGTTCAGACGATATCTAGTTGTATTTCATATATATGAAAGGAAAAAGAGAAATGGAAAAGTGAATTATACTTTAAGTTATATTTCATGTATATATTTTGATGAAGAGAATGAGACTGACTTGAAGACAAAGATGGGGTGTTAAATGTTATATTTCATGTACATTCTGGGGGCATGTCAAAAACCAAAAAAACATTTAAATTTTGAGATTTAAAAAGATTTTTTTTGAGTCTAGCCGGGTCCAGGAGATAGAACTTGCTGGAACTCGGCGAGTTCGGCAGCTTCGCGAGACTTGGTGAGTCTCGCCTAAACTTGGTTGAGTTTGAGTCCAAGCCCCTAGGACTCATTGAGTCTAGGCGAGTTCGGTCGAGTCTCGAAACTCTGGCACCAATTGCAAAGGAAGAGAACTCAAAAAAGGGGACATTACAAAGGTTGCCAAACACATTTTGAGATATATTTAGGGCACCTCATATTTTGGTATTCACTATATATTAGGAGACTCTCAAATTGTTGACTTCACTTGGTCTATTTTTGGTTTTTTCTTTTTGCCTTGGTTCTAGCCCATGTACATAGTCTTTATAGAAGCAATCTGCTATTGCATTGTCATCTATAGAGGCTAAGTATCGAGTAGTAGTTTTTGCTAGCCTAGAGGTTCTTTGGCTTTGACAGTTGTTGACTTAGTTTGCATTGCCTCCTAATATCCTGCCATTGTTTCGTAGGACAATTAGAGTGCCATACACATTTCTTGCAACCCAGTGGAGTATTAATGGACTAAGCATATCGAGATCCACATGCACTTTGTTGTGGTAGCTCATCTAGGATGGTTTTCTTAGCTTGGAGTATTTGCCTATAGAGGAGCATGTTGTAGACATTTTCATTAAGTCTTTGGCATTGCCTCATTATTTTTAGTTGCGGTCGATGCTTGGGGTGAAGCAATTTGTCTTTGAGGGGTCTTCTTGAGTTCTCCTTTACATTTTCATGTTTGTTTCTCTCTTTTGGGGAGGAGTTTTATCCCATAGTATTCTCAATTTTTCTTTGTATGTGGGAGATATTTTGTACATGGGTAACTTATTAAGGCCATTGTTGAGATCCATCTTTGCTTTTCATGCATTTTGCAGTTGCACTTAAAGGGGGGGTGTTGATGTGAAAAAGGTACTTTATATAATTGGTTTGACTTTAGGACCTATTCACACCTTGTTACTTAGGCTTACTTATGTCTTTTTATCTATTTGTCTCATTCCATAGGATTTAGGCACATAAGGTGTTCTTATTACATCTTGGGGTTTTATTGTTGCCCTTAGAGGAAGGCCATTTCATTGTATTGTATCATAATGTAATTTATTTTGTCCAATGATGATATAATAATTCTTTATTGCAATTTTCTTGGGTAGAAGTTTTTTTGGCTTTGTTGATAGATTGGTGTACTTGTGGTTTCTCCATTATTCCAACAACATATGCCTTAATCGCTTTGGTAATCTCTAATAACATGGGTGGAGCTTTCATTTGGCAAATCTACTCTCAAAGTGCACCAACAAAGGTGTCACTTCATTTGGCCACTTTTAATAATATTTTGGGTGGAACACCACCTTAAAATTTAAGATAGAATATGTAGTGGCTAAGACATTGTGAATGTGTACTTGATGAGCTAGAGACTTTAAGTCATGTCACCACCTTATTTGCATTGCTTGGTGGAGCTCACTACTAGTGCCAAGGCAGAATTATTACTCTTAAGCCAAGCAAAACTTTTATGTACTTGAGCCAAGGCAAAACTTTCCATCACTCATGTCATGTAGAAAAAAGATTTCATGTCATGTCCCTAAACTAGACCGAATCCCTATTAATAGAAAACTAATGCAATAAAAACATAAAGGGCCGACTGGGACAAATGTTCAATAATTATTGAGTGGCGAATTCTCAAATAGGGCCAACCTAGGGTTTAATGTTTTGAAATTTTGATGGGTGACTCAAATGAAGAGCAATTAATTGAGGTCCGACTTGATAAGACCAAGCCACAAGTTAATTAAAATAATTATCTTTCTTGATTCCGTAGGATTGAGTGCCCTCCTTGGGCATACAAACAATAAAATTAAATAAAGTTTAAATGCTCTTTGGGCAGACCTGCTTGAAGAGATGTGATTGTTTATGAAGGGGTGTTTTGGTTGATATAAATAAGACATCATCTGGAGGACATTAGGCAGGCAATACATTGAATATTCAAAGCAGACCTGAAGCAGAGCTAAGATGAATATTTGAGAGAAAGCAAGGAAGAAAGGTATCAAACCATTAGCAGAAGGAATTATATATGCAGTAGGCCAATTCACATAATAGCATCTTAAGTTATTGTGATTGTATGTAGAACTGAATGCTTTATATGGATTGTATGCAGAGCTAAATGCTTTATACAGATTGTATGTAGAACTGAATGCTTGAATGTAACACAAATATCTATGCCCTTAATAATGTGAATTTTTGTTTGCAATAGTTGATTGTATTTGGGAAAGGAAGGAAGTGCAAAGAGGGGGAACGGTGAGGCCTTACTAGGTATGCCACCTCATGAGAACGGTTAAGGACCATATGAGGCCAAGGGGGACAGAGTTTCCGCTCTTTGGCATAGGGTTGAGTTAAGGCCACCCTATTGCAGTCTTTTCCATGAGTCCTATATTGGTCAATTATTGATGTGAACCAGAAGGGATCCTCAATCATGAGAGTAGAGAAGGATAGCATGATAGAGGGGAACAATGTGTTGGTAACAGTTTGTCATTGATGTCAATATACATATGTTTTCAGATCAATTATAACATATTTCAGACTACATATGAATGCATTCACAAGTATTTTTATTGTGCTCAGATTTTGGAATGAAATCTATACTTTGTATTCAAGAGAACATGTGTGTTTGAATGTATATCAGCTACAAATACATCGGCGTGTCTATACACGCAAAAGAAATAAATATGGTTTAGTTTATGTTAACAATGGTAGAAAGAATCAGATAAAATGAGTAGTTTTTGAATTGAAGATCTTTGATCACCTTTGTATTTGAAACGGTTGAGGTAAAGAACACTTGTTCATCATATACTTGATCAAAGCACGATATTGATGTTTGTTTTCCTCGTAGGGTGTTAGGTTAAGACATTGCATAAATGATAGAAGTACACAAAATATATGGAACTCACAAGTGTTCTATTGATTCATAATAAGCCAGTACATACAATGATAGCAATATGTTCGACTACAATAGCATGTCCAAAGACTGGAAACAGATACAATATAAAGGAGTCTGGTCAGTTACTCGGTGCCAACTACCGACAACCGACGGGTTAATTGCCGATGCTAACACAATTTACCGTAATGCTTAATTACCGACAACATCATCCCCCCCAAAAAGAAATGTCGTCTCCGGATGACAGACAACCAAAATGGGAATGATGTACAAGCAAAACTGAAACCCAAAACAAAAAATCACTGGGGAAGGTCGTCTCCAGACGACTTACAACAAAATGGGGAATACATTGCTTACTACAGAACCCAAAATAAAAAACTAAGGGGGTGCAGAGGGCGTCCTTGATGAAGAAGGCGCCAGCGGTGGTGTAGTGGTGGACGCCAATCGCCCACGCAGCGCGTACACTTGCTCCGTCCTCCTCTTCAGATCCCGTTTTGCCACCATCTGCCTCTCCATTGCAGTCTTTACCATATAGGCTGCCTCCAACACCTCCTTATCCTTCTTGTCCATGCTCTCCAGTGCACTGACCAATCGAGTCTCCAACTGCGCTCTGCATGCCCTTTCCTCTTCCAGCTGCATAACCAAGGTAGACTTATCTGCTACTAGAATGTCCATCGCTGTCCGAGTCTGTGCCATGGTAGCCTCAACCTCCCGAAACTTGGCAGTCAGCTCCTCCCGAGCTGTCACTGCTGCTACGCGCAAGGCCTTAGCTGTGGATGCCATGTGCTGTGTCCTCCGGAACTCAAGATAGCCTTCGCGGAAGGCCTGCTCCACCTCTCTCAACAAGGACTGTATCTGGGTCTTGCCAACCTCCTCAGTGAGGCACCAAGCCTCCAACATCCCCAGGTTTTCCGTCTCAGGCCACCCGACAGACTCAAAACACCTCCCAAACTCTTCTTTGCATCCGATGCGGGCAAAGGTCAACAACCTCTCCATCCACTCGACCATGGC
Organism: Cryptomeria japonica; assembly: GCF_030272615.1. Taxonomy (NCBI): domain Eukaryota; kingdom Viridiplantae; phylum Streptophyta; class Pinopsida; order Cupressales; family Cupressaceae; genus Cryptomeria; species Cryptomeria japonica. The sequence goes on along the minus strand of NC_081405.1, from coordinate 684,679,108 downwards.
GGCATCCTCCTAGAGTCTCGCAGATGACACAAGCTGCTGTGCTCCTAGAATCATCTTGGCAATGAACTGCTCAAATTCTCCCGCACCCTGCTGTACTCCCACATGCACCCCCTCCTCTTTGTAAGGACTGGTTACTACCTCTGCTGGGGTGAAGCAGCCCTCTGAAGCGCCCTACTACTGGGAGAACTTACCTCCTCGAGATCGATGATATCCAGGGAATGCACCTCCCTGCCTGGAGATAGAGTGGCCTCCCCTATAGGTGCCATGGGTGTGAGCTAGTAACGACTCAACTAGGCACTAAGGTCATCCTGGAGAGCGCCTGCTTCCATCATTACCTCTTGCATATAACCTAGCACACCTGGTACATCCTGCTCCATGGAAGCCCCTGCACTCACCAAGATACCCGGCCCATCCTGCTGAACTGAGGCCACCCCAGAGTCGATTCCTGCTGTGGTCTCGACCCTTAGTGGTGTCATAGCTATCATCACCCGAGGCTGCCCAAAGCTAGGTACTGGCATTGTGGTGACTACGCTGACTGTCCCGAATGACCGTGGCGCCGCCAACTGACAAGTCTCCGGTAAGCTTGCTGGTGTAAAGTGGACCCAAGCCTGGTGCGATGCTAGAACGGGCCCTTCTGTGCTTGCCGATTCAACTACCTCCTTTTCAGGCAACTGGTCACCCCCTCTTCCTGCCAACCGAAAACTCCCTCCGCTCACTTGGGAGGTGTTTGCGGATTCCTCCCTGCCGCTATCAACATCCTTCTCTGTGTCAGACTCTTCTATGTTGGACTCCGTTTCTGACATGGCGGTCTTCTTCCTTTTAGTGCCCAGATGTGCCTCCGCGCCATGTGCCAAGACATCCAAGTGCGACCAGTAGAATATAGGCGGCTGGACCGGTGCAACACGACCTTGTGGCTCCAATGGCTGTGAGCTTGGGGTGATCTGCGTGGGGACTACATCGAGAAATAACCCAATGGCATGATGTGGCATGTAAAATTTCTTGTATTGTAGAGTCATGAACTCGTCCATCCTATCCGCCAGCAGTGATGCTCAATCATACACCACCCCATTGTGCAGCCCATTCATCAACACTATTTGTGCGATAGCTACGTCAGACATGCGACTGGCACTTGTAAGGCGACTCTTTACTACGAACAACAGGCATCGCCATACTCCCTTAGCCAAAAATGTTTTCTTGACACCGACACTTTTGAGGCTATCTTTTTCGGCCTGTGTGAGGTTATCCCGCAACATCAACTGTAGCAAGGTGGCATGGTTTTCTGGAGTGATTTTTTGTGAAGTATCAATTTTTTTCCCTTTCAATCCAGGTATGCCAAACACCCTGTTGAACTTGCTTGCCGTGAAAGAAACAGTTATCCGCTGCTCTTGATAGTCAAATACAGACTGGTGGCGATGTCTATCATAGCTGCCAATCATGGCATGCAAAACCACCTCAAAATCTTTTATGCAAAAAACTGGCATTTGGACAGCCTAATGTACTTGTGCCTGGCGAAGATTTTTCTTTATTGGGTCGTCGTGAGGTGTCTTTGCCCACCAGTTCCCGCAATCTATTCCATTAAGACCTTCAAACACAATATTGTCCGCTGTTACCTCTTCTTTGTCCTTAGTCGACTGGGTTTTTGGACGGTGCTTCCTATTTTTCTGAGTGCTGCTCATCCCAAGGCTGCCTGCAATACGCACACCAGATGGCAAAACTCGCCTGCCTGTGTCTGCACTTGATTCTGAAGTTCATCGCCCTCCCTATCACTTGTCTTCTAACGGCTGTAACCGTTTTCTCCAATCCGCCTTACTCTTGTTTGTGCCCATTGATTCTCGATTAATTCCCTTAATCTACTTTTATAGAGTTTTTAACCTTCTTGCACGTGCTGCGCCCTTCCTTCCAAATGTCAACGTACGGTGTACGGCTGTGGCGTGCGGTGTACAGCTGTGGCGTGCGGTGTACGACTCTCTTTTCCTGATTCCTTTCTTCCTTATTGTTTGCGATTTTGTTTTTGTTTTTGTTTACTTGTCCATTTGGGCACCGTGGGGTATATGCCTCACTGCACAGTGGGCACGTAGCTCCACCGCACGGTGGGTACATGGTGCCACCACGGTGGACGTGCGGCCCCACCGCACGGTGGATACGCGGCCCCACTGTACGACGCACTTTTCCTTTTTTTTTTTTCCGGGCTGTACGGTCACCTGTTGTACGGACTCGTACGACTGTACGGATTTTTTTTTTTAATTATTGACTATTACTTTAGGAGGAGGATTCGAGATCGGTCGCCTGTCTCTGTTCGTGGTATTGTTTTAATTTCGACCCATTGACGGCATCTGGCATCTCCTTCCCGTAGAGCGTCCACAACTTAATCGCCTCGTTGGCATTGACCTCGCATACCTTGGAGGGGCCTAGCCATCGTACTTTAAATTTTTCGGGTTTAATTTCGTTCCTCCCATTGAATTTCGACACTAATTGCCCCAGAGTAAACTTCATTCGCCTAAGATGCTTGTTGTGCTAGACCTTCCGTCTTTGCTGGGCTGCCTCTGTGGCCCATTGTGCCATCATTCTTTTTTCGTCCAGCTTGCTCAAGGCATACAACCGCTCTCGGAGACTCTCCATGTCGCCTAGTTTGTTGTCAATGGCAATCCGAAGACTCGGCACCATGAATTCCACTGGCAGCACCACTTCCTGCCCGAACATTAATTGGAAGGGGGTCTGTCCTGTGGTGACCTTATACGTCGTTCGATACGTCCATAGTATCGACGGTAAGCGTTCCTCCCAATCTTCCTTCTCCACTCTGCAAGACTTGTAAATCACAGAGACCATTATTTTGTTTGTTGCCTCAGCTTGCTCGTTCGCCCGAGGATAGTAGGGGCTTGATAAGGAGTGGAATATCTTGAACTCCGTTGTGAGCAATCGGATTATATGATTGACAAAATGTCCTCCCCGGTCACTCGTCAATTGGATTGGAATCCTGTACCGTGTAATGATTTGCTCGTAGATAAACCTTGCCGTACTGATGGCCGAATTGTCTGGCAGAGCCCATGCTTCGATCCACTTGGTCAAGTATTCTGTGGCCACCACGATGTATCTGCACCGTCAGGCTCGACTTGCCTTCAAAGGTCCGATGAAATCCAGCCCCCATCCTTCAAACAGTTCCTGGGCATTGGATGGGTCGAGGGGCATAAAATCCCTCTTCAGTGGCCTCCCCGCTCGTTGGCATGTGTCACAACTCGTCACCCACTCCCGGGCGTCATTGTGTAGTGTCGGCCATCGTAGCCCTGCCAAGAGAACCTTCCTGGCCGTGGTGTCGGGCCCCATGTGCCCTCCTGTTGGGCCTTCATGTGCTTCCCGTAAAACACCTCGAATTTCTTCCTCCAGGACACATCATCGTAGGACCTGGTTAGGTCCCATTTTATACAAAAGGCCATTAATGAGTTGAAACGTCTTACTCCTTAGTACGAGCTTCCTTTACTCCCCTGGTGGCATCTCTCTAGGGAATTGTGATGTCGATAGATATTCCCCGATGCTTGTGTACCAGGCAGGAAGAACGATAATGCGGAATAAGTGGGCGTTTGGGAAGTCTTCATTTACTCCTTTTGCCGGTTCCCCTGACTTGATTCTAGATAGTTGGTCGGCTATCACATGGCTTTTCGTAAGTCGTACAATAATGTTGAATGTAAACTCCTGTAGCAGCAGCAGCCATCACCTGATTCGCCCCTGAATGATTGGGTTATTCACCAGGTACATTAACGCTTGGTGGTCCACACAGAATGTGAACGGTGTGGCTAGTAAGTAATGTCTAAACTTCTAGACGGAGTAAACCATCCCCAGGGCTTCCCTCTCTGTCGTACTATAGTTTTTTTCCGCCTATGACAGAAGTCTGCTCGCGAAGTACACTGGGTGATCTAGCTTGTGATCGCCAACCTGCGCCAGTGTGGCCCCTATGGCAAAATTTGATGCGTCAACGTGTACGTGGAACTCTTTGTCCCAATTCGGATATGTCAGGATTGGCGCACCTACCAATCGTGACTTTAGTTCTTGGAAGGCTTCTTCCTAAGCCGTCCCCCATGCGTATCGTTCACCTCTCCTCGTCAGCTTGTCCAGAGGACAGGATACTTGAGCAAATTTTTTGATAAACTGCCTGTAATACCCTATGTGTCCTAGGAAGGATTTGACTCCCGTGACATTTCCGGTGCCTTCATTTCCACTATCACCCGAATCTTGTCTGGGTCAGTCTTGAGTCCAGCCTTACACACTGTGTCCTAACAGCTTCCCTTGAGGCACCATGAATCTTCATTTTTTGGGATTGAGTGCTAGGCGGGCTCGCTTGCATCTCTTCATGCATTCGCCAAGTGCAGCCAAATGTGCATTGTGGTTATTGTAGATGGACCAGTTGTCAAGAAATGCCCTGAAGTTCCCTACTGACATCTTGTCAAATATGTGAAGGATTATCCGCTGGAATGTCGCTGGCGCGTTGCATAACCCGAATGGCATTTGGTTATATGCGTACACGCCATCTTCCTCTACGAAGGTCATTTTTAATTTGTCCTCTTCGACAATGGATATCTGGTTATACCCAGAAAATCCATCTATAAATGAATAAATTTCATGACCGGCCACTTCCTCCAAGATGCTATCCGTAAATGGTATTGGAAACGGGTCCTTTATGGTGACCACGTTAAGGCATCTGAAATCCACGCAGATTCGGATCTGGTTTGCCTCCTTTTTAAGGGATATCACTATGGGCGACACCCACTCGCTGGTCTACACTTTAAAAATAATCCCGGCTTCGAGCATACATTCGATTTCATCATTCACTCTCACAGCATAGTTTTTATTCATTTTGTACAGCCTCTTTCGTACAGGTACGACCCCAGGTATGAGTGAAATTTGGTGTACGCACAGTTCTGGCGACACTCCTTTGAGGTCCTTGTACGCCCAGGCGAATACATCCTTGTATTCCATGAATTTTTTAAACACGACGGCTTTCAGGACTGCATTCCAGTCGTCGCCAATCAGGATGTTCCTTGACTTTGCTTCCATGCCGAGGTTTGTAGGTTTTACGGACTCTTCGTACTGAATTGGTTTCGTCATGTCAAACCTATGTGTTGGTGCTTCGTTGACAGGAGCATCCCCTTTTGTGTATTTCCCGTACACTGGCGGAAATTGATTTTCGTCCGGCTCCTCGTCAACCTACAACATGTTGCACCCATACAACAGCTCGTAGTCTTCCATTTGCCAGTGGAAGAGCCCATTAAGGGAATCGGTCTCATCTTCCGAACATCCTTGGAATCCCAGGATGCCTTCCTCATCCAGTTCGCTTCTGTACTTTCCTTCATCAACTCCGCCCTCGCCGTCCGATTCCGATTCTAACGCGATTTCTTCACTCACGAGTTGTGTTTTCAGGTTGATAATAAATTTTCGCTCGACTTTCTCCATGGACAATGTGTTACGCTTCCAGTTGTGATTTGCTCTTGCCGCCACCAACCACCCTCTGCCAAGAATGGCATCGTATCCTTTCTTCGTGAGGGCAATCAGCACGAAGTCGAGGACAAATGGTTATGTCCCAATGGTCACTTGTTGCGCCATGAGCGTTCCAAGAGGTTTGATACCATGTTGATCCGCTCCCAGTAAGTTGAAGGTTGACGGCCACAGTGTCGGCTTGCCAAGCTTCTTCCAGGTTTCTTCCGGAAGCACATTCACTCCCGACCCTCCGTCGACAATGGTGTCAAGTATTCCCATTTCTACCACCGCCGGGTGCCGACCACTATATAGTGTCGGGACCAATGGGTTTGTTGGTGTTCCGCCAGGAACATCCGTATTCCGAGTCACCCGACTTCGTGGAGTTACTTGCACCGTACATAGGAGTGCCGTACGTAATTGCGACATCGTTTCTAGGAGGTCCTTCATCTTCACAGGTACTTCAATCTGTAGCATTTTATTCAGGATATTTTCCTGAGCCTTAGAGCGGGAAGTACTTGCCGCTTCCTGAGTGTTCCCTTGTGCCAACATTTCCTTCGCCACTTCAGCCTTCGCCTCCAGCGCCCGTTGCTTCTTCGTGCGAGGGTCTAGGTATGTGGCCTTCTTTGCCTGTGACCGTGTGATTGCCAATACCCGTTTCTCCGTCCTGTCAATGTTGAGCAGGTTCACTCCAGACTTTGGGCAAGTTCCATCATCGTGGTCTCCAGGCCCACACCATTTGCATAGGTTTTGTGGAGTTTCTTCTGAGGTGCATTCCCTGGCAAAGTGGCCCCATTGATTGTAGGCTTGGCACTGGATCACTAGTTGTCCCTTCGCATCATATTGGATCCGGCTCCTATTATTATTGTTATTATTGGTCTTCCCCCTTTGCCGGTTGTTTCGGTATCTGCCAGATGATGCATTATTGTTGGCAGTTTGCGAAGTTCCGGCGGCCGGCTGCTCTTGCGTGAAGAGAACTTGGTGGCTCGTGGTTTTCATATTTTAGGTACATTCCTTTGTCAAATGTCCAACAATCTGACAAATGTCGCAGAAAGCCTTCTTGGGGCAGGACCCCTTGGTGTGTCCGTCACTCCTACAGTCCGTACACCACTCATCGTTTTCTTCAGTCTTACTCGTACTCCCCTTCATGGCTTTGAATTCCTTCAGCATTCGTTCCATATCCTTTTGGAGCGCATGCACATTTTTACTCGATTCGCCACCGTTGCTGCTTTCCTCGTCAGAGTCTTCGTCATCGTGGAATGAGGATTTATTACTTTTCTTCTTCTTTGACGTTTTGTGTTTGCTCTCGAGGTCCATCGCCCTATTATAGGTGTCGTCACATGACGTCGGGGGTACAATTTTCATCTTCTTCCGTAGGGAGGATTTCAACCCTTCAACGAACCATCGTTTCTTCAACCCATCCGTGGGTTGGCTTTCCATTTTACCTAGCAATTCTTTCAGCCTCCGACTGTATGCCCGTACTGTCTCCTTGGTACCTTGTTTGGTACTGTATATCTCGGCTAAGATTTCATTGTCATCACGGAGCAACCGAAACTCCTCCTTGAATTCCTTCTGTAGATTGGCCCATGTGGCCACTTTTTGCTTGTCAACATCGGAGTACCAATCTATGGCAACTCCGTGTAACGTGGCTGGGAACTGCTGTACCCAGTCATCCTGGTCCGTCACTCCGTTGGCGGACCAAATAGTTTCACATGTACGACAGTGCCGTACGGGGTCTTCCTTGCCGTCCCCTGTGAACTTTGGCAATTTCTGTTTACCTGCCATCCCACCGCTGGGTCTTGCTTCTCTGATGCCTTGTGTGCTTGTACCTGGTGATCCTCTGCCTCCACCTCCCGCACCTGAGCCTCCACTCGTGGGTCCTCTGGAGAAGGTTGCTGACCCTGAACCAAACAAATTGCCTCCCGCACGGTACCCTTGTGTTCCCCCGGCACCTTCGGCCGTACCGTCGCCTTCGGTCGTCTCCCTCCAGTTGGTTGTCTCCTTTGCTTGTTGTCCGAAATGGACAAGTTCTTTATTAGGTCTCTGGTAGCGTCGATTAGGTTTAGATTTTGCCTTGTTTGTTCCACCAACTCTTCGTGACTTCTTATCCTATGGTGGTATTCTGGTGAACTGTAGAGTTCTCCTTTAGCACCCTCCGTGACTTCTTCTAGGTTTCCTTCGGGCAACCCTACAACAGTGTAGAGAGTGTAATTCTCTCCGTCTATCTCTTCCTCCGCAACCTCCGTGACACCTCCTGGGTTCGCTTCAAGTAACCCCTCGGCTGGTCGTCCGTCGGCAAGCTGCCTTAGCCTACGCCTTCGTTCTATCTGTTGTGTGAGATTCAATGCTCTTTGTGCCACTTCCCATTCGTCACTTTGTATCTTTTTATTTTTGTCCTTATTTAGTATATGGGGCATAAATCACTTCCGTACACAGCAAGCACACACCATGTACACAAAACAAAAAAAACTCTTATTACTTCATCCCTCTTACATAATGTATGTCACTGACATACTTATTACAATGGGGGTGTTCTTATTTATTCTCTCTGACCGTCAGAGTTCATGTATTGCGCTCATCTTCCTGGCGCTCCCTAAATTCCTGTAGAATTTGCTGCCGTCGGTTCTCTCAGTAGATGTCTTCCCTTTGGTTCTAGAGAGCCAAAAATCCTTGTGCCAAAAGGTTAGGCAGTTCGCTCATCAACCGATTCACAGCGGGGCTTACTCTGATCAAACTCCACACAGCATCTACTGGGACATCTTCGGCTGTGGGTTCCCTCCTTACGTGTGTTTCGATTGCCACTTGTAGGATGCAGGAGAAATCCTTCGTGAGTGTCTTTTCCCCCTCGAACAATTCTTCGGGTTCTCTGTCAGGGTCACTCGTTCCTTCTGGTAATGGTTGTCCCATTATCCATGTGCCATGTAGCACGTCCTTTTCCCCGTTGCTCCCAGGTTTTTACTTAGGCAACGACGCCAAATGTTTTTCCCGTAGGGTGTCAGGTTAAGACATTGGATAAATGACAGATGTACACAGAATATATGGAACTCACAAGTGTTCTATTGATTCATAATAAGCTAGTACATACAATGATAGCAATATGTTCGACTACAATAGCATGTCCAAAGACTGGAAACAGATACAATATGAAGGAGTCTGGTTAGTTACCTGATGCCAACTGTTGACAACCGACAGGTTAACCGCCGATGCTAACACAATTTACTGTAATGCTTAATTACCCGACAACAATGTTTGGTATCTGTGGCACAATATTTTCTAGGATGAAGCAGCAACACGTATTTTCCAGATTGAATCAAGAACACATATTTTTCAGATTGAACCAGCAACACGTATTTCTTATTTTGGAAGTGTTTATAATAATAGTTCGTATGAGTTGTCAAGGACCAGTTGTTGGGAGTAAAGAAAACTGTTCTCTTTAGTTATAACTATCTTCATATAACTAATCATTATTTTTTATCTGTTATAAACCATTTGACAAGTATTTAGTAAATATGTATAGTTATAGACAGTTTGAAGTACACATCAGTTATAACAGTTTCTAAAACCTCTTCAATACGGATTCACAAGCTATATATGCATTGTTGTTTTGAGTTTGAAGTGGAAGAGAATGAATAAGTTAAAAAGAAAAGTTGTAATGCTGGTAAAAAGAAACAAACTATAAGATGTTTCATATCTGAATTTGAGTGATAAAAAAAGTGTCTGAAAACCAAACAATGCAGTAATATAGAATTTTTCTATATAGAGCAGTAATAAAGTGGAGTTTCCTGAGACAACAGTTGAATATTTCTGAGCATGCTTCGGTAGTGATGTTTCAAATGATCTGATTCAGCATACAGAGAGCATAGAGAGTTGAAGATCAGGTATACTACAGCATATTGCATAGTTTTGTGCTTTACTCAGAATTTGTATAAACTAAGGTCTCTGAAAAGTGTTGATTTAAATACATAACTGATATGAAAGTCTCCTTAAGCTCAATGTGAAGAACTGAGTGCTCCTCACTCACAAAGCAACCCTTCAGAGGATCTTTCACCTCCTCAGTTATGCGGATCGAAGGGAGGTATCGTTCCCTAGGACCAATTCTGCGGACAACCTGTGGCTCCACGACTCCAACAAGAGATGACAAGAACAACTGATGCCCAACATGTGTTTCCCCTCTTCTATTTATTCATTACATGATACGTCACAATTACCTTCTAGAAGATAAGGTTAGGTACACTTTATATTATTTAATTAAACATGATATTTTAATGTACCTTTAATTTATTAATTAAATAAAAATTGACATGTCTCCTGATACGTGTTATCTCCTTATAACATCAAAATATCAAATAATAAAGAGTTGGGAAGTCACCAATCACTGCCATGTCGACCCCCTAAACAACTCCTTGGCCTACGAGGGTAAAAAATAGGCCAACCTCGACACAAATGGATGTGCTAAGGAGAAGGGGACTTTACAGTCTGCCCTCCTTAAAATTGCTTGCCCTCAAGCAATCTCAACGCAGGATGCTGTAGGATCTCCTCACCTTCCCAAGTAGCATCCTCAACCGGCAAATCCTTCCATTTAATCAAATATTCCCTGATAGATCACTTCCTCAACTGCTTCTCCCTAACATCCAAGATAGCTTCAGGTACTAAAATCAGCTTACCCTCATCATCCAAGGGTGGCAAAGTCATAGAAGGAGTCACATGATGCCCTAACGCCTTTTTAAGGCTAGAAACATGGAAGACATTATGCACTTTACCATCTGCCGGTAGCTCAAGTTCCTAAGCCACCTCTCCCACACGCCTGATAATCTTGTAAGGTCCATAGTATCGTAGCTTAAGTTTCTCGACACCGCTTCTCTTGAGAGTAGACTGTCTATATGGTTGTAGCATCAAATATACCATATCGCCCACCTCAAAAGTTCTCTCTACTCTCTTCTGATCTGCGTACTGTTTTTGCTGGTTTTCTGCCTTCTGAAGATTCTCTTGAAGGGCTCTCATGATATCCTGATTTTCCTGTAGCATATCTCCAGCACTAGGCACTCTACTATCACTAAACAATAGATCAATAAAACTTCTCCTTAAGCTCAATGTGAAGAACTGAGGGCTATGTTATCACAAAAGCTTGCACCCTTGCTAAGCTATCAACTCAGTAACCTTGTGAAACATGGAAACAACCCCGAAGTGTGGGACCTTGTGCAAGGGGGTTGAATCTCCTGAGAAGGCCGACTTCCTTCTCAATCCAGGTGCGGGTGTTGAACCAACTCAACACTTCAAAACTAACTCCTAGACTTATCCTAACAATTTGCAGAGGTAAAGGGAAGAGAAAATGCTTGAAATAAAAGGAGGTGATGCACCAAGATAAGAGATTGTTCCTCTCCCCACCCGAAATGGCACAAGGAATCAACTGAAATACCCAAGAGATGCACAAACTTCAGTTGCATAAGTGACTTAGACGCATGTATGGATGTTGAAATTTTGCTAAGTGTCAAGAGGGGAGAAGGATTCCCACAAGTCACACTCAAAAAACCAGTCAACACAACATATATAGAGAGAAGAGCCACAACATACACCTATGATGAAGATAAGAAAGCATACACAACATACATAAGTTGAAAGAAGGCAAGAATGGTGATCTTCAATTAATCATAAGGCCAAAAGCCAATCTTACAGTTGCAGAAATGCAAAAGATTACAAGTCTTCAAGAGAAGAGAAAAGCATAAGAAAGCTCAAGGCAGCAGGGAGAGAACCCTTTACAATGAGGCTTAAAAGCCATTATATAGAAAATGGTCACAAGGGTGATCATGACCCCTACATGTCAGTTTGGAAGTGCAGGGAAGTGCATGCACTTGGCTTGTACATGCAAGCAACCTAGCCATACCTCTAAAGACAATTCTGAGGAAGGTTGATTGACTGACCTTCCAAAGTCAGAGTATGTAGTCATGACACAAGTCACCAAGCATGGTCCCGTTCCTCCCTTGATGGAATTCCTGGCAAAAACATTAAATGCACCCTTGTGGCTCCACAAAAAAAGGTGCATAAGTCACCAAAACTGTCGGAGCATTTAAAGCCTTAAGTGTCGATCACACCATCCGGAAGTATTGCAAGCCAGAAGCAGGTTTGGAAGACTTCGGAGACCTGGGTCACCGTAGTTGGGGAACTTCGGGGACCCGAAGTTCCGGGGTAGAAGAACAAGGAACTTGGGAACCTGGGGTTCTGTTGTGACCATTTCACACATCGCCCCATGCAAATGGGGGCCCCCTTCTTTTTGCTCGTTTTGCTTGTTCTTTTTCTCTGCTTTTTAGGGTTTTGGTAGTTTGTCAGTTGTCTGGATTAAGGGTCAAGCCTTAGGGTTCCCGTTTTGACGTTTTTGGGCCAGAGTCCAGTCAATCTTGTGAGTTTTTCGAGCTTCCTTTCGTAGGATGCAATTTTGAATAAAGTGAATTCGCCAGAGGATAAGTGAGTTGGTCTATTTTCAATTGGAATTTTGAATGAAGAGTCTAAATTTGTCTAAGTGTGAATGATGAAATTGCGAATTTTGTCCAATTGAGTGATTTTGACCAAATTTTGAAAATTTTGATATTTGATCCCGGGCATTGGAAAGGTCTTGTTTTTGCCTTGTGAAGTGATTGTAATCCCGAAATCATGATATTCTGGCCTGTAGGAGCAAAATCGCTCCTGTCCCTCAGTGAAGGACCGGAGCTCGTTTTCAAAAATCTTACTGTCCCTGCAGGATCAAGATGATCTTTCGAGTGGAAGTGATAAAGGGAGGGATGATCTTTCCGTTGAATATAATTTGAAGAATTTCACAAGCATGGAAATGTGCCAGGAGCAAAAATCGCTCTTGTCCCTCAGTGAAGGACCGAAGCTCAAAATCAAACATTGCCTTGTCTTTGCAGGATTTGAACAACTTGACGATTTGAAGAGATCAAAGGAGATATGTTTTATCAATTGAATATAACTTGAAGTGCCTTCATGAAGGAAAACGGACCAAAAATGCAAAGTTCGCTCCTGTCCCTCAGTCAGGGACCAGGGCGAAATTCAGTGTAGCTCCCGTCCCTCTGCCAAGGACCAGAGCAAAATTCCTCATAGGGCAAAATTTGGGTGAAGATTGAGCAAGTTTTGAGTTTGAAGCAAGAAAGGAGGGTGAAATGAACCCGTTGAATACAAATTGAAGATTACAAGACATCAATAGGAGACTCAGATTGGCCTAGGCGCTCCTGTCCCTCAGTCAGGGACTAGAGCGATTTTTGCCTTAGGTCAATTTCTTGCCAAGTTAGAATGAATTCCAAGCCATGGATGAATGAAGGGATGCACAACAAGATCGTTGAAGATAAATTTTGGGGTTGGCAAAGTGTAATTGAGCTTGCACATGAAAATTCGCTCCTGTCCCTCAGCCAGGGACCAGGGCGAAATGATGATTATCTTGCCTTTCACTCAAAGTATAAACCACTCCAAGTCAGGATACATGAAGGCAAGGACGTTTTGAAGCGTCTCAACGAAGAACAAAGTTACAAGGACCGCTAAAGTTGAAAGAATTGCACCAAATGCCCAAATTCGCTCCTGTCCCTCAGTCAGGGACCAGAGCGAAATTTCTATGAAGGCTTGGGTTTTGAAGGTTTATCAAGTTTCAAGTGTCCAAGAGGGATCAAAGGACCTCATTCTACATGGTGAAAGTGATTGCAAGTTGATACAAACAAGGTTGAGCCCAGGATGCCCAAATTCGCTCCTGTCCCTCAGTCAGGGACCAGGGCGATATTTATCATATTGGCCAAATCCTTCAAAAATCACGCCAAGTCAAGATTGTACAAGGTTGCACAAGGTCTAAGGTGTCTTAAGAAGGTGATATGCAAAGAAATCAAATGTCAAAAGGTGATCAATTGAGCCAAGGAGACAACATCGCTCCTGTCCCTCAGTCAGGGACCAGGGCGATTTTCACAAGATCATTCATCTTCCTTCAAAATCATGACAAGGCAAGGATACACAAGATCAAGGATATCGTTTGGAAAGCAATGAACAAGAAACAAAAGTTACAAAACGACAAGTTTAGGCTAAGATACAAGGTTCGCTCCTGTCCCTCACGAAGGGACCAGGGCGATAATCCTCCAAGCATCAAAGTGCCTTGTTAACGACAATTAGAACAAGCATGGAACGAAAGGATAACGTTGTTTCTTCCTCGTGATGAAATTTGGTGATCATAGAAGCTAAGATCAAGGAGAAAACACCAAGATCGCTCCTGTCCCTCAGCCAGGGACCAGGGCGATGATGGTCACAAGAGACATTCAGTTACGAAACCAAGTTAATCAAGTTCGAAATTCCTTACAAATATGCCAGTTTCAACGTGAAGATGATGGTTTTGAACGTCGAAAGCACAAGAATCAAGGCCAAAATGAAGTTCTCTCCTGTCCCTCAGTCAGGGACCACAGCGATGGGGTTTGTATCTTTCCCTTCTCCTAATTTTTGGCGCTAAAACAATTTTTAAAATTTTATTAAATGCTAGAAAAAATCGATAAATCAAATTGATAGCATTTAAAAAATTGCGCTTGGATATTTAATTAATTAATTTTGCCTATTTTAAAAATCGAATTAATTAATTGCAAAGGCATTAAATGGATTAATTATTATTTTAAATAAAAATCAAATTGGAGCGCTTGGATTTAAATATTTTATAAAAGTCGGCCTTGGTTTTATTTAAAAAAATTGTTTTAAATTACCTCATTTTGCAAAAGTCGGCCTAGAGGTAAATGAGAGGTGAGCGCTTATAAAAGGAGGGTGAAAATTTTCATTTTCACATTATCATTTTATCATCTTTCATATGCGATTTTGGAGAAGTGCGATTTGTATTTACAAGGAGCGAATTTCCATTCCAAGGAAGGCGCAAACATCATCAAGGAAGTGCGAACTTGAAGTTAAAGTAAGGCGAACTTGCCAAAGACTTTAAAGATCACATCAAAGACCCCCCCAAAGGTGGCGAAGTTGCTAGCTTGAGAGAGATCACGTTGAAGCCACCAAATTTCGAGTTTTGCCTAGACGATTTTCTTCATTTTTGCATTTTAGAGTTAAACTCTCAAGTGAGGTATGGCGAGGATCCCTTGAATTTTGAATTTTGATCGTCATAGCTTCAAATTTTGAATTTTGAAATTTTGAATTCCAGTTGCTCAATCGTTTTTAGGAAATGATAACTCAAAGACTTATCATGAAGTTTCCTAATCTTTAATCTAATCTATGTTATGCATTGCAATATCTAGTTACTTATTATGAAATGTTGTGTAGGTATGGCAACCCCGAAGGCGGGAGCATCCACCAGTCGTCCAGCTCTCATGAAGGAAGATCAAAAGACCGAAGAAGTGGAGACCAAGATCGTGTCTAAATGGAGCAACATTGGAGATACCAACTTGGGCAACTTCAGCACGAAGAAGTTTCGAGAGGTCCCCTACATTGATAAGCCATCACCTGTCGCTCGGAGAATAATTGAAAGTGGCATCATTAAGGCGGCCGGCTTCCCTCCAGCAGTTCAGTGCCATGAGTTGATGATCGAGTGTGCTCGTCATTATGATCCTCAGTCCAGAACGATCGTGTCCAAGGAAGGAAACACTTTAGCATATCTTTCAGAGGAAGCTATAAGTGAGGCTTTCCATCTTCCAGAGCACAGGGATATGATATACAAGAGCATTGAAGGAGCCAGGTCCATGTACGAAGATGATCCAGATGCTTGCCTAAGCATCATCAACAAGAATTGGTTACTCAAGAGTCGTCCTCGCCTAAGCAAGATCCCAAACACACCACATAGGATCGATTTCCAGGAGGAGTACAGAGATTTGATTACAATGCTCAACCGAGTTACAGGAGCCCCTCAGGCCTTCTACTTTGAAAGGTGGATGTTCTACTTTATCCAGGTGATAGTTCAGGGAAAAGGAACAATTCATTGGGCTAGGATGATTAGCCATTGCTTGGACGTACAGTTGAGGAGACTAAAAGCTACCAAGTCCTTCCACATGAGTTCATATGTCATATATGCTTTGATTAGGAGCTTTGAGTACGCAGGACTACCTCACAGAGGAGTGATTGGAAGAGGACCCGACGAGGTCAGAGTTTGTGATTCCTATGTCCACTTGCATCATCCGCCAGGAAGCAACTACAAGTTAGTTAATGATACCTTCACGATGAACATCACGAGGACGTTGCAAGGTGGGATTCACAACAGATTATCACAGGATGCACAGGAACTAGTAAAGAGGTACGGTGCTTGGTTTATCCAATTTCCGAAGTTTACTTATATCAGAGTTCATGGATGTCCTTCACCTCCATACATGTTGTCGAGATATCCGATAGACAGAATAGTGTTACTTGAGGTAACAAGACAGTTGGCAGCTTATGCGAAGGCATTCAGACACAGACATGGAAATGGAGTTCCTGTTCCTATCATCTTAGGCAATTCAGTTGAGGTATGTCCTAATGCTTTAGCCATGGATGACGCAGAGAAGGAGTTAAGCTTTGTTTTCTTTTTCATCCTTTGCCTTGAGAGAGAGCTTTGATCCACATGGATATATAGAGGAGACAGTCGGTAGGAAATTTAAGCATGAATTTCAGATAGAAGATTTTATGATGAATCTCTTAGACGATCTTGAAGTGAAAAGAAAGATGCATTCTAGATTGCCTTTGGATTTCATCTGGAAATGCAAGATTTACAGAGTGGCTGACCAAGCTCAGGACAGTGGCAGACATCTCCAGTCATCCTATGACCGAGAAAGTAAATCAGTAAGGTTAGATTGGAATGAGCCCGAGGTTGTGGATCTAGATGCTTTGATGGCTCCAGTCTTGTCTTGTACTCGCAGATGGGTTGATGTGCAGCATCAGAAGTTGAGAGAGCAAGGCATAGCTATGACTTTCACTTTGGAAGAGAAACCAGCCGAAGGTGGAGCTAGTGTAAGCGAAGGTAATCCTAATCCCAGAAATGCAAGAGAAGGCAACCTTCGAAGTGCAAGTGAAGGCGATCTCCATCCAAGAGGCTCGAAGAGGAAAGAGAGACCTGAAAAGAGAGAATCTTCCAAGAAGAAGCAAGGGGCCAACCGAGATCGTTCATCCAGCACATCTTCTCGACAAGAGAAGAGGACACTTGAAGTGGAAGATTCTATGGAGTCAATGGTACAGAATGATAAAGAAGGACAGGCAACGGGTGGATCTCTTCAAGACAATGAGTTGCATGAAGATGGGGAAAATAATGAAGTAACATCTCCTCCCAGAGAAGAAGAATTGCCCAAGGAAATACAGGTTAAAGAGACAAGATCTGCCATCCCAGATTGGTTGAAGGAAAGATTAACTAAGGTGATCGTAATTGAGGACGAAGACAATGTAATTGACTTGGAGAGCCTTGTCGGACATTCCCAGGAAGTTCTCTTTGAGGACATCAGTACTAGATGTAGCCATGTTGAGGAGGTGATCAACCCGATCCAGGACAGAGTATTTGAGGTACTACGTACCATTCTTGGCAGGAGGATCGAAGTTGAGACAGATGTGGATTTGCAGGAATTGGAGGATAGAATCAAGGTCATCTTTTGCAAGGACGCCAATATCACAGATGAGCAACAGGACCAGATGTTTGCTACCATGCTCCTGATTGAAAAGACTAAAGAGCTTGAACCTGGATGGGACGTAGCTCTTCTAGATGCATTTGATCAGGTCATCCACTTGGAAGAAAGAATGAAGAATCTTCCCGAGATTCCAATTGCTGAGATCGAAGGAATCGTGTCAAGATTCATTGCATATGCTAAAAAAGAGAATTGGAAAGGGAATAAGATTCTAGATGAGAGGTTGTTATAGATGACATGGCACCTTAGTTGTCATTGGTTTATGTCTCCTAGATTTTCGTGCCAAATTTAATAATTGGCTATGCATTTAATGTTGTGCAATAAAAGGGGAACTTTTGTAACAAACCCTAATTAGGGTTTAGGTGTCATGATCTTGACCGTTGATCTGCTTTTTGATCTAGACCATTCATTGTAATTGAGGATGCTATTTATACCCTCATTTCATTTCATTTTCATAATAATTAGATGTGAGAAGAAGATTAGATTATTGATGTATTAGAGAGATTAGAGTTTAGAAGCAATTAACTTTCGTAGCAAGATTGAGTTTTGAGGAAAGAATTCAAACAATTGTTGTACATGATGACTTTGAAATCAATGAAATATTGAAGTTATGGTGTTTTGTTGCAATTTTCTTGGTTATCTTCATGGTTGTTCAATTTTCTTGAATCATTCTCAATCAAAGTAGTGTGTTAATTCGAAGGACAAAGTGTTGGACTTGATCTTTGGTAGGATTCGCTTTCCAAACCACTAACTTCTTGCTGATTGTAGGAACGCCTTGCGTGGTCAACTGGAGAATACTTGAATCACTTAACCTTCAATCATTGTTGTATCTTGGATATGTACCTTCGTGGCAGTGTCTTTGATCTTTGATGTATTGAAAAAATCATTTGTTACCTTAGAAGATCGCATCAATTTCAATTGAGTTGTTATTTTATGGCAAAATTGAAGTTGGTAGGATCTTGCCAAGTCTTGTCCACATGAAGTCATTCTTAGGGTTAGACTAGATTAGAGCTCTTGCAAAAACCCTATTCTTTCTATTTTTTTTGAAAAGCTTCTTTAGTTTAGCAAAATCTTCGGCAACGTAAGGCCCCTTGAGGACACAGCAAATCACAACGACCACTGGTGCTTATCCACACGTAGAGACCCTACTTACAAGAACATTGGAGTCATCCTAACTGATCTTTCTTGCGAAATCTTCAGCAGTTAGCGACTTTATTCAAGAGAGGATAAGATGCCTTTGGGTATTTTATTCTGTGTATGATCGTGTACAAAATACACGTCAACAGGTTCCGGGGTAGAAGGACAAGGAATTTGGGAACCTGGGTGTTCCAGAGTTCCAGGGTAGAAGGACAAGGAACTTGGGAACTTGGGGGTTCCGGAGTTCTGGAGTTGAAGGACAAGGAACTTGTGAACCTGGGGGTTTCGGGTTAGAAGGACAAGGAAATTGTGAACCTGGGGGTTTCGGGTTAGAAGGACAAGGAACTTGGGAACTTGGGGGTTCCGGAGTTCCGAGTTAGAAGGACAAGGAACTTGGGAACCTCGGGGTTCCGGGTTAGAAGGACAAGGAACTTGGGAACCTGGGGCTTCTGGAGTTCCGGGGTAGAAGGACAAGGAACTTGGGAACCTGGGAGTTCCGGGGTTAGAAGGACAGGGATCTTGGAAACCTGGGGGTTCCAGAGTTCTGGGGTAGAAGGACAAGGAACTTGGGAACCTGGGGGTTCCGGAGTTCCGGGGTTGAGGAACAAGGAACTTGGGAACCTGGGGGTTTCAGAGTTCCGGAGGAGGAAAACAGAAGAAAAGCTAAGGGAAGGAAGGGAACTTCAAAACCTTGGAGTTCTGGAGCAGGAAAGAAAGCGGCGAAGGCAAAGAAACTCGAAACCTTGGGGTTCCGAAGGAGAGAAAGAGAGGGCCAAGGAACTTCCGACAAGGCAACACTTCAAACCATGATTTCACTGCTTTTATCCGTGATCAACTGGGGCATCATTGGTCCATGGAACATATCTCTGATCTGTTCTCACTGATGGACCAAGGGTGTCATAAAATGACAATAGGCTCCTCACTCACAAAGCAACCCTTCAGAGGATCTTTCACCTCCTCAGTTATGCGGATCGAAGGGAGGTATTGTTCCCTAGGACCAATTCTGCGGACAACCTGTGGTTCCACAACTCCAACAAGAGATAACAAGAACAACTGATGCCCAACATGTGTTTCCCCTCTTCTATTTATTCATTACATAATACGTCACAATCACCTTCTAGAAGATAAGGTTAGGTACACTTTATATTATTTAATTAAACATGATATTTTAATTTACCTTTAATTTATTAATTAAATAAAAATTCACACGTCTCCTGATACGTGTTCTACACGCAAAATTTTGATGAAAATTCTAGTACCTTACTGTAATAAATTTTTTGATCACTACTATAATTAATTTATTTTAATGACTTTATAAGAAATTAATTTAATTAATTCCTCCTTATATCACCTATTAGCCTAGCGGCTAAAATTGGGGACATTACAAATCTGTCCCACCTGAAATTGCTTGTCCCCAAGCAATCTCCTCTGCTCAACCAAACACTCTGAAGAATATCACCACTTGGATCTCAAATGAAAAAATGTGTAATGTCCCTGTCAACATGCCAAAGCTCCTGTAATACCAACTGTATCTGTAGAATCATTTCAAACACCTCATCATGTGCCACAGGAGAATAAGCCCCAGCCTTGACAATACCTGGATCCCAAACCAATCCATCAATCCTACCACATGTGATGAAGATTGAAAGACTCCTCATATCATCATGAATCACCCATTCACGAAGGCTGACCAACAAGGAGGATATGGCATGTTCCCTCATCGCCTACCTTGACTACACTTTACCAGGTTCATCATCTCTCATTTCATTGTTTGTAGTGGTGAAAAGTGTAATTTTATCAGTCCATAGTTCTCAGAAAATCTGAGACTAGTCCTCTGTAATGTCCCCTTCTCCTTAGCACGTGCATTTGTGTCGAGGTTGGCCTATTTTTGACCCTCGTAGGCCAAGGAGTTGTTTAGGGGGTTGACATGGCGGTGATTGGTGACTTCACATCTCTTTATTATTTGATATTTTGATGTTATAAGGAGATAACACGTATTAGGAGAGGTGTGAATTTTTATTTAATTAATAAATTAAGGGTACATTAAAATATCATGTTTAATTAAATAATATAAAGTGTACCTAACCTTATCTTCTAGAAGGTGATTGTGACGTATTATGTAATGAATAAATAGAAGAGGTGAAACACATGTTGGGCATCAGTTGTTCTTGTTATCTCTTGTTGGAGTTGTGGAGCCATAGGTTGTCCGCAGAATGGGTCCTAGGGAAGGATACCTCCCTTCGATCCGCATAACTGAGGAGGTGAAAGATCCTCTGAAGGGTTGCTTTGTGAGTGAGGAGCACTCAGCTCTGCACATTGAGCTTAAGGAGACTTTCATATCAGTTCGTGGTAATTGCTTCAGACTTTTCAGATTTGTGATTTTGCTTGTATGTTGGTGAATGCTTTCCTTGAATGTCAATGGGCAGCGATTTCTCTTGAAGCCGATAGGCGATTTCCTATGGTCATCGATTTTGACATGTGATGATTCCAAAAATATCAGTGCTGTCATAGTGCTGTCATTATATCAGTTGCAGAGCCTTATCCCCACGATTTTGTTCATACCATCTCCTATGGTCATCGATTTTGACAGGTGATGATTCCAAAAATAATAGGAGGAGGCAATATCACTTGGACTATTTGCAAGGCATTTTTGGTGACTATTAGAATTATATGATGATTCTGATCTGAGGCAGGTTCGTGGGCTCTAGACCCTCGATCTGGGTTACTAGTTCATGTGTTAGCTTGGCGGCCTCCTTGTTGAGTAAGGCACTTTCATTTGGAAGAGAGTTTGGTCAGTTTGGAGTAGCAATTGAGACTCTTGTTGCAGATTGCCCTTGGTCCTCAGACCTTCCATTAACAGCAGCAGGGACGGCACATGTTGGGGTTCGACCTCGCACATTAGAGCCACTATCTTGGTGGATATTGCTTGCATCTTCATCACTACAATTGGGCGACATCAAATCAGGTTCCTAGCATCTCATTTCATTGTTTTCAGTTGTAAAAGTGTGAGTCTATATCAGTCCTTAGTCCTTAGAAAGTCTAAGACTTGGTCCTTTGTAAAATCAGTCCATACAATGGTCTTTCGACAGCATATTGTAATGGTTCTTTATAAGGATTGAATTAGTTTGGACTGCATCTTATTTTGGATAGTATTCTGAGGTTGTATGCCAATTATTTGATGAAATGACAGCAAGTAGATGCGTCTGATAATAAATCCTATTTGCCCCTAATATATTTGTGGTTGTTGTCCAAACATTTATATGTTATTATACTTTATTGTGAATGTCTTTACATGGAGAATCAGCATTAGATGTTCATGATATCAACCTGAAACTAAGATCAGCAGACTAAACTATGACAGCTAAGTGTTTGATGAAATGTCTGAGTGGAAAATATTAGAATTTTATATCAGAAACTAGCAGGGACATTACACAGATCATGACAATTTGACTTTATGATATATAATGATATTTGTATGAAGATATTTGAATTGAATCAGTAATATTGATCTAATTCAGTTTTCTTTCCACAAATTTGGTACTGTAAAAAGGCCGAGTTGGTTTTCAGTTTGAAAAGTTAAGGTGTTGAAAGAGTTGGTGCTCTTAAAAGAAAGGGGTTTGGTGACTCAAGGTTGGTGCCCTTAAAGATTGTATTTTATTTTATTTGTGAGGCTGGATTAGGACAGTAGATCCTAGCAGCGTTAGTCACTGTGGTTTTTCCCATCTTGGGTTTCCATGTCAAATGTTGTGTTGTTGTCACTGTGTTCAAATTCGAATTTGAGTTCGGCAACCATAAAATTTGGATGAAGCTCGGCAAGGGCAAAAAATTCGGCATTAAATTCGTCATATATAATTTTTTTTATAAAAAATATAAGTAATAAATAAAAAATGAGTAATAAAATAATATAGTATGCTAATATATTTAAATATACAAATGAAGTTAAACGTAAAAGAAAATAAATAATAATAAATAATGTTTAAAAATTTAATTTTAAATATTATTAATATATAAAAATATATTAAATTTTTATATTAAATGATAAATATATTATAATAATAAGTTTAACTTAAATATTTTTTTCTATTAAGTATCATAGAATCATAAAGCTCATTTTTTTGCTCATTCGAGCATCCACGTTACAAACTTATTACAAATATCAGCTCCTTTCGAGCAAACTTATTACAAATACTAGCTCCTTTCGAGCACCAAATTGGAAACAACAATTGGAAGACCAAGGGTCACAACTTAGAAATCCACTTTAAACAACAATGGAAGACCAAGAGTCACAACTTAGAATTCTACACAAAGGTGTCCCTCATGGGAGTTGAACTTGGGTCTCCACATTGAGAACTCAATGCTTTAACCAACTAAGCTCAACCCCTTGGACAAACTTAAATATTTTAAAATATTAAGTTTTAATATATTGAATAATAAACAAAATTATATAATAACAAATGGACGTGATGTAAAACATGAAGTATAAATAACATACATTAAAGGTATAAATAACATAAAGTGATACTTCAAATATTAAAAAAAAAAACTTCAATACTATGATCTTAATAACATATAACTTCAATACTATGATCTTAAGAACACTTAACATATATATATATATCCAAACACACACAAAAAAAATATATACACTCATATCCAAACATATCAATTTACGAACTATGTAAATATATAAAGACTCGTATCCAAACATTTCAATACTATGAATCTTAATAACATTAGTGCCTCTTCTACGATACTATTGGTCGGGTGGGGTAAACAACAGAGGCTTTTGGAACTGATGGACAGACTTTGCGTGAGAAGACTTGTGAAAGCTCACTCCATTGTAGAATGGATGCCACTAAACTCTCGACGACGACTGGCAGAGCTTTCCATAGTCCCGACGTTTTTTAAAACATATTTTATTAGAACAAGTTTTGCCCTTTACCATACCAAATCTATGGCGAATTTCACCAAATTTTTTTAATGTTTTGAAATCTGCCAAATTCCGAACTTCATGGCTGAAATTCGGCGAATGCGGTGACTCAGGTTCCATGTGTGATTGCTTTGCATTATTGTTTCAAGTTTAGTTTAAAAGCAATTTTTCAAAAGGACTTAATTGGATAAAGTTTTAAGATTCATTTAGTACCGATTCCGCCCCACCCCCCCTCTCAGTAGTAAATTTGTGTTCTACACAACGTACAAGCCCTACTAGGTACATAACTCATGAGAATGATTATGTACCACATGAGGCCAAGGGGGATAAGGTTCTCCCTGTTGTACGTTCTGCACACACACCCTGTCTTGGATAGGGGACCCCGTCTTTTTTTTTTTCTGCAGTTTGCCTGAGGGAAGAAAGTGAGGCCTTTTGGAATCAAATGAAAGAAATCCGCTCACTTTAGAAATGGTGTCCGAAAGGGGAATGGGTGTTTGGAGTTAGAATAGTCAAAATCGCATAGAATGACCTTAATGGGCGAGTTTCATTTCGCAAGTCAAGGGTGTGTCCATCTTCTCAGTCCGAGATCGCACATTCTTGCAGAGAGACCCGAAAATCATTAAGGGGCCTTAAAGCTGACAAAATCAGCCTCTAAGCCAGAAATATCAGACAAAACTCTCAAAATCGGCTTAAATGGCCATAATGCAAAGTCATAAAACTCCAAAATCGGTCTAGTGACCTAAATTGCAAGATGAGACTCCAAGATCGGCCCAACATGCCGAAATAAGAAGCCCAAAATTAAAATCAATATAGGCAAAAATCGTGCAAAAAACACTCAGGGGCCGATTTTCAAAGTCATTAATTCAAACTCACAAAATCACCTTTTGTGACGAAAGTAAATAAGCTCCCAAAAGTTTCTTATAAGCCGAAATGGAGACCAAGTAAAAATCGCGAATAGTGAGCCGAAATTCTCAAAGTTTCTTTCAGGCCGAAATTAGAAAGGCTAACAAAATCGCTCTCTCTTAGAAAATCTCACGAAGTTTCTAATGGGCCTGAAATTAACTAAGGAGGGCGTTAAAACTCTTTCAAAGTCCAAATCACACAAGAAGTCCAAAACACCGAAAATGACAAAGGATCTAAAATCGAATTTTAAGTTTGCCAAAAGACCTTATCGGCTAAAAATGAAGCAAAAGGCTAGAATTCTCAAAATGACTTAAAGGGCCGAAAAGGGGGTAAAGTCATGCAAACTTCTCTTTCATTTAGTCGGAAATGATAAATCTTCAAATTCGTGGTCTCCCTCATCGAACTGAAAATAACAAAAGGTAAGTTCGCGCATTACACTTAATTTGGTCGAAAATCATTCAAAAAATCAGAATTGCGTGATTCATCTCTAAATCCCGAAATTCTAAACGAGTCGACGACATTGTAGCATGTTTTGAAAGAAGTTCGCCCAGACTAAGAGCAAAGACCGAGTTTCGCGATGCAGGAGGGAGGGATAGAATTTTAAAATGAAAGCTTGCAAATTGCCTCTCAAGGCCAAATTTCTCCCTTAGTCGCGAAAGTAAGTGAAAAGATATAGGGGCGGAATTTGTAAGGAGGAGTTTTGAACTCAAGGTCGTACATTTCCATTAAAGGGGGGTTGATTTGTTGTTTTGTCTAAAACGGGGGTCTTGACATTTAGAAGTTAATTTGGTGTCTATTAAATTAATTTATTTAATTTTTCAAAATGATTAATCCAAAATGGAATTGATTGTTTGCAGATCGAAGTCATCAGGAAGAACTAGGAGAAAGCCTGAAACTCAAATCGAAGAAGGATCGCGAGCGAAGCTGGGAAGCGAGGATGCAGAGTGCAGGATCAAAAAATGAAGCACGAGGAAGCGTGCCATCCCCAGACCACCGGAAAACGAGATTGAAGACAAAGAACACAGAATGCTACCAAATGTGCATTCCCAGAAGGATACACAACTGGATTTAATTCTAGAAATTCAGTTTTGAAAACTGAAATTGTTTATTGTAAAGAATTGCCTGTGGGTCCTGTTGACGTGTCTAAAGTCGCGAAACTATGACTTCATCCGGCCAACGTAGAATAGAAATGCTAAGAATCCTATCCTCTCTTGAGATAAGGAAATCCCTAATGCTGTTTCAGTGGATCAATGGGGATGACCTCAAGGTTTCGATTTTCAGGTCTTGATTGCAGGATTGCTCAGTGGTTGATGTGATTTGCTGGGAGCACAAGGTGTCTTACGATTTTGCAACTAGCTGGTATGCTGCGATTCTCGGACTGTGAAATAAAATGAAAAGGGAAGCTATAGGAGATCTAAAACTAACAAGACAGGTATGCGGGTAGACGGATTCGACATAACCAATTCCTGCTTGGCCAGAATGGCTCACAACCTCGCAGGAACGGTGCAATCTTTAAAGGGACTTGGAAGATTTTCAGACTGCAAACGCACGACTAAGCACCCAATTATGGCGCAGCTCAGACGGACACCTGCAATTGAACTAAGCACATTTCAAAAGCTCAGTTTAACATACAAAACGATACACAATCAGTATATCCTCATTGGTATGAGCCTGAATCTATCAAATACCTGCACACCCAAAACAAAAAGATCTATCTAAAATGCTAAAAGAAACCATGCAAACAAGATGAAAAGAAGACAATAAACACCAAATCAATGTCTGTATATTGATTTCAGCTGCCTATTACAACAATTTCTGCAGCATCTCTATGCTACTGCTCTAATCTAACCTATTCTAACTTCTAAAATCTAACTCTAACATTCTAACCACCAAAATTCTAACCCCTTACAAAAGAGAGGCCTTTGCCTTTTATAGATCTTTACAATATGAATCAAAGGCTAGGATGAACTACATCGAAGGGCTGCAACCTGCCATGTAGAAGTTGACAACTTTAACTCATGCCCACTAAACTCTTAGTCATCCACCCAACTACTATCCCAACTACCTACAACTGTTTGACTTTAATTTGGGTCTATCCGGTAGTTGGACATAATTGACCTGTGTCCCCTCTATCTTAAAATATCTTGCGCGAGACCCACAAACAGTTTTACAATAAAACAGACTCAGTTTTTTAGAAACTGAAGTTTTGGAATGAAATTCAGCTGTGTATTTCTCAGGAATGCATACTTGCTGTACTCAGAGGGATCTTTGGTCTTTGGTCTCGGTGGTGGACTTTAGCTTGTTGTCCAGCGGCACGCTGCCCAATGCTTGGTTTAGATCTCGTGCTCCTGCAGTGCGTTCCTGCATCTTTTTCATCAACGTTCAATGCCTGGCTCCTTAATGTTTCAGGCCTTCTCCTGGTTCTTCGGGACGATGCCTTCGACCTATGAACAATTAATCTTATCTTAATAAATCAATTTGAAAAATTAAAATTAATTTAACAAATATTAAATTTTAATGCCTAGCTTGAGAAGCTCTTTGTTATATGTATCTTTTAAATGTCGTCTTTCTCTTCGAATGTGAAATCCGATCCTCGTCCAAGATGTGTGATTTTCACTTTGCCATAAAAAATGGCTAACTTGATTAAAATTCGACATTTTTATTAGAAGGTTGAACTGTAGTGTCTTTTAAATGCATCCTTTTGATGAATTTTGACCATATTAGGCGAAATGTGAGATTTCCTTTTTAAGTTGTCTTTGTATTCCAAATTTCGGGAATTTTAGTCTAAATGGGAGATTAACTAGACAATCTAATTGCCCTCCTTTGCAATTTCGGACTAAAAGGGACTTTGTAAGGCTTTCGAGAATTTCGGGCTTGAAGAAGATTTTGAAAATGTCTAAAGTTAAACGCTTTCCCTTGGTTTATCCATTTTCAGCCTAAAGAGGCGTTTTGGAAAGTTTTTTTTTTAAAATAACGCCATTTTCACATCATTCTCTATTTTCGGGCTAAAACCCACTTTTGCAAACTTTATAAAAGAAACGCCTTTCCTAACTTCGCGATTTTCGGCTGAGGAATGCTTTTTGGAAAGTTTTATGTTTCAACGCTTTACTTCATTTGCAATTTCGAGCTAAAAGGCCCTATTGAAAAGTTCATAAAAATGACGCTCTACTTCATTTTTTGGGCTGAGAAGCCACTTTGTGAAGTTTTTTAAAGTTAAAACGCTTTACCAATTTCGCGATATTCTTATTTTTTATATTTTCGGCCATTTTGGAAAGTTTTTAAAAAACACCTTACTTATTTTCGGGGTACGAGGGCATTTTGCAAAGTTTATAAGTTAAGCATTTTACATCACACGATTTTTCGCCCTGGAAGGGTCTTTTGCAAATTTAAAAATAAGTTAAGCGTTTTTGCATCATTTTCGCATTTTTGGGCTGAAAGCCCTTTTTGCAAACCTTACAAAAAAACGCACCCTACTTATTTTTTCGCGATTTTGGGCTGTTTGGTATTCTGCGCGAATTTACGCTTTGCAATTTTTCAGGATTTTGAGCCATTTTGAAAATCGGCATGAAAGGTATTTTTGAGAGTTTTAATGGTTTTTGGCTTAAAGGGAGATTTCGGGCGACTTTAGTTTCTCTTCCTATTTCCACGGCTTCGGGTAAAGATGACCTTGCAAACTTCGAATTTCGGCCTGTAAGCTTCGTTGTGTTTTTGCGATTTCAGCCTGAGTGGCCATTTTCCCCCCCTACTGCGCGATTTCGTCTTTCCACGTCACTTTCGGCCGATTGCAACTACGGCGGGGGGTCTCCGTTAAGGACGGGGCGAGGCGTGCATAACGCACAACAAATGGTGACTTGGCTGGGAAATGTTCCCGATCATTTCAAGGATGACTATCCGGATCGAACCCCAAAATCTTTGGTATATACCCCACAAAACAACCCAAATGACAAAAGACAGATTCAAGGTAAAAATGAGGTCGCAAACTGAATTGTCACCAAACTTGAGAATCAAGTGTGTGCAGTGAAGTCCATTCCAGCTTAAAGAGAGTTGAAATATCATTATTCAGTTAATGTAAGCTATGTAGAGCGACTCTAACTCCAAAAGCAACCTGGATAGAGCCCCACTTCCAACAAGCCTCTATAGCCCAGGCAAAGTTATCGCCTGTAAGCTCACAGAGATTGCTTTGTTTCTGATAAATTTTCTTTTGAATACCGGGAGAGGTGTCTGTACTCCCAAAGCCAAGCATTTGATATTTCTTTGCTTTTCAATTTCTTTTCTCTTTGATTTTCACCTTTTACATTGCTTGATAAGCAGTGAAGCCTACGTGGGATTGAGCATTGCAGTGGTCGCTGAAGTAGAGCTTCAGATTTTCACTTGCAATGACTTCGCTTTGATAAAACGACAAACTTAGGCAATTTTAAGCGTTTAAAAGTCCAGTGATCACAACGTTGGTGAGAAGACGCAGTAAGCAACTAAATTTTTTAGAATGACTAAGACTTTAGACCAAATGAGCTGACTATAGGGGCAACTGTCAATTAGATGCTCTACCAAAGTCGGCATCCAAGAAACGGACCAGCAAAAATCTTGATCTTGTATGCCAATGCTGGGAAAAACAAACATACCCTTACAAAAACTGACAAGGAGACAACCCCTTCCGAAAGGACACCTACACTACGGCAAAGCAAACTAAACTAAAGCAGCAAAATAGGGAAACTAAACTAAAAATATAAAACGAACTACAACAACAAAAAAAACCTAACTAACTATGTACAGGAAGAGACCGACTGTACAAAATGCAGACTATATACATGCGTTCTCGACCCAGGGTGATTTTTCAGCATGTGCAACAGTAACAGGGCAGTGGGAATAGTTCTCAGTCTGGCTTGTTTGTCTTTGTACTCTGAAAAGAAAATTTTTCGGTTGGCCACTCTCAGGCTTAACCAAGACCTCAGGCAAAATTATCAGTTGGGGAAGTTCATTAGGTCCATGATTAATCCATTTACAGGTTGCTTTCTTAGAATATTCAAAATCAAATGGAAAATTTTCAGAAGTAACAGCAGGAGGGAAAGAAACAAACTGGTGAGTTTTTGAGTCATGCGGGGTGTCGTGCGGCGGAAGATCTTTAGTAGCTTATCAGGAGGTCGTCATTGGTGGTGCAACATCTCAATAGCGTCCGGTGTGTGCAAATCAACTTCGAATTCCACATTAGGTTGCGCCAGCTGAAAATCAGTCTTGAAACCGAACTCGAACTCAGGAAAGAGGGGTCCATCATCTGCCGGTGTATCTTCATATTGTGTGAACAATGCTGCCTTGGGCACCTCTGTTAGCACGTCTTCAAACAATAGGGACTCTTTGATTGATTGATCCTCAAAAATGTCCTTGACGGACTCCTGGACCGCATCGTCTATTGGCAGGGCTGCTGCATACTGCTCTTCAACTTGTCGCTGATTCATAAAGCTCACTTGATCGTTCACTTGAACACTGTTGTCATCAGTTGCAGGGATAATAAATTCATCTGCTGCCTTAGTCTGATTAACTGGTTCATCTTGCCCAACACTTGATAGCTCCATCTTAATATCATTAGGAAATGCGGTCCTGCATTGATTTCGCGTTCATCTATACTCGCCTGCAGCAAGGTAGGCACTCCATTCTTTGCTGGTGATGGGCTCCTTTGGTTCCTCCGGCAGTCCAAACTGGGCTTTGACTTGACTGACTGCCTCCATGCATAGCGAGCAAGTGAATTCTGAATGTGGGGTGCGGTGAATTCTGCACCACCAAGGTGACATGTTCTCCAAGCATAACTCCCCCTCGAGACCGAGCGGGTTCTCAATCTGATCCTTAAATCTTGTAAACTCCTCAATGCTGGACGAAGGATTGGGGATATCTGATTCTATGAATTTCTTTGGTTTGGGGATCTCCTAAAAGAACATCTGCCCCTATAATGCGAGCTCAACCCTTGACAAAAATGTCAAGCAATTCAGTTCATCGTGCGCAGTGGTGCCATGAATTCTGCAGTGAGCTGCAAATGTGAACTCGGACAGCCGCTTGGGATATAGCTGCAAATTCAACCTCTGCTTGAATCGGAAAACGTCGGATTGCGGACAATCTTCATGAAATGGCTGACTCAACATACTGACTCAGAAATATTTTTGGTATTTTTCAGATTTTCTGATTTTTTTGGCTTTTCTGGTTTAATAGGGATCTTGCATATCCCAGATATAGCATTGGAAAGGTCGATTAGACTCAACTTGCTGCAAGGAACTTGATAGGTGCCCTTCCTCTAGTGCCAATTCTGTTGACGTGTCTAAAGTCGCGAAACTATGACTTCATCCGGCCAACGCAAAATAGAAATGCTAAGAATCCTATCCTCTCTTGAGATAAGGAAATCCCTAATGCTATTTCAGTGGATCAATGGGGATGACCTCAAGGTTTCGATTGTTAGGTCTTGATTGCAGGATTGCTCAGTGGTTGATGTGATTTGTTGGGAGCACAAGGTGTCTTACGATTTTGCAATTAGCTGGTTTGCTACGATTCTCGGATTGCGAAATAAAATGAAAAGGGAAGGGATAGAAGATCTAAAACTAACAAGACTGGTATGCGGGTAGACGGATTCTACATAACCAATTCCTGCTTGGCCAGAATGGCTCACAACCTCGTAGGAACAGTGCAATCTTAAAAGGGACTTGGAAGATTTTCAGACTGCAAACGCACGGCTAAGCACCTAATTATGGCGCAGCTCAGATGGACACCTGCAATTGAACTAAGCACATTTCAAAACCTCAGTTTAACCATACAAAAGGATACACAATCAATATATCCTCAATGGTATGAGCCTGAATCTATCAAATACCTGCACACCCAAAACAAAAAGATCTATCTAAAATGCTGAAAGAAACCATGCAAACAGGATGAAAAGAAGACAATAAACACCAAATCAATGTCTATATATTGATTTCAGCTGCCTATTACAACAATTTCTGTAGCATCTCTATGCTATTGCTCTAATCTAACCTATTCTAACATTCTAACCACCAAAATTCTAGCCCCTTACAAAAGAGAGGCCTCTGCCTTTTACAGATCTTTGCAATATGAATCAGAGGCTAGGATAAACTGCATCCAAGGGCTGCAACCTACCATCTAGAAGTTGGCAGCTTTAACTCATGCCCACTAAACTCTCAATCATCCACCCAACTACTATCCCAACTACCCACAACTGTTTGACTTTAATTTGGGTCTATTCGGTAATTGGACATAACTGACTTGTGTCCCCACTGTCTTAAAATATCTTGCGCGAGACCCACAAACAGTTTTAAAATAAAACAGTCTCAGTTTTTTAGAAACTGAACTTTTGGAATGAAATCTAGTTGTGTATTTCTCAAGAATGCATACTTGTTGTACTCGGAGGGATCTTTGGTCTTTGGTCTCGGTGGTGGACTTTAGCTTGTCGTCCAGCGGCACGCTGCCCAATGCTTGCTTCAGATCTTGTGCTCCTGCAGTGCATTCCTGCATCTTCTTCATCAGCGTTCAGTGCCTGGCTCCTTGACGTTTCAGGCCTTCTCCTGGTTCTTCGGGACGATGCCTTCGACCTGGGAACAATTAATCTTATCTTAATAAATCAATTTGAAAAATTAAAATTAATTTAACAAATATTAAATTTTAATGCCTGGCTCGAGAGGTTCTTTGTGATACGTATCTTTTAAATATCGTCTTTCTCTTCGAATGTGAAATCCGATCCTCGTCCAAGATGTGTGATTTTCACTTTGCTATAAAAAATGGCTAATTTGATTAAAAATCGACATTTTTATTAAAAGGTTGAACTGTAGTGTCTTTTAAATGTGTCCTTTTGATGAGTTTTGACCAGTGTTCCACGGAAACGCGTTTCCCCCCTCCAGGCCAAAGTCCCCTAGTCCCCAAATTTTTTTCCCTTTGTGCCCTCGTAATCCAAATTTCGTGAATTTTAGCCTAAATGGGAGATTAACTAGACACTCTAATCGCCCTCCTTTTCAATTTCTGACTAAAAGGGACTTTGTAAGGCTTTCAAGAATTTTGGGTGTGAAGAAGATTTTGAAAATGTCTTAAGTTAAATGCTTTCCCTTGGTTTATCCATTTTTGGCCTAATGAGGAATTTTGGAAATTTAAAAAAAAAAAAATAATGCCATTTTCACATCATTCTCTATTTTCGAGCTAAAACTCACTGTTGCAAACTTAATGAAAAAAACACCTTTCCTAACTTCGCGATTTTTTGCTGAGGAATGCTTTTTGGAAAGTTTTATGTTTCAAAGCTTACTTCATTTTCCAATTTCGGGCTAAAAGGCCGTTTTGAAAAGTGCGTAAAAATGACGCTCTACATCATTTTTTGGGTTGAGAAGCCACTTTGCAAAGTTTTTTGAAGTTAAAACGCTTTACCAATTTCGCGATATTCTTATTTTTTATATTTTTGGCCAGTTTGCAAAGTTTTTAAAAAACGCCTTATTTTGGAGCTACGAGGGCATTTTGCAAAGTTTATAAGTTAAGCATTTTACATCATGCGATTTGTTGCCCTGGTAGGGTCTTTTACAAACTTTAAAATAATTTAAGCGTTTTTACATCATTTTCTCATTTTCAAGCTAAAAGCCCTTTTTGCAAACCTCACAAAAAAACGCGCCCTACTTATTTTCGCGATTTCGGGCTGTTTGGTATTCTGCGCGAGTTTACGCTTTGCAATTTTTCGGGATTTTGAGCCATTTTGAAAGTCGGCATGAAAGGTATTTTTGAGAGTTTTTAATGGTTTTCGGATTAAAGGGAGATTTTGGGCGACTTTAGTTTCGCTTACTATTTCCGCGACTTCGGGTAAGGATGACCTTGCAAACTTTGAATTTCGGCTTATAATCTCCTCCTTGTTTTCGCGATTTCGGCGGGAGTGGCCATTTCCCCCCCCCCTACTGTGCGATTTGGTCTTTCCACCTCACTTTC
This sequence comes from Cryptomeria japonica, assembly GCF_030272615.1. NCBI lineage: Eukaryota > Viridiplantae > Streptophyta > Pinopsida > Cupressales > Cupressaceae > Cryptomeria > Cryptomeria japonica. The sequence continues at coordinate 684,646,138 of NC_081405.1, read as the reverse complement.
GGCCGATTGCAACTACGGTGGGGGGTCGTCGTCAAGGATGGGGCGAGGTGTGTATAACGCACAACAGGTCCCGTTCAAGATATTTTGAAACAAAGGGACATAGGTCAGTTGTGGACAGTTATGTCTAACTACTAAATTGACTAAATTAAAGCCAAATAGTGGTAGGTAGTTGAGATAGTGGTTGGGTGGATAACTGAGAATTGAGTTGGCATGGGTTAAAGTTGCCATGCTTCTTGAAGGCAGATTAGGGCAATTGGATGCAGTCCATCCTGACCTCTGGTTCAGTTTGTAAAATCTATAAAAGGTAAAGGCCTTTCTTTTGTAAGGGGTTAGATTTTTAGAGAGTTAGATTCTGGTTAGAGTTTTTTTTGTTTGTAGGCAATTAGAATAGGTTAGAGTTTTTTAGAAGATTAAATTTTAGTAGTAGCATAGAGATGCTGCAGAAATTGTTGTAATAGGCAGCTAGAATCAATATAATGGACATTGATTTGGTGTTTATCATCTTGGTTTTAATCTGTTTGCATGGTTTCTTTCAGCAATTTAGATAGATCTTTCTTTTTTTGGGTATGCAGGTATCTGATGGATTCAGGCTCATACCATTGAGGATATGCTGATTGGGTATCCTTGTGTATGGTTAGCTTGAGCCTGTAAATCGTGTTTAGTTCAATTGCAGGTGTTCGTCTAAGCTGCGCCAAAATTGGGTGTTTGGGCATGCACCTGCAGTCTGAAAATCTTCGAAGTCCCCTTGAAGAATGCATCGTTCTTGTGAGGTTGTGAGTTATTCTAGCGAAGCAGGGATTGGTTATGTTGAATATGTCTACTCGCACACCAATCTTGTTAATTTAAGTCTCTTAACCTTTCCCTTTTAATTTTATTCCCCAGTCTGAGAATCGCAGCAGACCAGCTTGTTGCAAAACGTAAGGTCCCTTGTGTTCCCAGCAAAACACATCGACCGTTGAGTTATGCCGCAGTCAGGAACTAACATTTGGAACCTTGAGGTTGTACCCTTTGATTGATTAAAAACAACATTAGGGCTTCCTTATACAAGAGAGGATAGGATACTCGGCGAGTAAATTCTATTGTGCGTTGGCTAGATAGAGTTGTAGCAATTGATTTTAGCCATATCAACACGCCCTTGGGCCTAGGGTAGGGGATATATGGGGCACCTTATCATGCCACCAAGTTCTACCCTAGTTATAGTTGAACCCCCATATAATCATTTTTATGTGCTATAAATGTATATTTTCTTTAGCGCTAGAAATAGAAATATTCTATGAATTATATCTACATTATCTAACTTGGTTGCAGGTTTCCAAGGTAGACTTATATCATCTTATTCTTCGGTAAGGATTATAAGATAAGATAAATTTATTAATGTCCAAGAAAAGACCACATAATATATCTCTAACTATATTATGCCCCTTGTTTCATTTGAATTTGTGAATTTAGGGCAAATTACAAGGTAATCCATAAAAGGGACATTACATGTGACTTAAACTAGGTGGAATTTTGATGCAACTTCTCTAGTTTTCAAACCTTATGTATAACCTTGGATTTGTTGGGCCAACTGAGCATGCACCTTGGCTTTTTAAGTGTAAAATTTTAGTGCTATTGAAACATTCTTTGCATGAGCAGAATTTGAACATAGTCTTGCCATTTTTTTCCTTTTTCTTCTCCTTATGTTCTCCACTCCAAAACCTTCTTTATTCTACTACGTGATGCACTTTGTTATTTCAAAGTTTGCTTGCTGATCTGAAAATCCGCTTCTTGATGTGTTTTTTATGACAGCGTCAAACACAAAATAAAGTTACCAATGGTCACTTCACTCTCTCTTGATCAAAGTTTAACCGTATGCTAAGATTGCGGAAAGGTCAAACGGCTAACTCCAAGGTTCCTTCGTGCAACAGAGGTGACTCAGTTGGCTGATGTGATTGCTGGTAATCCAAGGGGCCTTACATTTTGATCGTTCTTTCACTTCTTTGTTGTGGCTGGAACTCCATCATTAGATGTGGCAATTTTGCGATGCTTTTGCTTCAAAGAGACTGAACTGGAATGAACTGAAAATAAAGGGGAAAGGGTTTAGAAGGATCTAAATCTACTCCTAAGGGCAGTGATATCAATAGGTAGTGCTCTAGTGGACGAACTCCAAATAAACCAATCTCTGCTTCGCCAAGATTAACTACAACTCCGCAAGAACCGGTGCAATCTTCTGAGGATGTTGAAGGATTTTCAAATCGAGAAAGTGCATTTGAATACCCAAAACGACGCAATCCAAACCACTGTCCACAACCGAACTTAGCACAAGTTTAGTGGCTCAGGCTAACTTTACACTGCAACTTACAATCAACAAGATGCAAAAAGTATGAACCATGGAAATTCATCATACACCATTACATTCTCCATTGAAATCAAAGCACTTTATCTAACAACTGAGAAAATAAAATTTTACTCTAAGTGAGGAAGGTGAAACCATGCAAGTTTTGAAAAAATAACTTAAGTGGACACCATCAGAGAACAATGTTTCACTGTTATTATCTCAAAACTTATCGCAACAATTTCATACAAGTCTCCCTCTTGCTACAAATGAGGGGGGTCACCCCTTTATATAGGCCTCAAGCTATGATAACATGCAAACCCTAATTAGGGTTTCCCCAAAAGATTCTCCACTTAAGATGCAACAAGGTGGGAATCAACAATAAATACCCCATAAAGCCCATATACACTTAATTACAATCCTACCAAAAATGGCACCCATAAAGCATTAATTAACCATTACATTCAAAAAGTGCCACTATGCAATGAATGTACCCTCATGCAAAAATCGCCCATGATGCCATAAATGCACCATCATCTCCTAAACGTGACGACTTCATGCAAAAAGAATCTGCCATAATGCCTTAAATGTGACGGCTACATGTGAAAGATGCTCCATTAATTCTTCATGCCTTGACGCTACTGCCACTTGGCAAGAAACCCCTGGAGAGAGAAAACTTCAGGAGAGAAAGATTTGATCCATGAAGAATTTTCTTGAAGTTTTTCGAACATTCCTTTCTATGGAGGAGATTTTTAATGATTTTCCACCATCTCCTATTTTTTAAGGAAAATTTCCAAATTAGGGTTCCACGGTCAAGGAGAGAGAAATTCGGATGATTCTTGATGCCTGAGAAGGGATTTTTCAAATTTTTTTTTTGGGGGGGGGGGGAATTTCTTGTTCAATTCATCCTTGATTTCTTCTTTGCCTTAGAAATAGTTTTTTCCACCTTCAATTCATCCTGACGTGGAATTCATGTTGTGAAGGAATTTTCCTTTGGAAAGAAATTTGCTCCTTACCCCTGAGGAAGGAAATTCTTCATGCTTTAGCCAATTTTCATGATTTCCAAGAACTATGTCCTGAAGGAAGAAATTTCAAACACTTAGTCAATTGTTCCACTTTCTTGGAATTTCTTCTTCTTGGGCGCAATTTGTCATGACCCCTCCTTGACCGTTATATATATCCTAAATGAAACAATTATTATTAATTTAATATATTAATTACCGACAAAAGATGATTTAAGATTTATTTATATATTAAATATTATTATTTTTTATTAATACTTATTACTAATATTCCTTTTTATTAATATTTATTACTAATATTCCTTTTTATTAATATTTATTATTACTAAATGAAGTTTGATGAGAATGTTGCTTAATAGTCTGAGCATATGGAATGGGAAGTGTGCTGTTGATGACCATAGCTAATAGTTGCACTTTGATATGATGAATTCGAAGACCAAGTAAAAAGTGACCGACCATGTTTGAAGACACATACTCATGTCATATGCTAATCAAGTTGACTAACTTTATTGGCGTAGAAGCCCCGGTGTAAAGAATGTATGACTATATTCAAAATCTGACAGTATATGAATATATTATTCGCTGAAGTTATCCATTGAAGATTTCCGCTTTTGTTGAAGATTTTCGAAGAGACTTTCTGATGACTCATTCCTTGGAAAGCTATAATCCTTTATCGAAGCTTATAGTGTATAAATGAAATATCAATTCTAATCTTGCTTGATTTAAAATTTCCGTGAAGCATTACATTCTGGAGTCTCCTATGAGTTTAGCGATTATATCTGGAGAAAGTTAACAATCAAACATAGCATTAACTAATATTCGGCAATAACTAAGGACATAAAGAAATGATAAGACTATGATTATATTTAACGAAGGGTCACACTGAATGGATGATTCGATACAATCTTTCTATGAAAGGTTACATGTGATATGAATATAAAGGAATTTAAAAATATTTTTGGAAGGAGGAAAAAAAAAGAAAGGTGAAAAGGTAATGGTTTATTTTTCTGAGTTTTGAACAGACTTTGGAGAAATTCGGAGGGAATATAAAGTAAAAGAGAAATAAATATACCCTGGCAAGTCATCGTAAGTTACAGGCAGTAACATCCTTGTTCTAGGTGGTATGCATGGGATGTGCTTAATATGTATGCTTAATATATGAAGCACATTAACGTTCTTACACATAATTTAATAATAATATAGTAATAGAATGATTATAATATTTTATAAGAATAGGTAATTGATAAATAGATAACTAATAGACATATAAATGATTTATAATATAATATAGTTCATTTATGATAAAATCAGAATAAATATTATATATAAACAAATAATGTCTTAATCAGACACAAATTAAAATAATAGATTGTAAATATGAAAGAGCTAATTAGATAATGAACAGTAAGAAGAATTATGAAAAACAAGACTAATTACCTAGTATAGGGGATGAACAATTTAATAATTGATAATCCGATTGAATTATGGAATGTCCCTGGTTTGGTTCATGTTTAAGATGGATTTACTTCCTAATCAGTCTAGTTTAAGTCATAAGAACATGGAAATAGATTAATTATGGTTAAATCAGGGTTAAACTTAGGAGGGGACATTACACAATTCTTCCCCGAGAAAGGAATTTTTTTTAATTTTTAATTTTTCTTCCCGAACCTTGATTGTTTTTGTCTTGTTTCCAACCTTGGGCACATTTTGGAACTGGAGAAGAAATTCTGGAAATTTGTTCCTTAGGAAGGAATTTTTGTGCTCTTTGGATTCATCATGTCCGCAGGGAGCTTTTGTACCAACTTTTCACATCTCCTATTTTTTAGTAACTTTCCTAAAATTTAGGTCCCGGGTCCAGGAGATAGAAAATTCTACTATGAATCCAAATCTGCAAAAAAATTGTAATTCAGATGAGATTTGGTGTCTAAAAATGGATTTTTTAAAGATTTTCCTGAGGGGATTTTCTGCTTTTTCAATCTATTCCTAACCTTCAATTTCCTCCTTGACCCTTGGATTTTCATGCCTTAGACAAATTTTCAGTTTTCCACCTTAGGCATGGAATTTCATCATTTCCATGATTCTTTTTGACTTAGCCATTTCAGCATTCTTCCTTGGCCAGGGCGCAATTCCTCAAGGAGAGAGCAATTCATGATTTTTTACATTTTCCATGTATTCTTCATTTTGGCGCCCCTTCACAGTGCTTGGGCGGATTTTGACCATGAAGGAGGAATTCACACTTCTTCCATTCCTCCTTGACTTCTTCATTTTGGCCCCCTCTTGAGGAGTAGGGCGGATTTTTGCACAAGGGGAGTGTGATAACCCCTACGGTATCGTGAGATGTAAAATCACTTGCGGGTTTAAGGATATTGTAAAGGAATAAATTAAAATAAATAATCTAAAGGAAATATATTTAATTTATTTAATAAAGGGAATGTTATTTAAATATTTAATATTTCAATGGAAAGGTATTTAAATATATTCTTGATATGTAATATCGAATATATTTAAAAGAAATGTATATATTTAAAAAAAAGGAAATTATATTTTTTTGAAATGTAACTAATATTTAATATATTAAAAAGAAATAATATACTAAATGAAATGCAATTAATAATTAAAAAGAAATATTATAATATATGAAATGCAATTAACATTTATATTTTATATATTAATATTTAACTTGAAAGGGGGGAACGAGGTATCCCAAACGGGCTGGGTTACCTCCGCACGAAGTGGTGCGTAGGTAACCGCAGCCTAGGCTACGGTTACCTCCGCACCCCTTCATGCGGAAGGGGCCGTGGAGGGACACAACCCCTCACGGGTTATAAAGAGAGGCAGTGGTCAAAGGAGGAAGAGAGGAGAGGGGACTGCAGGGAAAAGGAAGGAGGTCAGCAGACAGCAAGGTAAGAATCCTGCCCTATATTAAATAAAAGGTATAGTATATGAAAGGTTTTTATTATTACTAATATTAATAGGTAGTATTAAGGGTAAAGGCTCATTAATATTAGTTAGTATTAATTAATGAACAATGGGTAATGGGTAAGGACCATTGATAGGTAATGTTCATGGTCGTCTAGTGAATATTTATACACATCATAAGGTATAGTATTCACTAGTCATAAAATAGGGATAAAATGTAATCTTGTAAATGTTATATACATAAGTTGCATATCAAGAAGGATTATGAATACAAGGTATTTTAAGAAACATATTGCAAAATGTGAAGGATGAAAAATCATGTTGACATATATATATAAATTAATTAAAGAATGCATTAAGAATTCATGTTAACATAAAGGATCGTTTATGAACTGAAAATGTTATGCAAATACATGGCTTGGTTGATTCAAACTCAACCAAGAAGAGAAGGATCGGGTCAATCCCCTTTGAGGACTTGGATGATGGACGCATCATCCAAGACAAGGAAAGGCAAGGGTCTTCCTTGGCTGGCTTGGGTGTAAGAGGTTATACCCAAGACAGGACTCAAAGGTCGGACCGATCCCCTCTGTGGACTTGGATGATGAAGGCATCACCCAAGGCAAGGAAAGGCAAGGGTCTTCCTTGGAGGGCTTGGGACCAAGGGGTTCCAAGAAGGTGAGCCTCACGGTCACCTAAGGGCATACTTACGTATGGCATTGTATCCTTTTTTTTAGATGAGAATTATGATTATGTTAATTGAGCATTGAAGTTAGATTGCAATTTGGATTACTTATATATGTATATATATGTTTGTTATGTTCTAACAATCTATTTTGTAGGTTAATGATCTCTAACTAGTAGGGACATTACAAGGAGGAATTCATGATTTGCTTTCTTCTTCTTGACTTAGGTGAATTTCTGAGCTTTTTCCGGATCAAGCTACCATATATGGAGTTGAGGTGATTTCCCGAAGACAAATTTCTCGAGCTTTCCACTTCACGAATGGGCTTCCAATACTTAGCCAATTTTGACTGATTCTATCTGCTTTTCAAACCTTCTAGATTTAGAAGTAGTTGTGAATGCTTGATCTTCATTGCCTGGCTGAATGGTCCTGTCGGAAATAAACTTTCCAAAAAAGAGAAACTTTCAGAACGTCAGCGTTAGACCCCAAAACAGGATACAAGAATGACTTCCTATAAACAAAAATTACTAAAAATAGTAAGTTCGATTTTTGGTAAAATGAAGACATTTCGAGGCTTAGTAAAATCCCTAAAAAATAGAAACTTTCTAAAATTAGAAAGTTGCTCCGTTTTTGCTCAAATTTTACCGGGAGGCTCCTTGAAGGGTCCTGATTCTAGGTCCATGTTCATTTTTTCCAAACCCTAGCAGAAATCCCTAAAATCTAGGACTAAATGTAGAAACCCTAAAATTGACGAAACAGGCCCTAGACTTCACCAAAATCACTCAAACGAAAAGCAGACTTGACCAATTCAACCCCCCAAACACCTGCAAAGCAAAGAGATTGGAGAGCCTGCTGCGAAAAGACCCAAAAAAAACAAAGCCAAAAGACCGCGAGGGCCTAAAAAGTAGGGGGTCCCCATTTGCCATGGGGCAATGTGTGAAAAGGTCACAACACTGTTGTTTTGTTGTTTTGGTTTTGTTTTTTTTGAAAATGGCAAATGGATGTGAAGAAACAATGATTGGTACCATACATATATAATTTTATTCACCCTAGTCTAAAACCAATCAGCCCTAAACTAAACCCCTACAATGGTAGGTATTACCTAAACATGGAAATTTTGCATTCTATTTGAAAAATATCAAGGGTCTAACACAAAGAAAGTGATCAATGCTACTGTAAAATTCAAAATAATCATTGTAAATGAACAAATCATGTTAAAGCAACCAAATAGAATGTTTTGGCAGTAGCACTTATCAATCTATTGACACACTAAACAAAACAGTCGAAATGGAGCAACCAAGTTAAACGTCTAAACAATCAACAAAATGGCCCCAATGCAATCAACTCTTGCCATGTTTAAAATAGTGAGTTATCACCTCATCTGATCAACAAGAATAATTTGTGTGACTTGATTTTGGATCATATAGTTTCTAATTTAACTTACCTTGATTGTAAAAATATTTCAATGCTTGATGATCTATATACAATTCAAGTTCCCTACATAACAAATAATGTCTCGAGCTCTTCAATTTCTGAACTGTGACATCAATCTTTTAATCATAAATTGATTATTTTCTCTATACAACATTCAACTTTTCACCGAAGTATGCTACAAGTATTTGTTTTTGACTTGATAGTTCTTCAACTATTGTGCCACTTGTATCGTGATCAACTTGGAATATCTTATCAAATTTGGCAATGCTAACACTGGCTATTTAGTAACCTGCTTCTTTGCTTCTTCAATAATTTAAAATTTCTATTTGTTGCAATATTTTATCTAAACTCCTCTTTTATGTTCTCTCATTGTCTTAGTTATTGACACACAAATACCACTTAAGCTTTCTTAGGAATTTCATATAAAAATAGCCAATTAGTGAAAACTTATTACCTTGAAATACTCTCCGATGTGTTGATGTGTTTTTTATGCACTATCCAACATAGATAAAATACTAAGTATTCTATTCTCTCTTGAACAAAGACCTCTTGGATGCTAAACTATGTGATCAAACGAGACAACTCCAAGGTTCCGGTAGTCAGGTCTTGACTTTTTACATGGATAGACTCAGTGTGTTTGATGTGATATTGCTGGAATCATAAGGGGACTTACGTTGTACATGGATGCTGTTGGAACTTGAAGACTTACTTAACTTGGAAAACAAATTGCAAAAGGAATCAAGGGTTTAGGAAGACTGTGCTACTCCTAAGATCAATGATGATGATGAATGTTACTCGGACAGACAAACTCGTTCAAACCAAGATTTGCTTCGCCATGACAACAACACCTATGGAAACTTGATGAAATCTTTTAAGGAAAACTGAAGATTTTCACATTGCAAATACATCACCGAAATACCTGTTGTGACCATTTCACACATCGCCCCATCGCAAATGGGGACCCCCTCTTTTTGCTTGTTTTTCGCTCGTTTTCGCTTTCGTTTTTAGGGTTTTGTTAGTCAGTTAGTTGTCTAGATTTAGGGCCAAGCCTTAGGGTTTTAAATTTTGCCTTTTCAAGCCAAAATCCAGTCGTTTTTGAGAGCTTTTGAGCTTCCTTTTCTAGAATGCAAATTTTGAATGCAATGATTTCGCCAAAATGGTCTAATTTTCAATTGGAATGTTCATGCAGGGCTTAAATTTGTCTAAGTATTGACCGTCAATGTGAATTTCTGTCCGATTGAATATTTTGACCAAATTTTGACTTTTTTGAATTTTGATCCTGGGCATTGGAATTGATTTGTTTTCGCCTCGTGAAGTGTTAAAATGTGAAAAATCTTGTTATTTTGGCCTGTAGGAGCAAAATCGCTCCTGTCCCTCAGTGAAGGACGGGAGCTCATTTTCAAATACCTCATCGTCCTTGCAGAGTCTAGACAAATTTTACGTTTGAAGTGATGGAGAACGACGAGATCTTTCTATTGAATATAAATTGAAGATTTTTATGAGCACAGAAATGCCTCCAGGAGGAAAATCGCTCCTGTCCCTCAGTGAAGGACCGGAGCTACAATTCAAATTTCGCCTTGTCCTTGCAAGATTTCGAAAGCTTAATGATTTGAGGACGTCCAAGGGAGGATGCTTTGCCAAATGAATATAATTTGATATGCAAAAACGAAGGAGAATGACCTATATTGACCAAATCACTCCTGTCCCTCTCCAAGGGACCAGGGCGAGGTACCTTGTAGCTCTCGTCCCTCTCCCAGGGACCAGAGCGATTTCCTTCATTTTGCAAAATCCAGACAAGGGTCAAGGCAAGTTTACGTTCAAAAACAAGGGAAAACATGAGATGAACGCGTTGAATATAAATTGAAGATTTTTTGGACGTCCATAACAGTGTTGAATGCCTAGTTCGCTCCTGTCCCTCAGGAAGGGACCAGAGCGATTTTTGATATAATTGCTTTTCTTGCAAGGTTACAAACAATGTCAAGGCATGAACGAATAGAGTGAAGAAGGACGAGTCCGTTGAATATAAACTTGGGACCTGGCAAAGTGAAATGAAGACCACAAGAGCAAGTTCGCTCCTGTCCCTCTCCAAGGGACCAGGGCGATACAATGGTGATGATACTTCCTACGCAAGTTCAAGGTCGTTCCTCCAAAGTTCAAGGTCGACACAAGTCAAGACAAGATGGCGAGGGACATTTCAAGGCGTCTTCATCATGCGCAAACACTCAAAGGACGTTAAAATGAAGAATTTGACACCCTAAAACCTTAAGATCGCTCCTGTCCCTCAGGAAGGGACCAGGGCGATGTTAGATGTATTGGCCATTTCATGCAAAATTTACGTAAGGACAAGATGTTGCAATATTCTAGAGGATCCATGGTATGATAAAAAGATGATAAACAAGAGTTTTGAACGTCCAAACATTATTAATCAAGCTAAGGAGTCTATATCGCTCCTGTCCTTCGGACAAGGACCAAAGCGATTATTGCAAAAACACTCATACTCCTTCAAAGGCAAGTCAAGGCGAGGATGGACGAGGTAAAGGACGTTATTTCGAAGGCAATAAACAATGAACCAAGGTTAAACGTTACCAACTTGAGCTCAAAATGGAGAAAAAACATGGATCGCTCCTGTCCCTCTCCAAGGGACAAGGGCGATGATCCTTATAACATCAAAGGTACCTTGCAAAAGCAAGTGGGACGTGCGTGGAATGGACAAGCAATGATATTATTCGCCTTACAATGGAAGTTCGAAGGTCAAAGATACAAGATGAACGTGAAGACATGGAGATCGCTCCTGTCCCTCTCCAAGGGACAAGGGCGATGTTAGGCAAAACACATGATATTCTTTGAAAATCACGATAAGACAAGGACGCACAAGGTTTTAAATGGCATTTGGAAGATGATACAAGGAAAGGATCGTACCAAAATGGAGAATTTCAAGCAAAAACCTTAGGATCGCTCCTGTCCCTCTCCAAGGGACTAGGGCGATAATGGTCATGAGATGCACTTGCTCGCACAAGAAAGAAATTCAAATTCGAAGGACCACCAGATGATCGATTTGGAACGTGGAAATGAAGGAGTTGAACGTTGAAAACGCAAGAATCAGGACCAAAATCATGGATCGCTCCTGTCCCTCTCCAAGGGACCAGAGCGATGAGGTATGTCCCTTTATTTTCATATTTTTGGTGCCAAATTAAACAATTCAAATTTCCTTAAATGCTAAATCGATTTAAAATTTGAAAATCTTATTTATTTAGCATTTAATATGGCGTTAAACATTTATTAATTATTTTGCCTTTATTAGAATCGAAATTTGCAAATTAAAAAACGCAAGGCATTAATAATTAATTAATTAATTAATATAAAATCGATTTCAAGTGCTCATTTAAGGAGGTCGGCCTTCTTATTGCAAATCATTTAAAATTATTTTTAAAAAGTGTTTTTTATCTCCAAGTCGGCCTAAGGGATAAATCGATTGCAAGCGCTATATAAGGGGAGTGGAATTATCATTTTCTACATCATTATTTTACCTTTCTACATGCGAATTGAGGAAGACGAAGGAAAGTGCTAAGTGTGTTCAAAAGGTGGTGCGATTTCAAACCAAAGGTGGCGCTAGTATCATCTTGGGTGGAGTGCGAATTGCGTTGAAGACCAAAGGTGGTGCGAGTTTTATTCATCCAAAGGTGGCGCTTAGTTATCAAAAGGTGGTGCGAATTTGAAGACCACACCAAAGGCGAACTTGAAGATCCATTTGAGACCACGTCCAAGGCGATAATTGAAGATCACGTTCTCTCCAGAGGTGGCGAAGTCAATTTTGAGGAGATCATATTGAAGATTACTTTATACCTCAATTTTGCCTAGGCAAATTTTGTTTTTGCATTCTAGAGTTAGCTCTCTATCGAGGTATGGCGAGTTAATTGTTATTGCTTTATTCATTCATCGTCATATTTCAAATTTCAAATTTTGAATTTTTGAATCTCTTGGCTCAATCGTTGTATTTTAGGAAATGATAACTCCAGAGACTTATCATGAGGTTTCCTAAAATTTATCTCTCTTATTTACGTTATTTATTGCAAAATCTATTTCTTATAATGAAATGTTGTGTAGGTATGGCGACCCCAAAGGCGGGAGCATCCACCAGCCGCTCGGCTCTCATGAAAGAAGATCAGAAGACCGAAGAAGTGGAGACCAAGATCGTGTCTAAGTGGAGCAACACTGGAGATACAAACTTGGGGAACTTTAGCACGAAGAAGTTCCGAGAGGTCCCTTACATTGGCAAGCCATCACCTGTCGCCCGGAGAATAATAGAGAGTGGCATCATTAAGGCGGCCGGTTTTCCTCCAGCTATTCAGTGCCACGAGTTGATGATCGAGTGTGCCCGTCATTACAATCCACAGTCCAGGACAATTGTGTCCAACGAAGGAAACACTTTGGCGTACCTTTCAGAGGAAGCTATAAGTGAAGCCTTCCATCTTCCAGAGCACAGGGACATGATATACAAGAGCATTGAAGGAGCCAGATCAGTGTACGATGATGATCCAGATGCTTGCCTAAGCATAATCAACAAGAACTGGCTACTCAAGAGTCGTCCCCGTCTGAGCAAAGTACCGAACACACCACACAGGATTGATTTCCAAGAGGAGTACAGAGATTTGATTACCATGCTCAACAGAGTTACAGGAGCACCTCATGCCTTCTATTTTGAGAAGTGGATGTTTTACTTCATCCAGGTGATTGTTCAAGGAAAGGGTACGATACATTGGGCTAGGATAATTAGCCATTGCTTAGACGTACAGTTGAGAAGACTCAGGGCTACTAAGTCCTTCCACATGAGTTCATACGTCATCTATGCCTTAATTAGGAGCGTTGAGTACGCAGGACTACCTCACAGAGGAGTGATTGGAAGAGGACCCGGCGAGGTCAGAGCTTGTGAATCCTATACCTACTTGCATCATCCACCAGGGAAGAACTACAAGTTAGTCAATGATACTTTCACGATGAACATCACAAGGACGTTGCAAGGAGGGATTCACAACAGATTATCTCAGGATGCCCAGGAATTCATCAAGAGGTACGGTGCTTGGTTCATTCAGTTTCCCAAGTTCACTTACATTAGAGTGCATGGATGTCCTTTACCTCCATACATGTTGCCCAGGTACCCGACAGATAGAATTGTGTTACTTGAAGTAACAAGGCAGTTGGCAGCATATGTGAAGGCATTCAGACACAGACATCAGAATGGAGTTCAGGTACCTATTATTTTGGGTAATTCAGTTGAGGTATGTCCTAATGTTTTAGCCATGGATGACGCAGAGAAGGAGTTAGCCTTGTATCCTTTTTCATCTTTTGCTTGGAAGAATAGTTTTGATCCGCATGGACATTTAGAGGAGACGGTCGGTAGAAGATTTAGACATGAGTACCAAATTGAAGATTTTATGATGAATCTCCTAGATGATCTCGAAGTGAAACGAAAGATACATTCTAGATTGCCTTTGGATTTCATCAGGAAATGTAAGATTTACAGAGTGGCCGACCAAGCTCAGGACAACGGCAGGCACATCCAATCTTCATATGATAGAGAAAGTAAAACAATTAGTTTGAATTGGAATGAGCCCGAGGCCGTGGATTTAGATGATTTGATGGCACCAGTCTTGTCTTGTACTCGCAGATGGGTAGACGTTCAGCATCAGAAGTTGAGAGAACAAGGCATAGCCATGTCTTTTACTTTGGAAGAAAAACCAGCCGAAGGTGGAGCCAGTGTTAGTGAAGGCAATCCTAATCCTAGGAATTCAGGTGAAGGTAACCTTCGATGTGCCAGTGAGGGCAATCTCCATTCGAGAGGTTCGAAGAGAAAGGAAAGATCAGAAAAGAAAGAGTCTTCCAAGAAAAAGCAAGGTGCCAACAAAGATCAAATACCAGGTACTTCTTCCAGACCAGAAGATAGAACAGTTCGAGTGGAAGAGTCCATGGAATCGATGGTACAGAATGATAGACAGGAGGAAGGACAGGCACAGCATGTTTCGTCAGATGGATCTCTCCAAGACTATGATTTAGATAATGATAATGAAGTAACATCTCCTCCCAGACAAGAAGAAATAGTACATAAAGAAATTCAAGTTCAAGAGACAAGATCAAATATCCCAGATTGGTTGAAGGAAAGATTGACTAAGGTGATCGTAATTGAGGACGAGGACAGTGCAATTGATTTGGAGAGCCTTGTTGGACGTTCACATATGACAACAGAGAAGAAGAAGGCTACAAAGATGTCCAAGATGATTCGAGATGAGACTGGATCTAGAAAACTGCAGATAGCTACACCGGCAGCAGACAAATATGAGGGTGAGATCCTAGCAGAAGACTATCATATACAGACTATTGAGTTAGGACCATCCACAGCAGAGCAGACTTTAGATGATGCCACCGACACATTTGAGGCATTGAAGGACAAGCTTAGAGAAGAAGTGGAAAAGAATAGAAAGCTTGAAAGAGAGGTCGGTGCATGGAGGACGTATTTCAGTCACATCAATGAACCTTTGGGACGTCAGGATCCAGTTAGATCACCATTGCAGGCATTGCCCCTTCAATCAATCAATGAAGCAGAAAGATTCAGGAACCTGGTCCAGCGTACATGTGGTTGGATGGATAGATCTCACACGGTGGCCATTGAGTTTGTTACAAGGATGTCGAAGATCACCCACCAGGCTATCCAAGTTCTTGAGATTATTCACAGATTGATGGCAACAGTAGCTGCGTTTGCCCATACCAAGGACGTTGTCATCCCTGTCTTGAAAGTTATAAGACACACATCCAGAAGAATTTTAACACAAGAGAGGATCTTAGAAGGTGATTCTCACAGTTTGTTTCAGTGGTCAACCTTACTCCATATAAAGAGTGTTCTCTTTGAGGACATCAGTGTTAGATGTAGTCAAGTTGAGGAGGTGATCAATCCGATCCAAGACAGAGTATTTGAGGTACTTCGTACCATTCTTGGCAGAAGGATCGAGGTCGAGACAGATGTGGATTTACAAGAATTTGAGGATAGAATCAAGATCATCTTTCGCAAGGACGCAGATGTTACAGATGAGCAGTATGATCAGATGTATGCCACCATGCTCCTGATTGATAGAACAAAGGAACTTGAACCTACTTGGGACACAGCTCTTCTAGATGCATTTGATCAGGTTATCCACTTAGAAGAGAGTATCAAGAATCTTCCCGAGATTCCAAGCACAGAAATCGAAGGAATCGTGACGAAATTCATTGCATATGCTAAGAAAGAGAATTGGAAAGGGAATAAGATTCTAGATGAAAGGTTGTTACAGATGACATGACATCTTATTTCTCATTGGTTGATACCTCCTAGATTTTTGTGCCAAATTTAATATTTGGCTATGTATTTAATGTTGTTCAGTAAAAAGGAGGTCATTTGTAACAAACCCTAATTAGGGTTTAGGTGTCATGATCTTGTCCATTGATTTACTTTCAATCTGGACCTTTCATTGTAACTGGGGATGCTATTTATACCCCCATTTTTCATTTCATTTGGTAATAGTGAATAGTGTAAGAGATAATAGTTGATGTAATAGAGAGATTAGAGTTAGAAGCAATTTTTATTTTGTAGCAAGATTGAGTCTTGAAGAGAGAAATTCAAGCAATTGTTGTATATGATGACTTGGAAATCAATAAAATATTGAAGTTATGGTGTTTTGTTGCAAATTTCTTAAGTTATCTTCATGGTTGTTGGATGTACTTGAATCACGCTCAATCAAAGTAGTTTGTTAATTTGAAAGGCTAAGTGTGAGATTTGATATTTGGTGGGATTCGCAATCCAAACCACTAGCTTCTTGCTGATTGTAGGAACGCCTTGCGTGGTCGACTGGAAAACACTTTGCATCCTTAACCTTCAAGCATTTTTGTATCTAGGATATGTACCTTCATAGTAGTGTCCTTGGTCTTTGATGCATTGAACACCATTATTACCTTAGAAGATCGCACTAATTTCAATTGAGTTGTTATCTTATGGCAAAATTGAAGTTGGTTGAGTCTTGCCAAATCTCATTCATGCTAAGTCGTTCATAGGGTTAGGCTAGATTAGACTTCCTTAAACCCTATCCTTTTGCTTTTTTTGAAAGTTCCTTTTAGTTTAGTAAAATCTTCGAGCCTTTGGAATCCGTAAGACGCCTTGGAGGAAACAGCAAATCACATCATACCACTAAAAAAGCTTGTCCACACGTGGAGACCCCACTAAAAGAACCTTGGAGTCCATCTAACTGATCCTTTTTGCAGATCTTCAGCAGTTAGAGACTATTTTCTCAAGAGAGGATAAGATGCCTGCCGGTATTTTATTCTGTGTATGATGGTGTACAAAATACACGTCAACAATACCCAATGCTGGTGCACCTTGAACAAGTATCTACAATTGAACTTAGCACAATGATGAGGTTCAGGCTAACTTTACACTGTGACTTACAATAAAAAAACCACAAAAAGTATGAACCAAGGAGTTCATCACAATATCTTTATAAGCATCCACCATAATTGATGGACTTTAATTAAGCCATGAGAAGTAGAGACCATGGCACAAGTTGAAATAGCACACCAAATTCACCATGACTTCAATGAAGAAAGTATTTTATTATAACAAGTCTTGGCAACAATCTCCTTTCCTCCTACTCTACTCTAACTGCTAGCTAATTCCTATCTATGAACTATTGATCAATCTCCTAACTATTAACCTTTACAATGAGAGATTTGAGCCTTTTATAGTGCTCTCAATACAATTGAATGGCTCGATTGATTCACCAATCAATGGCCAAGATTACAAGACAAAACCCCAATTAGGGTTTGTTACAACAAACTCCATTGTGGCCAATAAAATAATTACAATATTTGGAACACATGTCCAACTTTGAACGAGTGCCAATAAGAATTGAGATTAGGTATCTCGAACTTTGTGCCTCCATAGGATGAGTTGGGTTCATTGCATTTGGACATCTTGACTTGGAATCCTCTGATTGGTGGAATGATGAATGGGGTGCCACCTCAGCTTGCACTGTAGACTTGGTACCTCATCACAAGTAAGCGTTGATGCTTTGGGCAATATCTCTTGATACTCAACATCTTCAAGCCTGATGTGGTGTGATGATGATCATATTCCCAAATTGTAACATCTTGGAGGACCAAGCCTTCCAACTTTGATTAACTCTTCTAGAACTATTTCCTTGATCCTCTCGCACAACTTTACCTCCTAACTTGGGAATTCCTTCTTTGTGTAATGCATTCACTCTCCATACTTGTAATAATCCAAGATCCTCTCATCCTAATGCCTTTGTCTTGGATTACTTGTGTTGGTTAACAAATTTGTCCTTTGATAAAACTAACATAACATCACTCTATTGCCCCTTAAATAATAAAACATTAACCAAACAGTTGGGTAAACTCTTGAAGTTTCCCTCTAAATTTTTTGAGGTACAACTCCCTCTTTAGATTTTCAATGAATGAAAACAAGAAAACAAACTATGCATATACTTTTAACTGGAAAGTACGAAAGACATTTTCACATCTACACATCACTATGCTGTAAATGCAATTTTTGTTAAATATCAAGTTCTCAAATGACAAAGCTCACAGACTTTGTTATGTTTCGCACTTCTCATTGAAAGAAACTTTCAGACTTAATTTCTCCTTAAGTGCATAACATTTCATAAGAAATAACAGACTATTTTGACAAAAATGAACTCCAACAAAAATTCAATTTCCTTCATCAAACACAAATTTGAGACTTCCAAAATAATCACTTTCATTCATTCACAGGTAAATGAGTATTCCTTTTTGAAACATTAGGTAACTGCAAGTTTGAAAGCCGAAAAAGAAATCTCAGACCTTCACATAGTCTTTTAAAAACATATAAATAGCCACAGATCGGCTAACTAAAGTTTAGGGAAACACAAAGTTACATAACTCTACCCCTGAGTCAAGATTTAGTTCTAAAAACATAACTAGGAAAACTAACTTTTGAAACTGTCCTATAATTCATCACAAAACAACTTCAAAGGCCTGCACGACCGAGATCGCAGCTACGGAGCGGGATCTTCGGGCTGGTTCTGCATTGTGCTGGTGACACGTTTCCAATCTAAATGAGCAGCCAAAAAGTTTTGTATAACGACGAAGTCTGGAATTCCGATGTGTGCAATCCTCTGGCGCCACATTTCCTTGTCTCGTCGAACTTGGGCCACAATATCCGCATGACCTCCCAAGTGTTTTATGCACAGGAAAAGGAGGGATTCAATCTTTGCCATAGTTGAGAAGTCGTTTGTTGTTGGAGCCTTTGCTTCCCTGACATAATTAATTTTCCTATCAAAAGACTGAGTAATGACTTCCAGACTTTCTATAGTTTTCCCATCAGGCATTTAATCCCTATGCACTTCAAATCATTCTGCATAGATAGAATGAGTTGAGCTAACTCGTCTCGTAGTTTAGCATATTCTTCACATCCCTTTTCTACTACAAAATTTTGCCACTCAATGTTTTTCCTGCACACAGAGGATATTATCATCTAGGCCCTGTATTGATTTTTTTGAAAGAAACTTCATGATGCCATACTTCTGTACATCAACCATTTGAGCTACCACAACTCTCCATTTGGTTTCTTCCTTCTTACAATTGGCAATTTCTGTCTCTAAGTCTTTCATTACAGTTATGGCATTTTTGTACACCTTGCTCAGATTTTTAAAGTATTCCGTGCTGGATTGAGTGATCCCCTCCAATCATTCTAGGAAAATCTTAGTCACAATCTTACTCTTGTGAATTTGGCCTAGAAGTTTTTGATTAACAGGCGACATAGGATCGAATGACATGGGCAGCTGTGAAATCGACTGAGCATTAGGATTATGAATAACATCTATGTACATAGCCATATGCCTCAGTGTTTCCTTGAGATCCTGTTTATCCTTCACATCCTTTCGTGTCCTGTTTATTATTCTTTTGGTGGAGGCCTCCAAATGGTGTACGTTTGCCACACACGATCCGACACCCAAATTAACTCCTTCAACACTGAAATCTTTTGCCGACGGATTTTCTACTTCCTTATTCTCAACAGGGCGAGTTATCTCAACAGTCCAATTACCTATATCTTGATCAAAATCTATTTTTTAAACCATCTTCAGCCTTTTAGATTTTGGAGTTTTACCCAAGCATTTTCTAACCATATCTTCAATAGGAACCACATTTCTCATTTTGCTACTAAGAGCGATGTCTAACCAATGAGGAGTACAGGAACCTGCATCTTTCTTTGCTTGGGATTGCTCAACACTTACATTGGCCAAGACCAATGAACCTTCAGTGCCGCCTTCTTCTTTTTCAGGCTCTTCAATATTTCCAACTTTCAAGGTGAATATCTCAATGTTTTGTTCTGCCATTCTACTCTCAGCTTCAGGAGACCCTTCCAAATCAACCACAACTGTACTTTCTGGCAACTTTTTTCCTTTATTCTTGGTTCTTGACTTGGTAACACGAGTTGGAAGCTGGCTAACAAGAGACTTCTTTGAACCTTTGACAGTATCTGCCTCAAGTTTAACCTTGGCACCACCTGCAACACAAGTTTTAACAAATTTATTAGACAACTTTTTGAACAGGAGAATCTTCGATTACTAGTTTTCCTAGTCTCTGTTTTCGTAGCCACTGCTCAGTTCTACAGATAATAGGGAATGTTCTCATTTGAATTTGATCTTCCTCCTTATTCCAGTCCATCTCAGGGATTGGGGAACGCTGTACTTTTTTTGCATACTGTGGGTCAATCAAATCTTCACCATTATCCACAATCCTCGTTACATTAATTCTGAGTTGAAAGGAAATAATTTGGTCTATTGTGAACCTAGAAAATGCTCTCCTTCTCACTTCAAATTCATCTCCACAATCCTCCCAGAAATCTTCAAGTTGTGAAACATGAGAGAAACTCTCTTTAAGAGCTAAATGCGCCTGAGCATAACTTTTGTTGTCGAAATTTGGTTGAGCTGCATAGTGTTGAAGGTTAAGCTTTTTGAAATCAACCTCCAGGTTCAAAGCATCAGAAACAGAGTGACAAATATATTAACCCAACTCAACTGGAAAAGAAACTCCTGAATCTTGTCTGGCCAGAGTCTTCTTGTCAATATGAGCAAGCTGCCTGCACAGTTCAATTGGCACAAAGCGATCAAGGGCAAACCCCGATAGTTAAAATGGTTCTCCTTCGAACCCTCCGACCCTGATATAGGTGAACCGAGGATACTGAATGAAATAACTTCCTTATGTACTCATTAGCTGCATAGCCTCATCGGATAATCGCTTGTTCACATTTCCTTGCAGTTCATAAACCAGTCTCCTTGCCAACACATCATGAACTCTTCTGAAATCCTCGTGACATTTCTATAGCTGAAGGTGCAGATGGTAATCATAAATTTTCATCCCATCAACCCATTCTGCATGATGCAAACCTAGCCAAGGTCTGATACATGCAGAATGGGTTGATGGGATGAAAATTTATGATTACCATCCGCACCTTAGGCTACAGAAATGTCACGAGGATTTCAAGTATGAGGACATATAGAAATTCTTATTTTCAAGGCAATTACTTAGCCCTTCATGCAATTTCTCAGCAATTAATTCTGCCCAATCTATATATCTCTTCACAACTAATATGACTTGGATGAAAAAGTACATCCAGTCTTCCCAATAAAATGCCTGCTGGCTTCTTTTTACCTTATGCAACAAAATGACAATGTCCCTCACTTCTTTAATCAAATGCTCTCTAGTTAAGGGCTTGGGCAATCTGGAACCACCCTTCTGAAATTTCAAGAGCCAATCTCTGGCTATAACACTTCTGTACTGGGTTTTCCATTCTGAGAAAAACCCATACGAGGTGGTTATTGCCCAATCTTCATACGGCTCTTTAGCGGGAATTTTAAAGATGACCATAATAGTTTCCCTATTCACATTCAACAGGACACCACCAATTGCATTTCTGATACATCTGTGTTCGGGGTCATACTTGTTCATGCATTCGAGTACTAACTCAGGGCATTGTATAGCAGAAGGGAAAACTGAAGCTTCTATTAACCCACTATCTACAATCCTTCCCATCATGGGTGAGCCAGAGGAATTCTTAGCTCTTTCTAAAAATTCATCTGAATCAGCATGAGCTAGGGATGTATCCCCAATTTCTTGAAGAGAGCAACTAAGACTTGATTCTGGCCTTGATTTTGGTGGAACGGGTCTCATTTTCAAAACCGAAATAGGCTGCAATAACACCCACTACAGCTACTACAACAAAAATTAACAGTTTCTTCCTTGAAGCACGAAAATGACAGAGATGGCGAAGATTTTCAACTCACCTTTCATGCAACTAAGTGTCTGCTAATTCTGAGAAATTTACCTCTAGCACCGAACCTCCACCTTTCTTAATTTAGCTTTTTCATGAAGATACGAATCTTTTTTGTACAAAAACGATATAAATGGCTAAAAATCCAGTTTCATGATTACCACAACTCATTCACTCGTGTTGAGTGATGGTGAATATGACACTTCTGACACTTGCTTTTATTACATAACACTTCGTGCGATCTCTTATCAGAAAAATGATTACCACCTTAAGTGAAATTTTTTCAAATAAATCACTGAGATGTTAATGATATAGCATCAGTAGCAATCCTTCTAATCAACTGAAACAAATATGTGAATGGCCTATCGGCCTTACACATTTATTTATTTAATTCAACCTTCAGATTATCGGTGATTACTTATCATTATAACCTATTAACATATATTTGTCTTCTAATCCTTACCGTTATAATCTATTTATGTAAAATCGTGATTAATCTAAATACATTCATTTCCAACTGAGTGATTAGTTTTGGGTAATTGATTACAAATGAATCAGTTTATGCAAGAACCCAATTCAATTTGGTATTGGTTGTGACTCTTGGTAGGAGTCACGACTTCCTTAGAAGTCAATCGCATTCATACATAAGTATGATGCGATCTACTTTTAAGAGGGACAACAAGAAACACACAGAAACTATATTAAGATATTGCAGATCGTACCATCTTCAAAAGGGTTCGAATATTGTTATCATATACGAATCTGACTTTCAGCAGATTAGATTATTATCTAATCAGTTCGTGAACAATCTTGTGCAAAGGGATTATATATACAGCAGATCCTTCAATCATCTTCAGCAATATCATAACCTTGAGAGGCAAATAATATTCTCGACTGATCAAACATATTGTTCTTGAGTTGGGAGACCAATTCATTAGTAGCTGTGATAAAATCATATATCAAACTTTTGAATTTAACCTGCCATTATAATCTGATAAAAAATCAACACGAGATTCTTGGAATATTCCTTGCATGCCGGTCATTTCCCTTTCTGGGTCTCCGCTTTTGCAAAGCTCCCATTTTAAATGTGGAATCGCTGAACTATTGAACCAACGAACTCTCAAACCAAGGAAAGGTTTAGCAGTTCAAGTTCATTCCCTGCACGAGCTTTCTGCACTAAGACATAATATATATATATATATAAAGACTCAATGAACCAATGAACCTATGAACTACTGAACTAAACCCCGAGTTCAAACAAAAGGTTCAAAGACACGAAGTCTTTAGACATAGAGACGCATTGACTGAGACAAACTGACTATGCTAAAGTTGACATACATTATCTCGGCATAAATATTCCAATACAGGGAAAAACCAATGAATGCAAAAATAGGGGGTAACAACTTGCTTGTTATATTGGCAATGATTCTTGGATCTCCGGAGGAAATTCAAGATTGTTATCATTTTTCTATCATCTCCATTATGTATGTTTGATCATCCTCGTTGAAATCTTCTTTCAAGCCCTTTTGATATTGAAAATTCTTTGCCTAGGTGAAGTCTTCTAGAATTTGACTCTTTGTCTCGGACATGTTGAACCCCCCATGCTGCCGTCCTCGATGCATTCCCTGTGTTGGTCATGAAGTCCTCTTGAAGTTGTATTGACCCTTGAATTTGTGATGATTTCTCTCTCTTTGACACCCTAAGGTCTTTTCCATAAAGTTTGTGGATCTGGATGCTAACCTCCTTTGAATGTTTTGATTTTCTATCTTGCGTTGCCCTTGCTTGCTCCCATCCTCCAAAATAAGTAAGGATTTAAAATCATTACAACATTGAATAATCCTTACCATTTTATTAAATTTGCTGAATGCTACATTATCAGTGCATTTCATGTGCATGATTGCATAAAATTATTTGTTGGCATACTTGCTAACTTGAATCACATATCTTGGGCACAAAATGCAGTGCCACATGCACAAATGGCTTTGAGTGCATGGTTCATAGTCTAGTGCACAACAAGCTGGGCACAAAATGCAGCTAGGAGTTGTTGGTGTCTGTTTTATGATCTACCAAACATGCAGCTAGGAGTTGTTGGTGTCTGTTTTATGATCTACCAAACATTAGAATAAAATATCCAAAGACACTCTATCCTCTCTTGAAAAATCACCGCTTATGCTAATATCATATGGTGATTCCAAGGTTTCTTTTGTCAGGCTTTGACATGTGGATAAACTCAATGGGAATTGTGATATGCTGGTAATACACAAAGGGACTTACGCTTGGCTTGTTCAATTCACAATGGAGATTTATCGTGAGGGTTTTGGATCATGGACTTCAAGAAAATTGAAAAGTAGATAAGGGTTTAGAAATTCTAATCTATTCTTGAGAACTCAAGAGACGGTAAAGACAAGGTGAAACTAATAACAACTCTTTGTTTCGCCACACTTAGGACAACTATGCAAAGCATGTGCAATCTTCTAAGGTTGTGCTTAAGATTCTCAGACTTATGAATAATACCAACAATTGAACAATATTACCCAAAGTAGAAGTTAGGCATCCACATCAAACTTCAGGTTAACTTTACACATTGAATGAAAATCATCCATCCAACAAAAGTATGAGCAAAAGTTTCACCAATCTAAACTATCAAATCCTTCATTCTTCTAACATACATGAAATAAAATCTAAACTATGATGATGGATCAGAACCATGCAGACTCCAAAATAAGGGAAATAATCACCTTCAATTCGAACAATGTATTACTTATTATTTTGGCAATCCTAAGCAACAATTGCTTATCTCAACATGTTTTGCAACATGCTTCCATCATTTACAAATTAGGGGTGAGCTCAATTTATAGGCTTCCCAATTACAACTCAATGGCCAGGATTGATTTCCAATCAACGACTGAGATTAAAATAACGTAACCCTAATCAAAGTTTCCCAAAATAGGTCAAATATCCATCGGATGAGAGACAAATGGCAAAAGATGCTATCTTTTAGGATTGCACCCCCTTCTTTTGCTGAGAGTTAGTGTGTTTAATGAACCTGGACATGTTGACTTGAATTCCCCAATTTGTGCCGAAAAATTAGCCTATGGAAATTTGTCTGGAATACTCTTCTTGCCACCAATTTATGTTGCGCGTGGGAGCTTGTCTTTGACTCTTAAGAATGAAATCCTTCAAGAAACCTTGAATTTCTTTCCATACTTTCGCCAAGTCTGAAGACTTTTCCTTCTTGATGCTTAGAGACTCTTTCAAGTGCCTTGAATTAGGAGAAGAATTTGATTCATTGCTTGTCTTGTCAAATTTATTTCTTCCTGGCATGGAAGACTTTGATGAAGTCCAGCCAACCTTTGTTTATGCTTTAATCTTTCTTCCATGCCTTGGCATGCTTCGTGTCAATTTTTTTGCCCTTGGACTTGGAATGTTTTTGGACAATCATTCCTTCAATTTGCCTTAATCTGTTTTATGCCTTGGAAAGAGTTCGGACAATCATCTCCTTGTGTTTGGTGGATTCAGAAAAGTTTGGACAGTCATGAGCTTTCTCGTCTTTGGCAGATTTGGAAATATGATCAGACAATTTGTTTTCCAATTTTCCTTGATCTTGATTTATGGCGATCTTGGAAGAATACATGCCATTCTTATGCTTGCTTAGCAAATTTCCTCTTGGCAAGGCGAAATTTACACATCCTTGGACAAGTTTCAATTTGTGTCTTATTTTATTGGATAAACCTTGGCTAATCTTTTCCTTCCAAGGCGAACTTGGATTGCCCTTTCTTCATGGATCAAATTTGGAGGTTTGATCACTAGGCTTTATTTATTCTTTCCATGTCATGTGCTTGGAAGATCATTCTTCGAGCCTTCTTTTTTTATTATCCAACCTGATTGCTTGGAAGTTTAGATAGTTTGTTTTGCTTTATTCCTCAACGAATTCGGATAACATTCTTCCTTAATCCTAATAGGGCGAACTTTCTTGAATCTTGGACATGAATGATTCATTCTTGGAAGATCATTAGTCATTCCTTCTCACGTGGACTTAGAAGACAAGAGATATTCTTCTTTGTAGGCGAATTGGAATATGCTAAGACATATTACTTTGTCTTTGTGCTCATCAAACTTCCAATTTGCGATCTCTTAATTCTCTGTCTATGATGAACTTGGATGAGTCTTGGACATTTCGAACTTATTGAGTGCTTCCTTTAACTTTTTGGAAGGCTTTGTTTCCTATCTCCATACGAATTTTGTTGTCTCTATCTGAAGTCTAATAATCTGATCAAGTTCTATCATGTTTGGAAGCCGCTTACTTTGCTCGTCCTTGGCGAATTTTGGATTTAGGCTTATGTTCCAACTTTGGCGAACTTGGATGATGTCTTGACATGTTCATTGCCAACTTGGAAGGCGGATTTGGATGAGAATTTGAACGTGTAGGCAGACTTGGCAAAAGACTTTGCCATGTGCTCATGCTTTGTTGCCTCGGACGAACTTTGGACAATCACCTTCCAACTTTCTTGACCTCGTGTAGGAGTTTGACTAACTCTTGCCATGGGTTAGTTGACTTAAGGTAGGAGTTTATCACGTGTCTGACAATTTTATTTGCCTAGGCGGACTTCATGCTTCATTGGATCTTCCTTGTGTTAGGGCAGACTTGGATAATCTCTTTCCAAACTTGCTTTGCTCTTCCTTTGGTGGACTTGGAAGAAGCCTTGCCAACTTTGTTTTGATCATGCTTAGGTGGGGTTTGAGGATGTCCAGACATGTTTTTTATCATCCAACCTAGGCGGACTTTGGAGTGCATTAGCCAAGGGCCAACTTTGTCTCTCCTTGGACATGTTTCTTGGGGCAAATTTGCTTCCTGCTTAGGGAATATTCCTTGACACTTAACTCAATTTTGAAATTTTATTCCCAATTTTGAAATTTTATTCTCCAAGGTATCAACACTTAGACAATTTTTCTGAATTTTTTCCTTAACCAAAGGTAGGAGTTTGATGAACCTCTGCCATGGGTTAGTTGACTGAAGGTAGGAGTTCGCCATGAGCATGCTAACTTTGTTTGCACATAGGCGGAGTTTGAAGAGTCTTAGCCATCCTTCCAACATACTTAGGCGAACTTGAATGCGTCCATGCCATGGGCGGACTTGAGAATGGCTTGGCCATTCCAGTGGATGTGCAATCTTCCAAACTTCTAGACAACCTTTGTCTGCCATTCCTTTCCTTGAGCGAATTTTCATTTGGACGGCCGTGTGCCATCTTCCATGGTTGTAGACAAGGCGAATCCTTTGTCTGCCATTCCTGCAAAAACACATGAAAAATCCATATTATTTTGAGGTTTTAATTCTGATTTTTAATCCTCTTTTCTGAAAATTTCACTTTCAGCCTGTCAAAAGGTTAAATTTCTGCGAAAAAGTGGACTGAAAGTGAAGGATTTGGTCAAGAAATTGATAAAATTGAAAGAAATAAGAAATCAAGAAAATTCAGTCGAATTGAATCTTTGAATGACTGGAATTTACCTTCAACTCTAAAATTCTATCTTAAAATCTAAAAAAAGCACCTAATTTCTTGATTTCAACACTCCGAAGAATTTTATTCTGGAAAATTTCTCTTCAAAAATTCAAAATTCACAAATTTTGAGAGAAAACTTATCAATTGCTCTCCAAATTCTCAACTTGAATAATGAATTGTGAAAATTAGTTGGTTGAAAATATATAGAGTCTAGGATTCCTTAGCTTAGAAGTTTTATTTTTTGTTTTATTGTTTTTTTTATTTTTTTAATATTTTTTTGTACTTTTTTTTGTTTTAATCTTTCCAAAATGGAAAGTTTTATTTTATCTCTCAAATTCATCTTTATCAAGGAATCTTCTAGAACTTTCTTTTAATTTCCAAAATTCTTGATTTTTTTTTTTTTTGAAATAATTCTAAGTGTTGAAAAATAATCCTTGAAAATAATTTTAATTAATTTCATGTGCCAAATTTATTTTCCAATTTACTTTACTCTTCCATGCCTCAGTTTATTTATTATTATTATTATTATTTTCCCAACATCGTCTAACTTCAAGTAGGAGTTTAGCTAACTCTTGCCAAGAGTTAATTAACCATTGGTAGGAGTTTACCAAGTGTTGGACATTTTTGCTTGGACATGAAGCTGACTTGACTGATCATGTGCCATTTTCACTTCAACCTAGGCGAAATTTTTAATGTGCCATTTCCAATCCCTTCCTTTAAACTTGATCAACAGTATTCATGCCGTGTTCATACCTTGCTGGTTCATCTGGAACAAAACCCTAATTAGGGTTTTCACTCTATCTTTTGTACTTGGAGACCTCATTTTCAAAATCTGAGAACATGGGTAGTAATAATTTGGCATGAAAATCAAAACCCTAATCTCGAAAAAAAGCAAAAAATTTCAAACCCTTGCTTTTCATACTTAGAAGCAAAATTTTTCGAATCTGAAGACATGGGTAGGATCAAAATGACCTAAAGAACAAAACCCTAATCTTAGAAAAAAATAAAAAATTCAAAGCCCTGCTTTTTATACCTAGAAGCAAGATTTTCAAATTCTAACAAAATGGGTAGTAATGAAATGACTTGAGGAACAAAACCCATATGCCACTTTCAAAAAAACAAAAAAAGCAAAAATTTCTAAAAATAGCAGGTTGTCAGAAATGACCCAAAGCAATTGCAATCCTCGTCCTTCGGACCTTCTGAACACTTTGACAACACTTAATGCAATTCTGAGCAAGATTTATCAATTTGACTCAGGATGACCTCAAAACTCTAACTCTTAAACTCTCTCAAAATGAAGATTTATGAAAATGCAGAGCTAGGACAAAACCCTAAAAAGAAGAACAAGGGGTCCCCATCTGTGATGGGGCGATGTGTGAAAAAGGTCATAACATCTAGCGCCAACCCTAATAAATGTTCCTGAACATTTTAAAGATAAGACCAATCTATACCTAGAAACTTTGGAAAATTCTTTCCAGTCCATCAAATGACTAGAAAACATACTATAAAAGGAAGCAAAATCTCAAATTGGATCAAAACACTTTATCTTAGATTACAAGTGTGTGGAAAATGCGTTCATTTCCGTCTCGTAAGAACAATATGACTCTTTGGTTCCATCATGGCAAGCCATGCATTTGTGTGTGTATTTTGTCTTAACTCCAAAAGCATCCTTGGATAGAGCCTTGCTGCCAGCGAGCGTCCATAGTCTTGACAAGGTTATCTCTATAATCTCACAGGGATTGCTCTACTTCCGACGATTTAATTTCTTTCTTATTGAGGGTACACCTGTAGAGATTCTCGCACAACCAAAGCCAAGTGTTTGATTTTTTATTTATTTTTCCCCCTTTTCTTCTTTTATTTTGATATTCATTTTCTTTTCACATATTTCCACACTTGGGCTCGCAAGCAATGAAGCTCGCATGGGCTTGAGTATTATAGTGGCGCTGAAGTAAAACCTTCGATGATTTTGTTTTATTTCTTTCTTGTTTTTGCCATGATTTCACTTGGGAGACCATAATGACTCAGAGAATTCATTCAAGTGTAAAAGTTATAGTAATCACAAGATATTGATGTCAAGACACAATAAATGATCCCCTTCCGAGTCAAGTACAAATTCTAACCAAGTGATGAAGTTGAAAAAGAACAACCTTGGATTCAAAGTACTTCATAAATAATTATCCAAGAAATGGACTGAACATAGTTAAGAGCAGACGCTAGAGTTATAAGGAACAACACCTTTCACAATGGAATCCCCTTTATTGAAAGCAAAACAAAACAGACAAGCAAACTAAACTAAGAATGCAAAGCAACTAATCTGAAGAAAACAAAGCCAATTGACCTACTCTAAACAAAAATAATATTTTTAAACGAACAACACTCAAAAGACTTCAGGAAAGATTAGTAACTGGGGCAACTCGTCTGGACCATGATTGATCCATAAACAAGTTGTCTTTCCTAAATATCCATAATCAAAATGATATTCTTTGTAGTCAACAATAGGGAAAGATACAACCTGGTGGTCTTCATTTACAGACAGGAATTCCTGCTCGTCGTCTATGGCTTCATTAGGAGATCGGAGTTGATGGTGAACCATACCACTTGCATCCGAAACATGCAGATCAACGTCACGTCCCAATCTGGGTGGAGTGTGGCTGGAATCAGATTCACAAGGGAATTTGGAAATTTGGAACATTTCATGTGCTGGCTCCTTTTGAATCCCTGACAATGGATCAAGCCCCAACCCGATTTACTCTTCATCTTTTGTCTCTATCACAGCTACTTGTTCATCAAGTAGCGTTCCATTTTCCTCAATTTCATCTAGCAATTCCTCCATGACTGTGATCATGGGATCAAGCGCCGACCCGAATTGCATTTCATATTCCGTTTCCATCTTGGCAGCCCATTGATCATCAAATATTCCGGAGTTGATGGTGAACCATACCACTTGCATCCGAAACATGCAGATCAACATCACGTCCCAATCTGGGTGGAGTGTGGGTGGAATCAGATTCACAAGGGAATTTGGAAATTTCGAACATTTCATGTGCTGGCTCCTTTTGAATCCCTGACAATGGATCAAGCCCCAACCCGAATTGTTCTTCATCTTCTATCTCTGTAACAGCTACTTGTTCATTAAGTAGCGTTCCATTTTCCTCAATTTCATCTAGCAATTCCTCCATGACTGTGATCATTGGATCAAGCGCCGACCTGAATTGCATTTCATATTCCGTTTCCATCTTGGCAGCCCATTGATCATCAAATATTCCATCTTGCCTTAAGTTACTTATCATTTCTTCCACTTTGTTCATGCATGTTTGAACTTCTTTGTCAGGGACTATTCCTTCTGGAAGTTTACTATCTCTATTTTGAACTAAGTCCTCCATTTTTAGGTCTTGATGATCTTCAATAACTTGCAATTTTGTATATTCATTCGCTTCCATATGCTGACAGCTGCCTTGGGTGGTTCCCCTTGCTTGGATGTATCCTATTGCTTCTTTAATCTTTACTCCAATGGCGTCTCGTTCTAGTGTTATGTAGGAACAATCTTCTTCAACTTGAATGTTTGATTCAATTTCTTCTTCCAATTTTCTTCTTTCACAACTTGATGATGTTGCAATGCTTTGTTCTTTTGATGCAGGACTAAGATGCTTATTCTAGATGTATTTCCTTGGCAATTTTGATAATCCCAATTGATCTCTAGCCTGGTTGATGGCCTCTTCACATACTGGACAAGTGAATTTTGAATGTGGTTCATTGTCAATCCTACACCAACGAGGAAGCAACATGCCTTTCAAGTGAACATTACCTTGTTCTATCTATTCTAAGTACGAACCTTGAGAAAGGATCTTTTCCATTGCCCTCATCTTCAGGCTTTATGTACAATTCTGGTTTTGGAACATCCCAAAAGAAAATTTTTCCTTGTAGAACCAATTCCTCCCTTGACTAGAATGTCAAGCAATTCATCTCACATGCTCGGTCGTTTCATGAATCCGACACCTCCTTGGTATGGCAAATCAAGACAAATTCCTGGGGTGCAGTTGTGCATCTAAATTTTCCTGAATATGAGTGATGTCCACAAGGAGATTGTCTTGACAATAAGAAATATGGAACAGTCGCACATCCATCGAGAAATCCTTTTGATTTTTGATTTTCTAGCTTTTAAATGTTTACAATTTTTCATTTTTTATTTTTTATTTTATTATTTTCACTTTTTTTGGAGTTTTTGACACAAAAGAGATCTAACATATGTTTGACTTGGCAATTCAAAGTTCATACTGCTTCCATCCAGCTGAATTTCTCAACTTGTGAAAATAAATGGCCAAATGTCTAGCCCTCCTAGCGCCAATTTCTGTTGGTGTCTATTTCATCATCTACCAAATATTAGAATAAAATATCCAAAGACATTCTATCCCCTTATTTGTAAATCATGGGAGCATGTTGCAAAACATGTTGAGATAAGCAATTGTTGCTTAGGATTGCCAAAATAATAAGTATACATTTTTCGAATTGATGGTGATTATTTCCCTTATTTTGGAGTCTGCATGGTTCTTATCCCTCATCATAGTTTAGATTTTATTTCATGTATGTTAGAAGAATGAAGGATTTGATAGTTTAAATTGGTGAAACTTTTGCTCATACTTTTGTTGGATGGATGATTTTCATTCAATGTGTAAAGTTAGCCTGAGCTTTGATGTGGATGCCTAACTTCTACTTTGGGTAATA
The DNA here is from genome assembly GCF_030272615.1 of Cryptomeria japonica. Lineage (NCBI taxonomy): Eukaryota > Viridiplantae > Streptophyta > Pinopsida > Cupressales > Cupressaceae > Cryptomeria > Cryptomeria japonica. Next base: position 684,614,196 of record NC_081405.1, on the reverse strand, counting down.
TTGTTCAATTGTTGGTATTATTCATAAGTGTGAAAATCTTAAGCACAACCTTAGAAGATTGCACATGCTTTGCGTAGTTGTCCTAAGTGTGGCAAAACAAAGTGTTGTTATTAGTTTCACCCAGTCTTTACCCTTTCTTGAATTCTCAAGAATAGATTAGAATTTCTAAACCCTTATCTCCTTTTAAGTTTTCTTGAAGTCCATGATCTAGAACCCTAACGATAAATCTGCATCGTGAATTGAACAATCCAAGCGCAAGTCCCTTTGTGTATTAAGAGCATATCACAACGCCCATTGAGCTTATCCACATGTCAAGGCTTGACAAAAGAAACAAACACTGTGATTTTTCAAGAGAGGATAGAGTGTCTTGGGATATTTTATTCTACTGTTTGGTAGATGATAAAACAAACACCAACATGAGTGTATAATGTGCTCAAAGGATTCATGCTTAGCTAAATTTCACGTTTTTATGTCTGATTCGCTCCTTCTTTAGATATGATTTTGAGTCTTTTTGGGGTCGAACTTCCCGCTTGCATGCGTTATAGGGTCTGATCACACATCCCTTTGCTTTGATTGATTCTTCACCTTCATCATGATGGGTGCATTTTACACCCGCCTCTGCACAAATGAGGCGCATTCTACACCTAGGCATACACAACATGGGGTGCAAAATGCATGAGGGCATGCACTATGCCCCCTAGGGTCACACTTATCAACATTTTTTCAAGTTTTCAATTCTGTCCTTTAACTTTCAAAGTCTGATTTTGCTGATGGCAGGTCTGATTTTGTTGATCTTATTGCTCTGATGCCTTGATTGATTGCTGGGCACATTTTACACCTGCCTCTGCACAAATGAAGGCTCATAGTGCAAGCATACCCGTACTGCGCGTTAGGGGTCTCTACTTTGTAATGTCCCCTTCTCCTTAGTGATCATTCAGGTGTTGATTAGCCTATTCTTCTGTCATTCCGTTAGGCTAATTCAGAGATATAAGCGATGAGAGGCTGACGTTGTCAATTATTATTCGATGGAGAAATAAATAATATTATTTTGAGCCCATAAAGTAATATTATAAGGGAAAAGTCACTTTTGGTTATATTAAATTATACAAATAAAGTGACTTAAGTTATGAAATAAAGTCATAAAGTGACTTTATTAAGAAGGTAATAAAATGTAAAGTGACTTTATCACGAAGGCAAAGTTATAAAATGAATTTATAACATTTATTAAGCCTTCTAGAAGTGGGACGAACTTCTTGGAGGAGGGAAAAGTTTATTAAAAATCACACATTGTGATTTTGAGGTCCAAAAGTGGTTTAGAAAATCTATTTAAGGGGTTTCCTTCCTTCTCCGAGGATTATGATATGTTGATTTGATACTTGATAATTTCTCCATTGTTGCTGGTTTGACAATAGCAGCCATATCTGAGGACGGAAACCCTTGGATATTCGTAGGTTGGATGGAAACCCAACACTACCTAAGAGGTCGGCTCACTCAGGGTTCATCATCGAGCAGATTGGCAACATTTTAATCAGGTTTAGAAGGAGATTTTCCTGCTAGGGTGATTGTGTAGTAGCAGCTTCTCCAATTTTAGACAGCAATCATTCTTCATATTGCAGCGATTATTTGTAGGCTTGGTTGATATTGGTTCCTTCTTGCATGTATGTTGGTATTGGCGCATCTCTACTGCAGCAGCTACACATTACATTGGTCTCTCATCTTACTAGTCATTCAATCTTCTTCTGTATGTTTCAAATGATCATGCATGTTTTATATCAGAATCATTATCAATAAATTTGTCATGTGTTAACATCAAATTCATAGCTTTTGATCAAGTTTGTCACTTTGAATGGATCTAAGACAAGTTTTGGGATCTCCTTCGGCAAGTGTAGGGTCCTAAAGCTTGGGCACACCATACATATGAGTATGCACAATATTGGGCGCATTATGCAGATGGATGTACACTACATGGGCGCACAGTGCATGAGGGTATGCACTATGTGCTCATGCCCATACTTAGTCAGTTTTTCCCATTTTGCTCACAAACTTGATGATGCCTCAATCGAAATGAAATGCTTTGAGCTTGTTCGTTGGTAGGTTTAGGGTTGCTTGATCTTTCTCGAAGGTAAAGAGGCTGGGGTGCATAGTGCACATGTAGATGTGCAAGATATTGAGTGTTAACACAAAGGTAGACCTCCAACATTTAGTCAAATTTTTGTTTCATTCTGACTTCAATGTTACCTCGTTCCATTTTGTTGCTTTAGTGATGGATTTAGGATTGCTTGGGTATGAAGAAGGGAAGGTAAGTGTAGGTGCATCAACATTGTTATCCCCTCAGGAATGACTCTCAACACTTAAACAAATTCAACCCTAGCAACCTAGCATTTTTCCTTGCAACTTGACAACTTTCTTGCAACTTTGCAACTTTGACCTCTTATAGCGACGTGACCTCAACTCCTCTCACTAAAAGGTTAAAGACTAAGAAAATGATTGCCAAGTCAAGACAACTAAGCCAAAACCCTAAGCCTAAAGCAAAAATTGGGGGGTCCCCATTTGCAGTGGGGCGATGTGTGATTACGTCACAACATGACGTAGGCCAATCAACAACTACTTTTATTTTCATTGGATCTATCTTTAATTTTTAGTTATAAATTACTTGATACTACTTTCCTTCACTTTTCTTTTGGATTAAAATCTTGCTTTGATACCATTTGATGTAGTTATGGATAATTTATCCAATTAAGGAATATCCAACCATGTAGTCTAATACAATTCACTCTATTGGAATTCAAATACTCACAATATGCACACATTACATTCATGTATAAATGAAACCAAGACTTTATTCATTCATAGTTTAAAACTATATCAATAGATTCTGCCACTAGGGCTTACAATCGTAATTAGACCTCTGTTTCTAATTGCGCCATAAACATGCACAAACAAGTGTGCAATTTCTCAAAATGCTATCTTTTAAGTTTATTTGCTATTTGATGCTCTTTTTCTGTTTGAGTTCTCTTTGTTGGAGCTCCTAAATTCGTGGTCCTCACCATGTAGAACTATTGTTTTATAGTGAACAAGGATGTAGCATCCTTGCACCTACTAAAAACGTAGTACATTGCCCTATGTGCATGTAATGAGGATCATGGGTCCAATATTAAGTGAATTCTCTTCTAATCATTCCTTGGATCTTGGCTCTTGGTTGTGAAATGCACAACTTTAATGAGTGTAACAAGATGTAGGCTTACAAACTTGTTACAAATCCACAAACTTCCTTAGGACCAATAATCTCATAGATGACATTATTAGTTGATGCGAGATTCAAATGTGACACAATTGAATTAGGCCTTCGTTAAGATAGGCGATGAATGACATTGAATTAATCCACAAGAAAATACATAGAAAAGATGTGACCTTTTTCTGTTGAGTGTCTCTATGAAGTGCTCATAGGATTTTGATAGGCTTTTCAGGGTTATGACTACCATATCCTCTTCTTCCATTTTCCGATCAATAGCTTCGAGCTGATCTCGAATGTCCTTTATCTTTGTGAGATGCTCCTATAAGGACATGCGTTCATCCATCATGATGGAGAACAATTGGTTCTTTAGAAAGAACGCTCGGCTTTTGTCGGATGTCTCATTCAACTCCTTCAGATGCTTCCAAATTTCTGACGCTGATTGACCAGAAGGAACTTGAGGTAGCTGGTCATCTGTGACAGAGAGCTTGAGAAGAATGACAACGTCCCTATTGTGGTCATCAAATTTGTCTTGATCGGCTCCGGCTGCAAAAGGACGAGATTCTTTTCCCAAGACAAGATCATCTAGGCGGCGATATTCGAGGATTGTCAGCATGCACTGCTTCCAAGTGTTATAATTGTTGCTGTTGAATCGCTGACTGCCTTCCAACATTAAGTTGGTCAATGATGCCATCTTGCACGTTTCCCAATGCATGGAAAACAAAAAATCAGAGAAGAGGCGATAGCACAGAATACAAAGCACAAATCCCAATGCAGAAAACAGAGGTAGATACAGGGACAAACTTCAAAAAAATTATGTACGGCTAACACGGATCTCAAGAAAAAATTTCAGCTGACCCCAAAAAATTCGAAGACAACCCATAAATCCTTGCAAAAAACCCAGAAAGAATCTGAAATCAGAATTGAAATGTGCTGGCACAAAATTTGAGGCACGGAAAACATTGCACCCACAAAATTATGAAAACAACCCAGTTGATCCCTCAAAAAACTCACCAAGAATCTGCAATCTGAAACAAATTTTGACTTGATCTGAAGTGTAAAAACCCTAATAAAAAATGCAGATTTCCGTCCAAAAATGGCAGAAAAAATAAAATTTGTAGGTGGAAAAAATCGTGTCACACGCAGAGGATTAATGACGTCGCAGGCCGAAGGTCTGATTAAAAAGAAATCCACCACAGAAAACACAAAGAACAGTAGAAAAAACCGCCTGGAAGAAAACTCTTTTGAAAAAAAATTTGAATTTCGAATTCTGAAAAAATCACAGGCCCTAGATTTGTTTTTTCACTGATGAAAAATTTCATTCGAAAGTTTTTAGAAAAAACAAATTTTTCCTTTCTGCTCTCATAGCATATTATGGGGACGTAATTGGTAAAAAAATATTGTTGTATTTACGAATGATCATGAAGATCATTATAAAGAATTACGAAGAAATACAAAATAGAAAGTTTCTAATAAGAAACTAAAATTACAATATGCTACATTATTGAGCATTAATAACTTAGGAAACTATAATATTAATATTCTAGACACCCTTGTGATGCTCTAATATCAATTTGAAGCCTTTGTGGTGAATTTATGATACCACATAGTAGAAACATCATTGGCTGCTTTGTATTCTCATACTATTGACTGCAATAAGCTTTAATCTGTGTGGTAGGAATATAATGACTATGACAACTCAAGAAACTGGCAAAAGTCAAACAAACTTTTTTTGGTTTGATGTAAATTGCTCTTACATCTGGGATGCCCCTGTAATAAATAAGGTACAATATTTATATTAAAATTAAAATATTGCTATGCCTAGCTAGCTTTCTGACAGTACAGATAGTCATATATTATTACATAGATTTGCGAGGTGTACAACACAACAATATTAATATCTAGAAGGCATATAATTGGGATTCAGAGGGAGTTTTTAGAGAATTTCTGCATTAAGTAAATTGTTCTCAGGCAAGGAAAAAAATAGTGAGTGTTAGAGAGTGCTGTCAATTGTCGTAGAGACCGAATTGAGTTGGATTTGTGCTAGTTGCGAGCCCGAGAGGCTTAGACCTGTAATTGCCATTGGAATGTGGATTTTGAGTGAGTTGTAGCTCACATTTTGCTCATGTTTTCTGCCACATGTGGGTTTCTACAGGGCAAATCCTTGTTTCTAATTTGTTGTGATGCTTTTTTTCATTTTCCTTGCATTTTCTGAGTTTAATATTACTTGAATGGTTCCAATATTTATGCCCTTTAAAGAAATCTTTATTAGGAAAACTATTGTATGTATCAACAACACCAGCATTATGGTAATTTTTTACGGGCATGGTTATACAGTCATATTACTTTTTATTGTTATCTGCTCTAGCTAATATACTTTTTATATTGGTAAATTGTGCCATGATAAAGCTGAGATTTATATCCTTAGACAGACAATATTAGTATACTTTAATTTGTCAAGAAAAATTTGATACACAAAGTCAGGTCTGTACAAAACAATTGTGAATATATGCAGGATGCTGACCAACTACTGGAGAAAAGAGTAAGATCACGCTTTTCGCATAGGAAACTATTATTTTCTCCTCCTTCAACTGAAGATCTGCAGAGGTGAGAATGCCTTAATTTGTCATCTGTATACTTTGATAGAGAAGTAGCATGCGGATGATTTCTGGTAAAAAGATAACTTGTTTTGTGGCAGGCTCTTGGAGCAGGCACTAATTTTACCTACTGATTCAACATTTCCTCATGTTGAATATGCAGCTAGATTCAATGCACGTTTGACTGTATCCATTTCTCTCAACCTTATGAATAATAAGAAGAATGATGTTTGACTCATGCAATGCATACAGGTGCTAAACAATGCAAGAAATAGAAAAAATTATGAGCACATATAACTTTAGGGTATACTTTGTAGCCTTTGCAGTCATTAGTTTTGGAATCCCAGTGACATTTAGAACTCAAACAAATTCATTAAACCTACATATGCATCACTTTTTCTTTAAATGGTAACTAAACATTCTCTTAAATTGCTGTAATATAGTCTGCTATGTGTATCTTAAAAGATATGAGATCTTATAACTGCAAAAAAGAGCAATGTCTTAGATTGATTGATTATATTAACCTTTATAGAAATAAATATCGCAAAAACTCTTGAATTCTGTATTTTTTGAACTTTTTCATTGCTTTTGATTGAGTATCTCCTACTGGTGACTATTTGAAATAAGGGGCCCACACACTGCCTACAAATTCTACCACTTTGAGGACATAGAGACTCGGGAACATTTTAATTTTAGATTCCCTATATACTTATAGGACCGAGGGAGATACCATTATCTGTATTGAGTGTCGGGGTTGTCTATCCACTTTCTTCTAGTGCTCAAGTAAGAGATTCTGGCTTTGTTTCCATGGGAGGCTGTTATTCTCAGCCATAAATTTTTATAGAGGCTAGAATTCTTACTTCCTTATTTCATCCCACTTCAGGCATTGGAGATGGAAAAGTTCTTTCTGGATACATCCGAGTAACTCTTGGTTGGGGAGAGATTAGTGAGTTGATATTCTTCTTTGTGTATTGCAAATAGAATGTTACAGTCTTAGTATAGGCAGAGTAGATTGGCTTCATATTGGCATCAAGGCGTGTCCTCTTGTTTGTAGACCAGGTCAAGAAGAAAGGATCATTATCTTTTTTTTAAAACTTTACCACTAGAGATTCATCAGCTATTGATGTTGGAAGAGGTTCTGGAGGGAGTAATCAACATCTAAGATTGTCCAGGCTGGTCTCATAACTCATCCCTATGATCATTATTAAATCCTTCATTGACCCTTTTGCTGTGATAGATGATGATATTGTTGGTTTTTCAAGATCAAGCCTTGCTAGACTCATTTGTTGTATCATGACTTTTTGCTTTTATCTTTGTGAGTCACACGCCTCTTTGAGGGGTTGACCCTCACAAAACTATTTGTACATAACGTTTATGATTTAGAGGTTAACTGTTTTAGGTTTTACTCATTTTTTTGAATGCTTCTATAGGGATTTGTACCTAGTTACATTTCTGTAATGTCCCCACTTTGAAATAGAATTTAATAATAAATAATAATAATAAAATTTAAATACAAAATAATAAAAAATAAAAATTAAATTAAAATATAAAATAATATAAATTAATATAGTTAGATATAATTAAAATTTAATTAAATTAATGAGTGGTCAAAAGACATGAAATGAAAAGTTGTGACTCCCTCAAACATGAGATATAAAAGGGAGAATAGAACCTCATTTGAGGAGGGAATACGGAAGGGAATTAGAAGTGCAGATCTGATTTAAATAAGAAGTTTGTTGTGTTGCACACACACACCCCGTTTCCGACAGGGACTCCCCTCTCTTTGGCCTGTTTTGCTGGTGTCTTGCAGCCCTATCGTTTTTAGATTGTATGATATAAAACAATGCGAGACACACAATGGATTTCAAAGAATTGATTCAATATCAGAATGAGCAAGACGCTCATAAATAATACAAGGATATTTACAAGAATAGCAAGTTTCTAATAAGAAACTGCTGAGAAGATCGAAGACGATTTGACTAAAATAGAATATACACTATTGAGCATTAACATTATTTTAATATTCTATTACCCTCCCTTAATGCTCAATCTATTAACTACATTGATAGACCCCTTGAATTTTACAAATTTATCAGGACCAAGGGGCTTGGTGAAGATGTCTGCTGGCTGCTCCGAGGTAGGAACATACAGCAACTGGATGGATCCGTCTTCAACCAGCTGTCGAATATAGTGACAATGCATTTCCACATGCTTGGTTCTTTCATGGAAGACTGTATTCTTGGCGAGTTTGAGCACTCCCTGATTATCACAGAACAAGGGAGTAGGACCTGCCTGGGAGACATGCATATCCGCAAGCATTCGTCGAAGCCAAACCGCCTCACAAGATGCCTTAACTGCTCCCCGATACTCTAATTCTGTCGAGGAGAGAGCCACTGCCTGCTGCTTCTTACTAGTCCATGTGACAGCACCAGATCCCAAACTAAACACATACCCTGCTGTAGACTTACGGTCATCAACCGAACCTGCCCAGTCAGAATCTGTGTAACCACTGAGTATAGGATCAGAACTCCGAGTGTACAGAAGTCCATAATCAGGAGTGCCACTCACATAACGCAGCACACGCTTCGTTGCTATCCAATGATCAGCCTTGGGAGCTGCCATGAAGCGTGAAATGTAGCTCACTGCAAAACTGATGTCAGGTCTAGTGGCAGTAAGATAGATGAGGCTGCCCACTAGTTGCCTGAACAGAGATTCATCCACAACTGGTGAGGATGACTGAGCTGAAAGTTTGAGCCCAGGTTCCATAGGAGTAGAGGCAGGTTTGCAATCCTGCATTCTGAACCTGTCCACAAGACTTCTGGCATACTTGGACTGAGAGAGAAAGATACTGTGCTCAGTCTGCCAGACTTCAACTCCTAAGCAGTAATGTAGAAGTCCCAAATCTGTCATATCAAAGGTGCGGCACAAATCCTGTTTGATCCCAGTGATCAAATGTGCTGAACTGCCAGTAATGATTAAGTCATCCACATAGACAACTACAAACAGAATATCATTACTAGAATGCTTGATATACAAGTTTGCATCAGATGGACTCCGCTGAAAACCATGATCTGTCAGGTACTTATCAATTCTCATGTACCAAGCCCGAGGAGCTTGTTTCAGACCATAGAGTGCTTTGACTAGTCTACAGACCTTCTGTTCTTGACCAGCAACCTTGAATCCTGGGGGTTGCGTCATGTAGACTTCTTCCTGTAAGTCACCATTCAAAAAAGCACTCTTGACGTCCATCTGATGGATTTTCCAACTGAACTGGGCTGCCAAGGCAAGAACGAGCCGTATGGTACTCATTTTGGCTGTAGGAGCAAAAGTCTCCTCATAGTCAATGCCTTCTTTCTGTGAGAACCCACGAGCAACAAGGCGAGCCTTATACTTGTCTAAGGTTCCATCAGCTTTGTATTTTACTTTGTACACCCATTTGCAGCTAATGGGCTTCTTCCCTGAAGGAAGATCAGAAAGGGCCCAAGTGTGATTCTTCTGAAGACTCTGGAACTCAGCTTCCATAGCCCGTTCCCACTCAGGTATACCTTTAGCCTTTGAGTATGTCTGAGGCTCAAAAACACTGTGTATGTTAGCCATGAGAGCAAAATTGACTGTATGCTGCTGTTTGCTCTTATTACGGGATGTTCTACCCTCAATGAGCTCAGTATCCCTGAGATCACCAATGGTCTTGGCCCACCATTTAGGCTGGAGAGTAGAAGTGCGAACATCTGGAGGAGCTGGAAGAGACTCAGGATCAGGAATAGGAGCAGCAAGAGGAGGATTATTCTCCGGAGGGAACTCAGGTAGTGCATCATCGAAAATAGATTTTGCATCATCCCTTCCATCAGGCGAACCTAATGGAATAAGAACACTGTGAGGCTGATCCTCAGAACTCTGCTCAGAAGAAGGTGACTGAAAGAATCCTTTGTCTTCATCAAATACAACATCACGACTGAAGATAAGACGTTCAGTGTCTATATCTATCAGTCTGTAGGCCTTATGGTGATCACTATATCCTGTCATCATGAGTTTCTGACTTTTAGAATCCAACTTGGAGCGCTTAGCATCTAGAATCCAAACATAGGCAACAGAGCCAAAAACCTTCAGGTGGCTGATCTGAGGCTTCCGACCAGACCAAACCTCTTTTGGAGTCTTCCCCTTAACAGCCTGAGTAGGAGAACGGTTAAGAAGGTAGACAGCAGTAAACACTGCTTCAGCCCAATACTTATTCGGAACACTCCTGTGTTGTAACATAGAGCGAGCCATCTCAACAACCGTACGATTGCGACGCTCGACAACACTGTTTTGCTGAGGAGTGTAGGGTGTAGTCAACTGGCGTTTGATGCCATGGGTATCACAGAAGTTGGAGAATGCAGAAGAACAAAATTCCCCCCCGTTATCTGTCCTAAGAGTAATGATACTATGTCCAGACTCTTTTTCAACAAAAGACTTAAACTTTTGAAAGATACTAAATACATCTGATTTATGTTTAAGAAAGTACACCCACATCTTTCTACTAAAATCATCTACAATAAGCAAAAAATATTTGCAACCAGTAACAGAAGATGTATTCATAGGACCACAAATATCAGCATGAAGTAATTGAAGTACCTTAGATGCGCGCCAAGACTTTCCATGTGGGAATGAAGTCCAATGCTGTTTGCCAGCTTGACAGGCGCCACATATTCCAAGATGCTGAGTCTGAATATCAGGTAACCCTGAAACAAGTCCCTCCCGAGATAGCTGAGAGAGATACTGAATGTTGAGATGTCCATATCTCTGATGCCACAAAGTGCTAAGAGGAGAAACACGAGCTGCCAGAGCCACTTCAGGAGAATCACCAGTGTCAAGAAGCCTATATAGGCCATGATCCTCTAGACCAACAACAACAGTAAGACGAGTCTCCCGATCAATGATGGAGCACTTGTGAGCACTGAACACCACATCTAGTTGAGGAGAGTTCCTCATAATCTGGCTGACAGAGAGCAGATTAAGTTCCATTCCAGGAACATAGTACACATTCAGAAAAAGGAGAGTCCTGCCACCAGACTGTATCTGAACAGTGCCTCTGCCAACAACTGTATACTCCTCACCTCCGCCAAATACAACGGAATCACTGAAAGGGGAGAAGTCTGTAAACCAGTCATGCCGATGAGAAAAGTGACGTGATGCACCAGAGTCGATGTACCAAGCAGAAGACCTGGCATGATCTGAAGACCTCTTAGCCATAAAGGCATAAAAGGCAGACTCCTTCTACTCGGAATGTTCAGCAACATGCGCCTTCTGGTGTGATCCTCCCTGCTTCTTTTGTTCAGAAGCGAGCCTCTGACGGCAATCTTTCTTCATATGGCCATACTTGTGACAGTAATTGCACTGCACATTCTTCTTCTTAGCTCCATCCTGTGACTGAGAAGAGCCTTTCTGCTGAGAAGACTGAGAGGACTGAAATTTGCCTTTATCCTTGTGAAAGGATTGGGCTGTGAAGGCATTTTCCAAAGAGGCTGATGTAGTACCACTACCAAACTGCTGTTTCCAGCGATCCTGCTGTAGAAGTTTGGTGCACAATTCTGAAAACTTCAGATCAACATTAGTGGAAGTAATATTGAGGGTCTCAATGAAGTGTTCATACGATTTCGAAAGACTTTAGTGACGTGATGCACCAGAGTCGATGTACCAAGCAGAAGACCTGGCATGATCTGAAGACCTCTTAGCCATAAAGGCATAAAAGGCAGACTCCTTCTACTCGGAATGTTCAGCAACATGCGCCTTCTGGTGTGATCCTCCCTGCTTCTTTTGTTCAGAAGCGAGCCTCTGACGGCAATCTTTCTTCATATGGCCATATTTGTGACAGTAATTGCACTGCACATTCTTCTTCTTAGCTCCATCCTGTGACTGAGAAGAGCCTTTCTGCTGAGAAGACTGAGAGGACTGAAATTTGCCTTTATCCTTGTGAAAGGATTGGGCTGTGAAGGCATTTTCCGAAGAGGCTGATGTAGTACCACTACCAAACTGCTGTTTCCAGCGATCCTGCTGTAGAAGTTTGGTGCACAATTCTGAAAACTTCATATCAACATTAGTGGAAGTAATATTGAGGGTCTCAATGAAGTGTTCATACGATTTCGAAAGACTTTTCAGAGTGATTACTACCATGTCTTCTTCCTCCATAGTCCGACCAATAGCTTCGAGCTGATCTCGAATGTCCTTAATCCTCGTGAGGTGTTCCTGTAAGGACATACGTTCGTCCATCATAATGGAGAACAGCTGATTCTTTAGAAAGAATGCTCGGCTCTTGTCGGATGTCTCATGCAGTTCCTTCAGATGCTTCCAGATGTCGGAAGCTGTCTTGCTGGAAGGAATCTGCGGTAACTGATCATCAGTCACTGAGAGTTTGAGAAGCATAACTGCCTCCCGATTGTGTTCATCAAACTTATCTTGATCTGCACCAGGTGTACCAGGACTGAGCTCTTTTCCCAACACAAGCTGGTCAAGACGCCTATATTAAAAAATGGTCAACATACGCTGTTTCTAGATGTTGTAATTGTGACCATTAAAGCGTTGACTGCCTTCTAACATTAGATTGGTGAGAGAAGCCATTTGCACGTTTCCCAAAAAAATTTCCGGCTGACCCAGAAAAATCCAAAGACAACCCACAAATTTGTGCGAAAAACCTAGAAGGAATCTGCTGTCAGAATCTGAATCCGTGGGCTCGAAAATCGAGGCACGAAAATCGAGGCACCCAGAAAAAACGAACAACTACCCAGAATAGGGTTCGAAAAACCCACCACGAATCTGCAAGAAAAAATTGGTTTTCGATAAAAACTGAAAGTTAACACCTGAATCGAAAAATGCCGTCGCCGAAGATGCAGGTCGCGGGGTGCAGATCACGCGTTTGCAGAGGGGGCGAGTTGCAGGTGGCGGCGACGCTGGAGGTGGCGACGCCGAAGCCTGCAGACGCGCACAACGCCGAAGTTTGTTGCAGGTCACGGGGGCGGTGGAGGCGACGCCGGAGTGTGTTCGAAGTCCGCGACGTCGCACACAGGTCGCGACAACACGCGACGACCCTGCAGGTCTAGAACATAGGTCGCGACAACACGCGACGACCCTGCAGGTCGAGAACACAAGTCGCAGCAACACGCGACGATCCTGCAGGTCAAGAACACAGGTCGCGGCAAGAAAAAAACCGACGATACTACCCCAGAAGCTAGGCAAAAACTTTGATGAATTTTTTTCAGAAAATAATTTCGAAAATTTCCACTAATTGGAAATTAGGATTAAAAAATTTTCGAAAAAATTTCTTCTATAGCTCTGATACCATAAAACAATGCGAGACACGCAATGGATTTCAAAGAATTGATTCAATATCAGAATGAGCAAGACGCTCATAAATAATACAAGGATATTTACAAGTATAGCAAGTTTCTAATAAGAAACTGCTGAGAAGATCGAAGACGATCTGACTAAAATAGAATATACACTATTGAGCATTAACATTATTTTAATATTCTATTAGGACTCCCCTCTCTTTGGCCTGTTTTGCTGGTGTCTTGCAGCCCTGTCGTTTTTAGATTGTATGAGAGAGAGAGATTGGATCAATATCACAAGAGTGTGATAGGATTCAAGGGTGTAAGCCTAGGGCTTCAAATCTAGCCTCAACCTATTAAATGAGTAGAGGACCAATGTCAGGCCTCACCCCTTCAAATCCAAAGATCTCTCTGCATCATTGAGGAGAATAAGGTGAATGTAGAATAAGGAGGGAGAAGAGCCTTCAATGACCAAACTTGATCCTAGGATGGATAAAGGATGGTGTTAAGATAACCCAAGGTGTAAGCCAGCTCATAGGTTTTTGGAGTTTTTCCTTCAAACTTGGTGTTTGCACTCAGAGTGGGAATAAGTCCCTAATCCTAGAGACTTTCCTAACACCAAATTTAGCCCCATGACCTCCCCAAATTCGGTAGTAAGAACACTTCAGGATTTCAAAATTTCTAGCCTCAATCTATTAAATGAGCAGAGGACCAATGTCAGGCCTCACCCCTTCAAATCCAAAGATCTTTCTACATCATTGAGGAGAATAAGGTGAATGAAGATAAGGAGGGAGAAGAGCCTTCAATGACCAAACTTGATCCTAGGATGGACAAGGGACTGTGTTAAGATAACCCAAGGTGTAAGCCAGCTCATAGGTTTTTGGAGTTTTTCCTTCAAACTGGGTGTTTGCACTCAGAGTGGGAATTAGTCCCTAATCCTAGAGACTTTCCTAACACCAAATTTAGCTCCATGACCTCCCCAAATTCGGTAGTAAGAACACTTCAGGAATTCAAAATTTCTGCTAAGTTAATATTTCTATCCAAACTAGGTGATAGCACACAAATTAGGATTAAGCCTTAATCCCAAAACCCTTCCATGTACTGAGTTTCAGACTGAAATTAAGGTTTTTCTCCAAAATTCGATGGTTGAGCACAAAATGGGAATAAGGCTTTATTCCCAAAACCTTTCCATACACCGAGTTTTCATCAAAACCTGAATTCTCCCCCCTCAAAGTCGGTGGTTGCACACAAGATCAGATTCAAACATTAATCCTTAAAATCCTCCTAACTCCGAGTTATGGTCTAATCGGCAGGGAGATCCTAGAACTTGTCTTAGGTCCAAGTGGCACACAACAATCAATTTCTTAGCACCAAGGTGAGACGATGAATTCAAGATTGAAAAATCAATACGAATCAAGTGGTCCAAGTCTGTAAAAAGTATCAAAGTGTTTGGAAAAGTATCATGAGCACAAGCAAATTTTGCAATCAGAAATTCGGTACCTGCACAAAAATCAGGAATAGACCTTATTCCTAAGAAGTTTCCAAGTACTAAACTTTCACCAGGTCATCTCCTGTGATGACCCCTACTGTATCACCTAATGTATATTTTATTAAACACACCAATAATAATAATAGCATATATTATGGGGTCCAGTAGAAATATATAATATAAAGGAGCAATTATTAAAATAATGTTAATAGATTAAATAATGTTAATATATTGCAAAAAGAAATAAATCATTAAATATTGTTAATATATTAAATAAGGTTATTATACATAATTGATTAAACCATGTTAATGTATTTTAATATATTTAGTAATGAAGAAATGAATTGTTAAGTGAATAAAGTAAATGCTATTAATATGTTATAAGGGACTGCAAATACATCCCGATTACATCCCCCCCCTGCGGGAAGTGGTGGGACGGTAGTCGCAGCCTGGGCTGAGACCACCGTCACACCCCTTCCCGCAGAAGGGACCCGTGGAGGGATGCAACCCTTCCCCTCCACGGGGTATAAGGCAGGCGACCATGGCAAGGGAGTGGGGAGGAAGGGACGAAAACGTGAGGTCTGCAAACTGCAACTGCGAACTGCAAACGGAAACTGCAGATCGTGAACTGCTACTGCGGGCTGCGGACTGCGAACAGGTAAGCGTTATTTACTCGCCACAGGGGTATATATATATGTGTGTGGATGTGTGTGCCACACACACACACTTATATTACTAATATTCTGTCATACATAGATATATACCAATTCCTTTAACAAGAGCTATAGTAGGATAGGGATATTATCTCATGTGTATTTAGCAATGAATATAGGTATGTATGTAGAATATTTATATGTATGTAGGATCATGTAAATGTAGGCTTAATTTATGGATTGAAAAATGATAATGAATTGTAGGATGTTATATGAATAATGTGGCTATATGATGGAGGCTATTGGGACGAAATTCCCTTAGCCTAATTTAGGGATTATGATAATCCCTGGTAGGCAGTATATATTGAGTATGGATATGCATATATGTTATGGCTTGGGTGTCAAAAGCTCACCCAAGAAGAGACGGATCTGGCCGGTCCTCTTTGGTAAACTTGGATGATGAGATGCATCATCCAAGGCAAGGAATTGATCATATATGATGGTCTTCCTTGGTAGGCTTGGATGTAAGATGTTACATCCAAGACAACAATCGAATTATCCCTCGATTTCTTGGTATGGTTTAGAACCAAGATGGTTTCCAAGAAGGCGAGCATTACAACTGCCTAAGGACATGTCCCAGTACTGCACTCATATCCTTTTTATTAAATAAGAATTGAGATTAGTTTTATTTAAGTAATTGAAATTTAATTGCAAATTAGATTAGTTATATATATATTTGTTGCATTCTAACCGTTTGTTTTGTAGGACAATGATCTCTAACTAGTAGGGACATTACATCTCCAAATTCAGTAGTTGCATTAAAGATAGGAATAAGCACTGTTCCTAATATCTTTCCAAACACCAAAATTTAGACCAGAACTCCCTCAAATTTGGTGGTAGCATACCAATTAGAAGTAAAGCATTAATCCTGAACATCTTCCTAATACCAAATTTTCACTGAGTTTGCTCCTAAATTCAGATTTTGCAGTGAAAGAGAAACAAGACACTAATCCTAAAACCTGTCCTGGGACTGAATTTTACCCATAGTTTTGAGACTCTTCGTAGCACCGAGTTTCATCCAAGGTTCTTGTCTGACTTCCACAAGTCTGAGTTTTGGTCTAGGATCCTAAGCTTGTCTCAGGTCTGAGTTTCTTAGTCAGCTTCAAGGGTCCGAATTTTGTTCAAATAAGAGGTTTCACATTCTAATATCAGTCCAAGATCTGAATACTTCATGGCAAGCTTCCCAATTTGCTCCTTAGATTTGAGAGCCAATTAAGGGTCTTGGAGGAAATCAATAAAGCTTTGAGGAAAGGGTGAGAGGGATGAATGATTGAGTCCCATGAATGTGATTGATCCTTGAACTTACTTGTCTATGCAGGATGGATGACACCAAAAGGAGTTAGAGAGATGAAAATATTGAAGAGATAGATACCATCAATGGAGCAACAAAAGAGGAAATCCAGAACACAAGTTGAAGATATGATTGTGATGAAGCAGTTTCTAGAAAACGATCTAGGATGAATGACATCAGAGGAGAGCTAGTGGAGTAAAGGACTGCCCGGAGGAGCCAAGGGTTCAAGCGATTCAGATAGAGTTTCCAAGTGTGCTACATGATTACCAAGAAGAGGAAATACAAGATCAAAATTATAAAGATGATTTCTTTCTAGTGATGATCAATAGAAGCGTGCCAATCAGGAACGTGCCATAGAGATAGAGATAGAGTATTGAAGGCCACTATCACAGTCCAGAGGGTGACACTTCTAGATTTTTGGAAAATAGCGATTAATCCAATACAATCCTATAAAGATGCTATAGGAAGCATACAAAAATAGAGAAGGAACAGCTGAAGAGAGCTGGAATATGATTTGTTGTAATGGCAATTAATTTGTTGTAAAATGACAACTTTTGGGCCCAGTTTAATACAATACAAGAAAAGCCAAAAGTTAGATATTCATCCAATTGCCATTTTTTTTTTTGTGACAAAAGATGTTATTTTGCTAGGCGGTCATTTTTTGTCTTGTAGTGAGAGTAGTTGGAAAGTATTTGAAAAGTGGTTGAAGGCTATTGAGATCATTAACTAAAAGTTGTTAGGGTTTCTAGAGGGCAAATCTGGGCCATTGAATGGATTATATCTTGGCCTTTGATTGAAAATGTAAAATCTATAAAAGGCCAATGCCTCTCTCATTGTAAGGGGTAGAAAGTTAGAAATTAGAATTAGAGTTAGTAGTAGTAGCCAACAAGTAGATTTAGAAGTAGAGTAGGGATTGTTGAACAAAGATTGTTGTAATAGCAGTTGAAGCAAATGAATAAAGCATTGAAGTATGGTGTTTTGCTTGTTGCCTTCTCCTGTTTGCATGGTTTCTTTCATCAAATTACTTGAAGTTCAGTGATTCTAATGGTAAAGTACAAGGATATTTGATCGATTTCTGGTTCATACCATTGGGGATTTGTTGATCGTAAGTCCTTGTGCATGGTTAGTCTGAGCATATTATTGCTCTTAGTAATATTGTGGATGTTTGTTTTGATTGTGCTAGAATTGGGTATCCAAATGAATGTTCATGATCTAAAAATCTTTTTTTTTCTTTTTCTTTTGAAGATCGCACAATTTTTGTGGCATTGTGAGTTTATCTATGGTTAAGCAGGAATCAGGTTCATGAGAAATCTGTCTATGTACAACATCAAATGTTACTATCATTGTCCCTGGTTTCTCCAAATCGTATCCCTTTGCTTTTTATTTTAATCAGTTTGAGAAGTGAAGCATCAATAAGATTGCCATATCAAATGCAAACCAGCTTGGTAGACACGTAAGTCCCTTTGTGATTAACAACAAATCACATCATCATTGAGTTATCCTAAGTTTATTCAGGACTTGACACTAGAAACCTTGAGGTTGTCTTGTTTGGACAGTCAGAAGGCATACAAGATATCCTTATTCAAGAGATTAGGATATACTCAGTGTATTTTATTCTGCATTGACGGAAGTACAAACTTTCCCATTAACAAAGTGCAGATCTGATAAGACAACAATGAGAAGGCATGACCCTTTAAATGGATGTGTCTTTTCCAAGAGATGCGTCTCCTCAATAAAATAGGAGAGTATACAATGATATGGAATGAAGAGAGGAGGAAGGAAAAACACGCAAGCACAATCACACCAAAGAAGACATTCAATAGATCGAAGAAGAAATAATTCTAATAAAGGAATTTTAGATTGAACCTCTAGTCATCCAACAACAAATACTTCAGAGGAGTTAATTTCAGATTAGGCTTAAAACAACAATGTAATATTATTTTCAGATCTGCCCTTCTCAACACTTTATACTCTCACAACCGTTTGTGGTATATATATACATGTTGCTTATGCATAATAATAATGCTCAAGTGTATGATTATATGATAGAATATAAGATATGCTTGATTGTTTGAAATCCACCTTGTAGGAAGGGATTGTTGGAATCACCGCTGCCGTTACGCCAAAAGCTCGAGCTATCAACGAATGGGAGAGCGGCCAGAGACAAGGATCCACGAGAGGCAGGAGGAAGCACATGTCGCGAATCCTGAAGGAGGTGCTGACCAAGTCAACAATCTCCCCCTTAGCACCGATTGAAGCTTCCACACCGACGGAATGAAGGAGGCCTCGTGGGATTCGAACTCGTAACCCAGTGCTCTGATACCAATTGTTGGAATTACCGTTGCCATTACGCCAAAGGCTTGAGCTATCAACGAACGGGAGAGCGACTAGAGACAAGGATCCATGAGAGGCAGGAGGAAGCACATGTCGCGAATCCTTAAGGAGGTGCTGACCAAGTCAACAGGGCCTGAGGTGGAAGAGAAAGGGGTTTGAGAGGGCTAAGTAAGTAGGCTGTTCTAGAGTTGACTATAATGGCTCTTAGAACTAGAGGGCACTTACGTAGAAGAGCCAAGGAACCCACTTATGACCTCTGCCCAACTTCGCAATGATGGCACTTGTCGTTAGGAGGATTAGACATTGATAGGGAAAGCAGGTACAAGCAACTCACTAAGTAGGCCACCTCGGTGGGTGTCCATATTGATCGCCAACCTAGGCCAAGAGGGCTCTGACATTCACTCCACTCTTGGGCTTAGTGTAGGAATGGCTTTGGGCGGAGCTATTTGTTGATGTGGATAAAGTCGTATCGCTACAACTCTATCCGGCCAACACAAAATAGAATTTACTAGTTGAGTATCCTATCCTCTCTTGAAATAAGGAAATCCCTAATGCTATTTAGATTGATCACTGGGGCTAACCTCAATGTTTCGATTGTCAGATCATGACTGCAGGATAACTCAGCGGTCTGATGTGTTTTGCTGGATACACAAAGGGGACTTACGGTTAGCTAGAATCGGTTCTGTTTGTACAGGTTCCCTAAGACTCTATGGTCTTGATTCCATTAGATTTTACCTTTAACATGATGTTGTTTGGGCTTCAATTTTGATAAAGAAAGGAAAAAAGGGAAAGGAAAAGAGAGAGAAAATATCTAATTAATCTACCTAAGATAGCATATTCAGAAAAATAGACAGAAACCTTAAAAAAACCAGATTTAACATTATCAACTTATAAAGCACAATGCTGTAAAATCTAGTGCTATCTTCGAAGGGAGTTGGATTTTCATGTTATTAAACATAAATGCAGAATCAGATGTCCATTCATTTGATGTTTAACAACCGAACAAAAACATATAAATTGGTTTAGACTAACCATGCAAGAGGAAATGGCAATCAGCCAATCCTTAATGGTATGAAGACTAAGATTTCTATCAAATATGATCCTAAAAATACTATCTGAAATCAAAATACATAACAAGAAAATTAAAAGGTCAAGAAGGAGACCATGCACTCACAAGGAAACAAGACAACTTTAATATCCATTAGTTTTGCACAAATTTCGCCAGAGTTTCAACAACAATCTTAAACTTCTTACAAAATGAGGGAGAAACCATCCCTTATATAGATTTTCAAAATGGATGAATGGCCAAGATCTATTCTTACAAGTGGCCCAGATTCATCCTACAAAATATGGCTGCTCATATCTATTAATGAGGAACAAAATATCCCCCACTAACTACCAACTAACTAAATAACTACCAACTACCCAACATAAAGTTGCTCTCCAAAAAGTGCACTTGCACAGAGCTCAAAATCTGCAATGACTTTGGGTAGTTTAAAAGAAGCTTTGACTTGGAAAAGTGCATTTGCAATTTAAAAGAAACAAATATTTTTAGGAAAGCACTTTTTCCTTTCCCGAGGTAGATTCTTTCACCAAAAATTCAACTTCCTCGCGCAAGTACCCTTTCCAGATGTCCCGGTTTGCCATGTACTTTTCCGGAACATATTCTTGAAACCTTATGCAAACAGGGAACAACTCCTTGTTAGAGGGAAAAGGAGGATTGCACATTTTGAACCATGTGCCCTCTAGATGAGTGTTCACTATCCTCAGCTGCTTGCGTCAATCTGATTGATGATCCCCAAAACGCAGTATTTCTACGTGCGGCTTGCTGCTTGCTGATGCATTCTATGTCTTTCACAGAGTATGTAGTTTTATCGGCCCTCAAACTGGCATTCCATTGTGACACCACATCAACATCCCCCATGGTATCCTTCCAGCCAATGACCAATGCCTTAAGGATATCTTCACCAATGCTCTCAATACCAGACAAGTCCTTGCATTCCGTTGAAGTTATTCTGACGATGTCCACCATGTCCATCTTCATGCTAACAATCCAGAACCACTCCTTGAAAGTATTAATGTCATAGGGATCCAGGATAGTATGTAGTATGGGAATCTGAGCGTGAGTCCAGAAAAGAGCCCTCATGAGTGGTTGAGCCATGCCAATTGTCTCCTGGATTTTGGCGTACTCTTTCTTTACCTCCACCATCTTTAGCCGGGCTGAATGTATTTTGAGTGTTATTTCAAATACATCATCGATGTTTCTCTTTCCTCTTGCCTTAATGCCCCAGATTCATTCTCTGGTTGCTTTGGTGGTGTCACGCACTCCTTCAAATTCAGCTGTAGTTTTTTGTGCTAATGCCAATGGGGGAATATGTGACTCAGTAGTATGTTGCAGTGGTCTTAACAGGTGGTCTATGTATCCCTCGGCTTGCTCAACACGAGCTTGGTTGCTCTCCCTATCGGGATGGATGTGATGCTATAATCGGCTAATGCAACCTGATCTGCTAGTTTATCTGTAGGTGGGGCAGCAATATGAATCGTCCGATTCCTTTGCTCATCTTTGGTAATCCTGGAGTAAGTTCTTGGCTTTTTCTTTCCTTTAGCTTTTATTTCCCCTATTTGAGAGAAGATATCCTCTAGGTTAATCGGTGACTTGACAGTTGCTTTACGCTGTGCTCGAGCTATCAACCAGTCATGAGGGATGGTCTGTCCAGACGTGACTACCAAATCCCCACTTTGTTCTTTGGATGCCTTAGTCGATTCACTACCCATCCGCAATTGATCGGACATAGGAGGATTGGGTGCAGTATCTCGTCCTTTACTCATCGTTGAGTTTTCTCCCACTTCACTGAGCAACTGATGTGTAGCTTCTAGCAGTGGCTGCTCCTCAGTTCTACTGGGTTCTTGGGTTCTATCTTCTTCTTTTTCTCCCTCAACTGTGGTATCATCCTTGTTGCCACCTTCCTCTTGCTGCAATTCATGTCTGCTCCCTTGTGTGGGCTCTTGTTTGTCAGCCCCTTGATCTGGTGCAATATCTCCATCCTTGACCTGATTTTCAGGTCCCTCCTAACCAATGATCTGTGCCTTTGTTTCATGCTCACTTTGCGTATGTGGATCATTTGCTTCTGATGCAATTGGATCATTTTGTGGAGGTGGAGTTGGTAGGTGATCAAGCTCAACTACATCATCCTCCGAACTGGGGTCCTTGGATGAGGTAGTAACTTCTGGCCTCTTGATCGATATCTTTTCCCTTCTTGTCCTTTTTGAGGTCTGGGTTCCCCTACTGGCCCTTGCCTTCTTTCTTTTCTTTTCAGGTTTTTCAACCTCCTCTCTTGGTGCACTTGATGTTCCCTCGTCCTTTGAAGACTGGGAATCTAGACTACCTATCATATTATAGGTAAATTAGGATCCCTCATGGGTTAGCCTCTCTATTTGCTGGGCTAGTTAGTTGTCTGTATATCTTCTTGGACCCTCCATGACGGCTTTGAAGTCCATGATTGGGTCCTGAAACCAATCAATGGTTGGCGGGAGGTCTTTGGCTACCTCGAACTCCTGAGCTTGCAAGCAGTTCCCATAGTCCTTCACCTGATCTAGGATTTGGCGGTACTCATAAAATTGCATTTGTTGAACACTTAAGCTTGAGTATTCTCGCCGATGGACCTCAAAGTCATCTGAACAATTGCTCTAGTAGTCCTCTATGGACGCCTTAGCCCTGTAATGCCTGCCATAGGCCTTTCCCAATCCAGTAGGATCGAAGCACTTCTTGGGGAAGTGCTCTTGTAAGCAATATGACGCCAGTTCGTCGAATGATTCCTCGACTTGCACATAATTCTTGAAGTGCACATCAAGGTTACCTATGATCATAGGGAATGTGAATCCCGACTGTTTTCTGTCCTTGAGTATGCTGCCTTCTAGGTGTGCCTGTCTTGCAACTTCCATGAGGACCAATCTCTCTGATGGGTAACGGGGAAGTCGATACAGTGTTCCCTCAAAGCCTGGTATTTTGATGTAGGAGAATCTAGGGAACTGAATGAACCATGCACCATACTTCCGAATCAGTGTGGTAGCATGTTTTGATAGTCTTGTGTGCAACCCTCCTTGCATTAACTTGACCATGCGCATTGTAAAAGCGTCATTTACATGCTCATACTGACCAATTGCATATGCAATGTTGTTCTTCTCTCTTTGAGTTATGTCATAGTAATGTAGCTGAGGGTAGCAGTCATACAGTTTCACCTGATTTGGCCCATTCCCAATCTCACCCCTTTTGATCAATCCTGGGAGCGGTTGGTGCCGAGCAAACATATAGACTAAGTAAGAGGTCATGGTGAAGTGCCTTTTCTCCTCAAGCTCAACCAGCTGTGTATGAATGTTATTGCTGATCATCTGAGCCCAGTCAAACTTAGCCTTCCCACTGAAGACTTTCTCGGTAAAATAAAACATCCATTCCTCAAATAGGTTGGAGTGGGGAAGTTCCATGACCCGACTAAGCAAGGTAACCATGTCCCCATATTTGTTGTTAAACTCGCTTTGCGGGTCTTTTTGCCAATCCTAATGCTCGGGGCTTTTCTTTCTTTAAACCATTCTTCATTTATCAGTGTTTTGCACTGACTAGGATTCATATCATAAGCAATTTGGGCTTCATCAATGGTTACTACAGTGGCGCGCTTAGGAAGCGGGATATCAAATGTTTCTCCAATAGCCTCAGGTGTGAAGTTAGCCATCACCATCCCTTTTACCACCACTAATCTGGTTTTCGGCTGGTAATGCTTAGCGGCTTCAACCACAAGCTCATAATTTTGCACAGTCAGTGGGAAACCAGCAGCTTGAGCAATACCACTCTCCAACATCCGTTTGGGTTTGCCGTATGCATTGGGAGAGTACACCCTGTTTTTGAAGTCCTGAATGTCTGTGTCCGAGGTCAGTATCCCCTATATTGTCCCAAATATTTTGGACTTTTGATTCTTTGATTACTCCCCCTTGATACTGATATTTCATTTTCTTGAGCTTGCGAGGGATGTCAACTCTGGAGGTTTGCGATGCCTCTAGAGCGTCGGGTGCTTTTGAAGACTTTGCTGCCAATTTAGGTATTTATCCTGCACATCTGGACATGGATTACGAGGAAAGCCTTAATGTGAAAATATGGGTTAGTAATGCCCATAGACGCTATTAGCACGAGAAATTATTTAAATAGCCACACAATTTTGAAATTTGAAAGCTTTTGAAACAGGCTTTTTAAACAACTTTAATTCTGCGTTTTAAATACGATCGGGACACTAAAAATTGGTTGGTTCTTTGTTTAGTTGGCCTAAGCAAATTTTGAAAATGTTGCTCTCTATGCTGTTGAAAGGTTGAAAGTTGAAACAGTTAACCGGATAGTGTGAATGAGCTCTTAAGTTTTCGGTTTTGTTTCGCGCTGATTGTTTTAAAGATGATCATGCACGCTTGAACCGTTTCCGGAGAGATGATTTTATGCATTTATTTTCAAACTTGTTTGCCCTGTTGGATATTAAGGTGAGATTCAAACGTTTCAGGGGCATTTAGAAGGATGCTTAAGTTGTTTAGGTTAGGCTTGAAGTCTCTAAAGCTCGACAATTTTGAAATTCCAATTTGGAGGGTCGATTTGGCAAAGGACCATGAATTGTTTGGATGCTTAGCTTTCAAAAAAAAATCCAATTTGAATTTTTCTTTGTAGATTAAAACCCTAGGTTTTAGATATGATCAGTTGCATAAATTTAAGCCATTCGGGAGGAGAAAATCGAACTAACCTGGCGTTTTGCTTTCAAACGACTCTAAAATCTTTATTTAGTTTCGGCTTTGGAGGACTCCCAATTCTGACTGACTTTGGCAAAAAAATGAAGATGCACTGTGCAATTCTTACCCTATGGAGACTTTCACTTCATCTTTGGCTTAAAGTTCCCTTGGTGCGATTTTTCAAACTTCACTTTATTTCGGTTTGAATGACTTCTTCACGCGATTTGTGTTTGCTCTTGTCTGATTTCGGCTCAAATGGCCGAAATGCGAGCTTGAAAGCTATTCGTCTAAACAATTCCTTCTGCACGATTTTGGTCTTTTGTTGGTGTGATGGAAGTCTTTGAAGACTTTCAACGGAATAAGAGTTTTTGCGACTAGAATGCAAGACTTTTGCCCTCTGTGAGAAACTCGAGAATTTATGAGAAAATGATCCCGACTAAATGAAGTCCAAAATCGCGATTTGTTTTGAATGATTTTAGCATTTAGAAGACTCTGGCGTGATTTTGAACTTCAGTCAGTTTCGGCTTGGAAAGGGATTTCGCAAGCTTCAACTTAAAGAAACTTTCAGCCTCTAAGCCGATTTTGTGCGAATGGGGTCTCTTTTACTGATTTCGGCTCAAAAGAAACTTTTGTGAGTTTATTCACTTTCGGCCCATGGGGTCGTTTTGCAAACTTGACACGATGACTCTGTAGCCGATTTATTAACTTCGTTCATTTCTTCCTTTTCGGCCTTGGAGCGCTTTTTGCATGATTGGTTTTGATCCGTCAATTTCGGCCTATAGATGATTTTGCAAGATTACCATTCTTGGCAATTTGGCTCCTACGATCAAAATGCGAAATTTTGCTTTACTTGGTTTTGGCTTAAAACTTTTTGCGTAACTTGGGCGACTTTGAACCGTATCTCACATTTCAGCCTTGGAGGTCGATTTGTGAGCTTCACCTTTTCTTTCGACCTTGGAATGATTTTGGGGTCTTTATCTAGCATTTTGGCCTTTTAGGCCGGATTTCCCTTTTGAGTCTCTCATTTTGGCCCTTGAGGCCGAATTTAACTTTAGAGGCCGAATTTTGAGAGATTAGTTTTAAATAACTTGCTCACAAGTTATGACGCCTTGCCAATATTTGCGATTTTTACTTTAAGGCTCTCTATTCATCTTCCCTTTGCAAACAAAATCGTGGTCATCTTTTAAGGTGTGAGTTCTCTGGGATTTAGGACACATCATCTTCTCAATGCTCAAACTCCTAACTGTTGCATCTTTTCTGCGAATCTACGTAGACCTCCTACTCGGGACCTCAGTGAGGACGCGACAAAAAACCGAGAATGGGGGGGGGGACCCTGTTGGTGACGGGAAGTGTATGCAAGGCACAACACTATCATGTCTCTTCCTCCAAAACCTAATATGCATGTATAATAATATTATGGATTGTAATTGAGTGCAATGTGATCTTGTCTAACCCTAGTAATTAAATATACATATATTGTATATGTTTCTTATGCTATGATTGCAGGATTCAAATTCAGAATCACATTATTTAAAGAGATTTTACTTGGTAGGATGTAACCCTAACCGTAATTTGTTGCAATTGCGATTCTAGGGCAAATTCTAGGGCAAATTAGGAAGGGGACATTACAAATGGTATCGGAGCATGATCCTGCCATCTTGCAGGGTAAAGATGAATTGATAAATCATTCTAGTCAATTCGAAGGTATCTAACAATATGTGTATTCGTGAGTATGCTCTGTGTTTGCATATATCCATGTGTATGCTTCATGTTTTCATGTGTATACTCTGTGTTTGGTTTAGATCTGATGTATTTCCAGCATGTCTATCTTGTTAGCACAAGTTGACACAACCAAGATAATGAAAGAAACATCACTTGGTGTAGAACCACCAATTCCCAAATTATCTTAGTCTACAAAAGAAGCTAATTACATCACAAGAAAGATTATAAATTCTCAAAGGTTGATTTGGGGGATACTCATATTGGTAAATGACTTAGTTTGAGAAAATTAAAACTGACATTGCTTGAGGACAAGCAATCTTGGGGGGGGGCGCGGATTGTAATGTCTCCACTTTGAAATAGAATTTAATAATAAATAATATTAATAAAATTAAAATAGAAAGAATAAAAAATAAAAAGTAAATAAAAATATAAAATAATATAACTAAATATAATTAAAATTTAATCAAGTTAATGAATGGTCAAAAGTCATGAAATGAAAAGTTGTGATTCCCTCAAACATGAGATATAAGAGGGAGAAGAGAACCTCATTTGAGTGGGGAATACAGAAAGGATTAGAAGCGCAGATCTGATTTAAATAAGAAGTGCAGATTTGATAAGACAACAATGAGAAGGCATGACCCTTTAAATGAATATCTCTTGTCTCCTCAATAAAATAGGATAGTATAAAAGAATATGGAATGAAGAGAGGAGGAAGGAAAAACACCCAAGCACAATCACACCAAAGAAGACATTCGACATACTGAAGAATAAATAATTCTAATAAAGGAAATAAAGGAATTTTAGATCAAGCCTTTAGTCATCTAACAACAAATACATCAAAGGAGTTAATCTTCAGATCAGGCTTAAAACAGCAGTCTGATATTATTTTGAGATCTGCCCTTCTCAGCACTCTATACTCTCACAACCGTTTGTGGTATATATATACATGTTGCTTATGCATAATAGATAATGCTCAAGTGTATGCTCATATGATAGAATATAAGAAATGCTCGATTGTCTGAAATCCATCTTGTAGGAAGGGCCTGAGGTGTAAGCAAAAGGGGTTTAAGAGGGCTAAGTAAGTAAGCTGTCCTAGAATTGACCATAATGGCTCCTAGGACCAGAGGGCACTTACGCAGAAGAGCCGAGGAACCCACTTACGACGTCAACCCAACTCCGCAATGATGGCACTTGTTAGGAGGATGAGACATTGATAGGGAAAGGAGCTACAAGCAACCCACTCAGTATGCCACCTTGATGGATGCCCATATTGATTGCCCACCTAGGCCAAGATGGCTTTGACATTCACTCCACTCTTGGGCTTAGTGTAGAAATGGCTTCGGGCAGAGCTACCATGTTTCTTCCTCAAAAGCTTAATATGCATGTATAATAATATTTAGGATAGTAGTTGAATGCAATGTGATCTTGTCTAACCCTAGTAATTAATATACACATATTGTATACGTTTCTTATGCTATGATTGCAGGATTCAAATTTAGGATCACATTATTTAAAGAGATATTTTACTTGGTAAGATGTAACCCTAACCCTAATTTGTTGCAATTGTGATTCTAGGGCAAATTAGGAAGGGGACATTACAATTTCATAATCCAAGGTAGATTTACCTTATTAATTCTTTCTATAATTCATGTAGACTATTTTTTGAGTCCGATTGACCCATTTTTGGTTATTTGTGGACAAAAATATAATTTATCTTTCTTTTTTCTTCTTGGATCCCTACCAAAAGGTAAATGACATTATCTTCTTCTTCACCAACTATAGGAGAAAAGATTATGTTCAAGATTTTGCATAGAAAACTTCTATTTTGTCCTCCTTCAAATTGTTGGCCAAGGAAAAAATTCGTCTTCTATTGGTTGAATATATCTGATTTTCAACTTTTTATTTTTCACATAATCTTTGTTCTTTCGGTCCTTCAATTTTTTCATTTGCCCTAAAAATGGGCTAAAACAATTGCTCTTTTTTTGGGTGCACTTGAAATGTGTTAAAAATAGTGCAGCTATATAAAAGCAGTTGAAATTGGCCAAAACATTTGCTATTCCATTTGTTTGCACTTGAAATGGGCTATTTTGTTTGTTTGTTTGCATTTGCAATCAGCTAAAAAAGATTGTTCTTTTCCATTTGCATTTGTAATTACCTTTAATATTTTTTTTTAATTTTTCTTTTATACCACTATTTTGTTTTGCATTTGAAATTAGTTAAATTTATACACTTAAATTTGTTTTAAGGATTTTTTATTTAACTTCTTTTTTTTTCCTATGGCCAAGATGAGTTATGCTAGTGATCACAATGAAGGTGGGCATGATAGAATAGAAGAAATGAGTGGTGGAAAGGTGGAGGCAAGGCTGAGACAGGGAAGAGTTGATGACGGTCAAATTGAAAGTTCAGTTTTGAGAGCTTTTCATTTTAATTGCTCATCAAAGATTCCCTTGTATTTTAATGGGCCATTCATCATGAGAAATCTTTTGTGGTAGTTTGGAATAACCATTGACATAAACAAGGCACATAATTCAGGAGGGAGTTAGCAGTGGAAGCGTAACATACTAGTCTTGAATGGAAGGGCATCAGTACTAGAGTTAATGGACACCTTTTGCATATTATATTAAAGGGGTTGGTGTTTGTAATGAACTCACAGTTGAAGAGAGGGCTGAAATGATTTGGTTGTATAATGTAATGTTTCTCCAAGTTTTTAGGATGGGGAGATGAGAGACTGCAAAAAATTTCCAAAATTTTGGAGATGGTATTGGCAAAAGAAAAGAAAATTACAAAGGGAGAAAACAAAGGCAACTTCAACAACCTTCCTTTCGATGTGACAAACAATTCTTATTGAGAGAATTTGGTAATTGCATTGACAATTGTAGGAAAAGGTTACAAGGCACCTTCTTGCAAAGACTTACGTGGGCAATTTGTAAATTTATGTTAATTTAAAATAATTTAAAATTTATATTGAATTTTAGGCTTAATTTATATTGAATTTAGGTTACATTTTTTGTAACATTAAAATTTGTACTTTCACTTTGTACTTGTAGGTCATCCACAAATGCAACCAAACAAACAAAGCTAATAGTGGAAGATCAAAAGAAGCCATGGAGAGAATATCGCTGCATTATTCTTTTAGATGGGTGGACAGATGGGGAAAACTGCACCATTATCTATTTTTGGTTAGCTTCAAATGGCGAGGTGTTTTTTTGAAACTGATTGATGCCAATAACAAAGTAAAAAAATGCAAAAACTTTGTTTCTAGTGTTGGAGGAAGTTGTCATGAAGGTGGGCATAGAAAATGTGGTACAAATCATTACTAATAATGTAACAACATATTGGCAACTGGGAGATTGCTCCAAGACAAGCATTAGACACTCTTTTGGACACTTTTGTGCAACACATTTCCTTAAGCTTCTTTTGGAGGATATAGGCAAACTTGATTAGGTGAGAGTAGCTATAGATGATGCAAGAAGCATAACAAATTTGTCTACAATCACCTTTGGATTCTTAATTTGATTAGAGATTGTACCCAAAGGAAAGATTTGGTGTGAGTGGGTGTCACAAGGTTTGCAATGATTTTCCTAATGTTGCAAAGCATTATTGGTTTGTTGACTTCTTTGAAATAGATGTTTTTGAGTCAAGAATGTCTAAAATCATCGTATTTAAAGAAGCTTGGAGGAGAGAGGGTTGCAAGCATAGTCTTTGACAACCTTTTTGCAAAAAAAGCTATAGAGATCATGAAGGTAACCTCAAAACTTTGATTTTAAATTCAAACTGATTATTTTATGTTTTAATTTAAATCTTTCATTATAAATTTGTAACTTCAATCTTTTTTGTATCGGTAATTGGTAGGTGTTGAAGCCTTTGGTTAGAGTTCTCCATTTGGTAGATGGGGATCGAAGCCCAGTGGATTATATTTATGAGGTCATGGATAGAGCCAAAGGGTCCATCTCAAATTATTACAATGGGGACAACCTTTGATTTGATCCTATTTGGGAGATCATTGATCAAAGGTGGAACAATCAACTCTACCAACCCATCCATGCAACGAGGTACTTCCTCAACACTCATTTTTTCCATTTAGAATCTAGATAGCTTCTCAAATCCTAATTGAAAGGTTATGAAGGGCCTCACAACATGCATTCAGAGGATGACATCCTAGATTGAGGTGAGAGATCTCATCATTCAGGAATTTTATAGTTAAAGGAATGGAAGGGGCTGGCTCTTTTCTTTGGAGCTAGCTATCTGAGGAAGAACCATTTAGGCACTAGGTAATAAAATTTGGAGTCTTTATATCACATGCATCTTATAAGTTAAAAATTTCGAATTTACAACTTATGATAATTTGAAAAATATGGTTTGATTTTTCTAACTTTTAAATATTTTATTTTTAGATTCTTGGTGGATAGATTAGGGTGCAAATACCCCAAATCTCCAATGATTTGCCCTCCATGTTTTGTGCCAATCTTGTAATGCATCTAGTTGTGAGTGCAATTGGAGCTTGTTTGAGGCCATTTACATGAAAAGGAGGAACAAATTAGCTCAAAAACGCTTCAAAGACCTTGTCTTTGTGCAATGCAACCTTCGGCTTCACACAAGAAGGGTAAAGGAAAAATCATAGGAACTCATTAGTTTGGATGAGATTGATCCTCATAGCCATTGGACAGGTCAAGATGCGCAACTTCCATTGTGTTATGAAGATAAGATTCTTAATTTTGAGAGGTAGGCATTGGAAGATGTGGGCACAGCAGTAGATATAGGATTAGTTGACATTAATGAGGTTCAGGAGGAGCCATGCAGGATGGAGGTTGAGCCACGACCTTCTACGCCAAGCGAGGAGCCACAATAGACTTCAAGGATTAGAATGCTAACCTCTTCCCAAGTTTTCACTAGATTAGGGAAGAGGAAGATGTAAAATGTTGTATTTTCTTTTTGTAATATGTAATTTATGAATTATGATGGTGATTTTTAAAGGCAATCATCATAGATTCATAATAGTTATCGGTTAGCTATAGTATCAGCCATTAGCATTCCGGATGATGATGTGATTTTGTACTCAATTTGTATTCAAATTATTAAATTAATCAAATTTAATAGAAAACACTTTTGTACTAATTTATGGACTCCTTGGATACATCTTGTCATTGAAAATTGACAAAAATATTGTGTTCTTAAAAACATTTAAGCAAGCTTTTAAGTTGCTGAGTTCACTTTTGCCAACAATGCGTTGAACAACTAACTTAGAATTTAGAATATGCTTTGAATAACTAATCTCAATGAGGTTGTAGAGGTCTTACAAGCATAGGCCAAAAGTAATAAGGAAGAAGCCTTCACGAGATACAAGTGGTTTATATCTAATGTGTTGGATGGTATGCACTATACCATCGTGAGGAAATATTTTTGTGTACTAACAAAGCGACTGTACATGGAAGTTAGCTATGGAATGCCCAACTTCACCTTAAACAAGTTTGATCTAGGAATAATGACAAAAGTGGTTTCCATGAACTTGTGTTTGACCTAAACCATCAAAGTAATGGAACCTAAAATGGGGAGGGAAAGAGCGTCATGTGTGTGGATAGTTACCTTAGTTTTATCATATTTGTTTTTGTGGAACCCATTGATGTAGAGGATTTCTTTTATTGTAACATTAACCTTGCTAGCAGGGTCAATGAGTACACCTTTAATGGTCTTCTCATTGAAATGAGCAGGTATATAGAGGGGTCTATCCTCTGTGTCAATGAGCAAGTCATTGGAAGAAAAGGATATGATAGGCATATTGATTCTTGCGCTTGGGGTAATTGGTATGGACATTAATCATGTTTACCATGTCTGCAATTGCATGTTTACCAGATGTAGAAGTAGAAAGATCAATTGAAATAAAGTTAGTAGAATGTGATGGTAAAGGGTTTGTGTAAAATTGTAAATTTTGGTTTGGTTTTGCAACCTACTTGTTAGCACTTTATTTTTTATCGTGTATTTGGATAGACCTTGTGTCGATGTGATCTTGCACGAGATTTCAAAGACATATACACGATGAAATCGATCAAAGGTTTTTGGGTCATATGAAGTCAATAAAGGTTGATTGGTTGGAAGTAGTTTGATTGACGAAAGTGTAATCATATTATCTTTTAAAAGTTTTTGCATTATGCTATATAATGACTCAAACAACT
Source organism: Cryptomeria japonica (assembly GCF_030272615.1). Taxonomy (NCBI): domain Eukaryota; kingdom Viridiplantae; phylum Streptophyta; class Pinopsida; order Cupressales; family Cupressaceae; genus Cryptomeria; species Cryptomeria japonica. Next base: position 684,581,590 of record NC_081405.1, on the reverse strand, counting down.
TTGTAAATTGCCTGCACTTCTAAGGTACTACAACTGAGACATCAGAAGCTTGAGATGTACTAGTTACACATGTTTGTTAAAGAATTTATTTCTTTTGTGGTTAGTGGATGAAGCGGCACCACTTTGTCTATTAGAGTGAGTCAACGAGGATGATCCCCCATACTAACTTTCAGACTGATAGTAGTCATGTAGAGTGGTGCACAAATGAGCGAAAGAATTATACTTCAGTAACAATATTTTATCTTGTTCAATGAACACTCTCTATACATCTGAATTAGGGAGCTCATAGGGAATTTGTGAGAATAATGATTGACTTACCAACTGCAAGTATTTATGTAGAGCGGTGCACAAATGAGCGAAAGAATTATACTTCACTAACAATATCTTATCTTGGAGGGTTGATTTTAGGTATTCGATGAGCACTCTCTGTACATCTGAATCAAGCACACAAAGAATTTGTGATAATAATGATTGATATTGAAAAATATATTCAAAAATTTTCTTAGTAGGTTCCTACTTTCAATGAGCGATGCTAGTGAATGTGACCTGCAGTCTAATGTTCGCTTGAAAATGTTGGAGAAATTGATTGATCAGTTATTCAAATGTATGCATTGATTTAATAGGGAGTGAGCAAAATCAATCTAAAGCGGTATCTTTTAGAGATTGTGGGAATAATTTTGCTAACAAGGCATCTTGGAACAAAAAATCATTGCATAATGCAGTGAAAGCAGAGATATGGCTTCTGAGGGTATTCTTTTCCATTGTATTCTTCGAATCTAGGTGCCTCAAAGCGTTGTGGGGGAGGTGTAGAAAGAATATGTAATGTTAGCGGACTATGCCAATAATATGGGGTGATTAATGGTTGCAAGGAGATGCTGGTTATATTGACAAGTTGGCTTAGGAATTGGCCTATGTTTTGCATTAGCTGGTTTAGAACAGTGAAAATGGTTTGCATATGAATAGTGGGAGTTTGTGAAGTAGCAACTATAGATGCAATGGATACAAAAGGCTGAGAGACACCAAGATCTATTTTGAGTAAACCAGAAGAACAACTACCAAAAGGGACAACCACTATAGCCATAGGTGTGTTTGTCACCATATATACAATTGGTATTGCCATAGATAACTGTGTGCCAATAACATGAGATTGTCAATCTGGTGTTTGTCATAATGGAAGTATAGGATGAGACATTGTTTTGCACAATGTACACCAATCTCTTGAGAAAGCTAACTGTTTTATTGTTTGAAAGTAACATGTTATGAATTGTATTTACAAGAGGTGTTGTTTGTGTGAGAGTGTCATTATTTTAATTTTTTTTAATTATCAAGCAATTGTTCATCTAATGTTTGGATTTGTGTAAATGGAACTTTCAACGCAGCTTCATGATCTAATCCAACATCTGTAGGAGGAGATGTCCAAGATGGTGAAGGAGAATCAAGAGATATAACAGGTGGGGAAGTAGGGGAATTAGGCATCCTTGTCAAATATTGCTCTTTTGAAAAATCTAGATTAGTCTGGATGGGTGTGTTGAAAACTTGAAAGGTCTAGTTGTGACATGTTGTAATTTTGATTGCTTCTTCTTACTAATTTACTGGAATGAAGAGATTTGGTTTGGGCCGTAAAGCTCATAAGAGTATTTACCACACTCAATCTGACTATCGTTTAGACAATGAAAGAAAGAAGAGATTCCCTAAACCTTTGTAGTATGAGTCTGCTGTCAACTCTCATTCCCAAATTACATGCTCAAGGCACTTATTTATAAGCTCTCAGGGATAAAGTAAAAATAAAATATTCCCGAAAAATTACTGCTTTAAAGCACTCCTACCTTGCTGTTAAGAAAAGTGGAAATAAAAGACTTTTAAGGCAAACTAATTCTTTAAAAAATAAAGTTCCGGCCTAATTCTGGGCTCATCTATATCACTGCCGATGATGATAATTACAAAATGTGGTTCTGCTAGAAAAGTAAAGATTTTCATCACTTAAGTGATTTTTGAAAATTTAACTAACTTTCATTTGTAAACTTGTTAAATCCTCTAAAACATGGTGAACTTTGTTTAGAGCCTACAGAAGTTGTTGAAAAGCTCAGGAACATAAACTTGATGAACATTCCTTGATAATTTTGATGCTTTGAAATTGAAAACTTCACCCTCAACAATATTTTGATTGATTCCTCCATTTTGATGATAACTCGAAGTCTGAAAGAGGAGCTCCTCTTCACTGCCCCAGTGCTTTGGTATTCAAAATCTGAACAAGTACCCTGGTGGAGATAAAAACAATGCTAGCGAGAGATGAAAGCCTCATATAGGACTGCAAGCAAAAGGCAAAAAATGAAGGAGAAATTGAAAAGTATGTTGCTATTCGTGAAAACCTGTCCAAAAGATGTTGAAACTTGCCCATACAGACCTGTGAAAGTATGAAGAAAATGCCTCAATTCTATTCAGAACAGCAGATAGGAGTTTACTTTTGAAGCTTGAAAGGGAATTATTCTTGATATATAAGGATTTTCTGCTTTTGTTCTTGCTTTAAAGCTGATTAAATGTATAACATAAAACATTGACTTGGATGCCGATTTCTGATAACTACTTTTATGCTTGGTGCAAATCACTAATCTGTTTGCCCTTTTTCTAGGTGCTGAGCAGAACTCTGAGGTTAATCAACTTTAAAATGGGACCTAAATGATTTAAGTTGCCTTATTGCCACTGTGGTGGAGTTTCATAATTCTTTCACTACCTTTTTGGATTTAAGGTGGAACTATTTGGTGGCAAAGACACTTCCAAAAGGTGCCTTCTTTTATGGCACTATTTTATAATGCATTCCCAGCCATTAATCACTTGATGCCTTGCCACTCCGTAGGCATTGTAACCTTGTCTTATGACCAAAAAAATAGCATTACATGCTAGGCATGTTTACTTATTTTGCTGCCACCTTGAGTACAATTTTACCCCAGTTCTGCTACTCAACTTATGCACTACTTTTTGATGTTTAAACTTAATTCAGCTTGGTGCCTTTTAATCAGTGCTCTGGCCTTGCTTAGGAACCTTTTTGCATAGGAACCTTTTTGCACTTGTATTGTGATCTCCTTTAGGTGTCAATTTTGGACAACTTAATTAATTTACCTTCTTTTGATGTAGATTCTTATTGTCTTTGCCACTTTAAAGACACTGGTATAGTTGTTAAGTCATTTTGCCACTTTGAAGAAATATGGCAGGATTTTGAGAGGGCCATGCACTTCAAAATGGTGTGTTAAGGACTTATTTGCATATATTTCTGACTTGCATGTGGTTCTATATTGGCTTTGTCACCATTAAGTAGCAATTCTTTGATCAATTTTCTCCTCCTCAACACTAGTTGCAGTTTCTTTTATCTATTTGTCACCTTTCTTCATGCTTAAGGGGAACTTTGAGGTGGCTTTACCACTAGAAAAGTGGACTTCTTTAAAACTTCTCTTTGCATTTTGCCTTGTGGTGATGTTATGTTGGCATTGACACATAGATGATGTATTGGGACTTTTCTTAGCCATTCTTTAGCGTTGTTCTCAGATTGAAGTCTTTGACATTTCCCTCTCTTCTTTTCGCTACTGGAGCTAACATCAATCAAGAAACTCTTTATCTTTCACTTGGAATAGTTCAACCTTGGTCAATCTGCAAGAAATTGTTAGTTGAAAACTTAAGAGCATGACCAGACAACTTTACCCCTTGATAAGGGAAGAACTCAATTGAATTTTTTTAACACAACATGAATGACCTAATTAATGACTACAGGCTGGCCAAAGGCAATACGGAAGCCAATTTTCTTGAGAACACCATTGTCAGAATTATGGTTTATTTCCTCAATGACCTTACACAAGATCACTAGTGGAGTCTTAGCCACCAACAAAGCCTTCTGTCCTGTACCATCCTTCCCACCATTGGTTTTAGCAGATAGGGAAAAAACTGCTTCCTGATCTCCCTTAGCCTCACGTTTTGTTAGGACTGATTTGATGAGGTCTGAAATCTCTAATTTTCTATGCTATAAACTGATATTGTATTTCACAAGGTTGTAGAAAAAAAGAAGTCTGTCATGCAATCTGCTCTAACTCACTGTTGCCAGGTTCCCAAATAATTACAGAGGAGTGTCTTGGCTTACTCAGCAAGAATTGATTGGGCTTTTTGGAATTAAGATTAGGAGATTAGAAATTTTCTATTACATTATGAATCCTGCTATTATGGATCTTAAATAATTAGATATCATTTATAAAAAATGTGTTAGAGATTTATTTTATGTATATATACCCTGTCGATTCAAGAGCAGGACCTTGACAAGTGAAAGGATATCATAGAGAATAAAAGCTTCAAGGATATTTTAAGCAATGTAGTGAATGTGGATCTTAGTGTAAGACGACTGCTAGATTTTCTGTAAGTATTCCTCTCATATTTTGGAACTTTGTCTCCACATTTTGTAGTACTTGTATATTTATTATAATCCTTGAAAGCTTTTTTTTATTGTAACACTTACAGGAATATATATGTTTGGAGCGTGCAGATTTCGAGCTGTCTGTGATCTAGATCGCGATTCTGGGTTGCTTTCGCTGCGGAATTTCCGGACTGCAGTTTCATCAATTCAACGACAACCTAAGTTGGAAACTCTACGGGGTGAGGAATTCGTATTTTAGGGGTTTCTTAAGTATTGTGTTTTCTAAATCAAGGCCTAAATATATTAGAAGGGAATATAACTTCAATTATCTTATTTCTGTGAGCAATGCTTAAGGTTAAATGTGGCATTTAATGCCTCAAAGTTCATTTCATACAATTCATCTAGCATTCTGACACCTATACACTCGCCAATGTCTAAAGACTCTAAACATATATGTATTAAGAAATTAGTATGGATTTGACAAACACAGCTTGTGGAACCAGGATTGGGTCATGGAGATACCTTTTAATCTTTAAGTATTATCATTTGTGTTTTCTGCAAACTTCCAAATATATTTACATAGTCATGTCTGATTATCTATTATATGGGAATTCTTAGTGATTTTAATACAAATTACAAAAGGTTATCTTGCTTTTCATTTTTATGGGCTCCCCCACCTGGTAGGTTTTCTTAGACACTAATGCTGCCTTCCAACACATATTCCTTACGCATGATATGGTTTATATGAGACAAGCACTATGGTCAATGAACTAACCATACAAACTTCTGTACCATAGAGTTCTATGCCAAGTTTGAGGCTTATTGTAAAGAGGTTCAACAAATCGACCATTGCAGAACTTCCATTTGATGCACATAATTTACAGCATTTATTTTCCAACCTGGAAAAGAACTCTTGTAACATATTCATAGATACATTCCAATAAATGAAAATTCCCAATGCTTGAAATAGTCTCATGTAAGGTTCCTAATCGGGAACCTGAAAGATGCCGACTGGAGATGTTGGACAGCTGATTGGTGTGTTGAACTGATTTCTTTGGCCAGCGATAGATTAATTTTGGTTTTTGACGCGGTTTTAGGTTTTGATGTGTTTTTGAGAGTTTTTGAATGATGCATAATGGAAGTAAATGCAAAAATGAAATTAAGCTAATACTGAGAATTAAAATCAGACTTCTGATTTTTACAACAGCAATATAATATATATCAAGAATAACTTTTTATTTCCACTTAGAGAGCAAATTTGCATACCAGGTGTCTTGATCCTGCCTGGTTGAGCCTTCTTATTTGATTGAAATTCAATATATGATGAAATAGGAGCTTCCTAAATGTGTTGACAGCTCCAGTTGACTTTATTGACATTAGAATGAATTACTAAAAACAATTGATGAAGAAATATGCAGACCCAGATGGAATTCTAACCCATTGCCAGACGTGAATGAATAATTTCCCTGTACTATTGAATATGCTGATCACATATGACCTTATTTCTCCAAAATAACTTCTTATTTGCTGATTCTAATTGCCATCAATGAATTTTAGTGCAATTGGCTGAGTTAAAACCCTTGCAATTATTTTCAACAAACTCCAAGCAAGAATTCGATGTATGGCTCAGCTGTGAATGGTACGATCTACTGGAATAATGTCTGAATTGCTGGTAAGATCATCCAAATATGTTCAGACCTGATGTAAAAGCCTTGTAATTGCTGTCTAACCCTGCAAACTTCTGATTTTTGGCCCCCAATGGCCTGAAATGAAGTTCTTTGTGTGTCCAAATGCTGAATTAGTTAAAGGGGCTGCGTCTTGTCACCAAAGATGGAGGTTTTCTTCTCCAATCTGCTCTCAGATTTCTGTCAACCACTTTGCAGACCTGCTGATGAAAAATAATCTCCAAAAAATGAATAACAGTAATGCCAAAAATCTTCCCGTGAAGCCTCTTTTCTTCCCAAATTCCCATGCCCAAGTAAGGGCTCCAAGATTCTATGATTCTAAGTAGAATATTCCTCCAATTGGGCGTTCAGCTTGAGGGTTCCATTATCATGAGTTGGGGCCATTATTAATTTAAATTTTATTCCTTAATTATGTCTAGAAAGGGGAGCCCAAGGGGTGATGTTATAATTCATCATTAACTTCATTAATCCGCTTTCTTATAAAGTTACTTAATAAACATCTTTTATAAAGTCACTTTAATGTATTATTACCACTTAAGGTAAAAGTAACTTTATAATATAATATCAGCATTAGTTCACCCTCCTCATAAAGTCACTTCATAAAATATTTCCAATTTTAGAAAAAGTGACTTATAATGTAATATTATAAAGTTTACACCTTATAAACTTGCCAAGGCCAAATAAATGAGTAAGTATGGGGCCTCCTTGCACACTCCATCACCTCCTAACCACTGGATTCACCTGCGAAGGTGGCTAACAGGTGAAACTGTGCATCTGGATGACGTCCTAAAAATTGGGGATTTTATAGAACCCTAGGAAAATATGCATTTTTTTTCTGATTATAGGAAAATGAAATGCAATGCAAAATAATTCAAATACTATACTACTGTAATCAGTGATAAATTTTAGGATTAAATCAAAGCAATTAATTGACGAATGAACTTCAAATTTGGCTTAAAGATGGCAGCCAATGATATCCACTAAAACCTTTGAACGTATAGATATTCAGATTGATGCAGCTAGGTAAATCAGCAATAATATTAAGTTTAACAGCAATTCAAGATCTGCAATGAGCCACATAGGGATAAATATATAATTCATTCTAGTCACAAGTGTTTGGACAGGTCTGATAAAACAGGGTGCTGCTGATTTGGTTAAGTGCAGCTTCAAAGGGGCATGAAACAGCCACCAAAATTGTATGGTGTACCTCCCAATGTTGGCGGCTAGGGTCTAACTTGTATGGCCAGTCAATATGCTGATTGCTGGTGTTTAGGGTTGCAGCTGGTGGTGACTTAAATCTGCAAACAATGCTGATAATACCTGTAGATAATGCTGATATGTTGTTGATGTTGAGTGCTAGGCTCAATTGGCTTGGCAGTGGCAGTAGCAGTAGGTGATAAGTCCCACTCAAAAAACTAAAATCTATGCAAAATACCACAAAATATTGGCACAGCAGTAGACATGTGAACAAATTTCACAAAGCTGACAAAATGTCAATTTTCTTGCATTCATACAATGTTCTAGCTGAAAATAGGTGTTACACTGAGCTCATTTGCAATCTCAAATGGAATTGAGGGTTTTGTCCTCAATTCCACAATAAAAGACAACAGGGTTTTTGATAATTGAGATTTCACAACCAAGGGTTTGTGTCCTTGTGAGTTCACAATTTGAAAATTTGAATTCAATAATGAGGAAACAAGGATATTCTAATTCGAGCGCTAGCCTCTCCTATATAAGCTCCTACAAATTAGGCTCTGTCTTATTTTATTTTTTGCTTTTCCCCTCTAAGAGAATTAAAATCATTATAAAAAAAAGAAAAAGAAATGCATAGGCCTTATAATGTCTCACTTAGTCAGCCTTCAATAATAACATTTAAATTGCTCCTTTTGAAAATATGATTAGGCCCAAATCACAATGCTATTATGAATATTTTCCTTATTTTGTCCCATAAATGGAAATAGGCTGTGGGTCTTCAATTACACCCTCATTTTTGAGAAGGAGACACGACATCTCAACGGAATGAGGATCCCCTTTCAATAGGTTGATTCTTACTTCTAGTATGTATGTTTTCAAAATCAAGGACAAAATTTGTCTAGTTTACACCAGATTCTGAGGTTTAATATCTACTTGAATTAACAAATACCTCTTTTTATATGTTGTTGGTAACTGGATTAGGTTTGTTTTCATGGCTTTTGTATTATCCTATGTAGGGGTCTCTATGAATTGTTATCGGGAAAAGTGTATAGTTAGTAATGTTAATTATCAATAGTTAGTTAGCCGACGGGTAGGTAGTTGGAGTCGCGACGGTTGTGTCGCACCCCTTCGGTAGTCATATATTGTATCACCTCCGGGTGTGGGGGGACATGTATTGTTGACGACGGATATAATATGAACATCCTTTGACAGTAATGGAAAGCTTATTCTGGTACTTCTTTTATATTTGCATTGTACATTGCTGTTCGATTTCTGTATTCTTCCTGTTTACCCAGTGAGGTAAACATGAATCAGACGCTAAACCTATTGAAAAGAGGTGTCAAGTCTAGGAATACAAACTTAACCTTTGAAGCAGTGGTAAATCTAATCTAAAATAAGTTATGCTGCTAGAAGTGGTTATGTCAATTGCTTGTCTTGAGGATGAAGTAGTCTATTGTCATTATCTTTATGTATGTCTGCTAGCACTAATTGCAGATTTATATCAAGTCTACTAATCATTGAGCCAAACCTATAAGATCTTTCGTTTACCAAATTCTTTTGATTCTTTTTTAATTGCTATCTTTTGGAGGTTAGATTATTGAATCTCTAGGTTTGACCCCTCTTTCTTGACAGGTTAAGTGATAGATTTGTAGTCAACATGTAGCACAGCATATTTGTAGTCATCATGTGATAGATTTTTTGTTGCAGGTTTTTAATGAAACATACACGCATTTGTTCACTTTAGTTGCACCTTCAAGTCTTTTAACTACGAAAAAACATACAAATCATAATTGTATTATGACATGCATAAAAGAATCCTGGAACCAAACGTTTGTTTGAATCTTGGCTGTAAACTACCAAAGCTTGGAAAAGAAAGAAAGAACGATACTTATCTCTGAGTTAAATAAGTCAATGGTGTTTGAAATGTACATTTGATTACATACAAAGGTACTAGGTAAAATGATCTTATATTAGAAAAATTAGCTAAACACTAGGCACTGAAAAAGCTTAAACGTAGCAATAGGGTAAATCTAAAGTGTTATTAAACCTCAAATCATAAGAATCAAGTACACATAGCCTGGTGACTGAAGGATGCCTTAGTATTGAGATTACAATTCTTCAACAAATAGGCATGCTTCAAGGACGGTGTCCACTTTTAATTATGTTGCAAAGTGAAATTTATACACATCAAGCTTCTATATGACTTTCTTGTTGATGGGAATAATCATTATGTTATGTTGTTATATTATGTTTATGTTGTCGTCGGTAATAATGAGTTACGGCGGTCAGTTAGTTAGCCGATGGGTAGGTAGTTGGAGTCGCGACGGTTGTGTCGCACCCCTTCGGGTATTATATATTGTGTACCTTTTCTTCGAAGTATGATCAAGATAGTCGTGTCAAATGTAATGTTATAAGCACTTGATGTACATGGACTGTTGAATTAATATAGAGACTAGTTATTTAATTTATTTCCATTATGTTCTGTGCATTTACTTTCTGCATTTAACCGTTTACCCGAGAGGGCAAACATTTGGCGCCGCTGCCTAGATGTACTCGGGAACGGAAGACACGGATGGCGCACAGACACAATGGGCCTACCCGTTGGTGAAATAAACCCAGAGGCCGACGACGCCCGAACAGAACTTTACACAGGAGAAGACACGACAATGTGAGAATTTTCAATTTTGCTCCAGGTAGCCATTCAGACCTACGTCCGACGAGAGGTGGCGGAGGCAGAAATCCCACCAAGTGCCGTGTGGACAGCGCTGGAGGTTAGCCCGGCAGTAAACCGGTTGATGAACCACCTCGCTCGGTTGCTTGCACAAGCATCGCTGGCACAACAGGCCCGCCTGGAGGAGATTGCCCAGGAAGAGCGACGACAACAAATCCTGCAACGCTACGAAGAGAACAGTCGACGGGAAACAGAACGAGATGGCGCCAGGCCAGGAGGAAATTGAACCTTGTAATAATCCCGACACACTGCTGATATAAATTGTGGCCGAAAGGCAAAATAAAAATAAAAATAAAAAAATAATAAAAGTTTTTTTGTGTACATGGCGTGTGTTTGTTGTGTATGGAAGTGACTTATGCCCAATAGACTAAATAAGGACAAAAATTAAAAGATACAGAGTGACGAATGGGAAGTGGCACAAACCGCGTTGAATCTCAGACACCAGATAGAACGAAGGCGTAGGCTAAGGCAGCTTGCCGAGGGACGACCGGCTGAGGGGTTGCCCGAAGGGAACCCAGGAGGTGTCACGCAGGTTGCGGAGGCAGAGATAAACGGAGAGAACTACACTGTCTACACTGTTGTAGGGCTGCTAGAAGGAGTCATGGAGGGTGCCGAAGGAGAACTCTATAGTTCGCCAAAATACCGCCGTAGGGTAAGAAGCTGCGAAGAGTTGGTGGAACAAACAAGGCGAAGTCTAAACCTGATCGACGCTACCAGAGACTTGCTAAAGAATTTGTCCATTTTAGAGGACAATCGGAGGGAGACAACCAACCGGAGGGAGACAACGGAAGGTGATGGTACGACCGAAGGTGCCGAGGGAGCACAAGGGTATCGTACGGGAGGCAATTTGTTTGGTTCGGTGTCAGCAACTTTTTCCGGAGGACCCACGAGTGGAGGTTCAGTCGCAGGAGGCGGAGGATCGCCAGGTACAAGCACACAAGGAATTAGAGGAGCGAGACCCAATGGTGGGATGGCGAGTAAACAAAAATTGCCAAAGTTCACAAGGGAGGGCAAGGAAGACCCCTTACGGCACTGCCGTACATGTGAAACCATTTGGTCCGCCAACGGAGTAATAGACCAGGATGACTGGGTACAACAGTTCCCAGCCACGTTACGAGGAGTTGTCATAGATTGGTACTCCGATGTGGACAAGCAAAAAGTGGCCACGTGGGCCAATCTACAGAAGGAATTCACAGGGGAGTTTTGGTTGCTCCGTGATGACAATGAAATTGTAACGGAGATATACAGTACCAAACAAGGTACCAGGGAGACAGTACGGGCATACAGTCGGAGGCTGAAAGAACTCTTGGGTAAAATGGAAAGCCAACCCGCAGATGGATTGAAGAAATGATGGTTCGTTGAAGGGTTGAAATCCTCCCTATGGAGGAAGATGAAAATTGTACCCCCGACGTCATATGACGACGCTTATAATAGGGCGATGGACTTGGAGAGCGAACACAAAACATCAAAGAAGAAGAAAAGTAATAAATCCTCATCTGAGGATGATGACTCTTCACAAGAAAGCAACAACGATGACGAGGCTGGCAAATGGGTGCAAGCGCTCCAGAAAGACATGGAGCGAATGAGAAAAGAATTCAAAATAATGAGAAGCACTGGTCGGAACGAAGGGGACATATGGTGCATTGAGTGCAAAGAGGAAGGGCACACAAAGGGTACTTGCCAAAAGAAGGCATTCTGCGAGATTTGCCAAGTGATGGGACACTCCACCAAGGAGTGCTCATACAACATGAAAACCTGAAGTACGCAAATGAACCAGGTGCTGTTCACGGAGCAGGCCACAACATCCGCACCAGTGGGTACCGGCCAACATACTAACACAACGACATCATCTGGAGGATACCGGGACAACAGACGCGGCGGCGGAAGGAATAGCAACAATAACAATAACGGAAGCCGTATCCAGTATGACGCCAAGGGCCGGCCAATTATCCAATGTAGGGCCCATAATTAGTGGGGGCACTTCGCCCGTGATTGCACGAAGGAAGCCACCCCTCAGCACCTCTGCCGTTGGTGTGGGCCAGGCGACCATGAGGACGCAAATTGCCCGCAGGCAGGGGTTAATCTCCTCAACATTGAGAAGGCTGAGAAGACTGGTGAGAAAGAAGTACTGGCGATCACCCGCGCCCAGATGAAAAAAGCCACTTATCCCGACCCCTGTACGGAGAAGGAGAGATTACGGGAGGCAAAGGCCAATATTGAACATGAGATGACGACCGAACGACGGGACAACGAGGTGGCGAGTACATCATCCCGTACGGAAGCAGAAAATAACATCATTGTGTAAATCTTGCTGATAGAGGTGCCGATAAAGGTAAAAGACCTTCTAGACTCTATGCCACAATTGAGGATTGCCATCCTCACCAATGTGCAAAGCACCGCATTATCGAGTACACCACAGGTAGGGGTTCCTGCCACCGCATCGTCGAGTGCACCACAGGTAGGGGTTCCCGCCACCGCATCGTTGAGTGCACCACAGGTAGGGGTTCCCGCCACCGCTTCGAAGAGTACACCACAGGTGGAGGTTTCCGTCAGCCCTTCGACTGACCCGATGTTACTAGCCGTGAGCAGTGGTAGACACCCAGCTTTGGTAGAAATGGGTATCCGTGGGACCATTTTGAAGGACACCATTGTGGACGGGGGATCTGGGGTGAATGTACTACCAGAAGAAACATGGAAGCGGCTGGGGAAGCCCACCCTGTGGCCACCCACATTCAACCTGGTGGGAGCAGACCAACACGGCATTAAGCCACTCGGCCTGTTGATGGCCCAGCAAGTGACAATTGGTACGCAACCATTCTTGTTAGATTTTGTGGTTATTCCCTCGAAGAAGAAAGGCTATGACGCCATCCTGGGGAGAGCGTGGTTGATCAATGCGAGGGTAAACCACAACTGGAAGAAAAATACACTTTCCATGGAGAAGGGAGGGCGGAAATATACCATTGACCTACACACCCAAGATGTCGGCGAAGAGCTCGCCTCTTCCGACTCGGACTCAGAGGACTCTAATAAAGGGGAAGGGGGTCCCGATGAAAGCAAGGGCAAGAACGCGATGGAGCCGAACAGTGAAGGGGTGCTCGAATTGGAGGGATGTTCTGAAGATGAGGTATGCTCACTTAACGGGCTCTTCCACTGGCAAATGGAGGATTATGAAATGTTCCAAAGCTACAGGCTCGAAGTAGAGGAACCAGAGCAACCAACAGAGGTGTACCTACCGGAATACAAAGAATATTGGAAGGGAGACGCCCCAAACCCTGGCGACGTAGATAATCCGAAGAGTGTTGGCAACGATTGGAACCCTGTGTGGAAGACCGCAGTCTTCAAAATCTTTATTATTCTTCTTCTTCTTATGTACGGGAAGGAGGTCGTGGTCCCTATAGAATTTGTGGTTCCAGGTCTTTCGATGGCCATTGAAAATAGATTGGCCACCAACGGGTACAAATTGAAACCCTACCACGCGAAGCGCGCAGGGGACCCGAGAGGCCGGACAGACACCTGAGAGCCCGGAGGGGGACCCAAGAGGATGGAGGGGGACTCGAGAGACCAGGCAGGCGACTCAAGAGGCACAGGACCACAGTAGGCGACTCTCGGGCAAGGAAAACTGAGAAGGATGAAGGGCAATCCCAGAGACAGGGGACCCGAGCAGACGACTCTCTAAGACAACTAACTTAGGAGATGAGATTTTTTTTTTTTAAAAAAAAAAAAAGTACGGTCGTATGACAGGTAACTGTACGGTCAAAAATTTATTAAAAAAAACAAAAACCGCACAGTCGTACGACAGCGACCGTATGGTCAAAAAATAATATATAAAAAAAAAAAAAGAAGAAAAATTATAAAAAAACGGTGGTAACACCGACGGTGACCACCGTGCGGTGGGCCACCCCGGTGGTGGCAACACCGACGGCGACCACCATGCGGTGGTAACACCGATGGCAACCACTGTGCAGTGGGCCACTGGCGGTGGTAACATTGTACGGTGGACATCGATGGTGGATGCCATCGTGCGGTGGTCAAACGCACAGTCGTGCACAAAGCCGCACAGTCGCTCCCTCGTCATGGTCCGCCGTACGGTGGGGGGTGTAGGCCGCACGGGAAGGTGGCCGCACGATCGGAGGTGCCAGTGCTGTTGTTGATCGTACAGGGAGGTTGTATGGCCGGGGTGCCATCGGTGACATTACAGTGCCCAAAAAAACGACGACGACCGGATTTAAAATGATTCGCTGGAGTTTAAAAGCCAGGACACTGGAAATTCAGAGTGGAAAAGAAGGGTTTTTGGCATCTTAAAATATCACAGAAATGTTGTGCGCCATGGACTTTCGTATGGTTTTGAGGGTTGTAAATTGGCACTGCCCCAGACCCCGTGAGGGGCGCTGCCCCTCGACCGTGCTGGGGGCGTTGCCCCCAGACCCCCAGTTTATTTTGAGCTATAGAAGACCATGGGAAGTGTTGTGGTTGTCCGTATTGTGAGAAAGAAGCTTGCAGCTAAGCATTGGCGGGGAAGCCATAAGCTGTAGAGGGAGACGGATTTGGAGGTTGGGAACAAACAGAGTTTGAGGGAAGGCATTGCAGGTCCACGCAGTTGTATGACACTAGGGAGTTATTCAGTTCAGTTTTTAGCCTTTGGGGAGTGTGATGGAGGATTTGAGGTGTCTCCTAGTATTTGTGCCAGAGGATTGTGGCCACCTCTAGGCATGACTGGTACGCTTTGAGGAACTCGGAGTATGTCTCGACTGGACGTGAGGTTGCCTTGGTGGATGCATAGAGGGCTTGGGAGGAGTTGACCACCAGGTTGGAGGCAATAGTCGCATGAGACTTAGTTTAGCGTACCTAGGAGTTGGATGCCGGGAGAGCAGCATGGGTGGCTATCGAGGACAATTGGCTAGGGAGACAGTATCAATTGAGTAGCAGTTGGTGGAAGCTAAGAATGAAAAACGTGTTTTGCAGACAAGTTTGGGTTAGGCACAGGAGGACTGTGATGGCAAAAGAAGCAATATTGGTGAAATCCGCACTTGAGCATCGGATGGTAGCAGAAAAGGGTTTTCAGGCGCGGATGCAGCAAGTGTATAAGATCCGGGCCCGACTGGCGTCAGTAGTTCCTGCCGTTCATCTCTATTTTGTATTAAGTCATCGGAGTCGACTTCTTTTCTTGGGGGGGATGATGTTGATGGGAATAATCATTATGTTATGTTGTTATATTATGTTTATGTTGTCGTCGGTAATAATGAGTTACGGCGGTCAGTTAGTTAGCCGACGGGTAGGTAGTTGGAGTCGCGACGGTTGTGTCGCACCCCTTCGGGTATTATATATTGTGTACCTTTTCTTCGAAGTATGATCAGGATAGTCGTGTCAAATGTGATGTTATAAGCACTTGATGTACATGGATTGTTGAATTAATATAGAGGCTAGTTATTTAATGTATTTCCATTATGTTCTGTGCATTTACTTTCTGCATTTAACGGTTTACCCGAGAGGGCAAACATTTCTTGCATTTCGTTATCATTTATATATGTTGACTATTATGCTTCTAGAAATATATGAAGAGCATTAGTGTGCAATATCCATCTTTAGGCACATTGGAGAAATCCATAGGCAAACCATTTTTTAATGTCTAGGTTTGGTAAAAATGGGTTCAAACCTCCATATAGGGAGCCAATCTATGCAGTCAGAAACAAATATAACTCTTGCTATTCTCTAAGCATGTATATAGAATAAATGAGAAGGCGACAGGTTGTTTTATTGTTCGTATTACATTTTTCATGATGCTTCCATTCAATAAATACTTATGAAACACTTCCAATATGCATTCAGTGGATTTATAATATTGCTAATTGAAACAACATTATAGCCATCTAAAACCTACTTGTAAACTCAGAGTCTTAAACATTTATAACTTAAATTTTAATATATGAACATTGTCTTTAGTTTCTTTGTTGCTTCCTTATTCAATGAAACATAAGATTTGATATTAGAAGTAAATTATATATGCATCTTGTTTATTGGAAGTGTATCAGTATGAGTATTTTGAGGGAATATATGTTTAGTATAACTAATAAAAATAACGTGTGATACATATCATCATTTGGGATCTTTTTGAGTTCTTTGGATGATGAGTTTCCCATCAAACAAGAAGTGGAATTTGGGTGTTATAATGATAGCTTAATTTTTTTGAAGCAGATGCATCTGTTCTAGAGCTTTACCTGCTCGTATCTATGAAGAGACTGGAGAGCAAAGATTGCGACTCTTACAATTTTAATGCCATCATGAAAGGTTCTCAACTTTTCTCTCATTTTCCACAATTATCCACACCATACATCCAGTTGCTATAGTCCAGAAACAAATAGATAACTCTCTCTGTTGTTTGGCGTTGGAACAGAATACATGGATTTACATAATGCTCATCCTACTTGTGATCTCTATTCAAGACAAATTTGTTTGAGAGTAAGTACAATAGCCGGGCATCTTTTCAAGACTTTGTGAATTCATATTGTATGAGTGGAAGAGATTACCCTACTTAAATTGCATATTATTCAAATACATATTTATTGTGTTTATAATGCTTTAATGCAGTTGCTTTTTTCCCTTTTGGTTAAGTGGAAGGGTATAGGGTTTTGTTGACTTGACTTGGACATAGATAGCCATTGAACAAAACATTAATTAGATTCAAAATATGAGAATTTAGAAGTTCTTACTGCTTTTGTGTAATATCTAAGACTGATTATTTATTGTCGCTTCATAAATTGTCTTAAGGTTCCTGTAAAAGACTATGGCCAACAAAAGTCTCCTAACTTAATGAAATTGTGAGACCTTATTTTTAATGTGATCTACTAAGAGGTCTGAATCGTCTGAGTTAAAATTGAGTAAAGAAGTTTGTAGGTGATTTCCTTTTTACTATTGCGAGGTTCTAAAGACATTTTAATATTATTCAGGTTCTTGGTGCTAATTGGATTGGTAGGCACTAGGTTCATTTCTTAGGGATGAATTAAGCTGACCATAGGCTTAGAGGTTTATTATATAAGTTTGACATGCTTTTGGAAAACGGGCGGTATAACTATTCATTCTTATTTTTTGGGTATCAAATCAATGCTCTAGTTGATATTTATCTTCTAGGCTTGAAAGTTTAGATGATATTTATACACATATGAATGTGTTCAAAAGATCAACTGCACGCTACGAATAGACTTGAGGAAAAATGTTGACTGTAGCTCTAGGATAATCTCTGCCTGCAATCCGTGTAGACTCTATGCAATCATAACATGGAGAGGACTTCCAATGTATGGGATATCAAACAAACTAAAGTGTTGTTAACCATATAAGGGCCTCTTGTGGAAGGTTTGCAAGGATCATAGCTCTTTAATAGTGTGGCTATAAACCATACATATTGTAGAGTCTTCTTTTCACATAAACTCTCTTATTTTAGCAGGACTGAGTGCTTGTATTCTTGTGTTACAAGTATCGCGAGACTTTTTAAACTTTTTCTTTCACTAATCTACTTCAACTTACAAATCATTCTTGGTGAAAACAAGTTTGTAGGTTTATACATTTTAGAGTTTGAAACTATGAGTAATGAGTATGATGGACGTTTAAGAAAGATTTTAAGTAGAAACTATGAGTAATGGGTAGATAGAGTTAAGAAAGATTTTAAGTATCGAGAGACTTTTTAAACTTTTTGTTTCACTATTTTCAGTTTGCTGGACGTTGATGTCAGTTCAATGAGACACTTAGCATATATATATTTCACGGACTGTCTGAATGTGCACAGAATATATTTCGTCGACCCACACAGCTGATCGATTTCAATGGTATCACACGAATGCACACAGCAAGTTATACACGGGGATTGCAGAATAAGAACAACATGCATTTCCTTATCGACTCCTCTATTGCCCCCATTTGGAGGGATAAATACCCGAACAGAAGTCGTGAAAAGACATGACCCCAATCGGGGTGGCACAACAAGGAAGGGGTGCAATATGAATAAAGACCCGATAGGCAACCGATATTATTTATCCATTAACAAATGGATACTAACTAAAAGAAACTTATGACATAATGAAAAATATTAACATAGTTAGAGAAATAACAACAATAATGAAATCGCTGATATAAGACAGCGATTATAAGGAAATAAATAAAATGTTAATAAAAGTTAAGACAGCAGTCAGGGGAAAGATATCTCCTGCTGCTATAACATCAACAAAAACAATAGCCAATCGCCCTTTATTCACATAGAAAGGTAATGCGTGCTATTTAGAATTGGCATTCCTGCCTAAGATTGGCTCCTTAGCTGAAAAATCTACCGAAGAGAAAATATCTAATTGTCATGTCGCCTCCTTGATCGTTATATATATCCTAAATGAAGCACTTATTATTATTAATGAATATAATAATTATTAACGAATGATTACTTGAAATTTATCTATTAAATATTATTTAACTAATATTTATCAATAATAATATTCTTGAAATATTTAGAAGAATATTACACATTTAAAGTGATGAAGGAAGTAATAACAATTAAAGACAGATTCATTATGTAGCGATCATATTAGTGATCAGCATTAATCAGCATTAATTGTATATATATTCCAGACTGATGTGCAGTACTGGGACTTTTAAGTACAGCGATCCATGTGCATCACATCCTACATGCTGACAGAATAGTATGAAGGTCGAATAAATTATTAGAAGGCATGTATGATACGATTCATACAAAAGCTCAATTAATATAGAATGACTGAAATGCAAGACAAGACAAGTTAGCAATTATTCATTACGATGCAGTTAGTAATAAAAAGAAGACAAATCAGCATTAGTCAAAAGACAAGTCAGACCCATTCATAAATAATGTAGAGATTAATAAAGAGTCTGAATAGTTCGTAATAATCAAAAAGGTCGTGAATTATTGTAAAACTACTAATAATTATCAAAAGTCACGATGAGATTACTATGAGTAATGTCTCCTCATAAAGGTGGTGTCTTAATTGTTGACCGATCATTTAAAAAGAAACAATAACAAACAAACAAAAGGGGAAGTAAAAGGGTGTGACGGATAAAGGATACCGTTCAATAAAGTATTAAAGGAGATACCGTTCAATAAAGTATTAAAGGAGATAGGAATTGCAATTCATAAAAAAAGGGCAGAGACTAAGGGTGTGAGAAAGACTGTGTGCGTTAGAGATTGTCCCCCAACAGTAGACAATGATAATACTCCCAAATTAATTAATACAGAGAATAAAGGTATGGAAAAGGGATTAGAAGGAGGTCTGGAAAAGGAGGCAGCGCAAGGTGTAAGGAACACTGTGAACAGCAACAAGGAACTGCAGACCAGAATTTACTACTGCGGGTGCAGATAGGTAAAGATGTCACAATGTATATATAAGGGAATATAGTTAATAAATATTCTAATATACATATTAATGAATATCAATAATGAATATTAGAATATATATATTAATGAGTATTATTAATAAATATTTTAATATATATATTAATGAATATTAATAATGAATATATATTCTAATATTTAATGAACATTATTAATAAATGTTTTAATATATATATTAATGAATATTAATAATGAATATTTTAATATATATTAATGAATATTTTAATACATATGTTGAGGAATATAAGTAACGAACATTTTAATATATATGTTAACGAATGGTTCTTAGGTGTTAATGAATATGTATGAACATAAGTAATAAATACATATCAATGAATAGTAGAAGAAATAAATGTGAATATTGATTAACGAACACTTTTATGAATATATGTTAGGGAATACATGTTAAATCAGGAATATGTAAATGTGGATTATGGAATGGAAAATAGTAATCAAATGCAAAAATGTATTATAAATGTGATTATATGATGGGGGCTATAGGGAGGAAACTCCCTTAGTCTAAGGGAGGGATTATGATAATCCCTAGGGTAGTATATACTGAACATTGATATGCATATGTATGGTTTGGTTGATTAAGTTCAACCAAGAAGAGACGGATCTGGCTGGTCCCCTCTAAGGACTTGGATGATGAGATGCATCACCCAAGGCAAGGAATGGACATAGGGTCTTCCTTGGATGGCTTGGGTGTAAGAGGTTACACCCAAGACAGGAATCGAATTAACCTTCGATTTCCTGGATGGCTTGGATGTAAGAAATTACATTCAGGATAGGGGTTGAATTCACCTTCGACTTCTTGGAGGGCTTGGAACCAAGATGGGTTCCAAGAAGGCGAGCTTCACGGCCGCCTAAGGACATACTTTCGTATGGCATTTGTATCCTTTTTATTAGATAAAAATTGTGATTATGTTAATTAAGTATTTTAAAGTTAGATTGCAATTTAGATTAGTTATATATATATATATATATGTTTGTTGTATTCTAACAAACTGTTTGCAGGACAATGATCTCTAACTAGTAGGGACATTACACTAATCTACTATTATATGTGAGCTTTTTCAAGATCCAAAACTCCAAAATGTTGGGTGTGTTGGTGTACGTTTTATCATTCACTGAACATTAGAATAAAATTTCAAGGACACTCTACCCTCTCTTGAACAAAATCTCTACGTGTGCCAAGATTGCAAAGAAAGACAACACGACGACTTGATTAGGTTCTTTGTTCTTCAAGGATACATCTTTAGAAGGGAGAGCATCAAGGAAATTGCTAATGATTTTATACTTTTGTTCCAAGGTATCTTTATGGGTAAGACACACTTTAGGAGGACAAACATAACTCATTAATGCTTCATCTCTAGTGGGAAATTCATTGAAATGAAAAGAGGGTATGGTATCACTAGGAAAGGTAGTGACAATATCATCTACATGCACCAATTGATCCTCATGGGGAAGGTACATTTTAGAAACATGAACATTATTCTTCAAAGCTTCATCCTTACAAGAGAGAGTTTTGAAAGAAGTGTTCATAACCTCTTCTTGCACCAATTAGATTTGAGACAATAAATCAGAAATAAGCACGAAAGAAGTTAGGTTCACCAAAATGTAATGGTGTGATGTGGAATTAAGGTTTCACCATTTAAGATAATAAACCACCAACTAACCAAAGTAACCTTACATTGAAAGATGGGTGAATCACCACATTCCAAATAAGGAAAGGGCTGAAATTTTGATTAGATTCACAGATTTTAGGTTTCCCCCTCTTTCTAGTTGAAATGGATTTGTAATTGTGAAATTATTGTAAAACAATGAATGATTATAGTAGATTGTCGAAAACAGATTGCTACAAATATTCCACGGAGCCACAAAATGAGATCTAGGCAAACAAAGATGTGTAGAACTTGTTCCTAGAAGTTCGGCCTGATTTTTCGGGATTGGGTAGTATAGATTCGCCCTTGTCTTTCGAATTTTCCTCCGTCGAAAGCTGAACCCGTTCGTCACTGTCAACTCTTTCGGAATCCTTGAGTACAACCTATTCCTTGCACACAGAAAAAGTGAAGAAAGTGTTGTGGATAGGGGTTTGCCTTAGGTCAAACCCCAGTTTAGGAATTAACCTTGAATTGGATAATGTAAATACTGAAGTAAATGCTAGGAGATATACCTCATATCTGCAATTGTTGATGGATAGATTGATGATGCGATGCTCTTTGAATGTAATCACAAATGTTGAATGTAATGGCTTGACAAACACATGAACATGAAAACCCAAATTACACACATTCTTGCATGAAGATTGATGTAACTTTGTTGCATAATAATTGAAGGATTGCCTTGAATCTTTGAAAATGCTTGATGATGACTGCTTAATGGATGCATGAATAATGGGGTATATGATGGATGTCAAAATGAATTGATAGGATGTCTTTAAATAGGGTTCTCTATATCATAGTTTGAAGACTAGTGGACTCGCCATGGACTTGCGAGACTAGTGGCTCCACGAGTCGACTCGCCAAGGACTCGCGAGGTGAGTCCTGGCGAGTCTTTTTGAAAGACTCGCGCGAGTCAATTACACGGACTTGCGACTCTTTTGCAGGGACTCACGCGACCCAATTATGATGCCCAACAATGTTAAAAAGTGTGTTTTTTGCATTTTTTCATTCATTTGCCTTTATTTCTTGGTGAAAACAAGTTTGTAGGTTTATACATTTTAGAGTTTGAAACTATGAGTAATGAGTATGATTCTATGAGTATGAATGATGAAATTTCAAATATTGAGTGTTTGGAGATCATATGACGTGTAATGTTTCAATTATGGCTCATATGTTCTCTAAATGCATTAATTTCTTTATTTTTTTTTGTAAAACTATGGTTTTTTTTTGCTGAGTCCTTGACGAGTCTTTCGCAAGTCTTTCATGAGTCCGAGTCCAAGTCCAATTTTTTAGTTTGCTGAGATTGTGGCGAGTTCGAGTTTTAAAACTTTGCTCTATATAAATTACTGATTAGGTCGACCTCCAAAGATCAAGTGTAGCCACCGGGACCAAATTCGATCGGGGAGGGAAAGGGCCAATCCCATTTCAAATTGGGGCTTGTTTAAGGGGGACCAAGGGTGTTTTGGGGTGCCTTGGTCCAAGATCAAGGCGCTCCACGCCCTGGTCCTCCAAAAACTGAACTAGTTAATCATGAAACAGGAGAGGACAACCTCCAGGATGGGGTCCACCTAGTGGTGTCAATGGGTGACGTCAAAAGTTGGAATAAAGAGGGCCAAAATAGACCTAGGGGGATGGAAATGGGACATGCTAAAGTAGGAGCATAAACATGAGGTATAAATTGTACTGGTTACAATTTACAACGCTACAGTAATGTCCCCTTCTCAAAGCATAATTGGTTTGTGAACAATTAGTTCATTTTCCAAGTTTTCTCATAGGCTATTTGGTGGGCAAGGGAGAACTCCGACTTTGCTTCAGAGCATGGGATTGGTCGAGCAATGAATTTGTTCATGGTAGTGAGTTTAGGTAGTCTTGAGAGCCTCATGATGCTTTCAAAATACAATTCTGTCTATAGGAAGCTCTCCTAACTTCTAGGAGAAGCATGCTATTTTAAGACTAGCAACACCAAGTTGTTTTAGTTCATTATCCTAAGGACAAAATTTTAATTTGTGTCATTTAGATTCTTTCCACAACTTGGGGTAAATTATCAAATAATTATAACTTATCCTAAGGACGAAATATTAAAATAACAACTAAGGGTAGAATTATTTATTTAAAGTGTTTTGAGTTGTGCCTCCAGGGGGATGCCTAGCCACATGGGCTTTACACATAATGTATCATTATTTAATTTGAAAAAAGGAGTTTGTGGAGGAAAAAGGGAAACTATTATTTTATTATTGTTATTTTTCGTCTAGAATGTTATAAAAGGAGGTTGAGAGTTCATTGTTGTGGTTAGACATGATTTGATATTTGCTTATGTGCTAAGAGAACCTATGTTCTCCAATTTTCTAGAGGACAAAAAACCTTCTAAAAAATATTTTGGTTTCGAGGACAAAGCCCCTAGCTAGTTTGGGTGCTTTCGAATATAGGGTATAACTATGCTTACAAGTGAGTATTTTCCAAGTATATTGTCAAGATGAAGATTTCTGTTGTGTTTTGAGTTGCAAGAATTTGATATTGTATGCGTAGGGTTTTTAGAAGTTTTCGAAGTATTGAAGGGCAATTCAAGAGAATTGCATGAAGGCTGTACACCTTGCTTGGGTTGTAGTAAGTGCTCGTTTGCAACCGATCTTTTTGGGTTTGTTCTCCACAGTCCTCAAAATACACCACTATTTATAGTGAGTGCTTGTGTGGGCATCAGTCATCTTTTTCAACATCAGTTATGCTCTAGCATGATTGACTTTCTGTTTCCGGTGTCTTGGCAAGTTTCCATAAGGTGATAAATGTAATTTTAATATTTGCACTAAAGTAATAAAGTTAATTATTCACTTTATTGTTTAAATATTAACATGTTATTACCTTGACCCCCAAAGTTGGATGCCTAGTGTTGGCAATTGGCACTCAATTGGTTGGTTTCACTATGTTGTCATTGATGGCAACATGGTAGCTTATTCTGGCTTCATGTTTTGGTTCAGTTGTGTATTGGCACGCACTTCACAGACACTACACCGACACTGGCAGGACAAAAGGATTTCTTTGGTTACTGACAATGCAGGCTGACATGGTTTAGAAAAAGGTTATCGGTATTGGAGGCCGACATCTCTTGGACCCGGCATCAACAATTGTTTTTAATATTTTTGCATTCATGTTATCTAGCCGACATGTAATTTGATATTGTAAATATCTTTGTAAGCCGACATAAGGCATGATAAGTTGTATAGGGTATATAGGTTAGTTGGATTAGATCATTTTGGAAGATAGGAATAACAGAGATGGTGATGGATATGAGAATGTGATATAATGCGAGATATATCAGAGAGATTATGTATGTGAGGATATTTATGTAAGGGTTATTCTGGTAAAGGGTTTAGGGTTTCAGACCGGAAAAGACAAAGCTTAAACCGGAACTGTATTCTGGCATAGAAGATGCTATCTTAGCAGTTCAACACTTCTCTGGATTGTAGTCTAGATTTATATGTAGTCACTGAGGCGTCTTTTGTGATTGAGCAATGTGCTCTAGGCTCTAAGCCTTCCTGCAAGTGGAGGCCCCTTATATTTTGTAATATCTCTTCATATGGCCAGTGGATTGATATTGTGGGTCACAAATCCCATCGTGGTTTTTCCTCTTTGAGGTTTTCCACGTATAATTCTGTGTGTTATGGTTTTCATTTATGTGATTGGCTTATTGGTTACTTTACTTCTTTCAATTTTGTATGTACCAGTATACCGGTTGGTGTATGCATGTTTAAATAAGGCTAAAATTGATCATTCAGGTATAACACTGATTCACCCCCCCCTCTTAGTGTTATTGGATTCCAATAATTGGTATCAGAGCCTTGTGCCTTGGAGGAAGTCTAACAACTTGAGGAAGATCCTGAATCCGAAATCCATGGATATGGGTTTAGAGAAGAAACTTGAGATGGCACTTGAAGATTATGATGCTGAAAGGTTGAATAACTTAAAGCTACAAGATGAATTGAATTTTGCTAAGGAATTCATTCTTGTCCTACAAGAGAGGTTATCATCTGTTCAGGCTAGGAGGAAGGAACTTTTGCATAGTCAGGATGATGAAGAGAAAGATGCACTTAAGGAACAAGGTTAGAAATTGAGTCAGGAGAACATGGTTATGAAAAATGAAATGCAAGTTATAACTATGAGGATGTCTAATGAGATTGATGACCGAAAGAAAAAGGAAGAAAATCTTGCTGTATCCCTGAAGAACACATTTGAAGAATGTGGTAGGCTGGTTCATGAGAATGATATGTTAAGAACTGATTTAGTACAATCCCAGAGTAATGAACAAGAGCTTGAGAGACAAATAATAATTCTAAGAGAAGATCTAACTATTGCAAGTGAGTATAAAGAAAAAATCAAGATTAGCTCAGCATAGCTAGATGAGTTATTGAAGAGACAAAGGCAGATTGGAGATTCCAGTGGACTTGGATTTGAGCAACGACAAAGTTTCGGTACTACTCATGAAGATCAAAGCCAGAAGGCACCGGTAAGGCAATTTAATGCTTATAAATTCAATGGTAGATGTTTTGTTTGCAATAGATTTGGTCACATGGCTAGACAATGTAGAAACAGAGCAAATCAGAACCCTGATTCTGCTCCCAGTAAATGTTCTAAATGCAATAAGTATGGTCATAAAACAAAAGATTGGAGAATGAATGTAAAATGCTATGCATGTGGAAAGTTTGGACATATGGCTAATCAGTGCATGTCAAGCAATTTCACCGGTTTTGGCAAAGCAATTCAAAGGAACAATGTTACATGTTACGCATGTAATGAGGTTGGACATATTGCTAAATTCTGTAGAAGCAAAAATCCACCGTTGGTAATGGAGGATCAAATGAGAAAGGGAAAGAGAAGGTTAGTGAAATCCGGCAAGATCATACTCAGAGATGGGTTAGGAAGACTGAAGAACAATCATAAGATGGAAATGCACCGGTTACTTATGCGATAGAGGAGGTTGCTCCTACACTGGTAGGTAGCTCATCCGGTAACTGGGGCAGATGCCTTAAGGGTAGGCAAAATTAATGAAGATGATGTATATGCCCCGGGAAGAGGTTCTGGAAGATGTTCTAGACATTGGAGATGCTTATTCGGCATGGATATGTTCTGTTCAAGATCCGATATCTTTCACCGGCAATGATTTATGTCAATGGAAGATTAGGGTTTTTTTTCTCAGAGGTTAAAAGGTCGAATTCACTTCATTATTGATCACCTTGCATTCAGAGCAATTTCAAAGTGATTAAGAGCGACTAAGAGCGATTGAGGCATTTCAGAGCAATCAGATTTCTTCTTGAGCGATTTCACCGACGACTGGAAGAATTTGTTAAGGGTTTTCACCGAAAGCGATCAACAAGTATTTATCTTTAAACATGGAAGCATGATCATCATCTATTCCTATCTTTGTTGCAAACCCGACTGTAGTAGAGGTCAAGGACTGCCCCAGGCCAATTTTCAAGTGGTATTCACATGTGGCTACCTTGGAAGATTTGGTTGGAGCATTTTCCCGTGTTTCGGAGGAAGTTGTCTATGTTGAAGATGTTAGGGTATACATACATTGTCACATTGAGGACTTGGGAACATCTGAATTAAAGGGCATGCACATGACTGAGTTGATGGGAGAATCTGGAAAGATCAAGCCAGCATACAAGCACATTGAAGACTTAGGGTTTACCGACATTTTGGACATCCCGGAACTCGAAGATGAGATAGTTAGGTTTGTTTTGAGCAGAGTACATGGGGAGTTTATCTGGCTAGATAGACCTTACAAGATCACCAAGGAAGTCATTCAAGCAATCACTGGTTTACCATCGTTTGGGCAACATCCAGATAAGAAGGTTTCGAATGATTTCGTGAACAAAATCACTGACGCGACATCTGACAGGAGATCTATGAGAATTAGCTCTATTACCAACATAGACATTAGATTCGGTAGCATGATCATCGGGTATAAGGTAACTTAGTCAAACCGACTAAATTCTGTTTCTAGTTCTTACATTTTAACTGCATACGAAATGATGAGAGAGAATGTGAAATTGGATCTATGCGGTTGGATGTTAGATGAGTTATTAATAAACCTAGGAAAGATTAAGGGAGAAAAGAAGGGAACCTTCAGGTATGGCAACTTAATAGTTTGCTTAATGTTATTTTTGATGAATGATACACCCGGTTTTGATTAAAGGCAATGGGCATTTGACATCCCGGTAGGGAGACATTTGAAACAGTCAATTGCTGCTCTAGGCAGTCAGAGAGATGATAAGGTATGGGGATATTTCAAAGCATTCCTGAAATCTATGAAGTCTAGGGTAAGGGTTCCTAAGCATGTTGTAGAAAAATATTCAACTGACATATGCTTCATGGTGAAGAAGGATGAAACACTTATGGAGGCGGTTAAGCCTTAGAAGATTTGGATTGAGGAAATGGGCTATGAAGTGGATGCATAGATTCTTGAGGCCTATGCAAAAATGTTGATTGATGCACCTATTGACGAGGCAGAGAAGCCTTGTGGTACTGCAAAACAAAAATCACAAGAGGTTGAAACAAAGTTCAACCGGAAGAAGAGAGAGAAGCAGGAAGGAAAGGCTAGCAAATTTGTTGAGAAGGTCTCGCAGGACATCAAAGCATTAATTGATGCTGTCCTGGAGAAAGGCAGGAAGAGGAAGAATCCAAAAGTACACATTGAGCCTGTTACAACAAAATCTGAATCTGAGGATGACACACCCTTGGCATTCAAGGGGGTTGTAAGGAAGAAAATAGAGGAAACAAAGGTAGAAGCTAAAAAGCAACTGGTTAGGAAGGTTACATTCAAAATACCGGCACAGAAGCAAGCACCAAAAGTAACCACTTCAGTTGCATCCTGTACTGCAAAGAGGAAGAAGAAGAATGACACTGATACAACCATTCAATGGTAATGTTCCACCTAAAACTTGTGCAGAATTAGTAGATGAAATAACTAAGGATGGCATGTTAAAGAATGCACAATTTTACTATGATCATTTTGAGGATGATGAACAAAGCGAGGTAGAGGAAGCAGTCTTATTATACTTGGATATTTATAAGAAAGCCTTAATAGAAATTGAAAATCAAATACCGGCAGAACTGTATAATATGTTAGATGCTAGAAGACTATCAGCTATGCAAGAAGATAAGCATATCAAAATTCAAGAGTTATTATCTGTTTGTGTTACTATTGCTCTAGAGGAAATGGGAAGGACACTTGAGGTGGCAAATAGAAAAGTCTTTAATAGCAAACATAGAATAACTAGTCTGATGCTAGGAAGGGTAAATGAGATAATAAAAGAAACTCAGAAAGCATGGGTTAAGTTCTTTGGAGAGAACAAAGGATTCTTTACTTCATCGGAATCAAAGATAGACACTGTAGACACCCCGGTTGAAGGAAAAGGAAAAGGTATTATGGGTACTTCACCCTCAGTTTTGAAAAACATTAAGATAGTGGAAATCAAGCCCCCGATAATACAAATATACAGACAAATAATGAGATACCGGTTAATACAGAGAGTGAACAAGTTAATGTTGTACATGATACTAATATTAAGGATAACAGTCCTCGGGATACAAGTGTACAGGTTGAGGTTACAGTTCTTACAGAGGAACCAACAGTTACAGAGACTGCACCAAGTGGCGAAGCCATCGGTGCAAGTGAGGAAGCTATAAAGGATAAATCATCAGAAGAGAAGAAAGGGGAATCCGACAGAGAACCAGTAGTTGGTCCATCATTGTTGTCAATTGACACCTCACAGGTTGAAAAGAAAAACATAACAGAGATGAGTACTACTGAACTCATGATGATGGCAACACAAAAACTAATGAAGGAGGGATCTATAGATAAAGGGATTATTGATCAGTCAATCACTGTTCTACACAGACTAGTCCCGGAGTGTAAGATTGACAATGAAGCAAGCCCAACCGGCAAGCTTAAGACAATTACCGAGCATATTTCAAAGGATTTTCAATCCTTACAACAGATTTCAAACCGGCAAGCATTGGAGAGGTTCACTCAGGTTAAGAGAGTTGCATTTTATCAGGTGATTGAATCTGAGAAGAAGAAGATTGATGAAAAGCTGAAACGGATAGAAAATTCTTTAAAGCAGTGTACAAATATTTATAGGGTATGTTGTAACACTGATATACTTATAGTTAATGTAGATAAGAAGATAAAAGAATTTCAGGAGAAAATTGCAAATATAGCTAATTCTTTTGATGGAATGACTTCATTGACTACATCCATTGATGGTCAAATTTTGACTTTGGAAGCCCAAATTTCTGTTCTTCAGAAGGAAAGAGACAAAATTATAAGAAGGGCTAGAAGTCTAAGAGGCTTGGTGAGTCCCCGTTTAGATTCACTCATTGTACATAAGAAAAAATGTATGGATATGATGGGAAAGCCCACACCGACAGAGGTAAATGAGAAAGAGTCATTTGCACATATATTAAGTGGACTTGTATCTATTTCCGGCATGCTCAAAACTGGTTGGGATACCTATCTTGAACTATTGGAGAATGCTTATCCGGAAATTTTGAAATTTGTTAAGCTCCGGTAAGATATTTTTGGGATATTCATTGTATAGTTTTTTTTTTTGATCTTTGACATTCCTTTTAGAATTTTTGATGGCATTGATGTCAAAGGGGGAGTGATATAGATGTGAAAAAGAATAGGAGTTGTATACATTAGGGGGGGATATGGAGATATGGAGAATGGAGTATTTTGCATTAATGAATATTCAGCTCAAGGGGAGCAGGCAGGATGGAACCGATAGATGAAACCTTGACCATTTTTCACATGAGTGTTGCCATCAATGCCAAAGGGGGAGATTGTTGGCAATTGACACTCAATTGGTTGGTTTCACTATGTTGTCATTGATGGCAACATGGTATCTTATTCCGGCTTCATGTTTTGGTTCAATTGTGTACCGACAGGCACTTCATAGACACTACACCGGCATTGGCAGGACAAAAGGATTTCTTTGGTTACTGGCAATGCAGGCCGACATGGTTTAGAAAAAGGTTATCAGTATTGGAGGCCGACATCTCTTGGTTTCGGCTTCGGCAATTGTTTTTAATATTTATGCATTCATGTTATCTAGCCGACATGTAATTTGATATTGTAAATATCTTTGTAAGACGACATAAGGCATGATAAGTTGTATAGTGTATATAGGTTAGTTGGATTAGATCATTTTGGAAGATAAGAATAACAGAGATGGTGATGGATATGCGAATGTGATATAATGAGAGATATATCAGAGAGATTATGTATGTGAGGATATTTATGTAAGGGTTATTCCGGTAAAGGGTTTAGGGTTTCAGACCGGAACAGACAGAGCTTAAACCAGAATTGTATTCTGGCATAGAAGATGCTATCTTAGCAGTTCAACACTTCTCCGGTTTGTAGTCTGGATTTATATGTAGTCAGTGAGGCTCCTTTTGTGATTGAGTAGGGTGCTTTAGGCTGTAAGCCTTCTTGCATGTGGAGGCCCCTTATATTTTGTAATATCTCTTCATACAGCCAGTGGATTTATATTGTGGGTCACTGTTGACATGTATTTTGTACACAATCATACACAGAATAAAATACCCAAGGGTACCTTATCCTCTCTTGAATAAAGTCTCTGATTGCTGAAGATATCGCAAAAAAAGGATCAATCAGGGTGACTGCAATGTTCTTTTATGTAGGGTCTCTACGTGTGGATAAGCACCAGTGGTCGTTGTGATTGCTGTTTCATCAAGGGGGACTTACGTATCCGAATTGTAAGAACAAGATTTCCTAATACTAATGAATTCCAAAAAGATCAAAAGGGCAGGGTTTGCAAGAGATAAACTCTAATCTAATCCTAAGAATGACTTAATGCGGGCAGGACTTGGTAAGATTCTACCAACTTCAATATTGCCATGAAATAACAACTCAACTGAAATTGATGTGATCTTCTAAGGTAACAAATGATCTTTCAATTCATCATGGATCATGAACACTACCACGAAGGCACATATCCAAAGCTCAATGACGATTGAAGGTTTAAGTAATTCAAGTCTATCCAGTTGACCACACAAGGCGTTCCTACAATCAGTAAGAAGCTAGTGGTTTGGAATGTGAATCTCACCAAAGATCAAGCCCAACACTTAGTCCTTCAAACTTAAATACTACTTTGACTGAGAATGATTCAAGAGAGTAAACAACCATGAAGATAACCATAAGAATTGCAATAAAACACCATAACTTCAATATTTTATTGATCTCAAAGCCATCATAAACAACAATTGTTTGAAATTCCTTCTTCAAAGCTCAATCTTGCTACAAAATAACTTGCTTCTTAAAAACTCTAAACTCTAACTATTTCTTATTGCTCTCTCTCAATTCTATATCTATCTATATCAAAATGAAAATGAATGAGGGTATAAATAGCATCCTCAATTACAATGAACGGTCCAGATCAAAAGAAGATCAATGGCCAAGATTATGACACCTAAACCCTAATTAGGGTTTATTACAAATAGTCCCCTTTTTATTGAACAATATTAAATGCATAGCCAAATATTAAATTTGGCACAAAAACCTAGGAGACATAGACCAATGATAATTAAGGTGCCACATCATCTATAACAATCTTTCTTCTAGAATCTTATTCCCTTTCCAATGCTCTTTCTTAGCATATGCAATGAATCTAGACACGATTCCTTCGATCTCAGCAATTGGAATCTCGGGAAGATTCCTCATTCGTTCCTCCAAGTGGATGACCTGATCGAAAGCCTTGAGAAGAGCAGCGTCCCATCCAGGTTCAAGTTCCTTGATATTCTCAATCAGGAGCATGGTAGCAAACATCTGATCCCGTTGCTCATCTGTAATAACATTCTCATCTTTGCAAAAGATGACCTTGACTCTTTCTTCTAATTCTTGCAAATCCACATCTGTCTCAACTGCAATCCTCCTGCCAAGAATAGTACATAATACTTCAAACACTTTGTCTTGGATCGGATGGATAATCTCTTCAACTTGATTGCATTTGTTACTGATGTCCTCAAAAAGAACTTCCTTCATCTGGAGTAAAGTTGACCATTGGAGTAAACTATGAGGTCCTCCATCCATTATCTTTTCTTGCGCTAGGACCTTCCTTGATGTTTGTCTGATTACTTGCAGGACAGGAATGATAACATCCTTAGTATGAGCAAAAGCAGCTACAGTTATCACTAGGTTGTGGATGATCTCAAGAACCTGAATAGCTCGATGAATGGTCTGCATCATCCTTGTTGCAAATTCAATAGCAACTGTATGGGATTTGTCAATCCAAGAGCTCATAAGCTGGACCAAACTCCTGACTCTCTCTGCCTCACCAACCGATTCAAAGGGAAGTGCCTGCGCAGGAGATACTGCTGGATCTTGACGCCTCAAAGGCTGATTGAGATGGCTAAAGTAGCCTCTCCAAGCACTGACCTCTCGGTCAAGCTTTCTATTCTTTTCCATTTCTTCTCTAAGCTTGTCCTTAAGTGCCTCAAATGAATCAGTGGCATCATCCAACGTCTGCTCGGCTGTGAGTGGACCAAGCTCAAATGTCTCTACATCATACTCCTTTGCGAGGATTTCACCTTCATACTTGTCCACTGTTGGTGTAGCTATCTGTAATTTCCTGGATCCTGTCTCATCTTTGATCATCTTGGACATCTTAGTGGCTTTCCTCTTTTCTGTCACTTCCTGAGAATTTCCAACAAGGCTCTCTAAATCAATCACATTATCTTCGTCCTCGATCACAATCACCCTTGTTAGTCTCTCCTTCAACCAATCTGGAATGGCAGATCTTGTTTCTCTAACCTGTATCTCCTTAGGCAATGTTTCTTCCTCTCTGGGAGGAGATGTCACTTCGTCATCGTTCTTGTCTTCATGTAGCTCATTGACTTGGCTTGATGAACGTTGAGATGCCTGTCCTTCTTCCTGTTTATCGTTTTGCACCATTGATTCCATAGATTCCTCCATTTCAAGTGTCCTCTTCTCTTGTCGAGAAGATGTGCCGGATGAACGATCTCTATTGGCCTCTTGCTTCTTCTTGGAGGATTCTCTTTTCTCAGGTGTCTCCTTTCTCTTTGATCCTCTAGGATGAGGATTGCCTTCACTTACGCTTTGAAGGTTGCCTTCGCTTGTGTTTCTGGGATTAGGATTACCTTCACTTACACTTGCTCCTCCTTCTCCTGGCCTTTCCTTCAAAGTAAAAGTCATAGATATGCCCTGCTCTCTCAACTTTTGATGTTGCACATCAACCCATCTGCAAGTACAAGACAAAACTGGAGCCATCAAGGCATCTAGATCCAAAATTTCAGGTTCATTCCAATCTAGCCTTACTGCTTTGCTTTCTCGGTCATAAGATGATTGGAGATGTCTGCCACTGTCCTGAGCTTGGTCGGCCACTCTATAAATTTCCTCTACCTGAGGTTCATGTCTGTATTTCCTTCTGACCGTCTCCTCTATATACCCATAAGGATCGAAACTCTCTCTCAAGGCAAAGAATGAAAATGAATACAAAGCTAACTCCTTTTCTGCATCATCCATGGCTAGAGCATTAGGACATACCTCAACTGAATTTCCTAGTATGATAGGCACAGGAACTCCATTTCCATGTCTGTGTCTGAATGCCTTGGCATAAGCTGCCAACTGTCTAGTTACCTCAAGTAACACTATTCTGTCTGTCGGATATCTCGGCAACATATAGGGAGGTGAAGGACATCCATGAACTCTAATAAATGTAAACTTCTGAAATTGGATGAACCAAGCACCGTACCTCTTTACAAGCTCTTGTGCATCTTGAGATAGCCGATTGTGAATCCCGCCTTGCAATGTCCTGGTGATGTTCATCGTGAAGGTATCATTGACTAACTTGTAGTCACTTCCTGGAGGATGATGCAAATGAACATAGGAATCACAAACTTTGACTTCCCCGGGCCCTCTTCCGATCACTCCTCTGTGAGGTAGTCCTGCATATTCAAAACTCCTTATCAAGGCATATATAATGTATGAACTCATGTGGAAGGACTTGGTAGCCTTCAGCCTTCTTAACTGCACGTCCAAGCAATGGCTAATCATTCTAGCCCAATGAATTGTTCCTTTTCCTTGAACTATCACCTGGATGAAGTAGAACATCCACTTCTCAAAATAGAAGGCTTGTGGAGCCCCTGTAACTTGGTTGAGTAATGTTATCAAATCTCTGTACTCTTCCTGGAAGTCGATCCTATGTGGTGTATTCGGAATCTTGCTCAGGCGAGGACGACTCTTGAGTAACCAATTCTTGTTGATGATGCTCAAGCAAGTGTCTGGATCATCTTCGTACATGGACCTGGCTCCTTCTAAGCTTTTATAAATCACATCTTTATGTTCTGGCAGGTGAAGAGCTTCACTGATAGCCTCCTCTGAAAGATAAGCCAAAGTATTTCCTTCCTTGGACACGATCGATCTGGACTGTGGATCATAATGGCGAGCACACTTGATCATCAACTCATGGCACTGGATTGCTGGAGGGAAGCCAACTGCCTTGATAATGCCACTTTCAGTTATTCTCCTTGCGACAGGTGATGGCTTGCCAATGTAAGGGACCTCTCGAAACTTCCTCGTACTGAAGTTTCCCAAGGTTGTATCTCCAATGTTGCTCCATTTCGAGACGATCTTGGTCTCCAATTCTTCGTTCTTTTGATCTTCCTTCATGAGGGCTAGACGACTGGTGGATGCTCCTGCCTTCGGGGTCGCCATCATGACACCTACACAACATTTCATAATGAGTAATGGATTTGCAATATAGAAACATAGACTAGATTAAAGATTGAATTTTAGGAAACCTCATGATAAATCCTTAAATTATCATTTCCTAAATATAACGATGCAATTTTGGAATTCAAGATTCAAAATTCAAAATTCAAAATTGAGGCTAGGACGATTCAAAATTCAAAATTTGGACAAGGGAGATCTTGCCATACCTTTCTTGAGAACTAACTCTAAAAAGATGCCAAAATTAGGAAATTCGCCTAGGCAAAATGAAGATTGAAGTCTTCAACGTGAGCTTCTCCTAGCAAATGCGCCTCCTTTATTAACTCCACCACCCTTGGGGTCTTCAACGTCTTGAAGGAAAATTCGCTCCACCTCTAACCACAAAATAGTTCGCACTCCACCTTGGATGGAAATTTCGCTCCTCTCCTTGGATCAAAATTCGCTCCCTTTATTGCGTCTCCAAAATCGCATGCAATAATGATTGAATGATGGTTTAAAATACTTCAAAGTACCCTTCTTATATAGGCGCTCATCTCCTTATTCTCACATAGGCCGACTTTTGGAAATAAGGCAAATAATAAACAAAATTTAAATAAAAAGGAGGCCGACTTTTGTAAAAATATAAAAATATAACCCCAAGCGCTCTCCCTTTTTATTTAATTTAATAATTAATTAATTTAAATGCCTTTGTAATTAATAATTTTGATTTTTTAAAAGGCCAAATTAATTATTAAATGCCTTATGCGCTATTTTTAAATGCCAATTTAATTAAATATTTCAAAGTTTTTATCGAATTTAGCATTTAATGTACTTCAAAATTTATTGGCGCCAAACATGAGAGGAATTTGGGACATCAATCAATATCGCTCTGGTCCCTGGGAGAGGGACAGGAGCGCTTATGCATTTTGGATTGATCTTAACGTTCAAAGTCACTTCCTTTACGTCCAAAATGGGGTCTTCATTCGTAGCTTGGAGTTTGATCTATTCAATTTTTTGAATGAATGCCTTTTAAACTATTTTTCGCCCTGGTCCCTTGGTGAGGGACAGGAGCGATTTTTGCTTTAACTCCTTGGTCCTTGCTTTTTACATCGTCAAATCAACTTGCAAGGTAGGCAATGATCATCCTTGTTTGTTCTACGCATGCCAATCTCGTCTTTTGCAAAGCAAACTTGATATTCTGGAGATTTTCACCCTGGTCCCTTGGTGAGGGACAGGAGCGAACTTTACATTCTAGCCAAAATTTGTCGAGTCTCGGGGTCAATTCCTTGTTTATCATCTTCCTAAAGACATTTGGGATCTTGCATGACCTTGCCTTGACGTAGTTTTTGAAGGGAACGGTTGACTTTATTGAAATCGCTTTGGTCCTTGACTGAAGGACAGGAGCGCCATTTTGTTCTTTGTGCGAACCTTTGATCATATCAACTTCCAATTGCCTTCAAAGCGAAAAACGTTGTTTCTTATTCCTTCTTGGGTCTTGCAAACGATAGTAGTACTCCAAAATACTAGGCAATAAGGCAAAATTGAGGATTTTGCTCTAGTCCCTGGGAGAGGGACAGGAGCGCCTTGGGCAATTCCATCAAGTTCTCGGGTTATTTGCAACTTTGTTCTTCTTTGAGGCATTCCAAACATCATTTTGACTTCGTGTCTTGACTTGGACTCAACCAAATTCGGAGGGAGAGGCTAGATAACCAAGGTTTCGCCTTGGTCCCTTGGAGAGGGACAGGAGCGATTTTGCATTTATAAGCTTATTTGTGTTTTGCCAACTTTCAAAATCATCTTCAACCGGGTGATCACGCCTTCCTTCCTTCATGTCAAACTTGAAATTCGCCTTTCCTTGGTCCAAAACTTGTCCTTTAAGAAAATCGCTCTGGTCCCTTGGAGAGGGACAGGAGCTATCTTGAAAATTCGCCTTGGTCCCTGACAGAGGGACAGGAGCGAACTTGACTCTTGGGTCGATTTTCTCCTTCGTGGTCCATCCAAGTTATATTCAATGGGAAAAACGTACTCTACTTGATCTCTTCCAAATCGCGAAATCATTTAATCTTGCAAGAATAAGGCAAACTTGGAGTTCAAGCTCCGGTCCTTCAGTGAGGGACAGGAGCAATTTTGTCATCTTAGCATATTTCCTTGTTTGCAAATTACTTCAAATTATATTCAATGGACAAAACATGCCCTCCTTGATCTCTTCCAATCCAAAAATTGTCTTGGCCCTGCAAGGACAGTGCAATTTTGAGAAACAAGCTCCGGTCCTTCAGTGAGGGACAGGAGCGACTTTTGTCCTTAAAGCCAAATGTTCAACTTTTCATTGCAAACGACTAAGTCTGGGTGCTCCATTATGTTGATTTCATCCCTTATTGCGTTCTTGATGCTCCAGTTTGATCAACTAATGCGAAAAATGCCCTAAGTAAGCCATTTCGCCCTGGTCCCTGGGAGAGGGACAGGAGCGATTTGGCCTTAAACCTTAAAAATTTGCCATTTTGAGTCTCAAAAATCTTCAAGATCTTCAATTTGCGTTCTACTGCATCCCCTGGCGATCCTGCACAAGACAAATGAAACAAGTCAATAACCAAGATGCATAAAATACCAATTTCGCCCTGGTCCCTAGCTGAGGGATAGGAGCGATTTTACCTCTATAGGCCAAAATATCAAGAATTTAGGCTTTCAGTCACTTCACAAGGCATAATTAGATCATCTCCAAGGCCAGGGGTCAATTATCAAACTTTCCAAAATTTGGTCCAAATTCACCTGGACAAGATTGCACAATTCCATCGTCAACACTTAGGTAAAATTTGAACTTGCTTTTAAAATCCTTACTGGACCTAGACAGACTCATCTTACATCCTGACAGACTCATCCCATTTCAAAATTGCAATCCATGTGAGGATGCTCAATAATCTTCCAAAATTTGACTGGACTTCGGCTTGAAAATATCAAAAAAGGAAACCCTAAGGCTTAGCCCTAGTCCAGACGACTCACTCACTTACTCAAAACCCTAAAAGCAAAGAGAAGAACAAGCAAAACCGAGCAAAAAGAGGGGGTCCCCATTTTAATGGGGCGATGTGTGAAATGGTCACAACAGTCACAAATCCCACAACGGTTTTTCCTCTTTGAGGTTTTCCACGTATAATTCTGTGTGTTATGGTTCTCATTTATGTGATTGGCTTATTGGTTACTTCTTTCAATTCTGTATGTACCGATATATTGGTTGGTGTATGCATGTTTTAATAAGGCTAAAATTGATCATTCCGGTATAACATTGATTCACCCCCTCTCAGTGTTATTGGATTCTGTTGTGACGTATTCACACATTGCCCCATTGCAAATGGGGACCCCTACTTTTTTTTGCTTTCTAGGTGTTTAGGGTTTGTCTATTAGCCTTTGCATTTTGAGTGTTGCCAGGAGATCAATAGGATGGTAGGCTTCACTTGAGCCAGGGGAGTCAGCAGGTGCTCCAAGTTAGGGTTTCTTTGAGAATCTTCTTTAGGGCCTGGTTTTGCGCTTATTGCTAATTGTGTCTTGCTTTGTGAGTGGGTATCATCCTTGAAGGTCTGAGTTTGGTCGAGTTGGTGAGTGATGAAGTCTGGAATGTCATCCTGATCTTCAAAGACCTTGAAATTTGGCTAAGTCTGGAATGCCCTGCCCTGAAATTTGGCTAAGTCTGGAATGTCCTGATCCTGAAATTTGACTAAGTCTGGAAAACTGAAGAATCCTCCAAAAACTAGATTTTGCAATATAACTCCTGGAGGTCTGAAACCACTCTCAAACATCCTGAAAGTATATATGGAATATAACTTAAAGTATAAGAAATGTCTCTTATACTTAAATGTTATATTCCATAAAATTATCCTGACGGAGAGTCTAAAAATGTCAAATTTCGCTCCTGACCCTTCCAGAGGGTCCAAAGCGAATTTCGCTCCTGACCCTTCCAAAGGGTCTAGAGCGAAAATCTCCATAAGACATTCTAGTTTGACCCAAACTTAGAACCAACTTGTTCCCAGGCATCTTTGAGGGCAAAACACTTGTTTGGATGGAAAAATGTGAAAATGAAGTCAGGATTTTGGCCAAGATTAGGAATTTTGCTCTTGACCCTTCGAAAGGGTCTAGAGCGAAAATCCTTATACACCTCAATTTATCACTTATCAAGACCAAGTTCCTAGTTTCCAAGGCATGTGTGGAGGTGTTTTTGAATGTTCTTGCCTTGAGAGGGAGTTGGATGATTTCAAAGATCAAGATTTTGCTTAAAAAGTGATTTTCGCTCCTGACCCTTCCAGAGGGTCCAGAGCGAAAATCAACCTAGGATTCATTTCTTGCCTTATTTGACCAAATTTTGATTTGCAAGGCATTTTGAAGGGAAAAGTGGACATATTTGGATTTTGGAAATGTTTGAAAACCTTGAAAAATGATGGATTCTAGCCTGGAAGAGGAATTTCGCTCCTGACCCTTCCGAAGGGTCCAGAGCGAAATTCATCATAAACTTCATTTGCCACCTTGTTTGAGCTTGAAACCTTGTTCCTAACTTGGAAAATGATCTAATTTTGCCCTGTGAAGTGGTTTGAAACTTGAACATTGAGCAATTTGGCCTGGAATGAAGATTTCGCTTGTGACCCTTCCAGAGGGTCTAGAGTGAAAATCTTATTTGAGCTTATTTTTCACTAATTTTGGCTAACTTTTTATGTGCAGGGTCTCTTGGAATGAATATTGGACATCATTTGATACATTTGAAGATTTGGAAGCATGCAAAATGAAGATTTTTGGACAAGGAAAACAATTTCGCTCCTGACCCTTCTAGAGGGTCTAGAGCGAAATTTTGAATAGCTCTCATCTTGCAATGAAAAAGGTCAAGTTTTGGGCATGAATGAAACAAGGACAACTCCCATTTGCCTCCTGAAGAAGTTTCAACTTAAAAGAATGAAGGATTTTGCTTAAAACCTAATTTTCGCTCCTGACCCTTCCAGAGTGTCCAAGTTGAGAATCTTTATGGGAAACATTTCTTGCTCAGTTTGGTCGGATTGGAGTATCAAAGACATGATGAAAGGTGGAAAGAGCATGTTGAAACCCTTAGGCATGTTTGGAATGAAGAAACTGAAGGATTCTGCCCAGGAAAGGCAATTTCGCTCCTGACCCTTCCAGAGGGTCCAGAGCGAAATTCCTAAAAAAACACCTTTTTCTTGCAAGGTCAAAACAATCTTTTTGGTTTTTATGGTTTGAATGAATGTGAGGAAGTATGTTTTGTCCTTTGAAGATAATTGAGATGGTCAAGAGGAAGCAACCAAGCCTAGGAAAGAATTTCGCTCTTGACCCTTCCAGAGGGTCCAGAGCGAAAATCCTCAAAACTATCCTTTTTTCCAAAGTTTGGGCAAAGTTAAGCTTAGACGTGGGTGTGAAAAGACATTTGAATTGCCTTGAAGTGGAATTGGATTGCTAAGGATGCAAATTTTGAAGCCAAGAAAGAATTTTGCTCTTGACCCTTCTAGAGGTTCCGGGGCGAAATTTCCAAATCCCCTATTTTGCCTTGCAAAAACAGATCAAGTTTGGATGGAGTAAATGAGGAAAACCATTGCCTAACTTTGAGTGAGGGATTCAAGACAAAATGATGAAGGAGTAAGCTTAAAATGAAAAAATCGCTCCTGACCCTTCTAGAGGGTCCAGGGCGAAATCATCAAAAAATCTATCTTTCAACCTTGATTGATTAAGTCCAAGGCAAATTGCAAAATTGTGAAGACAAAGTCGTGGAAATTTGCAAAAATGTAGGTTGAGAAAATTTCAATTTGATCAAGTGAACAAGCCTGGATGGGTTCAAACAAGACTTGAAGTGAACCTAGACCTTCATCACTATTGAATATTTCGAAGCGTAAGGAGAAAGGAAGCTCCATTAAGCCTCAATCAAACCTCCATATTCCCAAATTTTCACCAAACTTGCTAAAATTAAGACATTTGGGGAGGTTAAATTAAGTTCGCATAATTTGAGGCCTTTGTAATTGAATTGATTAATTTTCAAGCCTTTAAATAAATGTAAAAATCCACCCTTAAAGCTTTGAAATTAATTCAAAAAAATGAAAAAATTAAGTTGAGTGCTCAATATTTGTTATTTGCCTTTATTTGCCAAGTTGGCCATCCTTCAAAAAGGGGATTTTATTTCATTTTATTTCCTTTTTGTCAAGTCGGCCTCAACAAGAATTAGGGTGAGCGCCCTATATAAGGAAGGAGTATTGTTTCAAAATTCAAATCATTCATTCATTCCTTCTTATGCGAATTTGAGGAGCACATTAGAGGAGCGAAATCTAGCAGATTGGAGGCGAATTTCTTACTAAGTTGGAGGGTAAATCCCAGAATTTGCTAAATATTGGAGGCTAAAGAAGGTGAAGCTTTTGAAGGCTAATTGAGGTGTAATTCATCCAAAGGAAGACCACAATTCAACCCTTGTCCAGCAAAATCCGGTCTTCTTTCTTCATTTTCCAAGGTTTTATAGTTAGGCTTTCAAAGGAGAAGGTATGAAGAATCATTGTGAAGTTCTTATTCAAGATTTATTTTGATTTCATTGCCATTAATTTGAAAAATTAGAATTCTGGATTTATCATGTCATTTCCAAATTAATATCTTAAATCATTCTCTTGAAAGGTCCTAAATTCTATGCTTTAAGGTTTGATGCTCAAAGACTAACTTTAATCTTTTGTGTAGGCATCAAATGGTGGCCCGGAGTTGGAGGATCAATTACTTGGCGGACCCTCATCAAAGAAGATCAAGCCAGGACAAGGACGACCTCCTCTAGTCCAGCATCAACAAGGACGACCTCCTCCAATCGAGCATCAACAAGGACGACCTTCTCCATCTATCTTCCAGTCTAGCATTTGAAGGAAAGCATCACCAAATTGAGCATCAACCAAGTGTTAGACAAGGTGGCATCCTAGTCATCACTCCTCCAATTGGGTTGGTCCACCTCAGCATGTCTAGATTCAATGTACCCGACTCATGCGAGATGGCACAAACTTCGATGTACCTACCCCGGCTATCCATTGGTCAAATATTCCAGAGAAGACATGTGTCCAAATAATGCAATTATTTCATTGGTCAGAATTAAGTTTGTTGTAACAAACCCTAATTAGGGTTTCATTGTAAAATCTTGGCCATTGATCTCAAATTGATCCAAGCCATTGAATGGTATTGTGGGCACTATATAAGGCCCGACTCTTCATTTGTAAAGAATAGAAAGCTAATAGTTAGTGAATAGGAGTAAACAATAGTTAGTCAGTAGTTAGAAGGTGAATAGTTAGAAATAGTGAATAGTCAGTTGATAGAATAGCAATTAGAGTAGAATAGCAAGAGAAGGCAAAGATTGTTGCCAAGATGTTGTAAAAGACTTGTAAAACTTCATTGAAGAAATGGTGAAATCTATGGGTCGATTCAACAATTTGCATGGTCTGTATACTTCTCAAATTTGATTTCATGTTATCAGATGAGTGGAAGAAATGTGTTTGATTGA
Source organism: Cryptomeria japonica (assembly GCF_030272615.1). Classification (NCBI taxonomy): domain Eukaryota; kingdom Viridiplantae; phylum Streptophyta; class Pinopsida; order Cupressales; family Cupressaceae; genus Cryptomeria; species Cryptomeria japonica. The sequence goes on along the minus strand of NC_081405.1, from coordinate 684,539,272 downwards.
TGGTGAAATTCGTATATCCATACTACTAGCAGTTTGTTGATTGCAGACTTGCCTTGTGTAGTCAACTGGAATCATTCAGCTTAAGCTCAACTTCAATTGTCGCTTCTTCATTGATATGCATCAGCCTGATGGTGTCTATGCCTGTAGCGATGATCTGAACGTCATAAAGCTTTCCTCCGAAGATCGCACTAACCTTGTGGAGATGGTCCTGGGATGTCAAAACAAGACTTAGTTAGAATTTCATCAAAAATCAATCATTGCTCCTACATTTCTTAGTATCAGAATTAGATCCTTTCCTCGCCCTCATCCTTTTTTCCTTTTTTCAAAAAGTCTAGGCTAGTGAAATCCTGTGTTCCAGCAATATTCAAAACGAATTAGACGTTTAGGTCGTCAAGTGTAAGTCCCCTTGTGATTCTAGCAAAATCACATCATACCACAAAGAGCTTATCCACACATAGAGATCCTACAAAAAGAACCTTGAAGTCATCCCGATTGATCCTTTTCGCGACATCTTCAGCATTCAGAGGCTTTATTCAAGAGAGGATAAGGTACCCTTTAGGTATTTTATTCTGTTTTCGCATGTGCATAAAAACACATCAACAAATTCCAACACCTAGGTGATGTGGGGGGAGACTTAATTTGTTTCTAAAACCTATCTAGGGCTATTTAGAGGGAAAATAAAATATTTGAACTTTAAAGTGCCCTAATTCCCTCCAAACTATATAAATTGGAGTTTTGGCTCTCATTTCATTCATCCATATATTGCACACATAATAGGATGTTGTTGGGATGAACGGAGAATTTCCTTTGAGATTGATTGATGTTGGAAACCCTTGTCAAAGACACTAGTTTCAGTGGTGAAAGATCCTCCCTAGTGTTGATGTCATTTTAATGAACTATGCAACATAGAATAAAATACTTAGTATTCTATCCTCTCTTGAACAAAATCCTACCAAGTGCTAAATTGTGTGATCAAATGGGATGACTCTAAGGTTCCGAATCTTAGGTCTTGATGTGCTCTTGGATAGACTCAATGGTTGATGTGTTTGCTGCTCGTCAAAGGGACTTATGTAATTGTTCTTCAAAGAGCCAAAAATTCTTAATCACAAGGAATGCTATTCTTATGAATGATATTGCAATGGAGTTCTTTCCCTACTACTACTAATGATTGCTTACGAAAAGATGCAAAAAGGGATAAGGGTTTAGGAATGTTAGAATAACACTAAGAATGCAAGAATAATGGATGATTTCAAGTGAGGCTCAACTAAGCTTTTCTTCAAAATGCGGAGAATATCTCCATAAAGCTCGTGCAATTTTCTAAGGACAACTAATGATTTTCAAATCACCACTGCGAACATGGACACCATCAAGACGATGCATATCAATGAGGAAGTAGTAGTTGAAGTTAAGCTTGGTTGAAATAAGTTTAGTTGACTATGCAAGATAGTTTACAATCAATGAAATACTAGTAGTATGAACAATAGGAGCTTCACCATCAATCATGCACATGATTCTTTCATTCATCTAAATACTTTAAGCAAATTTTACTCTATCTTTTTTTTTCTTTATTAGGTTCTTTCTTAAAGGGATCAAGAAACAAGCAAATGCTTCAAAACACATTAAGTCACCAACCTGCTATACGTTTTGCACACACACCCTCATTTTTTACGAGGACCCCCCATATCTATTTGCCCATGTAGGAGAGGATGGGCGATGAGAAGGGTGTAGAGAAAGATTTCACGTTTTCGTCAGAATCAAATGAAAATTTGCTTGCAACCCCGAGTTTTGGAGGGTCGTTTTTAGATCCCGATTTAAACCAAACCCTAAAACTTCGCGCAAATCATCCAACAACCTCGAAAACCATCAGTAAAAAGGGAAAAGAGTGGGTTAAATCAAAATCGCTCAAAACCCCCAAAATCCTGCATTTCGGCCTAGAAACCCAAATTTTATTAAGGCATTCAAAAAAAGTCTTAAAACCCCTAAATCACACAAATTCGGTCGAAGAGTTGAGTTTGTAGACAACATAAAATGGCTTGGGTTGGGGAACACAGAGAGGATTTTGGGCTTCAAAATAAATCACACATTTTCTCTAAAAAGGCCGAAGTAAATCACGGGCATATTGTCTCTGTATTTTGCCGGAATCAAAATCGTGCCAAACCAGTCTCATAAGCCGAAAAGGGAGGAATACAAATTAAAATCGCGTATCTTCCCATTTTAGCCAAAAATGATGGGAGTGAAAATCACGCAAAGGGTCTGCAAAGGCCGAAAATGGAGGTTCGAAATAGAAAAATCGTGTAATTTGAGCAAAAGGCCCGAAATTTCTAGGGCAAAGGAGATATAAAGTCGCCCAAAGTTTTTAGAAGCCTCAGACTCAGCGAATCAAAATCGCGCAAGACCTTTGATATGGCAGAAAATGTGAGAATCGACCAGGCAAAGTTCACGCATTTTCATTGTAATGGCCGAATTTTGGCAAAGCCTGAAGTTTGCAAATATAGTAAAGGTCGCGCGATTTGCAGATAAAATCGTTCATTCTGTCCAAGGAGGCCGAATTTTAACCCTCAAAAGTGCCTTCAATTTGTCGATAAAATAATATCAAAATCAAAGTTCGGCATTTTTGTCCATTTTGCCAATAATAGAATCGTCGAATTCCACTAAGGTGCAAGAAATGATTAAAAGAAAAGTTCGCTAATTTAAGTAAAAATGGCTGAATTTTTTGCTTAAGAAAAATGGCGTTTAAAAGGGGGGTTCTATGGTTTTGCTAGTAAAGTCACCCATCTCACTTAAAATACTCTATTTTATCAAAATGAGAGGGGCATTTTGAAAGAAAGAAGCCAAAACAATGAACCAGGAGAAGTCCAACTCACATAATGACCAAGCATGCCGAAAATGAACAACAATGTTAAAATCGCACTTTTTTGAGTCAAATTTGCCAAACTTTTACTTGGCAAAACAATGAAATCACATATTTCGCCTAATAAGGCCAAGTTTGACATTTGACGTCTAGGAATTCTTGCATTTCACTCCAGATGGCCGAATTTCATTATCAAAGAGAAGGCGTTTAAACTACAAAGCCCGACATTACCAAAATTTAATATGATTGTTAAATTAATTTATTTAATTTTTTCAAAATGATTATTAAAAGATGAATTGATTGTTTGCAGATCTATGACGCTGGGATGAGCTAGAGCGTCAACTTGAAGCATAAATTGGAGACGTGATCGCGATCAACACCGAGAAGCGAAGATACAATGCATTGGACCAAAATTACGAAGTACGGGGAAGCGCGTGACCGGGAGGCAAGTGAAGGTCCACCAACCAGATTGAGGAGAATGAACACACAAAATGTGCATTCTCAAAAGTATACACAGCTGGATTTAATTCCAAAAATTCAGTTTAAGAAAATTGAAATTGTTTATTGTAAAAAGAGAGTTGCTTGTGGGCCCCGTCTAATGAATTCAAAGTGAGGGGACACAGGTCAGTTATCTCTAACTGCCAAATTGACTAAATTGAAGCCAAATAGCTGTAGGTAGTTGGAAATGTGGTTAAAGGGATAACTGAGAATTGAATAGGCATGGGTTAAAGCTGCCATGCTTGTGGAAGGCAGATCAGAGCTCTTGGATGCAGTCAATCCTGGCCTCTGGTTCAGTTTGCAAAATCTATAAAAGGTAGGATGCCTCTCATTGTAAAGGGTTAGATTTTTTAGAGTTTTTATAAACATTTAGTATAGGTTAGATTGCAGAAGGTTAGAATTTAGTAGTTAGGAATAGAGTAGAAATGCTGTAGAAATTGTTGGTAATAGCAGCTGAAATCAATAAATGGACATTGATTTGGTGTTTATTATCTTGATTTTAGTTTTTTTGCATGGTTTTCTTTAGCAGTTTAGATAGATCTTTTTTGGCGTGCAGGTATTTGATGGATTCAGGCTCATACCATTGGGGATATGCTGATTGTGTATCCCTGTGTATGGTTAGTCTGAGCCTTTAAAATTGTGTTTAGTTCAATTGCAGGTGTCCATCTGAGTTGTGCCAGAATTGGGTGCTTAGCCATGCACTTGCAGTTTGAAAATCTTCTAAGTCTTCTTGAAGATTGCACCGTTCTTGTGAGGTTGAGTCATTTTGGTCAAGCAAGGATTGGTTATGTTGAATCCGTCTAACCGCACACCAGTCTTGTTAATCTTAGGCTTCTTAACCCTTCTCCTTTGCTTTTATTTACTAGTTTGAGAATCGCAACTGACCAACTTGTTGCAAAACGTAAGGCCCCTTGTGCTCCCAGCAAAACACATCAAACGTTGAGCTATCCCACAGTCAAGAATTGACATTTGGAACCTTGAGGTTGTCCCCTTTGATCGATTGAAAACAACATTAGGGCTTCCTTGTACAAGAGAGGATAGGATACTTGGCGAGTAAGTGTAATGTCCCCTTATGGGTTTAGGGATGCTTTAGCCATAATTAATCAATTTCAAGATACTTATGACTCAGACTGAATATATTAGGAGACAACTCCACCTTAACATGCATCAAATCAATGATATTTCACAAATCAATCAATTAAATATTCATAAATAAATTATTCGTCCATCAAACATCCCTAGTTCTTAATGTAAGTATCAAACCAATTGTAATGTCCCCTATTAGGAACATCTCCTTCCCCACTTCTTAAATATTGATAGTAATAACATGTTTTAGACTATACGCATACTAATTTCTTATGTATTATGAATATATATATGAAATTAAGTATGACTATCATACATATTGCAGTCCATATTAATATTACTATTTAGTCTGCATAAGAACATTATCGGGCTTCATATATTAAGCATACTTATTAAACACATCCCCATGCATACCACCAAGAACAAGGATGTTACTGCCTGTAACTTAATAACAGTTCTGATCTCTGATTTGATCCATGGTGATCCTACTAGATGTTTTTGATTCCTTTCCTTTATATCTCTCAATGTGAGGGAGAGGTCACACCTCTTCATCATGTATGCCCTTTGGCAAGAGACACACCCTTTCACCGTTCTCTTTGATAGAGTGCAACTCTTCATTATTTCTGCCCTTTGAAAGGGACACAACCTCTCATAATCAGATCTGCACTTATTATTTAAATCAGATCTGCACTTCTCATTTCCAAATTATCCCCCCTCTCAAATGAGGTTCTCTTCTCCCTTTTATATCTCATTGTTGAGGGATTCACAACCTTTTCTTTCATTTCTTTTGACTTTTCATTAACTTAATTAATTTTTAATTAATCATATTTAATTATATTTAATTATTTTACTTTATATTTTAATTTAATTTTAAATATTTTAATTTTATTATTATCATTTATTATTGAATTTTATTTCAAAGTGGGGACATTATAGTAAGTTGTATTCTACGTTGGCCGGATAGAGTCGTAGCAATGCGATTTTAGCCTCGTCAATAGAATTGGCGCAAGAAGGAGGGCTTGAACCTCGGTCAAGTTCCTTGCAGTAAGTTGTCTATTAGACCTTTTAAATGTTATATTTGGAATATGCAAGATCCTTGTTAAACTAGAAAAGCCAAAAAATCAGAAAATCTGAAAAATACAAAAAAAATCTGAGTGAAAATGTCACGTCAGCCGGTTGATGAAGGCTGTCCATAGTTCGATATTTCCTAAATTCAGCAGGGGCTGAGTTTGCAGCTATATCGTAGGCAGTTATCCGAGTTCACATCAACAGGGCACTGTAGAATTCATGGCACAACAAAGCACAAAGAGTTGAGTTGCTTGACATTTTTGTCAAGGGTCGAGTTAGCACTACATGGACATATATTCTTTTGGGATACCCCTAAGTCAGAAGAGTTCAAACAACTGGATATCCCCAAGTCAGAAGAGTTCAAACAGCCCGATATCCCCAGTCCTCTATCCATTGATGAGTTTACATGATTTAAGGACCGGATTGAGAACCAGTTTGGTCTCAATGAAGAGTTGTGCTTGGAGAGCGTGTTGTCACCTTGGTGGTGCAGAATTCATCACACTCCACATTTAGAATTCACCTGCTCACTATGCATGGAGCCAGTCAACCAAGTCAAAGCCCAGTACGAACTGCTAGAGGAGCCAGAAGAATCCATCACCAGCAAAGTGTGGAGTGCCTACCTTGCTGCAGACGAGTACAAAAGGATGCAAAATCAATGCAGCACCACACCTTCTGACAATGTTAAGATGGAGCTATCAAATGTTGACTAGGAGGAACCTACCAATCAGACTATGGCAGCAAGTCACTGTGTTGTACCTGTACTTGATGAAGCTAGGGCTGAAGATGATGATCAAGTGAGCCCGGTAGAGCAACTTGATGCTGAAAAGTAATTTGCAACAACCCCACCAATGCAGGATGTAGTCCAAGAGTTCGTCAAGGACATTTTTGAGGATCAATCGATCAAAGAGTCCCTGCTATTCGAAGATATGTTAACAGAGCTGCATAAAGCTGCATTGTTCATACAATTTGAAGATGCACCAACAGATGACACACTCCACTTTCCCGAGTTCGAGTTCAAGACTGCTTTTCAGCTTGCGCAACCCGATGAAGAATCTGATGCTGATTTGCACGAGTCGGAAACAAGTGGGATGCTGTACCACCAGTTGCGACCTCCTGAGGCTGCTAAAGCTTTTCTGCCGCACAACACCCCACGTGACTCAGAAACTTGCCTGGTTGTTTTTTTCCCTCGTGTTGTTAATTTTGAAAATTTTTAGTTTAATTTTGAATATGTCGGGAAAGCAACCTGTAAATAGATTAACCACGGGCTTAACGAACTTCCCCAATTGTTGATACTACCTGACGTCCTGGTTAAACCTGAGAGTGGCCAACTGAAAATTTTCTTTTCGAAATACAAGGACAAGTCAGTCAAACTGAGAACTGTTCCCACTGCCTTGTTACTGTTGCACATACTGCGAAATCATCCTGGGTCGGGAATGCATGCGTATAGTTCACATTTTGTAGAGTCGGTTTTTTCTTGTATATAGTTAGTTTAGGTTTTGTTTTCCGTTTTAGAGTAGTTTGTTTTCTGTTCTTAGCTTAGTTTCCCTGTTTTTCTCTTTTAGTTAGTTTGCTTGGTCATAGTGTAGGTGCCCTTTCGGAAGGGGCTGTCTCCCTATCAGTTTTTGTAGGGGTATGTTTTCTTTTACGCATGGCATTGGTGTGTGAAGTCATGAAGTTTTCCAGCTCATTTCTCAGATGCCGACTTTGGTAGAGCGCCTAATTGACGATTGCCCTTGTAGTTAGTTCATTTGGTTGAAGGCTTAGTCATTTAAAAAATTTAGTTGCTTATTGCATTTTGTCGCCAACGTTGCGATCACTGCATGTTTAACGCTTAAAATCGCTTAAGTATGTTGTTTTGTCAAAGGGAAATCATTGCAAGTGAAAAATTTGAAGCTCTGCTTTAGTGACCACTGTAACGCTCAATCTCACGTAGGCTTCACTACTTACCAGCCAAAGTGAGAAAGTAAAAGTAAAAAAGAAAAATCCAAAAGAAGAGAAATTGAAAAGCAAAGAAATGTCCAATGCTTGGCTATTGGGAATGCAGACGTCTCTGTTGGTATCGAAAAACAAAAAAAAAAGTATATATTTATTGGAAACAGAGCAATCTCTGTGAACTTACAGGCGATAACCTCGTCGGGGCTATAGATGCTCGCTGGCAGCGAGGCAATATCTAGGTTGCTTTTGAAGTTAGACTCGTCCCACATAACTTGTCTTGATTGAACGATGATATCTCAACTTTCTTTAAGCCGGAATTTGTGACTTGATTCAATTTGCGACCTCATTTTTACTTTGAATTTGTCTTTGTCATTTGGGTTGTTTTGTGGGGTATATACTAGAGATTTTGGGTTCAATCCGGATAGTCATCCTTGAAATGTTTGGGAACATTTCCCAGCCAAGTGGCCATTTGTTGTGTGTTCTGCACACACACCCCCATTTTTGACAGGGATCCCCCATGTTTGTCTGCCCGTGTAGGAGAGGATGGGCGATGAGAAGGGCACAAAGAAAGAGTTCACGTTTTCGTCATAATCAAATGAAAATTTGCTTGCAATCCCGAGTTTTGGAGGGTCGTTTTTAGAGCCCGATTTAAACCAAACCCTAAAACTTCGCGCAAATCATCCAACAACCTTGAAAACCATCAGTAAAAAGGGAAAAGAGTGCGTTAAATCAAAATCGCTCAAAACCCCCAAAATCTCGCTTTTCAGCTTAGAAACCCAAATTTTATTAAGGCGTTCAAACAAAGTCTTAAAACCCCTAAATCGTGCGAATTCACTCGAAGAGCTGAGTTTGTAGACGACATAAAATGGCCAGGGTCGGGGAACACAATGAGGATTTTGGGCTTCAAAATAAATCACACATTTTCTCTAAAAAGCCTGAAGTAAATCCCAGGCATAGTGTCTCTGTATTTTTCCGAAATCAAAATCGCACCAAAATGGTCTCATAAGCCGAAAAGGGGGGAATACAAATCAAAATCACGCCATCTTCCCATTTTAACCGAAAATGATGAGTGAAAATCGTGCAAAGGGTCCTCAAAGGCCGAAAATGGAGGTTCGAAATAGAAAAATCGTGTAATTTGAGCAAAAGGCCCGAAATTGCTAGGGCAAAGGAGATATAAAGTCGCTCGAATTTTTTAGAAGCCTTAGACTCAGTGAATTAAAATCGCGTAGGAATCCCTAAAAAAAGAAAAAATCGCGTAGGACCTTTGATATGGCTGAAAATGTGAGAATCGACTAGGCAAAGTTCGCACATTTTCATCATAATAGCCAAATTTTGGCAAAGCCCGAAGTTTGCAAATACAGTAAAGGTTGCACGATTTGCAGAGAAAATCGTTCATTCCGTCCAAGGAGGCTGAGTTTAAACCCTCAAAAGTGCCTTCAATTTGCCGATAAAATAATATCAAAAGCAAAGTTTGGCATTTTCGTCCATTTTGCGAATAATAGAATCGTCGAATTCTACTAAGGTGCAAGAAATGATTAAAAGAAAAGTTCGCTAATTTAAGTAAAAATGGCTGAATTTTATACTTAAGAAAAAATGGCGTTTTGAAAGGGGGGTTCGATGGTTTTGCTAGTAAAGTCTCCCATTTCACTTAAAATACTCGATTTTATCAAAATGAGAGGGGCATTTTAAAAGAAAGAAGCCAAAATAATGAACCAAGAGAAGATCAACTCGCAAAATGACCAAGCATGCCGAAAATGAACAACAATGTTAAAATCGCACTTTTTTGAGTCAAATTTGCCGAACTTTTTAAAGTTAGGCATTCAAACTTGGCAAAACAATGAAATCACATATTTTGCCTAATAAGGCCAAGTTTGACATTTGACGTCTAGGAATTCTTTCATTTCACTCCAGATGGCTGATTTTCATTATCAAAGAACAGGCGTTTAAACTACAAAGCTCGACATTACCAAAATTTAATACGATTGTTAAATTAATTTATTTAATTTTTCAAAATGACTATTAAATGTGGAATTGATTGTTTGCAGATCTACGATACTGGGATGAGCTAGAGTGTCAACCTGAAGCATAAATTGGAGATGCAATCACAATCAATGCCGGGAAGCGAAGATGCAGTGCATAGGACCAAAATGATGAAGTACAGGGAAGCGCACCATCGGGCGACAAGTGAAGGTCCACCAACTAGACTGAGGACAAAGAACACACAAAATGTGTATTCTCAGAAGGATACAAAGGTGGATTTAATTCTAAAAATTCAGTTTAAGAAACTGAAATTGTTTATTGTAAAAAGAGAGCTGCCCGTAGGCCTTGTCTAATGAATTCAAAGTGAGGGGACACAAGTCAGTTATCTCTAACTGCCAAATTGACTAAATTGAAGCCAAACAGTTGTAGGTAGTTGGAAATGTGGTTGAAAGGATAATTGAGAATTGAATAGGCATGGGTTAAAGCTGCCATGCTTGTGGAAGGCAGATCAGAGCCCTTGGATGTAGTCAATCCTGGCCTCTAGTTCAGTTTGCAAAATCTATAAAAGGCAGGATGCCTCTCATTGTAAAGGGTTAGATTTTTTAGAGTTTTTATAGACATTTAGAATAGGTTAGATTGAAGAAGGTTAGAATTTAGTAGTTAGGAATAGAGTAGAAATGCTGCAGAAATTGTTTTAATAGCAGCTGAAATCAGTAGATGGACATTGATTTGGTGTTTATTATCTTGATTTTAGTCTGTTTGCATGGTTTTGTTTAGTAGTTTAGATAGATCTTTTTTTGTGTGCAGGTATTTGATGGATTCAAGCTCATACTATTGGGGATATGTTGATTGTGTATCCCTGTATATGGTTAGTCTGAGCCTTTAAAATTGTGTTTAGTTCAATTGCAAGTGTCCGTCTGAGCTACGCCAGAATTGGATGCTTAGCCATGCACCTGCAGTCTGAAAATCTTCTAAGTCTCCTTGAAGATTGCACTGTTCTTGTGAGGTTGTGAGTCATTTCGGCCAAACAGGGATTGGTTATGTTGAATCCTTCTAACCGCACACCAGTCTTGTTAATCTTAGGCCTCTTAACTGTTCTCGTTTGCTTTTATTTCCTAGTTCGAGAATTGCACCAGACCAACTTGTTGCAAACATAAGGCCCCTTGTGCTCCCAGCAAAACAAATCAACCATTGAGCTATCCCGCAGTCAAGAACTGACATTTGGAACCTTGAGGTTGTCCCCTTTGATCGATTAAAAACAACATTAGGGCTTCCTTATACAAGAGAGGATAGGATACTCAGTGAGTAAATTCTATTCTGTGTTGGCCGCATAGAGTCATAGCAATGTGATTTTAGCCTCATCAACACAACACTTCAATGATTTTATTATCCCTGGTAGCATCAAAGCAACAATTCTTCAAAACTCTTCTAATTGATCCGTTACAAATGAAATGAGTGGAACCTATATAGTGCTCTCAAATACAATGAATGGCGAAGATTGATTCAAAATCAAGGGAAAAGATCTTGCCACCTAAACCTAATTAGGGTTTCTTACTACAAAATACCTAATTTATTACAAATTATTTAATATCAGTGAATGGGAATATGGCATCCACTTGGCACAAACTTCAAGGAAAAATCCTCCAATGAGAAAAAAGACGCCACATGGGATCAGAACAAACTTTCTTCTAGAATTTTGTTCCCTTTATCCTTTTCTTTTAATGCAAATTCAACGTATTTGGACACTACTTTCAATCTCATTCATTGGAGCAGTAGGCATGATTTTTAATTGATCTTCCATGAAGTTCACCTCATCTAAGGCAGTAGCAAAGGTTTTCTCCCATCTTGGTCCGAAATCCTTATTCTTACTAGCAAGTACCATGAATGGCAGTATGTCTTCTAGCTGTTTCTCCGAAGGTGATCTGGCTGTCCCTATGAATATGAATTTTACTCTCTCAACCAGCTGATCGACATCTATATGGATTCCTTCATTCATTTCTTTCCCAATTATAGTTTCAGCTACTTCCACAATTTTATCATGCATCACATTTATTGCATTTTCTACTTGAGTGCAAGCGCTGCTGATATCTTCAAACATGACTTTCATCATTTAGAGAAAGTTATAGCAATGCTGGAAATCATATGATTGTCCTTTCAACACTCCTCCGTTCACCAAAGTTTGCTTAGGCAAACTCTTCATTGCTTGCAGTCTCGACATGGTGCAATCTTTAGTGAAAGTGAAAACATCATAAGCTGCCATGAGGACTTGAGTCCTGTCAAGAAAACCTGAAACTTGTCAAATATCCTCACTAGTTCCTTCACGAAAGCATTTGCCTTCTTAAAAGACTTATCTATCCAATTATTCATCACATGAGTTGAAATCCTCATTTCTTCTAAATTATCAGCTAGAGTCTGAAGGAAGCAGCGATGTAGGCGTGTTTAAAGGATCATGTTGCCTTATCGGTTCTTTGAGCTGTTGTAGATAATTCCTCAATGCTTCATCTCTCTCTTGAGCTTCTTGTTTTTCTCTATTTCAAGCTTCAACATATAATGAATTGTCTTCACTGTGTCATTTAAATCTTCCATTGCTTGCTTAGTGATGGGAGGACTTAAGTCAATTGTCTCCAAGTCATACTCGTTTGCTGTGATTTCCTCTTCGGGCTTGTCTACTCTTGGAGTGGCAATTTGTATAACTCGGGGTCTTGTATTATCCTTTGTAATTTTAGACAACTTGGTGGCCTTCTTCTTTTCAATTGTCTCTTGATCTCTATTCAGGAAGCTGTCCAAATCATCAATAGATTCTTCTTCTTCTATTATAACTTCCTTTGCTAATCTTTCCTTAAGCCATGTTGGGATAGTGGATCTTTCTTCTCCCACTTGTACCTCCTTGAGATGTTGATCTTCTCGGGGTGGAGAGGTTACTTCATCATCTTCTTTCTCAGTTTCAGCATATTCATCCTTGGCTGCCTTGTTGCTAGCTTACTCTTGTGATGTTGAATTATCTTGTACTTGGGATTGCTTCCCTTTATTTGTCTTCTCACATCTATTGTCTTGAATTGCAGACTCCATGGATTCGTTCACATTGTGATCTATGCTTCTCCTGGGTGCTTGACTCTCCTTGGCGACTATCTGATTCATCTCTACTCCATGTATGGATGAGGTACTAGTAGGAAGGCTTGAATTTGATTTGTGCCTTTTGTGATGATCCTTCCTTATGACTTCCTTTCCTCTTTAAGCCTCTAGAGTGAGTTGACTGGTTGGCACTTTCACTCAAGCTCATACTTTCGATCTATTGATCAGATTAAGTCTGAATCTCCCATCAAATCAAATGTTAGTTGTGCATTTTGGCTCTTCAACTTTTGAGTTTGAATGTCTACCCATCGTCGTGTGTAGGCCAAGGCTCGCTTCATCAAGTCTCTCAAATTAGTGATCTCAACATCAATCCAATTGACCTCTACCTTCGTATCTTTCTCTCATTCATACGCAAGCTAGAGGCATTTCCCATTGTGTTGTGCTTGTTATGGAATGTCAAAAACTTTGCACCTTGAACGATGTCAATTGGTAGCCTTGAACACATCTTCTTCTTTATCTCTAAATCATTTTGGGCATTCATCCAATAGTCCTCTAATTGTATCTTATGCTTATGCCTTCTTATGTTAGCTCTTCTCATGTTGCCATAAGGATCAAAGTTTTCTTTCGAAGAATATGGAATAAGGGAATAGGATCTCAATTCTTCTTCAGACTTCTCAGCTGCCTATAGGGATGGACACACTTCTATTGATTGCCCAATTGAGATGGGAAAGGAAATTCCTGTCTTGTGTCTATTTTTTTGGACCTTGTCATAGGTGATCAATTGTCTCACTAACTCTAGCAACACCATCTTGTTGATAGGATAGCGTGGTAGCATGTATGGCGGACAAGAACATCCTTGAACTCTTATATAGGTGAACTTGGGAAATTGAATTTACCAAGCACCGTACTTCTTTACTAACTCTTTCTCTTGTGGGGATAAGTTTTGTTGAATGTCGCCTTGTAGTGTTCTTGTCAAGTGCATGGTGAAAGCATCGTTCACCCTCCTAAAATGTGTTTTGCCTGGGTAATGTAGCCATGTGTAAGATTCACATGCTCTCATCTCTCTAGCTCTAGTTCCAACTAGGCCTCTATACATCAATTCCATATATTCATGAGCTTTGACAAGTGAATATATGATGTATGAACTCATGTAGAATGTCTTAGTACGCCCAAGCCTCTTCAACTGTAGATCAAGGCTGTTGCTTATGATTCTCGCCAAATTGATCTTTTCTCCACTAGTTGACACTGCTTCCATGAAGTAGAACATCCAATTCTCAAATTCAGATGCTTGAGAAGCTCCCATAACTTGGCTGAGTAAAGTGATCAAATCACCAAACTCTTCCTTAAAATCAATCCTGTGAAGCTTGCTGGGTATCTTGGATATGTCGGGTCTACTCTTCAATAACCAATACTTGTTGATTATGCCAAGGCATTTGTCGGGATCATCTTCATAGAATGCTTGTGCCTTCTTTGCTCTTGTGGACCATGCCTTTATGATCAGATATGTGGAAGGCTTCACTGATGGCTGTCTCAGATAGGTAGGCAAGTACTTTGCATCAAGTGCTACTATCGTTCTCGTGTCAGCATCATAGTGTTTGGCACACTCAACTATCAACTCATTGCATTGGATAGCTGGAAGGAAGCCCGCTGCTCGTATTATCTTGCTCTCGATCTTCTTTGAAAATCCGGAAGGCTTGCTTGTTTATAGGGGACCCTGGAACTTCTTCATGTCGATTTGACCTAGGTTGGCGTCTCCTAGATTGCTCCACAATGATGTGATCTTTGATTTGAGCATCATTCTCTTTGAGTCCTCCTTTATGAGGGTTTGTCTTGTAGCTGCTCCTGGTGTTGGGGCTGCCATGCTCTACCTGGAAGAATTGTCCAAAGTTAGGATTTTTTATGTGATACCAATGTTTACAAGCTGAAATTGATCATTTAGGTTGGCAATTTCATTGTCTAAGATTGATAATCCATTAAAATCCCCGAATCGCTAAAATGTTTTCATCCTAAAACCCTAGCTTGTAAAATCTGATTATACTTGAACATAATCATCAAATCATCATTAATTTTGCATTAAAGCATGTAACTGATCAATTCAAGGGTTCCAAAACATGATGTAAAAGAGTTCTTATGATTAGAACTTTCAAAACCCTAGCCCTGTAGCTGCATCAGCAACAAATTTAGCTCTGATCCTAATAAAATGATCAAAACAACTTGATTCAGACCTGCAAATGAATTTCTAACTGACTAGTAATCTCAAATCAGCCCTCAATTTGGCACAATTATCCTTATCTATGATAAAATATCACTATGACAATGCCGGTGATCACTGATATTGAATCTTGAATTCGCTGATTATTTATGATGATTGCTGCCTTTGATGATGAATTCACTGATCTGAAAGCTTTGATAATGCCTGATCACCAACTCTGATGCTGATTTATGTCGCTGTCCCTTAATGGAGAAACGAATTCGCTGTGATTGAATGTGATAAAGATTGGTGTCTTGGAGGTGAATTTGCTGTGATTGAATGTGATGAATTCACTTTATGCTTGAATGGGTGTTTGCCCTCTCGGGTGAATAACTTAAACCATAAAGCACGTAATGCAGAATAATAACGCCATAGATATCAGACAAGTATAAGAGATGTTATTCCATTCATAATTGTGTGTTGCAAGTTACATTCCGAAGTATATAAAGATACCGAGGGGGTGCGAGTGCCAACCGGCGTACCGCAATGACCACCCCTCGGTTGCCAACTAACCAAAACAATTACACATAATTAACTAGTCTTATGTTCGTGTACAATAATGCTGCTAACATCATCCCCCCCAAAAAGAAAAATCGTCTCCAGGCGACTAACAACAAAAACGGAGACAATGCAACCTATACAATATATACATCAGAAGAAACTAAGGAGGGGGTTGGGGAAGCGTCCTTGAAGTAGAAGGCTGAGATGCCGGTGTCTGGGCTGCCAAGCGAGTGCGGAGCTCATACACCTGCTGAGTACGGGCAGTCACATCCCGCTCTGCCACCAAGACCTTCTCCAAAGCCGTCTTCACCATATGTGCGGCTTCCAGCAGCTCCTTCTCTTTGGTATCCGCTGTCGCTGTCATATCGACCAACTGAGTCTGCAACAGGTTCCTCTCGGTAGTGATTGCCTCTAACTCCTGTTGCACGAGGCTCCTCGCACTTTGCTCTGTTGACAAGCGAGTCTCTACCTCCACCTTCTCTACGTGGGACATCTCTAGCTGAGCCAACAACTGGTCTCGCTCTGCTGCCTAGGAGGCCTGTTGAGTGGCCACATCCCTCTCCAACGCGACTCTAGCAGCCTCTCGGACCTCCGACTCATGCTGGGCACGCCTTAGGGCATAGTAGGCGTCCCGGTAGACCTGCTCCATCTCGCGGACAACTGCCGTCACCCGACTCTCCACAATGGGCTGACGCACACTCCAAGCTTGGAGCATCTCCTCCATCTCCGTAGTCAGCCAACCCTGAGACTCAAAGCATGTAGCAAAGGCTGCGGGACAGCCCACCTGCATAAACCGTAGGGCCCTCTCCAATTCCCCCACCACCTGTTGCAATGCTTGCGTCTGAGCAGTGGCCACTACCTGCCTACCCCTCGTCACCATGTCTGCTAGTTAGGCCTCAATATCCTCCCCCTCCTGCTCCGAAGGCTGTGAAGTCTTTGGCGGAGCTGACACAACCGCATCCTGCTGTGAAGGTACCTCCTCCGCCACCAATGGTGTACTCTCCCCTGGCGTCTGGATGGTAGAGACGACCTCTCCTGCCACGTGCCCAATTGCTGGCACATGTGTCTCGCCAGAGGAATCGTCCAAGTCGACTACCTCCGCTCTAGTCTCTCGACACGGTGAGAATACAATGGCTCCCTCCGGTTGTGCCAAAGTCATTTGAAATCTCTGTGTGAGCCAGCTCTCCATAGCAACAATTGATGGGTCGGCATGCATCTCTACGACTGGGGGATGGCCCGCTGTCATCGATTCCTCCAACAAAGACGTCGAAACAGTCACCACGGCCTCGGTCCCCACAACATCCAACCGTACCTGTGGCTCCGTATCCACTACCTCCCTCAGCCCTTGCTCCTCGGCGACTACTACCCGATGCGGTGACTCCTCCGTCCCTGACTCTGCCATGTCCTCCATAAGTGCTACCGTGGTTGGGCCCGGTGATGCTACCTGGTGCTATAGGGGGCCAAGTGTAACTGGCGTGCGACTCTGTCCGAAGGTCGGAATAAAGGTGCCGCCTACTCCAGATGATGGCAAGGGTGTGCCCATCGGTAGCAAGGGTGGGGCAAACAGGACCCGCTCCTCCGTTGCCCTACTGCTATCATCCTCCTCTTCCGCTTCTGATTCCTCTGTGCTACTGGAATCCCTCCCGCTGTCAGGCTCCCCTGAAGCCGAGGCCATATCTACCGCCCGTTTCCGCTTTGCGGAAGAGTGCCCAATGTCCAAGTGCCTCCAATAATGTATTGGAGGCTCACCTGCTACCAATGGTCCCTGTGGCCGTACCTCCAACTCTTCCTCCGGCACTACATCAAATGTTTGCCCTCTCAGGTGAATAACTTAAACCATAAAGCACGTAATGCAGAATAATAACGCCATAGATATCAGACAAGTATAAGAGATGTTATTCCATTCATAATTGTGTGTTGCAAGTTACATTCCGAAGTATATAAAGATACCGAGGGGGTGCGAGCACCAACCGTCGTACTGCAACGACCACCTCTTGGTTGCCAACTAACCAAAACAATTACACATAATTAACTAGTCTTATGTTCGTGTACAATAATGCCGCTAACAATGGGATCACTGCCTTTCTTGATCAAAATCGCTGTTCTTAGAAGGTAATTCACTGATTATTATTGATCAAATGTAATGATCAATCTATCTTTATAGGCATGGAGAGGTGCATCCTTTGATCCTTAGGCCAACTTGTTGTGCCTTTTCATTTCTTTTAAATGTTTTGCAATTTCAAATTTCGTTTCCCAATGCAAGAAGGCCGACTTGCTTTCATTTGATGTTTTTATTTCATTATTGCCAATGGCTAATGCTTAAATGTATTGCCCTGTTCTAGGGTCGGCCTTTCCTCCATCTTCTTGGCAGCAAACACATGTATCTTCCCCTTGTCGCAGATCTTGGTGATCACAAGAAGTGATAGGGGTTTTTATTTGGCATAGGAAGTGGTTGGGCTTTTGAGGCCTAGGTAGAACACGAATTTTGGGAGGCACTTGCAATCATCAAAAGTGGTTGTGCATTTTAGTAGGCATTGACAATACCTTGTTAATGGTTATAGCCCTTGAGTGGAAGCAAAGACTTCCAATCTTGCCTTCCATATCATTTGATTTCACCCTTGATCATTCATTCAATCAACTCTCTCTTTCATCTTAGATCAGACTTTTGAAGCCTAACTGGAAATGCAATTAGCAAGGTCGGAGATTTGAGACCTATTGGCAATGGTGAGGGTTTTGGGGGTGCATTGGTAGTGATCGTGATTTTCACCAGTCACGGGAAATCATCTTTGCAAGTCGTGGATTTAACCCCTCAATTGAAGTGGTCGCGAATTTGACTTTGAATTGGAAGTGCATTCAATAAGTTCAGACCTTTTGACTCCAATTGGTAGGGTATAAGTCAAGGTGGAGATTTAGAGGTGAAATGGAAGTGACATCAAAGTGTGAGTTCATCTTACTCGCTTAGCATTTTAACATGCTTCCACTTACAAATATGCAACCTCATCCATTTCAAACATCATTAGCTTTAAAATTCTAAGGCATTGACTTGAAGGAACATTGATCTCACCATATTCATGAGTCTCTCAGCCTGATCATACTTTAGTCTAATGTCCCGTTTTACATATCTTGGTATTAAGAGACAATTACTTCAAATCCTTGTACTAACTATAGATTATAATATCAGATCAAGATAATGAATTATATAATCAATAGCTCAAATAAAATTATATAGATATATTGATACTTTCAATATCACTTGCTCCTTCTAATTAGTGCAATATGTAAACGCTAAGTGAATAAAATGTCTATAAACTATCCCTTTCACCAATACAGATAAGGGATGTTGATTGGATAAGGTGCTGTTTCTGATCTGTCTTAGTGAGATATTGCTCTTACGGTTATTCAATCTGCAACTAGATTCAATTACTCTTCCAAATATGTCGATAGAATTGTGCAATGATCTTTGTTGCCTCTCCTGCTATGTCTGAGATAATCAATAAGATATGCAGATCTGAAAGTTGATGTTTCTGATGTGAAGATATTTTCTTGCAAAGAAGTGATGGACCATTGTTCCTGATGTGACAGTTGAAGCATTCAAGTTTGGGTGCTTTTCCTAATTTCTGTTCTTGCTCCTTATGCAAACTTGGTATGCTTAATGGCACTCTGCTCTTAGAAAGCTAATCCAAATTGGGTTAAATAAGGAAAAATACAAACTCTTCCTTGTTGGAATGTGATTGATCTCCCTCTTATATCATGCAAAACTAAGGGATTACACCCCTTCATGTCCGATGAGACACCTCTTTTACTAATCAACTTTCTTCATAACAAATCGATTAGTTTACAATTACTATTCTTAAGGACTAATCGAGGGTTAGCATTTCCTTGTCTTATTTGATATTATTTAATCAAATTGCTGCTACTTAATAAGAACCCTTTGCTCATCGATTTGTGATGGTTAATTAGTTAAATGCTGCCATCATGAATGATCTCTTAATAAGCTGTTATCATTGGTGACTAATCATCCGGTTAGTTGTCTTTTCCTTAAATCAATTTAACAATACCAATTGCTGTCTCCCAATTAATATTGATCTTCATCATTAATTTAATCTTAATCCGCCTCCTTAATTTGTCAGTTAGATTACTTGTATTAAGGATGTTCAATCTTGATTGATGTGAATTACTTTCACCGATTATGCCTTAGTCGATCTGCTTGATTCATTCTCGCGATTGCTTTAATGTCAATGCTTATGATTGACTCACTAACAGCTCATTGTTTGATCTTCATTCAAGTCGCTGTCCTTTGTTAATAATCGATGCTTTCTAGGCTTCAATGCTTGGCTTTCGATTTCCATATGGACTACTGTTTCTGTTAACACTTAGGAATATACCATAATCATTATCCTTTACTAATCCCTCATTCATCAATTACTTTCAGTATCGTTCCATATCCATCGACCTTGCCTTCATAGTAATCGGTTCAACAACATCTTACAATAATCTTCTTCTCTTTAATTGTCTTAATGAATATTATATTTTATTATTACTTATTTATTTATTTATATTATTATATTATTTTTTTTGTATTGTAATTTTATTATTATTTATTATCCAATCTTGGTTCGGGAATGGAACATTACAGCACAAAGTAGATAGATTGATTTATTTAAATACAAGCATACACATGTAGTTATAGTTCACTTGATCCACAAGAAGCGGGAATGTCCAACCAGGACTAGATCCATTTCTTGTGCCAATCAATCTATCATTTCATCCACGAGAGGTAGGAATGTCCAACTAGGATCAAAACCATCTCTTGGGCCAATTCACTTTACTCTCAAGAGGCAGGAGCATCCAACTAGGAACATAACCATCTCTTGGAGTAACAAATCCACAAGAGGCAACAATGTCCAACCAGGACTAGGACCAGCTCTTCGGCCAAATCATTAACTCAATTATATGTGATATCTAACTGCATTAATGGTGTTCACCCATAATGGGCTTGTTGCACCTTTATGTTATGTTTTATGCGAAAGTTTAAATGTGCCAAGTTAACTTTTTCTTGTGGATGCAAGGGTGTTGTAACCCTAGATTTGTTCCTCCACAAAACTCCATTTGTTTTTGTTTACGGCTAGAATTGATAAATTAAATACAGGAAATAATGATATACATGACAACGCATTCTAGACACAGCAGTAAAATATATTTTTATTCACACATGCAATTATTACAAAGAAGAGACTAGAGATGGTTGGCCAAGGATTACAATAGACTCAACTATACTGTACTGCCTTCCTTGGCGGTACATGGCATATTTAAAGGACCCGACGGTTGCTGAGAGGTACACAACCGTCAACCAATCGACACATAACTACTCAAGAGTGACAACCCACTTAATACAAATAATTAATACTTCGGCAGATATCAAATATTATCAAATATAACAATAGGCATTTTATGCTGTCTACATCATCCCTCCCAAAAGAAAAAGTCGTCTTCCAGACGACAAGTAAACATCAAGTAATATCCAGCAAGACTAATGACAAACAATGACTTGGACTAGACAACCCAGACCTGTAGTGTAGTTGCCAAATCAAATGGGGGTTTGTGGGCAACGCCCCCAACGAGGGTTTAGGGGCAGCACCCCCAGCAGAGTCGAGAGGCAGCGTCCCTTGCAGGGTCAAGGGGTAGCACAATCATTTTTTCTGATTTTTGAAGGTGCCAAAAGCAATACTGAGAAAGCTCGATAATAGAGATGTTGAAGTGTTTAAAATCTGATTTTTCATGAAGAATTCGCTTCCCCGTACTAAAAGATGTTGCATAGTATTGAATTGATGAAGTTCCTAGAAGTGCCGACTGTACAGTGTCACAGTGAAAATACTGTACGTGCCTGCTGATATGAGTTCGTGCTCCAAAAATTTGATGGTGCCATATGAAAATGAAATGTTGGTACTGTCGTATGTGATGAAGATTTTGTACGGGGATGGAATGTTGGAACTTGCGAACAAAAATGACATGTTGGTGCTGCCGTACAGGAAGATGTTGTACGGTTGGACATACAATTTTGTGGTGCTGTAGGTGGTGAGGAGAAGTATGGTGCCAAATAGAAAGAATGGAAGATTGTCGTACGGTGGCCAACTTAACATTTCGTGCAGTATAAGATGGATACTGCACGTGAGCGCTACAATGCCGCCATATGGTGCAAAATTTGAATTGACATTTCCATGCCATATGCAGTGAAAACAATTGTGGAGTTCGTATTGGATAATATATCCCAAGTTGTATAGAAGAGATTGGAGGTTGTACAAACAGAACAAGTGGCTCCCTTGACAATGAAACTACTATACAAGGAAGAACCTGCTATACACAAAGTGCATTATTCTTCTCCCTCTCCAGCTCCCCTTTCAATTTGATGATTTTCTCCGACTCTGTTATTTTTTTTTTCCATTTTCCATCCCTCCTAATTCCTTTTTCCTCTTGCTTTGAATTTCCAGTGAAGTTGATTTCCCTTGACACTTATTTATATGCTCCACATTAGATATTTTTCTAATTTGTACTTTGGGATGCATCATTCACAATTTTACGTACTTCCCTTTGTTTCTCTTCACTGAGAGATGTGGCTTCAAGAAAATTGCATGTTGGTGAAAATACCTCATAGTCCTCCATTTACCAGTGGAATAGTCCATTTAAGGAACTCGTCTCATCTTCAGAGCAATCTTCTAGTTTGAGCACCCCTTCATCATTGGGTTCCATGCCTTTCCTCCCTTTGCCCATACCTGAATCTCCACCCTTGGACTTTGAGTCGGAGGATGCCAGTTCTTTACTCACATCTTGTTTCCTCAAGTCGATGATGTACTTCTTCTTGTCACTCTCGATCGAGAGTGTGTTCCGCTTCCAATTATGATTTGCCTTGGCAGTAATCAACCATCCCCTCCTAAGGAATGCGTCGTATGCCTTCTTCTGCAACGGGATGACAACAAAGTCCAAGAAGAATTGTTGCGTCCCAATCATTACTTTTTTTGCCATCAGTGTTCCCAACGGCTAGATGCTGTGCTGTTCGGCACTTACGAAGTGGAAGGTTGGCGGCCAGAGCATCGACTTCTCTAAACAGTTCCAAGTGTCCTCCGACAACACATTAACTATCGAGCCCCCATTGATGATGGTGTTTGCCAACTTTTGGCCCATTATTTCCATCTCGACAACAACCGGCTTCCTCCCGATGCTTACCATCAACAACATTGGATAATTGGACTCATTCCCTTTAGGTGGTTGTTTTCTTGTCAGTTCCTCCTTGTGTGGCTTACATTGTTTCTCGATGACTGTGTCATCATTGGCTATGTTGGCAATTGCCATTCTTAGTTGTGACATAGTTTGAAGAAGGTTTGCCACCTTGATGGGTATGGTCGTTTGTAGCACCTGCCAAACTATGTTCTTCTTTGACTCCCACAATGATGTACTTGCAGCTCCATTGGAGGTTACTCGTTCCTTCACCAACAATTGTTCTACTACGGCTTTGGCTTTTCGGAATCGTTCCTTGTCCGTACAAGAGTCCGAACACATCGCCTTCTTTGTCTGTGTTCTCATGATTGCCAAAACTGCGTCCTATTGTTCCTCCACGTCCAACATATTAATACCCTTCTTCGGGCAGTTGGTATCTTCATGGTCACTTGGTCCACACCATTTATACAATAATTGTACGTTGTCTTTCTTGTTATGGCAATCTCTTGCAAAATGATCCCATTTGCTACATTGTCGGCACTGTATGATAGGACATCCTCTAGAGTTGTATTGTAGTTGATGTCGCCCTTGTTGATTTCCATAACCGCCTGGCAATACATTCTGTGGTTTCAATGGGCTAGACTCTCCTTGTGTGAAGAGTACCTGCATACTTTCAGTCTTCAAATTATATGGACACTCCTTTATTGAATGACCCATCACTTGGCAAATATCACAAATCATCTTTTTAGGACAATTATCATTCGTGTGCCCCTCAATTTTGCATTCAGTACACCATAGTTCATTACTTTCTTTATTGGTTCCTTTTTCGGCCTTCAATTTTTTCATCATTCTCAACATATCCCACCGAAGGGCCTGTACAGTTTTGGAAGGATGTGTTGGTTTCGCTCTCGATGTCCATCGCTTGATTGTAAACCTTGCCGTATGAGGACAAAGGCACTACTTTCATCTTCTTAAGCAGCGAAGGGATCAATCCCTCTGTGAACCACCTCTTCAACCCGTCGGCTGACTGGTTCTCCATCTTGTTCAACAGTTCTTTGAGCCTACGATTTTAAGTGCGTACACTCTCATTTTTACCCTGCTTGGTATTATAGAGTTCTGCTACAATCTCGTTTTCATCCCTCAAGAGTTTGAAATCCTCGAACGCCTTCTTTAGATTAGTCCATCTCGCCTTGTGCTTGGCATCGAGGTCTGTGTACCGGTCAATGGCAATCCCCCAAAGGGTGGTGGGAAATTCCTTCAACTAGTAGTCCTTGTCATCTTGGTCATTTGCCTCCCATATCATTATACATGTCTTGCAATGGCGTACGGGATCCTCCGATACATCCCCTGTAAATTTAGGAAGTTTTTGCTTCTTGGATGTTCATCATTGTTTTCACTCAGAGGTACCGAGGGAGTCTTCGGCTCAGTTCCTCGATAAGAGGACAACTTCCCGCAAATTGGTTTCTCACTTGCTTACTCCCTTGTGTATCGGACTTGGGGGACTGTTCCGACCGCTATGTTTTGGTGCTTTGTCTGCATTCCTGGCCACACACGTGTCCTCTACACGTCCACCTCTAGCGTCCCCAACACTCGGGTTACTTCTAGGTGTGCCAGACCTGGGTGGATTGTTCTGACCGCCACGTTTCAGTGCTTTCCTTGCACTCTCGGCCACGCATGCGTCCTGTACATGTCCATCTCCAACATCCCAACACTCCAAGTACTTCCAGGCTCTCACTGTGCTCCCTTCGATCAAGAGTCGGCGAATCACCTAATCGCTTGGTCTTGACCACCCTGTGGCCTCTTCTCGTCTTTATTGGGGTCTACAAACATGAATCGCTCAGGGCTGACCCAATTTTTTTTTACGGCAACGATGCCAAAATGTTTACCGCTACAACTGATAAATTAAATACTGGAAATAATGATATACATGACAATGCATACCAGACATAGCAGTAAAATATATCTTTATTCACACATGCAATTATTACAGAGAAGAGACCAGAGATGGTTGGCTAAGGATTACAATAGACCCGACTATACCACACTACCTTCCTTGGGGGTACATGACATATTTAAAGGATCTGACTGTTGTCGAGAGGTACAAAACTGTCAACCAACCGACACATAACTACTAGAGAGTGACAATCCACTTAATACACATATTTAATACTTAGGAAGATAACAAATATTATCAAATATAACAATAGTCATTTTATGCCGTCTATAGTTTTATGTCCTTTCCCCTTGTTTTCCTTTTTCTTCAGTGGACGTGGCTTCTATTTTATGGGCTTGTCTTCTCTTCCTGCATTTATGTCCCGGCTCTCATCTTTCATTACATCTGAAACACAAGTTCTTTTGCTTAAGGTCCTGTGGATTACAGATGTGTCCATGTCTCCATTCATTCAGACATTTGTAGCACACCTTTTCCTTGCTGGTTTCATCTTGTTTACAAACATGTCCTTTTCTCCATTCCTTCTTGCAATCAAAGAAAAGGCCTTCCTTCCTTAACTCTTCCCAATCATTATAGGAAAGATATGGTTTCTTGCGTCCATCCTCCCCAATGAAATGCCTATCTTTTGGTGGTGCCCTCTTATGGTGACTTTTTTCCTTTGTTTGGGCGGAGTCGAGCCTTGTGGCCTTAAAAATTTCTTGTAGTGTAGTAGGATCCAAGGCACTTACTAATCTGCGAGTGGTGTCTGATAATCCTTCCACAAATTGGTAGATAAGGCTATCTTCAGATATCCCGGGTACCATGACTGCTAGCCTTTGAAATTCTGCCACTTACTCTTCAAGTGATCCCCTTTGTCTTATCCTCGTTATCTCCCTAAAGTGCGTTTGGGGATGCTTTTGTTCGAATCTTTCTATCAATCTTTCTTAAATGCATCATAAGTTTTTATGTTCTTATGATCGAGTGATCAATCCATGGTGCCACTAGTCATGGGTGACTCCTAGGTGTAGTATGGCAAATGTGGTGGCTTCTTCTTCTAACATGGGGCTAAGGGTCAAGTAAGTTTCAAATTTTTTAATCCAAACATGGGCTGAGATTTTTTCTGTCCCATCAAAGGTAGGGATGCTTAATTTTCCTAATTTATGCTGTAGGTTTTGATTTGCTAGGTCATTTCCTCTTTTTGGAATGTTCTTTGTTGCCGCCTCACAATAGGCTGCAAAAGGGATGCTTCTTTTGACTTCAGGGTCAAGTTTTGCATATTCTATGTGTAAGAACCCAACTTGGCTCTCCTCTGCTGACTGTTTCTTTTGAATGCAATAGATTTGAATTTGTTTTGGTTTTTGAATGTTTATAGATTTTTTTTTTGTGTTTTTTTTTTTGGTAATAATGAGCAATGGAACAATACTGGAATAAACTCCTATGCTTAAAATAATACTGGAACAATAATATTACTGCTGGAATTAATTTACGAAACTATCAAGGGAATGTTTGTTCTGTTTTATGGCCAATATGCCTGGAAAACAAATTCATTACAATGTAAGATAAAAACCTGATTTTTGCTGTCCCAGTAGTTGAAAAAAATCTGCCAACTGCAAATTTTAATTTTTTTGAAAAAATTACTGTTCACGCGGTACTGTAGCAATCCGTACGGCGGCACTATTCACGCGGTACTGTTCACGCGGCACTGTAGCGGTCCGTACGGCGGTACTGTAGCGCGGGTACTGTAGCAGCAATTGTATTTTGAAATGATTGCTTCAATTCTGATTTTTAATGGCTGCCAAATGAAACTGTAGGTCTGCAATTAATATATATTCGAAAATCTGCATACCCTAGATGTCTTCCCTTCTTTTTAAAGCCCAAATAGAACTCCAGAATGAAGCTCTCCTGAAATGCCAAATTTAGTGGATATTTCACCACCTCAAATGGTTGCAACACTGAAGAATTGTCGCTCTCCAATGGCTGACTGAATCAGAAACCCTTGGCTTCTTCTCCCAAGTTCATAACAAACAAATATCAATTCTCTGGATGGATGATATAAAATGAGCTCTTAAGTCCCTTCTTATTCTTTCTTATGAGAGCTCGAACACTTTCTTGGCCAATGTGGGATTAAAGACATATTCACACATTATAATATTAAAGTGACTTTATTATTATAAAGTTACTTTATAACTTTATAATAAATCACTTAAGTCACTTTTAATTAAATTAATTAAATATAAAGTCACCTTTTTAAATTTTATTTTATTTAATGACTTAATAAGAAATTAATTTAATCAATTTCTCCTTATTTCTCCACTTAGCCTTCGGAGAATGTAAAGGCTAAGAACTCCAATGAGATGCTAAAAAGGTGGGGACATTACAGTCCGCCCTTCCTGAAATTGCTTGTCCTCAAGCAACTTCAACTCCGGATGCTGCAAAATCTCCTCATTCTCCCAAGTAGCATCCTCTACTGGCAAATCCTTCCACTTCACCAAATATTCCCGGATGTTACGTCTCCTCAAGTTCCTTTCTCTGAAATCAATGATGGCCTCCGGTATCTAAACAAGTTTTCCCTCATCATCCAGGGGTGGTAGTACTGTAGAAGGCACAATATGATGTCCTAGCGCCTTCTTGAGGTGTGACACATGAAAAACGTTGTGCACCTTGCTCTCTGCCGGTAAATCTAACTCATAAGCCACCTCTCCCACTTTCCTGATAATCCTAAATGGACCATAGTATCGTGGCTTAAGTTTCTCGGCACCACTCTTCTTGAGAGTGGATTGACGGTAAGGCTGCAACATAAGATACACCATATCTCCAACCTCAAAAGTCCGCTCAGTCCTCTTTTGATCTGCATACTGCTTCTGCTGATTCTGTGCCTTAGTTATATTATCCTTGAGAGTCTTAACAATGTCTTGACTCTCCTGTAACAAATCACCTGCACTGGGGACTCTACTATCACTCAAAAGCAGATCCATAAAATTGGGTGCCTCATACCCATACAGGGCCATAAAGGGTGACATCTGAATAGACATGTGATAAGTGGTATTGTAGCAATACTCACAGAGATAAATCCACTTTACCCATGCAATCTGTTGCCCTGCTATATAATTTCTGAGATATCCCTCCACCCATTTGTTCACTATCTCTGTCTGACCATCTGTCTGAGGGTGGTAGCTAGTAGTCGGAGTGAGCTCTGTCGCACACAACCTGAATAGCTCCTGCCAAAAGTGACTCATAAACCTGCTGTCCCTGTCACTCACAATGCTCCGAGGTAAGCCATGTAATCTGAATATCTCCTTGAAGAACAACTCTGCCACCTGTGTAGCAGTGTATGTAGCAGTGATTGGAAAGAAGTGTGCAAACTTCGTAAGGCGATCCACAACCACATATATGCAGTCCCTGCCTTGGGCTCTAGGCAGTCCTGTGATGAAGTCCATAGACAAACACTCCCACTTCCTATCAGGAATCGGAAGTGGCTGAAGTAAACCGGCTGGATAGGAGTGTTCTTGCTTATTCTGCTGGCAGGTGGGACACTCCCTAACATACTGAAGTACCTCTGCTTTGAGCCCTTTCCATGTGAAGCGCTCTCTAATCTGCCGGTATGTCTTGTAGAAACCAGGATGTCCTGCCATAGGTGAATCATGAAAAGATTTCAGAACCATCCTCCTCACTACTGATCCTGGAACCAAAAATATTCGCCCTTTGTAAATGATGAGCTCATTCACAAGGGTGTATCTGCTGTCCTGAATAGTCCCATCTATGAATCTAGCTGCCCAAGTATCCTTTGCATACTCTGCAAGGATCAAGTGTCTCCAATCCTCCGATATGTCTGTCAATAAGCTCAAATGGGGCCGACGTGATAAGGCATCAGCAACTACATTCTGTGTCCCCTTAAAATATGTAATGTCAAAGTCATAGGACTGTAACTTGCTCACCCACTTCTACTGCCTATCATTGAGATCTCGCTGCCCCAAAAAGTATTTTAGGCTATTATGGTCGGTTTTGATACAAAATTTGCTACCTGCCAAATATTGCCTGAATTTAGCCAAAGCATGCATAATGGCTAACATCTCCTTATCATAAATGCTGAAGCTCCGCTCTGGTCCTCTCAATTTCCTGCTCTCATAAGCAATAGGGTGCTTCTCCTGCATAAGCACCGCTCCAATGCCCTCCCCGGAAGCATCACAGTGTAGCTCAAAAGGTTTGCTGAAATCTGGTAATGCTAACACTGGACAAGAAGTCATCAACTCCTTAAATTTCTCAAAACACTCCTGTGCCTCAGGAGTCCACAAGAAAGCTCCCTTTCTCATCAAATCTGTCAAGGGTGCTGCATGCCTAGAATATCCATCCACAAACCTCCTGTAGAAACCACATAATCCCAGAAAGCCCCTCAACTGTGTAAGGTTCACTGGTGAAGGCCACTCCACAATGGCACGAATCTTTTCAGGATCCATGCGTACGCCCTCTGCACTGATGATGTGACCCAAGTACAACAACTCTGTCATGCCCAAATCACACTTCGACTCCTTTGCATACAAGGACTCTCTGCCCAATATATCCAACACCGTGTCAAAGTGAACCAAGTGCTCCTCCCACGATCTACTGTACACCAAGATATCATCGAAGAAGACAAGAACAAATTTCCTCAACTGAGGATGGAAAACCCGATTCATTGTTGCCTGAAAAGTAGCAGGTGCGTTACTTAGCCCAAATGGCATAACTACAAACTCAAAATGGCCACAATGACATCTAAAGGCTGTCTTCTCAATGTCCTGCTCTCTAACTCTAATCTGGTGATAACCTGATCTCAAATCTATCTTCGAGAAGAAACAAGCTCCATGAAGCTCATCTATCAACTCATCGATCCTAGGAATGGGGTACCTGTTTTTAATTGTCTTCCTATTAAGCACCCTGTAGTCAATGCACATCCTCAATGTCCCATCCTTCTTCTTCACTAAGACCACTGAAGAAGCGAAAGGAGACTTACTTGGTCTAATGTGGCGCATAGCAAGTAACTCCTTTACGGTTTTCTCAATTTCATCCTTCAACCTCTTCGGATGCCTGTAAGGTGTAATCATAATGGGTGTAGCCCCCTCCTCTAACTCAATGATGTGCTCAATACCCCTGTCTGGTGGTCTACCTGGTGGAATGTCACTGAACACCTTAGAGTGTTTAACTCTAAGCTCCTGAATATCAGGAGGATATTCAATCTTCTGCTGTCCCTCCTGTGATGGCATCAACATGCACTCTGCTGCCCACTCTACCTGATCATGTCGAATCAATCTAGCCATCCTCCGGAAAGAAACCATCCTGAGATCACTGTCCCTGATTGCCTTAAGAATATGTGTCTTCCCATTCACTTTAAACCTCATCTCCATCTCCTTGAGGTTAAGAGTGAACTCCCCAATATCATGCAACCAACTCATCCCAAGGACTATATCTGTATCTCCCATAGGCACAACATAGAAATCTGCCTTAAAGTCATAATTATTAACTTTCAATGGGAGTCCAGTGATCTTACGATCACATTTGAGGACATAGCCATCAGCTACCCTCACTCTAATTCCCCCAAACTCCTCTATTTGTATGCCACGCTTCTCCACCATCCTAGCATCAATGAAATTATGAGTGGCACCTGTATCAACCAAAGTTATGACTCGCTGTCCAGCAAGCACTCCTCTCATCCGGAATGACCCTTCTTGCCTAATACTTGTGAGACGAGCTTCCCTAAGTTGCCCATCTCCTTCCCCATCCTTGGACTCCATTTTAGACAAGTTTTCAGCCTTGTCTTCCTCTTTTTCACCATCTATTTCCTCTATATCAGACTGCTGGTCTGAGTTATCTGATTCTGATTCCTCATAGTATGCCCACATAACTCTGTTAGCTTTGCCCTTTGGTCTAAGAGGACAATCATGGTTTGCATCATAGGGTCCTTTACAGTAGAAACATAATTTTTTCTTCCTCAAATCATTTAATGTTTCCCTGTCAAAAGGTGCTGGAGTTTTATCTTTAGAATCATTTTTAAAATCAGTCCTCTTTGGTTTTTTATAAAATGGTTTGTTATCCTTACTAGAAGATGCTCCTTTGGACTGAAATTTGTTTGTTGGGACTGCATGTTCCATACTTCTTGCCTTTTTCATAGCTTCCTGTAAAGAAATAGGATCAAATGCCTTTATCCAACCTCTCAGTGGTTCGGATAGGCCCTCAATGAAAAGAACTATCAATCTACGCTCTGAAATGTTTGGCACCATGACTGCCAACCGCTGAAATTCACCAATGAAATACTCCAAGTTGCCTGTTTGTTTTAGCCGTGCTAAGTCCCGGAAGTAAACCTCTGGATATTTCTTGTCAAATCTTTCAACCAACCTATCCACGAAGTCCTGGTACTCTGTCACCTGATTATGTTGAAGTGTTACCAAACCATGGTACCACCAATCATGTGCTACTCCCTCCAAATGCAAAGTGGCGTATTTGATAGCTTCAATCTCTGTCATTGGCCTCAGTGCCAAAAATGTGTCAAGCTTATGAATCCAAGCTTGAGCTGTCATCTTACCACTCCCATCAAATGTAGGCATAGTAAGCTTGCCTGTAACTCTATGCAGCTCACTATTTTGACCTCTAGGCCTCCTATCTTGTCTGAGTGACCTGTAATGCTCTCTCCTCTGATTTACAAACCTCTCGAATGTCATCCTCTCTCGTACCTGTGGAGTTAATAAATCCCATTCGTCATTCGCAGCCATGAGGATATCTGCGAACATCTCCTCTCCTGGTTCTCTTGTAGGTGCTACCTCAGGCTCATCTCTAATGAAGGTAGGACGTGTAGGCCTGTCTGCTGTCCTGGAATGAGTCCTATGAGTTCTAGGTGACCCCACTGCACTCCTGTTATCCCCTTGCTCCTGATTCTATCTGTCTTGTGGGTTCATGCGCTCAATCATGGTGGTGAGTGCCTGCAAGGCCTGAGCCATCTGCTGCTGTCCTGTAGCCATTACTTTGAAAAATTCCCTTGTTTCTTGCTCCTCATTCCTATCGCCTCTGGGTGGGCTACCCCCTTGCCTGTCACCCATGGTGCCCGGCTGCCTGTCAAATTCTTGTTCCCTGTCAAACAAAGCTCGCCTGCGAGTGTAATAGCTGTGAGAGCCAACCTCAGACGGCTGCATGTGATTGCTAAACCCTCAGGATGGCAGGATTTAGCTCTGATACCAACGTAAGAACCCAACTTGGCTCTCCTCTGCTGACTGTTTCTTTTGAATGCAATAGATTTGAATTTGTTTTGGTTTTTGAATGTTTATAGATTTTTTTTTTGTGTTTTTTTTTTTGGTAATAATGAGCAATGAAACAATACTGGAATAAACTCCTATGCTTAAAATAATACTGGAACAATAATATTACTGCTGGAATTAATTTACGAAACTATCAAGGGAATGTTTGTTCTGTTTTATGGCCAATATGCCTGGAAAACAAATTCATTACAATGTAAGATAAAAACCTGATTTTTGCTGTCCCAGTAGTTGAAAAAAATCTGCCAACTGCAAATTTTAATTTTTTTGAAAAAATTACTGTTCACGCGGTACTGTAGCAATCCGTACGGCGGCACTATTCACGCGGTACTGTTCACGCGGCACTGTAGCGGTCCGTACGGCGGTACTGTAGCGCGGGTACTGTAGCAGCAATTGTATTTTGAAATGATTGCTTCAATTCTGATTTTTAATGGCTGCCAAATGAAACTGTAGGTCTGCAATTAATATATATTCGAAAATCTGCATACCCTAGATGTCTTCCCTTCTTTTTAAAGCCCAAATAGAACTCCAGAATGAAGCTCTCCTGAAATGCCAAATTTAGTGGATATTTCACCACCTCAAATGGTTGCAACACTGAAGAATTGTCGCTCTCCAATGGCTGACTGAATTAGAAACCCTTGGCTTCTTCTCCCAAGTTCATAACAAACAAATATCAATTCTCTGGATGGATGATATAAAATGAGCTCTTAAGTCCCTTCTTATTCTTTCTTATGAGAGCTCGAACACTTTCTTGGCCAATGTGGGATTAAAGACATATTCACACATTATAATATTAAAGTGACTTTATTATTATAAAGTTACTTTATAACTTTATAATAAATCACTTAAGTCACTTTTAATTAAATTAATTAAATATAAAGTCACCTTTTTAAATTTTATTTTATTTAATGACTTAATAAGAAATTAATTTAATCAATTTCTCCTTATTTCTCCACTTAGCCTTTGGAGAATGTAAAGGCTAAGAACTCCAATGAGATGCTAAAAAGGTGGGGACATTACACTATGGCAAGCTCCCTCATATTAGGATTGTGAGTTTCCCTATTTTCTCTTGGTGGTCTGTCCCTGGTTAAGAAGGGAGGTCCATTTGTGCTTGATTTTGACCCTGTTGTAGTTTCATGGTTGTTCTCGGATTGGTTGTGGGTATCTTCTCTCTCATACCTTTGGTTAAGAGTATCGTTTATGTTTTGAAGGGCTTGAAGTAATGCTTCGGTTGTTTGTTTGTTTCTTTCCATGTAACCTCTCAATGCATACTCCATTTGTGAGTCCTTAGTGTTGTTTTCGTGGATAGCCTTCTTGTTTTCCCTTTCTAGAGCCCTAATTGCTCACTGACTAAGCTGCATTAACTATTTTCCTCAGGCTGGTAGGAACATGCTCTGATACCACTTGTAATGTCCCGTTTTAGATAACTTGGTATTAAGAGACAATTACTTCATGTCCTTGTACTAGCTATAGCTTATAATATCAGATTAAGATTATGAATTATATAATCAATAGCTCAAATAAAATTATATAGATATATTGATACTTTCAATATCACTTGCTCCTTCTAATTGATGCAATATGCAAAGTTCAAACACTAAGTGAATAAGATGTCTATAAACTTTACCTTTCACCAATACAGATAAGGGATCTTGATTGGATAAGGTGCTGTTTCTATCTGTCTTTGTGAGATATTGCTCTTATGGTCTTTCAATCTGCAACTAGATTCAATTGCTTTTCCAAATATGTCGATAGAATTGTGCAATGATCTTTGTTGCCTCTGCTGCTGTCTGATAATCAATAAGATATGCATATCTGAAAGTTGCTGTTTCTGATGTGAAGATAATTGCTTGCAAAAAATTGATGGACTGCTGTTTCTGATGTCACAATTGAAGCATGCAAGTTTGGGTGCCTTTCCTAATTTCTGCTCTTGCTCCTTATGCAAACTTGGTATGCCTTAATGGCACTCTGCTCTTAGAAAGCAAATCCGAATTGGGTTAATTAAAGAAAAATACAAACTCCTCCTCCTTGCTGGAATGTGATTGATCTCCCTCTTATTTCATGCAAAACTAAGGGATTACACCCCTTCATGTCCGATGAGGCACCTCTTTTACTAATCAACTTTCTTCATAACAAATTGATTTAGTTTACAATTACTGTTCTTAATGACTAATCAAGGGTTATCATTTACTTGTCTTATTTGATATTATTTAATCAAATCGCTGCTACTTAATAAGAATCCTTTGCTCATCGATTTGTGATGGTTAATTAATTAAATACTGCCATCATGAATGATCTCTTAATAAGCTGTTATCATTGGTGACTAATCATCCAGTTAGTTGTCTTTTCCTTGAATCAATTTAACAATAACAATTGATGTCTCCCAATTAATATTGATCTTCATCATTAATTTAGTCTTAATTTGCCTCCTTAATTGATCAGTTAGATTACCTGTATCAAGGATGTTCAATCTTAATTGATGTCAATTACTTTCACCGATTATGCCTTAGTCGATCTGCTTGATTTGTTCTTGCGATTGCTATTATGTTGATGCCTATGGTTGACTCACTAACAGTTCATAGTTTGATCTTCATTCAAGTTGCTGTCCTTTGTTAATAATTGATGCTTTCTAGGCTTCAATGCTTGGCTATCGATTTCCATATGAACTACCATTGCTGTTACCACTTAGGAATATACCATAATTTATCCCTTTCTAATCCCTAATTCATCAATTACTTTCAGTATCGTTCCATATCCATGGACCTTGTCTTCATAGTAATCGGTTCAACAGCATCTTACAATAATCTTCTTCATTTTAATTGTCTTAATGAATATTATATTTTATTATTACCTATTTATTTTTCTATATTCTAATTTTATTAGTTTCTATTAGCCAATCTTGCTTTTGGAATGGAACATTACATTTAGGTAGGCAACTGGAAATGATCTCAAGGCGGATCGGAAATCTTACCACCAATGGGCAGTGCTAGATGAGGCAGATTGGACTTTTGGGGGGTCACTGACAGTAGTGATGAGGTAAGGCGGGGATTTAGGGGGTCACTGACAGTGACATCACTTGTTCAATTTTATTGACAGTGGCACTTCATCAATTCTAAGGGTCCTTCATCATCAACTCAACCTCATCATCGTTGCCTATGCCGTAATTACCCTTTTCTCAAGCATCCTTGAACTCTTTGACAACTCGTCATACTTAGACTCAATTTCTCATCTCTGCTTCTGAAGGCATATAATGATGATGATCAAATGAAATGATCATCTCAAATCATTCATCTCATAAGCCCTGAGACCTAACTGAGTCAATTCCATTCTAAGGGATCTGACTGCTACCAAACTAATCTAAAATCTAAAACTGAAAACAAAGAGAGGTTCCTCATTTTTGATGGGGTGATGTGTGAAATGGTCACAACACCTAGCTTGCTTGGTGTTTTTACATAGGAAAGACATTGGTTTTCATAGATTTTTGGGAATCGGGGTTTGAAGAAAATGAAAATATACAAGTTATTTTGATTGCAGATTTGTGGTTTTGCTTTTTGGTGATTAGCAAAGATTTTTGGATTTATTTGGTGGTGTTTTCGGGTGCTCTTAATGCTGGCCATAGAACTTAGGGTTTACAATGATGCCCTAGTTGAAGAACCGTCTTTTGGCATAAATAAAGAAGCTAGAAAGGGTTTAAATTTGTGGGTGATTAATCATACATCTTTCCAGAGTAAGGTGACCAAGATATGATAGTTGTTTAAGGGATTTTGCTGTTGGGTATCCCTTACGGAGTGACCATGATATGGATATGAAGTTAGTTTAATGCTTTCCTTGGCTGTAGCAACCTGTCTTCTTGCTATGGTCATGAAGTTAGTTTAATGCTTTCCTTGGCTGTAACAACGCGTCTTCTTGCTATCCATTTTTTCCAGACCTCGGGAAGTACATTTTGACTTCTTGTTTGAGTGATTTGGACTGTTTTGCAAGCCAGTTTTGGTGGAAATCAGTTATGGATTGTTCAAACTGAATGCCTTGTTGGTGCTAGGACTGCCTTTGGAGATTTTGGTGTTGTTGCAGACCTGAAACATTTGACTTTCAGTACTGTTGCAAACCTGAAAAAAAATGATTTTCAGTCCCTATGACCCAGCTGGGTGTAGTAGAATGTACTGAGAGCAATAGTTGTAGCTGATGGCTACCATTGGCGATGGAATGAAGGTCTTACTGGTTGACAAATTCTCAGTTCTTGCTCTTTTACTACAGCAGTACCGAACAGACTGTTATCCTCTGTTTTAAGGTGCTTTTCATTGTGTATATGAAGCTTCATGCATACTATGTGTAAGGGAAATCTTTCTGAAATGTTTCCTTATCATCAAACTTGTATTAGCTTTGGGTTGCATCTTGCTAATTTTTATCAGAACTTCTATTAGCCAATATATTTAAAGGTATGTTCAATTGCATTGCATGATATTGTGTTTCACAGTAAAATTTCAAAAAAAAATTAGGGGTGTTCTTACACTATTAGCAGTTTGGGTAACAAGAGAAGGTGTTTTGAATATTTTCCTTAATTGCCCTTGTGCTGATTTGAATCCACTTAGCTATAGCATTCAGTTTTGAAGATTTTTGAGCAAGTTTTAGTCACCTTTTTGTGATATATCTGCATTAGAGGAGTTGGTATTTGGGTCTGATCGTCTTGTAGTGTCTTGTTTAGGTTTAGGAGTGCTCCTTGGTCCTATCGTTGCCCTTTCGAGGACTATTTCATGTCAAAGGAAGCCACTGTTTACTGCTGTTAATGATTGAGCTAAAACTGTAACCTCCAACAGATCTGTAATGATATTCCTGACTGCCAAACAGAGGTATTCTGGTGTGCTTTATGTCTGTTCTGCGTTGTAATGTCACTGTATTTTGATACAGCATGTCTGGGATATTTTTTAGTGCTGTTACCAAGTCTGTGTTACATGCTTCTTGAATGAATAAAACATTGATCAGACTTATCAACAAAATATCCATATTGCATTGCAAGTTTACATTGTTTGACAAACCATTTTGAAAAGACAAATCAGGTGTGTATTTGGATTGACATTCAAATGGGTTTGGACTTGCTGTCTTGCTACACTCCCACTCCTTGAAGAACCCTTAGTAGCTGCCACACTTCTATGAGATTTAGGTCTACTTCTTTCTTCCATTTGAACTTCAACCTCCTTAGTACGACTACTCTAAATGTCACTCATAATTTTTTTAGATAAGAACTTCAAAGAGAGTTGCAAGTTCAAATAATAATGCAAAAATTCACAATGCCCTCCATATGTGTTGAAAATTTTGAAAAAAACTTGAAAAAATGCAAAATTAATTGAAAAAACTAATGTAAGATGAATAACTTACCTCTAATGTAGTCGATTTGATGCCCTTGTCTCCCCTTTCTGTTAGCATTGTGTTGTCATTGATGTCAACCAGTATAGAAGGACAACCAATACGGGAGTATTGTTGACATGATGTCAACTGGTGTATCAGGTCATTGGTAAGGAAGAGAATGTCATTCAAAGGAATGACCACTGGAGTCACTGGTACACAAGTTAGTGTTTGACTTGTGTGGATGATATGGACAGGTTACCAGTATAGTCTGTCACCAGTAAGGAGAATATGTCAACTGGTAAGTGATGTGTTGACATGGAGAAGATAAATCAACCACATGAGTAGTTGCCAACCGGCAAGCTTATGACTAGTGTGCAAGTAGGATGAGCAAGATGTTGAGCTGTTGTTTGTGATGAAGAGGCGGAGTGTTATCTAAATCACGTCAACACACGAGAAGGATGTACAGGTCACCGATACATTGTGTGGATACAGAACAGAAGGACTTCCACCGGATAGAGATGCAGTCACCATGTGAAGAGATGGCTAACAGTGAGTGTGCCAAATCGGATCACATGTGCCTGTTTCAAGATATGCTGGCCAAGCAGGGAAGCCACACGAGTGCATTGCAGGATGTAGATGACAGGGATCCACTGCCACCGGTAAGTGGAGCTTATCTCCTATTATGCATAGTGTGCATCATAGTTCTGTGAGATAAGGAAGAAGAGGTAAAGATAGGTGTTTGAAGGCTCACACCGGATTTATTGGTGAATCACAAAGATGCCTCAAGTGCATGAAATCAGGGTTATGCATTGGACCGATAGAAAAGGCATGATGACTTGTTCGGACAGATGAAGAGTGATGAGTTTGTCACTTCGACAAACTGGTTGAGATATTGTACGGACTGATGATGAAGAAGGAAAGACTGAGCAACTGCAGACAGAGAGTGCAACCGACATGCAGATGCCTCAGATGGAATCAGTTGAAGGATGATGACATGGTGTCATCAAGGTGTTTACCGGTAAGTATGTCTACCGATAATGCAACAATGTGCAGATGCAGAAGACTTCCATCTGATGAAGATGTGCATAAGGTAGGTTAGCAAGAGTGTTGTTCAGTTGAGTATTCCATCGAAAGAGAAGCAGAGTGCAAGGTTGAACCGGTAAGGGTTTGTACCGGTAAGAGGGTTTGCCGGATGATCAAGTATGAACCGACCCAATGTTGCTAAGTTGAATGATGAGTTGGATGCCGACATATGCAATACGTAGGTGCCAAGTGGCAAGAAGGTAGAAATTAGTGAAGATGTTTATATCATTGAGGCATGTTAGGTGTTTTTACAGTTGAGCATTTAATATGGAGCTCGTGATTTGCGGATCGAATCAGAGGATTGCAGCTCAAGGAAGAATGAACGACAAAAGGAGATCAGGGAGTTGTTGGCGCTAGGATCAAAGCAAGGAAATCAGATTGTAGGAGAATCTCGAGAAGGAAACAACTGGGTCATGAATGTGTCAACAGATTTCAAAGCTAGAAAACAAGGTTAGGTTTGCTATTCCTGGCAAACATATTTTGATTCTAAATATAGTTGCTGGATTTGGTTGTGTGTAAGATTTTTGCATCAACGTTTTGGATCACACTCCGTGATCCATCATCAGGATGAAGAGAGTCAAATAAGATGAAAAGTAGCAAACTTAGAATAAAAAGGAGGGATTAGAGAAGTGTGCACGAAGTACGAGATACCAAGAGAGTCAAACCTCACCAGAAGGACGAGAGGAAATAAAATAACAAATAACAAAGAGAAAAAAGAAAAAATGAAAAACCAAATTAAAGACAACTAAATAAATAAAAAGATATATATATGTATACATATATATTTAATAAATATATAAGCAAATTTATAAATTTAAAAATACACACACACACACACACATATATATAAACCCACATGCTCACAAACACAAAAAAGGAAAGACCTCAACTATTAAGCCAACGAAAAATAAAAAGAGAAAAAAGAACCAAAACTATGAAACAAACATCCATATACAAAAAATATATATATATACACACACACACACACACACACACACACACACACACATATATATATATATATATGTATATATATATATACATGTGTGTGTGTGTGTATACGTACACATATATACGTATATTTATATGTGTACATATATATATGTGTGTGTGTGTATATATATACCCACACACACAAACAACGGAACGGGAGGACCTCAGCTATAGAACAAACGGAAAAATAAACGTGAGCTACGACACAAACAACCATATACAAAATAAATATATCTAAACACTATATATATATATATAACAAAAAATAAAAATACAACTAAAGAATGGACAACAACACACGAGGGAAGAAAAGAAGGAAAAAGCGAAGGGGACCCAAATGATAAAAAAGAAGAAAAACCAAAGTGAAAGAAGGCACAAGGGGGGAGAAACCAGAAGAAGGAAGATAAGAGAAAGGAAGAGGAAACCGAGAGAGGGGAAGGATACAAAAGGTTAAGGGGCTAAGAGAGGGAGAAGGCAAAGGAGGAGGACTATCTGAGCTTGGACAACAAGGGGTGCCAAGAACCACTAAGATTCCAGCCATCATCCTGATTGAGGTTGGTGGGATGATTGTAGATTTCTATAGCTTCCATGAGTTTTCTTTTGAAAAAGTTGTCTTCTTTGAACAAGATTTGGGTGCTCTCTAAACAAATATGGTGCTTCGTTGAGAGAGAGTGGTCTGCAAGGGCTGACTTAAGGGTACGCTCATGCTTGATGTCAACACTGTGCTCTTTGATTCTAGTGCTAAACTAACAACCAGTTTCCCCAATATAAGGCGAGCCACAAGAACACAAAATCTTGTAGACACCAGAGTCTAGGAGAGAATGTAATGTCCCTACTATTTAGAGATCATTAACCTGCAAAACAGATTGTTAGGATACAACATATACATATATATAAGCCATTTTCTAATTTGCAATCTATCTTTAATACTTAATTAACATGATCATGATTTTCATCTAATAAAAAGGATACGAATGCCATACGAAAGTATGTCCTTAGGCGGCCGTGAAGCTCACTTTCTTGGAACCCCTTGGTTCCAAGCCCTTCAGGAAATCGAAGAGGAGTTCGAATCCTATCTTGGGTGTAACCTCTTACACCCAAGCCCTTCAAGGAAGACCCTTGTCTATTCCTTGCCTTGGTGATGCCTTCATCATCCAAGTCCTCAGAGGGGATCGGCTTGACCTTTGAGTCCTGTCTTGGGTATAACCTCTTACACCCAAGCCAGCCAAGGAAGACCCTTGCCTTTCCTTGTCTTGGGTGATGCCTCCACCATCCAAGTCCTCAAAGGGGATTGCCCAAATCCTCCTCTTCTTGGTTGGGTTTAGTCAACCAAGCCATACATTTGTATAATAGTTTCAGTTCATAAACTATTCCTTGGATTAACATGAATTCTTAATGTATTCTTAAATTAATATATACATCAATATGATTTTCCATCTTTTACATATGCAATTACATTTCTTAAAAATACCTATCTTAAAAATACCCTTGTATTCATAATCCTTCTTAATATACAAACTTATGTATACAATAATTACAAGATTATATCTTTACCTATTTTTAATGACTAGTGAATATTATACATTAGTATATGTATAAATATCCACTAGACTATAATTTACATCATCCATTAATGAACCTTATTCATTATCTATTATTCATTAACTAATATTAACTAATATTAATGAACCTTAATAATTAACATCCTCTATTACTATTAGTAAGGATGACATTTCGTATCCTATACTTATATTATTTAATATAAGTGGGAATTTGATTCCTTACCTCCCTCCGTGGTCTGCTATTCCTTCCTTTCTTCCGCAGCTTCCTCCTTACTCCCTTCCCTGCCTTACTGCTGCCTCCTTTATAACCCGTGAGGGGTTGTGCCCCTCCACGGGCCCCTTCCGCATGAAGGGGTGCGGGGGTGATCGCAGCCTAGGCTGCGGTTACCCACGCACCGCTTCATGCGGAGGTAACCCAGCCCCATGTATATTAAAATTTATATCTTGCTTCCCTTTTTTTTGTATATTAAATATTAATTGCGTTTCATTAAATGTATAAAATACTATATATTATCTCCTTTCAATATATTAAATATTAATTATATTTCATTTTAAATATATATATTATTTCTTTTTAAATATAATAAATATTACATAATGTTTATATTACATAACATTTCATTAAATATATTCAATATTACACATCAAAGTATATTTAAATATCTTTCCATATCAATATATATTAATTATTTAAATAACATTTCCTTAAAACATTAAATATATTTTCTTTTAATTTTCATAGATTACTTAGATTATTTATTTTAATTTATTCATTTACAATATCCTTACCCACGCAAGTGATTTTTACATCTCGTGATACTGTAGGGGTTATCACAGTCCCTCCGTCTCAATTTTGCTTGTCCTCAAGCATCTTTAGATCTTCCTCCCTTTCCCAAGTGGCATCTTCATTTGGGAGATTCCTCCATTTTATTAGGTGTTCGGTAATGGTCCGCTTCCTGAGTTCTCTTTTTCGTGTATCTAGAATGATCTCTGGGTACAGTGTGAGTCTCCCTTCATCATCTAGAGGGGGTAGTTCGTTGCAAGGAACCAAGTGTTGTCCGAGAACTTTCTTAAGTCGGGAAACATGGAACACATTATGTATTTTACTGTTCTTGGGAAGTTCAATCTCATAAGCTACTTCTCCAATCCTCTGAATTATCGTGTACGGTCCATAGAATCGGGGTTTCAATTTTTCAGTCCCATTCTTTTTGAGGGATGATTGTTTATAGGGTTGCAATCTTAGAAACACCAGGTCTCCGACCTCAAATTACCGTTCTATACGCTTTTTTTTGGCATAGATCTTTTGTTGGTTTTGAGCTTGATGTAAATTCTCCTTCAAGGTCTTCATGATATCCCTACTCTGCTGTACAAAGTCTTGTGCTTTTGGTACTTTGCTCTCTTGGGTTATTAGTTACCCAAAGCCTGTGGCTTCATAGCCGTACAAGGCTTGGAAATGACTCATCCCTATTGACATGTGGTGTGTCATGTTGTAGCAATGTTCTCCTAGGTGTAGCCACTTAACCCAAGCAGTCTGTTGCCATGTAACATAATTCCTTAGGTATCCCTCTATCCATTTGTTTACTATTTCAATTTGCCCATCGGTTTGAGGATGGTAACTGGTACTAGGGGTCAAGTCTGTTCCTGCCATTTTGAAGAGTTCTTGCCAAAATTGGCTAATAAACTTGCCGTCTCTATCACTAACAATATTTAGAGGGAGTCTGTGGAGTCTGAAAATTTCCTTGAAGAATAGATCTGCTATTTGGTAGGCTTTGTATTCCGTGGAGACTGCAAGGAAATGGGCATACTTCGTGAGTCTGTCTACCACTACAAAAATGCTATCCTTTCCTTGTGTCCTTGGCAACTCAGTTATGAAATCCATAGAAATACTCTCCCACTTTTGATTAGGAATAGGTAGTGGCTGAAGTAACCCAGCGGGGTGGGTGAGTTCAGTTTTGTTGCATTGACATGTTAG
This sequence comes from Cryptomeria japonica, assembly GCF_030272615.1. Classification (NCBI taxonomy): domain Eukaryota; kingdom Viridiplantae; phylum Streptophyta; class Pinopsida; order Cupressales; family Cupressaceae; genus Cryptomeria; species Cryptomeria japonica. Next base: position 684,496,658 of record NC_081405.1, on the reverse strand, counting down.
GCATTCTTGTACATATTTTTGGATATCTCTTTTCTGGTCTTTCCATGCATATCGTTCCCTAACGTGTTTATAAGTTTTGTAGTACCTCGGGTGTCCTGCTAAGGGGTTATCATGAAATTCTTTGAGAATTTTGCCTTTGAATCTGGTTTGAGGACTCAAGTATATCCTTCCTTTATATAAGATGAGATTTCCTTTAACTTTAAAATCTTCGTTTGGAAGATTTCCCACCAAGATTTCCTTTGTTTGTGGATCTTGGTTATATTCATTAAGGATTTCTTCCTTCCAGTCTTTTGAGATACTGGTGATGACATTAAGATGAACCCGTCGGGATAGTGCATCTGCTGCCCCGTTATGCACCCCTTTCACATATTCTATATCAAAGTCGTAGGCTTGTATTTTGCTCACCCATTTCTGTTGCCTATCATTGAGGTCCTTTTGGCTCAGGAAGAAGCGTAGACTGTTATGATCAGTTTTCACACCAAACCTCCCACAGACAAGGTATTGGCGAAATTTGGCCAAGGCGTGCATTATGGCTAGCATTTCCTTGTCATAGATAGAATAGAGTCTTTTTGCTACGGTAAGTTTACGACTCTCAAAAGCTATGGGGTGTTTCTTTTGCATGAGTACGGCCCCAATTCCCTCCCCTAATGCATCACATTGTAGTTCAAATGGTATAGAGAAGTCCGGGATGGCTAATACTGGACAAGTGCTCATGGTTATTTTGAGTTGTTCAAAGGCTTGTTGGGCCTGGCCATTCCATGCAAAAGCCCCTTTCTTTTTTAGATTGGTAAGGGGTGCTACAATTTTGGAGAACCCTTTTACAAAGCGTCTATAGTAGCTGCATAGTCCCACAAATCCCCTTAACTGTGTTAAGGTCCTAGGGGTGAGCCATTCCTTGATGGCTTTGATCTTCTCTTCATCTACACTTACTCCTACTTCACTAATCTTGTGTCCTAGGTAAATGATTTCTCTCATCCCGAATTCACACTTGGAGGCTTTCGCATATAATGATTTAGACTCCAAAATGTTTAATACCTCTTTGATGTGTAGGAGGTGTTCTTCCCATGTCTTGCTGTAAATGAGTATGTCATCAAAAAAGATTAGAAGAAATTTCCTCAACTGTTGCCTGAATATATGATTCATACATGACTGAAAGGTGGCTGGGGCGTTGGTGAGACCAAACGGCATGACCAAAAACTCGAAATGTCCATAGTGGCATCTGAATGTTGTTTTGGGAATATCCGCTTCCCTCATTCTAATCTGATGATATCCTGACCTTAGATCGATTTTAGAGAAGTATTTTTCTCTATGGAGTTCGTCCATCAGTTCATCAATTCTTGGGATAGGGTATCTGTTTTTTATAGTCTTTTTATTCAAGGCTCGATAGTCTATGCACATTCTCATAGTTCCGTCTTTCTTTTTAACCGATACTACTGATGAGGCAAAAGGGCTGCTGCTTGGTTGAATGTGCCCCATTTCTAATAATTCCTTTATGGTTTTCTCAATCTCTTCTTTGAACTTGTGGGGGTGGCGGTATGGAGTGGTAATGATAGGTTTTGCTCCTTCCTCAATTTCAATGGAATGTTCAAATCCCCTTTTTGGGGGTAACCCCGGGGGAATGTCCTCGAAGACCTTTTTGTGTCTTCTAAGGATAGGTTGTATATCCCTTTGAATGACTTGGGCTTCGGTTGGAGATTTATCCAAGATCATACATTGGGCGACCCACTCTCCTTGATCGTGTCTAAGGATTTTCTCCATTTTGTTGCATGATACTATCTTTGGAGAGCCGTCGGGAATTCCCTTCAATGTTATCTCTCTCCCTTCATGTTGGAAGCATATCTCCCAATTTGGACTATCCATGGTGAATCGTCCTAATGAATTTATCCATGGCATTCCCAAAATGATATCATTCTCTAGGTTTACCACAAAGAAGTTCCTTGTAATGGTATGTCCTCCCAGGGTGACTTCCAACTGGGGTATAATTTGAGTGCACCTGTCCAAGACTCCGTTGCCCATGATCACTTCAAATCCTCCAAATTCTTGGGTTTTTAATCGTCTCTTTGCTGCTAGATGTTTGCTAATGAAGTCATGAGAAGCTCCGGTGTCCACCAATGCGATTACTTTCTGCCCCTTGATAGTCCCTTTGAGTTTGAAACATCTATTTTCACTTCCTTGAGTGATTACTGCCAAGGTACTTGGTACATTGTTTTCAAAACTGGTTCTTTTATAAGGTCTTTCCTCATCCTGTATTTCTTCTGTGTTATTCAACTGTCCTCTTTTACATTCATGGCCTTTTACCCATGGGGCCTTGCATTTGAAGCATAACCCTTTCTCCATGAGCTCGTCTCTTTCCTTGCATTGGTGATTAAAGCTCCTATGTTTTTTGCACAAGTGGCAAGGCTTTTCCCGGCGGTCTCTCTGTGGTCCCTCATTCCTGTGTGGGGTTTTGGTTGAGGTATTCTTGGGGGCATTAAATTCGACCATCCTAGTTTTCTTCATGGCTTCTCCCAAGTTTTGTGGTTCTAGGGGTTTAACAAAATTCTTAATGGGGTCCTTCAGCCCTTCTAAGAACATGTAGGTAAGCCTTTTCTGGGATAGGTCAGGGACCATTACTGACAAGTTTTGGAATCGATCTATATAATCCTCAATGGTTCCTACTTGCTTAAGGTGTGTTAGCTCTTGGAAGTACCATTCTGAATCTTTTTGGTCGAATCGGCTGATGAGCCTTTGGGTAAACTCATTGTAGGTGGAGACGTTTTTGTGTCCTAGGGTAATGAGACTGTTATGCCACCAATTATGGGCATTGCCGATTAAATGTAGTATGGCAAATTTTATAGCATCTCCTTCGGTCATTGGGCTGTATGAAAGGTAGGTGTCTAATTTTTGTACCCAAGCTTGGACCACATCCTTCCCTGTGCCATCAAAACAGGGTAGGGACATTTTGTTAATTTTAGCTTTGAGGTCGTTACCCATAGGTTTCTTCCTTATACTCTCGTTAGTCTTGGACTCACAGAAATCCCTGAAGGACACCACCCTCTGAACTTTTGGTTCCAACCTAGCATAAATTTGGGCGATTTCTTCCACCCCGAGTATGGCTGGTTCCTCCTCCCTCACATGTTCTTCCCTAGGAAGAAATTCGGGAATCGTTTGCCTAGAACTCTGAGGCAATCGTTCGTTGTCAGCATGATTAGAGTGTGTCTCTCTTCTAGGGTTTGACATATCTCTATTGTTGCTGTTGGTACTTTGGAGGATTAATTGGCTCATCCTTTCGAATTTCTCATTGGTTTGCTCCATGAAAGTCTAGAACTGTTTGGCTAGTTGATCAGCCATTGCTTTTGCTCCTTTCTTCCTCTGATATGTGATCATAAACAAAGAACCTCTCCCACAGGATGGCAGGATTATGCTCTGATACCACTGTAATGTCCCTACTATTTAGAGATCATTAACCTGCAAAATAGATTGTTAGGATATAACATATACATAAATATAAGCCATTTTCTAATTTGCAATCTATCTTTAATACTTAATTAACATGATCATAATTTTCATCTAATAAAAAGGATACGAATGCCATACGAAAGTATGTCTTTAGGCGGCCGTGAAGCTCGCTTTCTTGGAACCCCTTGGTTCCAAGCCCTTCAGGAAATCGAAGAGGAGTTCGAATCCTGTCTTGGGTCTTACACCCAAGCCATCCAAGGAAGACCCTTGTCTATTTCTTGCCTTGGGTGATGCCTCCATCATCCAAGTCCTCAAAAGGGACCGGCCAGATCCGTCTCTTCTTGGTTGAGTTTAATTAACCAAGCCATACATATGCATATCAGTGTTCAGTATAAATACTGCCCTAGGGATTATCATAATCCCTCCATTAGACTAAGGGAGTTTCCTCCCTATAGCCTCCACCATGTAATCACATTTATATTACGTTTTATAATTTATTACTATTTTCCATTCCATAATCCACATTTACATATTCCTGATTTAACATGTATTCCCTAACATATATTCATAAAAATATTCATTATCTAATATTCACATTTATTTCTTAACATATATTACTACTATTCATTGATAGTATTTATTACTTATGTTTATACATTTATTAACATCTAAGAAAAATCATTCATTACATATGTATTAATTTGTTCATTACTATATTCACATATGTAATAAACCATTCATTACTATATTCACTAACATATGTAATAAACCGTTCATTACTATATTCACTAATCTATATACTAAAGTATTTATTTTATATTCATCCACATATGTAATAATCGTGTTCATCATTCATATTCATTAATATATATAATACCTAACTGTTCATTACTACATCTACTAACATATGTATTAAACTTGTTCATCGCTATGTTCACTAACATATGTATTAAGTATTTAATTTATATTCATTTACCTATGTAATAACATGTCTACCCTTCATATCTATTAACATATAAAATAATATATTCCCTCCTTACTTACTTGCCGCCGTAGCCTCGAGAACTATTCTCCCACCACGTAGCAGTCCTTCCTTCTTTCTCCCCCTTACTGTTGGCTGCTTGTTTCATAAGTAAATCTAATATAATTTTCCCTTTTTTTTTTTTACAGCCTCTAATTATTCTTCTCCATTTTATATCCTTCATATAACCTTTCATAGAAAGGTTGTGACTTTTTAATGTAACATGCCTTTTCCTTATTACCTTTTAATTAATCTTTGTTATATAAAGTGATTACTTTGGTGCTCCGTTATTCTTTTAGATGGAGACGTATGATCTCTTTGTTTCACAATTATGATCGCTGATATTAACCTTAATCGTTGACTCTATGCCTTTTCACAATTGGTGTATTGATTATTATTATTTCATTAATAAATATTAATCAATAGTTTCAGATATTAATAAATGAATATAAATTAATTAATAATAATTGTTACATTTATTTCATATTCGAATTAAATATATTAAATTAATAAATAAACATTTATTAATTAATAATTTAATTGCTACATTTAAGTTATATTCATTGATAAGCGAAAACATATATGAATCAAATAATATTATCTATTATATTTATTAACACCACCATTGCCTAGACACTAATTATTAGTCTATCTAATGGTTGTAAAGGCACCACTATATATGATATTATATATGACTGTCATATGTGTTGCTGTCTATAAATATTACTATTAATATTTTATATTAATATCCATGTATTAATATTACTATTAAATTTTGCATGCCACTATATATGATATTATATATGACTGTCATACGTATTGCTAATATATAATATCCTCTTTAATTGTATTATTTATATCTTCTTTGTATTTTAATTGTATTATTATTTATTATTAAATATATAAATTATGTTGATAATATATAATATTTAAATCATAAATAATATTTAATTAATGAAATTTAAATAATCATTCATTGGTAATTATTATATTAATTAATAATAATAATTTATTCATTTAGGGTCTCTCCCTTTCTCTCCATATATATATAACGATCCAGAGGGGACATGACAGTTTCCCAATCATGAGGTTGGGATGGATGTTGTGTGCTACTATAGCATTGCTTCCGGTTGTGATGCAGAATCCAGAAATACAAGGACCCGTCAGTAGAAGAAGGAAAGACCTGCTCCCATGATTGAAAATGGGAAGAAGAATGAGACCAAGCAGGTGTGGAGGAAGAAGACCATGGACCAACATTGTGCATTCAATGCACAGGTGATATCTCCTAAGGCTTAAAGGAGATGCAGAATCTTAGGGGGAGTAATACATTGAATTTATCATTCACCCCCTCAGTGAAGAAGGACACATGGAAGAACAAACTGTTGCTGGTATGAAGGATGGATATGAGAAGAAAAGTGTGTAGAGGCTGCCTTGGCTACACACCTACAGATCAGAGTTGGATCACTACTGCATGTGTCAATAGATGGAGATTAACGATTGGAATTAGATGCATAGTGACTCAGAATGATAGGAGTTACAGGAAGGTTCTCCGGTAGTGATGATGGACCGGTACAAGAAACCGGTATGTGCAGGATGTTACCGATATGAATGTTAACAGGAACTTGTAGGTTATGTAAGACAATGAGGTTGGAGATCATTGCATTAGCCCCGCTAGCATGGAATGTGGTGTTTATGTCTCAAGTGGTATTGGAAAAGACCTGAAAGACATGTTGGCCCTGTTGTTGCTCATGCAGGCATGCATGTTTTTGGGGTAACCGGTTTAATTTGTGGCATGATGATGACATTGTATGGCATTGTGTACATCCAGGATCATGTCATAGGATGTGGTGAATATAATGGAGCTGAAAGATCATTAGATGATCACATTTGCACAACTCAACTAGTGCATGGAGATGATTGGAGCCCCGGTATTGGACCTGACTAGAAATAAGGACCTGAGATGTATGACTCAGGGGGAGTTCAAGTGATTGTGGAGCAGAGCCAACATGCTTGAACTTGTGAGTGTGCACATGATGGGAATTGCTGTAGGAATACCCAGGAGAATTTCATGTTTAGGGGTATCTACTTTTCATCTGGTTGGTTGTATTCATAGTACAATCGCACTTGATTCTAAAGAAATTTGGGATCAAACGGGAGGTGATGCAGTCTGACTGGCAAGTAAGTAGTATTCACTGACACACCCTTCTGCAAATCGAGAGCTTTAACAATTGGTATCAGTTTTGCATGCTCAATTGATGTCAGTTGATGGTTCAGTCCTCCATCTCAAGAACCGTAACTTGAGAAATTGTACCAATTGGTATTGGTATCAAAAGAGGAGATGCATCCAGTAAAGAGCAAAAGGGGAGAAAAATATCTGATAGTGACCGGTAAATATGAGGTGAGAGACCCTGACAGTGCCCTTTGCCATTGTTGTCAAAGGGGGAGAAGGATTCTATAGTATACCGCATACTACATGTGTGACAATCCATGGATTATACAAAAGGGGAGAAAGATCATGTAGTATGCCGGATACTACATGTGTTGACATCAATGCCAAAGGGGGAGATTGTTGGGATTGTGTTGTCATCGATGTCAACCGGTATAGAAGGACAACCTGATATGGGAGTATTGTTGACATGATGTCAACAGGTGTAGCATGTCATCGGTAAGGAAGAGAATGTCATTCAGAGGAATGACCACTGGAGTCACCGGTACACAAGTTAGTGTTTGACTTGTGTGGATGATATGGACAGGTTACCGGTATAGTCTGTCACCAGTAAGGAGAATATGTCAACTGGTAAGTGATGTGTTGACATGGAGAAGATAAATCAACCAAGTGAGTAGTTGCCAACTGACAAGCTTATGACTAGTGTACAAGCAGGATGAGCAAGATGTTGAGCTGTTGTTTGTGATGAAGAGGCAGAGTGTTATCTAAATCACATCAACATAGGAGAAGGATGTACAGGTCATCGATACACTGTGTGGATGCAGAACAATAGGACTCCCACCGGATAGAGATGCAGTCACCATGTGAAGAGATGACTGACAGTGAGTGTGCCCAATCGGATCACATTTGCTTGTTTCAAGATATGCTGCACAAGCAAGGAAGCCACATGAGTGCATTGCAGGATGCAGATGATAGAGATCCACTGCCACCGGTAAGTGGAGCTTATCTCTTATTATGCATAGTGTGCATCATAGTTATGTGAGATAAGGAAGAAGAGCTAAAGGCAGGTGTTTGAAGGCTCACACCAGATTTATTGGTGAATCACAAAGATGCCTCAAGTGCATGAAATCAGGGTTATGCACTGGACTGACAGAAAAGGCATGATGAGTTGTCGAGACAGATGAAGAGTGATGAGTTTGTCACTTCGTCAAATCGGTTGAGATATTGTTCGGACTGATGATGAAGAAGGAAAGATTGAGCAGCTGCAGACAAAGAGTGCAACCGACATGCAAATGCCTCAGATGGAATCAGTTGAAGGATGATGACATGGTGTCATCAAGGTGTTTACCTGTAAGTATGTCCATCGATAATGCAACATTGTGCAGATGCAGAAGACTCCCATCTGATGAAAATGTGCATAAGGTAGTGTTGTGACCATTTCACACATCGCCCCATCGCAAATGGGGACCCCCTCTTTTTGCTTGTTTTTCGCTCGTTTTCGCTTTCGTTTTTAGGGTTTTGTTAGTTAGTTGGTTGTCTGGATTTCGGGTCAAGCCTTAGGGTTTTTATTTTTGTCTTTTCAGGCCAAAATCCAGTCGTTTTTGAGAGCTTTTGAGCTTCCTTTTCTAGGATGCAAATTTTGAATGCAATGAGTTCGCCAAAATGGTCTAATTTTCAATTGGAATGTTGATGCAGAGCTTAAATTTGTCTAAGTGTTGACAGTCAATGTGAATTTTTGTCCGATTGGATATTTTGACCAAATTTTGACTTTTTTGATTTTGATCCTGGGCATTGGAATTGATTTGTTTTCACCTCGTGAAGTGTTAAAATGTGAAAAATCATGTTATTTTGGCCTGTAGGAGCAAAATCGCTCCTGTCCCTCAGTGAAGGACGGGAGCTCATTTTCAAATATCTCATCATCCCTGCAGAGTCCAGACAAATTTCAAGTTGGAAGTGATGGAGAACGACGATATCTTTCCATTGAATATAAATTGAAGATTTTCATGAGCACAGAAATGCCTCCAGGAGGAAAATCGCTCCTGTCCCTCAGTGAAGGACCGGAGCTACAAATCAAATTTCGCCTTGTCCTTGCAAGATTTCGATGACTTAACAATTTGAAAGGGTCCAAAGGAAGGTGCTTTACCAAATGAATATAATTTGAAATGCCAAAGGTGAAGGAGAATGACCTAGAATGACCAAATCGCTCCTGTCCCTCTCCAAGGGACCAGGGCGAGGTACCTTGTAGCTCCTGTCCCTCTCCAAGGGACCAGAGCGATTTCCTTCATTAGACAGAATCCAGGCAAATGTCAAGGCAAGTTTACGTTCAAAAACAAGGGAAAACATGAGATGGACGCATTGAATACAAATTGAAGATTTTTTGGACGTCCACAAAGGTCCTAAATGTCTAGTTCGCTCCTGTCCCTCAGGAAGGGACCAGAGCGATTTTTGATATAAATGATTTTCTTGCAAAGTTACAGATGATGTTAAGGCATGAACGAATGGAGTGAAGAAAGACGAATCCGTTGAATATAGACTTGGAACCTGACAAAGTGAGATAAAGGCTACAAAAGGAGGATCGCTCCTGTCCCTCTCCAAGGGACCAGGGCGATACAATGGTGATGTTACTTCCTATGCAAGTTCAAGGTCGATCCAAGTCAATACAAGGTGGCGAGGGACATTTCAAGGCGTCTTTAGCAAGCACAAACATTAAAAGGTCGTCACAATGATGAAATTCGCATCCTAGGACATAGATCGCTCCTGTCCCTCTCCAAGGGACCAGGGCGATGTTAGATGCATTGGTCATTTTGTGCAAGATTTACGTAAGAACAAGATTTCATAAGGTAATGCATGGTCCAAGGCATCGTTTGAAGATAAATGCAAGAGTTTTTCAACGTCCAAACATTGCCAATCAAGGTGAAAAGCTCCCATCGCTCCTGTCCTTTGGACAAGGACCAAGGCGATACTATCGAAAGCACTCATTTTCCTTCAAGATCCAAGCTAGGCGAGGTTAGGTAAGGTGAAGGACGACGTTTGAAGGACATCACAACGAAGATCAAGGTTTAAAGTTGACAAGGTCAAGGAGAAAACATGGATCGCTCCTGTCCCTCTCCAAGGGACAAGGGCGATGATCCCTTTAATACGCCCAAAACTTCATGCGAGCAAATGGAATAAGCGCAAAAGACACGAACAAAGGATGTTATTCGCCAACAATAAAAGATCGAAGTTAAAAGATGCAAGATGGACGTGGAAACAAGAAGATCGCTCTTGTCCTTTGGACAAGGACCAGGGCGATGTACACTCAAAAGGCACTTAAGCACACATGCAAGATGATCAAATGCGAAGAACCTATCAAGATAATCGATTTTTAACGTGGAGATGAAGGAGTTGATCGTGAAAAAATGCAAAATCAGGACAAAAATGTTGAATCGCTCCTGTCCCTCTCCAAGGGACCAGAGCGATGAGGTACGTCCCTTCCATTTTCATATTTTGGCGCCAAATAAACAAATTTAAATTTCCTTAAATGCTAAATCGATTAAAAAATTGAAAATCCATTTTTATTTAGCATTTAATATGGCGTTATCTTTTATTAATTATTTTTGCCTTTATTAAAAAATCGAAATTTGCAAATGCAAGGCATTAATAATTAATTAATTAATTAATATAAAATCGAATTTAGAGCGCTCAATTAAGCAAGTCGGCCTTGTTATTTTATTGCAAATCATTTAAAATCATTTTTAAAAATGGTTTTATTTATCAAGTCGGCCTAGGGGATGAAAAGGTGTGAGCGCTATATATAAGGGGAGTGAAATGTTCATTTTCACATCATTATTTTTTATCCTTCATACGATCTTGAGGAGAAGCGAAGGTGATGCGAAGTATATCATCAAGTGTGGAGTGCGAATTGCGTTGAAGACCAAAGGTGGTGCGAATTTCATTCATCCAAAGGGTGGCGCTTTATACATCAAGGGTGGTGCGAACTTGAAGATCTATTTGATGCGATTTGTCAAGGGCGAATTTGAAGATCCATTTAAGACAAGGCCAAAGGCGATACTTGAAGATCACATTGAAATCCAAAGGTGGCGAAGTCGATTTTGAGGAGACCACATTGAAGACTATTTTACTCCTCCAATTTTCCCTAGGCGATCTTTTCCTTTTTGCATTTTAGAGTTAGCTCTCTATCGAGGTATGGCGACCCCAAAGGCGGGAGCATCCACCAGCCGCTCAGCTCTCATGAAAGAAGATCAGAAGACCGAAGAGGTGGAGACCAAGATCGTGTCGAAGTGGAGCAACATTGGAGATACCAACTTGGGGAACTTTAGCACGAAGAAGTTCCGAGAGGTCCCTTACATCGGCAAGCCATCACCTGTCGCCCGGAGAATAATAGAGAGTGGCATCATTAAGGCGGCCGGTTTTCCTCCAGCTATTCAGTGCCACGAGTTGATGATCAGATGTATGCCACCATGCTCCTGATTGATAGAACGAAGGAACTTGAACCTACTTGGGACGCAGCTCTTCTAGATGCATTCGATTAGGTCATCCATAGAAGAGAGTATCAAGAATCTTCCCGAGATTCCAATCACAGAAATCGAAGGAATCGTGACAAAATTCATTGCATATGCTAAGAAAGAGAATTGGAAAGGGAATAAGATTCTAGATGAAAGGTTGTTACAGATGACATGACATCTTATTTCTCATTGGTTGATACCTCCTAGATTTTTGTGCCGAATTTAATATTTGGCTATGCATTTAATATTGTTCAGTAAAAAGGAGGTCATTTGTAACAAACCCTAATTAGGGTTTAGGTGTCATGATCTTGTCCGTTGATTTATTTTCAATCTGGACCTTTCATTGTAACTGGGGATGCTATTTATACCCCCATTTTTCATTTCATTTGGTAATAGTTAATAGTCAGATAATAGTAATAGTTGATGTAATAGAGAAGAGAGATTAGAGTTGTAAGCAATTTTATTTTGTAGCAAGATTGAGTCTTGAAGAGAGAAATTCAAGCAATTGTTGTAGATGATGACTTGGAAATCAATAAAATATTGAAGTTATGGTGTTTTGTTGCAAATTTCTTAAGTTATCTTCATGGTTGTTGGATGTACTTGAATCACGCTCAATCAAAGTAGTTTGTTAATTTGAAAGACTAAGTGTGGGATTTGATATTTGGTAGGATTCACAATCCAAACCACTAGCTTCTTGCTGATTGTAGGAACGCCTTGCGTGGTCGACTGGAGAACATTTTGAGTCCTTAACCTTCAAGCATTTTCGTATCTAGGATATGTACCTTCGTAGTAGTGTCCTTGGTCTTTGATGCATTGAACATCATTATTACCTTAGAAGATCGCACTAATTTCAATTGAGTTGTTATCTTATGGCAAAATTGAAGTTGGTTGAGTCTTGCCAAATCTCGTCCATGCTAAGTCATTCATAGGGTTAGGCTAGATTAGACCTCTTAAACCCTATCTTTTGCTTTTTTTTTGAAAGTTCCTTTAGTTTAGTAAAATCTTCGAGCTTTGAATCCGTAAGACGCCTTGGAGGAAACAGCAAATCACATCATACCACTAAAAAAGCTTGTCCACACGTGGAGACCCCACTAAAAGAACCTTGGAGTCCATCTAACTGATCCTTTTTGCAGATCTTCAGCAGTTAGAGACTATTTTCTCAAGAGAGGATAAGATGCCTTTGGGTATTTTATTCTGTGTATGATTGTGTATAAAATACACGTCAACAGGTAGGTTAGCAAGAGTGCTGACTGGTTGAGTATTCCACTGGAAGAGAAGCAGAGTGCAAGGTTAAACCGGTAAGGGTTTGTACCGTCAAGAGGGTTTGTTGGATGATCAAGTGTGAACCGACCCAATGTCGGTAAGTTGAATGTTGAGTTGGATGCCGACATATGCAATACGCAGGTGCCAAGTGGCAAGAAGGCAGAAGTCGGTGAAGGTGTTTATATCATCGATGCATGGTAGGTGTTTTTACAGTTGAGCATTTAATATGGAGCCCGTGATTTGCGGATCAGATTAGAGGATTGCAGCTCGAGGAAGAATGAATGATAGAAGGAGATCAGGGAGTTGTTGGCGCTAGGATCAAAGCAAGGAAATCAGATTGCAGGAGAATCTTGAGAAGGAAACAACTGGGTCATGAACGTGTCAATAGATTTCAAGGCCAGAAAATAAGGTCAGGTTTGCTATTCTTGGCAAACATACTTTGGACAGATGGAAAACGTGTGATGGCTTATCCCTCCAAAGCAGGTGTGCGATCCAAGGCGGATCAGATCAGATTGGATGCAGATTTGGTTGGTAGAAGAAAAACCCTAACCGCCCTAAATTTGAATTGGCTTTTGGCGGGAAAACAAGTTTATAAATAAGCAAGCCAAAATCGATGGAGGTTGCTGCTGAATGATAGTGTTGTTGCTGCATGAGAGAGCAAATCAGTCAAGTACTCAACAAGAATCAGAAAGGAGATTGAGTGTGTGAGTGAGAAACGGGTTGAAGAGCTCAATCGACAACAGTGAGGCAACCGGTAGACAAGAGTTGCAAAAGATTATAGAGAAGGCAAGTTGAGGACTGACAAGAATCATATGGTAGACATCTGACTAAGTTACCAAGACTGGTGGTGGATAGCAGCTTATGGCAGAAAGAAAAGAGAATCGACAGAAAGCAGAACTGGCAGAGAAGGAGAAGAGGGTGGACTGGCAAGAGTGCAGCGGAGAGTAAGGTTGCAAAAGTGTGAGGGTTAGCAGAGAACCGGCAGTGAACTGGATAGAAGATCCAGCAGAGAGATTTGCAAAAGTGTTACAAAATCCATTTGTAACAAGGTTATTAATTTGTAAATGATTATGTTTTGTATTCATTGAGTTGTAGCTCGGTGTAGGGGTTGGTGCCCTAAATCAGGGGTTGGTGCCTGTTGACGTGTATTTTGTACACTATCAAACATAGAATAAAATACCTAAAGGTACCTTATCCTCTCTTGAGTAAAATCTCTAACTGCTGAAGATATCGCAAGAAGGATCAGTTAGGGTGACTTCAATGTTCTTTTAAGTAGGGTCTCTACGTGTGGATAAGCTCTCTGTGGTATGATGTGATTTGCTGGAATCACAAGGGGACTTACATTTGATGCCTGAACTTCTGATTTGCTTTGAATATTGCTGGACACAGGATTTTACTAACTTTGACTTGAAAAAAAAGGAAAAAAGAGGAGGGTGAGGAAAGGATCTAATCCTAACACTAAGAATGTAGGAGCAATGATTGATCTTTGATGAAACTCTAACTAGGTCTTGTTTTGACATCGCAGGACCATCTCCATAAGGCTAGTGCGATCTTCGAAGGGAAGCTTTAGGATGTTCAAATCATCACTGCAGGCATAGACACCATCAGGTTGATGTATATCAATGAAGAAGCGACAATTGAAGTTAAGCTTAAGCTGAACGATTCCAGTTGACTACACAAGGCAAGTCTACAATCAACAAATTGCTAGTAGTATGGATATGCGAATTTCACCATCAATCAAGCATATTTCTTCCACTCATCTAATAACATGAAATCAAATATGAGAAGTATAAAGACCATGCAAATTGTCGAATCGACCCATAAATTTCACCATTTCTTCAATGAAGTTACAAGTCTTTTACAACAACCTCTTGGCAACAATCTTTGCCTTCTCTCTCTACTCTACTCTAGTTACTATTCTATTTCCCCTTCTAACTACTTTCTATCTTCTAACTGCTTCAACTATTTACATACTATCTCTAATTTATTGCTAATTCCCTTTACAAAATGAAATGCTAGGGCTTATATAGTGCCCTCAATACAATTCGATGGCTTAGATCAATTCGAGATCAATGGCCAAGATTTTACAATGAAAACCCTAATTAGGGTTTGTTACAACCATTACATAACATTTAATGCTTGACCAATGAAATAATTGTATTGCTTGGACACATGTCCTCTCTGGAAAAATTCCACAAATGAATAGCCGAGGTAGGTACATCGGAGTTTGTGCCACCTCCCATGAGTTAGGTACATCGAATCTGGACATGCTAAGGTGGATCAATCCGACTGGAGGAGTGATGACTGGGATGCCACCTCGTCTGACACTTGGTTGATGCTCAATTTGGTAACGTTGAGAAGTTAGCCTTAATTAATTCTTCTGGAACTATTTGCTTTTTCAACGGACTTTTTGCTTTGACTTCTTGTATCCTTGATTTGTAGGATGATGATGTACCTCGCCTTGTAATACTGGATTGGAGAAGGTCGCCCTTGATGACGTTAGTCCAAAGAAGGCCGTCCTTGTCGATGCTAGGCTGGAGGAGGTCGCCCTTGTCCTTGCTTGACCGTCCTTGATCTGGCTTGATTTTCCTTGAGGAGAGTCTTCCGACTCGTAGATCTTTCGAGCTTGGAGTCGCCATCTTGATACCTACACAACATTTCAAAATTAGTAATATATCTTGAAATCTAAAAATTAAACTTTAAAAGGAATATTCAAGATTTTAATTAGGAAACTTCATGATAAATCTTGAGTTATCATTTCCTAATTAACCATGTAATACTTAGATTTTTCCCAAAAATGCTTAAAAAAATCAAACCTTAAATAAGGGTGTCAAGATGATTTTGCCATACCTCTTCTTGAGAATTAACTCTAAAAAATAGATGAATTTTGGCTAGGCAAAGTGTAGATCAAAGCTCTCCCTTGGATAAAATTGCGCCTCCATTAGCTAGCTTCTTCAAGATCTGGAAATTCGCCTTCAAATGTAGCAAGAAATTCGCCTCTCCCATAGCCTTCAATATGAATTTCGCCCTTCTTAGTCTCCACTCCTGGTAGAAATTCGCTCCTTCAAATTGCTCTTCCAAATCGCACTTGAAATGATGAGTGAATGATTTGAATAATGAAAAATATGCCTCAAATATATAGAGCGCTCACTATTTTATTTCCATGGGCCGACTTGGAAAAATAGGCCAAAAGATAAATAAAAATTAATAAAAGAAGAGGCCGACTTGATAAAAACATTAAATAATACCCCAAGCGCTCCAATTTTATTTTATTTTTTAAAAATAATAATAATTAATTTTAAATGCCTTTATAATTAAAAAATTCGATTTTTTTAGGCTCAAAATTAATTATTAAATACCATGCGCTTTTATTAAATGCCAAAAATATTTCAAGGTTTTATCGAATCTGGCATTTAATGTAATTTGAAGGATATTTGGCGCCCAATCATGAAAAATAATGGCTATTAACAAGATCGCTCTGGTCCCTTGGTGAGGGACAGGAGCGATCTCATTCTAGACCTCACACTTCTTGTTTTTTACGTCCAAGACCTCATTTTTGACGTCCAAGATGGCATTTTTACTTAGAATTTCGAGTTCAATTTATTCGATCTTTGAAATGAGTGCACTTTAAAGCATTTTCGCCCTGGTCCCTTGGTGAGGGACAGAAGCTATTTTGCAAATCCAAGCTTATCCGTCCTTTGTTAGCCTTCCAAATTATATTCAATGGATAAATCATGTTTTCCTTGGTCTCTTCAAATCATAAAATTGTCTTGATCCTGCAAGAACAGTGCAAATTTGAAATTCAAGCTCCGGTCCTTCAGTGAGGGACGGGAGCACTTTTGCAATTACAAGCCAATTCGTCCTTTGCTAGCTTCGAAAATTATCTTCAACGGATCGATTGCGTCTTCCTTCACCCACCTCAAACGTAAAACTTGTTTTTCTCTTGCCCGAATCTTGTCTTGAGGGAAAATCGCTCTGGTCCCTTGGAGAGGGACAGGAGCGCCCTAGCCAGTCACCTTGGTCCCTTGGAGAGGGACAGGAGCGATTTTGTTACTTAGGCCGATTTTCTTCATTGTGGCGTACTTAAGTTATATTCAACGGGCAAAACATACTTCCCTTGACCTCCTCAAATCGCGAAACCACTTAAATCTTGCAAGGATAATGCGAAATTGGAATTCAAGCTCTGGTCCTTCAGTGAGGGACAGGAGCGATTTTTGCTCTTAGGGCCAAATCTTTTTACTTTTCACTTCAAATTTCCTTCGCTGAGGAAAATATCATCTCTTTACACGCCATGAATAAAAGTTCGAGTCCAAACAAGGTCTAAAAATGTGTATATGAATAAAATCGCTCTGGTCCCTTGGTGAGGGACAGGAGTGAATTTACCTTTCTAGACAAATACTCCATCATTTCATTGTTTTTGATCAAGTCTGGATGCTCTATCATGCTCATTTCGTCCTTCACCATGCTTTTGATGTCTCAATTTAACCAAACAAGGCCAGGAATGGCTCAAATAAGTATTTTCGCCCTGGTCCCTTGGTGAGGGACAGGAGCGCTTTGCCTTGGTCCCTTGGAGAAGGACAGGAGCGAAATTCGCTCTGGGTCCTCAGTGAAGGACAGGAGCGAAATTTGACTTTTCGAACTCTCTATCAGGACAATTTTAATGGAATATAACATTTAAGTATAAGAAAGTTTCTTATACTTTAAGTTATATTCCATATATACTTTCAGGATGTTTGAGAGTGGTTTCAGACCTCCAGGAGTTATATTGCAAAATCTAGTTTTTTGAGGTTTTTTAGTTTCCAGACTTAGTCAAATTCAGGATCAGGACATTCCAGACTTAGCCAAATTTCAGAATTAAGACATCACTCAAGCCGGACTTGCTATCCTATTGATCTCCTGGGCGACACTCAAAATGCAAAGGCTAGCTAACAAAACCCTAAAAGACCAAAAAAAACAAACCCTAAAAAGCAAAAAAGCAAGGGTCCCCATTTGCAATGGGGCGATGTGTGAAAACGTCACAACAGTGCCCTATACATTGTAATCAGAGATTCATTGTGAGGCTGGATTGGAGCAATAGACTCCAACAGGATTTCTCACCGAGGTTTTTCCCATCTTGGGTTTTCCTTGTATATGCTGGTGTTATGTGATGTCTCTTTTGTGTGTGATTGCATTTGTGTTGGTCTCCCCTCTAATCGGTAAGTTTGCATTGAGTTAGATCTGATAACCGGTATACTCACATAGTGGTACATTTGTGTCTAACACTTTCAACTGTTGTTCTCCCCTCTTTCAATTGCTGTTCTCTATTTCAACTATTGCTCTTCAACACAAGTTTGCAAATGTTAAAATGAGAGTTTTTTCTTTTTTCTTGTTTTGATAGGTGAAATGGTGTTGGATGCCCGCCCACCCCTTTTTTAATTTAAAAATGTGTTTAAACAAAAATCATGCCAAATACTGTTGGGCCATAAAGGATGGCTAGCCGTCCTCAGGATGGTCAAAAGATTTCTAGACATCCCCTAGCTGTCCCAAGGACGACTAGCTGTCCTCTGATGTCCCTTGACCAAACTGAAAAATTTACGAAATGTTTCCCAAAATAGGCACAGAAAGGGGGTGAGGAGGGGTTATTTCATAGGCGTCCCCACGTCCTTGAAACATCCCTTGTGGGAAACAGGGCTTCTGGGGTAGGGGATGCATAGACGTCCACATGAGCCCACCAAGTATCATCTAGGATCAATGACGTGACCTTGGAGCTCTTTGCATTTGATTGCTTCCAAATGCTCCATTGGTGGCTAATGATTATGGCACCCAATGTTTCTCACACCTTCACAAGTTGTTTTAAAATGATTTTGTGTGATGCAAATTTGTGTTTCAACCTAATGTTATGTTAAAAATAAGTTAATAACACATTAAAATATAAGTAAACATGACATAAATTAATTCTAAGCATAAAATATATTAATTTTACCTTCAACATTTTAGATTCAAGAAATTCTTAAAAATGCCTTGTGACATATGATGGTTTTTCAAAAACATTTGAGTCTCCTTACCCTCATTTTTTTTAGCTTTCACCCACACTATTTGAGTGCGAATTGGTTGTATCATGAAGTTAAGGGAGTGTATAGTATATGATGTCCAAAAAATATGCGCATACTTTTCCTCAACCAAAGTACTTGCTGCCATGCAAATTTTCTCTGTCGTTAATGACTTGGACAACATTTTTAGGACCCACCATCTCTATGGACTTAATGAGGATTTTAGAAATAAATTTTGAATCCTTTATTTTCCCTTCACAATTACAATAACCCCAAGAAGTTTTGTTTGCAAACTTATAATATTTTGGTTTTTTAGCTTGCAAACATTTTGTCAAAACATTTTTGCATGCAGTTTATCATAGAAAATTTCTGATTTGATGGATTGAGAGAATTAACATTTATAAATGGAGATAATCATCAAGAAGTTATAAATATTCTATTATAGGATTGTTTTACGTTAATTTTTAGATGCAAGGATTTAATTATAATATCAGTTTTTGTGATAAGAGCAATTTCTAACACTTTATTACTCCTGGCTTGGAGCGTTTGACCTTGCCGTGTATAAAATTTGATGTTGTACTTTTGAAAATGATTTGAGTGATATGCCAAACGGCTCAGTCATACCTCCCACTCAGAACAGATTTAATTGTATTTCTAGTAAATTTTGGTGACTATAATCATTTATTGTAAATGACGTTTACGGATTTGGCAACCATTTGTAAATTTTGGTATTGGATAACGGCACACAACTTAGCTGCTATTTTTATCACATTTCTAATGACAAGGAACATGCTTTGAAGCAAATAACAATTGGAAATTTTTTTTAGCGACTTCATTTATCAGCACACACAGTTTGAATTGATTATGGTGTTAGTGTCCTTCTGGAGATAGAACCGTTTTTATGGAGTTGAAGGATAAGACCTCATGCAGCTGCTTAAATTATTTTGGCTAGCCATCATTTCTCAAATTTTTTAGGTGTAATTTGTGGAGCTGGTGGCCTCACGCAGCTGCTAATTTTTCTGGTTATTTTTAAGCAATCATTTTAATTTTGCTGCTACCAGTATTTATACTAATTTTTCACATAAAATTTGGAAAGAAATTTTGTTGGTAAATGAAAGGTGGAAAATTTGGTGGCAAATAAAAGAGGGAAAGAAATTTATGGACAATCGACCTTTTTTTCAATAAACAGTTGCTGCTTATTTTCAGCCCCCTTTTTTTAACATCCTATTTTCATTTCCTAAACAATAGCTGCTTCACAAAAATATGAAAAGATTCTATATTAACCTTTTTCTACAATTTTAATTTTCCATGAACACACTGTAACTGCTTATAACTGCTTAAATTTAAGCAGAAAATATACTTAAATTTAAGCAGCATGGAAACATGATGTAAGCCTAGAACTTATGCATAGTAAAATGTTAAGTTTAATGGTGGCTTTGATAATCACGCTTTTAATGTGCATCCTTTGTTTGCAGGCATTTGAGCACTTATTGGAACGTCAGTTAATAGCTTTTATAGATAAGAGGGGGCAAAACATTGCATTGGAATTCCGACCGGTGAAATTACTTGTTGCTTCTCATGAACTTAACGAAGGATTGAAAACAAGTCCCGTCTGTCCGGTACACTTCTGTTTCATCCTTCGCCTTTTAAATTATTAGTTTAAATTGCATGCTATCTT
Source organism: Cryptomeria japonica (assembly GCF_030272615.1). Lineage (NCBI taxonomy): Eukaryota > Viridiplantae > Streptophyta > Pinopsida > Cupressales > Cupressaceae > Cryptomeria > Cryptomeria japonica. Next base: position 684,476,557 of record NC_081405.1, on the reverse strand, counting down.
TGTGGGTGACCCTCTAACTGCAATCTGTTTTTCGTACCTGTTAGGTTGTCTTACGTCAATGGTTTGATCATGAGAAGTTCAAATGAAATCTATACATTCGCATTTATCCATAGGTCAGCATGTTTTACTTAGATGGTGCAAATGCTACATAAGTTATTTGTTGACTAATTTTTCTTTCTAAAATAAAAGTTATGTTGTGATGAAATACAGGTAAATTTCTTTGACTATCAATTGAGTTTATGGTTAACTAAATAATGAAATTTTCTCCACCCTTATATTCACCTTGTTTTTGTGGCACTTTAAAGGATTATATCGTACAAGATTCTGATTGGATTACCTGATTTTTCCTTTTTAGGGACCGTGAATTGAACTTGGAAGTCTTTTTCAAAATGTTTTCGCGCACCACATGAGAAGCTAATTCATTGTAATGGAAGCGACCCTTCTAGAAGAACTTGGATGAGAAACAGGCTCAATGGTTCTTGAGTGCTTATTGAGGCAATGGAAGCAAAGAAGTGCATCAATTTTTGAAGGAAACGAAACTATGCGGTTGAGACTACATGTACTAAATATCATTGTTATTTGCTCCATGTTTTGTTCTTAATGAATGAATGAATGAAGAAGAAGAAGAGTAAGAAGAATAAATTTTAACGTCTACGAGACTAACAAAAGCCTATGGGACAAACCGTCAGATAAATTTTAATGAATGAACGAATATTTTAAATAACATTCATGAGGCCAAACAGTTTATGGGACCCACGGATAGTCAGCAAATAGTGAAGCATGCAGAGCCCAAATCTCCTTTTCCTTCTGCATCTTGGATCTTCTACAATGTTTCTTGATCAGAAATCTGCAACTCTTGTTATCATTTCTTCTTCAAACAAATTGCTCAAGTTGTTCACATCTAGTGTCTTAGTAAAAGTCGATCCGATAAGCTAAACACTCCATGATGTAATGCCATTTTGTCTCTACCACTTCTTGAGTGCATTAACTACACCTTCTGCCTACCCACCCTCTTTTGGTATCATCCATCTTCCGGTCTCACATCTAAGTTGATGCATATTTGTGTTTTCCATTTTATTTTCATTCCTATCTAGTTTTTTGTGGATGGTCATATGTGAGATTGAATGTCTGATATAGTATTCCTTTTTCCTCTCAAATTGCCCTTTCCACATGCTTTCTTTGAATTTTCTTTGCATGTACTTTTTAATTTCTCCATTCTTATTTGGGCATTCTTTTATGTTAATACCCCGCTTATTCATCCATTTGATGTTTTGTTTTATCCATGTGCTCTTCCTTTTGTCTAATTTTTCTTCAACTCCATTTTTGGCCAGTGACGTGTCTCCATGTTCTGTAATCTTCTTAGATAACTTAACAACCAAAACATAGTCGCCACCTCAATAGGAAAAGCCCCATCCTTCGCTAGGTCTCCGTTTTCATTTGGGCATTCTTTTATGCTAATACCCAACTTATTCATGCATTTGGTGTTTTGTTTTATCCACATGCTCTTCCTTCTGTCTAATTTCTCTTCAGCTCCATTTTTGGCCAGCGATGTATCTCCATGTTCTATAATCTTCTGAGATAACTTAAAAACCAAAACAAAGCAGCTGCCTCAACAAGAAGGCCTCAACCTTTGCTAGAACAATCTTATATGGAATAGATGATTTAATCTTGAGGCTAGTTGTGATTAAATGTTTTTGTAATCTTTCTATCTCCATCCATTGCTACCCCATACTTCACATATGTATAGTATCACTTGAACCACTAGAGCCCAAAAAGAGTTTTCTTAATTTTCTAGTTAAATAGCTTAGCTCTTGTAAATCCATTTTGTAATGAAATGGGATAAACGTTGAAATTTAGTATTTTTTTTGTTTTGATTTTGAAAGTGTAAGGAAACATTATATTCTATATTTAATAGTTTTATTTGTTGGTAATAATGTATTTTAAAATTTTGATGTCTTTATATTAATAAATAAATTTGCTTTTTTTATCATTATAAAAAATTGTTAAGAGTGTATATATTTAATGTAAAATAAAAGTATATATTTTCTTGTTAATGAGATTGAAGGTATTGAAACTTTGTTGAAGTTTAAAGAGATCAAATGGCGAATATAGGTGGTTCAAAATCAACTTTGATGGTGCCTCTAGAGGAAATAAGAAAACAAATAAATAAGAAAACATAATTGAATGCACTTATTATAAACTTGCAATTATGTTTGAAGTTATAACTTCGTATCGTCGAAATCAAAGAGGATTCAACTAAGGAAAAAACACTTGCATGGGTGGAGGCTCAAGGCCTTATTAGATGTGGTATGTTCCTTACTAAGTTCAAAGACCACATTGCAATCTATTTGTATCACAAAGCCAACTTAGGGGTAGACTAACTTGTCGAGTTGAGCAGATTGGCAAAGTGACATCTCATCATGACATAGAGAAGTATCACTCGACCTGAGAAAAAACCTCATTGTCTAATCATTTTTCGAATGCGTTGGTGTTAATGCTTTCAAGCTGAAGGACATGCTTATGAGTTTTCCTCTCCTTTGCTCTTATTTCAGGCCCCTTCGACTTGTGTTATGACAAGGGAGGTGGTTATAATATGGGAGACTCAACATTTCTTCACATTCGTTTTGTGGCTTGAGAATTTTTTGACCTACAAATATAGATAGACCTATATGCTTGACAATCATGCATCATCAAATGGTCTTTTTGGGAGCCATATCAGAGAAATGGCTCAACATCTTCAAAACCCACCATGAGTTCATTCTTTTTGTTGTGAAGCGGGTGACGAGAGAAAAGTTATCGACGAATAATAAATACAGGGTAAATATTGATGTTTCCTCTATGTTTTGGCGTCACTACTCAATATTGGGGAATCAATGGAATTAGTGAAAGCTCTTTGCAAGGCTTTAATAAAGAAGCAATTCTTTGGGATATGGACAAGGTTTTGGAGGTGGTTGGCTTGGGTAGTGGTATTCTTCTTGTTGCAAACTTATTCAAATTCTAAGATTTGGGAGCTTTAGTGGAAATATGTTCACTTTAATTCTCCTCCAAGAACACTAATTGTGAATTCCATCACCAAAATACTTTGAACAGAGAGACATTTTTGAAGAAAATTTTGGGAATGGGGGATCAATTGACTATTGAAGTTCGATGAGGAGAATATAGGTTGATTGTACCTCATTCATAGGTAATTAACTTTGTATTTATTATATAGTAGGGGTCAAAAGCAACTATGCAAAAAGAAGCTCATGGGGAGATGTGCCTCTTATATATTTGATTATTTATGACTGCATAATTAGTTCCTCAAGATAATGTCTGCTATTAGAATTTTTTAGGTATGAAGATAGTTTTTGTAACTAGTTGGTTGGTTGGAATCCAAAAATAATAGTTTGTGAAGCTAGTTGATAGAAAGTGAAATTTATGGCTTCCAAGATAATGTCGGTTATTAGATATTTTTAGGTATGAACAAAAATAGTTTTGTAATTAGTTGGTTGGTTGGAGTGCAAAATAATAGTTTATGAAGCCCAATTGATAGGAAGTAAAATTTATGGCTTCTAAGTTTTTGTTTACTCTTGGATTTGTAGGTTTGGAAGGACAATAGTACGAGGAAAAAAGGTTTTTTTTTTTTTTTCACTATGGTTAATAGAATAGATTGTATTTTATCTATAAAAAATTTATTTATTTTTTATTTGTATTTTTTATTTCTATATTAATTAATGTTGATTGTTTTCTAATTTTCTAATTACAATTTTTAAAAATGTATATATGTTATGTTTTAGTTTTTATGTATATCATCATGACATAAGATTTTATACAATATTATTATAGAATGTCTCGCAACATAATATATACAAATTGAAAATTGAATGTCACATTAATTTGAGAAAGCATCATGTTTATTATTATTCTTATTTTTGTAGAGTACATCTCATATTACAAAAGTTAACATATTTATATTTATTCATGCCATAATTATATTAGAGGCCCTATTCCATGAACTGATAGAAAAAAATAGCATTTTACTTGGAAAGCATTAGTTTAGGTATTAATATGCATGGCTACATTTCTTTAATGACATTTTAGATTTCTTTAATGTATCTAAAGTAATACTAAGAGATATTAATTGGAGTAATTTTATTGATCTTAAAATTATTTTATTTTATTTTAAATTATATTTACAAAGGCATTTAAATTTGTACCTATTTTGTTTTTTGTCGGCATAATTTTTTTATTTATTTTTCTTTCTAAATTCAATTATTTACATCTAATCTTTATATTTAAATTAAACTTTGTATCATTATACTAAAAAAACATTAAAAATTAAAATTTTAAAAAATATATTTGAATTGAATTAATTATTCTTAATATCTACTAACATTAAAAAAACAAAAAACATTTGTTATATATCCATCCAAAACTTATAATTTTGATGAGGCATATCTTCATTTTAATGGGGCGTTTATTTTGAAAATATTATGTTTATAACTAATAGTAATAGAGTTGAGTTTTTGTTAACACGCTCACTTTAACATACTCACTCCACCTCTTGTTGCCATTTAGAATGCTTGTCAACATTAATTATGTTTGTTTGGTTGTGTTTTTAGCATTAAAAAATAAATCTTGTAGATTTTAGTAAAAAAAACATCTTTATTTTGTTGAATTTGGTAAGTTGATTGTTGGGAAGATCAAAGACAAATATTGTAGTTAAGATGCTACAACACTCGTGATCATGATTTGTGCACAAAAAAATGGAAAAAGCTATAGTAAGATGATCACATGCCATTTATAAAATTTTAAAATATGATAAATGAAATAAGAATAAAGTTCTTCTATAAATAAATTATAGAAAGCATAGAAGAAAGATGAAATTGATAGTGGGTTACCAAGTTTTGGAAGAGGAGATGTTTGTTGAAATGAAAATCTTGAGAGTTGAAAAATGGTAAAAAGTGTGCGAGCTTGCAAAGGTGTTAAAACCCTTATTTAGCTTTTTAGCTCAATGATAATCAAACGTAGAGTGTGAACTTGGGAATGCAACTATGGCTAGTAAAATTAATGAATTATTGTACTATATGCTTGGATATTCAAGGGATACATCTAATCCAAATATAGGGTCAAATGTGATCTTTATTTTGGGTTAAGGGATACCTAATGAAGCCAAAATATGAATATGCCGCCTTATAATAATTGTGTCAAAAGAGAAAAGCAATCATTTTCAGAATTAAAGAGAGAATTATGTATAAAATTTGCATTGAAGAGGCAAAAAGGGAATGCACAACATAAATTAGAAGATTATAGTCTGGAATATGGAGAATGACTCATCTAGGTGCATTAGTACATATGGGATGCAAAATAATTTATTAAAATGAAAGCCACCAAGCTTAGGTGCATGCAGATTGAGAGAGGTGTCAAAGATGAGAGATAACCAGAATGGGAACACTACGATGTTGGGTGGGGTGAATTAGAGAGAGAAAGAGTTGCAAAAAAGAATGGAGGTGTAAAGGTGTACCAAAATAAGAAGGTAGAGGAAGAAATGTTTATCACACATAATACACTAAAGAATATGCCTTGGGAGGCATAAGTAACCAAATTTGTTATTTTCAACTATATAAGAGAGGAAAGGATAATATTAATACATGAGAAAATATAAAGGGGCAAGCTGCTAATAAAGGGTACAATTTTTTTGTGAGGGGAAGTGTGGTAAGGGGATAGAGAAGTGTATTTAATAATTAAACTATTAAGAGAAAGATAAATTTTTGGTGAGGGTGGTAGGAGAAAGTAATGCGAGGTGGAAGAGGTGAGGGAAATGTTTGAATGACAGTAGGGAATACGTAGTATATTTTCCTTATTTGATTACATAAGTGGCCATAAAAGAGAATAAATCAAAGATAGGAGTTATATAGAGAGAAAGGGATGTCCTTTAGAAATTAAGAGTGATGCTCACTCATAGAAAATATGGATGAGCAAAGGAGAGATTAATATAGAAGGTGTAGTGTCCTAAATTGCATCCAGTGCATTTATGACACTTACACATGGCGCCTGGTGCATTAATGACAAACTCATGATCAAAATTCTACTATTTTGGCATCATGGTCTCAAAAGACAAAGTACCTCTGTATGCCTCAAAAACCACTTTGGGCTTATCTTTGGTTGGACGCAAGTGCGACGCGCGAACGTCCTCGCACTGCGCTAACGCCCTGATAAGCCTATGGAATCTTGAATCTGGTAGACACTAGGACGTTGGCCGACACGCGTTCTTTGGCTCATGTTTTTCCGTAATAGTTCTCCGCGCCTCCTTCGAGTTTAAAAACCCCTTTCTAGCTCATTTGGAGGGGTTCCCTTCTTGGGTTCTTGACTCGTGTTGTCATATTGCTCCCTTCACTCTCTTGGACACACTTATACCAACTTTAAGCTACAACTATCTTGTAGTAAATCTTACCAACAAGCATGTACCAAGGGCTTTGTCATGCTTGTATCTCGAACAAGAGGGGTTTGGCTACACACCTTGTCTTCTCTTTATCTTTTATCATTGCATGCAATATACATTTTTCATATTTTGATTATATCTATTATCTAGGTGCATTCATATTTCCAATTTACCAATCTTTACATTACATGCAATAGGGGTTTTCTTCAATTAAGCGGAGTATAGTTTCTATTTGCATCTTTCCAATTTTCCAACTTACCAAGTTTCCAATTTATTTTTCCAATCTATCTATATGGTTATCTGTGGTAGTGAAAACACCTAAACGGGGGTCTGACTGAGGCAGGCCCCTATACAACCCCAACATTTTTCCCGTCTCAGTGTGCGCAGGTGGTAAACAAGTCCTACGCGTCGGAAAGTGTGCACAAAAGAATTTCTAAAACTTTCTATTCATAGGTCATACAGACGAAAGCGTACCACACTAGTGTTTGCGCCCTGCGCTGAAGTCCAAAAACCCAAGGGTTCTTGGACTCAAAGGTATATTCTGCTTTCAATCTTGCACTATTCTGTAACTCTAGTTTTCTGCACTTTATGGTTTTTGCATTATAATTTTGTTCTTTATTTCCATATCATAGTTAGTTTAGTTGTTTGTTATCCCTTGGCTCATCTTAGCACCATTTCGAAGAGGTAGTGGTAGACTAATTTGTCCTCTAAGATTTATCATCTTAGAGGGGACAAATCTCCTCCCCTACAGGAGGAAGGTGGAGAAGAGCATGAAATTGCCTATACAGAGGGATTTGTACATGTTAGGGTTAGTGAATGCATCTATTTTTATCATATTATATGATATATGGTGATGCATCGTCACAAAGGAAGATAATATGACAAGAGAAGGTATTGTTAATGAGTTCCAATTAAGTCATCATGGTTTGTGAGATGAAATGTCAAGCACTTTGCATCATCCCCTAAATGGAGGGGAAATGCGTGAGAAGAATAAAAGAAAAAACTAGAAGAAAGACATAAGGTATTTGTTAGATTTGGCTATGGAGATAGACACACAAGATCTAGAGGCCTAATGGAAATCACAAGAACAAGAGAAGATCAATATGACAAGAATAAATTGTATTCCTTTCAAGAATGTAATATAATGGATATACAATGTATGAGAGGCCCTTGGTTATTGATGCAACCATAACCGGTGAAACCTTCAAAGGAGAGTTGACCGACTTATGTAGCAAGAATAGCACAACGAAAGCAACAAGAAAACATAGAAAGATCACATAAACAGATTATATTATTGCCTTAGAACTTCCGGCAACCATCCTGTTATCATCATATAAACATCATAAAAAATCTGGTAGTTAACTGGTTACATGCAGGCTTCAAGCTAGATACAATCCATCAGGGACTCTGAGAATCAACCAAATCACTAGACAAGAATCCAAATCCTTATTCTGATTTCTACTTCCTCTATCCCTACAAATGATTACATAATACCCTTTATATACCCTCTAGAACATATCCGGGTCAGCCTCAAAAGATTACATTTACCAATGCAGGAAAATGAAACATGTAACTAGGTTGACCCTAAGAATGAAATAAATCCTTCCAAAAATTAAGAACCAAGAGGTGCGGTTCAACGGGAAGGTCGACCACACGCCAAAGAACATTAGACAAGACCCAAAATAGATCCATACGCTAAGAACCACTCCGTAATGAAGGAAAGTTAACCAGTAAGCACAAGAATTGTCTTAGAACCCAGAAATAGTCAACCAGAAGCGATAACTAGTCAAAAAAGAATCCAAACAGACTGAAAATATGGGATTAAGCACAAGAACCAACCTAGAAAATGAAAATAGGATTTGCAATGGAAAACAATCAACTACCGGTACCTACCGGTAAGAATACAAAAAACTATACATTGAACTAAACAAGAACTAAACTGAAAGGAAATATTTCTGGTTGATGCAAGATTGCTCATAGACCGGGGATATTCCTGCATCAGACACCCCAGGTAGAAAGAGATGTTCCATGAGATCCAACTCAAGAACATTTAATAGAATTCAGGATAAAGATTCCATGCTCATTTTTGATCCAAACATTTTCCTTATCTACCATCCTCTTCTTTAGCTCCTCGAGACCTCAACTGACTTCCCTAACCTCTGAATCTATTTGTTTCTCTTTCTTTGCTTCAGATCTGCACAGTGTCTCTATTTACTGCTCTCTTTCTTTTGCAACTCAATTTTTTTTCTGCCACAAGACTTCATCTAGTTTGTCACCATAACCTTTATGTTATCCGGTTCTATCTGTCCATCAGGATTATCTATAAAATCTTTCTACAAACTCATGCCATCTTCTGGTATAACCTTTGCAACTGGTTTCTCAGTACTACAACTTTTCTCAAGACTCAAATTCTTCATCTCCTTCTCTTTCTCCTTCAAAGAACTCAATGTGAACTTCTTCCCATCTTTCTCAATAGTGATTAGGTTTCTTCTACAATCATAATAGCTCCTCTATCAAATTGCCAAGGTCTTCCCAACAAGACATGAAAAACACTCATAGATACAACATCACACAAGACCTCATCCCTAAAAGGCTCAATATTAAAATTCACCAAACATTGTTCTTTTACTTCTATATTTTGATCATCTTGTAACCAACTTACCTCATAAGGACAAGGATGCTCAAGCCTCTTTAATCCAAGCTTCACAACCATTTGTTTAGATACCAAATTATTAGTACTTCCACTATCCACAATAACCTTGGAATACTTACCACCTAATTTACACACAATATAGAAAATACACTTTCTCTGAGTAGATCCGGTATCCTCACTGCTCTGCTCCATCATCATTCTTATGAGCATCAGGGATTCTCCTTGTTCCGGTATACAATCAAATCCGGTAACTTCTCCTTTCGGTTCCTCATTTGCCACACAATTTCTTGCCATTCTCTGCTTACATTCGTAAAATCTATGTTCGGTTTCCTCACACTTGAAACATTTGCTAGAAAATTCTCTACCGGTAGTGCCATTGCCTTTCCTCTATGTTTTCTATTCTAGTTCTTTACTCCACTTAGGTTTTGATTCCTCCTCAACATTCTGCTTCTTTGTACTCATCTGCCCTTTGAATCTCTCCTTCCCTCTAGGGTTATTCAGTTGTCTTCTTCCCACCTTCTCCTTGGCCTTCAAAGCATACTGGTAAGCTTCTTAAACTTTGGAAATCCTCAACATACTCATCTCATCTTGAATGTTAAATGCAAGTCCATTTATGTACCTTGCCACCTTTTCTCTGTCCATCTCTCTATGTCCAGATCTAATCATCTACTTGTAGAATTCCTCAATATACTCTTTCACGTTCATGTTTCTCTGTTTCAGGTTCTACAACTTCTTAAACAATTCCAACTCATAGTCTCCCGGTATGAACTTGGCCTTCAATCTTGCAACCATCTGTCTCTACTAGGTGATCTTCACTTCACCATTCTCCACTTTGCCTTTTTGCAATTCTTTCTACAATAAGGCAACATGTCCTTTCAACTTAGTCAGTGCCAACCAAACTCTCTATAGGTCCTTGACATCCTCAAATTCAAAGTAATCCTCCAACTCACCGATCTAATCAATCAGATCCTCTGGGTTTAGCATTCCAGAAAAGTTTGGAACTTCCACTTTATGAACTTTACTTGCTTGCATCACTACTCTCGGGAATCTTTCCTCTCTTCCATCTTCTGGTCCTTCAGCCTCTTTTGATTCAAGCTCTTCACTGACTCCTTCATACTCATCCTCAGACTCAAGGATCCTCCGCAAACTAGCCAATGCGTTTTGGATTTCGTTCCTCACTTCATTCTTGAAATCCTCCATCATCTGCTCTACCCTTCGGGGGTTTGTCCTTCTAGGCAGCATCTCCTCTTCCACTCCAGTGTACTACCTCAACTTGGCGATCTGACTACCAGTTTCAATTGCCTCTCCTCGGTGATCTATCGAACACACACATAGTCTGCCTCCAATCGGCGTTCTGTCCACCCAAAGGAATACCTTAGGGTTCGCAAACAACTCTTCTACTAACTGGTTCATAACCAACTCTGATACCACTTGATGCAACCATAACCGGTGAAACCCTCAAAGGAGAGTTGACTGACTTATGCAACAAGAGTAACACAATGAAAGAAACAAGAAAACATAGCAAGATCACATAAACATATCATAATATTGCCTTAGAACTTCCGGCAACCAATCGGTTATCATCATATAATCATCATAGAACATCTGGTAGTTAACCGGTTACAATCAGGCTTCAAGCCAGATACAATCCAACCGAGACTCTGAGAATCAACCAAATCACTAGACAAGAAACCAAATCCTTACTTTGATTTCTATTTCCTCTATCCCTACAAATGATTACATAATACCCTTTATATACCTTCTAGAACATATCTGTGTCAGCCTCAAAAGATTACATTTACCAATGCAGGAAAATGAAACATGTAACTAGGTTGGCCCTAAGAATGAAAGAAATTATTCTGAAAATTAAGAACCAAGAGGTGTGGTTCAGTAGGAAGGTCAGCCACATGCCAAAGAACATCAGACAAGACCCAAAATAGATCCATACGCCAAGAACCACTTCGGTAATGAAGGAAAGATAACCGACAAGCACAAGAACTATTCCGAAACCCAAAAACAGTCAACTAGAAGTGATAAATAGTTTGAAAATAATCCAAATGGACTGAAAAATTGGGATTAACCACTCGAACCAGCGTAGAAACCAAAAGTAGGATTTGCAATGAAAAGCAAGCAACTAGCGGTACCTATCGGTATGAACACGAAAAACTGCACACTGAACAAAACAAGAACTAAATTGAATGGAAATATTTTTGGTTGATGCAAGATTGCTCATAGATCAAGGATGCTCCTGCATCAGATACCCCATGTGTGTATCCAAACTCTCTATGTGAAACAACAATTCAAGAGAGACATACAAGTATAGATATCAAATTGCCTCTTCACAACTATTTAGCCACTTAATCTTTTGAGCTTCATCATCTTTAAGTTCACATCAAGATCATGAACTATCCTCTTAAATATTTTTAATCTTAGCAATTTGTTCATTTGAAATTTCTATTTAGGATAATTGTAAGGTATTAGAAGCGAAATTGGAGATTGCTACATGACAAAACAAGAAGGAAAGAACACAAATCAAGAGGAATGCAATCACAACCATAAGAAGAATGCCCCTGGAATTCACTCAATCAAAGACCCCCCTACGATAAAGAAGTTGAAACTTTATAATTAGTGTGATTACGGATGCCACATGCCAAAAATAATAAGCTCGTCTTGATCTTGGTACATACAAATTGTTAGATTTGGCCACAAGGTCAAACTATAATTTTTTTTCAACAAAATAAGATCAATTTGGTTACACCATTGCAAATTATATGAAAAATCAGGCACTTTTGAAAAATGACACCCAAAAATGTTTTTGTATGACCCAAATCGAGGCCTAAAAGATTTGAAAGGACTACTTAGCAACACCAGTGACAATTTACAATTTTTTGAAAAACTAAGCACCAAAATCGAAAATTTGATTATACTACTGTGAAGAGCACAAAATTCTACCCCAAATCAAAAAATGTTTCTAACTAAAACGAGTTTCGATAATTGAGATATGCCCTTTCGAAAATTGAGTGTCAAAACAAAAATTGCATTGGAGAGGGGGTAGAGAATTGAAGAATCACTTCTTGCCAAATTTAGCAGAAATGCTCCTAGATTTAGATAACCCACAAATTTAGAAGACTTCTAGTTGATTTAGACATTTTCTAGATTTGGAATCTCAGCTATAAAAATTCACCCAACTATAATTTTTTGCCAAATTTAGTAGATTGACCATATTTATTGCCAAAGTTGGCAGATGTCCAACTACAATTATGGTAATGTGGCATTTGTATGACTAGACAGGGAAAATATTTTCCTCATCTCAGGGTGAAGGTTTCTAATTTTGATGATTTGATAGTTGATATTCGGTTCTTGGGCTTTTTGAGCAGGATTTTAATGTCCCCATTTTTTACCATTCCTGAACATCATCTATTTTCTAGGGATTGACCTATCAACAAGGTCTCGTAGGCCAATGAGATGGATAGGGAAACCATATAGGGGTTGCAAATTCACATAGGACATCTTTTGACTGCATTTAATGTTTCTAGGGGTTAGAGACAATCTCCTAAATCTTAGGATTGACTTCTATATTTTAGGAGGGGACCTTATTTTGTGGAGGAGACTGGTAGAAGGCTTTGTGAACCATTTTGGATGTTTGGAGTCAGTTTCCTAAATTTTAGGAAGATCCTTATTTTTTAGGGAGGGACAGTTCCCTCAGAGAACACCTCCGGTAGAGCATAGCAGGAGACCCTATGAGCATTTTCACTTGTTCAAGGATTCTTTCCTATTTTTTAGGAGAAAACTGGTAGTCAATAGGGGACCCACTAGGATGTCAGGAGAATTGTCAAGGAGCAATAGTTCCTTAGTATTTGAGGATGATCCCTATTTTTTAGGAGAGAATGACAGTTGGAGCACTACACCCAGTCATCATTCCAGGTACCAATGGCACCATCAAGTTTCAATTTGGGGGTGATTGGGTGTGATTTTAGAGAATAAATCTAAATGTTTAAATAATCATAAAATGTATTGATTTAATAAAGTTACTCTATATTATTTTAATAAAATAACTAATAAGGGGACCACCATGGGTCATGATGCCTAGGGAGGCTCAAATAAGTTGTTTTCAAAACAACTTAATAAAAATAAAAGGGGACTTTGAGAAAGTGCGAACAACAAGGAGGGAAAATAAAGTGAGATTCAGAGGGAAAAATAAAGTGAGTCTTTGGAGGGAGAATAAAAGTAACTTTTGAGGGTTCATTTCATTTATTCTTGAAGTTTGATTTTGGAGAGTACCAACAACTTGAAGAAGTTTCTTCTTAGATCTGTTGTGAAGGATGAAATCCCTTCACAATTCAGTATCCTACAAAGGTGAAAGACACTCCAAGGGTTATAAATATCAATTTCCCTGCATGTTATGAACATTTGGAGGGCATTTTTAGGAATCACAGGCTTTCTATTTGAGATGGTGTTGTAGACTTGAAGGTATTATTGTAGATCAGGGTCTCCTTTCAACACATATTAACATTACTTTAATTTTCCTAGCTGGCTGTACCATCTAATGATCATTTCCAACCAATCCTAGCTGGAAACTAGGGCTTCCAGGACTCTTTGTGGTGGAACAGACTTGGGAATTAGACTGTAAGTTGGATTACACTTAATGGAGGTGTTCTATGATATTTCCACAAGCCATTGGTGACTAATTTACTGACCCAGATTTTATATTAGACCTATATTTGTTGTTAGGGGTATGTAGCCAGCCCTCTTATCAAATAAATATATAAAAAAATATTATTGCTTGCAATTGTATTTGTTCCTTTCATTTCCCGTAGTTATATCTCTTATTTGCATTCATTTCCAATTTGCAAACAATCCAATTTTTTTAAAAAAAATCATTAAAAACTCAAAAAATCACAAAAGAAACAGAAAAAAAACCTTCAAAAAGAAAAAAATCAAATTTGCATTAGCCAATTGGGGTGGCATATTACAATGGTATCAGAGTACAAATATTCCTACCATCCTATGCTTTCAACATAAATTCAAAATTTAATAATGGGTTCATATGAGTTGAAGATGAGGGAATAAATTCTTAGAATGTTTGAGGATTATGATACATTTCCTCAACCTCTTAGGGAAGAATTACCTTTCAATAGCTGCATGAACCACCTTTTGAGATTATGTGACAAGACCGAGTTTTTGAAGGACTATCACATTATAGCTTTTGATCTATTTGCTTGGGAAGAGTGTAGACAAACTACAAGTGAGGAGTTTGAGAATGTTGATGATGATTCCTATGACATGCATGCATCTACTATTGATGAGTTTTTCCTTCAAGAAGAAGAAAAATCAGTAGTTGAGGTTGTGCATGATGAGTTCCTTAATGTTTCTTATGGAGCTAGTGATAGTGTTGAATGCACTCATGTGCTTTCAGAGGTAGAGCATATAAGGATTGTAGAAGATACAAACATTGAAATGATAGAACCAACTATGATGGAACAACCACAAAGCGGTATGAGTTCATTTGGGTTCCCCCTTATTGGGTCTATTATTGTTTCATCACTCCTCAAATTGACATGGAATCAAAATATTGTCTTGCAGTTGTTGAGTTTGATGATGTTCAAACACATGATGAGCATTCAGAGAATGTGGTATATTGGTGCAGTCGTTGATTAAGGGACCTCATAGAGATCAATCCGGATCCAGAAACAAGAGTAAACACAATGGAAACAAGGGGATATGATGGACACAATGCATAACTAAATGAATTAGATCATGAAAAACTGATTACAAATAATCGGTAACATCCGAGATACAAGATTCGACTCACTGGCCTGCCACATACATGCTCAATTACATAATTGGTCAACTCCGGACCTTGAAATCTTAAGATATGTCTTCTATATTCTATCTGATGATTTGTGATGCTAAATTACATTGATTTATATGGTCAAGAGGGATCCAGTTCGGCCCAAGATGGATCAAATGCTGAAGAACAAGATCAAACATGAAAACCACCAAGTCGGTCTCCGCCAAAGAGATTCCTCCAGAAAATCCAAAGGATGAAATGTGGATCAGAGGGTAAGTCGACCACATAGAAAGGAACATTTGGATGAATGAACTAGGGCTCTACAAGCTACAAAAAAGATCCACAAGATTTTCCAAAAACAAATAGGTCCAAGCGGCTCTGATGCTCTAAGCTAGAAAACTGTCTCAGAATCCAGCAGCAATAACTTGTCGGAAAATGATCCAAACATTCCACAGTTTAGGAATAAGGAAGATGGTCATGTTCTTGAGCAAAATCCAACTCCACAAGATCTAGTGAGAAAAATGCAAGAAAATGCTGAAACTGCGAAACATAAAGCTAATTGACAAGAAATGTTTTTGGTTGATGCAAGATTGCCAAGATCCAAGGATGCTCCTACATCAGACATCCGGGGTTGTTGAAAAAGTGAGTCCCTCACTTTGCTAGGGTTAGAGGAAAACCAAGGTAGTCCACCTCTGCCTGAAAAATCCAAGATGAATCTTCAATTGGGTTGTCCTTCCACTTCACAAGATACTCCTTGTACTGATTGCTTCAGGTACTATGCCCAATCCTACTGTCTAAAATGTCTTCAATCTGCTTTGGTTCCTTCTAGGGTAGCTATTTCTCCAAGTCTATAATATTGTCTTCACTGAATTCAGATTCATCATAGCGATGTAGATCTACAATATTGAATATAGGTGAAATACTCAAACTATCTGGTAGCTCCACTTCATATGCATTTCTAGAACTAAATTTCCTCAAGATCTTGCAAGTTCCAAACTTCTTCATCTACAACTTGTTATATGTTCCAACTGGAAATCTTTCTTTTCTCAAATTAAACCATCACTTCATCGCCAACATCAAATTCTTTATGTCTTCTCTTCTCATCTGCTTTCTCCTTATACTTGTTGTTCATATCCTCCAAATGCTCCTTAACCTGAGTATGCAAGGTCTTCATGCGATTTGTAAACTCTATTTCCTCTGCACTCTGCTTGTCTTCATTACTGATATCTCTCAATTCTGATATACCTCTAGTGTGTGTTTTGGTAACAGTCTCAAAAGATGTTCTTCTGGTACTCTTGTTCATTGAATTATTGTAGGAAAACTTGTTGAGGACAAAATACCATTGAGAGGGGGGTGAATCAGTGGTTCCTAAATCATTCCTCTTACTGATCTAAGTTCAGACAATCAACTATTTACTTAACCACTAAATAGTCATACCGGTAATGCAAGAGAGATAAACAAAGAGACCATTCACACACAAGAGATTCACAACACTAAATTTACGAGGAAAACCCAATATGGGAAAAACCTCGGTGAGAAGAGCTGCTAGAGACTACTACTCCAATCCAGCCTCACAGGTAAAACACCGACTTACAAATATTTTGGGCACCAACCCAAGGAGCACCAACCCCTGCACTTTTAGGGCACCAACCCAAGGAGAACCAACCCCTGCACCAAGCTTCAACTTGGCGATGTATATTCAAATACTATATGAATACAATTGAGGCTTCTTGTTGCAAATGAATTCTTCAACTCTAAAATCAAATAACTCTTTGTTATCTTTCTCTCCCTTTCACACACAGTCTCTCAACACACTATGTCACACTACGATGTTGCTTGCCCTTCCACACCTTGCCTATTAGGTTCAACTGCCAGACTATGATACTGTCGGTAGAATCCTCTCACTGGTTTGCTCGCTCACTCACACTGCAACTTGCTTAGAACACCTTCAAAAATTTTCTCCACTCTCTCTCTCCCCCTTCTCTCCACTTCTTAATCTTCACAGCGTCAATAAGCACTCTTCACTTATACAATGATTTCCTGCCAAAATGTAATTCAAAAACCTAAGTGATTAGGGTTTCCTTTTTCCAACACAATCTTCATGAGATCCAATCCCACCTGTCCTTGAAGACTGCTCCTGCACACGGTTTCCATTATCTAATGCACATTTTCCTCAAAGTGGCAATCACAAATCAGATATTCTATCATGAAGTCAGCCGACACATAAAGTATTCCAAAAGTTTCCTTTATGAGAACGTCTTGAATCGGATTTCCTTTGCATTGATTCAGGCGCCAACTGCTCCCTTATCTTCCTCTGTCATTCCTTCTTCCTCGAGCTGCAATCCCATGATTGATGGCCCCTTCATTAGTGGTGATTTTCTGTTTCATCAATCTTGTCGATGAGGCTTCATCAACCACAACACACTTGCCATCTCAGCTCCATATGGCATCACACCGATCAAGACACAACCTACTAACACACAGTTGGTCTAGAAAACACATATCAGTAAAACCCTTTGCCAGTAGAGTGTTCTTCTTCTGTTAACCAGTAGAGCATCCTATACCGGCCGCACATCTTCACCTCCGGTGGTGTGAGACAATGTTTAAAATTCCACCTCTTCATCATAAAGAAGTAACCATCCTTCAAACTGGTTTGAACTTTACCAATAGACCTTCATTCTTTATGCTCACCCTTATGTGGATCTCCATCATACCGGTTGACATCAATGATAACTTAGTGCCAAAATGGCAATAATCTCCCCCTTTTGCATTGATTTCAACTTTTCACAATTCACTACATACATACCAGTAAATTTCTCCCCCTTTGACACAATGACAAAGGGTACTTGTACACTCCCCCTTTGATCCATACCATGCTCCCCCTGAGCCACATAAAACCTTCCTAGGTAGATGATACAATGCCCAACTTGTGTCGGAGGTACTCAAAAGTGTTGACCAGTAATGGTTTGGTGAAAATGTCTACTTGTTCACCAGTAGGAACATAATCCATTCTTACCTCCCATCCTTCAACCTTCTCTCTAAGGAAGTGATATTTGATTGCAATGTGTTTTTTTTTGGAATGCATGACTAGATTCTTTGCTATGTTGATTGCACTCGAATTGTCACACCAGATGAGAATAGGTTCAATGATGTCTACACGTATATCTTTGAGAGTCTGCTTCATCCAAAGCACCTGAGAGCAATATGTAGTAGCAACAATGTACTCAGCTTCAACAATAGATAAGAAGACTGAGTCCTACTTCTTGCTATGCCAAGAGACCAACCGATCACCTAGAAAGAATGCACCACCACTTGTGCTCTTTCCATCATCAATGCATCCAGCCCAATCGGCATCAGTGTATGCTTCCACGATAAAATCTCTTTTTTTAGGATACCACAAACCATAGCTGAGAGTTCCTTGTAGGTATGTAAAATTCTGCTAACAACATTCATGTGTGACTACTTTGGTGCAACTTGGAATCTGGCTACCATGCATACTGTTTGAACTATATCCGGTCTTGAAGCAGTTAGATACACTAGACTGCCTATCATGGATCTGTACATAGTTTGATCCACTACTGGTGATTCATCATTCTTACTCAATTTGTTGTCGGTCACCATGGGAGTACTTACCAGTTTGCAATCTTCCAGTTGGAATTTCTTTAGCATCTCCTTTGCATACTTGACCTGTGAGATAAACATTACTTTCTCTTTTTGTAATATCTGCAAACCAAGGAAGTAAGTCAATTCACCAATCATTGACATCTCAAATTTTGACTGCATCTGATCAGAAAACCCTTTGCAGAGATTATCCTTGTTGCCTCCAAAGATGATGTCATCTACATACACAACCACAATAATCATGTGATTCCCATCTTTCCTTATGTACAAATTACTGTCAGCACTTCCCTTTTTGAACCTTTTTCTTTTAGATACTAATCTAATCTTGAGTACCATGCTCTCGAAGCTTGCTTCAAACCATAGAGAGCCTTCTTTAACCGACACACAAATGTCTCATCATCATGCAACAAAAATCCTTCCGGTTGCTCCTTGTATACTTCTTCTTCTAAATTTCCATTTAGAAAAGAAGATTTTACATCCATTTGGTATACTTTATAGCTCTTGTAGGTAGAGTAAGCTAAAAACATCCTAATTGCTTCTAATCTAGCCACCGATGCAAATGTTTCTTCAAAGTCAATCCCCTCTACCTAAGAGAGTATCCTTTGCACACTAGTCTAGCTTTGTGCCTCACAATCTTACCTTCTTCATTCATTTTGTTCTGGTAGACCCACTTTGTTCCAATGATGTTCTTGTCTTCCGGTCTGGGGACTAATTCCCAAGTCTTGTTCTTCTCAATTCGGTGCAGTTCTTCTTCCATGGCATCCATCCATTCTTGTCTCTTGCTAGCCTTAATGAAAGATTTGGGTTCAACTTTAGTCATGAGGCATAGGTTGACTTGTTCATCATTTCAGGCAAGTCTTCTTCTAGTTTGCACACCATCACTCTTATTTCCCAAAATTTGTTCTTCAGGGTGATTTAGTTGTATGTACCAGTTGGGAACCTTCTAGCATGCTACCTCTGGTTTAGTTTCTGTCTGACCTTCATAATATTCATCACCATAGTCATCATACTGGTTAACCTATAGTTGAGATTCTCTGTGCATATCTTCATCAAATTTTACATGCACACTCTCAACAACCCTTCATAGCCTTTTATTGTAGCATTTGTAAGCTTTATTGTTAGATGAGTAGCCAAGGAAGATTCCTTCATTACTCCTGGAGTCAAAACTTCCTAAGCCATCTATTTATTTCTTGATGAAGCACTTGCTTCCAAATACTTTGAAATATTTGACTGATGGCTTCCGGTCATACCATAACTCATAAGGTGTCATCTTGTTGTTTGTTCTTAATTGAACTCGGTTCAAAGTGTATGCAACAATATGCACAACTTCTTTCCAATAAGTATCCAACAGACTGGCCTCATTCAACATGGTTCTGGCCGTCTTGTAATGTCCCCACTTTGAAATAAAATTTAATAATAAATGATAATAATAAAATTAAAATATTTAAAATTAAATTAAAATATAAAATAATATAATTAAATATGATTAATTAAAAATTAATTAAGTTAATGAAAAGTCAAAAGACATGAAAGGAAAAGTTGTGACTCCCTCAACAATGAGATATAAAAGGGAGAAGAGAACCTCATGAGAGGGGGGATAATTTGGAAATGAGAAGTGCATATCTAATTTAAATAATAAGTGCAGATCTGATTATGAGAAGTTGTGTCCCTTTCAAAGGTAGAAATAATGAAGAGTTGCACTCTATCAAAGGGAATGGTGAAAGGGTGTGTCTCTTGCCAAAGGGCATACATGATTAAGAGGTGTGACCTCTCCCTCACATTGAGAGATATAAAGGAAAGGAATAAAAACATCTAGTGACATCACCATGGATCAGATCAGATCAGAACTGTTATTAAGTTATAGGCAGTAACATCCTTGTTCTTGGTGGTATGCATGGGATGTGCTTAATACATACTATTAATATAGACTGCTATAAGATGACAATCATATTTAATTTCATTATTGTGGTAGATCGGATCTGACGCATGTCAGATGTGTCTACTTTACAGCCATAGTAGGTAGAAGTGGTGTTAATAATTTATATAGTAGGTAATTACCAAATATTTTGGTAATATAATTATATATATATATATATATATATATATATATATATTCAAATTAGAATAGGATAAAAGATTTATATATGATAATGATGTTATCAAGATTTATATTGGCTTGATATATATATATATATATAAATATGCTTGTCTTGTCTCATAATCAATCAAAGGAATGAATGGAGGAATTATGTTAGGGAATTGCAGTTTATCGGTTCTCCCAAGCTAAGTAGGCCACCCCAAGGGATGGAGTTGTCATAGTGGGACGTTCTTGCCTCTTGTGGGCCAAGAGGTGAGTTGTCATAGTGGGACACTGCGTGCTCTTGGGCTTAGTTGGGTTGAGTAGTTTACAGACACCCTCTCAAGGCTTTCCTACCAAACTAAACTATGATTGGTTATAGGTAGAAAGACATGTTTATCATTCTTTGCAATATATGTGCTATTAATCCATGTATTTATTCATCAATTCATAAGTTTATTCAATGAATAGATTAGGTCACTCTCATAATTTGAAAATATGATAAACTATATTATGGAATTACTAATTTAGGATGAAATTCAGGTAATCCCTAGTTGGGGACATTACACATCTCCTTTACTGTCATGTTCTTCCTTTCTACCACACCATTTTGTTGTGGTGTTCTAGGAGTAGAGTATTGCCTTCTAATTCCATTTTTTTCACAATAATCTTCAAATTCATTTGATGTGAACTCTCCACCCTTGTTTGATATTAGGCATTTTAATTTGTAACCACTTTCCTTTTCCACCATCTTCTGAAAGATATTGAATCTTTCAAATGCTTGTGATTTATCTTGCATAAAGGTGACCCATGTCATCTTTGATTATTCATCAATGAAGAGCATAAAGTATCTTTCACCGGCAAGTGCTCTTGTTCTAGTTGGACCACATAGGTCTATATGCACAATTTCAAGTGGCTTTGAAGTGTTATTCTCCTTTGTCTTGAAACTTACTTTTGTTTGCTTACCTTTTACACATTCATCACAAAATGTGTTTACCGGTTTGATGATGAGTGGAATATTCCTCACAAACCCCTTTTTGCTTGATGCAACCTAATCTTCTATGCCACAACCAAATTTCATCTACTTGTCCTAACATACATTGGGACTCATAGCATTCCTTCAAATTATAAACATTTACATCAATTCTCTTTCCTTCTACCACAACTTTACCGGTACTGTCTTTCTTTATCTAGCAACCGGTTGAGTCAAAGGTGAATTTGTAACCTTTGTTACATATCTAACTCACACTCAACAGATTATGTTTGAGGCCTTCCACATAATATACATCATGTGTCTTCAGTTTTCCATCAATGCTTAGTGTTCCTTTTCCCTTTATTTTGATGGAGGAATTGTCTCCAAACCTTATCGATCCACCATTCCAATCTTCAAGTTTAATGAATTTCCTTTTGTCACCAATCATATGGTTTGAGCAACCACTATCTACCACCCATAGATTTTTCCTTTTAGCATGCAAGGTAGTTTGCACTATGAGACTCAATTCTGCCTTTTCCTTTTCTTTCTCAACCCAAACTGGTTTGATTTCCTTCTTCTTGTCAGCTACTGTCTTTAGCTCAGGTTCAGTTACCGGTTCATGATCTGGATTTTTCTTCATTTGCTTGATCTTCTTGTTTTTGCATAACTTTGCTATGTGTCCAAATTCTTGACAGTTATAGCATTTTATATTTTCATTAAAGGGAACATCCTTAAATTTTTTTGAAGGGTACCAGTTTGTTCTTCCTACAATCAAAACTTTTATGTCCATATCCATTGCACTAATAGCAGACAAAATTCATATCCCAGAGTGCATTAAATGAATTACTACTTTCATAATTCATAGAAGGCCTATTGTTTAACCTACAATCAGCTATTTTGTGCCTAAATTTATTACACCAGTAACAATAAACATGAAAGTATGATACATACCAGTTGGGTTGTCTTGATCCTGAATGGAACTGCCTCATTGGGGGGCTTCCATTAATGTTGTTGAATCTGGTGAATCCTTCTTAGTCAATTTTGGCATTCCTCCTTGGGTCTGCATATTTATGCATGAAATGTGGCCTCTAATTCATTTCTGCATACCGATTTGGATGTCGATTTCCAACAACATTTGCATATGTCTTTTTGTCGATATCCTTGCCTATAGTGAATGTCTTCTTTTCTTCACCTTCAATTGAAGAAGTGAACATTATCTCTTTGATGGATTTACCTTTGTGGGTTTAACCTTGACCAACTTCAAATCCTAAGCCTCCAGTGTCTTTGGATTGCTTTTGTTTTGTCAACATCTTATCCAAAGCCTCAGTGGTGCCTTCATACTTACTTCTTACTTTTATTTCTTCCTTGCTTTCTTCAAGCTCCTTTCTGAGCTTTATTATTTCTGCTTCCATCTCTTGATGCCCCTTTTATTTCTTTGTCAAATCAAGGGTTGTAGCTTCACCGATCCTCTTAGTTTCTTCCAGTTGCAGCTTCAAGTCAGATATGATTTGACCAGACTCTTCTAGAGACTTCTTCAAGAGATCTTGTTCATCTACTGCAACAAGATTAACTCTCTTGAGTTCTCTTCTTGTTTTACTCAATTCTTCAAGTGCATTGATAAGTTCACTCTCCAAATCCACTTCATCCTCAATATCCTCTTCTTCCTCATCTTCATCAACAGGTCTGCCAAGTGCCACGAAAAGATTTACTTTTCTGTCGTTCTCATGGTCATCATCTTCTGATGGATCTTCATCATTTGTTGTGTCATCCTCAATGGAATATAGGCTATTTTGGTTTGGGTAGCCTCTTCTTCCCTGTTGGTAGTCATTCCTTTCTCTGTCTTTGTCGACAGATCTTCTGAACTCTCTTGACTCATCTCCACCAGCTTCTTTGTGAGGACAACTTGCAGCGAAGTGTCCTACCTTCCCACAGTTGAATCATTTAAGTGGTAGCTTTCCTTTGTACTGTCCATATCCTCTTTTGAGCTTCCTGAAATTTTTTTCTACTTCAGCATCAGAGTCTTCACTACATTCTTTATGAGTAATAGCTTATTTGCCCTTTTTGGTGATGTTGAATGCTGCCTCTTTCCTTGTGCAAGTCTCACCGGTTGTTCTCATCTCATAGGCTGTCAAAGAGCCAAATAGTTCATCCATTGTAAAAGTCTTCAAATCCTTGGCTTCTTCTATGGCTGACACCTTAGTATCATATTTGGGAGTGAGAGATCTAAGTATCTTTTTGACAAGAATCTCATCTGCGATCTCTTCTCCAAGTCCTCTAATAGTATTCACAGTTTCATCAAGTCTGTGAAGATAGTCTATAATCTTTTCATCATCGTTCATTTTGATGCTTTCAAGTTGGCTCCTTAGTGTTTGTAGCTTGGCTTCCTTGACTTTTGCATCTCCCTCAAACAATCTCTGCAATTTTGCCCATGTCTCCTTTGCTGAAACACAGTGCATGACTTTGACAAATTCATTATCGGATAGTCCACTCAAGATGGCATGTTTTGCCTTTGCATTATTCTCATACTCCCTTTTTGCATCCAGATCAATGGGAGGAGTATTAGGAACGACATACCCATTCTTGACTAACATCCACAAATCAAAACCAAGAGATGAAATATAGGTCTCCATTCTTCTGCTCCAGAAGGCATAGTTGGATCCATCAAACATGGGAGCTTTTGAGGAAGCAGACTCACTTCTTGCCATTTTGCTCAAAGTCCAGAGTCTACCTAAGGTTTAAAGATAACTGGGAACTAGGCTCTAATACCAATTGTTGAGCACATAATACCACTAAGAGTGGGGTGAATCAATGGTTCCTAAATCATTCCTCTTACTGATCTAAGTTCATATAATCAACTATTTACTTAACCACTAAACAGTCATACCGGTAATGCAAGAGAGAAAAACAAAGAGACCATTCACACATAAGAGATTCACAACACCAAATTTATGAGGAAAACCCAATATGGGAAAAACCTCGATGAGAAGAGCTGTTGGAGACTACTGCTCCAATCCAGCCTCACAGGTAAAACACTGACATACAAATATTTTGGGCACCAACCCAAGGAGCACCAACCCCTGAACCAAGCTTCAACTTGGCGATGTATATTTAAATACTATTTGAATACAATTGAGGCTTCTTGTTGCAAATGAATTCTGCAAATCTAGAATCAAATAACTCTCTATTATCTTTCTCTCCCTTTCACACATAGTCTCTCAACACACTATGCCACACTAGGATGTTGCCTGCTCTGCCACACCTTGCTTGTTAGGTTCAATTGCCAGACTATGATATTGTCGATAGAATCCTCTCACCGGTTTGCTCGCTCACTCACATTGCAATTTTCTCAGAACACCTTCGAAAGTTTTTCTCCACTCTCTCTCTCCCTTCTCTTCACTTCTTAATCTTTACAACATCAATAACTTTTTCTATTTGGAGCACTCTTCACTTATACAGTGATTTCCTGCCAAAATGCAATTCAAAAACCTGAGCAATTAGGGTTTCCTTTTTCTGACACAATCTTCATGAGATCCAATCCCACCTATCTTGGATCAATCATCCATCCTTGAAGACTACTCCTACACACAATTTCCATTATCCAATGCACGTTTTCCTCTAAGTGGCAATCACAAATCAGATCTTTTGTCATGAAGTCAGACGACACATAAAGTGTTCTAGAAGTTTCCTTTATGAGAACGTCCTGAATCAGATTTCCTTTGCATTGATTCAGGTGCCAACTTCTCCCTTATCTTCCTCTATCATTCCTTCTTCCTTGAGCTACAATCAGTTTGATGCAATCCCATGATTTATGGCCCCTTCATTAATGGCGATTATTTGTTTCATCAACCCTATCAATGAGGCTTCATCAACCACAACACACTTGCCACCTCAGCTCCATATGGCATCACACCAATCAAGACATGACCTACTAACACAAAGTTGGTTTGGAAAACACATACTAGTAAAACCCTTTGCCAGTAGACTGTTCTTCTTCTATTAATCGGTAGAGCATCCTGTACTGGTTGCACATCTTCACCTTTGGTGGTGTGAGACAACTTTTAACATTCTGCCTCTTCATCATAAACAAGTAACCATCCTTCAGATTGGTTTGAACTTTATTAGTAGAACTTCATTTTTATGCTCACCCTTATGTGGATCTCCATCATACTGGTTGAAATCAATGACAACTTAGTGCCAAAATGCCAACAAAACTCTGCTTGTGCAAGAATCAAATCTCAACTTACGGTTTTCTCTCCAACTAAGCATCTCAACAAATTTCCCAAGCTCTTGTTTACTATTTATGTTTGTCCATCAATCTGTAGGTGAAAAGTAGAAGTGAACTCCAAATCTGTCTTCATCTTCTTTTAAAGTGTTCTCCAATAATAACCAACAAACTTAGTGTCTCTGTCTGAAACTATGCTCTTAGGTAATCCATGAAATCTCACTACTTCCTTAAAAAATAAGTCATCTACATACACTACATCTAATGTCTTCTTACAAGGTATGAAATGAGTCATCTTCAAGAATCTATCCACTACCACAAATATAGAATCATTTCCTCTCTATGTCTTAGGCAATCCAAGTATAAAATCCATGCTTATGTCTTCCCAAGGTCTCTCCGGAGCTATCAATGGCTTATACAATCCTAACTACTACACTTTACAACTTGACAACCTCTACAACTCTGCACAAATTTCCTAACATACTTATGAATCTGAGGCCAAAAGTAATGTTCACTCACCAATGCTACTATTTTTTCAATACCAAAGTGTCTGACTAATCCTTCACTATGCTTCTCTTTTATCAGGTTCTCCCTCATAGAACTCTTAGGTATACACAACTAAACTCCCCTAAATAACATCCATCCTAAATGAAATAATCCAACCATTTTCTTCTATCTGTCATAATTGATGTTCTACATGCTTTCCAAGGTTCTACAAAATACGGGTCATCATCATACAAGGTCTTCAACTATTCAAATCCTACTACTATCACTCTCATCTTTGTCAGAAAATTCTTTCTTCTACTCAATGCATCAAAAAATTTATTTGACTTCCCACTCCTATGCTTGAACACAAAGGTGTAACTCTGTAAAAATTCTACCCATCTCATATGTCTCTGATTCAATTTTCTCTGACTGTTCAAATACTGCAAGGCCTGATGATTAATATACAACACAAACTCCTTAGGCAACAAGTGATGTCTCCACTTCTTCAAGGCTTGGACTATGTCATAAAACTCCTAATCATACACCAAATATCTCCTCCTAGCATCATTCAAATTTTCATTGAAATAAGATATTGCTCTCCCTTCCTGACTTAACACAGCTCCAATCGCATTCCCACTTGCATCACAGTCCACTTGAAATACTTTGTTGAAATCTAGTAAAACTAACACAGGTTGTTCAGTCACTTTCTGCTTCAATAATTCAAAACTTTTATTTGCTTCGGTTGTCCATTTGAATTCCTTCCCATCTCCTCTCATTGTTTCATTCATAGGGATACAAACTAAACTGAAATTCCTAATAAACTTCTGAAATGATCTAACCTCTCCAATGCTTTCCAGTGTAGGCCATTCAACAATTGATCTTACCTTCTCAGGGTCCATCTTCAATCCATCTGCAGATATCACAAATCTCAAATAGAATTACTCTTCTTTCATGGAAGTACACTTCTTAAGATTTATCAACAACTTCTCTTCTCTTAACCTCTGCAAAACTTGTCTTAAATGCAACAAATGCTCCTCTTTTGTCTTACTGAAAAATCAGAATGTCATCCAAATGTACAATAAAAAACTTACCCAATAATTTCTTCAATACCTCATTCACCAACCTTATGATGAAATTAATTGGTGCACTAGTCAACCCAAAAGGAATCACCAACCATTCATACAATCCTTTATTTGTCTTGAATGTTGTCTTCCACTCATCTCCTTCATTGATTCAGATGTGATGATATCCACTCTTCAAGCCTATCTTTGTGTAGTATTTGGCTCCACTTAGCCAATCCATTATGCCATCCATCCTAAGTAAAGGAAACTGATACTTCACTGTGATCTTGTTTATTGTTCTGGAATCAGTACACATCCTCTATTCTCCATTCTTCTTAGGTGCTAACATTGTTGGTACTGGATAGGGACTCAAACTTTCTCTGATCAAGCCTTTCTTCAACAACTCTTGCACTTGTCTATTCAACTCTTCATTCTCTATCAGTGTCATCCGATGTGCAACTTTGTTAGGCAAACTAGCTTTGGGAATTAGGTCCATGCAATGACTGATACACCTCACAGGTGGTAATCCATACGACACATTATCTGAAATGATTTCTTTACACTTTGTTAGAAAAACACACATTCTCATGTCTCAATCCATCTAATAATTTCCTCCCATCCACTAAACATATTCTAGCATTCGTACAGACTTCACTCTTCAAAGGCTCCTCCAAGGGTAACAAGGTTTGTTTCATCTCGTTTTCTACAATAGTGTATATGATCTTTCTTCCATCATGTATTGCTTGTCTGTCAATCTTCCAAGGTCTACCCAACAAAAGGTGACAAATATCCATAGGCATAATATCACGCAAAACTTCATCATGATAATTTCCAATTTTTCAATTTCACCAAGCATTGCTCACTTACTAACAACTTATGATCATCATGAATCCATGCTATCTGATAAGGCTTAGGGTGTTTCAATCTTTCCAACTTTAATTTATTCACCTTTTCTTTTGAAATAACATTATTTGAACTACCACTATCAATAACTACTTTATAGCACTTACTGGATACCTTACATTTGGTCTTGAACAAATTTCTCCTCTGCAAGGGTTCCTCATCTTCTCCGATATGACACAAAGCTCTCCTCATCATCAACAGTTCTCCATCTTTTGGTTCGTTAGTTGATTCAGTGAGGCTTTCTTCTACTAATGTTGTTCTTCCAGAGTTCTATGTCCTCTTACATTCAAAAGCACGATGTCCTTCTCCTCCACACTTAAACCAAGTTCCTCTAAACACTCTCTTATCTTGTCTTCTATCATCTTTTCCAAAACCCTCATTCTGGTAGCCATCAGGTTCTCTCCTTCAATTTTTTTTTTCATCCTTCTGGCATGAATTTTTTGGCTTGATGATGATTTTAATGTATTCATCACTTGTTGTCATTGATGAAACACTCTCACACACACATATGATTACATTGACTACCAGTGTAACTTCATTGGTTTACACTGTTATCCAATATGTTTAAGGTCTATCTCTATCCGGTACTCTGTGTCAACCGGTATGTGCCTAAGAGATAACCTATGGTTACACTAAGTCAGCATCAAAATGAAGATGAAGATGAAGATGGAGATCAAGCGAAAGATTCTAGGACAATGGTTCACTTGTTTTATTCCAACCGGTTTTGACTGTTCTAATCATTTTCCATTTTTGTGATGAGTTACCAGCACCGTTTTTTGACAATCATTTTTGTGATGAGTTATGTTTAATTGTCTAGATACACTACACCTAGGAAATTGTGTTCCTATGGCCGACATAAGATTTGTATGTCTATTTAAAGGCATCTTAGTGAATCTTTTAAAACAGAGTGAACTGATATAGAAGAGGAGATTATGCGAATATTGATATGCATAAAGAGTGAAAGCTTTTATTGAAGAGCAATAAGTGTTAAGATGAAGAGCAGTGTTGAATGTACTTAGAATGATCTGATCAAGCAATACTTGTGCTACTCAGAACATATCAAACCTTTCTTGTTGTTTTCTAATCATTACAACAAAATCAAATCCCCTAACCGGGTAAGCTCTAACAAGCTTCATTGTACAAATCCTCTAACAAGGTGATCCATTAGTTTGGATTCTCAAATCCTCCAGCAAGGTTACTCTTAATAGGGTATAAGCTTCTAATCAAGCTTGGGATCTCTAACAAGATTTGCTCCTAGCAGAGCACTTTGTAAGACCTTAACCGGTCAGTTATCTATTACTGCAGATAGTTAACTTGTGAGTTCCATCTCACCATGGTTTTTACCTATTTGGGTTTTTCACGTATAAACACTTGTGTTATGGTGGATGTTCTACTTAATGTGGATTTTGTTATTTCATTTTGGATAGCATGTATTTTGTTTAAATGCTTGGTTAAGTTCATCTACCGGTTAGTGTTTGAAGTTGTGTTTGTTTTGGTGTCACTTATTCACCCCCCCTCTTAGTGCTTTTCAAGACCATCAATTGGTATCAGAGCCTAACTTCTTTGAAGCCTAATCGCTTAGAAGGGAAGCTTGAAACTACCATGGGGGACATGAGCTACTTTGAGATGGTTAGAGAGCTAGAACCTAGAAGAAATGAAATTGAATCCCTTAGGGGCAAATTGAAAGTTTCTCAAGCCAAAGGGAGAGAGTTATTTGAAAAACTGCTAGAAATATTTGATAGTAGTTTTTCGGATGAAGCCAATATTGAAGCTTTAGCTGATGACGTTGAAAAGGTGAATGGTGAGAAATTGAATCTAAGAAGAGAACTAGAAGGTCTCACTATCCGCATGAGTCTAAAACTAGAAGCCAGAAGAGCTGTTGAAGATCTTATCAAGGTAAGAGATCAAGAAATCATAAAGATCAAATGAGAAAAAGACACTATACGTGAGGACTTGATTGCTGAAACAAAAGAAAAGGAGAACCTAAAGCTAGACCTTGAGTTGGCATCATCTCAGAAAGAGAACCTATCTAAGCATAATGAAGATCTTGTCAAAAAGCTTACTGAAGCCAATGAGAAATTGGAGAAGTTCGTCAAAAGTTCTACCATGCTGGAAGAACAAATTCAATCACAAAGAATGAAGGGTGATATCTCTGGACTTGGTTTTCATACAACTGAAAAAGGTGAATCCTCTGGTACAAAGAACAAAATTGCTTCTAAAGTCAATAAGACTACCAGTAAGAAGGTTTTTAAACCTATCTGCTTTGTTTGTCACAAGCATGGTCATACTGCAAATGTTTGTAGAAACAAACCTAACAGAAATGCAAATTACAATACTAATGCTAGGTATGTGTCTAGAAAGTTTGAAGGTCATTGCTACACATGTGGAATGTATGGGCATAGACATATTGAGTGTAGATATGGATCAAACAATCCTATACCACACATGCATCCTAGACCAAATGGTGACCGAATAAGGAATTTTGATAACCGGGTAAACCAGAACTGGCAAAGATCCTATGGCAACTGGTTTAGTCCATTCGAAATGGAAAAGGCACTTTGGTCATGTTGCTATGGACTGCAGAAGAAGAACAGGAAGAGGAAATGCAGGACCCTGGAGATCATCTGGTATGGTATGTTACCACTGCAACAAACCGGGGCACTTAGCAAAGTTTTGCAAATCAAGAAATAGTAAACCGGTCAACTCCTTTAAGGATCAGAATGGCAAATAGGAAGTTGATGTTGAGGAGACCACATAAGATATGAGTCAGATTTGGAAAAAGAAAGGTGATGACTCACCTAGAGAATAAATTATTCCTTCACCCAGTGAAGAGAATCTAGCACCGATGACTTAAGCCTGTCTAACACGGCTAATGGGAGCTTAACGGTAAAACATT
Source organism: Cryptomeria japonica (assembly GCF_030272615.1). Lineage (NCBI taxonomy): Eukaryota > Viridiplantae > Streptophyta > Pinopsida > Cupressales > Cupressaceae > Cryptomeria > Cryptomeria japonica. The sequence goes on along the minus strand of NC_081405.1, from coordinate 684,445,453 downwards.
TCCGGACCCCTTTGTTAAATGAGTGGGAAAGAATTTTTGAATTTTGAATTTTGGTGACTTTTTGTTGACGTGTTATCAACCGGTATTTCACTTAAGCGGTGAATAAAAATTAGGGTTTGTAACTGTAGACACCTAAAATTGTCCTGTCTAATTAAATAAATATTTTTATTTATTTAATTATTTTAAGCCTAATTCTTCTATTAATTAAATAAATCTTTATTTATTTAATTAATTCATTTATCCTCTTCTAGCCTTATTTCTCATTTAAATAAATATATTTATATATTTAAATTCCCCTTTTCCTAAATTAAATAAATATCTTATTTATTTAATTGATCCCACTTCCTCTATTAATTAAATAAATCTTTATTTATTTAATTAATTCATTAGCTTTTTCTACCTATGACACATGTCATTCATCTCTTAATTCCTACACTACCTACCCTCACATTATTTTCTTATTTCCTCTACCTACCCTCTAATCATAGCCGACCATTTATCTTTTATACCTCTCAATCTTATCCCTCCATTTCTTATAGTGTCTTCTATATAAGGAGATGCTTCCTTCATTATCAACCCTAATCATCCTAATCAATATAATCATTCTATTCGACTCAACTACGCTTTTGAACTTTCATATGCGATCAAGCCTACTTGCAACCACATTTCTGTTCTTTGTTGAGCTCTTGTGCACACATAAAATCTAAGAGCAAATATATCAAGCAAGATCAATGGAGATAGGAAGAATGGAGATTCAAACCCTATTGGACATGTGATGGTATAATCTTTGTGATTTCATTTGATTTGCATTGTCTTAGGTAATCTTCATATGTTATGGTGGATCTTTGTTGTTGTTAGGCTAGGGTTTTGTGGTTGAATTCATTTAGTCTTTCAATATCGTTGTTTCCATTTTCACCATAAACAGTAACCTAAAAGTGTGAGCATTTATTGCAGTTGGTAAAGTGGATAAAAACAAGTTTTACTTTATCATTTTTACCCTAACTCTTTTGAAAAAGAAAATTGAAGCAATTGTAGAGCAGAACAAGATTGTCTTGGTGTAAATTGGCGAATTCCTTTGTGATTAAGAGAATCAAGTTGAAATGAAATTTGCTGAGAGGCGAATGGGTGTGCATTTGAACATTTCAACCGGGAAATAGAGCGACATGCAAGATACAAGGTATTTCTTTGTATACTGCTTCAAAACTTGTTTATCTAGAATGGCATCTACTTCTAAGTCTGTAGAGAGGTTGATGATCACTATTGAGCCTGAGGAAGATCTAAAGGCAGATGAAATTATGTCTTATAATGCATTATCACAAGTCCCGAGTGGTGTTGTTGTCAAAGGTGACTTGTCCAGCTATATAGATTACAAAATAGAAGATTTAGGAACTCTACACATCTATACTCAGCTAAAATCACTTTGTAATAAGAGTGGAAAGATTGAAACAAAATATGCTAGGGTTTTTGAAAAAGAGTTTCATAATGCTGCATATTTTCTTGAATATTTTGAGGATGAACACATAAGAATCATCTTGAGTCGAGTTCATGGAGAGAATATGTATCTAGAAAGGACTCATACAATAACCAAGGAAGCTATTAGGGCTGTAACAGGTTATTGCTCGACCGGTGAGATTACTGTGTTAAGAAGAATTTCAAAGGACATTGTCTTCAAGTTAATTGATTCTACATCTAATAAGCATTCTTTCTCTATCAACACTATTAGAGACCCTATGGTGAAACTTGCAGCAATGGTGATAGGCTATCGGGTATTCTACTCTAGTAGACTTAATAGTGTTCCATTTGCAGCAATTCACACAGCACATAGAATGATTGTTGACAATGCAGACTAAGATATTTGTGAAGCTATCAGAGACAAATTATTTCAAAATTTGAAATCTATTAAGAAGGACAATACACAAAAGTTCAAATATGGTCAGCTCTTAGCCGGGTTATTTTTCTATTTTTAGAACTTCCTACTGGGTATTGGAGATATTGAATGGTCCAAGGAAGAACCGGTCAATGCACAAATCAAGAACACCATTAAGGCTGTGAAGAATACTTTTTCAGCTGCTATGAACAAGTATTTTAATGAATTCTAGAAAAAGATGAGCATGAAAATGAGGCTATCGGAAGATGTGGTAAATCACTTTGCAAAAGACATAATCTTCATGGTTACCACTGATTTTTGCTTGATGCAAGCAATTGAACCTAGAGAAGAAGAGATGGAAGATATGAGCTATGAGGTCAATCATGATTTACTGGTCGGCTATGCTAATACCCTATTAGCATCACCTAAAGATAAAAAGAAGGCAAAATCGGACATTGTGGCAATCCAAGTTGCACCAACTAAAACCGGTACTCTAGTTGTAGCTAAAGTGAAAGGAAACCAGAATAAGTCTGATGAAAAATCTCCTGTGAAAAAGACCACAAGGGTGACTCGGAGTGTCCTAACCAAGAAGGAACCAACACCTAAAGTATATGTAAAGAAGGAGAATGCACCAAAGAAGAGAAATCAGAAACTAATTTTGCATCTAGAGTCTGAGGGTACAGATTCTGAAGAAGAACCAAAGAAGGAAAAAGAAACTAGAAGAACACCTAAGAAGATAAAGGTAGTGCCGAAGGCAACTACACCTATAGATATTAATACCTACAAACCTGACATAGTCTTTGAGAGGACAATGAAGTCATTAGGAAGAAACAGGTTTGATAACGTCAAATAACATTTTGATTCTTTTACTGAAGATGAGCAGAAGCAAGTAATCCAATAGGTATTAACCTTTATGGGTCACTACAATAGATTTCCGCATGATTTGGAGAAAGATATTTCAATCTCTTTGTATAATACCTTGTTATATAAATGGGAGGAAGCAATTCAATTGGAAAAGAAGATTGTTGATGAAATATTTGTAAAGCATTTTCCCAATATATCATCAGATGGAATTAGTGCTTTAACTGAGGAATACAAAGCATATTTTGATTTTAAAGTAAGAAAACTGAAGCTTCTTAATGCAAAAAAGTCATTTGTTGAGTTTGAGACATATTAGCTAGCCTACATAATCAAAAAGAGGGAAGAAGTCATCCACTCTAGCAATAAGGATGATACTAAAGATGATGTTCCTCGATCAGAAATGGATGAAGAGGAAATTGTTCAAGCTGACGAAGTCTATCCAACCAAGAAGAAGGATGATTCCATTATTCTTGTTGATAAAGATGTTCAGGACATAGTAGACCTATCTGGAGACATCACTGCACCAGATATGGATCCTCCTACAATCACTGAAGTATAGGTTACATTAGTTGATCAATCGGGTACTCAACTAATAGAGGACAATGAACCGACAACAAAACAACTGGAGAAACCCCAATCTCCATCAGTCATTGAGACTACTCAAAAGGAGTCTACTGAGAAAATTGTCACTCAGGAAACTGAAGAGAAAATAGAGAAGAACACAGAAAGAGCCATCATTAAGAGTGTACCCCCTGAACTGGCGAAGCAGAAACTACTTGATGATGATGATGATGATGAAGACTCTTTAAGTATCTCAGGACCCATTGATATGAACACTTTGAGTGCATCAGAAATGATGAAGATTGCTAATGTTATGCAATCTCGAGCACACAAGAAGCGACTGAAATAGAGAAGTATTGAAGCAAAGACAATCCAGAATGTAGTAGAAATTTATCTGGTTTACTACGGGAAATAGTCATTGCACATATTCCTACCCCTATCAACAAACTAGGTTAGCTAGTTGCAGATGCATCTGATCAAATCAAATTGCTTGAAGATGCTACTGAAATGTCTACTGAGAAGAGCCACAAGAAGGAATATGGAGATAAACTGGCTAAGAACATTGAAAGTGGCAAAATGGCTTTATCTCATAATGGAAGTCTGTTGAAGAAAGCTATTGAATCTGGAGGGAAGTATCTTGCCTCTGTCTCCAATGTTACTTTCTTTTATTATGATATTTCTAAGAGTCAAGTTGAAACCGAGCAGGAAATAGAAAGGTTATGCGAGGCATATGTCCCACTCCAAGACTCCATTCATGCCTTTAACCGGTCTATAGATGATTTGCATGACATACTGAACAAGAATGATAATGAGAAGGCTAAGAGATTCTGATCTCTAAGAGAGCTCAAGAGTCAGCTCACCTCACAGGTCGACATTCTTCAAAGAGCCTACTCCAATGCAGAAGCTATTTTTGCTACTCCTGAAACCTGCACGCTAGACTCAATGGAAGAATTCCATTCCTAGTTGATTTCTACATTTGAGTATACTACTAACATACTGAAATCATGGGAAAATACTTTATCCTAGATGAAGCAGAATTTCAATGATATTTTTATGAGATTAGCCAATGCATGATTTTTTTTTAAAATTGTAATATATGTTGAACACTTTGATACATATTTTCTATATATGTATATATTTTACTTTATCATTTTGGCATTATTTTCAAAGGGGGAGTAATAATATGTATGTGTGTTTTTGAAAATTTTGTATTTATGCATGCATTGAGGAGTATTGCATTGAAAGGGGAATATGAGTACATATGTAAATATGTTGTGTATGCACACTTAGCGGTATTGTACTACTCTAAATTTCTAAGTGTTGCCATCAATGCCAAAAGGGGATATTGTTGGCTTGATTATGATAGTAATGTATTCATCACTTGTTTTCATTGATGAAACACTCTCACACACACATATGATTACATTGACTACCGGTGTAACTTCATTGTTTTACATTGTTAATCGGTATGTTTAAGGTCTATCTCTAACCAGTACTCCGTGTCAACCGGTATGTGCCTAAGAGATAACCTGTGGTTACATTAAGTCGACATCAAAATGAAGATGAAGATGAAGATGGAGATCAAGCATAAGATTCCAGGACAACGGTTCACATGTTTTGTTCCAACCAGTTTTGACTGTTCTAACCGGTATCCATTTTTGTGATGAGTTACCAACACCATTTTCTTGATGGTCATTTTTGTGATGAGTTATGTTTAATTGTCTAGATACACTGCACCTAGGAAATTGTGTTCCTATGGCCGACATAAGATTTGTATGTCTATTTAAAGACATCTTAGTGAATCTTTTAAAATAGAGTGAACTGATATAGAAGAGGAGATTATGCGAATATTGATATGCATAAAGAGTGAAAGCTTTTACTGAAGAGAAATAAGTGTTAAGATGAAGAGAAGTGTTGAATGTACTTAGAATGATCTGATCAAGAAAGTCTTGTGCTACTCAGAATAGATCAAAAATTTCTTGTTGTTTTCTAATCATTATAACAGAATCAAATCCCCTAACCGGGTAAGCTCTAACAAGCTTCATTGTACAAATCCTCTAACAAGGTGATCCATTAGTTTGGATTCTCAAATCCTCCAACAAAGTTACTCATAACAGGGTAGTACTCTTAACAAGGTATAAGCTTCTAATCAAGCTTGGGATCTCTAACAAGATTCTCTCCTAGCAGAGCACTTTGTAAGACCTTAACTGGTTAATTATCTATTAATGTAGATAATTAACTTGTGAGTTCCATCTCACCATGGTTTTTACCTATTTGGGTTTTCCACGTATAAACACTTGTGTTATGGTGGATGTTCTACTTTATGTGGATGTTGTTATTTCATTTTGGATAGCATGTATTTTTTTTAAATGCTTGATTAAGTTCATCTACCGGTTAGTGTTTGAAGTTGTGTTTGTTTTGGCCGGTGTCACTGATTCACCCCCCCCCCCCCCCTTCAGTGCTTTTCAAGACCATCATAATTACCTTCTTTGCTTACTTCCTTGTCCTTGTTTTGATCTTTACAAGTTCCTCTCCCTCAAGAATATCCTCTTCCTCCTTGAAATCTTCCCCTGGAAAACCTTCCACCTCTACCTCTCTGTCTCTGTTCTTGTCTTTTGTTCAACTTCACTTCTTCTTTCAGGGCATATTTGTAAGCTTCTTCAACACTTTGCAACTTGATCAAACTAAGTTCATCTTGTATAGACATCCATAATCCATTCAAGTATCTCACAACTTGTTCAACCTCGTCATCGACATGTCTGGATCTGATATTCAACTTGTAAAATGCTTAAGTATACTCCTTTACACTAGATTCTTTCTTCTTAAAGTTCTGTAACTTCCGAAATAGATTTACTTGGTAATCAACTGGCATAAACTTTGATTTTAACTTGGTAACCATTTGATCTTCTCTTTGCCTCTTCTATGTCTATCAACCTACAAATATTCCCACCAAAGAGATGCATGACCTTTCAACTGAGTACAGGCATATTTTACCTTTCTTTCTTCTGTGGTGTTCTCAAAATCAAAATACTTCTCCATCTCTGAGATCCAATCCATTAATTCATCTGAATCCAACTTTCCATCATACTCTGGTGGGGTAAAATATGGTTTAGTAGTCACCCTTCTCAAAACCCTCAAGAACCTTTCTTCATCAGAATCGATCGTCGGTGGGTTTTCTACTTGTTCTGCCAATGCTTCTTCTTCATCATCTTTGCTCACATCTTCAATATATTGGCCTCTTCTCTGGGTTGTCTCAACAGCTTCTAGCAGGGCTGCAATTCCTCTCAAAAATTTTATCACAATGGGGTCTACATTCCCACATGCTTCACCATTCATATTTCCTCTTTGTGCCATCTTCATGCCAGTCCTCTGCAACAACAAGTCTGATCCATAGTCTGGCACCCTAGAAAAAAAATCTTCAGGACAACATAATCTCTGGAACTAAATCTTGCTCTGATACCACTTGGTGCAGTCATCAGTTAGGAGGGACCTCAAAGAGACCAATCTGGACCAGGCAACAAGAGTAAAAACAATAAAAAAGAAGGGGATATGATGGAGACAACACATAACTAAACAAATTATATCATGAAAAACTGATTACAAATATCTGGTAACATCTGGGATACAAGATTCGGCTCACTAGCCTACCACATACATGCTCAATTACAGAATCAGGAAACTCCGAACCTCAAAATCTTAAGATATGTGTTCTATATTCTCTTTGACAATTTATGATGCCAAATTACATTGATTTATATAGTCAAGAGGGATCTGGGTTGGCCCAAGAGGGATCAAATACCGAAGAACAAGATCAAACATGAAAACCACTAGGTCAACCTCTGCCAAAGATATTCCTTCAAAAAATTCAAAGGATGAAGTGCAGATCAGAGGGAAGGTCAGCCACATGCCAAGGAACATTGGAATCAATGAACTGGGGATCCACAAGCTACAGAAAGGATTTGCAAGATTCACCAATAGCAAATAGGTCCAAGCGGCTCTGGTATTTTAAGCCAAAAAATTGTCTTGAAATCCAGAAGCAATAACTTGCACTTGATGAGATATACTTCGATGTTTTGAGATGAAAGAAAAATGATATGGGTAAAACTTATGAGGATGAAAACATGACACAAGGGTATGATGACCATTCCGATTTTTGCAATAATAGTCTTGTTTACTTGCTCCACCATATGATAGCATTCACTCCTCAAGAAGAGTTGGGTGCATTGCTTGGGAATGAGGAATTGCATGAAGTTGTGAGTCCTCATCATACCATCTTAATTTCAGTTCATGAATATAAATGTGTGGCAAATCAAAGAAGTGAGGTCTTGGCACTAGTGGATAGCAGTTCACATGAACACCTAACTTGTAGCCATGTGAGTCCAAAATAGTTTGGTGTTGAGATTGATTCACTCCTTAAACTTGCACTTGTTGATATCCATCCTCTCCCAAGAGGAAAGATGATGAATATTGAGGAGGATAACATATTTAATCCTACAGGGAGGAAGGATATGTTTGAATGGCTTGATAATTATTTTAATTTTTTGTTCTAGGACATTAGCCTTTGGTTTTCATGTGTTTATATCTTGCCAAATTCTATTCAACCAGATGCTAGTGAGGAGTTGTCCTCTATGACTATCAATCCTTTGGCAGTAATAGATGAAATCTTATTTTTGTATCTAGGACATAAGAAGACCGAGATAAAGTGGCAAAACATGGTAAAGATAAGTTCTAATTTTTCAGTTTTGTAACAACAACTCTCCACCTTTACACAAATTTGGGACAATGACCTATGATTATATCTTTGAAGGCAAGTTTGGGAGGCATCTATCTACACATGGTTTCACTTACTATGTTGTAATAGAAATACATATGATGAGGAGTAAAATATTGTATGGTCTACAAAATTTTGTCACCATATATTGGTTTCATGACAACCTCATTCCCTCATCATATTTGGAGAGGATATGTGATGTATGAAGAAAACATCAATGAGCATATTGAAGGTAGTGGCACTTCATGTTTGTACCATTGGGTTGGAACCATTACATTTGTGCTAGATGGAGGTTTTATACTTGTGATCATAGTGTCTTGAACTCGGTCCTTAAGGACAACAGTTCGATGGATGTTTTGGGAAGTTTGGGTTCATGCAATCTTTGTTAGAGATTGGTATAGTGTTGAGATTTTATCTTTTCCCACCATGGGATATATTAGTTGCACCATTGTTAGTGATTTACCTAGCAGGATGATGTTATTCTAATTTATATCAGCAACATAGGGTGGAGTGGTATGTTATCCTACACACATATGATGGTTATTTCTTATATCCTTATGATAGCATACCAATGCAGACATAACATTAATGATGTTCTTATGATGAGATGTATTTATCTCCCCGCCTCCAAAATGGGTGACAAAATGATTTTGGATTCTGGCATCATCATATTTAGTGCACTATTTCTTTGAGGTCAGGAGGAGTTACTACACAAGTCAAGACATGGTGTTATTAGAGTGACACAACGTCTATGTGGTGCTTTCTTCCTGAGGATGATTTGGGACCCTAGGATCATTCTTGGTTTTAGTTGGGTTCAAGTAGTCAATTTCAGGATTTGCATTGGCTTTGCTTGTGTGAAAGAAATTTTGGGGAGGGTGGACTGTAATGTCCCCATTTCCAATCCTTCTTGAACATCAGTTATTTTCTAGGGATTGACCTATTAGCAAGGTATCGTAGGCCAATGAGATAGATAGGGAACCCATCTAGGGGTTGCAAATTCACACATGACATCTTCTGCTTGCATTTCAGGAGTTTATTTGATGTTTCCAGGGGTTAGAGATAGTCTCCTAATTTTAGGAGTGGCTCCTATTTTTTACGAGGGGGCCTAATTTTGTGGAGGAGACTGGTAGAAGGCTACATGAACCATTTTGGATGTTTGGAGATAGTTTCCCTATTTTTAAGGGAGGGACTGATAGTTCACCCGAAGATCACTTGGAGTCTGTAGAGAATAGCAAGAGACCCTATGAGCATTTTTAGTTGTTCAAGGATTAGCTCCTATATATTAGGAGGGTTCCTATTTCTTAGGAAGAGATTTGTAGTCACCAGTGGACCTACTAGGATGTCGGGAGAATTGTCAGGGAGCCAATATGGTGAATTTCAATGATTAGGGGTAGTTCCTTAGTATTTGAGGAGGATCCCTAATTTTTAGGAGACACTGGCAGTTGGAGAACTACACCCAATCATCATTCTAGGTACTAGTGACATCATTAGGTTTCAGTTTGGGGGTGATTGGGGGTGATTGGGTGTGATTTCAGGCAATAAATGTAAATGTTTAAATAATCATAAAAATATATTGATTTAATAAAGTTACTTTATATTATTTTAAAAAATAACTAATAAGAGGACCACCATGGGTCATGATTCTTAGGGAGGCTCAAACAACTTAATAACAATAAAAGGGGACTTTGAGAAAGTTCGATCCACAAGGAGGAAAAATAAAGAGAGATTTGCAGGGAAAAATAAAGCGAGTCTTTGGAGGGAGAATAAAAGTAACTTTTGAAGGTTCATTTCATTCATTATTGAAGCTTGATTTTGGAGAGCAGAAATAGGTTGGAGACATTTCTTCTTAGATTTGTTGTGTAGGATGAAATCTCTTCACAATTCAATGGTCTATAGAGGTTAAAGACACTCCAAGGGTCATAAATATCCATTTTCCTGTAGGTTATTAGCATTTGGAGGGCAGTTGCAGGCATCACAGGGTTTCTATTTGAGATGGTGTTGCAGACTTGAAGGTATAATTGCAGATCGAGGTCTCCTTTCAACACATATTAGCATTTCTAGTTGTACCATCTAATGATCATTTCTAGCCAAACCCTTGCTGGAAACTAGGGCTTTCAAGCCTCTTTGTGGTGGAACAGACCTGGGAATCAGATTGCAAGTTGGATCAAACTTAATGGATGTGTTCTATGGTATTTCCACAAGTAATTGGTGACTTATTTATTGACCCATATTTTGTATCAGACCTATATTTGTTGTTAGGGGTATGTAGCTAGCCCTCTTATCAAATAAATTTTAAATAAATTGTTATTTCTTGCAATTGTATTTGTTTTTTTCATTTCCAATAGTCATATCTCTTAATTGCATTTTTTTCCAATTTGCAAACAATCCAAAAACGAAAAAAATGAAAAAACTCAAAAAATCACAAAAAAATTAAAACAAAAACCTTCAAAAAGAAAAAAATAATCAAATTGGCACTAGCCAACCAAGGTGGGTATATTATAATGGCATCAGAGCATAGATAGTCTTGCCATCTCATGTTTGCAATAGAATTTAAAAATTTAATAATGGGTTCATATGAGAAAAAGATGAGGGAAGAATCTCTTAGCATGTTTGAGCAATAGGATACACTTCCTCAACCTTTTAGGGAAAAATTACTCTTCCATAGCTTCATGAACCACCATCTAAGATTATGCTAGAAGAGTGAGTTTGTGAAGGAGTATCACATGATAGATTTTGATCTATTTTGTTGAGAAGAGGGTAGAATAACTACAAGTGAGGAGTTTGAGAATGTTGATGATGATTCCTATGACATGCATGTGTCTACCAAGTTGAGTTTGTCCTTCAAGAAGAAGAAAAATCATTAGTTGAGGTTGTGCATGATGAGTTCCTTAATGTTTCTTATGGAACTAGTGACAATTTTGAATGCACTCATGTGCCTCTAGAGGTGAAGCATATATGGATTGTAGAAGATACAGACTTTGAAATGATAGAGACAACTATGATGGAATAGCCACAAGGTGTTATGAGTTCAGTTGGGTTACCCCTTATTAGGTCTAGTATTGTTTTATCACTATCTACTCAACTTGGCATGGAATCAAAACATTATCTTGGAGCTATTGAGTTAGATGGTGTTCAAACACATAATGAGCACTCAGAGAATGTGGTATGTAGTGAACAAGAAGGCTTGGATCAAATTATTATTGAGTTGAGAGATCAACAGTTTTTCACATGGGATTAAGGTGTGTTGGATTGTACATATGATATGGTTCCTTCTTGTAATTGACTTATTTATGACCATACTGCAACCCCTACTTCTTCCACATGGTTGGGCTTGAAGAATGACATTATTAGCACTGATGGGTTTAATGTTATCCCTAGAAACAAATCTGATTTAACATTGTATAGTGCTGATCTTAGATAAGGGAATCTATATGGGGTTGATAGGTCACTAGTGTACCATTATTTGTCAAGCCAGTTAAAGATAAATGATGGGTAGATTATGGATGCTCGTGAGTGGGTGGAAAAATGTTGTTGGTTTTATTTCGAGATACACATTGGGCATGGTTTTTTTTCTTTCCTGATTTTCAATTACTTAGAGAAGAATGAGTGGGAATAAGGAACAATTACTTGTAGCTTCTTTTTGATAGAGATCACCTCCTCGTGCTTGGTGAGATGTATTTTGATGGAATTTAAAAGCATGGGTTGGAGGTGCATGAATATGATGACTAATCAGAAAATTTAGAGAGGGGTGTTGAGTCACCTAAGTTGTATCTTTTGGGAGGTCAGTTAATGATAAAGGAAGAAATGGTTGATCCAACTCTAAACCATTTCGATCAAGTTAAAAACATAATGGCAAGGACGTGTTGAAGGGTCCTAAGGCATTATGATGGTTCCAAAGAAGGTCCATCACTTGATGATTTGCATGTACTCAAGGAGGCCTTAGTAGTGATTAAAAAAAACTAGTTACACCTGCTTGTGGATAGAGACCATCTCCTTGCACTTGATGAGATATACATTGATGTTTTGAGATGAAAGGACGATGATATGGGTAAAATTGATGAATATGACAACATGTCACAAAGGTATGATGACCATTCTAATTTTTGTAATAACAATCTTGTTTACTTCCTCTATCATATGATATCACTCTCCTCAAGAAGAGTTGGGTGTATTGCATGGGAATGAGGCATTGCATGAAGTTGTGAGTACTCATCGTACCATCCTAATTCAAGGTCATGACCAAGAATGTGTGGTAAATCAAGGAAGTGAGGTATTTGCACTAGAGGATAGTAGCTCACATGAACACATAACTTTCAACCATGTAAATCCATATTAGTTTGGTGCTCAACTTGATTCACTCCTTAAACTTGCACTTCTTGATATCCATCCTCTCCCAAGAGTAAAGTTGATGAAGATTGAGGAGGATAACATTTTTAATCCTACAGAAAGAAAGGATATGTTTGAATGGCATGATAGTTGTTTTGATTTTCTATTCTGGGACATCAGTCTTTTGGTTTCATGTGGTCATAGCGTGGCAACTTCTATTCAACTGGATGCTAATGTGGATTTGTCCTGTAGGATTGCTAGTCCTTTGGCAGTAAGAGATGAAATATTATTTGTGTATCTAGGACACAAGAAGACTGAGATAATGTGGCAAAACATGGCAAAGGTAAGTTTTGATTTTTAGTTTTGTAACAACTCTTCTCAACCTTTACGTAAATTTGCAATAATAGCCTATGATTATATCTCTAAAGACAAATTTGGGAGGAATATATCTACACATGGTTTCACTTACTATGTTGTAATACAAAGACATATGATGAGGATTAAAGAACCATATGGTCTACAATGTTTCTCACCATATCTTGGTTTCATGACAAATTCATTCCCTCATCACATTTGGAGAGAATATATGATTTATGAATAAAATGCCAGGGATCATGTTGAAGGCAACAATACTTTATGTTTGTACCATTGGGTTGGAACCATTACATTTATCCTAGGTGGAGGTTTTATACTCTTGATTATAGAGGCTTTAGCTTGGTTCTTAAGGACAACAGTTCGATGGATGATTTGGGAAGTTTGGGTTCATGCATTCTTTGTTACAAATTGGTACAGTGTTGATATTTCATCTTCTCCTACCATTGGATATATTAGTTGCATCACTGCTAGTGATTTTTAAGCATGATGGATGTTATTCTAATTTATATTAGCAGCATAGGGTGGAGTCGTATCTTATCCTAGACACATATGGTGGATATTCCTTATTGCTTATGACAGGATACCAATGTAGGCAGATTATTAATGATGTTCCTATGATGAGATGTATTTATCTCCTCGCCTCCAACATGGGTGACAAAATGATTTTGGATTTTGGCATCGACGTATTTAGTGCAATATTTATTTGGGGTTAGGAGGAGTTGTTGCACAAGTTAGGATGCAGAGTTATCAGAGTGGCCCAACGTCTATGTGGTGCTTTCTTCCTGAGGATGATTTGGGACCTTGGGATCACTCTTGGTTTTAGCTAGGCTTAGGTAGTTGATTTACGAATTTGCATTGGGTTCTCTTGTGGGAAAGAAATTTTGGGGAGGGTGGATTGTAATGTCCCCACTTTCAACTCCTCCTGAACATCATCTATTTTCTAGGGGTTGATCTATCAACAAGGTCTTGTAGGCCAATGAGATGTATATGGAACCCATTTAGGGTTTACAAATTCACACAAGACATCTTCTAATTGCATTTCAGGAGTTTATCTGATGTTTTAAGGGGTTAGAGACAGTCTCCTAAATTTTAAGAGTGGTTCCTATTTTTTAGGAGGGGGCCTAATTTTGTGGAGACTGGTAGAAGGCTTTGTGAGTCGTTTTGGATGTTTGGAGACAGTATACTAAAATTTAGAGAGATCCCTATTTTGTAGGGTGGGACTGATAGTTCACTCAGAGATCACCCAAAGCTTGTAGAGAATACTAAGAGACCCTATGAGCATTTTCAATTGTTCAAGGATTGTCTCCTATTTTTTAGGAGCAGACTAGTAGTAACCAGTGGACCCACTAGGATGTTGATAGAATTGTCAAGAGACAGTGTAGTGGATATCAATGATTAGGAGGAGTTCCTTAGTATTTGAGGAGGATTCCTAATTTTTAGCAAAGACTTGTAGCTAGTGCACTACGCCCAATCATCATTCTAGGTACCAGTGGCACCATCAAGTTTCAGTTTGGCGGTGATTGGGTGTGATTTCAGGGAATAAATCTAAATGTTTAAATAATCATAAAAAACTATTTATTCAATAAAGTTACTTTATATTATTTTATTAAATTAACTAATAAGGGGACCACCATAGGTCATGATGCCTAAGGAGGCTCAAATAATTTATTTTAAAAACAACTTGATAAAATAAAAGGAGACTTTGAGAAAGTTCGATTAGCAAGGAGGGAAAATAAAGTGAGATTGGGAGGGAAAAATAAAGGGAGTCTTTGGAGGGAGAATAAAAGTAACTTTTGAGGGTTATTTCATTCATTCTTGAAGTCTGATTTTAGAGAGCAACAGTAGGTTGGAGAAGTTTCTTCTCATATTTGTTATGGAGGATGAAATCCTTTCACAATTCAGTAGCCTACAGAGGTGAAAGACACTCCAAGGGTCATAAATATCCATTTTCCTGTAGGTTATTAACATTTGGAGGGCATTTGCAGGCATCACAGGGTTGCTATTTGAGATGGTGTTATAGAATTGAAGTTATTATTGCAGATCAGGGTCTCCTTTCAGCACATATCAACATTACTTTGATTTCCCCAGCTAGTTGTACCATCTAATGTTTATTTCCAACCAAACCCTTGTTGGAAACTAGGGCTTTTAGGTCTCTTTTTGGCGAAGTGGACCTAAAAATTAGACTGTAAGTTGGAACAAACATAATGGAGGTGTTCTATGGTGTTTCCACAAGCCATTGGTGACTTATTTATTGACCTAGATTTTGTATCAGACCTATATTTGATTTTAGGGGTATGTAGCCAACCCTCTTATCAAATAAATATAAAAAAAATTGTCATTTCGTGCAAACGTATTAGTTCCTTTCATTTCTCGTAGTCATATCTCTTTATTACATTCGTTTACAATTTGCAAACAATCAAAAAATTAAAAAAATTAAAAAAAACTCAGAAAATCACAGAACAATTAGAAAAAAAACCTTCAAAAAAAATAAAAAATCAAAGTTGCATCAACTAACTGAGGGTGGTATATTATAAGGATGGAAAGGTCAATTTTGATCCAAAACATGCTAAAAGATTCTAGCAAAGGAAGTTCACTACTCTGTAAATCACAGTTTTATAGCTACTACCAAAGGAAGTTCATTACTCCCTAAGAATAACAACAATTACAAAAGGAGGCTACAACCTTCGATAGATATGAATAGCTGAGAAATTTTGACCCCAACAATTCTGTCTGATAATTGTAGTTTCTTTTGACTCACTCCCTCTATCACACTTCACTCAAATGAATGTAAATGTCTTCGGTTCACTATCTTTGGTATGTGTTAAGCACCCTTCTTCCACACCATACACACTCTCACAATTTATAATGATTTAATCTTCTATTTATATCCTTCACAAGCATCAACAAGATTTTTCGAAGTCAACTAGGATAAAACATGTAGGCATGAAACATGCATTCCCCGAGGAGGTTGGCCCCAAACACTTCCATAGTACAAGGAAAGGAAATGCAGACCAAGGAAATAGATACACAAGATCACAAATACTTTGGCACACTTTTCCACATGGGCACAACCATTAAAGCACTGACACAAATATCCCAGGTTGGCCCAGAACACACTTAACATTTTATCCAAATATTCTAGTCAATAAACAATAATAGAAAGACCAAGAATCATTATGTAGAGCTCATCGAAACATGATATGAATTTCAATATCATTCCTCTACCATCCTTTCACACTGTCATGTTCAATTTAGTTGGGGAAAATAAACAGATATTGAAACCCTAGTGTTGCTTGTAGATCATTCAATATAGTCTTGAGATATGATAATTAAATTCATATTTGTGATACATAAGAAGTAATATAGACACTATCAACTAGTTCACCAAACTTTAAGGATAAAACATTAAGAGTGGAAAAATTGGAAGCATTCTTTTAACCTGTCTTGACAAGCAATGAAACTATCTTTACTCTACATACCCTAGAAATAATTGTATTGGCTTTTATGACCTAAAATGAGAAACATACAAACTACACATCCTCTTGTGTCTTAATTCCAAACTATGAATCCATAACTTCAAAAATAGAGAAAAGGACTATAATCCTCTAAGCCAAAGACACCAGAATTGGCACTACATGAGTTGTTTCATTGCAACAATCTATCAATCAGATCATATTCAACATCCAACCATGAACTTTAGAAGATCACACATTTGACATCTAACCATGAACTTCAGATCGAGACAATTTGACATCCAACCATGAACATCAAATCAACACATTTTGACATTCAACCACAAACATCATATCATCACATTTGATAAGTACATTTTGACATTCAACCAAAAACATCATATCATCACATTTGATAAGTACCTTTTGACATCCAACCATGAACATTGACAACACTCTATCACCATAACTGCAACAATATCCCAATTTGGACAACCAAACAAGAACATTCAACATCATAGGTTGAAAGATCCCCAACCCAACTTTAACCAAATCTAGTCTAAACTCTGAGGTTATTTGCAATTGTTTGTTTGTTGATAAAGTGTTTGGATAGCATATGATGGAAAGGGTTTGACTGATTTTCTTGTTTTTTGGGTTGGTTTTTGAGTGTTTTTGATAGATTCTTGGATGCTAAGTGAAAGAAATTGCTGATAGAAAATAGAGTAGTGCATAGCACATAAATAAGACAAATAAGATGACTTTTTTTCACTAAAAAGCCCGATATACTTACCATTAGCTAAGAATATAGGTCTAATATAAATTTCCAGTTGATTGAATGTGAAGATCAACTCCAATATTAGATAAAATCCCCAAATACAACCTAGGGTTTGATGCTCTTATTTCCAAGATGGAACAATTGGCTAAGAATAAGTTGGAAATGACTGGTAGTAACCTCTAAAAGGTCTCCCTTGTAATTAGTTGAAGAGGATATACCCTCAAACTGATAAATACGCAATCAAAGCACTAAATAAGGCTTCCAACTACACACTGAAGCTAGATAATGTTGAAACCTATCACCAGGAGAGATGGGTCTTCGTCCAAATCTCCAAATTCTCCCAAAAGTTTTCGTTACTAGAAGCTCCAAGTTGTTCAAACCCTCAAGTTTGTTGTTGCTCTCAAAATAAAGTCATAAGAATGAATCCAAATGAGATGAAAAATGCCTTTTTACCCTCTCTAAGAAGTTCGATCTGATTTGGGGTTACTATTTGGCCTTAAAATCATAAAATATCATTAAGGGTCTAATTCCTCACCGTGAACATGGCACTCTTTTAAAAACAACTTAAGTTACTAGGATAAGGGGGTCGCTTTTCACTATTCCTCTTATGTTTCTTTGTTACTATTCACTTTGTACTAGTCCCTTAAGGCCAACTTTAATACTTCAATTTTAATCATGGATTCAACCCAAAAAATCTAATTTGAAAGACCCATAATCTCCCTGCTGAGCTCCACAACCCTCGATTGGGTCCCCAAACCACACTACTAACCTACGTGACCCTAATAATAGGCCAACCTCCACTAAAGTTTGAGATTCCTAAGGAAGGGACATGACATTCCTCACTTTTCGGGATTGCTTGCCCCCAAGAAACTACAAAGATAGATGTTGAAGTCTCCTCTCACCTTCCCATGTAGCATCCTCTAACATCAAGTCCTTCCATTGTAGAAAATACTCCCTGATAACTGTTCTCCTCAGCCTCCTCTCCCTCATATCAAGAATCTCTACAGGAATCAGTATCAACCAACCTTTTTCATGCAATGGAGACAAATTTGGAGATGAAGCAACATGGTATCCCAAATCCTTCTTCAAACAAGAAACATGGAAAACATTATGTATCTTTCTTTCCGAAGGTAACTCAATCTTGTAAGCAACCTCTCCAAACCTTTGGAGAACTTTGTAAGGTCCATAAAATCTAGGCCCGAGCTTCTTAGCCCCACTCCTCTTGAGTGTACTCTACCTGTAGGGTCGTAGGTGCAAGAAAACCATATCACCAAACTCAAAGGTCCTCTCAATCCTGTATCGATCAACATAAAGCTTATGTTGATTTTGTGCATGCTGAATGTTATCCTTAAGTGCCTTAAATATATCTTGACTATCCTAAATCCACTTTCGAGATCTATGTGCTTTGCTATCACCTAGTGCCATATCCACAAATGACAAGGCATCATAACTGTATAAGGCTCAAAAGGGAGTCATGCCAATAGACATATGATGCGTAGTATTTTAACAATACTCGCCAAACTATAACCAACGCACCCAAGTTCCTTGCTAAACCAAAACATTGTTATGCAAATATTCTTGAACCCACTTGTTGACAATTTTTGTCTGCCCATCAGTCTGAGGGTGGTAATTGGTACTGGGGGTCAACTCTATACCTATGATTCAAAATAGTTCCCACCAAAATAATTCGTGAATCTACTATCCCAATCACTGACAATGGTCTTGGCAAGACCATGGAGATATAACACCTCACAAAAGAATAACTCTGCCACCTATGAGACTGTGAAATCAACTGGAATAGGAAATAAGTGTGCATACTTCGTCAATCTATCAACAACCACATATAGGCAATCCTTCCCCTGAACTCTTAGAAGACTCGTAATGAAATCCATTGATATACCTTCCCACTTCTGCTATGGAATAAACAATGGTTGCAGAAGTCCAGTTGGGAAAGTATGCTCTAACTTATTCTACTAACAAGTCACACAATCATGAACATAGTGTAGGACATCATCCTTGAGACCCTTCCATGAGAATCTCTTGCGTACCTACCTGGAAGTCTTGAAGTGGTCTTGAAGTACCCAAGTTGTCCTGCTAGAGGTGTATCATGAATGGCACGTAGAATGTTGTCCTTCAGCTTTGATCTAGGAACTAAATAGATTCTATGCTTATAGTATATCACACCATCAATTACAGCCTACCTATCATTTTGAACCTTTCCATCCATAACCTCACATGCAAATTGATTTTTGGAATACTAAACTAGAAGTTGAGACTTCCAATCGACTAAAATCTCACTCATGGAACAAAGAGCAACAACTAAAGGCCTCCCAGAAAGTGTATCAACAACAAAAAAAATTGTCCCCTTGACAAACTCAATGTCAAAATCATATGCTTTGAATCTTGCTGACCCATTTCTGTTGGTTCTTGTTAAGTTCTTTCTATTCTAAGAAGTATTTCAAACTATTGTGGTTAGTTCTCACCACAAGCTTCTCACCCATTAAATATTGTTGAAACTTCACCAAGGCATGCATGCTGTTGAGCATCTCCTTATTGTAGGTGGAGTACTATCTCTCATTGATACTCAATTTCCTGGTCTCATATGCAATGGGATGTTGTTTTTGTTGGCATTTGTGCAGAGTATGTTGACATGATGATATTATGTTGTCATTGATGTCAATGCACAGGAGAGTGAACCGGTATAATGTGGTGAACCGGTATATGTGCAAAGGAGTGTACAGGTATATTGAAGCTAAGCAGCTGGCAAAGAGAACGGGTATAGCAGTATAAACTGGTATATGAGCAATAGGTGAAGTGGTATGTTTGTCCAAGTGAACCGACAGATGGAATGTTTTCTAGTAAGGCTTAATATGGTATGACTACCGGTTGGTAGTCTTAGCTTAAGGGTTTCCAGTTGAAGTGTTCCAAGTGTGTGTGATTCAACTGATGACATTGTGTGATGAGCTAGCATTGTAATCAAGATCATATCATGTTTCCACATTAGCCTTGTGCGTGTGAAGGATCTTGCATGAAGGAGATTGATCCTATCTACCTCAGGAATGTGGGAAGTCCCTGTAAACGGTGGAGAACGCATGATGGGTTATCGCCTCCATGAAACGGTGAAGAACAAACAATGGAGAACATCTTGAGATCTGTTCAAGACCATTGTATTCAAATGCAAAGTGTTCAATGGCTAGGATTGAACTGCCTAAACTGCTTAACCTAAATGTTTAGGATTTAGGGTTTATGCTACCGACCTACTTGTTTCCTATAAGGTTGATGTTGTGTTTCATATTGAGATTGTTGGCAAATTGTCTGTGTGTATCTAAGTACAAAGATACGTGATTCTTGCCAGACCAAATGAGATAAGAGGATTGATTCCTGCATAGTGTGTGTCTAAAAGGAACTTAAGTGGATTTGCATTAGGCATTGAGAGCTATTATCAGATCATTGTAATACCTGTTGATCTTTAACCACTTCAACAGTTGGAAAATCCCTTAACCAGGTAGCTTTAACCAGCTTGCTGTAAATCCTTTAACATGGTGACTCAAACTCATTGATTTCTTGAAATCCTCTAACAAGGTAACCTCTAACAGGGTTTAACCCTTAACTGGGTGATCTCTAACAGGATCGATTCTTAGCAAAACTTGTTGTAACAATCTTTAACCGGACTAGGCTCCTAACAGAACGGACTTATAAAGAGTTCAAAAGAAGCTTGTGGGTATTCATCCCCATCATGGTTTTTCCCAGTTGGGTTTCCACATGAAAAATCTATGTGTCATGTTTAGTATTTTTCATGTGATGATTTAAGTGATTTGTGTCTGAAGGTAAATCATGCTAAGCTAGTTGTTATTATATTTATGATGATAGATTACCTATTCATGCATAAGGGTGAAATGGAAGTGTAGTATTAAGTTAAGTGGAAAGCTAAGTGATTAACCAGTTAATGCTTGTCACAGTCATTTTTAGCTTTACTGGTTGCACTCTATTTCAGACCGGTGTTACTGTCTTTCAAACATTTGCAGTGTTTGCAGTCAAACCGGTTCAGGAAAAGTTTTGTGACTGTACTGATTCACCCCCCCTCTCAGTACCAGTTTGGTACTTATTGTTCATCATTGAGTCATCAATTGGTATCAGAGTGTCCTCCAGGTCCTTTGTGGTGTAAGCTTAACCGCTTGAGGGAAATATCCTATTGTAATGATGAAGAGGGAAGGTCCAAAGTTCAACAGAGATAACTTCAAAATATGGAAGGACAGAATGAAGATTTACATCAGAAGCATGGGTGCTCGATACTAGAGCTATGTTGAGAATTTTTTTGTTATTCCTACTGGTACTCTCATCGATGATCAAAAGAGAGAAATACAGGAGAATGGGCAAGTAATGGAAGCCCTAATCAACAACTTATCTGACATTGAGTTTATTGTTGTCTAGGATAAAGATAATCCCAAAGAAGTATGGGACACTCTTGAGAATATCTATGACAACGATGAGCATGTAAAACAAGCTAAGGAAGAAAGCCTTAGAGGGAAGTTTGAAGACATGCAGATGGTTGAAGGTGAGACCATTCAACGATATGGAATAAGAATCAAAACTGTTGTTGGAGATATCAAGAGTGCAGGTGGTAAAATGGAAGATTCCACTATGGTAAGAAAAGTTCTGAGATCCTTATTACCAGTCTATGCAATAAGGGTTGCTGCTATTCAGGAGTTGAGATCAATAGACAAGACTAAGGTATCCCTAGACTCCATCATTGCAAAGTTGATAGCCTATGAACTAAATAGTTTTGATGGAAGTGTTCAAAAGACTGAATCAACTTTTAGAGCTTTTGTTGTATCATCCAGAAAAGGAAAAGAAGCAAGCACTAGTGGTGAACCAAGACAGAACAAAGAAATGGATGATGAGGAGATCTTGATGGAATTTGAAGCTCTTCTTGCCAGGAAAATTCCTAAAGGAACCGATAAATATAGAGGTAAGCTCCCTTTGAAATGCTTTTTTTGTAACCAGATAGGACATATTGCTATAAACTGTCCTAATGGTGACAACAAGGACAAACTGAAGAGGTTCAAGAAATTTAAAGGAGGAAACCAGAGAAACTATTTTGTTGCAGTTGATGAAGGTGTCACAGATAAGGAATCGGAAGATGAAGAGAATGAAGATATTGTGTTTGTTGCAGTAAAGGAAGATGTGTCAGACAAGAAGGCTCTTGTCTCCCACTTTGATAATTCCAATGAGTGGATTATTGATAGTGGTTGTTCTCATCATATGACTGGTGACCGGAGCAAGTTTCTATCTTTGGAAGAATATGATGGTGGTGTGGTTCACTTTGGTAATGATGCACCATGTATGGTTAGAGGAAGAGGGTCCATCTCTCTGAATGGAAAGAGAAGTGCTGACAATGTGTATTGGGTGGAAGGTCTCAGACACAATCTATTGAGTGTTGCCTAGCTGAATGACAGTGTACTCACTCTAGAATTCAAAAATGGAGTATGCAAAATCAAAGGAAAGAATGGTGATTTGATGGCCACCAGTATGTAGACCAAAGGTAACTTATTTCAGCTAAATGCAAATATAAGTACATGTCTTATGGATAAGTTTGTTGATAGCTAGATATGGCATAGGAGACTCTGCCATGTAAACTTTGATAACATTGTGAAGGCCAGTAAGATCAAGGCAGTTAGAGGACTATCGATGCTGAGCAAACTGAAAAATCCTTTGTGCAAAGAATGTCAACTGAGGAAAATGTCTTCCTAAACCTTCAAAGGCAAATATTTCATAGTTGACAACTTACTTGATCTTGTGCATGCTAATTTGTGTGGTCCTATGAAAACTAGGAGTGTGAAGGGAGATAGGTATTTTATGATTCTTACAGATGATTGCTCAAGAATGATGTGGGTCACATTCTTGAAGGATAAGTCTAAAGCCTTTGGAAAGTTCAAAGCTTTTAAAGCATTGGTAGAAAAGGAAAGTGGTAGAAGAATCAAATGCCTTAGAACTGATCAAGGAGGGGGATTTACTTCCGATGAATTCAACAAATATTGTGAAGAGAATGGCATCAAGAGGCAACTGTCTGCCTCCCAGACTCCACAACAAAATGGCTTAGCAGAGAGAAACAACCAGACTGTGGTTGAAGTGGCTAGAAGTATGTTAATCCAAGGAAAAGTTGCTCACACCTTTTGGAGAGAAGCAGTGAGCACTGCAGTCTACACAATGAACTGGGTACTCATCAAAAAGGGAAAGGATAAGACTCCTTATGAGTACTGGACTGGTAAGCTACTTTAGAATGTTTGGTAGCAAATGTTATATCAAGAGGAGTGAACATCAGAGCAAGTTTGATGCAAAATGTGATGAAGGAATATTCCTAGGATATTCCACCAAGAGTAAAGCTCTCAAATGTTTCAACAATAGGACTCAGAGAATTGTTGAAAGCATCAATGTTAGGGTTGATGAAAACTCTAGGAAACTTGAAGAAACCGGTAGTGAGCAAGTAGGAGATGAACCGGTAGTAACCTTCTGGGAACCAGTTGCAAATCAACCCAGTACCAGTAATTGTGTTCCTACACCGGTGGATGCTGATGCTGATGAAGATGAGGATGAAGAAAAAAAGCAAGAGGAATCTTTTAAGAACATACCTAGATATGTCAAACTCAATCATGATCCAAAGTAGATCATAGGAGACAAAGATGTAGGAATTCTTACAAGAAGAAATGTTAGAGAAATCTCATGTATGATCTCTAAATTTGAACCTAAATCATTCAAAGAGGCACATAAAGATGAAGACTGGATCAAGGCAATGGAGGAGGAACTTGACCAGATAGAGAAGAATGGTACATGGTCTTTGGTACTCAGACCAGAGCATAAAAATGTCATTGGAACCAAATGGATTTTCAGAAATAAGCTAAATGAGGATGACACAGTGGTAAGGAACAAAGCCAGACTAGTGTGTAAAGGATATGCCCAAGAAGAAGGAGAAGACTATGGAGAAACCTTTGCTCCAGTAGCAAGATTGGAAGGAGTGTGCATGCTTCTTGCATGCACAACTTTTAAAGGATTCAAGGTATACCAAATGGATGTAAAATATGCATTCCTAAATGGAATACTTGAAGAGGAGGTGTACATAGAGCAACCAGATGGGTTTTCCCTATCAGAAGATAGTGACATGGTGTGTAGGCTACGTAAAGCCTTGTATGGACTAAAGCAGGCACCTAGAGCATGGTATGAACACTTGCACTCCCATCTTGTGAAGATTGGATTTGAAAGAACAAGTGAAGATAGCAATATCTATTTGAAATTAGAAGGAGATCAGATTCTAATCTGTGAAGTATTTGTTGATGACATCATCTTTGGAGGAGATGACAAGATGAGTCATGATTTTGCAGATGCGATGAAAAAGGAGTTTGAGATGTCACTCATAGGGGAAATTAAGTTCTTCGTTGGACTGCAAATTTAGCAAATGAAAGAAGGAATCATTATTACTTAGTCCAAGTATGTCAAAGAGGTGTTGAAGACCTTTGGCATGGAAGACAGTAAACCGGTATGGTGACCAGTTGTAAATTATCAAAAGAGGATGACTCAGCATTGGTAAATGAGAAGGATTACCGATCAATGATTGGTAAGCTGCATTATGTAGTGCATAGCAGACCAAACATTGCACATGTAGTGGGTATTACCGGTCAGTTTCAGCAAAGCCCAAGAGAATCCCACTAGGTATTGTAGGTCCCAGGGACAATTGAGGGGGGGGGTGAATCAGTTGTCTAATAAATTCAAACCAAAATCTTATTAACCAACTTAATGCTTAATACCGGTAAGATAGTTAAATGTGCCTATAAACAGTGTTAACAGGAAATGTTGTACCGGTAAGAATTAATGCATGAAACATAAGCACAAACTCAACCACAACACATGACACAAATATTTGTACGTGGAAAATCTGTAAGGGGAAAAACCATGATGGGAAACCTTACCCACAATCAGATGATACTACTGCAAATAGTAAGTGTACAAAGAGGGGTCTACACATGCAGAAAGGCCAACAGCCTAGAGCTCACTGCTCAAACACAAATGGGAGTCACACTGACTACAATAAGATGGTTAAATCCAATGAGAATGTACTGCACAAAATAACATCTTCATATGCTGGATTCAGTACTGGTGTAATGCTGATATGCTTCTACAAAAACCTAACTTCACCTTCAAATGATGTCTTCGTGTATATCTCTACTTGATCTCACATATATCCTTCCTTAAATCTTTTTCGCATTCCACATTTGATCTTACAAATAAGATCTTACATTTATACCATACCCTAAGACCAATATTAGTAGGTCGGCTGTACAAGATATTACAATAAAACATTTTACAAATAATACAATATCCGATGCAATAACTGATTGAACATGTTGGCTTAATGCTTTTATAACAATAATAAATCATCTCCATAGCGTGCCATGCTGATCTGGAAAAGATAAACCTGCCAGTGTAACCCTAGATAACCTGGACCTATTTGTCGGTAAAAGCAAATATGCAAATAAGAATATACCAATGATTTTACTTCAAGGAAAAGTGTCCACATGATGTCTTCGACATTACCAAGTGTCTTCCATGTCATTGCAGGTACCGGTGAACATTATATCATGTCAGTTAACCATATACCGGTGATTGTTTGAACAGTTTATTGATTGTCGGTGAATGTTGCTGGATCTCCAAAGTAGGTGTATTTAGTAGGTGTTGACATCAATGACAAAACCATACCAAAATACCAACAATCTCCCCCTTTGTCATTGATGGCAACACAAGATGGAAAAACCATCAAAGTGCCAAAATAGAAATGCCAAGTACAAAAACCAATTCTCCCCCTGGGAGTAATATGTGTTTATACAAAGATTTATTTACAATACCAATCTCTCCTCAAAAAGATAATGCATTTTTCCATATATTTTTCCTTAATGTTTTTCCATATATCTCTCCCCCTTTGACATCAAATGCCAAAGTCACAAAAAAGGTCAAGTTCATACAAAATACCAACCAATTCAATATACCAACTACTCCCCCTAAGAGGTAGCTTCCTCATCAAATACCAGAATAAAAGATTTGTCCATTTAATTTTGTCGGTTGATGACAATCATCAACTTTCTAAGTCTCTACCGATGGAGGTAAGACTCTGAGCTGATCTTTGAGATACTCAAAAGTTTCCTTAGGCAAAGGTTTTGTAAAAATATCTGCAAGTTGTTCTTTAGTATTCACATAAACCAGTTTTATTTCCTTTTCTTCAACTTTTTCCCTTAGAAAATTCAGTTTGATAGAAACATGTTTTGTTTTAGAATGTAATACTGGATTCTTAGATATATCAATTGCTGCAGTGTTATCACAATATATAGTAATAGGTTCCTTGCATTTTACCTTTATGTCTTTCAACATTTGCTTAAGCCAAAGTACCTGTGTACAGTTTGTTGTTGTTGTAACATATTCTGATTCTGCTGTTGATAAAGATGTACAACTCTGTTTCTTACTTAACCAAGAAACTAATCTCTTTCCAAGAAAGAATGCTCCTCTAGTGGTGCTCTTTCTATCATCCACATCTCCTGCCCAATTTGCATCTGTGTATGCATATAGATCAAAATTTTCATCTTTAGGATACCATAATCCAAGATTTGTTATGCCTTGTAAGTACCAGAAAATCCTTTTTACTACTAATTCATGATTTTCCTTGGGATTACTCTGAAATCTAGAAACTATACATACTGCATTCATAATATCAGGTCTGGTTTGTGTCAAATACAGTAAACCTCCTATCATAGATTTGTATCTAGTTGGATTAACAGGTGTAGATTCATCCCTTTGAGATAATTTGTCATTTGTAGTCATAGGTGTGCTTACTGGTTTAGAGTTCTCCATCCCAAATTTCTTGAGTAGTTCTTTCAAGTACTTAGATTGACTCAAAAATATGCCTTTATCAGTCTGTAAAATCTGCAATCCTAAAAAGAATTTTATTTCTCCAATCATAGACATTTCAAATTCATGCTGCATTTTAAGAGAAAATTCTTTGCATAATCCATTTTCTCCTCCAAATATTATATCATCAACAAATACTTCCATAATCAAAATGTCATCATTAGTTACTTTGTAATATAAATTGCTATCTGCATTTCCTTTAGTAAAACCAATTTTTAAAAGATACTTATCCAATCTTGCATACCAGGCTCTTGGAGCTTGTTTTAGTCCATACAGAGCTTTTCTTAATCTGCAAACCATATCATTGTTATCTGTCAAAGAAAATCCATCAGGTTGTTCAATATAGACTTCCTCTTCAAGATCTCCATTCAAAAATGCACATTTAATATCCATTTGATAAACTTTGTAATCCTTGTGAGCTGCAAAGGCCAAGAATAATCTAACTGCCTCAATTCTAGCTACCGGTGCAAAGGTTTCATTGTAATCAACTTCTTCTTCTGGAGAATATCCCTTACACACTAGTCTTTCTTTATTCCTGACAAACTTACCATCTTCATTGAGTTTGTTTCTAAATACCCATTTGGTTCCAATTACATTTTTATTTTCAAGCTGGAGAACTAATGTCCAAGTATTATTTTTCTCAATTTGTCCTAATTCTTCTTCCATAGCTTTAATCCAAAATTTATCTTCACATGCCTCATTGATAGATAATGGTTCAATTTGAGAAATAAGACATACTTCTTCATTTTCCAATCTTCCTCTTGTCATGACTTCTTTAAATTTGCTTCCAATTATCTGATCTTCAGAATGATTCAGTCTTACATACTGGGGTGTCTTAGTCTATTGTTGTTCTTCAATTACTATGGTATCCTCTGATGATACCAGAGTAACTGGATCATCATTCTGTACTAGTGGATTTACTGTTGGTTCATTTGTCATAATTTCTGTTACCGGTTCAGAGTCTATATACCTTGAAGTTCCTCTGAATTGTTCATCAATCTTTACATTTGTACTCTCAACAATTTTTTGTAATCTTTTATTAAAGCATCTATAAGCTTTACTCTTAGATGAATAACCAAGAAATATTCCTTCATCACTTCTAGGATCAAACTTGCTAGTATACTCATCTCTTCTAATATAACATTTACTTCCAAAAATTCTGAAATACTTAAGAGTAGGAGTATTACCAAACCATAGTTCATGAGGGGTTTTACTGGTTTCACCTTTGATGTGAACTTTGTTGAATGTATATACAGCAGTGCTTACTGCCTCTCTCTAGTACACATGTGGTAGATTTGCTTCTGATAACATACTTCTTGCTGCATCCAAAATAGTTCTATTTTTCCTTTCAACAACTCCATTCTGTTGTGGTGTCTGAGGTGCTGATAACTGTCTTTTGATTCCATTTACTTCACAGAATGTATTAAAATCTCTAGATGTGAATTCTCCTCCTTGATCTGATCTTAAACATTTAATTTTCTTACCGGTTTCATTTTCAACCATTGCTTTGAATAGTTTGAACTTCCCAAGTGCTTCTGATTTTTCCCTGAGAAAAGTAACCTAACACATTCTAGAATAATCATCAATAATTAGCATGAAATATCTATCACCTTGTAAGCTTTTAGTTCTAGCCGGACCACATAAATTAGTGTGAATTAAATCAAGAGCGTTATTGGATTTTTCTGGAATACTTTTGAAACTAGTTCTAACTTGTTTTCCAAATTGACATTCCTTGCAAATTGTATTCTGAGATTTCATAATTTTAGGTAGATCTCTAACTGCCTTAGAAGTACTGATTTTTACCATGGAATCAAAATTTACATGACATAGTCTTTTATGCCATAGCCAACTTTCATCTATATGTGCAATTAAGCATGCCTTTTCACTGTTATTCAAATGAAAGATATTACCTTTAGTCTGATTACCGGTTGCAATTTCCAAACCAGTTCTATTCATGATTTTGCATTTTCCATTTTTAAATTGTAACTGAAAACCTTTCTCAACTAATTGACCCACACTTAAAAGATTATGTTTTAATCCTTCAACATAGTAAACATTGTCAGTGTTATGTTTACCATCAAGAGATATTGAACCCTTACCTTTGATTGAACAGGCTTTGTCATCTCTGAATCTTTCTAAACCTCCATTGTATTCTTGAAAGTTCAAGAATTTGCCTTTGTCTCCAGTCATGTGATGTGAGCATCCTGAGTCAATAATCCATTCATCCTTTGATTCAACTTTAGCTGCTAGGGCTTGTTCTACCGGTTGAGCAATAGGTACTGGTTGATCTTCTATTATAGCAACAAAGACCCATCCGTTGTCTGTTGGATCCTCATCAGAATCATCAGTCACACCTTCATCAGCAATGTAACAAGATTTATCTTTGTTTTTCTTAAATCTGTATCTCTGATATTCAGGATTAGGTTTGTATGTCCTTCTAGCTTCTTCTCTTAGTCTAGCATGTCTATCAGGGCATCTTGAAGCCATATGATCAATCTTATTGCAGTTGAAACATTTAAAGGGTGCTTTACCTTCATACTTACTTCCAATTGGACCTTTTGGCATTTTTCTTGCAAATAGTGCTTCAAGTTCTTCAAGCTCTTCATTCTCCTTCTTGGTTTCTTCAAGTTGTTTTGCATAAAAGGCTCTCCAGTCTGATTTGTCAAAAGATGGAGCAAATGATGTTGATGCTTTGAAGGCCAAATCAGTTTTTGTAGTAGCAACAGGACCAAATTCCTCAATTTCAAAAGCTGAAAGTTTTCCAATCAATGTATCCCTAGTTACTGATGTATTAGGCATTGTTCTCAACTCATTAATAGTAGTAACCTTCATTTTATATGCCGGTGGTAAACCTCTTAAGATTTTGAAACAATCTCATCTTCACTCAAGGTTCCTCCACAACATTTGATACCTAAAACAATTTCATTTACTCTTTCCATAAAAGTAGAAATTCTTTCATCTTCTTCCATTTTCAGATGTTCATACCTAACTCGGAAGCTTTCAAGTTTTGCAATTTTGACTGTGGAATCCCCTTCATTCAGTGTTTCCAAATGATCCCAAATAGCTTTTGTAGTAGATCTATCTGATAATGCACTCAAAAGTGCTTCTCTTGCTTTGCAATCATTTTCTTCATCTTTAGCTAAAGTAATAGGAGCAGGTTGACTAGCTACAACAGCAGTATAACTATTCTTAGTAACTTCCCAGATGTCTTTACCAATGCAATTCAGATGTGTCTCCATTCTGATTTTTCATATTCCATAGTTGGTTCCATCAAGTTTAGGACTATCCTTTCTGAAATAATTAGTAGACATTAGATCTCCTCAAGTTGTTAAACTTCTGTAAAAAAAGAGGACTAGGCTCTGATACCAATTGTAGGTCCCGGGGACAACTGAGAGGGGGGGGGGGGGGGGGGGTGAATCGATTGTCTAATAAATTCAAACCAAAATATTATTAACCAACTTAAAGCTTAATATCGGTAAGACAGTTAAATGTGCCGGTAAATAGTGTTAACAGGAAATGCTGTACCGGTAAGAATTAATGCATGAAACATAAGCACAAAGTCAACCACAACACATGACACAAATATTTGTACATGGAAACCCTGTAAGGGGAAAAACCACAGTGGGAAACCTTACCCACAATTAGATGATACTACTGCAAATAGTAAGTGTACAAAGAGGGGTCTACACATGCAGAAAGGCCAACAGCCTAGAGCTCACTGCTCAAACACAAATGGGAGTCACAATAACTACAGTTGGATGGTTAAATCCAATGAGAATGTACTACACAAAATAACATCTTCATATGCTGGATTCAGTACTGGTGTAATGCTGATATGCTTCTACAAAAACCTAACTTCACCTTCAAATGATGTCTTCATGTATATCTTTGCTTGATCTCACATATATCCTTCCTTAAATCTTTTTTGCATTCCACATTTGATCTTACAAATAAGATCTTACATTTATACCATACCCTAAGACCAATTTTAGTAGGTCGTCTCTACAAGATATTACAAGAAAACATTTTACAAATAATACAATATCCGATGCAATAACCGATTGAACATGTCGGCTTAATGCTTTTATAACAATAATAAATCATCTCTATAGCATGCCATGCTGATTTGGAAAAGATAAACCTACCAGTGTAACCCTAGATAACCTGGACCTATTTGTCGGTAAAAGCAAATATGCAAATAAGAATATACCAATGATATTACTTCAAGGAAAAGTGTCCACATGATGTCTTCGACATTACCAAGTTGCTTCCATGTCATTGCAAGTACCGGTGAACATTATATCTTGTCGATTAACCATATACCGGTGATTGTTTGAATAGTTTACTGATTGCCAGTGAATGTTGCTGGATCTCCAAAGTAGGTGTATTTAGCAGGTGTTGACATCAATGACAAAACCATACCAAAATACCAACAGGTAGTAGTCAAGTGGATTCTTAGATATCTGAAGGGAACAGTTGACTATGGATTATGGTATCCATACAATAATGATTTCAACCTGAAAGTGTTCACAGATGCTGATTGGGCTGGTAATGTAGATGACTGGAAGAGCACAACCAGTGGTGCATTCTTCCTTGGTGATAGATTGGTCTCATGGATGAGTAAAAAGTAGAGTTATATCTCTCAGTCTACAGCAGAAGTGGGGTATGTTGCAGCTTTTATGAACTGCACCCAAACCATTTGGATGAAGCATGTATTAAATGGTTTCAAAGTTCCTGTATCTGAACCGATAAGCATATTTTGTGACAATACAAGTGCAATTAACATTTCCAAGAATCCAATTTTGCATGCTAGAACCAATCACTTTGAGCTCAAGTATCATTTCTTGAGGGAGAAGGTTCAGAACAAGGATGTTGTGTTGGAACATGTTTCCAGTAAGGAGCAGTTAGCAGACATATTCACCAAGCCTCTACCAAAGGCTATATTTACCTATTTGAGAGGTGAATTAGGGGTGTTGCCCCTTCAAGAGGTGAACTGAAAGTATGTGCTCCACATCAGTCAGGTATTGCAGTGTCCAATATTTTTCAGGATTGATGTGTTGAAGGATGCTACTCCTCAGGGGGAGCAGCATAGTGGAACATGAAAACTTGTGCCTCCACTTTGGCATTGTTGTCAAAGGGGGAGAAGATGTGAAGCAGATAAGATATCTGCAGCAACAGATGTGATGCTAGGTAATATCTTTGTATATTGACATCAATGCCAAAGGGGGAGATTGCTGGCATTTGTGCAGAGTATGTTGACATGATGATATTATGTTGTCATTGTTAGCAAATGCAAACTCCAATGAGATATTGTAGGTGATTGAAGGTTTTTTCATTGATGGAAAGCTTACAATCCTATGACACCGGCAAGACAATTTACCAGTACCGACAAAGACAAACTCTACACTGGCACAGAGACCACCAACAGTAAAAGGAAGCATACCGGCATAGAAGTCGACGGGAATTTTGTCTGTAATATATTTTGTTAATTATTGTAAAATCATTATAAGCCGACTTGGCAAGTTGTAAAATGACTCATATATATAAGAGATCATTGTAGAACATTTTGAAAAAGATGGAAGGAAATATATAGGCGAAATAAGGCAGACCTATTATGCGAATTATAGGTTAAGGGTTTATGTATGAAGTAGAGCTATAAACCGGTACTGGATCTGGCATAGTAGATGCTATTTTGAAGCAGTACAAGACATTGGATTTATATAATCCATTTTTTAATTGAGTAGTGAGCTCGAGGCACTTGGCCTTCTTGCATGTACAGACCCCTCTTGTAGCAGTAATATTCTCTTATTGGCCAGTAAGTGAATATTGTGGGTCACAAATCCCATCGAGGTTTTTCCCACACCGGGTTTCCTCGTTAAACTATTGTGTTATGGTGTGTTTTTCAT
This sequence comes from Cryptomeria japonica, assembly GCF_030272615.1. Taxonomy (NCBI): domain Eukaryota; kingdom Viridiplantae; phylum Streptophyta; class Pinopsida; order Cupressales; family Cupressaceae; genus Cryptomeria; species Cryptomeria japonica. The sequence continues at coordinate 684,412,611 of NC_081405.1, read as the reverse complement.
GTGGTTGTTATTATCTCTGTTTATTGCATTATTTCTTGTGTACCAGTATACAACATTGATATGCTTTACATGTTTTAAGTTAAGAAAATCTCTTAACTGGTCAAATACTGATTCACCCCCCCTCTCAATATCTGTGGGAATCCTAACAGTCATTGATGTCAATATACAGGAGAGTGAACCGGCAATATGTTGAAAAGTGAACCAGTATATGTGCAAAGGAGTGTATAGGTATATTGAAGCTAAGCAGCTGGCAAAGAGAACCGGTATAGCGGTATAAAACTGATATATGAGCAATAGGTGAAGCGGTATGTTTGTCCAAGTGAACGTGTATGATGGAATGTGAACCAACATATGGAATGTTTACTAGTAAGGCTTAATATGGTATGACTACCAGTTGGTAGTCTTAGCTTAAGGGTTTCCAGTTGAAGTGTTCCAAGCCTGTGTGATTCAACTATTGACATTGTGTGATGAGCTAGCATTATAATCAAGATCAGATCATGTTGCCATGTTAGCCTTGTATGTGTGAAGGATCTTGCATGAAGGAGATTGATCCTATCTGCCTTGGGAATGTGTGAAGTCCCTGTAGATGGTGGAGAATGCGTGATGGGTTATCGCCTCCATGAAACGGTGAAAAACAAACAATGGAGAACATCTTGAGATCTGTTCAAGACAGTTGTATTCAAATGCAAAGTGTTCAATGGCCAAGATTGAACCGCCTAAACTGCTTAACCTAAATGTTTAGGATTTAGGGTTTATGCTACCGACCTGCTTGTTTCCTATAAGGTCAATTTTGTGTTTCATACTGAGATTGTTGGCAAATTGTGTGTGTGTATCTAAGTGCAGAGATATGTGATTCTTGCTAGACCAGATGAGATAAGAGGATTGATTCCTGCATAGTGTGTGTGCAGAAGGAAGGAACTTAAGCGGATCTGCATTAGGCATTGAGAGCTATTATTAGATAATTGTAATACCTGTTGATCTTTAACCACTTCAACAGTTGGAAAATCCCTTAACCGGGTAGCTTTAACCAGCTTGCTGTAAATCCTTTAACAGGGTGACTCAAACTCATTGAGTTCTTGAAATCCTCTAACAAGGTAACCTCTAACAGGGTTTAACCCTTAACCGGGTGATCTCTAACAGGATCGGTTCCTAGCAGAACCTGTTGTAATGGTATTTAACCGAACTAGGATCCTAATAGAGTGGACTTCTAAAGAGTTCAAAAGAAGCTTGTGGGTATTCATCCCCACTGTGGTTTTTCCTAGTTGGGTTTGCACATGAAAAATCTGTGTGTCATGTTTAGTATTTTTCATGTGATGATTTAAGTGATTTGTGTCTGAAGGTAAATCATGTTGAGCTAGCTGTTATTATATTTCTGATGATAGATTATCTATTCATGCATAAGGGTGAGATGGAAGTGTAGTATTAAGTTAAGTGGAAAGATAAGTGATTAACTAGTTAATGCTTGTCACAGTCATTTTTAGCTTTACCAGTTGCACTCTGTTTCAAACCGGTGTTACTGTCTGTCAAACATTTGCAGTGTTTGCAGTCAAACCGGTTCAACAAAATTTTTGTGACTGTACTGATTCACCCCCCCCCTCTTAGTACCGGTTTGGTACTTATTGTTCATCATTGAGTCATCGGTTTCTACATAACTAGTGCTCCTATGCCACCTCTTGATGCATCACACTCTAGAACAAAGGGCCGCGAGAAGTCTAGAAGAGCTAGGACAAGACATGTGCTCATAACCTGCTTGAGCCTATCAAATACACTTTGTGCCTCATCTATCTAGCTAAAGAACCCTTCTATGTAAGATCTATCAAAGGGGTTACTAGTTGTGAATATCCCTTCACAAACCTCCTATAATATGCATATAATCCTAGGAAACCATGCAACTCTGAAACATTCCTAGGTGGCAGCCAATCTCACATTTCCTGTATCTTCTCTTGGTGAACCTTCACTCCATGTGCACAAATCACATGTACCAAGTATAGTATCTCTGTAAGTCCAAATTCACATTTGGACATCTTGGGAAATAGAGATTGAGCCTCCATAATACCAAGAACCTCATCCAAATGCCCCATGTGCTCCTCCTTGGTTCTCCTATATATCAGAATTCCATCGAAGAATACAAGCACAAATTTACGCAATTTCTTATTGAACACATGATTCATGCATGATTGAAACATAGAAGTTGCATTAGTGAGACCAAATGGAATCACTAAAAACTCACAGTGTCCATAGTGGCATCTAAATATAGTCTTATGGATGTCCTCCTCACGAATAAGGATCCAATGATATCTCGATCGAATATCAATCTTCAAAAAATACATTGCCCCATGGAGATCATCTAGTAACTTATCTATGCATGGAATCACATGCCTGTTCTTAATTCTTTTCTTATTGAGTGCATGGTATTCAATGCGCATGCACATAGTTCCATCCTTGTTCTTTACTAACACCATAGAAGAAGTGGAGGGGCTAGATCTAGGCCCAATGAATCTCATGTCCAATAACTCTAAGATGGTCTTCTCTATCCCATCCTTAAATTCCTTAGGATAATGACAAGGGATAGTAATCATAGGTTTGGTGCCCTCCTCTAGCACTATCGCATGCTGAAACCCATAGTCATGAGGTCTACTAGAAGGAAGGTCTCCAAACACTATTTTGTGCATGTCAAACACTGTCTAAGTATCTACATGCAATGTTCGTCTATCATTTGAGGAAGGTGACTTGGATGAGATGAAACACCAAGTCACCCAAGTAATATTCCCATGCCTAAAAATAGAGTACATCCTATGTGCTGAAACTACAATAGGTCCACCATCAAAGAGAGCCTTTATCACAACCTTCTTGCCATCTGCTATGAACTCCAACTCTATCTACCTAAAATTCTGAACATATCTGCCAAGTGATTGAAGCCACTATATTCCAAGCACTTTGTCAATCTCACCAAGACCCACAACATAGAATTCATCAATCAAAGTGTAATCACCCATCTGAATACAGAGATGTGGGACCCTCCTAGTGCAACACATAGAAAACCCATCTACAACAGTCACACTAAAACCCAAAAAATCCTCTACTTATACCCCACGCTTAGCAATCAAACTCTTATCAACAAAATTATGCATGACACCACTTTCCATGAGGAAAGTCACATGTTATCCCTCAATCACTCTGTTCAACCAAAAGGGATGGATCCTAGGAACTCCCGAAAGTGTGGCAATAGTGACCTTGGACGTATCCAAAGTCTCATCATCTCCGAGCTTTATCTGTGGAACTTTCTACTCATCATCACCATTACTATCCTCAGATGTTATATCCTATGCATGCTCATCATCTACATTTGAATAAACCTCTATGAGACGTGATTTGCATTTCCCAAGGTTCCTTACATGAGAAGCAAAGCTTCTTCCTCCTTAACTCATTTTGTGTCTCTTAATCCATCTTATGAGGAGGTGGTGTACCCCTATGTTGTGTAGAAGACCTCTAATTAGGCTTAGAGATTTTGGAAAACTTCCTATCTAAGCAATAGGAAGTGGGTTATGGTGTGGTGTCTAAGTCCAGGGTAATCTGTATAGCCTCATGTATGGTAGTAGGCTTAAGAGCCTTGACTAGTCCCCATAGTCTGTCATGTAATCCCTCCACAAATAACATCACCACACATCTAGCAGGCATCTTAGGAACTATCATTACAATGCGTTAAAACTTATTGTTGTATGTTTTAATTGGCCCATCTATCTCAATAATGCTAGATCCCTGCAATACAACTCCATGTACTTACAATCAAATCTAGAGATCAACAACTCGATAAAATTAGTATAGGAGTGTATAAGTCCATGGTTTTGGGTGCTAACAATTGTAAGCCACACCCTCTAGATGCAACATTGTGAACTATATTGCCTCCTCCTCAGGCATAGGCTTAAATGACAAGTATATATCCAACTTGTGCACCCAAGCACGTGCACTCATCATCCCACTACCATCACAGGTAGACAAAGAGAACTTGTTGGTAGACCTTTGTAAGTCATCTTTCCACTACTAATGGGGACATCTATCATCTTGCCTCATGCTATCTCTGCACTATGAATAATATTGGTGGAGAGGGAATGCCTCTCTCACATGAGTAGGTAGGAAGACCCACTCACTAATGTATTTTACTCCAAATTCCAATGAATGTTTGTTGATCTATCAACAAAAAATTGTCAAATTACTGATGAAAATCCCAAATGATTTTCATCGCTTTTTTGATGAACATAAATACGTCGAACCTTATCGTTGAATAGTGGGACGGACATTGGATGTGATTTTTTGTCGGTAAATAAATGAAAAATTCTTCAAACTTGTGATGAAAATAATCACAAAACAATGTGCAATGTCTCTTTAAAAGCATCAATATTCGGATGATATTGACCAAACATTTCATCGACCTTATGATGAAAAAGCACCAAACATTCGTCAATATTTCAATGATGTGGACCAAACATTTCATTGACATTATGGCAAAATAATCTTGGCTTGTACAACAACTACGTCGGACGCTTTTGTTTTTCGTCGGATGGGGTTCATCCAAATCGTGACGAAACTCGTAGATTTCAAAAAGAAAATTATTTATTTAGATAGAGTAAACTATTCTGACATGTGTATTTTAGAATATGTTATGCCGATACATTTTTATCGGAATCATATACAAGATCGGGACAGGACTAGAAGGCTATCCAAATGATGCGAGTTATCTTGATAAAAGAAAATAAGAGGAAATTTATCAATAAGCATTGAGAAAGCTCGTTGGAATAACTAATGAAGTCGGGATAACACATTAGCATTGATCCAATAGTTGAATTTGTACCAATGGCATACAAATAAAATGATATCTTAATAGTTATTTCGATCATGAACTCCTAACTGAGAAACTGACATTGGGGAAACCTATGGCGATGAAAGAAAATGAAGATAGAGTCCCTATCAATATCTAATAAGATCAGGATAATGAATCACCCATGATCCAATAGTATAACTTATTCTAAAAGAAAGTGTGTAATATGGCATCGATACAACTATTCCTATACCAGACTTAACTAGAATCCCTAGGTGCCTCCAAACCACCAAAGATTGGCTCCAAAAGGAAATGGTTCGCTAGGCCATTGTCTGGTAAGGGATGAGTGATGACCATCTTGAGATTAACAACTTGAGGATGGATCCTGTGCGAGGGTTGGATGGTTTCATTACTTTCTCTAAAGGCATAAGGAATGTTTATTACAACAACATTATCAAACTAAACCATCATGCAATTATAGTTCTTGAATAGATTTATTTTCTTGCTAATTCTATCATGTGCTTGTATTTCAGATGCACAAGATAGTTTTGTAAGACTTTTCTTTGAAACTCAAATTCTATAGTAGAAGTATCAGATATATACAAAAACATGTTATATATTTGACTAACAGATTTAAAATCGTGTTGTTCTTTATAACTATTAATTGTAAGCCACATGTACACCTAATTTTTTGAGGACTAGAAAAATGCTATAATTTTCTTTGGTTGAGTAAACTATGAATGGAAGTAAAATATATGTAATTTGGGACATAAAAATTAAAGATTTCATGTGACAAAAATGATATTAGAATAGTTTACAAGGGGAATTTTTACCGTATCATGTGTGTGCAAAAGTGTTTGTCACTGTTGGTGTAGGTCCTACAGGTTCTGAAGGATGGAAACCCCAAGTTCTTCTATTTCTAGTATGGTTCTCTTACTCTCTTTGATCCAATCAGTAGATTGGTTAAGCCTCTCAGTTGACATAAATAATCCCCCCCTTTGATTTGTTGATGCCTGAATCATAACAGATCAACATACTAATATAATAATTAAAAAATTGAAAGAAAACATTTCTCCATATGTACAAATACTTTCTACTTGTATTCCTTAAAATTGAAAAATAATATGCAAGCAGAAATAAGTAATGTGACAACAGTTAATAGTTAATAGTTAATACCCAAAAAAAGTATTAAATATCATCCACCTAGTGGATTCACATAAAATTCACATTTAAAAGAAAAATTGTAGACTTGACAATTGATAGATGGGCGACATTGATTATTGAAGAAGATAGTACTTGTAGTGTCATAAAATTGCGACCCTAGTAATTTTCAACTACATTAGGGTCCTCACGCACGTGAATTCAAATCCTCTAGCTTGATCGGAGACTGGAGATTGCTCTGTTTGTAGGAACAACTTCTTCCTTGGCCTCTGCATCACCCCGTCCGTACTCTTCCATGGAGAAAGGGGTAGGACAGGGGCATGGTGCTACTATCTTCCTTGGACAAGGGTATGGTGCTCCTGTCCTTGCCCTATTTTGGGGCAGGACCCTTCCTAGGGTTGCATTGTTGGTTGTGCCTCAGATGGGAAACTCCCCCAACGTCGGCTCATGATGAAATTCAAATCCACCAACATGTATTTAAGGGGGCATTCACTCTCTCATTTGAATAAGTTCAATAGGTGGAAGTTGGACAAGATTGGAGTATGTACAAGCGATCAAACATTCAAGAATATTCAAGCATTCTCAATTCTCCTTTCAAGGCTAGGTGTTGCATTCAAGTCAAGGATTCAACCATTGAAGAGGAGATTGATTTCAACATTCAATTCCACATAAGTTTTTCTATCAACATTGCTACTACAACCTCCCTTGAGGTGATTTACAATTTAGTCTTCATTTGCAAATGTGGAAAACCCCTTTTTGTTTCACGGATTTTTCGGAGGACCGTATACATTCCTGCCATGGTCCGAGCAAATTTTCTTCAAATTCACAGGGCAACTTCGTCTTGACATATTACTACTAGACCCAGGTGCACAACTTCATCCCATATTCCGATCTCAAGTTATAATCAATTCTTTGTCACTTTTGCACTACATAATTCAATCAGTTCCTTTCCAAATCAAACAAGAAAGAGGGGATCAACTTAGCATTCCCCATTCATTCATAATTCATTCTACCAATTTTGTGTGGAGAGATTGAATCTAGTGAATTATCCTCTCCTCTTTCTAATGTAATGGTGAAAAGTGCTTGAATGGTAATTCATAGCGAAACTCTCATATCTCTTTGAGGGAAAGGGTAGTTTCCTTCTTGATTTATCATTCACTATTTTCCCACCATTACATTTTGGTGAACCCGACATCTTGCATGCTTTCCTTTGAACAACATTACATATTTTTCATTTACATGTTTCAACTTTCGGCAAACATAGTGGTTAATTCATTCAAAACCGTAGTTTTTAAATTTAAAATTGAACTTGTGATTTGTAAAAATTGCTTGTGGTTATCTTAGATCTGAAAATTGTTTTGTTTGTCAAATTCAATTTTCTCATTGTCTTGTTCAATTTGCAATTAAAATTTACAAAATTAAGAGGTTACTTGTTAAAATCCTAATTTTCAAATATCATCTTGAACTTGTGCAAAAATTGGATTTTCATTTAATTTTTAGATTTCTGATTGTTCTCAGATTTGTCTTCAATCATACGATTCAAATTTTCAATTTCCCCCCTTCTTTCCAAAATTCAAATTTCAAAATTAAGTGGTTAGGTCATCAAACCCTAATTTTTAAAATTAATTGGATTTTGTGTGAATTTCAAATCAATTTCATTTACATTTAGATTTCTAAACATTTCCCAAGGTGTCCCTATCCATTAGGTTTGACCCTTTTTCAAAATTCCAATTAAATTCCTCTTTTTCTTCAAAACCCTAATAGGGTCCTATTTTCACATTTGTGCCTTCATTTTGCCCATATAGAGATCATAAAATTCACCAATTTGTTGGGGTTAGCTTTAAAATCATCGTAATATCCATCCCTGAAAATTTTGAGAAAAGTTGGTCGGACCATGTGCGTTCCTGTCAAGGTCCTCGGATTTTTTCCCGAAATTTTGGGAGACTGTTATGACTGTATTTAATAGCCTAAATTTGGAAGATTGGCTGATTTTATTGATTTTTGATCCCTCTAGAATCAGAAACACTTTCAAAATTCAATATTTCAACTTTCAAGAAATTTTTTAAAATTAAGAGGTTAATTATAGCCTACCCTGATTTTAAAAATTCTGATTTTAAAATTAAGTAGTATTCCCTTGGCCCTAATTTTAAAATTACAATTTCCTTTCATTTTTGGAAATTATGTCATCCTCTTCCCTCAACAAAGTTCAAATTGTGTAATCATTATTTTCTTGAATTTTGCATTACTCAATTTTGTAAGCTTTGTTCTACAATTCAAAATTCAAATTTCCCCTCTAGTGCATGAGTTTTACCACTATTAGTCCTACCTATCCTAACCCCCTTAGATGAAGCATTATAATTAAGGCTTCCCAAGGTTTAATTACCAAGGAGATGGAGCATAATTTGGGTGACTTATTTAATGAGGATCATGGTAATTCTTCCCATCCTAATCATGTGCCTATTCACCCCATTGATGGATCCCATGATGAAGAAGAAGCTTTAACTAGGGTTTCTTTAGATCAACTTTCTACATTGGACAATCAATTTGACAACTTCCAACAATGGATGTCCCAAGAATACCTTAATAGTGAATCTCTTCCATTACTTAAAGGTCTTAAACACATGCTTTAAAGTGATAAGAATGGAATTGATATATTGTGTAGCATTGCACATATTGTGGATTCTAATGTGATGCTTATCAAGAGTTGGGCCGAAACCCTAGGTTACTCACAACCTACATCACAAGTCAATTCTTCTATTCCTTTGACTACTCCTATGACTAGTATTCCTACTTTCACATCTAACATCATGGCTACTTCAACTCAAAATGTCATTCCTATTGTCATACATCATGGGGGAAATCCCTCTTCTTCATTTAATCCTCCATCTTTACCTATGTCTTCCATGAGTGTTCCTATTATTCCTTAACCAATCAGTGTGACACAAGGGGGTAATTCCTTCAACAACTTTAATCCTCCTTTAAGTGTCCCTTTTCCTACCCATTCACCACCAATGCCTACTTATCATAATGTCCCACCACCTTATTCTCAGTCCATGCCTTCTTTCAATAACATCACACCACCTTCTCAATCACCTATTTCTAACATCAATTCTTCCACCGAAATGACAATCAACAATCTTGCTCAAACCATGTCTTCCTTACAACAACAAATTTCTTCCATGAGTCAATCCAAGTTTAGTGTGCCCACCTTTGACGTCGTGAGCCCACTTTCTCTTGATATTGTTAAATCCGTGCTACCTAAACATGTGGAGATCGCTCAATTGGAACTCTATAATGGAAAAGGTGATCCTCTTACACATGTCAAAACATTTCAAACCTTGTGTACTGATTTTGCTTATGATCAACAATTGATTGCAAAATAGTTTACAAGAACACTAAGAGATAAGGCCTTACAATGGTATTGCTCTCTGTCTTCTTATTCTATCACTTCCTTTCAACAATTGGCAAATTCTTTCATCCAACAATTTCAAAATACCATTAGTCCTAAAATCACTTTGACCAATTTAATGCATTGTAAACAAGGTGTTAAATAAAAAGTGATTGATTTCATTGGTAGATATAAGAATTTGTGCGTTCAAATTTCTTTTCATGTGCCTGATAATGATATTCAAAGAATTTTCATTTCTAATTTTGTTGGGTGAATATTTTGTCACCAGCATACTAATGACAAAACATAAAATTCACACAACGCCATGCTAAGAAATTAATCTCTCCTCTCATCAAGGGGAGGTTCCCTATGAAATTTCTCCTCTAATTAACAAGAAGTTAAATTGGTGGGTTGGCATTGGGCATATAACTCTCTTTTTTTGGAGTTTATGTATTCTCCCTTCACCTAGTTACAGTTTCTCTACCTCTTCAGATATTCAAAGAAAAGAACTATTAATCTAATAAACTACACTAAGAGTTACTTTTAAGTAGCACAAAGTCTCCTTTATGGTAACATTGATTCACACTCATCGTTACAAATTAAACAAGTAGAAACTTAGCTTAAAGCTCCAAGTCTTTAAGTGTAAATTTCTAATCAATTAAACTACTAATAACCACATCAATACAAAGCTTACTACAAGTTACTTCCTTTATCAACAGATTTCTCAAGTATGCTAAGAGCACAAAGTCTATTGGCAAGATTTGAGAGCTCTTTAATCATGTAGAAATATCTTAAAGATCAAATACATAAAGATAATATGTATTCAATGGACATAGGAACATAAAATAATATAAACAAATTTATTGATACAACACAAAGTTTGCAATCAACAAAACCATTTTCTTTATTTGTTTGATTGAATTCTCATCACAAAAGCTCAAAGTCTAAATTGGGATAAAAATCTAGCAGAGTTTTGCTAAGCATGAAAAAGATAAAAATATTTACAAAAAGGTCCTCCTTATATAGGAAAAGAAGTTGAGAAAAAGGTGGGCACAGCTGACTTATTCAACCTCACAGTCCCATTTTACTACAACTACTACATAAAGAAAACGTGTAGCTGCATAAAAATTTACATCTATTGGTGCAACTACATGAAGAAAGAGTGCCAAAAGGGGTAACTTCATTCTTGATTCTCTTCTTCATTGGATTTCTAAAAACCTTCAAACTTGGCGAGGATAGCTTTGACCTCTAATTCATTTGGCATCAAGGTAGAACTTGTGATGATTTGAATGCGGGACATTACATCTTGGATCTTCACGTGCTTCTTCTTAACATCCTTTAGCATGGATGTGAGTACTTCAAAGCTGACTTGAATTTCTAACAATTTATCAAATGTATCAAGTGAGAAGTCTTGTCCCATGCACTGCTCCATCAAGGAAAGAAATTCTTGGGTGACGACTTCAGCAGTGACAAGATTTTGATCACCATTATACAAAAAGCAAGGGAGATCACCTACTTTAGCAAAAATAAGGTCAACCTCCTCATCACCTTCTTTCTTTTTGAGATCCAGCTTTGCAATCATTAATTTCATTGTCTCTTGTTTATGAGACAATAATGATAAGATCTGAATATACTTCTCCCTTGTGGGAATTACCTTGTTCTCAACCAGGACATCTATCCTGAAATCCTCCATTTTGCTCCAAAGGGTAGTGCTTTTCACAACTTCCTCAATTTCCTGGGATAAAGAGGTTTTGAGTCTTTGCATCTGACTTTGGATCACTTCATAATCAGACAATAGCTCCACCGTTGAACTCAGAAGATGAGAGCCTTCTGACCTTAGCCGTGAGATCCATTCGTCCATTACTCGGCCCTTAGCTCCTACCTGCTCAATCTTCTTGATAGCTTTAGTATCTATTGATGATCCTATAGGTTCAACCTCTTGAGAAGATTGTGTTACCTTTAAGAGGACATTGGTCAACTTCTCACACTTTTGCTTCAGGATATTTTTCTTATCCCTCTCCTGATCCAGTCTTCTTAACAAAGAATTAAGGGTTGTCTAAGAATCTAATTTCACACTTTCATGTGTCTCCACTCTGAGCTCCACAACCTGCATGGTATAATCTTCTGATCATATGCTGCCTTTGTCCTTATCTAACGATGGCACCATAACTTCAGCATATTTTCTTTTGGAAGTCGGGTCTACTACCACCCGAGATACTGTCTTTAGCTTCTTTGTTCCCTTAGGCTTTGGAGGAACCAAAAGTTCAAAGTCAAATTCATCAGGAGATATTACCTGTTTCTTCCTCTTAGGGGCCACTACTTCCATCCAAGGTGGTAGTTCTGGATTGGATGATGGAGTATTAGCTACTTGCTGACTTGGGGTTGAATATTTTGGAGTAGGTTGACTGGAACTTGGAGAAGTTGCAAGTGTAACGGATGGTGCTGATATTGAAGCATCTAATGGAACATTTGTTGTTGGTACCTCTTCAATTATTGGTGGAAGAGTTGAGGGTGCTGTCAGTGTAAATTTTGCGCTTACCAATGAAGGGATTGTTGTGACGGTGGTAGTAATGGCTGGTAAATCCACTGAAACCTGTTCTGCAATTGCATCTTGCAAAGTTTAGTTAAAATCCATCATGGTAGACTCAAAAGTAGATGAAGGGATATCATCTAAAGTAGAGAAGTTGGTTATTGTAAAAAATTGACCACCAGTCTCTGATTGTGGCATGTCCATACTTAGATCTCCATCTTCATGAATATCTTCATCTTCTTGATTAGAATCAAAGTCAGAATCAATACAGTGAATGACTACTTGTGAAGTGGTTGTCGTATCTACCTCAACTAAATGTGGTACTTCTTCTACCTGTACTTCCTCTTGTTGAGGAATTTCACCTTCTTCGACCTCCTTACCCTTTCCAGCTTCACTGATAGGTGGTTGTTCTGGCTCCTTTTCCACTGCCTCTTGTGATACTGATGATGATTGGCCTTGCTTTGACCCTTTAACTATAAATTTGATTTTAGGCCCTTTACCTTTTGATTGTACCATAGGAGCTGAGGATAGTGCTTGTGAGTTTGCCCTGTTCTTCGTTCTTGTTTCAACTGTCGCTGTCTTGCCCAATGGATCATCACTGTGGTCATCATCTCCTGAACTAGTGGGAAACTGTTTCATCTTGAGATTCTTCTTTAGCAACCAAGCATTGGTGTTTTCTATGATGGGAGAGATCCTTTGAGTAATGGACTTGCTTTCCTTCTTTGACCATTGCAAAAGTGGAAGTGGGGAATCAACAATCTTCTTCTCATAGTAAACAGGATCCACTATGTCATCTATGTCTTCCATAGTCATTGGGATCTTAGCTAGATCTAGATTTTCAATTTGTTCTAGAGTAAGGCGGCTGAAGTCCATCCTCCTTATATCCTCCTCATTCAGACAGTCCACCCAAACATCTTCAAACCTATAGACATGAGTGTATGTCCTTTTGAGCTTGCTTTTTATACCCCAAAAATAAAAATCGGTTCGGGCCTTGAATCTTTTCAGGGTATTCCAATGCATCTCCTCCTCCATATTTTTGGCTTTGGGATTAGTTAGCACGGAATACCTGCTGATTGATTATGGTAATTTCAGCCTAGTCTTGTGTGCTTGTGATTGTTTCTCATGCACACTAATCAGTTGCCTACATAGCTCCATAAGGACAATTTTATCTGAAGGAAACCTTGGAAGAATGAAGGGATCACCTAAGAAGCATCCAATCTGGATATAGGTAAATGTGGGGAATTGAAGGAAGACACACCCAAAGTGGGACACCCTACTGTAAGAAGCCTTTGATATTCTTCTCTTATACAAGCCTTTATCAAAAATGCGCTTCCAAACAGCAAAGAAAGCATCATTAACCCTCCTATAATGATTACCTTGATTTTTGATAGTTAGTTGATCATAGTATTCCCAAACGGGCACTATTCTTCGGTCACCCTTAGTTGACAATCCTAGATATTGCCTCATAGAGGCAGCTACGTAAACCAGGTATGAGGTCATATAAAAATTTAGTGTTACCTTGACCTCTTTCAGTTGGGCACAAAGTGCATCATTGATTTGTTCTCCCCAATAAATTCTTGCAACTCCCTTTCTGATTATATTCATATAGTAAATCATCCAGCTTTGGAAATAATGAGTCTTTTAATCCTCTCACTTTGGATAACATGGTGACCATGTCATTATATTCTTCATTAAAATCATTCCTATGGAAAGACTTAGGCCATCGTGAGGTGAGAGAAGATCTAGCAGTTGAGAGATAAACAATATTGATCACCTTTTGACATTTATCCTCGTGTTTCTCGTAGTACTCTTGAGCACTCTCTTGAGAAATATCAGCCACTTCTTTAGCTAATGAGCCTTTGAAAATACTATTGAAGAATATGTTGTCTAGAGTCATTATGACCTTCTGATCATCATCTTTTACCTATCTTGTGCTTGGATCAAAGTGATCAGCCACTGCTAGTACAAATTCAGGATCATGAGCCGCAACTGGGAAAGATGCATACTTATGCAACTCATATTTGATTAAGCTAGTCAGGTGTGCAGGAGCCTTTTGAACGTGGTCAAGAAAATATTACATGTCAATGTGCCCAATTTTGGTGTCCCTGATCTCCTTAATGTTAAAATCCACTGAACTTTTAGGGTACATATTCAAGTACCTATCATACTTGTATTTCATCTTTTTTGATGATGCCTTACTCGGAGAAGGTTGTCCTTAGGAAGACTCGGGATTGTTGTGGGAGAGCTTTGAAATTCGTGCATAGTGACTGCATTCAACACTGATGATTAGCCATTCATCATTATCAACAATCAATTTTTTCTCAAACGGATCAAAAAATGGGACTCAAAACAGGCCAAGGAGTAAAAACTGCTAAAACAGCAGGTCGGAGAAAAAAGTCCGATTTGCTTCTAAAAACACATTGCACATCTGGGTTTAAAGTCCGATGTGCAATTCCAGGGAAAATGAACAACACATCAGGGTTTAAACTCCGATGTGCAAATTTGGAAAAACAACATGCACATTGGACTTTAAAGTCCATTGTGTAGGTTCAGAAAAAATCAAAGGCATATTGGACTTTAAAGTCCAATGTGCTCTTAACTCAGATGGACAACTGGGTGACATGTCGGGTTTTAAAACCCGACATGCCACCCTACACCTCTCCGCATATCGGATTTTAAAGTCTGATATGTGAAGGTTAATAGGTCGCATATCAGACTTTAAAATCCGATATATGAAGAAAACAAATCTTCAGCTGCACATCGGAGTTTAAACTCCGATATGCAGCTTATGATAGGGGCTTTGGAGGACGATCGGGTTTTGAAGTCCAATTGTTCTCCGAATCAAAGGAGGCAATCGAACTTCAAAATCCGATCGTCCTCCAGAGGGGAAATCTGAAAGCAAACAAGAAAAACAAACAAAAAAGAAAAAGAAAGCAAAAACACATAAACAATAAAAACCTGAAACCAAAACCATACCTCTTCTGTTATGATGCTTGAAAAATTCAAAATTGGAGTGATCCGATCAAGCCACAAAGAAGAGAAATCTGAGTTGCAATGGGGGAAAATGAAGGGGTGCACGAAGGAGAAAATAAGTCACAACAAAAAATAAAACATGGAAAAATTAACTTAAAAAGAAATTTAAACAAACCCTAGAAAATAATTAATGCGCCATTAATTACAACCCACAGTTGCATGTCGGGTTTTAAAGTCCAACATGTAAGCCAGGGACACTTGCATGTCGGACTTTAAAGTCTGACATGCAACTGAGAACAAACTACATGCAGTTCAAACTTTAAAGTCCGAACTACATACAAAGGCAGCATGTAGTTCGGGTTTTAAAACCCGATCTGCAGTCTAAAACAAACCGCAGTTCGGGTTTTAAAACCTGAACTGCAGTCAAAAACCATATGCGGTTCGGACTTTAAAGTTTGAACTACAGATAACAACAAAACACAAATACACTTCAAACTTTAAAGTCCGAAGTGTGCTTATTAACAAAGAACCCTACAGTTCGGACTTTAAAGTCCGAACTGCAGGGTAAACTGCAATCCTGGAAAAACAAGGAAAACAATAAAAATGAAAGACAAAAAGAGAAACGAACTAACCGATCGAGTGGATTAAGCTCTCCTGGAGACCATAAGGTATGAAATGGACTAGTTTCGTAGGGTTGCCTCATGATTTTGGCCATACCGAAATTGAGGACAACAGTTGGCTCTGATTGGGGAATAAGCTGCACCACTTGAAGCTTGTAGAATCCAGAACTCTGAGTGCCTGTATCCATTGGGTTATAGAGTCAGGCGACGAAAAGAAAGAGAAAACACTATACATATTTTACAAAATGTAAAACTTCCTTTACATCGCTCTCTATTGAGTAAAGAGCTTCAAATGTTCTCCGCTATGAGGTAACGAGAATGGGGTACCATCTGCATATGCAAGTAAGTAGCTATGCTCACCACATACTTCATAAATAGTGAAGGGACCTCTCCACAAGGAATCAAACTTTCCATGCAAGCCTTTTGGTTCCCTCCTCTTGTCCCATAACAAGACTTGATCACCAACTAAGAAGTCATGGGAAGTTGTTTTCCTGTCAAACAATGCCTTCACTTGGATTTGGTGTGCAACAATCCTATCTACCACTTCAGTCCTTGTTTCTTCTAACTAAGAAAGAAATATAATTCACTTATCTAGTGAATCTTGATATGTGTTGTCTTCGATGGCCTTAGCAAGCTTTAGTGCTGGAAATTCCATAGTGATCAAAATCTCGGCATTCAACCCATACAAAAGTTGAAAAGGTGACATGTTGATTACTCTTTTTGGAGTTATACGATCCGCCCATAGCACATCATAAAGAGCTTTATGCCAAAACCATTGTTTCTCATCAACAAGTTTCCTCATGATAGTGACCAAGTTCTTGTTGCTTGACTTAGCCTGACCATTTCCTTGTGGATAATAGTCAGATGAGTGAGAAAGAATAATACTATGATCAAAGCAAAAATCAATTATCTCATAAGACAAAAAACATGAAGCATTATCAGCTACAATCTTATGAGGAACACCAAACCTTGAGATGATGTTCTCCTTTAGAAACTGACAAACCACCGCTAAGGTAGATTGCTTAGTTGGAATTGCTTCCACCCACTTGGTGAAGTAATTTCGTTGCTGTGAGGATGTATATGTGACCTGCGCTTGATGTTGGATTGACAAGTCCAATGAAGTCCAATCCCCACTGTTTGAAAGGATCTTCAATTATTACTGGCTTTAGTGGAAGTGCAGCTAGTTTAGGCTTGCCAACAAATTGCTAACATTGCTCACACTTGTGAACCCAACTATATGTATCTTTAAATAATGTTGGCCAGTAATACCTAGCACGCAAGATTTTGTGTGCAGTAAAAGGGGTAGAAAAATGTCCTCCACAAGCAAGATCATGAAAAGATTGAAGTAATCTTACTTGTTGTTGTTTGTCTACGTAGCGCAGGAAATTGCCATCCAGACCCTTCTTGTACAAACCATTATCCCATAGGACAAAATTCACTACTTTGAGCTTTAAGGTTCGCTTTTCTTTCCTTGACACATGTGCAGGACAATCTCCATATGTCAAGAGATACGCCAAGTCAGAATACCACTCGTCAGTAGTACTAATGAATATAACATGAGGAAGATCTTGATAAATACCTTCTTTTTCAAGTACCACTTCATCTATTGATTTATTGTCAGCTATCAACTGACATAGACCTTTCCCATGAACTAGCTTAGTGGGCTTGATCTCCATATCATATTCTTGAATCTTGGCAACCCAGTTGCCCCTTTTAGTCCCTAACTCTTGTTGTGTCAGAATAGACTTGACAACAGCATCAGGAACAAGAGCAATGACATGTGAATTCAGAATATAGAACCTGAAATGTTTAACTACTTTCACCACGGCAAAAGCATGCTTCTCCATTTCTGAGTATTTCAACTCATGAGCTTTCAACAGATAACTCATGAACGCGATAGGTGATTCCACACCTTCACTATTTCTTTGCATTAGTATAGCTGAACAAGTATGATCTGACACATAGCTATACATAATGAACTCCTTAGTATAATCTGGGCATACTAAGACTGGAGCATTTGCCATGGCTTCTTTGATCTGATGGAAAGCTTGCTTTCCTTCTGGAGCCCATTTGAAGAGAGAATTACCCTTCATCATATTGATGAGTTTGTTCGGCAAAATCGGGAATGAATCTTCAGAGGAAATTAACTTTTCCGAAGAAAGAATGAACGGTAGTCTTATTGGTCGGCAATGAAAGGTCACGGATTGCTCTTACCCTTGCCACATCAATTTTAATACCTTCCTTCGAAACAATATGCCCAAGCAATTTACCTTCAGTGACCCCAAAAATAGACTTCTTGGGATTGAGAGAGATTCCATGTTGGCGGCATTTTTCTAAGACTTGTTGTAGATGGGAAAAATGGTCTTGATGTTCCTTAGAATAAATTGTCAAATCATCTAAATAGACAACAATGAACTTACCAAGAAAACTTCAGAAAGCCAAATCCATTGCACGTTGGAAAGTTTCTCCCACATTTATTAACCCAAAAGGCATCCTGCGATATGCAAAGGTACCCCAAGGCTTGGTAAATGCAGTCTTGTGCTGATCTTGTTCCAACACTTCTACCTGATTATAACCTGAAAATCCATCCAACATGGACATCATCTCTGCTCCACTAACAGCTTGTAGGACATGGTCCATGATAGGCAGAGGATAATTATCCTTCAAGGACGCCTGATTCAAGTTTCAAAAATCTACACATATCCAAATTTTACCATTCTTCTTACATACAGGTACAATGTTAGCAATCTAAGAAGAATGGTGGATGGGGAAGATTATCCTTGCTTTCAACATCTTTTGTACTTTAGCAAAGATAGTGTCAGAGATTTTTGGGTTATATTTCCTTTGCTTCTATCGGAAAGGCATAATACCTGGTTTCAATGGAATGTCATGGTAGAGTTCTTCGGGACGAAAAGACTTTAGATCTTCATAGGAGTATGCTAAGACGTCAACATACTACTACAATAATGCAACAAATTTCTGTCTTTCTCCTTGTGAGCAACATTTTCCAATGTTGATCATTTTGGTATTGTCCTCAATCCCAATGTTTATTTGTTCATATTCCATTGACCCTGTAGTTGATCTTTGTTGCTTCTTAACATAGCGATCATGCTTGTCAAAAAGCCTTTCTAGCAAAACTAGACCCTTGGGGATCTTGTTTCCTTTTAATTACAGAATTTTTTCTCCTGTTTCTGCGTCAACACTTTCAATTGCATCCTTTGAAGGGCAGTGACTACCTTCAAAGTACAGATCATGAAAATTATTAGAAGTTTGTAAGAAATTTATTACATGATCATCATCATTAAGCACCTGCCAATGATTAGAGTTGTCAAGAATGCTTGGCCGGAAAACTAATTCAACAACATAAGTTGATTCTAAAAAATATTTGTGAGGAATCAAAGATGTTGATACTGCTAATGAGTCAGCCCTATCATTGAATTCATGGGAAACCACAGATATATCAAAAGCATCAAATTTTTCTATTAGATCCCAGACAAGATTCTGGTGATGTCGTAGCCTTTCACTCCTTGTTTGATATATGTTTCTGATCTGACAGACTATTAACTCAGCACCCCCTTGAGCATTCAAGTTCTTGATTCCCTTCTGCTGAGAAAAATTCATTCCCAGAAGAAGAGACTCATACTCAGCGGTGTTGTTTGTGTTATTGAATTGTAATTTGAAGGAGAAAGGGAAAAGATTACCCTTGGGAGAGATCAAAATGATACCAGCTCCTAATCCCATGGAAGAACAACTACCATCAAACTCCAGTGTCCAAACATCATCTAGACTACCAATGCTGATGGTATCAAAATCGAGAATTTCTTGTTGTGAAGTTGAAGCTCCTTCTGATTCAATAACACTACTTTCACAACTACTTTCACAATTAACTGGGAAATAATTGAGTGAAGTATCAACTTCACTCTCAGGAGTCATCTTTAGACCATCATTAGCATGCATGAAATAATTACCCATGTCTGATGATTCGAAAAGAATCTGGGCCTGCTGATCATCAGGTTTGACAACGGTATATTTTGATTCTTTTTCTGGAAGTAACCTTTGGACAACTCCTTTAATTGGGATATGAGCCTCAGTCATATCCATGTTTAACTCACCCCCAACATCTCTACACAAATTCCTTCCCAACAATATCCCATAGGAAGTTGGTACGTTAGCTACTAGTACTGTCATCTTGATTTTCTTTTCTGGGAATGAAGCAAAGGCAAACTGTGCATCTTTGATTTGACCAATCAAAGGAACTTGTTTGTTATCCATAGAGAAACACCTTCCAAATTTTTTGGTCAAAGTTAAACCAAGGGAATTGGCAACTTTTGATGGCTTAACATTATCAGATGCCCCAGAATCAATTACGCAGTTGCTAAGCTTGTAACCATTTATTAACAAAGAGATGTAAAATGGTTCTATCTTCTCAATAGGAGAAGGGGAAGATACTAGATTGTTTTGAAGCAAGTTTGATTTTGGAAGATTTCTAGGGGTAATATCTTTTTCTTTAACAAATTTGACCAAACAGTCAAATTGATCGGGGTTAGATCTCAAAAATTCTACCTTAGACATTTGTATCTTGGTTTTTCTATCATGATCTATAATATCAAATGACTGAAAAGAATTCATTAAAGATGAACTTGCGTTCTCATTTTGAGAACTTACAACATGAGGAACACTAGTCTTTGGTGCAGGTGCAGAAGAATTGACAGGTGCAGAAAAATTAATAGCAGTTGAAGGAGTACTTACACTTTTATCTTTCGTGATGTCCTTCGAGATAGAAGTGTCCTTTGGGGGGTTTCGTATAGGAGTCCTGCGCTTAGCAATAGAAACAGACAAACGTTAAGAATCCTGGATCTGAGCAGAATCATCATTTTTCACATTAGCAAGTGGTGGAGCCGCTTGTGTTTGTGAACACGTGAACACTGCAAAGACATCTCCTTCATGTGCATTTGACGCATCAACTTCTTGGTACTACAAAAACCTAATGTTAGAGTCGCCAGCTAAATCTGCATCACCTTCTTGATGCGAATTAGCATCTTCTTCACCAAAAGGAGGAAGATCATTTTGTTTAGCTTCATAGTATCCAGTAGCTGAACTTTGGGGTGGTGCTTCCAATGCAAGCCTCTCTGGAGTAGGAGGTAATTTATTCTGATTACGCATAGCATAATTAGAAGCATTGTTTGGGTAAGTCCTTCTTGGGACATCTCAATAAGAAGCATTTCCTTGTGAGGAAATCTTCTTCTTAAGCGCCAGCAACTCATTTGCTAGCTTTTGTATCATAGGATCAGTGGAACTAGTTGAAAAAAGAGATGCATCGGCAGCTTGATTACTCCTAACCTTGTTAGGATCTCTCCTTATCTTGCCAGCAAGGATAAGATCATCTTCAACCGATATGGCCATTTGTTGAGCTGCAACCAAATCTATAGGATTGTTCCTCTGCAAAAGGAAACTCACCTCTGGCAATTGGGAGTTGATGAAAAAACATTTCAATTTTTCAGCAATAGGTCTTGAAGTAACTGGAATACGATTATGTAACTTGTCGAACTTGGCTACAAACTCACGCATGGGTTCCTGAGGCTCTTTCTTCAATTGAGTTAATTGTGCTAATAAAGCATTATCATCTTTAGCAGACTTGAATCTCACCTCAAACAATGTTCTGAGAGACGCCCAAGAAGTGATACAAGCATTGGGTAGATGATAAAACCAATCAGCAGCAGCTCCATGCAAAGTTTCAATGAACAATCTTACTGAAACATCTTTGTGTTCAACACCAAGAACTCCACAAGTGATGTAGAAGGCAACAATGTGTTCATCTAGATGTTGAGCACCATCTCCAAAAAATTTGGGTAAATTTTTTCGCGTACCTTTGGGTAATTCATGCAAAGGTGCGATCAAGTTCAGAGGACCAAAAGAAGTACCCCAAGGACCAGCAACAGCCATTCTTAATGGATTATAAGGAGGTATTACAAAAAGATTTGCTAATGGAACAACTGCAACTTGCAAACTTGATGCCTCGCTTGGTATGAGAGATCATCGTGCAGATGGAGGAAAAATTCATGTCCGTTGCAAAGGAGAAAACGTCCGTGGAGGTGTCACAAAGGGAAAATTGAATTGCTACAATACTTCAAAGGTAGGATCAACAATTCCTGCTAATCATTGCCCACGAGTGTAACGTCGATCAGCCAGATTATGATTTGAAGAAAAACAACAATGTGCAAATTACAATGAAAATGCACTGCAACCCAAGAGATAAACCGGTTGCACGTCGTTCCCTAGTAGAGTCACCAAAAAATGGTTGGGTGAATATTTTGTCACCAGCGTACTAATGACAAAACATAAAATTCACACAACACTATGCTAAGAAATTAATCTCTCCTCTCATCAAGGGGAGGTTCCCTATGAAATTTCTCCTCTAATTAACAAGAAATTAAATTGGTGGGTTGGCGTTGGGCATATAACTCTCTTTTTTCAGAGTTTATGTATTCTCCCTTCACCTAGTTACAGTTTCTCTACCTCTTCAGATATTCAAAGAAAAGAACTATTAATCTAATAAATTACACTAAGAGTTACTTTTAAGTAGCACAAAGTCTCCTTTATGGTAACACTGATTCACACCGATCGTTACAAATTAAACAAGTAGAAACTTAGCTTAAAGCTCCAAGTCTTTAAGTGTAAATTTCTAATCAATTAAACTACTAATAACCGCAACAATACAAAGCTTACTACAAGTTACTTCCTTTATCAACAGATTTCTCAAGTATGCTAAGAGCACAAAGTCTATTGGCAAGATTTGAGAGCTCTTTAATCATGTAGCAATATCTTAAAGATCAAATACGTAAAGATAATATGTATTCAATGGACATAGGAACATTAAATAATATAAACAAATTTATTGATACAACACAAAGTTTGCAATCAACAAAACCATTTTCTTTATTTGTTTGATTGAATTCTCATCACAAAAGCTCAAAGTCTAAATTGGGATAAAAATCTAGCAGAGTTTTGCTAAGCATGAAAAATATAAAAATATTTACAAAAAGGTCCTCCTTATATAGGAAAAGAAGTTGAGAAAAAGGTGGGCACAGTTGACTTATTCAACCGCACATTCCCATTTTACTACAACTACTACATAAAGAAAACGTGCAGCTGCATGAAGAAAGAGTGCCAAAAGGGGGAACTTCATTCTTGAATCTCTTCTTCATTGGATTTCTGAAAACCTTCAAACTTGGTGAGGATAGCTTTGACCTCTGATTCATTTGTCATCAAGGTAGAACTTGTGATGATTAAACGCGGGACATTACATCTTGGATCTTCACGTGCTTCTTCTTAACATCCTTTAGCATGGATGCGAGTACCTCAAAGCTGACTTGAATTTCTAACAATTTATCAAATGTATCAAGTGAGAAGTCTTGTCCCGTGCACTGGTCCATCAAGTAAAGAAATTATTGGGTGACGACTTCAGCAGTGATGAGATTTTGATCACCATTATACAAATAGCAAGGGAGATCACCTACTTTAGCAAAAATAAGGTCAACCTCCTCATCACCTTCTTTCTTTTCATGATCCAGCTCTGCAATCATTAATTTCATTGTCTTTTGTTTATGAGACAATAATGACAAGATCTGAATACACTTCTCCCTTGTGGGAACTACCTTGTTCTCAACCAGGACATTTATCTTGAAATCCCCCATTTTGCTCCAAAGGGTAGTGCTTTTCACAACTTCCTCAATTTCTTGGGTTAAAGAGGTTGTTGAGTCTTTGCATCCGACTCTGGATCACTTCATAATCAGACAATAGCTCCACCGTTGAACTCAGAAGATGAGAGCCTTCTGACCTTAGCCATGAGATCCATTCATCCATTACTCGGCCCTTAGCTCCTACCTGCTCAATCTTCTTGATAGCTTCAGTATCTATTGATGATCCTATAGGTTCAACCTCTTAAGAAGATTGTGTTACCTTTAAGAGGACGTTGGTCAACTACTCACACTTCTGCTTCAGGATATTTTTCTCATCCCTCTCCTGATCCAGTCTTCTTAACAAAGAATTAAGGGTTGTCTGAGAATCTAATTTCACACTTTCATGTGTCTGCATTCCGAGTTCCACAACCTGCATGGTATAATCTCCTGATCGTATGCTTCCTTTGTCCTTATCTGATGATGGTACCATAACTTTAGCATATTTTCTTTTGGAAGCCGGGGTCTACTACCACCTGAGATACTGTCTTTGGCTTCTTTGTTCCCTTAGGCTTTGGAGGAACCAAAAGTTCAAAGTCAAATTCATCAGGAGATATTACCTGTTTCTTCCTCTTAGGGGCCACTACTTCCATCCAAGGGGGTAGTTCTGGATTGGATGATGGAGTATTAGCTTCTTGCTGACTCAAGGTCGAAGATTTTGGAGTAGGTTGACTGGAACTTGGAGCAGTTGCAAGTGTAACCGATGGTGCTGATATTGAAGCATCTAATGGAACATTTGTTGTTGGTACCTCTTCAATTATTGGTGGAAGAGTTGAGGGTGTCGTTAGTGTAACTTTTGCGCTTACCAATGAAGGGATTGTTGTGATGGTGGTAGTAATGGCTAGTAAATCTATTGAAACTTGTTCTGCAAGTGCATCTTGCAAAGTTTCGTTAAAATCCATCATGGTAGACTCAAAAGTAGATGAAGGGATATCATCTAAAGTAGAGAAGTTGGTTATTGTAAAAAATTGACCAGCACTCTCTGATTGCGGCATGTCCATACTTAGATCTCCATCTTCATGAATATCTTCATCTTCTTGATCAGAATCAGAGTCAGAATCAATAAAGGACTACTTGTGAAGTGGTTGTCGTATCTACCTCAACTAAATGTGGTACTTCTTCTACCTGTACTTCCTCTTGTTGAGGAATTTCACCTTCTTTGACCTCCTTACCCTTTCTAGCTTCACTAATAGGTGGTTGTTCTGGCTCCTTTGCCATTGCCTCCTATGATGCTGATGATGATTCGCCTTGCTTTGACCCTTTAACTGTAAATTTGATTTTAGGCCCTTTACCTTTTGATTGTACCACAGGAGCTGAGGATAGTGCTTGTGAGTCTACCCTATCCTTGGTTCTTGTTTCAACTGTCGCTATCTTGCCCAAAGGACCATCATTGTTGTCATCATCTCCTAAACTAGTGGGAAATTGTTTCATCCTGAGATTCTTCTTTAGCAACCAAGCATTGGTGTTTGCTATGATGGGAGAGATCCTTTGAGTAATGGGCTTGCTTTCCTTCTTTGACCATTGCACAAGTTGAAGTGGGGAATCAACAATCTTCTTCTCATAGTAAACAGGATCCACTATGTCATCTATGTCTTCCATAGTCATTGGGATCTTAGCTAGATCTAGATTTTCAATTTGTTCTAGAGTAAGGCGGCTGAAGTCCATCCTCCTTATATCCTCCTCATTCTGATAGTCTGCCCAAACATCTTCAAACCTATAGACATGAGTGTATGTCCTTTTGAGCTTGCTTTTTAAACCCTGAAAATCAAAATTGGTTCGGGCCTTGAATCTTTTCATGGTATTTCACTGCATCTCCTCCATATTTTTGGCTTTGGGATTAGTTAGCATGAAATACCTACCGATTGATTTTGGGAATTTCAGCCCAGTCTTGTGTGCTTGTGATTATTTCTCATGCACACTAATCAGTTGCCTGCACGGCTCCATAAGGACAATTTTATCTGAAGGAAACCTTGGAAGAATGAAGGGCTCACCTGAGAAGCATCCAATCCGGATATAGGTAAATGTGGGGAATTGAAGGAAGACACACCCAAAGTGGGACACCCTGCTGTAAGCGGCCTTTGATATTCTTCTCTTATACAGGCCTTTATCAAAAATGCACTTCCAAATAGCAAAGAAAGCATCATTAACCCTCCTGTAATGATTACCTTGATTTTTGATAATTAGTTGATCATAGTATCCCCAAATGGGCACTATTCTTCTGTCACCCTTAGTTGACAAGCCTGGATATTGCCTCATAGAGGTAGCTGCGTAAACCAGGCATGAGGTCATATAAAACTTCAGTGTTACCTTGACCTCTTTCAGTTGAGCGCAAAGTGCATAACTGATTTGTTCTCCCCAATCAATTCTTCCAGCTCCCTTTCTGATTATATTCATATAGTAAATTATCCAGCTTTGGAAATAATGAGAGTCTTTTAATCCTCTCACTCTGGATAACATGGTGACCATGTCATTATATTCTTCATTAAAATCACTCCTATGGAAAGACTTAGGCCTGATAAGTTCTGATACTTAATATAAGTATAGATCCAATAGCCAACAAGATGAGAGGGGGGGGTGAATCATACAAGCTTAATCATCCATAAAAACATCAGATTCAACCTTGGTAGCATTGTAGCATCCTAAAATTGTGACACTTGCAATTTCGACTGCATTTGGGTCTTCACGATGGCGATGCAATGTTGAACCTGAATGGAGACCCCGAAACTTGTTCATGACATCAAAAACTGCATTTTTCTGCACCCTGGCCTAATCCTCCTTGCACCCTGCTGTCCCGGGAGGTGGGACCATGGTGCCCAGCACCCTGGTCCTTCAAGACTAGGGCGCCTAGCGCCCTGGTCCTATTTTGGGCCCGCTCTCTTATGGGGCTTCGGGTCTTTAAGTTTGCAAATTGGAAAATAATGTTTCCTGGTCAGCCTAAGGTCGGGAAAATCAGTCTATCAACCCTAATTGACAAGTATATAAACTACATTTCCTCTCCCATTTTAAAAAGGAGGACATATGTGTACAAGACGTGGAAGCGATATTCAAACATTCAAGCATTCAAGCATTCAAGCATTCCTTCAAGCAATTGAGCATTCTAAGTCTCCATTCAAGGCTAAGTGTTGCATTCAAGACAAGGATTCAACCATTGAAGAGGAGATCACATATAACATACAACATACTATATACATTACACCTTTGCATGTAAGAATACAAACATTCTTACAACAAGGTATCAGTACTTGTTTACATTACAAACATTTACATTTACAACATTCTCATTTCTTGGTTAATTCCAAAACTGGGGTTTGACCTAAAGGAAAACCCCTCATCCCTAACCCCCCAATCGTCCTCTCTTTTCTATGTGTAGGTTGCAGGTACGTAGCTATAATTGAAGATCTGGAATCCTTGTGCAGAGACGAACAGATCCCCCTTCGTTTCGCGGATTTTTTGGAGGACCGTGTGCACGTCGGGCGCCATCGTCCCATCAACTTTCGCTCAAATTTGCAGAATAGCACCGTCTTGACATTTTACTACTAATTCCAGGTCCGCAGCTTCATCCCATATCCCTATCTCTGTTTATAAGCGAATCTTTCCTACTTTACATGCATTCCTAGTTCAATCTTTCTATCTACATTCTTTACAAAAGAGGGTATCCTTGATGTCTTAACCCTTGAAACTCATTTAGAATCCAATCTTGCATTGCGTGGGATTGGATCTTGTGGGTTTCAACCCCTCTTTTGAATGTAAAGTCTCCCCTAAGTGAAAACCATCAACCCTAGTGACTCCCCCTTCTCTCTCCTTGGAGTTGAGGAGGGGAGAACGACTAGGGTTCGATTTTTCCACTTTACATTTTGGTGAACCCGACATGAACATCCTCATTCTGATTATTCATTGTTAGATCTGAAAATTTGGCTTTCCTAATTATATTTCCATGTTTGATCTTTTTGCAAATTTTAGAGGCTAATTGCATAAAAACCCTAAAATTTTCTTTTTAAGTAATTAAGCTTGTGAAATGTTTAATTGTTAATGCTTGTTTCAGATCTACCCTTCTATTGCAGATTATCAATTCATATTTGTGCTTTAATTCTGAAAATTAAGTGGTTAAATGTCAAAACCCTAATTTTTAAGACCTTCTTGATTCAACCTTTGACTGATAATTTCACTAATCAAAACACCTCCAAATCGGTTGTAACTTTGGATTCCGCAATAAAATCACAATATCTTTCATCCTTGAAAATTTGGAAAAAAGTTGAGAGGACCGTGTGCACCCCGAGCGCCATCGTCCTCGACATTTTTTCCAAAATTTTGGGAGCTAGATCTTACTGTATTTTTCTGCTAAAATCCAGAATTTTGGCTGATTTTATCAATTTTAACACTTTCAAAATTAAAGTTAAAGTTGGTCTAGCGATTGCTTGGATTGAGGCTTCTAATCATTCAAAAATTGTTGAAATTGAAATTCATATCAAAATTGTGTTTCTTACAGTCCTAAATCTGAAAAGTGTGTTGGCATTCATTCGAAATTTCAGTGTTTTATTCAAATTTTTGTAGTTTGTGACTTTTGAAATTAAGTGTTTAATTGCAACAACCTTGATTTCCACTTTCAAATTCGAATGTTGCATGAAATCGAGTCAACTTTTAAATTTTGAAACTTGCATTGCTTTCAACATTCCCTCTAAAATCATAAAATTCAAAATTTTAGTTTCCCCCTCTTTTTCAAAATTCAAATTTTACATTTTTCAACAATCTTGGTAGGGTTCAATTTTGAGATTGCAACTTTAATTTGGCCTATCTACAGATCGTAAAATCACTCAATTTTTTCAGATTAGCTTTAAAATCATCATAACTTTCATCCCTGAAAATTTCGAAAAAAGTTGCGAGGACCATGTGCACTCCATTCGCCACGGTCCCGGACATTTTTTCTGAAATTTTGGGAGATTGTCCTGATTGCATTTAACAGCTTAAATCTAGGAGATTGGCTGATTTTATTGAAATTTGCTACCTCTAAAATTCAAAATCTTCTCCCTTTCTTTAGTGCATGAGTTTTATAACAATAAGTCCTACCTACACTATTCCCGTTAGACGAAGCCTTAGAATTAAGTCTTTCCAAGGTTTAATTACTGAGGAGCTGGAACCTAATTTGAATGGCCTATTTAACGAGGACATGGGTAATTCCTCTAATCCTGTTAATGATGAAGAAGCTCTCCATGAGGTTTTCGTAGAACAACTTTCAAAATTGGATAACCAATTTGATGATTTTTGACAATGGATGTCTCAAGAATACCCCGATAGTCAAGCTCTTTCATTAATTGAGGGTCTAAAATGTATGGTTCAAAGTGATAAGAATGGAATTGATATTTTGCGTGGTATTGCACACATTGTGGATTCGAATGTGATGCCTATGAAAAGTTGTGCTGAAACCTTAGGTTATACACAACCTCCTACTCAAGTTAATCATTCTATTCCTTTGACAACTCCTATTGCTAGTATACCTACTTTTACATCAAACATAATGACTACTTCAATACAAGACATTCCTCTTATGATCACTAGTCATGGGGGCAATCCCTCTTCTTCAATCAACCCTCTTCCTTCATTCAATCCAACTTCTTCATTCATTCCTTCAATGAGTGTTCCTCTTACATCTCCACAAATGAACATGACGCAAGGGGGCAATTCATTTAACCCTTCCATTCCTCCTTATAGTGTTCCTCCTTTCCAATCATCTCCTATGACTAACTATCATAGTGTCCCACCACCTTACTCTCTACCTTCTTTCAATAACATAACACCTCCATCACAATCTAACACGTCTAATATGAACTCTTCAATTGAAGCGACCATTAACAATCTTGCACAAACTGTCTCTTCTTTACAGCAACAAATTGCCTCTATGAATCAATCTAAGTTTAGTGTGCCCACATTTGATGTTGCGAGCCCACTTTCTCTTGACATTGTTCGAGCTATCCCCCCTAAACATGTTGAAATTCCGCATTTGGAGCTTTATAATGGTAAGGGTGATCCTCTAACACATGTTAAGACCTTTCAAACAATATGTACTGATTTTGCTTATGACCAAAGGTTTCTTGCAAAACTATTTACTAGAACATTAAGAGATAAAGCCCTACAATGGTATTGCTCATTACCTTCCTATTCTATTACTTCTTTCGAACAACTTGCAAATGCTTTTATTCAACAATTTCAAAACAATATAAGTCCTAAAGTTACTTTGATTGATTTAATGCATTGTAAACAAGGTGTTAAAGAAAAAGTGACTGATTTCATTGGTAGATATAAGCATTTGTATGCTCAAATTTCTTTTCCAGTGCCTGACAATGATATTCAAAGAATCTTTGTTTCTAATTTACAAAAAGATATTAGAGAAAAACTTCTATTTTCTGAGTTTACTTCTTTCCAACAGTTGTGCGCAACTCTTCACAATTATCAACTGACTGTGAGTCAAATGGAACAAGCAAATCCTATGGCTCCGAGTGATAAGGGTGATAGTAGTCAACAATCATTTGGGAAGTTTAAACTGAACAGAGAGTCCATTAAATTCAATGAAAACATCATCAACAACAATGTGAATGCAGCATCAGGTGTACCTCCTATTTCTAAGTTTTTCAAGAAAGAAAGAAAGTTTACTCCTTTGAATGAATCATTGCATAGTATTATGAATAAGTTATTGGAACAAAATGTGCTTACTCTCCCTCCTATAAGGCAAATAGACCCTACAAAGATTAACTCACCTTATTTTGATAACAAATCTTTTTGTCAATTTCATCGTCATCCTGGGCATGATACTGAAAAATGTTTTGCTTTAAAGGGTAAAATTCAAGATTTGATTGATAATAATACTATCTCTGTTTCTGGTGTGAATGATAAAGGCAACACATCTGTAGCTCCTCCTAACCAAAATCTTAAGATTTTTACTGATCCATTGCCTTCTCATACCTCTAATGTGATTGATACTAATGATTCCTCTCTCTCACCTGATGATCTTGTGTCTATGACTCCGAATGTGATTAACTTTGTGGAACAACAGAAAATCCCTAAAGAACCTTCCATCACATTTGATTCCAGTGAAACTATCAGGGCACCTGATGGTCCTTTATATATAGTTGCAAAAGTCAAGAATACACCTTGTCGTGGAGTGCTTATTGATCCTTCTTGTATGGTTAATATCATTACTGAAGAATTTCTTTTTACTTTGCAATTAAATCAAGTGATCTATGATGAAACAAATGTGGTTGTGAAATTATTTGATGCATTTTCTTCTCCTACAATTGGTTCTATTACATTACCTATTGAGGTCCATAACAAATCCCTTGATGTGGACTTTGCTATTATTCCATCGTTCGAACAATTTTGTGTGAAGCTAGGCTATCCTTGGCTATCTTCCATGAAAGCTATTGCTTCTCCTATTCACAAGTGTTTGAAATTTCCCCATAATGGTGAAGTTGTTACTGTCAATCATAGTCTCTTTACACCAGCTGAAAGAACTTCTAGCGTTCCTATTGATTACTTTTGGCCTAAACAATTCCAATCTCTTCCTCCGCAAAGTGATCATCTTTTTAAATCTTATCAAAAGTGGAAAAAAGATATGATCCTATCTCTAAGTGAACCGAGAACACCCAAAATTAACATTCCTATCATTCTTGAGAAGGAAGTTCTTCCCTTGAAAGATAAAACTAATGTCTTTCCTCAAGAAGATTCCCAACCCATCCCTATGGATGTGACTATGCCTATGAATAATAAACTTCCTAAAAGTAGACCTATACCTCCTCATCATGAGGGGCTTGGTCTCCTTCCTAAACCAAATATTCCTCCCTTATATGGAGCAGTTCCTCCTTCTTCCTCTTATGGAGAGAAGAGACCTTCCTCTTCTCCTATTATTCAACCTAAGAGACCACAACCTAAACACCCAAGTGATAAGGATGAGAACATTCCTCCTCCTCAATCTCCTCAACTCCCTACTAAGACTAGACGAAATCGTTCTGCATGTGAACTCCGACGAAAGCGTCGTCTTAGAGCTTAGGCAGTTGCTTCTCAAACTTTGCAATCCCCAAAAACATCTTCAGCCAATATTATTCCATTTTCTCCTCAGCCGACGATTGAGCCGAAATCTCCTGAACATAAGATGCATGATGGCCTTGATCCTATGCGAGTTAAAGATCCTATTTTTATAAATCTTGATGATGATATAGATGAAAATGTTATTCATGATGAAAATGTTACTCCTATTCATTCTGATAGTGAGCATGAATATGTTGATGTTGATAACCATTTATCTAACGAATTTCTAAAGCACTTATCCTAGCTCCTAGACAAGAACAACGTGGCTTGGGATATGAACATAGCCCTTGTTTGGATCTTGTGATAGCTCCATATGCTATGTTGGATGTTCCTCCTCTAGCGTGTTTCCTACCTTCCCGAAATATTGATCAGCAAGATCGGGGGGTAGATGACATGCTAGACTAGTTCATTAGCATAGCAGACTCTCTCCTCCTCTCTTTTGTTACTTCTTCTATGTGTTATTCTCATTCTTCTATTTGTTGTCCTTAGTGTTGTCTACTTGAGGACGATGAAAAACATTGAGATCTCTTTTGGTCTCTCTCAAGTTGACTCAAAAGACACATGTGTTCCCTTCTTCTAGGTGACCTTCCTTGATTGGGGAATGAAGAACAATTATGCATACATACATATGATATACATGAATTATCATACAGCATACTGACCCCGAGGAAAGCGAAGTCACCTTGTGCTTTGTGTTTTGTGTCTATTATCCTTGGGCTTATCTCACACTTGGGGGCTAAATCCTTGTGATAACGTGCTCCTTTCTCATTTCTTATATGTATCACTACCTTCAAGCAATCACTCCCGGTGAGGTGTGT
Source organism: Cryptomeria japonica (assembly GCF_030272615.1). Lineage (NCBI taxonomy): Eukaryota > Viridiplantae > Streptophyta > Pinopsida > Cupressales > Cupressaceae > Cryptomeria > Cryptomeria japonica. The sequence continues at coordinate 684,380,493 of NC_081405.1, read as the reverse complement.
GCGATCGCTTTAACGTAGGGGGGCATACATCCCGTTCATATCTTTTCAAGATACTTGAAAATTTCTTGACAATTTTAGCTTTGCCTTGAAATTTTTTTATATCTTTCTTGCATGACTCATAGTGAGGGAACCTTACTACTGACAGTCATGGTTCTCCCTCGTGATCTTCCCTTTTACTTTGTCAATCGAAGTCGTAAGATCCTTAGTCCACTGGGGGCTTGGTGTATCTTGCCTCCTTGACGTGGTGAAAGTTTTTCAATGTTGTTTCCTTGTACTTTATCGGAAGTATGAGTGTACACTTATACTCCCGCTAAAGTGGGGGATAAATGTAGCATCCTAAAATTGTGACACTTGCAATTTCGACTACATTTGGGTCTTCACGATGGCGGCGTAACATTGAACCTGAATGGAGACCCCGAAACTTGTTCATGACATCAAAAACTGCATTTTTCTGCACCCTGGCCTAATCCTCCTTGCACCCTGCTGTCCCGGGAGGTGGGACCATGGCGCCCAGTGCCTTGGTCCTTCAGGACTAGGGCACCCAATGCCCTGGTCCCCCAGGACCATGGCGCCCAGCGCCCTGGTCCCTGGCCCTATTTTGGGCCCGATCTCTTATGGGGCTTTGGGTCTTTAAGTTTGCAAATTGGAAAATAATGTTTCCTGGTCAGCCTAAGGTCGGGAAAATTAGTCTATCAACCCTAATTGACAAGTATATAAACTACATTTCCTCTCCCATTTTAAAAAGGAGGACATATGTGTACAAGACGCGGAAGCGATATTCAAACATTCAAGCATTCCTTCAAGCAATTGAGCATTCTAAGTCTCCATTCAAGGCTAAGTGTTGCATTCAAGACAAGGATTCAACCATTGAAGAGGAGATCACATATAACATACAACATACTATATACATTACACCTTCGCATGTAAGAATACAAACATTCTTACAACAAGGTATCAATACTTGTTTACATTACAAACATTTACATTTACAACATTCTCATTTCTTGGTTAATTCCAAAACCGGGGTTTGACCTAAAGGAAAACCCCTCATCCCTAACCCCCCAATCATCCTCTCTTTTCTATGTGTAGGTTGCAGGTACGCAGTTGTAATTGAAGATCTGGAATCCTTGTGCAGAGACGAACAGATCCCCCTTCGTTTCGTGGATTTTTTAGAGGACCGTGTGCACGTCGGGCGCCATCGTCTCATCAACTTTCGCTCAAATTTGCAGAACAGCACCATCTCAACATTTTACTACTAATTCCAGGTCCGCAGCTTCATCCCATATCCCTATCTCTATTTATAAGTGAATCTTTCCTACTTTACATGCATTCCTAGTTCAATCTTTCTATCTGCATTCTTTACAAAAGAGGGTATCCTTGATGTCTTAACCCTTGAAACTCATTTAGAATCCAATCTTGCATTGCGTGGGATTGGATCTTGTGGGTTTCAACCCCTCTTTTGAATGTAAAGTCTCCCCTAAGTGAAAACCATCAACCCTAGTGACTCCCCCTTCTCTCTCCTTGGAGTTGGGGAGGGGAGAATGACTAGGGTTCAATTTTTCCGCTTTACAAGCATATGTATCAGTCATATAACCAAAAACTATCAAACATGCAAACTCAAAAGCATATGAACAATATAAACCTCATAACACCAGATTTAACGTGGAAACCCAAATAGGGAAAAACCACTGTGGGATTTCGGACCCACTAAGAAATATACTCTTCTAGAGTATACTCGGTTAAAAACAAATCCTGTTAAAGATTATAAACACATTGCTAGATGTGACTCGGTTAAGGAATTTCCCTCAGATCTGTTAGGATCTTCACTTTGTTAGAAGTGACCTTGTCAAAGGCTTTCAAACACTCAATTAGAATGTCACCTTGTTAGAGGATTTACATATAAGACTGTTAAGTCCACTCCGTTAAGAGATTTCCTGTCACTTTCACAAAATAACAGTAATAAAATCTATCTGCAACTTCACATCTAAAATGCTAAAGCAGATTCCTAGTTGTTCAATACAATCTAGACATAGAACTAATCTTGTCTATCTGCTAGGCATCAATACTCTGTTATTCTAATAGGTCTTCAAGCTTCTATGCTCGGTAACCACTATGTAGCATCCCTGTGCATACACTTGCCTGCATACATTATTTATCAACAGTTTCCTATTTATAAACAATCTTCTAACCGCTTAATCTCCTTGATCACATTTCCCATGATCAATCATAGCCATCAGATCTTCAATCTTGTCCAGGTTCACTGTATCTTTCGATCTGAAAACATTTTACCCTGCCCTGGAACTTGCACATTCACCTTGGAACTTATGTTAGGTTAATGCGGTTCAATCTGAGCTGTAGATATTCTTGCTAACTTTCCTTTGCCTTAGATTCGTTAACAAACTTCATACATGGCTTGCCAATCATTGATCCTCTCCAGCTCATCAGCTTCTTTCATTAAATATCACATGAAAACATTTAATGCATTCTGTTATAGCTTAGTTACAACTTGGTAACAACTCGGTGAATACTAAACTTCACTCGGTAGACATTCTGTCTTCATTAACCAACTGCGATAACCTTAGGGTTTACCGACTAGGTTCTTTGCTTGATAACATAGTATAGTATTAACCTTTACTTTTTACAACATATGTATGATGTTAAAACAATCTAAAACATCAAGATATCATCATTGTCTGACTCGGTAGAGTTGCCCATTGAATAACTTATCCCCTTATTCATCATATTCTTTCCTGTGTCTTTTACCGACTCCTTTATAATCTTCATATCATATTTCTCAAGATATGGCAACATCATATTGAATTAGAAAATTAATTTCCTGACATCAATGACAAAATAATAATATCAAGACAGTAAAACATCCTTAATCAGTTATGTCCATAATCATCAACAACTTTCTCAATATCCTTATTGAAATACCAACAATCTTTCATTGTAATGGAATGCCAACAAGGCCATTGTGAGGTGAGAGAAGATCTAGCAATTGAGAGATAAATAATATTGATCACCTTTTTGCATTTATCCTCGTGTTTCTCGTAGTACTCTTGAGCACTCTCTTGAGAAATATCAGCCACTTCTTCAGCTGATGAGCCTTTGAAAATACTATTGAAGAATATGTTGTCTAGAGTCATTATGACCTTCTTATCATCATCTTTTACCTATCTTGTGCTTGGATCAAAGTGATCAGCCACTGCTAGTACAAATTTAGGATCATGAGCCGCAACTGGGAAAGATGCATACTTATGCAGCTCAGATTTGATTAAACTGGTCAAGTGTGCAGGAGCCTTCTGAACCCATTCAAGAAACTCTTGCATGTCAACGTGCCCAATTTCGGTGTCCCTGATCTCCTTAATGTTAGAATCCACTGAACTTTCAGGGTACATATTCAAGTACCTATCGTACTTGTATTTCATTTTTTTGATGATGCCTTACTCGGAGAAGTTTGTCCTGAGGAAGACTCGAGCTTGTTGTGGGAGAGCTTTGACATTTGTGCATAATGACTATATTCAACACTGATGATTAGCCATTCATCATTATCAAAAATCATTTTTTTCTCAAATGGATCGAAAAATGGGACTCAAAACAAACCAAGGAGTAAAAACTGCTAAAACAGCAGGTCGGAGAAAAAAGTTCGATCTGCTTCTAAAAACACATTGCACATTGGGGTTTAAAGTCTGATGTGCAATTCCAGGGAAAATGAATAGCACATCGGGGTTTAAACTCTGATGTACAAATTTGGAAAAACAACATGCACATCGGACTTTAAAGTCCGATGTGTAGGTTCGGAAAAAATCAAAGGCACATCGGACTTTAAAGTCCGATGTGCTCTTAACTGGGAAGGACAACTGGGTGACATGTCGGGTTTTAAAACCCGACATGCCACCCTATACCTCTCCACATATCAGATTTTAAAGTCCGATATGCGAAGGTTAATAGGTCGCATATCGGACTTTAAAATCTGATATGCAAAGAAAACAAATCTTCATCTGCACACTGGAGTTTAAACTCTGATATGCAGCTTAAGATAGGGGGCTTTGGAGGACGATCGGGTTTTGAAGTCTGATTGTTCTTCGAATCAAAGGAGACAATCAGACTTCAAAATTTGATCATCCTCCAAAGGGGAAATCTGAAAACAAACAAGAAAAACAAACAAAAAAGAAAAAGAAAGCGAAAACACGTAAACAATGAAAACCCGAAACCAAAACCCTACCTCTTCCGTTATGACGCTTGAAAAATCCAAAATTGTAGTGATCCGATCAAGCCACGAAGAAGAGAAATCTGAGTTGCAACGGGGGAAAATGAAGGGGGGCGTGAAGGAGAAAACAAGTCACAACAAAAAATAAAACATGAAAAAATTAACTTAAAAAGAAATTTAAACAAACCCTAAAAAACAATTAATGTGCCATTAATTACAACCCACAGTTGCATGTCGGGTTTTAAAGTCTGACATGCAGGCTAGGGACACTTGTACATCGGACTTTAAAGTCTGACATGCAACTAAGAACAAACTACACATAGTTCGGACTTTAAAGTCTGAACTACATACAAAGGCAACATGTAGTTCGGGTTTTAAAACTCGATCTACAGTCTAAAACAAACCGCAGTTCGGGTTTTAAAACCCGAACTGCAGTCAAAAACCACATGTGGTTTGAACTTTAAAGTCTGAACTGTAGATAACAACAAAACACAAATACACTTCGGACTTTAAAGTCCGAAGTGTGCTTATTAACAAAGAACCCTGCAGTTTGGACTTTAAAGTCCGAACTGCAGGGTAAACTGCAATCCTGGAAAAACAAGGAAAACAATAAAAATGAAAGACAAAAAGCGAAATGAACTAACTGACTGAGTCGATTAAGCTCTCTTGGAGACCATAAGGTACAAAACGGACCAGTTTCGTAGGTTTGCCTCATGATTTTGGCCATACTGAAATTGAGGACAACAAATTTACAAAAAGATATCAGGGAAAAGCTTCTTTTGTCTAAGTTTCCTTTCTTTCCGCAGCTGTACGCAACACTCCACAATTATCAACTGGTTGTGAGTCAAATGGAGGAATCCACTCCTATGGCTCTGAGTGATAAGGGGGAGAGTGTTCAACAACCGTTTGCGAAGTTCAAACCAACAAAAAGCTTCATCAAGTTCAATGATCCAATCCACAACAACCATGTGAATTCTAAAATAGGTGTGCCTTCTATTTCTAATTTTTTTCAAAGAGAAAGACAATTTACTCCTTTGAATGAATCTTTACATAGTATTATGTCTCATTTGTTGCACAAAAATGTTATCAAACTTCCTCCTACAGAAAAAATTGATCCTTCCAAACTTGCATCTCCTTATTTTGATAACAATTCCTTTTGCCAATTTCATCATCAACCTGGTCATGATATTGAGAAATGTTTTGCATTGAAAAATAAGGTTCAAGACTTGACTGATAATAATACTATATCCATGGTAGGTGTGAATGATAAAGGGAATAAATCAGTTGCTCCTCCTAATCAAAATCTGAATATTTTCACTGATCCCTTGCCATCTCATACCTCTAACGTTATTGAGATTGTGCCTAATTCTCTCACTTCTGAAGAATTCACCTCTATGGATCTAAGCTTGGTTAATATGGTAGAAACACAAGATACGCCTAAGGATACTTGTATTACATTTGAACCTAGTGAGACCATTAGAGAACCCGATGGCTCTTTATACATAGTTGCGAAGGTTAAGGATATCCCTTGATGTGGTTCCTTGATTGATCCCTCTTGCATGGTTAATGTCATAACTGAAGAGTATCTTTTCACTTTATGATTTCATAAACCACTTTATGACACTTCTAATGTGATTGTGACGTTATTTGATGGTTTCTCTTGTCCTACCACTAGTTCTATCACTCCTCATTGAATTTCATGCTAAGTCCATGGATGTTGACTTTGTTATCATACCTTCTTCTGAGAAATTCCATGTGAAGTTGGGCTATCCTTGGCTATATTCCATGAAGGCTATTTCTTCTCCAATACACAAGTGTCTTAAATTTCCTCACAATGGAGAAATCATAACCATGAACCATAGCTTATTTCGTCCATCTGAAAGAAGCCCCAGTGTTCCTATTGATCTCTTTTGGCCTAAACAATTTCAATATCTTCCATCAAGGAGTGATTCTCTTTTTCAATCTAATCAAAAATGGAAGAACGATATGATCTTATCCTTAAGTCAACCTAGATCGCCAACACTTGACATTCCTATTATTCTTCAAGATGAGGTTCTTCCCCTCTCAGATAGAACTAATCTCCCTCCTAAGGAAAATTGTCCACCTATTCCTATGGATGTCACTTTACCTTCTCTTAAGGAGAACACCAATATTCTTCCTAAGGTTAGACCTATACCTCCTCCTCATCATGGACTTTATCTCCTTCCTGCACCTAATATTCCTCCTTTCTATGGTGAAATTCTGCCTCCTTCCTCTTATAGAGAGAAGAGGTATGCTTCTCCTATTGTTCAACCAAAAAGACCTCAACCTTCAACTATCAAGGAGAGAAACATCCCTACTTTTTCAAGTGTTCCTCCTTCTTCTCAACTTTCCACTAAGACTCGACAGAATCGTTGTGCGAAAGAACACCAATGAAGATGTTGTGTTCCATCTCATGAATTTATCCCTCACAATACTCAATCTCCTCAGACTCCAACAGTTGACATGATCCTCTTTTCTCCTAAGAAAGATGTTCAACCAATGTCTCCAAATTATAAGTTGCATAAAACATGTGATGGTTGTAATCTTATTTGTGTTCTTGCTCCTCTTTCTCTAAACTTTGATGAAGAAATGGGTGAAAATGTTATTCATAATGGAAATACAACTCCTAATGCTTCTGATAGTGAGTATGAGTATGTTGATGTGGACAAAAATTTATCCGATGAGCTTTCACAAACCCTAATCCTAGCTCCTCGAATCAAACAAAGTGACTTACAACATGAGCATAGTCCTTGTTTGGATCTTGTGATAGCTCCATCTATTATGCTTGATGTCGCTCCTTTGGCATGTTGCTCACCTTCCCAAAGTAGTGATCAACAAGATCAAGAGGCAAATGTCGTGCTAGATTAGCGATATCAGCACTGCAGATCTTTCTCCCTCTCCTTTCTTTCTCTTTTGTGACCATTCTTCTATGTGTATCCCTGTTCTTCTATTGTTCTCTTAATGTCTACTTGGGGATGATGCAAAGTATTGAGATATTTTATTGGTCTCTTTCATGTTGACTCAAAAGACATCCCATCTTCCCTTTCTTCTAAGGTGGTTTCCTTCTTTGGGGAGTGAATATTATTATATGCATATACATACATTATATACATGAGTTATCATACAACATACTGACCTCGAGGAAAGCATCACTACCTCATGTTTCGTGTTCATTATCCTTGGGTTTATAACTCGATTGGGGGCTAAATCCTTGTGATAGCGTTCTCCCTCTCTTCTCTCTCTTGGGTGTATCCTACCTTAAAGCAATCACTTTCGATAAGGCACACACAATCGCTTTAACATGGGGGCATACACTCCACTCATACTTTCCTTCTTGTGATACTTAGAATTACTTAGTGAACTTTGTTTTTCTTTGTAATCTTTTTATCCTTGCTTTCATGACTCATAGTGAAGGGAAATTTTCTACTCGCAGTCATGGTTCTCCCCTTCTCGATCTTCCCTTTTACTTTTTCACTCGAAGTCATAAGATCCTAAGTCCACTGGGGGCTTGGCGCGTCTTGCCTCCTTGATGTGGTACAAGTCTTTCAAACTTGTTTACTTATACTTTGCCGACAGTATTGGTGTATGCTTAATACTCTCGCTAAAATGGGGGATAAATGTGGTGTCATAAAATTGCGACCCTAGCAATTTTTGACTGCATTAGGGTCCTCATGCATGTGAATTCAAATCCTCTAGCCTGATCAGAGACTGAAGATTGCTCAACTTGCAGAAATAACTTCTTCCTTGGCCTCTGCATCACCTCGTCCGCACTCTACCCTGGAGAAAGGGGCAAGGCTCCATTGTCCCCCCTTGGATAGGGGTGTGGCTCCCTTGTCCTCCCAGGACAGGGGCGTGGCACCCCTGTCCCTGCCATATTTTGGGGCAGGACCCTTCCTAGGGTTGAACTATTTGTTGTGCCTTGGGCAGGAAAGTCCCTGATGTTGGCCCATGACGAAATTCAAATCCAGCAACATGTATTTAAGGGGGCATTTTCTCTCTCATTTGAATAAGCTCAATAGGTGGAATTTGGACAAGATTGGAGTATGTACAAGCGATCATGCATTCAAGAGCATTCAAGCATTCTTTTCCAGCATTGAGCATTCTCAAGTCTCCCTTCAAGGCTAGGTGTTGCATTCAAGTCAAGGATTCAACCATTGAAGAGGAGATTGATTTCAACATTCAATTCCACACAAGTACTTCTATCAACATTGCTACTACAACCTCCCTTGAGGTGATTTACAATTCAGTCTTTCAATCTGCATTAATAGATAACAAACCCGTTAAGGTCTACAAAGTGCTCTGCTAGGAGCAAATCTTGTTAGAGATCCCAAAGCTTGATTAAAAACTTATACCTTGTGAAATGTATTACCCTATTAGGAGTAACCTCGGTGGAGGATTTTTGAATCCAAACTAATGGATTACCCTGTTAGAGGATTTTAACATTGAAGCTTGTTAGAGCTTACCTAGCTAGGGGATTTTAATTATGTTGTAATTGTTAGAAGACAACAAGATTGGTTTGATCTGTCTGAGTAGCACAATAATTTCTTGATCAGATCCTTCTAGGCATATTCAACACTACTTTTCAGCATACTCTACAAATTCACACTTTTGTCTCTCGCACACAACATATCACTTTCACTCATATAAAATAATTCATTGTGATGTCAATATATAGACATTTAGATTTCATGTCAGCCTCAAGAAATCATAACACAATTACCTAGGTGCAGTGTATCTGGTCAAGTGATCATAACTCATCACAAAAATACCGCCAAAAATTGTTGGTGAGGATAACTCATCACGACTTGTGATAACTCATCATACAATCAACGAATACCAATTGGAACAATAAATACCAGTTAGAGTTAAATATATAAACCATTATCCTTGAATCTCCTGTGATAATCTCTGTTGGATCTTCATGTTGATGTCGAGTAATGTATATCCACTAGTTGTCTCTTATGCATATATTAGTTGTCACAAAGTATCGGTTAGAGATAAACCTCTTAGTATACCGGTTGTAGTGTAAACAACTTGAAGCTACACCGATAGACAATATAAATATGTGTGTGTGTGTGTGTGTGTGTGTTTCATCAATGACAACATATGATGAATATATTACAATCATCATCAAACCAACATTGAAGTCCATTGACAAAACTAAGGCAACTCTTGACTCTATCATTGGAAAACTTACTACTTTTGAATTAAACGACTATGATGGTAGTGTACAAAAATCAAAATATGCATTCAGAGCTTCTATCTCTAACCCATCTATGAGAAAAATTAGAGATACTAGTCATGGTTATGAATCCAGATCCAACATAGATGCTGATGATAAAGACAATTTAGTGGAGCTTGAAGCATTGTTGGCAAAATGACTACCTAGAGGAACTTGCAAATATAGAGGTAAACTACCTTTTAAATGATTTTCATGCAATAAGATTGGTCACATAGCAGCTAATTTTCCTAATGATGAAAATGAACACAAGAGAGACAAATTCAAGAAGGATAAGGGTAAAGGAAAGAGAGATTGTCTTATAGATGTTGATAGTGGTATCACAGATGAAGAATTTGATGGTGATGCTAGTGAATATATTGTGTTTGAAGCTATTAAGGAAGAGATATCAGACCAAAAGGCATTAGTGTCCAGGATGGATAACTCTGATGATTGGATCATTGATAGTGATTGTTCACATCATATGACTGGTGATTGGAGCAAATTTCTTTCCTTGAAGGAATTTGATGGTGATGTTGTCAGATTTGGCAATGACTCACCATGTATGGTTAAAGGTAAGGGAGTTATTTCTCTTAATGGGAAGAGCAGTGCTGACGATGTCTATTGGGTTGAAGGTCTAAAGCACAATATTCTGAGTGTGGCACAACTTAATGACAAAGGATACCCACTGGAGTTTAAAAATGGTATGTGAAAAATCTTTGACAACAAAGGTGAATTGATTACAATCGGGAAACAAACTAGAGGTAATCTATTTCATCTTAATCCTAAAGTAAGCAATTGTTTGATTGCAAAGATAGATGATAGCTGGCTTTGGCATAGGATATTTTTTCATATAAAATTTGATAACATTGTTAAAGCGAGTAAGTCCAAGACAGTGAGAGGTTTTCCTCAACTAGACAAAGCAATTAATTCTCTTTGCAAAGAATGTTGGTTAGGAAATATGACTTCTTCAACTTTCAAGAGCAAGTCCTTCTCTGCAAAGCACTTGTTAGATTTGGTTCATGCAGATCTATTTGGACCAATAAGAAAAAGAAGAATTCAAGGTGATAGATATTTCATGATCTTCACTGATAATTGCTCAAGGATGATGTGGGTCACATTCTTGAAGGATAAGAATGAAGCCTTTAAGGCATTTAGGGCCTTAGCTGAGAAAGAGAGTGGCAAAAAGATAAAATATCTGAGAATAGATCAAGGTGGCGAATTTACTTCTGAGGAGTTCACTAAGTACTGTGATGAGAATGGTATCAAATGACAACTTTCTGCACCAAGGACACCACAGTAGAATGGTATCACGGAGAGGAACAATCGGTCAGTGGTTGATGTTGCTAAGACAATATTGATACAAGGAGGTGTAGCGAAAACATTTTGGAGAGAAGCTATCAGTACAGTTGTCTACACGATGAATCAAGTTCTGGTGAAAAGAGGTAAGGACAAGACCCCTTATGAATATTGGTATGGAAGATCACCTGATAATATCTATTTTAAGATATTTGGTAGCAAATTTTTTATTAAGAGAGGTGATTACACTAGAAAATTTGAATCTAAGAGTGATGAAGGCATATTTCTTGGCTATTCCACCAAGGGTAAGGCCTACAAATGTTTTAACAACTGGACACAAAGAATTATTGAGAGTGCTGATGTGCAAGTGGATGAATGTCCTGAATTCTCAGAAGGAACCATTTCAAAGAAAAAGGATGAAGATCCTTGCATTTTGCTTTTGGAACCTGAAACTGTTAAATCTAAAACTAGTAAAGCAAATTTTGATGCACTTGTTCAACTGGAATAAATATATTCAGAAGAAGAAGATGATAATGAAGAAGTTGAACCTGAAGATAATGACGTGTTATTCCTAGATATGTGAGACTAAACCATAGTCTTGAATAGATTATTGGGGATAAGGATGCTAGAGTACTAACTAGAAGGAGAATAAGAGAGAACTCTTGCATGATCTCCACCATTGAACCAAGAAGTGCTAAGGAGGAATTTGGTGATAATCATTGGGTTAAAGCTATGGAGGAGGAATTGGATCAAATTGAGAAGAACAACACTTGGACTTTGGTACCCCGACTAGTAAATAAGAATGTTATAGGTACTAAATGGGTATTCATAGACAAGTTGAATGAAGATGGTGTTGTAATTCGCAATAAGCCTAGGTTGGTTTGCAAGGGTTATGCACAAGAAGTAGGAGAAGATTATGGAAAAACTTTTGCACTAGTAGCTAGACTGGAAGGTGTTAGAACTTTACTTGCATTTGCAGCCCATAAGAAGTTCAAGGTATACTGGATGGATGTTAAGTCTACATTTTTGAATGGGATATTGGAAGAAGAAGTTTACATAGAGCAGCCAAATGGTTATGCTTTGATAGATGATAAAGACATGGTATGCAGATTGCATAAAGCTTTATATGGATTAAAGCAGACACCCAGAACATGGTATGAAAGGCTTCATACACATTTGATGAAGATAGGATTTGTAAGAACTAGTGATGATAGTAACATTTATCTCAAGTCTGAAGGAGATGAAATACTAATCAGTCAAGTATTTGTTGATGATATTATATTTGGAGGTAATGATGTCATGAGCAACAATTTTGCAGATGAAATGAAAAATGAGATTGAAATGTCTTTAGTAGGGGAAATAAAAAATTTCATAGGCTTGCAGATATAGCAAATGAAGAATGGTATTTTCATTACACAATCTAAGTATGTGAAAGAGGTTTTGAAGAATTTTGGCATGAGTGACTGTAAACCAGTTGGAACACCAATGGTTATAGGTTGTAAGTTGTCCAAGGAAGATGAATCTAAGTCTGTTGATGAAAAGGAATATAGGTGAATGAATGGAAAATTACACTATGTTGTTCACATCAGAGCGGATATAGCCCATGTAGTTGGTCTAGTTGCTAGATTCTAGAAGAATCCAAAGGAAGCACATTTGATAGCAACCAAGAGAATTTTCTGATATCTGAAAGGTACTGTTAACTATGGATTATGGTATCCATATGGAGGAAAATTTGATTTGAAGGTGTACACAAATGTTGATTGGGTAGGAAATGTTGATGACCAGAAAAGCACAACCGGTGGAGCAATTTTTCTTGGAGGAAGGCTTGTTTCATGGAGTAGTAAGAACCAGAGTTGTACTTCACAATCTACTGCTGAAGCTGAGTATGTTGCAGCTTATATGAATTGCACACAGGTTATTTGGATGAGGCACATTTTGGAAGGTTTTATGATGAAGATCTCAGAACCTATAAAGATTTTATGTGATAATATAAGTGTCATAAATATTTCTAAGAATCCTGTTTTGCACGCATGCACCAAGCACATTGAATTGAAGTATCATTTCTTGAGGGAAAAATTTCAAAGCAAAGATGTTATCTTAGAGCATGTTTCTACCAAGGAGTAGCTTACAAATATTTTTACCAAACCTCTACCTAAGACTACATTTGAGTGTCTTAGAAGTCAACTAGGGGTTGTACCCCTTCATGAGGTTAGTTGAGCATGATGTTGATTGCATCAGTCCCTGAATCACTTGCAAAATTTTACATGGATTGATGTAGAAGTGGATGTATTCCACAGGGGGAGCATCAAGTTCTAGTATGTTGATGATGCACAGTGAAATTTGATATTTCATGTTTTACTTTCAATTTAGCATTGTTGTCAAAGGGGAAGAAGAATTATGTGATTATGGAAAGGAAAACCAGCAACAAGCTGAAGACAGATAGAGCATGCGAATACTTGGTAATGTAAACCAGGATTTCTATTCACTAATCATAGTAGAAATCAGAGGCATTGATATTTGTATTGCCATCAATGTCAAAGGGGGAGATTGTTAGCATTTGCATGAATATTGCATTAATGATATGTTATGTTTTCATTGATGTCAATTGAACCAGTAATGGTATTTATGATATTGTTGATATATTTTTTTTTCAATAAAAGTTGACAAGCCACTAAACCTTTTTTATTTATTATTATATTTAATTATTTTTACAACGGGTTCAAAGGGCATACCGATAGGAAAGAACCTGCAAGAAAACCTCTGATTATCGCCTAAAATAAACCAATCTATTCTGCCCTTACAAGATAGCTATTACATAGCCAATTGATCATATAACCCGCCCAAACCCAATCCTTTGAAATATACAATGAGGTCCCATAGGACATTTCTAGATACAATAGAACATCATGAATATATCCATAAAAAATATAAGCTCAGCTGATGACAAAATGAAGAGTAGGATGCCAACAAATATCTCCTCGTGAAAATCATGCCAAGACACCAAGAAAACCACATGCTTCTACCAATAAGGGAGCAAAAAATACTTCAGCTTGGCTTGACAAAAAAGAATATTGTACCAAAATTGCCCATACCTGCATAAAAAAACATAGCACATCTCCAAGATAGCATCACAAAGTATTTTTTGCCACCCGATATGGGGCAACAAGCCAATAGGTTGAACCTCTTTAGCTAAGAGCCAAGGACTGAGGGGTATCCATTCAACCAAATTCGCCCAAGGCATGATTCTAACCTCATCCCTTATGATGTCGGAGCCTTGCACTCAACAAGTAATATTGTTGATATTGTTGTTATTATTGATATTGTCTTGTAACTGGTAGGAAGAGCTTTGTGGAAGATGTTGTAAACCATCATGTAAGTATGTGAGTTGAATTGGTAACTGGTGTATGAGGATAAATCCTATCTAACCGGTAAACCCTACCAGTTGTTTCTGTTAAACCCTAACCGATTAAGTTTGTTGAAATGGTTATGTTGGTTTATGATATGATGTTGAGTAGTAATGATGGTGACACATGTGGTCATTGTATGAAGACAAGTTCAAATTGTTTTGGCATGTTTGTTTGTTTGTCTAGGGAATGAGCAGAGTGTATTGCATCTAATGCAAAATATGTGATGAGTTACAAAGTCCGATGAAGTGGTGATCATGGAGCGGGTGGAATTGTCTTGAATAATTTATATAAATTGCTATGTAAATCAAACGGTCATACTTGAACCAATTTGTTTGTAATCTCTATAAGAGAATTAGGTTTTTGTTGTGTTACCGACCTAATTGATTTGTATTTAAGGTCGATGAAGTTATTTTGATAAAGTTGTTGGTAGAAATCAATTGAGTGTGTGGTTGCCGAACAGGAAAATGAATCTACAGATTGTGTAAAGGCATATTGAAGCTTAAAAGGATATAATCAAGCAAATCATGTTGTCTTCTAACAATTATAGTAGAATTTAAATCCCCTAATTGGGGAAGCTCTAACAAGCTTGGTTACTTCTTAAATCCTCTAACAAGGTGGTCAATTAGCTTGGATTCTCAAATCCTCTATCGAGGTTACTCCTAATAGGGTACTTGATTTTTATCAAGGCATTTGTTGTAAATCCCTTAACCAAGTGATTCGTAACAGGATCAGTTCTTAACAAGACTTTTGTAAAAGCTTTAACAAGCTCGGCTCCTAACATGGCGAACTTCAAAAGAGTTCAGATAGTTATCTTGTGAGTCTCATCTCACCATGGTTTTTACCTATTTGGGTTTTCCACGTATAAATATTTGTGTCATGTGGTGAATGTTTTTTGTGGTTTTGATCTTATGGTTATTTTGATTAACTACTTAACAATTCTGATAAGGCATGATAACTAGAAGCATTGAGAGATGGAGTATGTTGACATATGATTAAGCATTTGGATGTTTACAAGATTAAAGTTGTTTACTCTTTCAGTTTGCAATAACAGTCAACCAATATTTTTATGAGTATTGATCTTGACAGTGGTATTTTATTGACAAGTTTACTTTGTGTGACTGAGATTAAGTTTGGGAAAGTTATTATCAGTTTTTTAGTTTACTGATTCACCCCCCCCTCTCAGTAATCTACCGGATACTTATTCTTTCATCATACCATCACACCTAATCCTGGGTTTAACTAACCCTATCCTATCTTGCACATCTTAACCTCCTATGGGTTGGATATTCTCCCCTTGAGACACATGGCACTTTTTCCACATCTCTTCCCTTGGACACTTGCCTTGTCATGAGAAAGGTTCCTTGACACTTGTCAGCATAGAGATGACAAGTGTCCCTCCCTCCAACGTCTTCTCCAACCTCCTCCAATTTGACCCTTGATATCTTCAGATTCAATCTTGACCGTTGATTCCTGCCACCTCACCCCTGGCTTTGGAAATCCTATAAATATCCCCCACTTTGGAGCACAATGGATCCTATCTCAAGCATTGTTATTATAGGCATATCCCTTCTTGCATCCCATCTCAAGCATTTTTATTATAGGTATATCATTTATAAATTATAGTTTAGCATTGTTATCATTTATTGCATCTTAGATCTAGATTAATTTGATCATCTTCTACTATAATTGCTTAATCATATAACATAATCAATCTCTCATCTAGCTTAATTGCATCTATCATTTAGCATAATCATGCATATCATTAGCATAATTAGCTTCCTAGATCAATCTAGCTTAATCATGCATTCATCTAGTTTTCATGTCATATCATTTTAAATCCTTCATCTTGGTGTAGTCAAGTCACTAGGATTCCTCATCCAGATCTAAGAGAAAATCCACACTCGCATCTCTTAGGAGGCAATAGGTCGCTTTGCCATGGTTTATCTTTCATTTGATTTCAATTTGCTAGCCATGCTTGTAATGATCTATTGAGTGTTTGTGTTGCAGTTGCAGGTACCCTACTTCACAACCACGACAACCACAAATGTGACCGGAAATGTTCCCATACTATTAATACGGGAAGATCCAGGAAATGTTGCTAAAACATCACCAGTACTAGTGGCCTCTGCATCCCCAAGTACATGTCCTGATGCATGTTTTGGCATGTGTTCGCTACTAGAGGGTGCACTACCTGATGTATGCATGCTATGTGTTTTTGACATTTCACTCTATATTATAGGCGTGGATGACGGGACCAAATGATGTGATGTATGCGCATGAATATCAGGATCAACACTTCTACCAACCCCTACTCCCTGGACAACACCTATAGCACCCTAATCATGGCTAGCAGCATCATGAGGATGCAAAAAATCCTGTAAAAACAACACATATTATAGTTCATGACATAAAAGAGTATAAAATATAAAACCATGAATGAACTTATGTTATAATTAAAGATCTCATGATAACTTATTTGCAAGTTTTGTGCTCTCTCAATCAATATTTTAACCCTTTCTCTTATCTCATCCGTTTGAGGCACTATGAATAATAACTAAAGGATTTCTTCATTGATTTTTTTTGGATCTTCTTTATCATACCCAGAGGGTTTGCGGAATATGTGATGTCATCATCACATAATAGTGACTGCACCTCCCTATGGATGCTCTTGTCTACTGCTGGTGCCTTTCTTCGATCATTCGATTGCAACAAGAATATTAAAAATATTATTGAAACTAACCCAATAAAGTTACATACATGATTTGTAAGGTCATAAAGTCCATTGATATAAAAGACAACTCAATTGTAAGGCTTGAAGAGCCATTTTGTACCAAGAGACCTAATAAGTCTTGATAGAGTCAATTAAGGTCAAAATGTCCATAAAAGGATTAAAAATATTGTAATTCATTTTATTGAGTCCATTTTTGTCATGTCGGAAACATCCAAGAAGGGTATGGTCAAATTTGGCAAAGTTGTGTTAAAAATGCAAAAATTGCAAAGTTGCAACATTGCCAAAAAGTGCAAAAGAGATGTAAAATGTCATCCATCGGTAATGAGTTGGTTGGAGAAAAATTAGTTTGTAATGGTTTATAAAACCATGTCTGGTCAAGGTCAAGAGTGGAGGAGCAGTTTGGAGGGCATTTGACCAAGTTTACCCATCAAACCCTCAATCGCCATAAAGGTTTAAAGGGTTTATGACTGTCACAGAGCCAAGAAGGCTCATAAATGTTGTATTTTGAATTTGAAAGTATTTTAGAATGATGGTATAATTAAATAGCTTTCCAATGAATCCTTTCTTATTCATTTTCATGGAATATTTGAAGAGATATATTAGTTTTTCTAAAACCTGTTAAAACCCTCTATTTTAACACAGTTTATGGGAGGCCCTAGTAACACTGTTATATTAATGGATAGGTGATTAACGTGAATCAGTAATTTTTTGGTATTTTATTGTTGAATGCAATAACCACTCATGCTAAGGAAGTGATAATATGTTTTACTGGATATATGACAGTTCATCTCATTAAGGGTTTGTTTTAAATAAAGAGTTTTGCAGTCCCAACTATATTTTCTTTATGAAACATTGTGATCAATATCAAAATGTGATCAAGTAATGAAAGTAAGGAATTGATAGTCCTAATTGGAGACAATAAAATGAAATGATGAGGTAAACCTGTCAGTTATAAGTGCCAAAATATGCATCATGATCTGTGCTCTAGGCCAGAGCCTTTCCCATATGATCAATGTTCCGTTGTGACAAAAATTAAGTCCTAAAAACATTAGTGAAATGAGACCAACAGACTTACAAAAAAAACATAATAATAAAATGGTATATTGGAGTCATTAATTAGAGGTTGGGTAAAATGGTATATAGTATGTACCACCCCCATAGTAATTGTGTTTGTATCTATGTGATTCAAATTATAATCAATTAGAAACTCTTCACCTACAATTATTGATTTTATTATACATATGAATACACGGTTTCCCTTGCACGCCTCAAATATGCAATTGGGTTGCTTGTTTGTTGACCCAGGTCGTGTACTATTTATAAACCCTGCAATATTCCCTAATGTTTTTGGCCTTCCATCAATGTACATAGCTGCTCCTTTATTTTGATTCCTATCTTTTAGCTATATATAATTTATGGACACTGCATACCTATGCATACTTCGTGTATGTCGAACCAACTGCATCCAATCTTTGAAACTATAGTAGGGTTCAACATACTCCATCAATTCAATAACTCTATCATAACATACCTTTATGTTATCCATGCAAAATAGGCCCAAACCATGTAATGACGATGGTGCTATGCGATATGTCCTCTTGTTGACACAAAACTCAGTGTTTATTGGAGGAAGTTCCTTGGTTACCCATTGTTTCCATATATGTTTGTACCTCAAGGGCACCTCGACATCGCCTATGCTCTCATCATCATAAGAACATGCCCCCCTTCAGCAAGAAAAAATTCCATGCATTTACGATTTTTTTTTCTAATCTTTTCACCTCTAGTTGATCTCCCTCTTTTAGACCTACTACATGTCTCACTTTCCTCCTCTTCCTGAATTTCCCTCGCTTGAGGAAGATAGATCTGACAAATACCTATTTGGTGGTACCTGCACTCCATCAAATGCAAGAGATAGTTACCAAAAATTCCTTGAGGTTTTTCATGGTCCATAAGACGTGGGCGAGCATAACTATAAGGTGACAAAGAGCGTCTACAAGAGATCTTGGACTTAGTAGAGGTTTCTCAGAAGATGGACTTAGTTTTCCACATCCTTCAACTTGGCCGGTTATTTTTCGTGGAATTTGATTTGATTTCAAAAGGCATTGATAAAGTTAAGGCTTATGTCATCTTATGTTGACTTGTGATAAGAGAATCTTCTTAGGGGGGGTCATAAGTCACATTAGGCAAACAAGGAATGTAGAGGTAGATATTTTATCTAAATGGGCACTCACATTTGAAAAAGGAAGTGAAGTCAGATTTGAAGATCTAATTAGATAAGATTTTAGGGTGGTGGTTATTATGAGCTTTTTAGATCATAAATGTAGGACGTACTCTTTGGTACTCCTATAGAGTCAAAAAGATGATGGGGGAGTGACAAGGCGATCATAGACATTAATTGGGAAAGATATTATTAATGACACAAATTTTGAAAGGCGTAGTGGGTTTTAATGCAAGTAACCTCGAATTTAATCTTGCATTTAGCGTATGAAGCAAGTTAGAAGTGAGACCTCAGAGAAGTGAAGGGGATTTGGTGAACATTGAGATGAAGGTGATATCTCTACTTGAGAAAGATGGGGGCGAATTTCACATTGAAGACAAAGAAGCAAATTTGGGTTTTTCAGGGTGAGCTCACATTCAGATAGCTCAGAGGTCTTTTTAACTTCTAAGATGATTATTTCCCACACTATGTTTTTGTAAAGCGAAAAATCACGATCGAACCCTAGTTGTTCTCCCCTCTTCCAACTCCGAGGAGAGAGGAGGGAGGTTCGCTAGGATTCGATGGTTTTCACTTAGGGGAGAGACTTTACATTCAAAAGAGGGGTTGAAACCCACAAGATCCAATCCCACACAATGCAAGATTGGATGCTAAATGTGTTTCAAGGGTTAAGACAGCAAGGCTACCCTCTTTCGTAAAGAATGTTGATAGGAGAATTAAGCTAAGCATGCATAGAAAGTGATAAAGATTCGCTTATAAACTGAGATAGGAATACAGTATGAAGCTGCGGACCTGGAATTAGCAGTAAAATGTCGATACGACACTGTCCTGCAAATTTGAGCAAAAGTTATCGGGACAATGGCGCCCGGCGCCACGGTCCTCCGAAAAATCCACGAAACGAAGGGGGATCTGTTCGTCTCTGCACAAGGATTCCAGATCTTCAATTTTAGCCGCGTACCTGCAACCTACACATAGAAAAGCGAAGACGATTGGGGGGTTAGGGATTAGGGGTTTGCCTTTAGGTCAAACCCCGGTTTTGGAATTAACCAAGAAATGAGCAAGAGCTGTAAATGTAAATGACTGTAAAACAAGTACTAATACCTTGTTCTAAGGATGTTTGTATCCTTATGTGCGAAGGTTTAGATGTTGTATGTTGTATGTTGTAGTAGTATGTTGTATGTAACATGTAGTATGTGATCTCCTCTTCAATGGTTGAATCCTTGTCTTGAATGCAACACTTAGCCTTGAATGGAGACTTAGAAGGAATGCTTGAATGCTTGAATGCTTGAGTATAGTTTCCACGCCTTTTTCATCATGTATATGTTATTTCCAAATGAGAGAGAAAAATGTAGTTTATATACTTGTCATTTAGGGCTGATAGACTGATTTTCCCGACCTTAGGCCGACCAGGAAAGTTAATTTCCAATTTGCAAACAAAAAGACACGAGACCCCTTAGGAGACCGGGCCCAAAATAGGACCCAGGGACCAGGGCGCTGGGCGCCATGGTCCTGGGGACCAAGGCGCTGGGTGCCCTGGTCCTGAAGGACCAGGGCGCTGGGCGCTCTGGTCCCACCTCCCGGGACAGCAGGGTGCAAGGAGGTTCAGGCCAAGGTGCTTGAAAAATGCAGTTTTCAGTGTCGTGAGCAAGTTTCAGGGTCTCCATTCAGGTTGCGTGTTGCGTCGCCATCGTGAAGACCGAAATGCAGTCGAAATTGCAAGTGTCACAATTTTAGGACGCTACATTTAGCCCCCACTTTAGCGGGAGTATGTATGCTCATACTTCCGGTAAAGTACAAGGAAACAATATTGAAAGACTTTCACCACGTCAAGGAGGTAAGATACACCAAGCCCCCAGTGGACTAAGGATCTTACGACTTCGATTGACAAAGTAAAAGGGAAGATCACGAGGGAGAACCATGACTGTCAGTAGTAAGGTTCCCTCACTATGAGTCATGCAAGAAAAATATCAAAAATTTTCAAGGCAAGGCTAAATTTGCCAAGAAATTTTCAAGTATCTTGAAAAGATATGAACGGGATGTATGCCCCCCTACGTTAAAGCGATCGCACACGCCTTACCGGGGGTGATTGTTTTAACGTAGTGATACACATAAGAAATGAGAAAGGAAAGGAGCACGTTATCGCAAGGATTTAGCCCCCAAGTGTGAGATAAACCCAAGGATAATAGACACAAAACACAAAGCACAAGGTGACTTCGCTTTCCTCGGGGTCAGTATGCTGTATGATAATTCATGTATATATATCATATGTATGTATGCATAATTGTTCTTCATTCCCCAATCAAGGAAGGTCACCTAGAAGAAGGGAACACATGTGTCTTTTGAGTCAACATGAGAGAGATCGAGAGATCTCCATGCTTTGCATCATCCTCAAGTAGACAACACCAAGGACAACAAATAGAAGAATGAGAATAACATATAGAAGAAGTAACAAAAGAGAGGAGGAGAGAATCTGCTATGCTAATGTAACTAGTCTAGCATGTCATCTACCCCCCGATCTTGCTGATCAATGTTTCGGGAAGGCAGGGAACACACCAGAGGAGCAAATGGAGCTATCACAAGATCCAAACAAGGGCTATGTTCATGTTCCGAGCCACATTGTTCTTGTCTAGGAGCTAGGATAAGTGCTTTAGAAAATTCATTAGATAAATGGTTATCAACATCAACAAGTTCATATTCACTATTAGAAGCAAGAGGAGTAACATTTTCATCATGAATAACATTTTCATCTATATCATCATCAAGATTTATAAAAATAGGATCTTTAACTCGCACCGGATCAAGACCATCATGTATCTTATGTTTAGGAGATTTCAGCTCAATTTCCGGCTGAGGAGAAAATGGAATAATGCTTGTTGAAGGTGTTTTTGGAGATTGCAAAGTTTGAGAAGCAGTCGTTTGAGCTCTAAGATGACGTTTTCGTCGGCGTTCACATGCAGAACGATTTCGTCTAGTCTTAGTAGGAAGTGGAGAAGACTGAGGAGGAGGAATGTTCTCATCCTTAGCACTTGGGTGTTTAGGTTGTGGTCTCTTAGGCTAGATAATAGGAGAAGAAGAAGGTCTCTTCTCTCTATAAAAAGAAGGAGGAGGAACTGCTCCATATAAAGGAGGAATTTTTGGTTTAGGGAGAAGACCAAGTCCATCATGACGAGGAGGTATAGGTCTACTTTTAGGAAGTTTATTAGACATAGTCACATCCATAGGGATGGGTTGGGAATCTTCTTGAGGAAAGACATTAGTTTTATCTTTCAAAGGAAGAACTTCCTTCTCAAGAATGATAGGAATGTCAAGTTTAGGTGTTCTAGGTTCACTTAAAGATAGGATCATATCTGTTTTCCACTTTTGATAAGATTTGAAAAGATGATCACTTCGCGGAGGAAGAGATTGGAATTGTTTAGGCCAAAAGTAATCAATAGGAACACTAGAGGTTCTTTCAGCTAGTTTAAAGAGACTATAATTGACAGTAACAACTTCACCATTATGGGGAAATTTCAAACACTTATGAATAGGAGAAGCAATAGCTTTCATGGAAGATAGCCAAGGATAGCCAAGCTTCACACGAAATTGTTCGGAAGATGGAATAATAGCAAAGTTCACATCAAGAGATTTGGTATGGACCTCAATAGGCAATGTAATAGAACCAATTGCGGGAGAAGAAAATGCATCAAATAATTTCACAATCACATCTGTTTTGTCATATATCACTTGATTCAATTGCAAAGTAAAAAGAAATTCTTCAGTAATAACATTAACCATGCACGAAGGATCAATAAGCACTCCACGGCAAGGTGTATTCTTGACTTTTGCAACTATGTATAAAGGACCATCAGGTGCCCTAATGGTTTCACTGGAATCAAATGTGATGGAAGGTTCTTTAGGGATTTCTTGCTGCTCTACAAAGTTAATCACATTCGGAGTCATAGACACAAGACCATCAGATGAGAGAGAGGAATCATTAGCCTCAATTGCATTAGAGGTATGAGAAGGTAATGGATCAGTGAAAATCTGAAGATTTTGATTAGTAGGAGCTACAGATGTATTGCCTTTATCATTCACTCCAGAAACAGAAATAGTATTGTTATCAATCAAATCTTGAATTTTACCCTTTAAAGAAAAACATTTTTCAGTATCATGCCCAGGCTGACGGTGAAATTGACAAAAAGCTTTGTTATCAAAATAAGGTGAAGTAATCTTTGCAGGATCAATTTGTCTTATAGGAGGAAGAGTAAGCACATTTTGTTCCAATAACTTATTCATAATACTATGCAATGATTCATTCAAAGGAGTATACTTTCTTTCTTTCTTGAAAAATTTAGAAATAGGAGGCACACCTGATGCTGCATTCACATTGTTGTTGATGATGTTTTCATTGAATTTGATGGAATCTCTATTCGGTTTAAACTTTCCAAATGGTTGTTGACTGCTATCACCCTTATCACTCGGAGCCATAGGATGTGATTGTTCCATTTGACTCACAGTCAGTTGATAATTGTGAAGAGTGGCGCACAACTGTTGGAAAGAAGTAAACTCAGAAAACAGAAGTTTGTCTCGAATATCTTTTTGTAAATTAGAAATAAAGATTCTTTGAATATCATTGCCAGGCACTGGAAAAGAAATTTGAGCATACAAATGCTTATATCTACCAATGAAATCAGTCACTTTTTCTTTAACACCTTGTTTACAATGCATTAAATCAATCAGAGTAACCTTAGGACTTATATTGTTTTGAAATTGTTGAATGAAAGCATTTGCAAGTTGTTCGAAAGAAGTAATAGAATAAGAAGGCAACGAGCAATACCATTGTAGGGCTTTGTCTCTTAATGTTCTAGTGAACAGTTTTGCAAGCAACCTTTGGTCATAAGCAAAATCAGTACATATTGTTTGAAAAGTCTTAACATGTGTTAGAGGATCTCCTTTACCATTATAAAGTTCCAAATGCGGGATTTCAACATGTTTAGGAGGGATAGCTCGAACAATGTCAAGAGAAAGTGGGCTCGCAACATCAAATGTGGGCACACTAAACTTAGATTGATTCATAGAGGCAATTTGTTGCTGTAAAGAAGAGACAGTTTGTGCAAGATTGTTAATGGTTGCTTCAGTCGAAGAGTTCATATTAGATGTGTTAGATTGAGATGGAAGTGTTATGTTATTGAAAGAAGGTAGAGAGTAAGGTGGTGGGACTCTATGATAATTAGTCATAGGAGATGATTGGACAGGAGGAATACTACAAGGAGGAATGGAATGGTTAAATGAATTGCCCCCTTGCGTCATGTTCATTTGTGGAGATATAATAGGGACACTCATTGAAGGAATGAATGAAGAAGTCGGATTGAATGAAGGAAGAGGGTTAATTGAAGAAGAAGGGTTGCCCCCATGACTAGTAATCACAGGAGGAATGTCTTGTATAGAAGTAGCCATGATGTTTGATGTAAAGGTAGGTATACTAGCAATAGGAGTTGTCAAAGGAATAGAATGATTGACTTGAGTAGGAGGTTGTGTATAACCTAAATTTTCAGCACAACTTTTCATAGGCATCACATTCGAACCCACAATGTGTGCAATACCACGCAAAATATCAATTCCATTCTTATCACTTTGAAGCATATGTTTTAGACCCTCAATTAAAGGAAGAGCTTGACTATCAGGGTATTCTTGAGACATCCATTGTCGAAAATCGTCAAATTGGTTATCCAATTTCGAAAGTTGTTCTACAGAAACCTCATGGAGAGCTTCTTCATCATTAGGAGGATTAGAGGAATTACCCATGTCCTCGTTAAAAAGGCTATTCAAATTAGGTTCCATCTCCTCAGTAGTTAAACCTTGGAAAGACTTAATTCTACGGCTTCGTCTAACGGGAATAGTGTAAGTAGGGCTTATTGTTGTAAAACTCATGCACTAGAAAGAGAGAGAAGATTTTGAATTTAGAGGTAGCAATTTTCAGTAAAATCAGCCAATCTTCTGGATTTAAGCTGTTAAATGCAATCACGACAGTCTCCCGAAATTTCGAAAAAAATGTCCGGGACTGTGGCGCTCAGAGTGCAACACGGTCCTTGCAACTTTTTTCAAAATTTGCAGGGATGAAAGGTATGATTATTTTAGAGCTAATCTGAAAAAATTGAGTGATTTTACGATCTGTAGATAGGCCAAATTAAAGTTGCAATCTCAAAATTGAACCCTAACCAGATTGTCGAAAAATGCAAAATTTGAAAAAAAGAGAGGGAAACTGAAATTTTGAATTTTATGATTTTAGAGGGAATGTCAAGAGCAATGCAAATTTTGAAATTTAAAAATTGACTCAATTTCACGCAAAATTCAATTTTGAAAGCGGAAATCAAAGTTGTTGTAATTAAGCACTTAATTTCAAAAGTCACAAAATGCAAGAATTTGAATAAAGCACTGAAATTTTTAATGAATGCAAACACACTTTTCAGATTTAGGACAGTAAGAACACAATTTTGACACAAAATTTCAGTTTCAATGATTTTTGAATGTTTAAAAGCCTTAATCCAAGCAATCACAAGACCAACTTTGACTGTAATTTTGAAGGTGTTAAAATTGATAAAATCAGCCAAAATTCTGGATTTTAGCAAGAAAATACAGTAAGATCTCGCTCCCGAAATTTCGGGAAAAATGTCGAGGACGATGGCGCTCGGCGCCACGGTCCTCGCAACTTTTTTCCAAATTTTCAGGGATGAAAGATATTGTGATTTTATTGCGGAATCCAAAGTTACAGCTGATTTGGAGATGTTTTGATCAGTGAAATTGTCGGACAAAGGTTGAATCAAGAGGGTTTCAAAAATTAGGGTTTTGACATTTAACCACTTAATTTTCAGAATTAAAGCACAAATATGAATTGAAAATTTGTAATAGAAGGGCAGATCTGAAATAGGCATTAACATTTAGACATTTCGCAGGTTCAATTACTAAAAAGAAAATTTAGGGTTTTTATGCAATCACCTCTAAAATTTTGCAAAAGATCAAACATGGAAATGTAATCAATTTTTTCAGATCTAAGCATGAAAAATCAGAAAGGATGTTCACGTCGGGTTCACCAAAATGTAAAGCAGAAAATCGCGATCGAACCCTAGTTGTTCTCCCCTCTTCCAACTCCGAGGAGAGAGGAGGGAGGTTCGCTAGGATTCGATGGTTTTCACTTAGGGGAGAGACTTTACATTCAAAAGAGGGGTTGAAACCCACAAGATCCAATCCCACACAATGCAAGATTGGATGCTAAATGTGTTTCAAGGGTTAAGACAGCAAGGCTACCCTCTTTCGTAAAGAATGTTGATAGGAGAATTAAGCTAAGCATGCATAGAAAGTGATAAAGATTCGCTTATAAACTGAGATAGGAATACAGTATGAAGCTGCGGACCTGGAATTAGCAGTAAAATGTCGATACGACGCTGTCCTGCAAATTTGAGCAAAAGTTATCGGGACAATGGCGCCCGGCGCCACGGTCCTCCGAAAAATCCACGAAACGAAGGGGGATCTGTTCGTCTCTGCACAAGGATTCCAGATCTTCAATTTCAGCCGCGTACCTGCAACCTACACACAGAAAAGCGAAGACGATTGGGGGGTTAGGGATTAGGGGTTTGCCTTTAGGTCAAACCCCGGTTTTGGAATTAACCAAGAAATGAGCAAGAGCTGTAAATGTAAATGACTGTAAAACAAGTACTAATACCTTGTTCTAAGGATGTTTGTATCCTTATGTGCGAAGGTTTAGATGTTGTATGTTGTATGTTGTAGTAGTATGTTGTATGTAACATGTAGTATGTGATCTCCTCTTCAATGGTTGAATCCTTGTCTTGAATGCAACACTTAGCCTTGAATGGAGACTTAGAAGGAATGCTTGAATGCTTGAATGCTTGAGTATAGTTTCCACGCCTTTTTCATCATGTATATGTTATTTCCAAATGAGAGAGAAAAATGTAGTTTATATACTTGTCATTTAGGGCTGATAGACTGATTTTCCCGACCTTAGGCCGACCAGGAAAGTTAATTTCCAATTTGCAAACAAAAAGACACGAGACCCCTTAGGAGACCGGGCCCAAAATAGGACCCAGGGACCAGGGCGCTGGGCGCCATGGTCCTGGGGGCGCCCTGGTCCTGAAGGACTAGGGCGCTGGGCGCTCTGGTCCCACCTCCCGGGACAGCAGGGTGCAAGGAGGTTCAGGCCAAGGTGCTTGAAAAATGCAGTTTTCAGTGTCGTGAGCAAGTTTCAGGGTCTCCATTCAGGTTGCGTGTTGCGTCGCCATCGTGAAGACCGAAATGCAGTCGAAATTGCAAGTGTCATAATTTTAGGACGCTACAGTTTTTATGATATTGGGGAAGGTGTTTATAAAAAAGAAACACAGATATCATAAAATGGATATATATTCACTCATTTTGGCTTGGGGATTGGAAATGGAGGAAAGCATTGTAGCAGTTCGTAGCGTGGTGGAATTTCTTGTTCCAGCACAATTTTGTGAAGGGTTAGAAACTTGCTTGGAATGGGCAGTATTAGGTGAGGCATTTGATATAGGTGAGGGAGAATAAAATGAAGATGAAGGGGTGAAATAAAAATCATACCCTTCCTTTGATGGGCGTTGGGGATGTGTTCCTACCATCGCAAGGTGGAGGTAAAGAATGGATGGGAGGCAATGAAGTTGTTAATTCAGATCAAAGAACTGGATGCAATCATTGCAATAGCCAAGGAGGAGGTAGAGGGAGCCAGAAGAAATCCTTGACCAAGGAGACTGAGAGTGGGGGTGGTGTCGAGGTTGGGAGCGGGAACGAGACCGACTAGGCATTGAAGGTGGCTTCTGAAATGTTACAACAATGGTGACAAACGGGGTGTGGTGTGGTTTTTATGTTTTGTGGCTAAATTTTTTCTATTTAATTATGAATAACATCTGATAGTAAATCTGGGGGTAGGTTGTAGCAGAAAAGAGTTTTTTGTGTAAAGATTTTGTATTAGCTGTATATTGCCAATTTTGAAGAATGATAATTTTTTGGATAGGAGAACAGACAGTCAACATCATGATGTAACTACTTTTTTATATTTAATAAAATACATATTATTACCGACCAAAAAAAAAGAAATTGATTTGACATTCTAGAATAATATGCACATTTTTTTCTTCTATTGAGTATAATTGATAACAACAATACAAAGTAACGTGGGTTCCATCACCACACCCAACCAATATGCTCCCAAATACGAGAGTATATGGAAATAGTTACATCATAGAGTCTCCTTGACTAAGGTTGATTGCATACATTCTCCTTGTTTTAGGTTTGCCCCAAGATCAAGATATTTAAGAGGAGAACAAAGTTATTCGAATCAAGTTATTTAATTGATGGGCTAAAAGGCTCTATAATGAATGGTTCATAAGGCACAATGCTTGTCGTATGTTTTGCAAAAACACACAATTTTCTGCCCCAATAAGCCTTACCCACTCAATGTAAAAAAACACACTACCATTTCAACCCTGTTTAGTAATTTGGAAGATTTTATAGTGGATTTGAAGATTAATGATATTTGACCAAAATATAGAATGCAACACTTACAGTGGATTTGTTGGCACTTGCACTTGTTCGTCCTCTTTCTCCCTCCATTTTTCAATTTTCAGCTAGCTGGAAGCTTTGTGGGTGGCTTGGTATATCAATTGATACTTGCAGTTATTATACCAATGGGGGTTATGATGGGATTGCTTATAGAACTAGATTATGCCTTTTGTATTGTAGCCCCAACTCTCTGCTCCTACGCATGTGTGATTCAAATAACGAGCCAAATAGACTATAAGTTCATTTCTATACTTTCAAAAGAAAATTTTATATTTCAAATTTAAAATACAATTTGGGTCCAATCATTTTCCTTCATTTTAATTATTATGTAAACTTGAAGCACAAAATGTCTACAAAACACTTTATTTGAACACCTCCTAGAAGATATCAAGGCCTAAAAATAATAATCCAATAATAATGCTACATTAGAAATTGATTTGACATTCTAGAATAATATGCACATTTCACTAAATTAATGTGTTGTAATATTGTTTGTCCATTTTACTTGTCTTTTGATTAAAGAGTTTGATCTAACATCTAATATCATGCAACATTTCCTTCATGTAATCTCTTAAGTCAATAAGAGTGGATGGTGCAAAGTATCTAGGTGGTAGATACGGATATGATGATATGATTGAGTCTTTTCTTACGCCATAAAGGCTTTTAATAATTCATGATTTTGGGTCTATTTTAAAATGGATAGTTTAAACCATATGTTCTCTTCATGTATGAATTATGATCTTCAATGCATGCTTCACAAGTGGGACATTTTAGTGCTATAGGCAATTTATAACAAATGGGTGGCCCTAGAAAACTCATGTAAAATATCTAAAAGTAACACTTATCTTTCTAATGTCAAGCCTTCTAAAAATAGTGTTTTATTAAACTATAAGTAGAAAATAGTGTTAATATTTTCTTTATATTCATGGTTAGGGTTTAATGTGATGGTCAGAATTATGTTAGGGTTAGGGGTAGAATTATGGTTAGGGTTCAGATTATAATTATACGAGGTTTTGAGTTTACGAATAGGGTTTTGGTTAGCATTAAGGGTAGGGCTGGAATTACAATCAGGATTGGGATCAAAATTATAATTAGGAGTAGGGTGAAGATTTAGATTGGGTTAGGGCTAGGGTTAGGGTCAAGGTTAGGATTAAGGTTAAGATTAGCATTAGGATTAGGATTTGGTTTAGGTTTATGATTATGGTTATGGTAAGGGTTTAGGGATATTAAAGTAGCCTTTCAAAAATTAGTTGAAGCTAACCTTATTAAATTCCCACATACCATAGTTTTCAATGACATTGCACCCAAACTTGCATGATACAAAGAAATTTAGTACTTTTAGCACTATCATGTAAAAGGTCATTCTATGTCCAAATGCATGAAACATGATAATTCTGGCCATATCTAATCAAACACAATGAGAGTTTGGGGGATGGGAGTGTATCTCATCTCCTGATGAACAATTCATGGGTATCTATTATGATTTGTTTCTCAAGAATGATATAAATAGACCTCTATGTCAAATAAAGGATCATCTCAAAATATTTGTGCAACCAAGGTCAATACTAGTAAGTTGTCTATCTTATATGAATCAATATTAGTGGGTCACATTGAGTAAAACTATCCATAAATTAATGCCATTACTATTAAAAATCCTAATTGTGTTGCCAACACTAGCCACAATTAGGTTATTGCGGAGAGGGATTCTTCTTCCCAAAAAGTCGCCCAATATGACATCCTAGAGCATCTTAGGAAGACTCTAGCATAGTTATCTATCTTGGAGCTTCTTTTATATTCATCTATCCATAGGGACATATTGGATCATGCCTTAATAGAATCATAAGTCCCTAGTGATATTAATCTAGACCAATTTCAAGCCATAGTGGGTCAACTATCCTCATCTTATCAACCTATGTTTAGTTTAGCAAATATGTCACTTTTTGATCCATCAAATGTACCTAATCAATACAATTTTAATTTTAACTTAAACCCTAATGTAACCATGTCAATCATTAAAAAAGGGATCATGAAATTTTTGTAACCCTAAAATTTCATAACGATGCTTAGTACCCATGGCATGTTAGTCATCACCAAGCTTTTGTATTTAAAAGGGTGAAAGGTTGAAGCTATAAAAGTTTTCTTTCATATAGCTTAGAGCCCCAAATCTCATCTCCATTATGCCCCAGATCCTGTGTAAAGCATGCCTGATAAGACTCTAGCATAGTTATCTATCTTGGAGCTTCTTTTATATTCATCTATCCATAGGGACATATTGGATCACGCCTTAATAGAATCATAAGTCCCTAGTGATATTAATCTAGATCAATTTCAAGCCATAGTGGGTCAGCTATCCCCATCTTATCAACATATGTTTAGTTTAGCAAAATCAGTTCTCTGTTGTTATTATCTGCAATTGATGATTGTTGCTTTAAATCTCTATGTGACGAAATTATATATGTTGTTACATGGTTGGATTATCAGGATACATATGGCATAAAAATTAAAAACATCATGAATTAATTATGTAACCATATAAGTCAAATATAATTCTATCAAGAAATCAATATCAAATAGATGATATAATTGCATAACTCATACATTTCAATGACACTGATCTTCTTTTTCATCCAACTCTTTGTCTGTATCATCCGATCCAGATTCAACATTGTAAGGATTGGTCATATCATCATCATCGTCATTGATATCAGTTTTGATAATGTCATCATCCACACAAATATCATCTTCATGAACATTAACTCCTACATCATCATGATCTAGTTCCTCTTCTTCGACATCTTCCTTGGGCACGTCATCAACTAACGATTAATCTTAGTCATCATCTACATCATCTTCTAGTTCTTTGGCATCTTCTTCTTCCACCACATTATAATTTACCGACCTTCCTCTTGGATCATGTCTAACAACAAATGACCAACCTGGTTTACCTAAAACCTTTGAGTAAAATACCTACTCACATTGGCTTGGAAGAACATAGGGCTCATTTCTAGCTCACTCGAACGACCTTGTATTAACCATGGTAAATCCATTATCATATTCAATAAAAATTCTCTCGGGATCATTTTCATTCAATCGTAGCCTGTACCATTGGACGATGAACATAAATAATTTGAGGGACTTAAAGTCACACTTAAGTATATCATCTAAAATCCCATAGTATCAATTTTCTGAGACTTCTGGATGAAACATTAGTCAAGCGAAAGACTGCAGTTATCCCAGAATCACAAGTTTTCTTCATGTCATCCAACTTTTTGATTCAAAATTTACAACCATTGCACCACATAGCCTTGTGGTGTTTCACTTGCAATATGTCAAACATGTAAAAATTATTGCATCATCAGATGATAAATATATTTATTCTTGGCCGAATGTATGCAAAGAAAAAAAAATCAACATATATATACATCAATAATATAATTGAAGATAATTAAATAATATGGGTGATTAATATATTTATACGTACCTGTTTATCTCTTAAACTATATGCTAAATCAATTTCCCTTGGTGTAACATTGGAATCTCCATTACGATGAGCTTTTTTAACCAATGAAGTCACACCTTCCCATGTTAATGCGCGACCAATTTGTTGACATCATTCAATCCATATCGTCATCCAATCAAGATTGTTTGCGACATACAAATGTAGTGCATCCCACTCTCAACCAACTATATAAAAATAAATTGAAATTCACAAACGACGTATAATTAGTTAATTACCATGGTATACAACCTTAATTTAAAATTGATGTGTATTGAAGATTAATAATTAAATAAGCACAATATACATAAAAACCAAATATAAAATGCATTCTAATTAATCTCCATGACCATCTTATAATTACCTCTCACTTTCCTCAATCTACCTTTCCCCATTAGGTACTCCCCTTCGAATTTGTTAATGGAGTTGGGATCCCAAATGTGATCTACATGGAACTTTGCTGCAAACTTAGGAAGATATTCAATAATGTACACCATGGTCTGGTATACCATATATCCCTCCACCATAGAACCCTCAGGATGTGCTCTCTATCTAACCAAAGTCTTAAAAAAATTCAAGTGCCTCTCAACCATCCACATTGACCTTGTGTGTACAGGTCCACACAATTCAATCTCCTCAACTTGGTGTATGAGGTAGTGTTCTGATGCATTGAAAAATGTTGAAGGTAGACACTTTTGCATTTCACACATTAGATGAGGACTTTTTCTCTTCCAATAATTTATATCTTCTTTATGGATTTCTTTAGATGACAACCATCTACAAGTCATTCAAGGTGCAAATATATTAATGAGATTTAACCAAAACATACAATATATTACATTACAAGTAAAACAAATGGCAAATATAAGATCTATACTGTTAGAAGTGATAAAATTTGGTTTTTTATTGTGCCTTGCTTGTTATTGTCAATCACTAGGTTTTGGGTTTTAAAAGGGTTTTTGTCCAGCTGTATTTTCCTTTGTTCTCCCCGGGCTATGTTATATTTTGCAGTTGACTTGCGTTTGTCAGTGACCTTGTTTAAAGTCATGATCGGGAGGCCTTTTATCGTTGGATTTCGGCCCCACATGTTAGGAATCACCGCTTGAAACCCTCATATGACGATAGTCTAAAGTGATCAACCACATTTTATATTAAAAAGTAATTACCATCAATACCATGTGGATTATTAAATAAAGGCAATGAAGGAAATATGATCCACAATTTATTAGTAAGAAAGATAAGGCAACGCCTATACTTTTGGAAGTTGTCCATTATCAAAGTGAATTTATTAAGAGTTTATTTTCATTGCATATAGCAATCAAGGCTGTCGCCACTAAGCTATTAACAAGGAATTCATTGCACTCAACAATGTGAGTGAAATCATTTATCATTCAACATGTAATTCATTGAGATGAAATGAAATTCCACCAAATTAAGTGTAATTCATATAACTACTTAAATAAGTGGTAAAAGATAAAGTTTCAAGTTCATGCGATAAAAAGACAAAGAAAACCTTGTTTAATTCATTCGGAAATGGAATGAAAATAGAAATCGAATCTACATTACTATAAGAGCTAAGTGAAGCAAATAGTGCAATGGATTCAGTGATAAGCTCAGAGGAAGGTTGAGATGCTCATAGCTCAACCATGGAATAGGAACAAGCTCACATCAGGTTACGCACTATGGTTCACCCTTTTGTTTATGAAATTGGAAATTATATAGTTTGAAGTCAATGATTAAATTAAAGTGCTATCATAAAGAGAGGCATTATCTCAAATAGGCACAATAATCATTTATTGCTATGAATGTTAATGATTTTCTATGAATACTGTATCTTGCTATTTTTATAAAGTTGTAGCAGCAAAGCATACCTCGTAGAATCTTCAGTGGAATTGCAGAATGTAAAGAACATAAGTAATTAAATATGACCCTAAATTTTATATTTCCAATATTGGATTGAGTTCATATGTATTCTGAAATTCCTCTTAAGAGGAAGGTTTATCGCAGTCATTATATGGAAACCTTCTCTATGCTGAGTGAGTAGTCATGGCTCATGATAGCCTGGGAAGCTTAAACATAGACTCACTTGAAAATGGAAACATTGTTAGAATCAAACTTATATTTACTCGATTCAGTCTATTAAGAAGGAAATATTGGTTAAATATAACCAAAAAACATGAAGTGAATTCGAAAAAAGAAGCAAAGAAAGAATAAATGGGGAGAATCATAACAGATGTAAATATACATACGACTCATTCTCACATGTTATAAGGCGTGATACAATATCGCAAAGTAAAGATAATAGCAGTGAGTTATTGACTGGAGACTCATTCTCATATTCATGAGGAGGCAAGTAGTATGCCACTCATGATTATAAGTATGGAGTCACTAATGCATAAACAACAAAAAATCAAGTTAATTAATGTGACCTTAAAATAAAGGTAGAAGACCGTAAATCTTGTCATTACAAGTCTACACCTAGAAAGGTTATTAAACTTAGTGTCAGTGTCTCTAAGTCATGTCAGTGTGCATCTAGCATAAGAGACTTCCTCATTGGTCATTAAGACTAAACCCGTATGTTGGTTCTAACCGAGTAGGGTGGTGAACGTATACTACATGTTCATTCATGTTTGCAAATGAAAACCTTTGGCCAAGGTGACGTTGCACTAAGAAAGTGTTAGTTAGTTCACATGGTCCAGATACACCATCTAGTCAGAGGTCATGCTAGTTAGGAGGATCCTATGGTGTGTGACCCACTAGAGTTGTGTAGGGTCAAAACATCAATCTCAGATGGAATCGGACCAATTAATTGCTTATACCCTTACAAAGGGCAGGGCCTATTTTAGTTGAATGTTGTGCAAAAAATCGCCAAGTGTATGGTTGGGTGGAAAATCGACCCGATGATACTCTCCCTCTTGTTAGATAGTTCACAAGATTAAAGAAACCTGATGGACTATCAATTGCAATAAAATATTAACTCCTTGATCTTTTACATTATGTTATTAAGTTAGAATAGATCTTTTATGATATATTCTCTTTACTCGTCCTTGAATTGTATTGTTCTTGCTACTATCTTGTAGAAAGGTTAAACAATTTATTGAACTTGCTTTCTTTTTAAAAAAATGTTAAATATTTCTAGGATTCTTCTTGTCGTCTTTCCCTCTTGTTATTATGGTTCAAATGCTTCTTGTTTAAGCTCAGTATTAGTAACTTGTTACAAAATATAAGGAAAGGAGTGAGAAAAGATAAAGATGTCCAGATTAGGGGCCCATTAGAAAGGTAAAATGTAAGAGGAATGAAGGAAGATAGCTAATTAATGTTGAAAGGATGGAATGTGAACAATGTGGTAACGATTGGTTATATATTTCCTCATGTGCAATTGTAAGTTTGATACACCATTGCAAGTTCCAAGAGAAGTAGTCCTATCCCATGCCTAGGTCCTAGCTCAAACAAGAGGATAGGGTCTATATCTCTATTTGATTTGAAAACTTTCAGGGAACTATTTCTCAATATTTTAAACATTATTTAAACTCACTCTAAGTTTGATTCTTCATAGATCTCTCTTAAATCAACCTATAACCACAAAATACTAAAGGTAATACCTACAAAATAAAGGGTTAGAGGGGAAATTACCTTAGTCATCCCCTCATGCGCATTCAAATATCATCCAAATGACATAGAAAAATCTTATACTTGTGTACATCCTAACAAATTAAAATTAGCCTAAGTATAGACAGCAAAATGATAAATCTCTCGATGACTAGTATGTTGGAAAGGCTAAGTAGGTAGTACTGAGGAGGTAATAAAAAAGTGGTTAGATAAAAATTTAAAAAAACTAGCAAAAGTATAATGGATGGATAAGTATTTGAAGTATGAAGTTGGCAAAACTAATTTAGAGTGAAAATAATAAATTGTACAAAATTTATGCAAGAAATACCAACACTAGGTTTTTGAAAGATCACAATGACCTGAAGAAGGGAAAACAAGAACAAACACATGGAGATCCACAAGCACAAAACTAATGTGACACTAAAAATAAATGATGTAGGGACTATAAAGACTATTTTGCAACAATACATTTTTAATATTTGATTAAAATGAAAACTAGAAGGTCTTATGGCTTCAATGAAGGTAAGGGGAGACCGTGAGCGAAAAGATTCAAACTAAGTAGAAATGGGAGATGTGAGAATAGATAAAGAAAGTTTAGCGATGTCTTAAGTGGGGGATCATGCATAAGTAGGCGCCAAAATATTATGAAAATCGAAAACCAACTGCTAGCAATTGAAAAATCATAAAAATACGATCTTCTTGCTTATTGTTTTAGTTATAAGGATTGCTAGGAGGCTCGTATATTTTATATAGTAGCTTGATAGAAAGCTAACAATCAAGATTTTTTTTTATCATGAACACACACTCTTTTCAAAATTATCACTCAAAAAATGTTCACAAGATGAAAGATTACTAATGTAGTGTAAAAAAGTGAGAAGAATGAGCCTATTTAACAAAATTTGGACCCTGAACTAGAGTTGCAAATGTAGTGTGCCCTACTTGGTATGAATGGAGGAATCATTGGTAAGAAATTGGAGGATGAGGACTTCTCCTCCTAGCCATGGTCAACCTCAAGGAGAAATCCTTGGGCATGAAATACTCAATTTCCTAGGACTAGTCAAGCATAAAGTTTGCCTCCCAAAGTTGGTAGTTCCTAATCACAAAGAGATCTACAAAGCAAGACCATGTGAGTTCAAATGCATTTGTTGCACTAGGTTCAAGGCATTGGATCTCATCAAATAATTTGATTAAAAAAAAAGTGGCAAGGTGAAGGGTGTCCGAGATCAACACTTGCGATCAATAGACCCAAGATAAAAATAAACAAGTCACATAATCAAACACATGAAAAGGAGTATAGAGGACGTGACAAACTAGATTATGACTAGGGATAATGACAAAGAGGGTAAGATAAGAAAACATACACATGACAAGGCAACTAAAATAAATGCACAATGTTACAAAAGAATTTGTAAAGTGAGTAATTCTAATTGTACCCTCACTAATAAGTAAGCTCCAAAGATTACAGTTCAATACTTAGTTCTATGTTTTATTCTAGACATAGCCCTGTTTCAAAATGTGATTATATGGATACCCATATTTTTTTGTGAATGTTTGTTCTTATATTTTCTAATTAATAAAATGTTAACACCTATTCATGGAAAAATGAGAAGTTATCATATCTCACAATTACAAACATGAAAACACAAAAATGACCATCAATTTTGGACGCATCTATTATGGCTCCAAAACGACCGTACGGATTGACTAACACACGTGTTAGTCGCGCGTTTTACATCGTCGATTTTGCAATTAATGGCTGCGATTGACTAACCTGTCGCTAACACGGTGTACGAAAGATCCGTTTTGAAACCAGAATAGATGCAACCATCAGTTTTAAACCTAACCTCCATGAAAAACTAACATGACAAAGATGGACAATTTTTGTTACACCACCCAATTTGATTGTCTTGTTCAAAATCTCAAGATAAGCATAGACGTCAAATCCTATCAAATTCACATTAAAAAAATATAATAAGTGTGTCGCACCATCTCGTATGAATGAACAAAACAAAATATACTCTCAAACACCCCATTATCAACCATACAAAGTAAAGAGAATCTCACCTCAATTATTTAAAAAATAAAAATACACAATTATCTAGTATTCCGTACCGTATCTAATATTTTGGGAAATGAAATCTTGTATTCCGTACCGTTTCCGATGTATTCCCTACTTATTGTACGGGACTATCAAACCAAATAAAAATACACAATTATCTTGTATTCCGTACCGTGTCTTGTATTCCGTACCGTATCTAATATTTTGGGAAATGAAATCTTGTATTCCGTACCGTATCCGATGTATTCCCTACTTATTGTACGGGACTATCAAACCTAAGTAAGACACGAGAGTCAACAGGCTGTAGTCGGTAGCCCTCGGACCGTCGTTGAATAAATTTTTTGACATTTTTCGTTTTATTCCCGACAGTTGCCGGTAGTGCTAAGTCTGGCGAAGTGGACGGTGGGTAAAGCACGTGTTAAGTGGTGCTTTTGACCACGTCAAATCAAGAATTCCCTCGCATTGGAAAATACACTGGCACTTTGCAGCAATAATTGGAAAGTGACACTATTATTGATAATGTTATATTCTAGTATTTTATTTTATTTAAAAATAAAAAATGTGAGTGTGTATTTTTAGGATTGAATTATTGGAGTTGAAATACAACAAATTTAATGGGAAAGAAAGTTTGGTATGACTTAATAGTGGTTTTATATGTTAGGCCACTCTTTGTGATTAAAATATTTTATATTTTGTAATATTTTTTAATCAAATCGTATATCTATAAGTTAATACAAGTGATCAAGTCGATTTATTCATTGACTTCACTGAAGATCACCTACAATGGATCAACGTAACCTTCAACCATGTTCAACAAGTATCAAGTATTGATTTATTTGTCAATGTTTAATTGATTAGGTGAATGCAGGGTTCACCAAAACAAGCATCTACATTCTTTCCATTGAATTTGGTTGCCTAAGGCTTCCAATACAAGCTTGGCTATGAGATTTATAGACACCATTTCAATGGAAGCTAAAAAATTATATAAGATAGTAATGTTCATGCTTTTTCCAAAATGCCAATTAAATCGTGTAGAATTTGAATAATCGGATAGCTTTAATTTATAACCGACAACAATTTTGTTTGATTAGGACATAATTAACTAAGAATGGTTCTTGTGGAAATGCTCGTCAAAAGGGATTTTTTTTTTTGAAAGGGCTTTAGTAATCGATGACTTAAAGTTATATATTTATTACAAAGTGCTTAGAGTGCATTCACACGTCCTGTATAGAAGCAAATGGTAATTATGAGTCTTGGTCAAAGGGCATCTTGACAAATGTTTCGTGGCTTGATTTTTCATCTTATCTATATGGATGCATCCCTAAACCAACCACACATAGGGGTAAGTCTGCTTGGTGGATCATCATTGACCATGTTTTAAAAGTTATCTTGTCGAGTGTTGATTTTCACACTATGTTTGCTTTATCAGACATTGGTTGTCTTTGGATACTCTGGACTCGCCTTTGGGGGATTTATAGAGACCCTTTTATCTCTCCATTTCCAGATGATCTTGTAGCAAATAGTCTTATTCTCCTTGCACATATAGATTGTATACTCTATGATCATGGTACTCTTGAGATGCTTGAGTTGATCATAGGCCTTGCATGTTTTGATGGATAAGAGACTTGTCTCTTAGTTCTGACTCTTCATATTGAGAGTCCATCTCAATCTACATCTTTTATTTTTCCTGATGACCTCTATATTGACACATGGATGGTCCCCATTGATTTAGTGCAACAAGATATTGTTCTTCTAAACACAACTACTTGGGATTCACATCTTCTAGACATATCATCCTTGTTAGTGAAGTCTCATATTGTATATCTCGAGGACATTCATATCCTCTTTGTTAAAAAAACCATCAATGTTGTCAACTCATCTTCATCGCCCATGGAGCTTGCTCTACATTAGTTTTAGCAAGGTCCTAAATTAATGATATCAGATTTCCACAATCCATAATTTGATTTTGTTTATAGATTTTTGGCTTCGATTAAGTAATAGTTTTTTAACACTCCATGATCCACCATCAGGATACAAGAGAGTTGAGAAACATGTCCTAGATTGTTACCTTCTACATTGATTGGGCATATCCTAGAATATAATATAATTTAGGGCCCATCATTAGGGTCCTAGATTGTTACCTTCTACATTGATTGGGCATGTACTTGATTGGTTTGTGGCATCATCATCCTTCATGGACATAGCGACATTTGAGTGGTTTTCAAAGGGACACAATTTTTGGATTTGGATTTTTACTTATTCTACTTTTTGGTAATGGCTTCTCCAATCTCCAGTGGATTTATTTATTCCTAAGGGGAGAAACGTTTCTTGTAGGCAATGGATCATGTTTTGTCTTCAAGCTTTCATAATTGGCATGTGAGTTATTTCTTCATGGGGGGATTAATATCCTCATTTCCTCTCTCCTATGGTGGGACATTCGTTGTAATCTTGTGATATAAGTAGTCCTTGGGGGTCACTTCAAGTCTTCATTATTTCATTTTTCACTTGTACAATTATTTCATTTCTCTCTTTTGAAGATGAGTTTTTCCCATGTGGTTTTCTCCTTTTCTTTGGTAGTGAGAGATTGCATTAGTTTGTACTTGGGTACCTAATCAAAAGAGGTCAATAGGTTGTAGTCAATAGCTCTCGAAAGTGTTGTTGAACAAGATTTTGGCATTTTTTTCATTTTACTCCCAATAATTGTCAGTCATGCTAAGTCAGGCAAAGTGGATGGCAGGCAACATGTTCTGTTCTATACGAGCACATATTAATTAGTGCTTTTGACAATGTAAAGTCAATAATTCACTCGCATTTTAAAATATATTGTCACTTGCATCAATGAGAGGGAAATAATTAAAAAATGATGTAATATTATCATTTTTTGGTCGATAATTAGATATTTTATTAATATTCAAAATATAATACAAATTTTAGAGTACATTCCATCC
Organism: Cryptomeria japonica; assembly: GCF_030272615.1. NCBI lineage: Eukaryota > Viridiplantae > Streptophyta > Pinopsida > Cupressales > Cupressaceae > Cryptomeria > Cryptomeria japonica. Next base: position 684,339,713 of record NC_081405.1, on the reverse strand, counting down.
ATCTTCTGATTCACAGTATCATACACAAAGCCATATGTCCTAAAAACAGGGGCATGACAAGCCCCAACCCTACATCTACCATCTAGACCATTCAACCATATATGTAGTGGAAAAAAACACCCAAAAACATATAGACACCACTATCAATTGAAACACACGACCTGCCGCCCATACATACTTCAGCCATGATAGAGATCGACAAAAATTGAAAGCAAGAAAAACCATATCAAAACATATGAAATCCTATTAACATTACATACTTTTACATTTGTTCCTCTCAATTTTTAATTGTCCATTGACTCAAAAATATTTTACATCAAATTGAGTTGTTGACACCCCCCCGTTCCCAAGCTTTCATTTGCCCTTCATACATTATTTCTCTCTCACACAAAAAATTCTTCAGCGAATCCTAGCCTATGTAGGCTTTAGCCTATCGCTCCTCACAATTGATCCCCTTTTCCCATTGAATGAAGGGTATGAACTGCTACGGTGTGCCATCCAAGGCCCTCCTCTCCTCATTGACCAAAAGCCCCATCTTCGCAGTTGCCCTCTCCAACACCAACAATAGTCCATAGAGCCAATCTTCTGCAACACACCCTTGCAAGATTTGTAATGTCCCCACTTTGAAATTTAGGATTTAATAATATACAATAATAATAAAATTAAAATACAAAAGAATAAAAAATAACATTTAAATTAAAATATAAAATTAAATGTAATTATAATTTAACTGAGTTAATGAATGGTCAAAAGGCATAAAATGAAAAGTTGTGACTCCCTTGACATGATATTTTAAAGGGAGAAGAGAACCTCATTTGAGAGGGGAGATGGTGGAGAAAATAAATGAGGGATCATGCAAATCAAGGAACAATCAATGGAAGGAGGAAGGAATAGGAGGTAAATAAGGAAGTGACTCTAATAAAGGAGGGAAAAAATTATGAAAGGTTATGACTCTTTTGAAGGGTGGTTATTGTGAAAGGTTGTGACCCTTTCGAAGGGTGGTGACTATGAAAGGTTGTGACCCTTTCGAAGGGTGATGACTATGAAAGGTCGTGACCCTTTCAAAGGCTAGACATGTTGAAGGGTTGTTACTTCTCCCTCACAATGGAATATATAAAGGGAAGAAGGTCTTATTCGAGGAGGGGAGGAAGAGAGAACAATTGGGAAAGAATATATTATTTTATAAGGTAGCAATCAAGGTGGTGACCCAATTCTAATGAAGGGTGATAGCACAAGTCTTATGAAAGGCGGTGACCCTTTTACCAATGAAGTATAAAATAGATCATTTCAATTGTTCAATGATCACTTATCAATCATCATTTCAATCATACAAATCAAGCAACAATCAATCAACATACATACGATCATCAATCACCAATATATCAAACCAACCTTCATTACATTATCACTCACCAATACCTCAAATCACACAATCAAAGGAATTCATTCAATCAAAATCAATTATTCATCAATCATTCAACCATTGGAGGATAGATTGGATAAATACTAGGATATTGACACCTAGTTGTGCGATTATATATTTTATTTCATGGTATGATCTACATAGTAATAATGTTCATATCTACATTCTCCAGATTAATATATCGTTGCTTACAATTATTCAATATAACATAATGTCATGATATATCCAATTCTGCATATTTATGAAAAGTTATATGTTGCTGATAATATTGTTTATATATGTTTTGAACATAGATCTAATTATGGATATTTCGTAGTTAACTAAGACTTGTGTATATCTACTTATAATCTAAAGTCTTTTCAGCCATGATGGAGGGTGAGGAGGTTATCAGTAGGGGAATAGTGTTGGGGTCACCTCTAAGCATGCCACCTCATGGTATGTGACCAAGGAGTCTGTATGAGGCTAATGGGGGGTGAAGGTGAGCACTCTGCCTTTGGGCTTAGGGGGGTTAGACTTTCAGGGGACCCTATTGAGAGAAGTCCTTGTCATCTTTATTATGACGAGGGGTCAAACTATGTATATCTAATCCTATGAGTAGGAGAAGTGATGTGATTGAGGGGGAACGGTTATAAGGATGCCTCACTAGGTACACCACCTCACATGTATGACATGGGCCACATGAGGCCACAGGGGGATGAATGTGCACTTCCTTTGAACCTAGGATAGAGGATCGCTAGGATACCCTACCAATTCACTTATCCTAGCTTACTATGGATAGGATTTCTTATTTAGCCTAAGTAATCTTACAGTGAAATTGCAAATTGTGTTTTATAATTTCAATCTCTATAATTTATACTTTAATTTGTAATTGTTATGTAATTTATGTACTATAGTTGTAACTTGTTTCCTAACATGTTGCAGGTTTTTTTCCTTTAAAGATAAAGGTATTCTCTTTTTAAACCCTCCCTTATTGATTGAGAACAATAGTTCAAGGTAAAACTGAGGCATTCCATAAAAAGGAACATTATACATTTAATAATTAGGACAAAATTTACATAATTTAAATTTAGGGACTTTACAATACCCCTTCCACCTCCTCCCTGCCCACCTCTAGGCCCGAAGCTGCAACCATTGAAACAATGTCAACATTTGTACGATAATGGTACTTCGTCGGCATGAATTCTTCACCCAATAAAATCTCCAATATTTGCAAGATAACTTTGTCATCAAATTTAAACAATCTCTTCAATCTCTTCTCACTAATCCTCCCATTGAAATCCAATTGTTGGTGCGGTGTAACCAAAGAGAAATTAGCCTCCATATTGCATTCCTTTCGCCACTCATCCTTTGCATCGAGCACTAACCAACTTGCAAGCTTAAATAGACTCTCAACCGTTGTCACATCCATTAAATGTCATACATTACCATAATAAACCATCTGAAATGGCAGTGTTCCACCTCATGTGATCTCAATGTCTAAATTTTGCAAATCTTCATACACCCCTTTCGTACCATCATTAAAACTCACGATCCACTTAGATAGTTTATTTGCAACCTCATTTCCACCACTTCACATATGACTAATTTTGTAATAATCAAAGGTTGATAGAATTTGGTTTGCCATAGTTATATATTTATTTAAATGTCATGCACTAATCTCTCCTTGCTTTAGATCACTAATTACAATTAGAGAATCTCCCTCTAAAAAAACTTTAGAAAGGCCCAATTTTAAGGCTTCAATTGTCACCATGGCTTTGGCTTCATTATTCATGTTGTCTAGAAGCTTCAAAGATCTAATGACAATAATACTTCCTTCCCAATCTCTCACCACAAATCTTGCTCCCTAGAGACTAGGATTTCCTTCAGAGGTCCCATCAAAATTCAATTTGAACCACCCTTCTCTCGGACTTTCCCACTCTACCTTCATCACCTTATTTGGAGTTAGATCAACCCGAGAATGCCCATTAATAGGCCGAAACCTTATAGTTGAAAAAACACTCTAAATTCTTGTCCTTTGATGTGAATGTGACGTTATTTTGATCTAAACAAGAGGTAGTTGTACTCACCAATTCACTTACAACCAATTCAATTCTATCATATAATATTTTATTTCTTTCCCATTTATCTTGAAACAAATGTCTATTTCTTTCTTTTTAGATCTCCCAAATAACTATGGATGGGAAAATCCGCCAAATACAAGAAAAGGTAAAGACCTTACATACTTGATGCCAACCTTGGAAAAATTGTCACGCAGTCTCAGGGAAAGGACTAAACCAGCCAAGCTTTTGAGTAACCATCCTCCAACAATCAATTGCCACTTCACAATAAAGTATAAAATGATTTACAATTTATTCTACCCCTCCACACATGATACATTTAAAAGGTCCATTAAATACAATATTATATAGATGATCCCTAGTTAAAATCCTATTTCTTAGAGCAAGCCAAGTGAATGCACCTACCTTAGGTAGGAAATTCTTGTTCCAACACAAACACAAAGGCCAATCCTCCAAAATTTCAGCAGCCTCCAAACTTTTGTAGCCTATCTTTGTCGAATATTGCCCTTCTTTTTCCACACACAAAATCACTCTATCTTGCTTCCTTGTAATAAGCACTTTTCTCTCTTTAAAAATACCTTTCCCAAAAGTTTGTAGAAAAACCATACCCAGTTTGCCAAGAAAGATTATCAACAATCACAAGCCTACACTAAAGAATAAAATTTCATATAGCCGAACCTTTGACAGGGTTATGGATTGTGAAAATCCATTCATTTGCCTCGGAATCCAGGCATTTGGCCCTAAGTATTTTCACTCAAAGTTGATTGGGTTTTGAATAAATATTCCACACTAGCTTTTTGCCCATAGCTTGATTCATAATTTTCTAGTTTCTAAGCCCATCTCCTCCTGACTATTTTAGTTCACAAATATTTGCCCATGCTAACAACAAAATTTTGTCATGTTCATTAGCACCATTCCATAAAATTTTTTGCATTTTTGCTCCACTACCTTGACAACTTTGTTCATAATTTTCAAACACATCATAAAATAAATGGGGATGGCTGAACTTACCATCTTTAACATCATAATTATGCTGCTAAATTCAACCATTTTCTCTTCCACCCATCCATCCTTCTCAAATAAGTCTCCACTATTTTTTTCCATAGATTATATCTACACACTCCCCCAGATAGAGAAATACTTAAATATTTCCCTAGAAAAGTACCTAGCTTCATTTCAAGAATCCTTGAGATCTCCCTTTACATATGTGTAGGAGTGTTAAAGAAAAAATTGTCAGATTTATGCCAATTAACACATTGTCCAGAAATCTTGCTATATCGATCCACCACAAAATTTTCATCACACTGGCCTCCTAGAAGGATGCCTCCCCCAATAATAGCATATCATCAGCAAATTGAAAATGGGAGATAGGCTCCACTGAATGAGAAACCTTAATCTATTTCAAATGCCATCCATTCCTTTTTTGGAAATCATTTTACTAAGAACTTCGGCCATTATAATGAAGAGAAAGAGGGAAATAGGGTCCCATTATTGTATACCATTGGCCAACTCAAAAAAGACTTGAGGACTTCCATTCACCAAAACAGAGAACCTTGGAGTGTTGATACACCCACTCAACCCATTCTACACAATAACCAAACTTTTTCAAAACCCACAAGAGGAAATTTCTATTGACTTGATCATATGCTTTCTTGATATTGATTTTGACCATCATTCTCTCAGTACCAACAAGACAAACACACACACACAAAGAGAGAGAGAGAAAGAGAGATACTAATAGGGAGAGGGATAGAGAGATGGGGAGATAGAGAGAGAGACAAGCATGAGAGAAAAAGGTTATAGAGATAAGTAATAGAGAGAGGAAGAGAGAGGAAAAGGTACAAAGATAGAGACGAGGAGGGGGGAAATAGGGAGCATATGTGGATGAGTGAGAGAGATATGGGGAGAGAGATATAAAAAGGGAGATATATGTGTATAAATGGATAGAGGGTGAAAGAGAGAGAGGGAGAGAAATAGGGTAGAGAGAGAAGTACCTTGAGATATAGAAAGAGGGAGAGATAGGGATAGAAATAAGAGGTAGATGTATGGATATAACTTGGGAAAGATAGAGGGAAGGAGAGGTATATTTAAAAACAATAGTATCATTAAAATAAATCATTTTTTAATATATAATTAACTAATTATATATTTTGGCATCGTAAATTGTCACTTGGCCAATTTACACCTCATGTGTGTGCCCCTACTTTAGCGCGTCTCCCCCTCATCTCCTATTTGGGTTCATTCAGTGCCTTAACTCCAACTTTTATGCCTTAAAAACCTACCAAATGACTCTTTGGAGGTGTCTCCTCCTCCCTGGGCCTTGATTTTGGTCCCTGGTTGAGGAGGACTAGGGTGCCACTAGCACCCTGGTCCCCATCTTTGGGGCCCAATTTTCAAGGTGAGGATGAGATACAACTCTTCGATGGGAAATGTGGCCCAATATGACAATTGGAGGTTAGCCTTATCGGTAAATTGACCTAGATCCCAGATCTTCATATATGAAGGCATTTGATCAACTTAATTTCATCCTAAGCATTCTAAGTCTTCACATTCAAGCAATCAAGAATTCAAGCATTGAAATGTTCATCATCAAGCATTTCCAAAGGTCTTCAAGGCTACATATTCTTCATTCAATCATTGTGGAGTAAGTTACAACATTCATATGCAAGCATGTGTGTGTGATTAGGGTTTTGTCATGTTCATGCCATTTCATACAACATATGTGATTACATTCAAGAAGCAAAGCAACATTAACAATCATTACAATTTTGAGGTATATCCTTCCATTATTATTTCAGTACTGGCAACATTTCATTCAAGGTTAATTCCTAAACTAGGGTTTGACTTAGGAAAATCCTTATTCCCAACGTATTTTCCCTTCTTTTTGTGTGTAGGAAGTAGGTACAAAGCTACAATCTTCAAGATAAGCTTTATTTACACTGACCAATCAATCCCCAATTGGAGTGCAAAAAGTTCGGAGGACCAAAGAGATCGTCACATTGGTCTTGACAAATCAGGAGCTTCTTCTGGGAACAGGTCTGAATCCTCTTACAAACCTCAGATGCTGGTTCATGGCTTGATCCGACGACTGTAGCTCACTGTTCACACATTTTTTCTTCAATTTCAACCCATTTACTCTAATTTCAGCATCTTCAATAAATCAATTCAACTCAAGGGAAAGAAGAGGGTGCATTCAACACCCCTAGAATTAGATCAACATTTAGACCTCTTAGGTTTAGATCTATCTATTTCCTATTTTTCCCTAATGTAATGGTCCCCAAGTAAAAATTAGCGGTTTTTCATACATCTAATGGTGAAAACCCTATTTTTTCACCATTACATTTTGGTGAACCTGACTCCTTACACCTTTAATTTTGATTTATATTCTCAGATCTGAGTGTTTATGCAATTTAAAATTCAAATTTATATTTCTAAGTTTAATTTCCAATTGAATTAAAAAAATTTAGATGTTAATTTCACAAAAACAAAAAAAATTAAATTCTAAAATTGAGCTTGTGGATTATTTAATTTGGATTAATCATTTCAAATCTGATTTGGAAACATTTCAAAATTCAAATTTAAAATCATAGATTCATTTTAATTAAATTACATGAATTAAGAGTTTAATTCATAAAAACCCTAATTTATTTTAGTTAATTGGATTTGTGGGTTGCAGAACTCATCACTCTAATTTTTAGATCTGATATTAAAAAAAAAAATAATGGCACTTAATAGATCTGATTTATTTGCTATTTCACATATCATTGCTTTGATTTTCACTTATATTTATCATAGTCATGTGTTGGATAATGGCTTCTTTCATTTCACATTTCTTCTTTTCATCCATAGCACTCTAGCATATTGCACTTCTAGAATTTCCAAATTACTTCCTTTCAATCAATTAGATCTTAAAGATTTAATTTATAGTGCATGTTATTTTATTGTGACATTTCTAGGAAAATGCATTACATATGTAGATCAAATTAGAGCTTTTGTAGATCCCAACCCTAGAGATGTTCATTGAAAACCTAATACTTGTACCTCTCCTAGGGTATCTAATGTGAATGAAGAAAAACATAATACTCCTATCAATGATCTCTCTAATTTAGATAAATCATTGAAGAGAAATATGGAACCATCTTCTTCTCATGCACATACCCTAGTGCAAGGGAGGCATGATCAAAATATCAGTGTTTCCATTTCTCTAGATCCCCCTTAATCTCATAGAGCCTATCTTAGTTATAAAAAATATTGTAGAGAGTATGATGTTATGCATTTCATTCATTATTTATCTCCCCAAATAACATTAATTAAAGATGAGGCCTTAAATGATAAGGATCTTCAATCTACCAAAGAGGATATATGCATGATAAAAGAAAGGAAAATCCTCTTCCACAAGATATTCCTTCATCTGTTTGTCCCTTTGTTCCTTCCAAACATGCTTACACTCCAAATTTCAAAGAAATTTATTATAACGTTCCTCCCCCTTTTCAATTAAAAGATTCTTATAGGAGTGGATTTAACATAATATCAAAACAAGGTTCTAGAGGACGAGGACTTGGAAAATTTGAACAAGGAATTCGAGTCCCTATAAACCCTCCTACGCAAACTAGCACATAAGGCCTAGGAAATTATCATAATTCTCCTATGGATGATCTCCTTAAGATTCAAGACTTCAAAGATCATCTTGCAGGAAAACAAACCTATCATTCAACTAAAAGTGCTTCTTCTTCAAAAGCTCCTTTTTGCTCATATCACCAAACTAATGATCACACAACCAATGATTGTCTCAATTTCCAAAATGGAATAAAAGGACTCATTGATAGAGGCATAGTTAAAATCATGGATGACAAACCTTCTTCTTCTTCCAATAATCTTAATTCTACATCACAAGAGACAAAGCCTAATCCTATTGATGATCAAGAAAGGTTGGCAACTAGAATCTTTTGGAAGTTAAAGTATGATAAGAATGTTGTTTTTCCTTTCATAAAGTTTAGCAAAAAGCATAAAGAAGGTGATGAGAATTGTATTTTTCATTGTAGCTATCGTCATTCTCTTGGAAACTATAAAGCATTGAAGGAATTTGTTCAAAAACAATTCAATAAGGCTCAAATAAATCTTTCCACTGATATTGCTCTCTTTCTTGGTGAGAAAGTAGTGCCTTAGCACTCTTCTCACCCTTCATGTTACTCCTCACCCTATGAAACAAGTAGTTAACTTAATTTGGGGCTCTTGGTCATAAGAGGTGATGATTTTTCAATTTCAAACATCTTGGGGTAGCAACATGGTTCATCCTTGCCTCTATACTTGGGGGGCAAGAACCGTATCCTCTTCTTTCTCTTTAAAGTATTACTATTCCCTTTAGGAGTTGCATTTTTCATATTTTCATATCCTTTCTTGCATAGAGTGATATGTATTTTATGATTAATCCCTCTCTTTAGTGGACAATGTGATCTTTTCATTTCAATTTTTTTCTTCTCTCTTTGAAGATTACCTCTTCTTTAGAGTTGCATTTTACATATCTTAATGTCTTTTCTTGAATTGAATATTTATTTATGTGAGTACATTGTGCATTTTCTTATGTCTAATCTCTCCTTAGAGGTTGTGTAATTCTTCTCATTGTCCTTGCACTGAAGGAACACAAATGGACCACTGAGATGGGGGGGGGGTGTTGAATCAGTGGCATTTAAAAATTTGAACTTAATTTAAAATCAAATCTTTAATAACATAAGTCAAGAAACTATGAGAAGAGATATTAAATACAATCATACATATAGAAAGCACATGACACAAGATATACGAGGAAAACCCATGGTGGGGAAAAACCCTGGTGAAAAATGTTGCTAGAGTCTACTGCTCTAATCCAGCCTCACAATGAAAATATTTTGGATACAAAATTTATGGGCATGAACCCAAAGGAGCACCGAACCCCTATCTGAGCACCAACTCAGATGATTGCAATAAAAGTAAATTACATGTGCAAATTAAGCACCTTGTTACAAATGAAGTTTTATAATTCACTATTGTTCCGTTGCACTTGAGATTAACTTGACTCTTCTCTACTCACAATCTTTGTCTTCTACTCTTAGGTCTCTACTATCAATCTTTGTTCTCTGCTATCTATCGTCTTCTTATCTCTACATGTAGCTATTTGATCTTTGTTTGATTCACTCCTCTTTTTTTGCCCCTCTATGTAAATAACATACCGTGTTATCTGCCTTAGCTCTACATTCTCTGGTCTTAGATCTTGGCTATTCACTTTTATTCTCTACTCTATATACTCTCTATTCTTTCTCTTAGCTACCTCTTATCTCCTCTTCACCTTCTAACTGTTCTGCATGCAATCTATTCTCCAGTGTTATGGTTGCACGAGTATCGTGTTATACACACTTGCGACCCTCTTCTATTTCATCTGTTTTATGTTTTTGCAGAGCTTATTTTTATGCACGCCTATAGGTCACTCTCCTCTTCAACCATTTCTATTAACCCACTAGCTTCACTTAGTAGTAATATATGTACTCCCAGATTTCCCTCCAAAAGGAAAATCAAAAACAAAATCTTATTGAGCCACTAGAAGATCTACCTTGTCTCATCATTCCAATTTGGTAGCCATCCATATTAAATGATACCTTCCTATCTCTTTCAACAACCTCTGCAATCTAGTTTCACATTGTAGGCAATCCCCATTTTGAAAATAAATTTTTTAACTGCAAATCTACCCAACATTTATTTCATTTTTATTTGCAGTTCAGTCTGAAAGATCTCCTTTGATATGTAATCTTTTAGCTTCAAAGACTGGTCAAATATTTAGTCCACAAGGCATTCACATGTTGCTTACCCTCATGGCAGATGGTGGGAGCCATCAATAAATCCCTCTACTTCCAAAAAGGTCCACGTGTAGAATAAATCCACATTGGATTCATGGGATGCATACTGAGCTGTTGTTTTCCACGGATCAACTAACACACAGGTTATGTGCTTTCGTGAATACTTCCTTCTTGCGGGATAGCGGGACAACGCACATTCATGTGACTAACATGGTGTGTTAGCATAATTACAACTACACTTTTTCTCGAGTCAAACCAGTTTGCTCAATGCCCTACCAACTCAATGGCCTATTTTTTCTTTGTTCAATTACAAATCCCAATAACACACACATGGTTGCCTTATATATCTTATTGTGTGACTAATATAGTGTGTTATGTTATGTTGCAACAACACTTTTTCTGAGTCCAGTTAGTTTCCCCAAAACTTTCACCACTCTATAGCTTGTGTCTTCTTTTTCCAATTGCAAGTCCAAGCTAACTCTAATTGTATTCTTTTTATTCTCTTTGGCCTTTAACTAAATGCCTTTGCTAGCTCCATGCTTGTACAACTTGCATACATACAATGGAATTTTCACACCTCTACCAACCTGGGACAATGCCATCTCTATCAATCTGATCTTCCTCTAGGAGACTTCATCATCCAAAATCTAGGAAACTCATCATCCAACATCTTTGTCCAACCTAATGTCTCTGCATGTATATGCATCTTTGTCCAGTGGGTGTGAAGCTTTCTCTCTACACATTCTCTGTCAAGCTGCACTTGTTCTCTATGGCACTTATAATTTCTGCATCTCTGTCTCGTGCATCTTCTCAACTGTCGACATCAATGACAATCTAATGCCAACATGTACTTGGGAGGCAATGCTTTCTTTTCCTTTTTCTCCTTTCTAAGGATCTACTTTTATTTTGTAGAGCGATGTTTTCTTATGATTTGATGTCATTCCTTGTGTCAAGTTGTTGTTTTCTCAAGAATTCTCTCTTATGTAAGAGGTATATGTCCTTGGCTACAATCTCTTTTTCACTTGGCAATGTACATCCTATTATAAACTTACCCCTTACATTCGATCAAAAGTGTGTCATCCTTCATCAAGAATCCCTTTTACCTAGCAATACGAAGAAGATATGCATTCATGTTCTCCTTCCCTTCTTTTGGTAGAAGATGTTATGTTTGTTCAAGAAACCCCTCTTGGAGGTAGATGTATTTTGAGCAAAGATCTCTTCTCCTCCAAGGAACCCTTTACACTTGTTGCAAGATATCTCTTTTCCAACTATATTATCCTTGCTTATAAGAGTTTTCCCTCTTTAGCTCGAATTTATGACATTGTTTCCTAAAAGATATCTCCCTAGTGTTGAAGGCGAGTGTCCTTGTTTTTAGTTTCCTTAAGACATCAACATAGGGCTATGTTGACATCTTAAGGGGGGGCACCCATATCACCCTCTTTGTACCATGTTGTACTATATTTTTGCATGTCTTAAACAGGGTGTTCATTCTCAAAACCAGAGAAAATAGACTCTTATACGAGATTATTCGTGGCCAAAACCAGACGCAACATTTGATATATGTCTTAGATGGGGTGCATATTCCCAAAACTAGAGAAAAAAAACTCTTTAATGGGATCTCATTGAAACTAGGCATGTATCTATCTTAAACGAGGTTACACATTCTCAAAACCAAAAAATAAACAAACTCTTAAATGAGATGTTTCTAAAACCGGACATTCACCCCTTGGCATTTACATTTGCATTATGTCTTAAACAGGTTGATGCACGCTCGAAACCAGAGGAAACAAACGTGTATACAAGGTGTTATATACTTGAAACCAGACATCACTTGCACACATGCACGAGGATGAGTGGAACTAGAAAAACATAGATAGACTATTCCTACTCTCCTCCCCAACATGGATCACCTAGAAAATCATATCTGGGGGCAATTATCCATGTCCTTTCTCATCATTCTTCTCATGGATCACATAGAAAAACACATCTAGCATGTATCCATGCTCTCTCTTTCCTTCTTCTCATGAGCTCATAGCTTTTCTATTGGTGGTTCACAGATGATGCATTCTTTTCTCTTTGATGTGATTTGTTGTGTTCTTGAGATGCCATTTTTCAAGAATAATATTAGTTGTTGAGACATTTTGATATGAGGTCTCTTCGGCTAGTTCACTTGAGGTCATGTTTTTGGTCTTTAGCTTTTGTGTTGTCTGTCTTTTTGCCTTTTTATCTTTGTTGGCCCTTTTTTTTCCTTTTGGTTTTGTGTGCCCTTGCACGCGTTTGAGTGAGTTAAGATCCTAAGATTGGGGTCTTAGTTTCTCAAAATTATTGATGTCTTATACTCATTGTGATTGTGTTCATTTTCTCCTCTCTTTCATCCCTCTTTCGTCTACTTTACCACAAGTATTTGCATAAGCTAATACTCCCGTTAAAGTGGGGGCTAAATGTAGCGTCATAAATTATCACTGGGCTAATCTACACCTCATGTTTGTGCCCCTACTTTAGCATATCTCCCCCTCATATCCTATCTGGGTCCGTTCAGTGCTTTAACTCCAACTTTTATGCCTCAAACACGTACAAAATGACTCTCTAGAGGTGTGTCCTCCTCCCCGGGCCTTGATTTTGGTCCCTATTGAGGGGGACCAAGGTGGCACCAGTGCCTTGGTCCCCCCTCTTTGGGGCCCAATTTTCAAGGAGGGGGTGAGACCCATCTCTCCGACATGAAATGAAGTCGGTGGCTCAATATGATCATTGGAGGTCTACCTAATTGGTAAATTGACCTAGATCCTCATATATGAAGGCATTTGATCAACTTAATTTCATCCTAAGCATTCTCGGTCTTCACATTCAAGCAATCAAACATTCAAGCATTAAAGTGTTCATCATCAACCATTTCTAGAGGTCTTCAAGGCTACATATTATTCATTCAATCATTGTGGAGCAAGTTACAACATTCATATGCAAGCATGTGTTTGTGTGAGTAGGTTTTTGTCATGTTGATGTCATTTCATACAACATATGTGATTACATTCAAGAAACAAATAATCATTATCAGTCATTGTAGATCTGAGGTATATCCTTCCATTATTTATTTCAGTATTTGCAACATTTCATTCAAGGTTAATTCCTAAACCGGGGTTTGACTTAGGAAAATCCTTATTCCCAACCCATTTTCCTTTCTTTTTGTGTGTAGGAAGTAGGTATAGAGCTGTGATCTTCATGATAAGCTTTATTTACAGTGATGAATCAATCCCCCATTGGAGTGCAAAAAGTTCGAAGGACTAGAGAGACCGTCACACTAGTCCTGACAAATCAGGAGCTCCTTCTGGGAATAGGTCTGAATCCTCTTACAATCCTCAAATCCAAGTTTGTGGCTCAATCTGACGATTGTAGCTCACTGTTCACACATTTTTACTTTGATTTTTAGCCCATTTACTCTACTTTCAATATCTTCAATAAATCAATTCAACTCAAGGGAAAGAAGACGACACATTCAACACCCTTGGAAATAGATCAACATTTAGACCTCTTAGGTTTAGATCTATCTAATTCCTATCTTTCCCTAATGTAATGGTCCCTCAGTAAAAATTAGTGTTTTTTCATACATCTAATGGTGGAAACCCTAAATTTTTACCATTACGTACATTATATTTCTTATTTATTACATCCTATTATCGATCCATCAAGTCACTAGTATGATTCAATTTTTTGTTGCATGATAGGGAGAAGGAATTCGTCAAGAGTAATTGGACTTAAAATCTATGAAAGATGATATATTTGTGCATTTAGTGTGAATATTAAAAAATATAAGCAACATCTAATCCTTTAATTTTATAGATTTATTTTAATTTGATAACCACATAGAGATTGGACTAAAAAAAAACTATCATGTTTAAAGAAATAATATCTTATTTTATTTATTTTTTAAATAATGCCTGGTAAAAATTTTAACACGATCGATGATGCTGGCATGACACGCCCTTCGGCTCCACGTGAAACGCTTTTGACCCGGAGCTATGAACCGGTGAGACCACAACCGGGGGACCTCATCCCCACACTTCACTTGTTCAAACCTGCGAGCACAATGACCTAGTGAAGACACAAGGCCTACGAGCACAATGGCCCAGCAAGGGTTTGAACCTTGGTGGTCGCTTCACTAATGAAGCGTTTTAACCGCGACACTACATGTCTGAAGACAAGAAACAATATCTTATTATTAACTAAAAGGAAAAAATATTAAATATTAAATTAATTTTAATCAATTCATATCATATTTATCACTAGGGAAAATTAAATAAGGCAAATAATTATAAATTAAATTAATTATAACAACTTTTAATTATTATTCCTAATTTCAACACAAATATTAAAAATAAATTTCAAAAATAAATCTAAATTAAAAATTAAAATAGAATGAAGCAGATGCAAAGTCAACATATATCGAAATCTAAATATTATTCAGAATAATAATTTTGAAAAAAATAATAATGAATAATAAACTTATTAAATTAATAAACAATTAAAAAACGTAAAGTTAATTTTTTATTTTCTTAGAATTTAAATATCAATTAATATATACCCAAAAAACTATAATTAATATAGCACAAATAATATTGACATTAATTGAAAGATAAACTTAATATTAACAAATAAAAAATATTATAAATTGAAATGTAAGTATAATTAGATTCTTAAATATTTTAAATTTAATCAATTCAAACTTACTTCTATTTTTTTTTAAGAGAAAAAGGGGTAAAAAATTATTGAATCAAGAAAGCTAGTACAAAGCAAAGGGCCAAGGCCCAAGAAAGGAAGAAGCACATGACTACAAATAAAGAGCCAAAAATAGGCCCTGACTAATTAATCATGTCCTTCCTGATAATCTCTTCAAACTCTTGAGCACACCCTGGGGGCAATTGGCCCCACTCTTTAATATCCCAACCATCCAGGTGATCAGAAGCCCATTTAGCTAAATAATAAGCAGCCATATTCCACTCCCGAGGAATAAAGTAGAAAGAAACCTAATCCAAAGATTTACTCAAACTGATAATCTGTCTACCCATTAAGGCCAAATGCCACTCCATGTCATCAAACTTCTACTTATTCAACATATCCACCACAACTTGAGAGTCAGATTCACATATAATTTTTTTCCATCCAAGAGCATGACCCCTTTCAAGAGCCTACAGATCAACAAGTGCTTCCATAAGGTTGTTAGTTTGTCGACCCTTATTTACTGAGAAAAGAAAGATCACATTTCCCCCACTATCTCTACCAAACCCTCCAATTCCTGCCTACCCAGGATTCCCCCTAGAAGATCCATCTGTGTTGATCTTAAGAACTCCAAGAAGTGGAGGAGACCAACTGCCAACCCATTGAGCCTTCTTTTTACCATTGCCACACCTAGCCTATCTCTGTCGAGACAAAACATTAGGACCATTCCAAAAAATAGCCAGGTTCTGAACAATATGCATATCACCCAGATTCACATCCATAGTGAGGTCACACTTACCTAGAAGAGTTTCCTAGAGCATATGGGTAACACGCAACCAAACATGTTGCACCAGCAGATTCTTATCCTGAAAAATCATGTGATTTTTCTCTAACCATAACTGCCAAACGATAAAGCACAGACCAATATCCCAAGCAACCTGAAGAAAAGGAGTCTTAGCCAGGGGCCTACTCGGATAACTCAATAACTCTTCTAGAGAGGCACCATGAATACAATCATGTCTCCAAGCCTCCCACCAGAGATGCCAAATCTTACTAGCAAAAGAACATTGGAAGAAGAGATGGGAGGTATTCTCCTCACAATTATGACAGAGAACACACACTGAAGGACCATGAAACCCCCTCTTATGAAGATTTTCCCAGGTGAGACATCTATTCCGCATGCTAAGCCACACAAAAAAGTTGCACTTGGGCCATGACAATTTAATCCAAACCTGCCTCCACCACTGAACATTCATATTTCCAAAGGACAACTAATCCAATTCCAAGTATCCTAAAGCCACAAAATATTTCCCTTTCAGGTTAGGGCTCCAGGCAAGAATATCTTCCCCTTTCAGAGAATTACAAAATCTTCCAACCAATATCCTAGCAAGAGCTAGTCTATCCTCCTCAAAGCCACCCAAAGGCCATTCTTGTGGTTCTTTCCATCTAACCAAATCACCTTGCCCTACGTTAACCACAACCTTGAAGTCCTCAACTTTGTTCCATCCAGCTTCAAGGAAACTATCACAAAGAGGCTACAAATGAGGAAATTGAGATATAATAGGAGGGAATCCATCCCAAGAATCTTCCCAAAATAAAGCTTCAACACCTTTGTTACAAATACAGAAAAGCCCTTTCTTAACTAATTGAGCTCCACACTTGAGAGTATGCCAAATCATAGAACTGTTTCCAACAAGATTGTACCTTGGCACATCCTTCCCGTCCACTCCTGCAAGACACTTAAGATTGAGAATCCTAGCACAAGCCTTGTCCTGACTAGTGCACCATCTCTAAAAGAGCTTAGCAATAAGAGCTTGGCCATTCAAAATCGCATGACGTAAACCAAGGCCACCCTCTTGCACAGGTCTACAAACAGACTCCCACTTCACCAAACTCCATTTTTAAGAGAGCAAATTTTCTATCCACAATAATTGCTTGGAGAGAGCCTCAAATTCCTTAATAAAGCTTGCAGGAGAAGTCTGAGAAAAACATTTGTATATGGGAAGAGCCTGAACCACCGCCTTAAGGAGTGTCACAAGTCCAGCAGAAGAGACAATGGTTAGTCCAATGACTAACTCTACTTTGGAGCTTATCCAAAATATCTTGCCAAAATCTCCTAGGTATATGATGACCTGAGAGAGGAATACCTAGATAAACCACAGGAAGAGCACCAATCTATAACCTCAATATCTTGGCAATCCCGGCCTGAATCAAAGCGGGGGTATTAAAGAAGAAGATGAAATTTTTTTCCTCATTGATCTTTTGCCCTAAAGCCTTCAGATATATGTCCAAAGCTCCTCTAAATTTAGCCACCTCATTAACTCTCGTGACACCCATCAATGCAATATCATCCACAAATTGAAGATGGGAATAGGGAGGGAGGGAATGACCCCATCCCCAACCTTGAATCAACCCCTATCCAACATGAGATTTGATAAATCTCCCCAAACCCTCAACCATTAAAAGGAATAGATATGGGGAAAGGGGATCACCTTGACGGAGGCCTCTGGAAGCCCCAAATAATTCTGTGGGTTCACCATTAATGAGAACAACAAAGGAAGAGGAATTAATACAACTCATCACCCAATTGATCCAATTACATCTAAAACCAAAATCTACTAGCACTTTGCGAAGGAAACTCCACTTAACTCTATCATATGCTTTAGCCATATCCAAATTAATAAACACAGCCTTCTCCTTAGAAACAACCATAGAATGAATAGCTTCAGAAGCTATGATGATCCCATCTAAAATTTGCCTTCTAGTGACAAATCCACCCTGCTCATCGAAGATCAATTTATCTAGCCAAGGTTTGATTCTTTCTATAATCAACTTCGTGATTATTTTATAAATCACATTACACAAAGCTATAGGATGAAAGAATTGGAGAGAGTTAGATCCTTCCTTTTTTGGAATGAGGGCAAGAAAAGTGGTATTCAACGCCCTAAGCATTTTCTTATTCCTGGAGGATTCTTGAATCACATCCCAGAGATCAAGCTTAATAATTTCCCAAAACTTCTGGTAAAATTCAACAGGAAACCCATCTAAACCAGGAGTTTTACCTTTCTTCATGCCCAAAACCACCTTTTCAACTTTAGATAAGGAAATAGGTTTGAGAAGGTCCTTATTCATTTCATCACTTACCATAAAAGGAATACAAGCACAACCTTTCCTCTTCCCCATTAGAAATAGAGTCATCCTTAAACAAGTTAGCAAAGAAACTCATGGCTTTCTAAGCAATATCCTTATAAGAAGAAAGAGTGACTCCTTCAAAAGAAATGAGAGAGGTAATAGAATTCCCCTACCTCCTGTCACAAACAATATTATGAAAAAACTTTGTGTTCTAATCACCATCTTGAATCTATTCCACCTGTGACTTTTGTTTCTAGTAGATCTCTTCCGTGGTTCCCATTCCTCTAGTTATTTAACAATAACAGACTCCTCTTTGAGGAGGTCCTCTGAAAGACCTTGGTCCCTAATTCTTCATGTGATAGAGTCAACTTTGTCTTGACCTTTTAGCTAAAAATATATTACCAAAGAAGCATCTATTCCATCTCTTGAGTCTATACTTAATGTGTTGCAACTTCTTAACAAAAGAATACATTGCAGTACCAAAGGCAGGCTTCCCCTCCACCCACCAATCCATCATGAGGTCCTGTAGTGAAGAATCTCAAAGCCACATCAACTAAAACTTGAACAAAGGATTCTTGGAAACCCGAAAAGTAGAAGAAGAAAGCTTGATTGGCCACTGATCAGATCCTTTCCAATCTAGGATTTCAAAAGTAGTAGTCTGAGAATCACTCAATTGATAGCAAGAAACATGAAATCTATCCAATCTCTCAGCTATCACCTCACCTCCACATCTACTATTATTCCATGTAAACAACCTATTAGAAGGTTTAACATCCACAACCCTCAAGAACTCAATATTATTTCTTAGAAGACTCGCAGAGGGATCCAACCTTAAATCACCTCCCCTCCTCTCCTCCAAACTAGAGATAACATTGAAGTCATTAGCAAGAATCCAGGGAAAAACAGGGGCAAGAGAACAGACATATCTATTATGCGACCAAAGAAAAAATTTACCCACTAAATCAGTAGGAGCATAAACATTGGTAAAAAGAAGGTTCTCACCAGATTCATGACTGACAACAAGCATCAAGATAGAAGATCTGCAAGACAACCACCATATTGGAACAAGTTTTCGTGGGTCCCACATGCATGCAATATCACTAGAATTGCCTTGAGTCCCAATGCATTAACACTGACTTCGAGCCTAAATTTTTCTAGCCTTATTGAGCATATTATCAACAAATAACTTAGTTTCCTATATAAAGACCACATCAGTAGAATTATCAACAACCAACTTTTGAATAGCCTTTTGTCTGGGGATGCTATTCAATCCCCTAACATTCCATGAAATAACAATCATTCCTGGGAAGAAGCAAAGTGAGAGTCAATGGTCTTCATAGTTCCAGACTCCACTAGTGTCTCTCCAACCAACTTTGCCTTTTCCTGATCTTTCCTCCATCCCACCTTAGGAGGCTTCTCTATGGCACTGTAGCATCATAAAATTGCAACCTTCGCAACTTTGACTGTATTTTAGGCCCTCACCCTGGCGACAACATTTCTCTACCCAATTGGGACCCCTTTCTGCCCTATTTCTTCAAATTTGCCTTTGTTTTAACCCTGGTATCATCTCAAGACCATGTCCAAGCCCCAAAATAGGGCAAGACAGAGGCATGGCACCCCTGTCCCCCTCCCTTTTGTGGCCCCAAAATGGGTCCATCCAACCCTTGGACCTAAATCCACTTTCGGGAATTAAATTTCCCCTATCTCAACCTTTGATTAGAGGATAATTAACCCTCTAAGGCAAGTATAAAAGGGGGCTTAATTCTCTCATTCGGGTAGGAAGGATGATAGAGGTGAACAAGAAAGAGGTCTTCATTATCGTCATCAAGCGTTCAAGTGTTCAAGCATTCAAGCATCCATCAAGTCTTCTTCTTTATGTGTCTTCTCCATTCATCTATTAGAGAAACATTACAACATTCATTTGCAAGCATGTGTGTGTGTTAGGGTTTTATCATGTTACATGCCATTTAATGCAACACTTGTGATTACATTCAAGAATCATAGCAACCATCATCAACAAATTGCAGATCTACAAGGTATACATTTCCATTATTTACATTTAAGCATTTGCAATTACTTTCTTTCAAGGTTGATTCCTCAACCGAGGTTTGACTAACGAAAACCCCTATCCACAACCCTTCTTTCCTTATTTTTTATGTGTAGGTTGCAATTGCACAACTGTAATTGTAGATTTAGGCTTCATTTGCAGAGACGGAAAAACCCTTTTCGACTCACGTATTTTTCGAAGGACCAGGTGCAACTTCAACTTGGTCCAGATGAATTTTTTCCAAATTTGCAGGGTAGGTCTGTATCAGTCTAAGTATCTTAGATCCGAAGTTATAGCATGATTCTGAATCAATAGCTCCTTATTTCACCCAATTTGTCTTCATTTTCTGAAGAGTCAACAAGTCAACTCTTCTACTTGCAAAAGAGGGCAAATTGCATTGCACCCTTGCAATTGACTTAGTATTCAGATCCTTATTCACTCTAGGGTTTGGATCTAGTGAATTCAACCCCTCTTTTGAAAGTAAAGTATCTCCCAAGTGAAAATCATCCTAGTAATTTCTTTTCTCTCTCCTAGGTGGGGAATCACTAGGGTTCAATTTTCCACTTTACATTATGGTGAAATCGACATCTTACACGCTTATATTTTATAAAAATTGTGCTTTATTGTCTTAGATCTGAAAATTACATTTCTTATCAAATTCAATTCTTTCATTGTCTTATTCAATTTGCAAATCAAATTTACAAAATTAAGTGGTTAATTGTCAAAACCCTGATTTTCAAACATCAACTTGAACTTGTGCAAAAATTGGATTTACATTTAATTTTCAGATTTGTGATTATTTTCAGACTTGTCTTCTTGACTAAAATTCAAACTTTCAATTTCCATCCTTTTCCCAAAATTTAAAATTTCAAAATTCAGTGGTTAGGTCCTAAAACCCTAATTTTCAAATTTAATTGGATTTTTTGCAAATTTCAATCAATTTCAACCAATTTCAATTTTTGAAATATTATTCAAGGTGGCCCTATCCATAAGGTTTAACCCTTTTCAAATTTGCAATTCAATTTCTTATCTTTTTCAAAACTCTAATAGGGTCCTATTTCGACATTCAAACCTTAATTTTGCCTATCTAGAGATCGTAAAATCAATCAATTTTTTGGGGTTAGCTCTCAAACCATTGTAGCTTTCATCCCTGAAATTTTTTGAAAAAGTTGGGAGAATCGGGTGCACTTTCAACTTGGTCCTTGGCTATCCCGAAATTTCAGAAGACTGTTATGACTATATTAAGTTGCTTAAATCCAAAAAATTGGCTGATTTTGTTGAATTTTATTCCTAAAAATTTCCAAAAAAGTTGGGAGGATTGGGTGCACTTTCAACCTGCTCCCTAGCTTTTTTCGTGAAATTTCAGGAGATTGTTATGACTATATTTAATTACTTAAATCCAGAAAATTGGTTGATTTTGTTGAATTTTGATCCCTCTAAAATAAAAAACATTTCCCAATTTCAACATTGCAACTTTCAAGGAAAAAATTAAAATTAAGTGGTTAATTATAATCTGCCCTAAATTTAAAATCTTAATTATGTCCATTTTAAATTTGAAATTAAGTGGTATCCCATAGGCCCTAATTTTAAAAATTCACTCTTTTGGATAATTTTAAATTAAGAGGTTATTTTTTTTTACATAATCCTAATTTTAAATTTCAATTTTCTAGGAGGTTTCATTATTATTCTTTCAATCAATTTGTTCATTTAATTGAATAATCATTTTCCCTAGAATTTTAAATTATTCAATTATTTTGCAAGTTTCAAAATTCGAATTCAAATTTCACAATTTCAATTTCAAATTTCAAAATTCAAATTTCAAATTTGCAATTCAAATTCCATTTTCCCTCTATTCAATTTTCTATGCATGTATGTGGTGAATATTGTTATGGTTAAATGAGATATGAGTTTCTTGTTTGATCATAAGTGCTTATGGAGTTCTTATCTTATTTTGCTAATTCAATTTCAAGTTACATTAAAGATGTTCATGATGTTCCCTTTCATGCATATGATGATAATTTAGTTATCCCTTTCATTCATACCTATGATTTACTCTCTCCCAAAATTGATCTCATTAATGAGGGCACATTGGTGCAAAAAGGGAATATGGACACTTCTTTCAAATATCTTCCTCCTAGAGATGAATCTTTGGAGAATTGTGTTCCTACTTCTCCTAAAAAGTCCCTCACTCATAAGGATTATTTGGTGCAAGAGGATGATATTATGGATCTTCCAATGAAAACCACACTGTGGCACTGTTTGATCCAACAAAAGTAAAAAGAAAGAGCGTATCCAATGGTGAAAACCTCTTTAAGGCACCTAAGGATGAAGGGTTTGACATCCTCCCTGCTAGTGCACAACAGGAACAATCAATGATTCTCATCGAGGAAACCAAAGAATACAATGTGGGGACTCCTGAAAATCCTCATCTCATACATTTGGCATCTCTTCTCACTCCAGAGGAATAGCCTAAATTTATAGAATTCTTCCAGAAGTGCCAGATCAACTTTGCATGGTCATATGCAGACATGCCTGGGCTTGATCCTGATTTAGTCATGCATCACCTAACCATAGCAGAAGGAGCCAAACCTGTCAAGCAGAAGCTTCGTAAGATGCATCCTCAAATTGCAATACTAGTCAAAACAGAACTCAAGAAACTCCTAGATGTTGGTTTCATTAGACCAATTGATTATGCAGAATGGATCTCCAACATTGTGCCTGTCGACAAACCAAAAGGGCGCATCCACATTTGTACTGACTTTAGAGATCTAAACAAGGCATGTCCTAAGGATGACTTCCCCCTTCCAAATATTGACATCATAGTGGATCTGACAGCAGGACATGCCATTCTTTCACTCATGGATGGCTTTTTAGGATACAATCAGATAAAGATCGCACCAGAAGATCAACATAAGATAGTCTTCACCTGTCCATGGGCACATATTGCTAGAATGTAATGCCTTTTGGTCTAAAGAATGCAGGAGCAACCTATCAAAGAGCAATGACCACCATCTTCCATGACATGATGCATACTATGATGGAAGATTATGTGGATGACTTACTAGCAAAATCACTCAGCAGAGAAGGGCATCTCCATGTCTTAGATAAAATCTTTGATAGACTGGAACAATACCATGTTCGACTCAACCCAAAGAAATGTGTCTTTGGAGTAACCTCCAGGAAACTTCTAGGATACATTGTCTCAAGCAAAGGCATTGAGGTCGATCTAGCAAAGGTAAAAGCAATCATGGACATGCCAGCACCAAAGAATATCAGTCAGCTAAGGACACTAAAAGGGCGACTTCAATCCATCCGAAGATTCATTGCACAATTGGCTGATAAGTGTCACCCATTCACACACCTGCTACACAAGAACATCTGCTTTCAGTGGGATGCCAGATGCCAGCAAGCATTTCAGACGCTTAAAGACTATCTCATGAATCCACCATTGTTGATGCCACCAGATCCAAGTAGACTGTTGTTACTCTATATCTTAGCAACAAGTGCAGCATTGGGTGTACTACTGGCACAACATAATGCAGAAGGAAAAGAGTGTGTTGTTTACTACATCTCTCGCACACTGGTGGGCTATGAACTCAATTACACACCTATTGAGCGAGCTTGCCTAGCAGTAATCTTAGTAGCCACTAAACTGAGGCACTATCTGTTAACACACAAGGTACAACTCATTGCAAAGATTGATCCACTCAAGTATTTACTCAACAAAGCAGCATTGACAGGTCGCTTGGCCAAATGGGTGATGACTCTAAGTGAATTTGACATCGAGTATGTAGATCGTAAAGCTATCAAAGGGCGGGTTATTGCAGATCAGTTGGCTGACGCACCTCTCATAGGTGATCATCCTCTCATTTCCAATTTTCCAGATGAAGAGATATTCCTGATTACAACAACACAACCATGGAAACTATACTTTGATGGTTCGTACACTAGGCATGGCTCGGGGGCAGGCATTCTATTTATCACACCTCAAGGTGATAGCATCCTGAAGTCTTACATGCTCACATTTCCATGCACCAACAACATAGTAGAGTATGAGGCCTTGATCACGGGACTCAGGTTAGCTGTACAATGGAAATTACAAGAACTGCAAGTATATGGCAACTCACAACTGGTCATTCGACAAGCAACTGATGAATATCAGACCAAGGATGATAAACTCATGCCATATAAGCAAATGGTGGACACTCTAAAGTCATCATTTACTACTATCACTTTTGAGCAGATACCAAGAGATCAGAATCGAGCTGCTGACGCTATGGCTACCATCGCATCTCTCCTAGATCTTCCATAGAATTTGACGCGCTACGAGTTCTTGGTCGAACAACTTTGGATTCCCGCTTATGATATCCTCAAATCCGAAATGATATGTCACCTTATCGGTTCTAAATCCCCATGGTATGATGAATTCTACACCTATCTCCACGATCACACCCTTCCTCCCAACCAATCGAATAACCAACGTAAAACCTTCATTCGCCAAATTGCTCGATATACCATTATTGCTGAAACCCTATATCGACGCAGTCTTGATGGTACTCTCCTTCGATGTCTGGAACAAGTTGAGATAACAAAGGCTTTGGAAGAAGTCCATGAAGGAATTTGCGGGACTCACTCAAGTGGTCCATCACTAGCCAAGAAACTCCTGTGCAATAGATACTATTGGCCATCTATGGAAAAAGATTCCTACTACTTTGTTAGAAAATGCAAGAAATGTCAAGTTCATGGCGACCTAATACATGCACCAGCCCAGGAACTACAAACAATCACAACACCATGGCCTTTCTGTCAATGGGGTCTTGACCTTGTGGGTAAGATTCATCCATCTTCATCCAATGGCCATAAATTCATTATTACTGCCACCGAATATTTCACAAAGTGGATCGAAGTTGTTCCACTTACCCAAGTCACCGGCAAGCAAATCGCCTCATTCATCCTCAACTACATCATTTTCCAGTATGGTGTGCCCATGTCCATCATCACAGATAACGGTCTTCCTTTTAAAAATTAGGATGTCCGTGAACTTTGTGAGAAATTTCATATCCAACACCGCTTTTCCACTCCCTACTACCCACAAGGCAATGGTCAGGCCGAAGCATCCAATAAAAATATATTAAGGATCCTAAAGAAGATAGTCAATGATGCCGGTCTTGATTGGCATGTTCAATTGAATCCAGCACTATGGGCATATCGAACTAGCATTCGAACCCCTACAGGCGCAACTCCCTACTCATTGGTCTATGGTGCAGAAGCTATCTTACCTATTGAAGTCAAGATCCCATCACTACAGGTTTCCTTGCACAATCTAATAGATGATGAAGCGTACAGAGTTTCACGCCTCCAAGACTTAGAGTTACTTGATGAGAAGCGACAAGCTGCATACAACCATCTCAAAGCCTATCAGCAGCACATGAGCAAAAGCTACAATCACCGAGTTAGACCTCATACATTTGAGGTAGGTGATCTTGTTCTTCGAGAGACTCCTTGCAACCAACCAAACAGAGAACATCAGGGCAAGTTTGAATCAAATTGGTTGGGCCCATATGTTGTCACTACTGTATTCGGGTCCGGGGCATATTAGTTGGCTACATCAAAAGGAGAACCGCTCGCAGATCCAATCAACAACATGCACCTCAAATGGTTTTATACCTAAGATGAATAGAGCATCAGGCTCCCCTGCATACCAGAAAATACCAAAAAAATTCAAAAAAATGTCCTGAAGAAATACAAAAACATTCAAAAAGTAAAAGAAAAATCATGCATCCAAACAGTGAACAACCACTCCGATGGCACCTTGGGTAAGTGCGATGGTGAAAACCTGGCAAACAGGCGCCACTCGTAAAGGAAATGGCTCTAGTATCTTTCAGGCTCGTTGCGATCACATTCATGCATCCACACATCCATCCATCCAAACCATGGCTTGTTATTTGATCTGCAATAAACATATAGTACTTCATGCGTCTTGCATCCCACTTTTTCATAGTCATGTCTAAACTTGGGGGAATACCTCTCAATCTAGTTGGTGGAAGTGGATTCTACATTACTGGTGATTCATTGGGTAAAAAATTCAAAACTATTTCACAAAATCCAAAAACATTCAAAAATGTCTCACAAAATCCAAAAACATTCAAAAATGTCTCACAAAATCCAAAAACATTCAAAACAATTCAAAATCCAAAAAACATCGAAAAACCATTGAAAATCACACAAAAACATGGCAACACTTTGTACAAACTCATCCGCGCAGATACAAAACAAACATTGACATAATACTCACACAATGACCATTTACCAATCAAACCACACAATCAACATCAACACAATCAGAAATTGTCTTTAACAAGGATGCATCCTTCCTTACCAAAACAAAGACAAAAGTAACATTTTCTTTGACAAGAAAATTATGTTAAGCTATCAAATACTTGGTTGATTTGTGAGTACACTCATTCGTTTATCTATATCGGGTTCTTTCAGCATTGATTGTGTATCTTCGGTGCCATTCCGATGAAGTTCTGGGGCATGTACTAATGGTGTCTACGTGGGAAGTTCACCAAGCTATGTGATCTTATGCCAAATGCAGTCATAGATCATTACGGCTTGCTGACTACAGCATATACCTCGACCATGTGGGCATGAACCATTACCAAGGATCCTTATTCTTTATTCTTTATGTATATACTATTTGTTTGCAGGTACAATGCTCTTCCTTTGGTTCCTCCTACCTCATCTAAACTGGATAAAGGTTTTTATCTCTTAGTATGGTATGCCCTTGTCTCAGGATATGATCAGCATAAGATCAAGGAGGACGATCCAAGTCATGCATAAACAGAGATAATCCTTGTCTGTTCTGCAAGCAATACTCTGGTCAACTTGACCCTTATATCAAGTCGTTTGTATTAACTTGCTATATAAAATCCATGTAAGGAATACTCAGGTCATCTTGAATCATTATGTCAAGATGCTTGTATTCTCTTCCAACATTTTAAAGCTCAATGATGAAAATAGAGCACTATGGATCGTCATTTCATCTCATCTGTTTATATCTTGCATTCCGTTGCATATCACTCATTCATTCATTCATTCATAAGTAGGCTTTATATGCAAAAGTGACCATTAAAGCTGGTCTTGGATACAATCACGACCGAGTACACTGATGCATCATCAATGCATCATGCAAAGTCTTAAAAACCTTGCATTCCTCATGGTCATATCATCATCACATTTAGGTGCATCTTGCATTAAGTCCATTCATGTCATTTTTAACTTAACATTGCACATCGTTCATTTTTGACATTAGTTTTCATTAAATCATTTGCATCATTGCATCAATCATAAAATAATTAGATTCATTCATGGGATCAAATTGTCTTTGATTGTTTTAAATCATTTACTAGGCATTCATTTAGTGTCAATTATCCATCATCATTTCATCATCCTTTATCACTTATTATTGCATCCATTCATTAGTAAAAAAGTGCATTCATTCATTCATTATTGAGTATTTTATTATGCTCATTTTAGGATTCATTCACATTGCATTCATTATCCTCTTTTTAAATTGCATTAAGTTGCAGTTATTAAACCCATAAGTTATAATATCCTCACATTATCATTTTTTTACTTAAAATCATATTTAAAGCATTTAGAATCATAAATCTATTTGTTTCCAAACATTGGTTCATACCATTTTATATATATATCCATTATACATATGCATTCATTTAAACATTATCATATAAACATTTGTACTTCACATTTTGTTTATCCATATTACATTCATCTAAATACATCTAGATGCATATCCATACATAAATATCATTCATTCAACCATTGCATTAACATCATCGCATAAATCATCTCATCATTATATTGCAATAGGAAACACCAAAATCCTGTTCATAAATAATCATCATAAGCATACATCATCATCATGGCATTACATACATAAAGCATTACATCAAAAATCAAACAAATCATACATATATAAACCTGCATTCATATGTCAATATCCCAGCATCATACATCATCATAAAACATGCATAAAAGAAACATCTCATCAAATGCATACATGTACACATATCCATCTAAGCAATAACTCATCATCCTACATAAACAACCATACATATCAACTGCATATCATCAAAATATGGGATCTCCTCATATATATCATCTCATATATCAGAGTACAATGAAGTCTACAAAATCGACTACCAAGAGCCATCCAAGATACAGTCCAAAAAATAAACAATGATACAATACATATATGCAAAAATGTTCTCTCAAATGCCACTCTGGCCAGATGCTATCCCACCACCTGCTCCACCACTGGTGCCCGCACCACCTGATCCATCTCTCCGTGGAGGCCTCATCGAACCACCACTCACTCCTACATCCCCTGATCTCTCCATTTGCAGAGGACCCATCACACCCCCACTGCTCTGCACCCTCTGTGATTGCTCTAATCTGGCCTGCCGCATCTGAGAATAGCTAAGAGCTCGCTAACTAACTGACACCACCTGCTCATATAAACCCCGCCAGTAGTCTATCTCTGCCTGTGCTCGTCGCATCTCCCTCATCACCTCCCCCGTAGGCCCCTGTGCTCCTACTCCCACCTGGACTCTCTCCTGCAGCTCTGCCAATCTCTCCACTACACTATCCCTCTCCCGTAGCACCACCGCCAACTCTGACTCCTGTGCAAATAGCTGCACATCCCTAGCTGCCACCTCCGCCTCCAAATCCTCTACTTGGGTCTGCAAGTGTGCTATCATATGATCTCGAAGATCTCCAGTGGCTCCCTCCTCGGTATCCATCGCCGCCTCACCTGTACCACCCTCTCCAGTAGCTCCCTCCCCTCTGTCCATTGGGATCTCCCTCTCCATCCCCCTCCCACTCAGCCGAACTCCTCCCTGTATCAATGGTCCCTGTGATATCTGTAGAGGCAGTCCACCTCTCCCTCTTCGCTGACTCCGCATCCCCAACCCACCACCTCCTCCTCCTCCACCACCTCCTCCACCTCCTCCTCCCCCTGCCCTCGGTCATCGATCTCCTGCCCTCCTCCATCTCCGTCCCCTCTCATCCTCAAAATCTGGGATCGGCTTTGTTGGATCAGATATCCGTAAGATCGGGTGTGCTACCTGGTACTGCGTGTACTCATCTGACACTCCTGCATCCACGACCCTCAGTCATATATCCCACGGTCTCACCTGCAGCGTCCAGAACTCTGTCAGTGCCTGATCATACGGTAGCACTAGCCCCCATGCGTACCTCTCCTGAATAATTTGAGCATACTCTCCTGATCCACTGGGTAGTCCCTGCTGCCGTCCAAACTGTCTCAGCACTCTCCCGAGCACCTGCCTCTCCACATGGTACGAGGTCCTCCCAATGAGGAATCGAGTCATAAACACATATGGCAGTGCCTTTGCATCATCATCCCATGGCTCACACTCCAAGTATGGATGCCATATAACTGCATCTAGATCGTCTAATGCTCGCCACCACCACTCTAACTTCCCCAGGTGGGGCTAACTCATCATGCCACTATACATGAACATGTACGGCTGATCTACTGCACGGAATCTCAGACTCACCGGTCGAGTCACTGGTAGGTGCTCCTAGGCCCAAATATGCAACAACGTCACTCCCACTGCTAAAGAACCCCTCCCCTGGTAAACCACCTCATGGAGCTCTTGGTACAGGTACGCTAGCACGCACGACCCCCACGCAAATCGAGTCCCCTCGGTCATCATCATCTCGATCACCTATCCCCATCCCACGGCCAAACCATGTGATCGCCTGTCTGGACAAAGAAGTCCTCCCACGATACTTGATAAGACTGCTGGAAGAGGCTCATATAATGACGCTATCTCCTCCCAGGCAATCGAGCCATCATCAATAAACACATCCTCATGAAAAATTCTCTGAACTGCAAGGGTCCCCCAGGATCTATCATATGTGATCAGCTCCCCCCGAATCGGAATCCGCAGGATGCGCCACACATCCTCTAGGGTCACTGTCATCTCCCCCTGTGCCAGATGGAAGGTGTATGTCTCGCTGTGCCACCGCTCGGCTAACACTGTGATCAAACCGTGATTCATCCGAATCACGGGCATGTGCATCATCTCATATAGTCTCGTCGCCGCAATACAATCAATCTCCGCCTGTGTCAATCGATCTTGCAACCCCTGTGTCGCAGGATGTCTCTCACGTAACTGCAACATGCCCAGCTCCTCCTACACATGGACATTCATCAATCATCATCAGTTGTTTTGTTTTCAAACTTTCTTAAGTTTAAACCTAGACTATCAACAGATACTTTGATCAAGTATCTTTGGGTCTCAACAGGTAAGCAATCATGGCCACCTAGACTTCAACGGGCATTTATCCTAACAAATGACCTAAGTCTCATCAGGCTGCTATGGTTCAAAACAACTCCCACTTCACATCACCATCCATCCATCATTGGCATCGGGAGATTTTCTTCATCCAAAATTTGGCATCTCTTTATCCTAAAACAATAGCGCTATTTTACCAACAAAAATGCTAGTTTCTCCACAATAGCGCTACAACCCTAACAAAAGTGCTCAATTAGCTATCCAACAACGCTCAAACTACAAATGTGCTAAAACAACTACACAGTAGCGCTAATCAAGATCAATCATGCTCAAACAAGCCCTCAATAGCGCTTCTTTATCAATAGCACCTAAACTTGCATACAATAGCGCTAAAATATTTCAAAAGCACTCAAACAATGGGGCAATAGCGCCATTGCGGCACAGTAGCGCTAGTTCATGGAGCAAAAGCGCCAAAACCATAGTTCCAGCGCTCTTGCTCCGACTCAACTTGGACTTAGTAAAAAGCCTATCAAAAATGCGTAAAAATTCAAATTTCCAATTTACGTACCGTTGGTCCATAGTCGTCTGGCCGCTAGAACCGTCAGACTCGCTCAAATCTATGCTCGGTAATCGGTATCGGCATCCTGACTGCTGCTCGCTCCTCCAAAAGGTCACTATCAGAGCTCTGGTTTCACACTGGTCGCGGTCACAAATGATCCTGTTTTCACCCCTTTCACCCCATTTATACCCTTCGCCATCACCGTAACTTCCCCCCGCTCACCGCCGTGGTCCCCGTGAACTTCCCGAGCTCCCCATTTCTCCATTTTACCCCCATTTTCTTCTATTTTTCACCCATCTTGCTTACTTCTTCTCTTCTACCACCCTGCCAATTTTCATTCTTTTTTGAGAGATCGCCCGATTTTTCAAAAAATTTCGGTCCATCTCTTGAGGGGGCATACCACCCATTAAATTTACATTTTATGGGGCATTTCTTCACACCAGTTTTTCTTTCTTTGAAACGACGTGATAAACCGCACCGTCTCAAAGAGGGGCAAATGTAGTCACACAAATCTATCCGGCTTAATTAAATAAATATTCGCTATTTATTTAATTAAAAATCCACTAGCCATCAGTTAATTAAATTAATATTTAATTAATTTATTCCCAAACATTCTTCTATTAATTAAATAAATTATTTAATTTATTTTAATTAATTCATTAAATCAAATTCACAATCAATTAAATAAATAAAATCTATTTATTTAATTAAAATCCCCTTTTCCTCTTTTAAATAAATTAAATAAAAACATTTATTTAAATCATTATCCCCCCCACTTGCATTTTCCTACAAATGCAACTTGCACACATTTATTGAAATAAATGAATTTTTATTTTAATAAAATCCTATTTTCCCTCACCCACCAAATCCACTTGCAAAATCTAATCCCCTTCTAGATTCTTCTAACCCTTTCCTAATTAGCCTAATCCATCACCTAATTATTGTCACATTCCTAAGCAAAATGGAGTCACTTCTCAAAGACTTCAAAAGTCTTTGAAAAACATTTAATGCTTTGTGTGTTCAACAAATTAACCCCCAAAGTCTTCCAAGACCACTAATGGCTCTTACATGACCATTTATAGCTCTTACATAACCATTTATGGTTATTTCAAACTTGTCCCCCCAAGCATTTATTGTTTTGACCATATTCATCCTTTTCACATTTGCACAAGAGTTTATCCATTGGATAAAAGCTTTATTCTTTGAATAAAGAGTTTATTCATTCAACTAACCTTGACTTTAACTCCCAAGGTCATATCAAGCATTTAATGCTTATTCCCTCTCCTCTCAACCTATCTCACATTGACACTTGTCATCCTGGGATTGGGTTGAAAGCCCTCACATGGATTTGAAATCATTCAATCCTGACTCTTGTTGAGATTACTCAATCTCAACCATCCCTTGCTCCATTTTTCCTATAAATAGAGCCCATTTCTTCATAATCCAGATCCTGAAAACTTGTATGCATTTAACCTATAGGCATTTTAGAGAGCATTTAGCATAACAAACTCATATATTGTCATTTTGGTTAAAATAAATCATTTTAGTATCAATAGCTTAATATTAGCTTCTTTATTTACATTTAGAGCAATATTTCAATCTCAAACCTCCATAAGCATCCATAGTGCAAAAAGCTGCTGAGAGCTACACTATTTTGGAACTTGGAGAGGAGAGGAACAAGGGAGAAGGAGCTAAGAGCATGCTAAGAGGCATTTGGAGATGTCTCATTATCTTTGTTTCGTTTGTTAGATATATTAGCATGATTTTAGCATCTCTTTTGATATGCCTATTTAGATTAGCTTTTGGTTAACTAACACTAACGATTTTCTGGTTTCTTGTGTTGTTCGTCATTTGCTAACCTTGTCCATTTTGCAGAGCATCACCTTCCTTTCACGATCTTCCCTCTAAAGATGAAGCATTAATTACATATGATAGTCCTTTTCCTAATGAGTGTCATGAACATAAAGATACCTTAGAACAAGAGGATGATATTATTTCGCATCATAATGCTCTCTCTCCCTAAAATCAAGAGCCTAACAAAAATCAAATCAATTCCATTCATGTTCCTAGGAAACCGAAAATTCTTCTTGATTATCATACTGTGCCTTACACATATACTAATGAGGTAGTTGATGAGAACATAAGGGAAGCATCATATGCTTTCTTAGTTCCTACAATCATGTCTTCAATTCACTCAAATACACCATCTCCTACCAAATAAGTTCCTAAAGATGAACTCTTAGAGGATGATTGGGGTTCCTTAGATTTCACTCCTACCTTTTCTAGAAAGTCTATGATGCCTAAATTTCATATTCCAATTTTTTTTCTTAACACAAATCTTGAAATTGATTGGTCCTCTTTAAACTTCAATCCAATTCCCCCTAAGAGTGAACCCTATTTTGTACATACACATGGATGCAATGGACAAATGCTTGAATGTGAGCGAAAAATTAATGAGAAATCACACTTTCCTTTGTCAACATCTTCTTCTCCATTGTCTTGTAAATCCACACCTTCTCATTCTAATTTTGAGTTACAACAAGAAAATGTGTTAACCAATCTTCTAAATGTCAAATTAACATCTCCTCTTTGTCCTAAACAAAGAATAAAACATAAACAACATTCTCAAACTTCTTATTTTTGTAAATATCATCAAACCCATGGCCATTCTACTAATGAGTGTCAAGCTTTGAAAACACAAATACAACATCACATTGATTCAGGCATGTTAAAAATAACATTTGACAATG
Organism: Cryptomeria japonica; assembly: GCF_030272615.1. Lineage (NCBI taxonomy): Eukaryota > Viridiplantae > Streptophyta > Pinopsida > Cupressales > Cupressaceae > Cryptomeria > Cryptomeria japonica. Next base: position 684,305,859 of record NC_081405.1, on the reverse strand, counting down.
AATTACATATTCATCACGATCATTTCAAATAACATTCAAGTTCCTATTATGTTGCTCCTCACTATGTGACATAGTTAGCCTACCTATTGGGGGCTCCTTGTCATTCATGTTGGTACAATTTTAGGTGCAATCATACTTAGTGAGCAACGTAATAGTCTAATTATTCTTGCCTCTATGCTTAGGGGGCAAAATTATTCCTTTTCCTCTTTCTAAGGTTTCACTGTTTTCTTTATGGAGTACATTATTCATAAACTTGATGTCCTTTCTTGCATGGAGTTCTCCTTCATGTGAGCGCATGTTTGTTCCGTGAGTGGGATCAAATCCTTGGTTGAAATAGTACGTCTATTATGAACAATCTCTCCTCAGATAAATTTTGTGAATCTTCTTCTTTCTCTCTCTTTGCAAACTACCTCTTCTATTGTGTTATTCATAACTTGATGTCCTTTCTTGAATGGAGTTATCCTTCATGCGAGTGCATGTTTGTTCCTTTGTTAGGATGTATTCCTTGCTTCAAAAAAGTATGTCTCTTATGATTAGTTTCTCTCTAGAAGTTGTGTAATTCTTCTCATTTTCCTACACTTGGGGGGCAATGATCTCTCTCTCTGTCTCTCTGTCTCTGTCTCTGTCTCTCTCTCTCTAAGGATCCACTCTTTCCTATGTTGTGGATGGTGTGAGTTTTATTACTTGATGTCATTCCTTGTGAGGAATTGTTTTTGTTCACTCAAGGGTTCTCTCTTATACAAGAGGTGTAAGTCCTTGACTACAATATATTTCACACTTGGTAATGTACATCTATAATAAATTCACCCATCCCCATTGGGATAAAAGTGAGTCATCCTTCATCAAGAATCCCTTTCACCTAGAAATAGGAGGAAGGATTGAATTCTTGTTCTCTTATGTGCTTCATTCTAGAAGATGTTATATTTGTCTAAGACAACTCCTCTTGGAGGTAGATGTCTTTTGAGCAAAGATATATTCTCCTCCAAGGATCTCCTTTACACTTACAACAAGATATATCTTTTCAACTATCTTATCCTTGCTTGAAGAGTATTCCCTCTCCTTTATAGATCTATGACATTGTTGAATAATTGATATCTTCTTTGTGTTGAAGGTAGGTATCCTCGTTCTACTTTCCTTAAGATATCAACATTAAACTATGTTGACATCTTAAGGGGGGGCACCCAGGCTGCTCCTTTTGTATTATATTTATCTCACGCATTGTATCATTTATACAGTGGGTCATTCTCAAAACCAGAGGGCAGCCTCTTAGAGTGAGATGATGCCACTTTTACCTTATACAGTGGGTCATTTTCAGAATGAGATGTCATCACTTTTCTTTTATACAATGGGTCATTCCCAGAACAAGATGTCATCACTTTTCCCTTATACAGTGGGTCATTCCCAGAACGAGATGTCACCACTCTCTTGACATTTATACTATACATCTTATACAGGTTGTAGCATACTGAAGCATAAACTGCTATGAGGTGCTTTGAACCTCACTTGCACACACACACACAAGGTTGAGTGGAACTAACGGTGTTCTCACTCTTCTCCCTTACATGGATCACCTACATAGAATCTAGGGGCTAGCTTTCCATGTCCTTTTTTCTCCATGGATCACCTAATTCTAGGGGTGAGATGTCCATGGTTCCTTTTGTTCGCCTTTCTTCTCATGGATCACCAAAGTGTGTATTCATGCTCTGTCTCTTCTTCCTCTCATGAACTCATAGTTTTACTATTGACAGTTCATGGATGATGCCATCTTTGCTCTTTAATGTGATTATTGGTGTTTATGTGATGGCATTTGTTTTTGTGTTTCAATTAGTTGTTGAGACATTTGAGTATCGAGGTCTCTTTGACTAGTTGATTGGTGGTCTCGTGTTTTGTTTTGTCATGTGTTGTTTTGTGCTTTGTCTTTTTTTGTTTGTCTTGTGTGCTCTTGCATATGTTTGAGTGAGTTAAGGTCCTAAGATTGGGGGATTTGTTCTTCAAGATTAGTGATGTCTTATACTCCTTGTGGTATTGCTCTGCATCTATCATCTTCATCTCTCTCTTTCTTCTACTTGGTGTTTATGTGATGGCATTTGTTTTTGTGTTTCAATTAGTTGTTGGGACATTTGAGTATCGAGGTCTCTTCGACTAGTTGATTGGTGGTCTCATGTTTTATTTTGTCATGTGTTGTTTTGTGCTTTGTCTTGTTTTATTTATCTTGTGTGCTCTTGCATATGTTTAAGTGAGCTAAGCTCCTAAGATTGGGGGCTTTGTTCTTCAAGATTAGTGATGTCTTCTATTCCTTGTGGTATTTCCCCGCATCTCTCATCTTAATCTCTCTCTCATCTTCATCTTTCTCTTTCTTCTTCTTCAAGATAAAGTGGGGGCTAAATGTAGCATTATAAAATTGCAACCTTTGCAATTTTGACCGCATTTTAGGCCCTCACCCTAGCAATGATATTTCCCTACCCAAGTGGGACCCCTTTCTACCCTATTTCTTCAAATTTGCCTTTGTTTTAACCCTAGTATCATCTTAGGACCCTTTCCAAGCCCCAAAATAGGGTAGGACAAGGGCATGGCGCCCCTGCCCCCCTTCCTTTTGTGGCCCTAAAATGGATCCATGCAACCCTTGGACCTAAATTTGCTTTCGGGAATTGAATTCCCCCTATGTCGATCTTTGATTAGAGGATAATTAACCCTCCAAGGCAAGTATAAAAGGGGGCTTAATTTTCTCATTCGAGTAAGAAGGATGATAGAGGTGAACAAGAAAGAGGTCTTCATTATCGTCATCAAGCATTCAAGTGTTCAAGCATTCAAGTGTTCACGCATTCAAGCATCCATCAAGTCTTCTTCTTCATGTGTCTTTTTCATTCATCCATTGGAGCAACATTACAGCATTCATTTGCAAGCATGTGTGTGTTAGGGTTTTGTCATGTTACATGTCATTTCATGCAACACTTGTGATTAGATTCAATAATCAAAGCAACCATCATCAACAAATTGCAGATCTACAAGGTATACATTTCCATTATTTACATTTAAGCATTTGCAATTAATTTCTTTGAAGGTTCATTCCTCAACTGGGTTTGACTAAGGAAAACCCCTATCCACAACCTTTCTTTCCTTCTTTTTTGTGTGAAGTTTGCAAGTGCATGACTGTAATTGTAGATTTAGGCTTCATTTGTAGAGATGGAAAAACCCTTTTCGACTTGCGGATTTTTCAGAGGACCGGGTGCAACTTCAACTCGGTATCGATGACTTTTTTTCAAATTTGCAAGGCAGGTCTGTATCAGTCTAAGTACCTCATATCCAAACTTATAGCACAATCCCAAATCGGTAGCTCCTTATTTCACCCATTTTATCTTCATTTTCTGTGTAGTCAACAAGTCAACTCTTCTACTTGCAAAAGGGAAAATTGCATTGCTCCCTTGTAATTCACTTACTAGTCAGATCCTTATTCACTCTAGGGTTTGGATCTAGTGAATTCAACCCCTTTTTTGAATGTAAAGTATCTCCCAAGTAAAAATCATCCTAGTGATTTCCTTTCTCTCTCCTAGGTGGAGAATCACTAGGGTTCAATTTTCCACTTTATAGGCACCTTTTTTAAGAACCTTCTGTTGAATACAAAGCCCCGGTGGGGTACCTTTTCTTTTGCTGCCATCCAATGTCTCTTTGACCTCATTTAGCACAGAACTAGTAAGGGTAGGGCATTCCTCCATAATTGGTCCTCCACTAGATCCTAAAACCTCAAGGTTTGCCACTTGAAGTTCCATGTCCATTTGCATATCCATGTTGGCAATTGACACTCAATTGGTTGGTTTCACTATGTTGTCATTGATGGCAACATGGTATCTTGTTCCGGCTTCATGTTTTGGTTAACTTGTGTACCTGCAGGCAATTCATAGACACTACACCGACACTAGCAGGATAAAAGGAATTCTCAGGTTACCGGAAATGCAGGCCGACATGGTTTAGAATGAGGTTATCAGTATTGGAGGTCGACATCTCTTGGATCCGACATCGGTAATTGTTTTTTATATTCATATATTTATGTTATTTGGTCGACATGTATATTGATATTGTAATTATCTTTGTAAGCCGACATAAGGCATGATCAATTGTATAGTGTATATAGGTCAGTTGGATTAGATCATTTTGTGATATGTGAGATTATATATATATATATATATATATATATATATATATATATATATATATATCTGTGTGTGTGTGTGTGTGGATGTGAAAGAATGCAAATATGTATTAGGAAGGAGATGCAAAATATATCTGAGAGATCATGTATGTGAGGATATTTGTGTAAGGGTTATTCCGGTAAAGGGTTTAGGGTTTTAGACCGGAACAAATAGAGCTTAAGTAGAACTGTATTCTGGCACAGAAGATGCTATCTTAGCAGTTCACTCATTTCTTCAGATTGTAATCTGGAATTATATGTAGTCAGTGAGGCTCCTTTTTTGATTGAGCAGTGTGAGCCTTCTATTGGCAAATGCACACTCTAATGAGAAATTGTAGGTGATTGAAGGTATTTTCATTGATGGCAACCTTACAATCCTATGGTAGCGGCACAGGAACAGGCAGCGGTAGCGGCAACGACAAAGATGTTTACCAGCACCCCAGCCGACAGGATTTTGTTTATTATATTTTGTATTTAATTGTAAAATATTTTTGTAAAGTCGACAAGACGAATTGTAATAGGACTCATATAAGTATGAAATCTTGTAAATCATTTGTAAGATGAAGTAAGGAATGTAATAGGCAGATGTGAATATTAAGGCAGATTTTGGAATAAGGTTTATGGAAGTTGTATGAGCTTAAACCAGTACTAAACCTGGCATAGCAGATGCTGAACTGAAGCAGTACATGATATTGGATTTGCATAATCCATTTTTGTAAGTCAGTGAGACTTCCCTTTTGTATTTAAGCAGCGAGCATTAGGCATTTGGCCTTCCTGCATGTGCAAGCCCCTATTGTAAGTAATATTCATTTATTGGCCAGTGAGTGAAAATTGTGGGTCACAAATCCCACTGAGGTTTTTCCCACACTGGGTTTCCTCATTAAAAATATTGGGTTATGGTGTTCTTTCTATGTTGTGGTTATTAATCTTATTTACTGCATTATTTCTTGTTTATCGGTACACTGATTTGGCATGCAATTTGTTTAATAAGATTAGAAAATCTGTTAACCGGCAAGATACTGATTCACCCCCCCTCCTCTCAGTATCTTTGGGAATCCTAAAAATTGGTATCAGAGCCTGATCCTCTATTTTCAAAAGACTAACAACTTGAGGAAGATTCTGACACTGGTACAAATGGAAAACCCAAGAAAGAAATTGGAAACAACTCTTGCAGATTATGATGTAGAAAAGTTGAAAAATATGAAACTTGAAGATGATTTGAAGGCTGCATAGGAAATCATTCAAGGACTTCAAGAAAATCTCACTATTGCTAAGAACAAAAGAAGAGAACTTCATGAGAAGATACAGAGTGATGATGATGAAAAATAAACACTTAATGATCTTGTAAGCAAGATGAAGCAAGAAAACATGACCTTGAGGAATGAGATGCAAGATATGACTATGAGGTTTTGTAAAGAAATTGAAGACCGAAAAAAGAATGAAGATGAATTGACTAGGAGAATCAATGATGTTGGAAATGAAAATATAAGACTCAGTCATGAAAATGATATGTTGAAGATAGATATAATTCACTAGGAGCATGATAAAATTGAACTCATGAGACAGAAAGATTTCTTAGAAAATGAGTTGGCTACTGCAAATCAACACAAGGATAAATTCAAGAAAAGTTCAGAAGAACTTGATGACATGTTGAAAAATCATAAACCTAATGGAGATAATAATGGTCTCGGCTTTGAAGTTGGTGAAAGCTCCGATACTACAAACAATCATGATCATAGTACACCGGTAAGACAACCTAATGCCTACAAATTTAATGGGAAATGCTTTAATTGTAACAAGTATGGTCATAGAGAAAATCAATGTAGATCTTGAATTTATCAGAACACCAATGCACCCACCGGTCAATGTTCTAAATGCAACAAAGTTGGTCATAATTTAGAAAATTGCAGATTGAATGTAAGATGTTATGTTTGTGGAAGATTTGGACACTTATCTAATCAATGCAGAACACATACCGGCATAGGATATGGAAAAACTATTCAAAAAAAAAATGTGACTTGTTATGCTTGTAACAAGATTGGACATATTAAATTTTTTTGTAGAAGTAAGGCATCATCGGCAAATAAAAAAGGACCCAGTTTGAAAGGTAAAGAGAAGGTTGAAGAAGTAAAGCAAGAATTTTCAAAACAATGGATTAGAAAGTCAGATATGAATGTCAATGAAGCTATTCCTTCACCGATAGAACAAAGTATCACTCCACCGGCAGGAGATTCTTCATCTAACTGAAAAGAAATCCTTTTGGGGGTATGGAAACGAATTGAAAAACATACCAATTTACCCTTGGTTGATGGTGAGAAGTTGAATTACTTCTTTACCAGCAGATGTGTTAAGTTCCACTTAACCGATAGACATTTAATGTGGTAGTTGAAGGAAATGACATTTTAAAGCTAGTGTTTTTCACTCTTTTTCACTCACTGAGCATTCAAATTTCCTTAGAGCACGAAAAACCCGAGCGAAGACATCCACAACAAGAAGTGAAGCAAATCATTCAAGAATTCAAACCTAAAGGCAGATTAAGGTATTTATACAATGGCTTCCTCCTCTACACCTGAATTCATTGCGAACCCTATAGTAATTGAAGTGATTAAACACCCTAGGCCCATATTTAAAATCATTCCCGAAGTAGCGAAGAAGGATGATAACCTAGGAGCATTTTCTAAAATACCCAAAGGAGTTGCAGATGATGAGGATCCTCGAATTTACATACATTGTCATATTGAAGAACTAGGTGTTGAAGAGATTATGAACATGTATAGGATAGTAATATGATGAAAATGGTAATGTAAAACTGAAACACAAGATAATTGAAACCCTAGGTTTTGTGGAGATACTTAGTATTCCTGATTTTCCCAAGGATGTTATAAGGATTGTGTTAAGTAGAGTTCATGGGGAGTTCTTTTGGTTAGATTCCATTCATAAGATAACAAAAGAAGCAATTAGGGCAGTGACGGGCTTACCTTCCACCAGTAGCAGGCCTGGCAAGACTAAAAATGTTCCAAACGACACTGTAATGACCCTAACCGGTGCAACCTATGACAAAAGATCTCTGAGAGTAAATGATATAAAGGATATCAATGTAAGATTCATTAGCATGATTCTTGGATACAAGGCTACACATGCCAATAGATTAAACTCTGTTTCTAGTTTATGTATCAAGAGTGCTTATGACTTAGTAAACAGTAATGCAAATATTGACATATGTGAATGGTTAAAAGATGAGCTAATAGACAATCTGAAGAAACTTAAGGGTGACAAGAAAGGCACATTCAGATTTGGTAGCTTACTTGTATGTCTATTGTTGTATATCACCAAGGAAGTTCCCGGTATTGGTAGAAAGGATTTTGGTTTTGACATTCTGGTAGAAAAACAACTTTTGGATATTCTGAACAACATGGGAGATGACAGAGAAAAGAACATAATTGAACATTTTCAGGCACTTAAGGCTAGAATGAAAATTAGGGAAAGAGTATTTCAATCCATAGTTGATAAATATCAAAAGGAGATATGCTTTGTGATAAAGAAAGATGAAATCTGGATGGAGGCAGTGATCCCAAGGACAATTTAGGTTACATAAATGGGTTATGAGGCTGATGAGAACATAATAGAAACTTATGCAAAAGCAATTCTAGAAGCCCCTAGAGAACCAATAGAAGAAATATTTGGTAGTGTTGAAACCATTGAAAGCAAACTTCAATCACAGAAATGAATAAAGAAAACACAACAAACAGTTAGAAAAGCAACAAGATAGGCAAAAGAAATCAAGGAAGATATATTGAATATGACTAGTATTAAGGACAACAACTTGGAAGGATTACAACCGGAAATACATCTTTCACCGGTTGCTACCTCCTTTGATAGTGAAATACCGATCGAATTCAAAAGAGTAGTAGGGAAAAGGAAACCTTCACCGGTACCCGCTCCTGCTCCTAAGAGAACAAGACAAAAACAACAAATAGTAAGGCCCCCGACAAAGAAAATGACCCCAAGGAAGAAAAAGGAAAAATAAGTTATCCCCCCACTTGAGAATCTCTTGAATGAAATAATTGAAGATGGTAACTTATCAAATATCAGCAAGTTGTATAATACATTTTCAAATGAGGAAAAGGAAAACATAGAAAATAGTGTTATCCTACACTTAGATATCTACAAGAAATTTTTTATAGAAGTTGTAGATGATCTACCTAGTGACTTGTACATAAGGTTAGATGCAAAAAGGTTAGCAATTGTGGAACTGGACAAGAAGATTAAGGTAGAAAAATTACTAGCAGTTCACCCAGTAAAATCAGCAGAAGAAATTGATGAACTGATAAGTGAAGCCAATAGTACTATATTTTCCATTGGTCACTGGCATGTAGCATTAATGGCTACCAGAGTAAATGAGATCACTAAAGAGACAACGGACAAATGGGATATCTTCTTTGTAGAAAAGGAAAAGAAAGAAGAGCTTAAACGACCAAAGACTTTTAAAGTCTATCTAAAAGAAAAGGATAAAGGTAAAGGTAAGGTAGGTGGACCTCCAAGCATAAAGATAATAGATAAATTGCCCCCACCTTCTTTTGATACTCTACCGGCACAAACTGTTGATACACCACCGGTAACAGATAATGTTGATAGTATGGAGACAACACATGAAGATACCAATCCTGATTCAGAGGTGTTGTATACCATGAATATTGACACTCAAGAGGTCAACATTGTGGTTGATATGGAAACAACTGAAAAGAGAGATGTGGCAACTGAGCCACCAACATAAAACATTGTAGTTGAGACAAATATTAAGGATACAGTTGGAAACATTGAAATTGGGGCTGAGCAACAAACTAAACAATCAACTGATCCCCTGGTTACTGGAAAGACTGATGTACATACTAAGCAACCGACAACTGATAGCACTGACAAATCTGTTGAGATACTGGTTGTAGATAGTTCAGAGGTAAACAAAGAAAAACCGGTTGAAAACACAGAGTCACAATCAGAAAAACTAGCAGTGGAAAGCTCTGAGAAACAGGTAGAGGTACACACTGAGAAATCAGAAGAGAAGAAGGATGAGGTAAAGGTTAATGTAGAGACTATGCCACCGACATCGTCTGAGAAACCAAAACCTTTGCTTGTAGAAATGTAGACTCAAATTGACCTACTAGAGGTCACCATAAGCAAAGAGGTTACTCACACTGGCGGATTACAAATTGTTAAGGCAATTGGTCAATCATTTGATTCTTCATTGACATAATTCAGACCAACAAATGTAACAGAGGTATTGCTTGATTCTATTAAGAAAATAACTGACTGCAATGCACTTGCATACAAGGCAATTGATGACACCATACCAATTTTGAAGATGATTGCACCCAAGTGTAATATAGAAAATAAAGATTCTTTAAGAAAATTAGACACATTGTCTAAATATATAACCGACAATGTACTAACAATTGATCAGATCAATGAGGAGACTTTCAGAGAGAAAATGAACAAAGAGAAAGAAAAATTCTTTACACAATCAATAAACAGATGTAAGGAACATATTGATACATTATTACCAGTACTAGGAAAGACAATAATGGACTTCAAGAAATTGTATAGAGATTCATGAAAGACAAACATTTTGACAAAGGATATAGATAAAGAAATCAACAGAGCTCAAAAGGAAATCAATGACATTGCTGATAATCTAATAGGGTCATCAGACTCCATATTGGTAGTTGAACAGGAAATAGCAGGTTTTGAAGAAAAACTTGAGAAATTGGAGAAGGAGAAGGAAAGGATAAAATACAAAGCAAAGGAACTGAAATGTAGACTAGGTCCTAAACTAGACATCCTCATCTCTTTGAGAAAAGAGATTTCAGAGGCTCTTGTTCCTGGACTTAAGACACCGGAAGAGAAAATGTACATACTCACTAGTACCATCCAAAGGATAGAAGCAACACTAAAGGAAAGTGAGAGGTTTAGGAACAGCTTAAATTTTGCATTAGCAGATCTATATCAGATTGTAACCCACCGGTTACAGGAATCTTCACAGGAACTACACTCAATTGACATTAATTGACAACCTTTGTCATTGATGCCAAAGGGGGAGTAGTAGAGGATGAGAAAAAGGTGTAAGGAGTAGTAGTAGGATGAGAAATGAATGACATAAGAGATCATCTGCTCAGGGGGAGCACACAGTTTTGATTTTTGGACAACACTTTTTGGACAAAACAATTTTGGATTTTTCTCATGAGTGTTGCCATCAATGCCAAAGGGGGAGATCGTTGGAAAATGCACACTCCAATGAGAAATTGTAGGTGATTGAAGGTATTGTCATTGATAGAAACCTTACAATCCTATGGCACCAACACAGGCACAGACAGCGGCAGCGGCAGTGACAAAGATGTTTACCGGCACCCCAGTAGACAAGATTTTGTTTATTATATTTTATATTTAATTACAAAATATTTTTGTAAAGCCGACAAGGTTAATTGTAATAGGAATCATATAAGTATGAAATCTTGTAAATCATTTGTAAGATGAAGTAAGGAATGTAATAGGCAGATGCGAATATTAAGGCAGATTTTGGAATAAGGTTTATGGAAGTTGTATGAGCTTAAACCGGTACTGAACCTGGCATAGCAGATGCTGAACTAAAGCAATACATGATATTGGATTTGCATAATCCATTTTTGTAAGTCAGTGAGACTTCCCTTTTGTATTTAAGCAGTGAGCTTTAGGCAATTGGCCTTCCTGCATGTGCATGCCCCTATTGTAAGTAATATTCATTTATTGGCCAGTGAGTGAATATTGTGGGTCACAAATCCCACTGAGGTTTTTCCCACACTGGGTTTCCTCGTTAAAAATATTGGGTTATGGTGTGCTTTCTATGTTGTGGTTATTGATCTTATTTACTGCATTATATCTTGTTTATCAGTACACTATTTTGGCATGCAATTTGTTTAATAAGATTAGAAAATCTGTTAACCGGCAAGATACTGATTCACCTCCCCTCTCAGTTTCTTTGGGAATCCTAATACCTTCCATATTGTGGGTCACAAATCCCACCATGGTTCCACATATAATTTTGTGTGTTATGGTTCTTATTTATGTGATTGGCTTATTGGTTGCTTTACTTCTTTCAATTCTATATGTACCGGTATACCAGTTGGTGTATGCATATTTTAATAAGGTTAAAATTGATCATAGTGGTAGAACACTGATTCACCCCCCCCCCCTCTCAGTGTTCTTGGATTCCAACAATTTGTATCAGAGCCTTGTTCCTCGGAGGAAGTTTAACAGCTTGAAGGAGATTTGGAATCCAGAATCCATGGATATGGGTTTGGAAAAGCAACTTGAGATGGCACTTGAAGATTATGATGCTGAAAGGTTGAAAAACTTAAAGCTACAAGATGAATTGAATTCTGCTAAGGAATTCATTCTTGTCTTACAGGAGATGATGTCATCTGTTCAAGCTAGGAGGAAGAAACTTTTTCAAAATAAGGATGATGAAGAGAAAGATGCACTTAAGGAACAATGTCAGAAATTGAGTTAGGAGAACATGATCATGAGAAATGAAATGCAAGCTATAACTATGAGAATGTCTAAGGAGATTCAAGACCTGAAGAAAAAGGAAGAAAATATTGTTGTATCTCTGAAGAACAAATTTGAAGAATGTGGTAGGTTGGTTCATGAGAATGATATGTTGAGAATTGATTTAGTACAATCCCAGAGTAATGAACAAGATCTTGAGAGACAAATGATAATTTTGAGAGATGATCTAACTACTGCAAGTGAGTATAAAGAGAAATTCAAGATTAGTTCAACACAACTAGATGAGTTATTGAAGAGACAAAGACAAAATGAATATTTTAGTGGACTCCAATTTGAGCAAGGACAGAGTTCAGGTACTGCTAATGAAGATCAAAACCATAAGGCATTGGTAAGATAATTTAATGCTTATAAATTTAATGGTAGATGTTTTATTTGCAATATATTTGGTCACATGGCTAGGCAATGTAGAAATAAAGAAAATCAGAACCCTGATTCTACTCTCGGTCAATGTTCTAAATGTAATAAGTATGGTCATAAGACAAAATATTTCATGATGAATGTGGAAAATTTGGATATATGGCTAATCAATGCAGGTCAAGCAATTATACCGGTTTTAGCAAAGCAATTGAAAAGAACAATGTTACATATTATGCATGTAATGAGGTTGTACATATTGCTAAATTCTGTAGAAGCAGAAATCCACTGGTTGGTAATGGAGGATAAAATGAGAAAGGGAAAGAGAAGGCTAATGAAATCCGACAAGATCATACCCAAAGATGGGTCAGGAAGATTGAAGAACAATTTGCATATGGGAATGCACCAGTTACTTATTCGGCAGAGGAGGTTGCTACTAGACCCACATGAATCTCATCTGGTAACTAAGGCAGATGCCTTAGGGGTAGGAAAAATTCATGAAGATGCTACATATGCCCCGGGAAGAGGTTCTATAAGGTGTTCCAGACATTGAAGATGCTTATCCAACATGGATATGTTTTGTTCAAGATCCGGTATTTTTCACCGGAAGTCATTTATATCAATGAAAGATTAGGTTTTTTCATGGAGGATATAAGGTTGAATCTACTTCATTCTTGATCACCTTATGTTCAGAAGCATTTAAGAGCAATCAAAGGTGATTCAGTATGATTAGATATCTTCTTGAGCGATTTCACCAGTGACTGGAAGAGTTTGTTAAGGGTTTCACCGAAAGCGATTCACAGGTATTTTTATTTAATCATGGAAGCAAGATCATCATCTATTCCTATCTTTGTTGCAAACTTGACTGTTGTTGAGGTCAAGGACCGTCCCAGGCCAATTTTCAAGCGGTATCCGCATGTGGCTACCTTAGAAGACTCGGTTGGAGCATTTTCTCATGTTTCAGAAGGAGTTGTGTATGTCGAAGATGTTAGGGCATACATACGCTATCACATTGAGGATTTGGGGACATCTAATATAAAGAGCATGTACATGAGCGAGCTTATGGGAGATTCTGGAAAGATCAAACTTGAATATAATCACATTGAAGACTTAGGGTTTACCGACATTCTAGACATTCCAGAATTTGAAGATGAAATCATTAGGTATGTTTTAAGCAGAGTACATGGAGAGTTTATCTGGTTGGATAGACCTTACAAGATCACCAAGGAATCCATCAGGGAAATCACTAGTCTACCACAGGTTGGGCAACTTCCAGGTAAGAAGGTTTCTAATGATTATGTAAATAAAATCACTGGGGCAACATCAGATAGGAGATCTATGACAATAAGCACTATTACTGACACAAACATCAGATACAGTAGCATGATCATCGGTTATAAGGTAACACAGTCAAACCGACAGAATTCTGTTTCTAGCTCTTGCATTTTCACAGCCTACAAGATGATGAGAGAAAATGAGAAATTGGATCTATGTGGTTGGATGTTGGATGGACTGTTGATAAACCTAGGAAAGATTAAAGGTGAAAAGAAAGGAACTTCCTGGTATGGAAACTTGATTGTCTGTTTAATTCTATTTTTCATGAATGAGACTTCCGATTTTGGGAAAAGGCAATGGGCATTTGACGTCCCGGTAGGGAGGCAATTAAAACAATCAATTGCTACATTAGGTAGTCAAAGGGATGACAAATTATGGGGACATTTTAAGGCATTACAGAAATCTATGAAATCTAGGGAAAGGGTTCCTAAGCATATTGTTGAGAAATACTCAACTGACATATGCTTCATGGTCAAGAAAGATGAAACACTCATGGAATCGGTTAAGCCCCAGAAGATTTGGATTGACGAAATGGGCTATGAAGTTGATGGACAGATTTTAGATGCTTATGCAAAAATATTGATTGATGCACCTGTTGATGAGGCTGAGAAGCCCTGTGGTACTACAAAATAGAATACACAAGAGGTTGAAACAGAGTTCAACTGAAAGAAAAGAGAGAAGCAGGAAGGAAAGGCAAGTAAATTTGTAGAAAAGGTTGCACAGGACATCAAAGCATTGATTGATGTTGTCCCAGAGAAAGGCAAGAAGAGAAAAGAATCAAAAGTGTTCATTGAATCTATTATAATAGAATCTACATCTGAGGATGACACACCCCTGGCTTTCAAAAGGGTTATAAGGAAGAAAATAGAGGAAACCAATGTAGAGGCTAAAAAGTAACCGGTTAGGAAAGTTACATTCAAGTTACCAGCATGAAAGAAAGCACCAAAAGTAACAACTTCAGCTCCATCTGGTATTGCAAAAAGGAAGAAGAAGAATGACATTGATACGACTATTCAATCTGGTAATGTAACTATCATTCCACCAAAAACTTGTGCAAAATTAGTAGATGAAATAACTAAGGATGGCATGTTAAAGAATGTACAGTTTTACTATGATCATTTAGAGAATGATGAACAAAGAGAGGTAGAGGAAGTAGTATTGCTATATTTGGATATTTATAAGAAAGCCTTGATAGAAGTTGAACATCAAATACCAGCAAAATTGTATGATTTTCTAGATGCTAGGAGAGTATCGGCAATGCAAGAAGACAAACACATAAAAAATCAAGAGTTGTTATCTGTTTGTGTTTCTATTACTCTAGAGGAAATGGATAGGACACTTGAGGTTGCAAATAGGAAAGTCTTTAACAACAAACATAGAATAACCAGTCTGATGCTAGGAAGGGTAAATGAGATAATAAAGGAGGCCCACAAGGCATGGGTTAAAGTCTTTGAAGAGAACCGAGGTTTGATGGATTGAATTCATTGACTACATCCATTGATGGTCAAATTTTGGTTTTGGAAGCCCAAATTTCTGTTCTTGAGAAAGAAAAAGACAAAATCATAAGAAGAGCCAGAAGTCTTAGAGGCTTGGTGAGTCCTCGGTTGGATTCACTCATTGTACATAAGAACGAGTGTATGGATATGGCTGGTAAGCCCACACTGATAGAGTTAAGTGAGAAAGAATCATTTGCTCATATATTAAATGGACGTGTATCTATTTCTGACACTTTCAAATCTGGTTGGGATACTTATCTTGAGCTATTGGAGAAGGCATATCCAGAAATTTTCAAATTTGTTAAGCTCTGGTAAGGTATTTTTGGGATATTTATTGTATAGTTTTGGGTTTTTGGTATTCTTTTTGGAAATTTTGATGGCATTGATGTTAAAGGGGGAGTGATACATATGTGAAAAAGAAAAAGAGGGAGTTGTATACATTTGGGGGAGATATGGAGATATGGAGTACTTTTGATTATGATCATAGATGGATATTGAGCTCAAGGGGAGTAGGTTCAGGATGAAACCGACAGATGAAACCATGATCATTTTTCACATGAGTGTTGCCATCAATGCCAAAAGGGGAGATTGTTGGCAATTGACACTCAATTGGTTGGTTTCACTATGTCGTCTAGCCCAAGATTCCAGAAAGGGCAAAGAAACTCGGATCCCCAAAAACTTGCATATCGAAGCATGATTAGATAAATAATTAATGTCTTCCTAAATAGTATCTAGTTGGATCACCAAAACATGCCTAGTATCACTCTTGGCCAGACACCCATTCACTTTTGATGGCCAAAAACTTCCAGCCTGAGAATAATGTTCTCCCATATCTGCATCCATCATACCAAAAATGGGGTTCTCCCGTATACCTGAAGAAAGATTATTTCTGATCATAGCATCATAAAAAGTCATGCTTGATTCACCAAAAGGACATCTAAGTTCCACCATGCAAGGCTAGAGCACACAAAAAGAAAAGACCAAAAACAAAGAAAAAACCCCCGCCAAAAGCAACGAACAAAACAATCCACAACCAAGGTCCAACAAAAACAAAAGATACACCTCCCAACTGCCGAAGCCAACCCACAACCTCTAAGAAAACATGCAACACACTATAACCCCAACATGCCCTCAGCAGCCGCCATGAGAAAAGGAAAGGAATAAGTCCAAACGCAGCTCCCCGCACCAAGGTATCACCCCCCACATTCAACATAACCAACCCCTACAAACAATGAGGAACACCCCCTCCATCTGATCACACATGCACAGCCAAACACCGCCATAGCTAGGGAACGAGAGCCCTAGCCATGACGGGCACCACCGCTCCCCATCTGCATATGCAACAACAGTAATTTTAATCCCCCCCAATTACCCCAAAACTTCTATTAAAATATTAAATATTAAAATAAATTTTATTTAAATTGTTGAAACTAAAATTAACTTTCATGTTAAAAATTATATCTAAACGAAATTTTAAAAATAAAAAATAAAATAGAATAAAAAATCATTCCATGATTTATTTAATTCAACTTATATATAGTTATATTATTACTATATTATTTGAAAGTTAATTATATTTATTAAAAAATTATTATCATTTATTTGTATAAATTTTTATTATTATTTACATTAATTGTATGCTTATTATAATATTTAATTAAATAATCTATAAAATCACTACAAATATATAATTAAAAGCAATGAAATTTTATCACTTCAAAATTTAAGCTTTAATTGTAAATGTTTGAATACAAATTAAATTTAGCAAGAATGATGTAAATTTTTGGCCACAATACATAGATTTCCATAACCTTACCTCATCCAATCGCAATTGAAGTAAATTTTAGAATTTGTACACTTCACATTTATTGTGGCTCAATAGTTACAAGACGATACTCACATAGACTACCAATAGCTGAAATGGAAGGTACAATACTGATGCATGAGCATGACAGACAAATTGTTGGCATTGTGTTGTCATTGATGTCAATCGATATGGGATGACTACTAGTAGAAGGGATGTATGTGCAACACTGTTATGAAGGAGTACAAAATTTAATATCTTGGATATCACCTTGTTGTTGCAAAACACTGGTAAGGTAAGGAAAATGATCACTGGAGTCACTGATACAAAATTTTGTGCCTGACTTGTGTGGATGGAATGGTAAGGTTACCAGTACCGACACAGTGTATCACCAACAAGAAGAGTATGTCAACTGGCAAGTGAAGTGTTGACAATGAGAAGAATGCTTGGATGTTGTTTGTGATGAAGAGGCAGAATGTTACTTGAGTCACATTTGCATCGGAAGAGAAGAATGAACAGGTCACCAGAATGCCGTGAGGTTATAGAATAGCAAGACTCCCACCAGATGAAGATTGCAGTCACCATATGAAGAGATGATTGACAGTGAATGTGCCCACACCGGATCACATGTGCCTATTTGAAAAGATGTTGCACAAATAAGGAAGTCACATGAGTGCATTGCAGGATGAAGATGAAAAGGTGTCACTCCACCAGTAAGTGGAGCTTATCTCTAGGTATGCATAGTGTGCATCATGGTTCTCTGAGATAAGAGAGAAGAGGTAAAGGCAAGTACTTAAAGGCTCACACCAGATCCACCAGTGAAACAAAAGGAATGCCTCAAGTGCATGAGAAAAGGGTTATGCACTGAATTAACTGAGAAGGCATGTTGGGATACCAGAATAGATAAAGTGTGATGAGTTTATCACCTTGACAAACTAGCAAATAGGGTATTTATGCTAATGAAGAAGGAAACTACTGAAGGATGATGACATATTGTCATCAAGTTGGCTACCGGTAAGCATGAGAACCGATAAGGAAACGAAGAGGCTAAGAGTTGTGACTCCTCATCTGATGAAGATGTGAATGAGATAGGTTAGCAAGAGTGCTGACTGATTGAGTATTCCATCAGAAGAGAAGTAGAGTGCAAGGTTGATGATAGAAAAGTTTGAGGGTTTAATTGATAGAGCTAGTAAACCGACAGAAAAGAAGAACTGGTAGAGTGTTTAGTCGGTGATTCTATCTGGACTGACATGAAGTGCCAAGCTGGCAGTTGGTCGACATGGATGCCACATGGAGTCAAGGTGGCAAGCTCACAAAGGTTAGTGAAGTGCCATGTAGAGATAGGTATTTCTATAGGTGAGCTTTGAATATGGATCCCGTGATTTGTGGATCGGATCAGAGGAGTGTGGCTTGAGGAAGAATGAACGACAGAGAAGAATCAAAGAGTTGTTAGTGCCTGGATCAAAGCAAGAATATCAAATTGTGAGAATACCTTGAGAAGGAAATAGTAGAAGCAATAATGGCATTTTGACAGAGGCAAGTTGAGATACATGACTGTGTTTTCTATATTTGGAAAATGTGTATTGGAAGGCACGTTAATGGTGGAGTTGTACAATTGGCTATCTGGATGATTAGATCGGGCAAGATCTCATTGGATTTGGTTTACCTAGAGGATGATGAGGAAACCCTAACCACCTAGTATTTGAATAGACATTTGGCGAGAAAACCAGGTTATAAATATGCAAGCCAAAATCAGAGATGGTTGTGGTTGGATGAGAAAGTTGTGTTGTTGAAGAGAAGAGGATAGAGTTGTTGCGAAGTGATTGAGTGTTACTTCTGCATGTGAGAGAAAATTAGTCAAGTGCTCAATGCATACCTGAGAAGAGAGACTGAGAGTGAGGGTGAACCAGGTTGAAGGGTTCCACCAGTAGCAGAGAAGAGCCGGTAGTGTCATATCGATAGAGCAGAAGTGAAGGAAGCTGCAGAGAAGGCAAATATAGAATCGATAGATTGTAGTACCGGTGAATAGAAGAGAGTGAGGAGGAGATCCAGTAGAGCAGAAGGAAAGTAGAGGTGAACCGATAGAGTTTACCAGCAATACAACAATAGAGAGAGAGGTGTACCGATGTAGAAGAGAAGCGGTCTCACCAACAAAGGTATATGAGATGGTTACAAGATTTAGAAAAACTTAGTAGTAACAACCACTCCAAACAATGTTGATTATCTGAGACCTAGACCACCATATTTCTTAGGAATACAAACATCTTCCCACCCGAGAAATCTCCACTTGGAGGACGACAAGCATCCCGCCCATAAAAACTCCCTTTCTAGAGAATTCAACTCCTTAAGAAATCCCATCGCAACCACTTGAAGCATACATTTGTAAGTAGGGAGAGCCTGCACAACTGACTTAAGAAGTTGAACCCTCCCAGCAAAAGAGAACCATCTATGTGTCTAATGATTGAATTTCACCCAGAACTTATCAATAATATTTTGCTAAGAGCCCTTGGGAAGATGACCAACAAAAATTGGAATACCTAGATAAGTTAAAGGAAGAATCCCAATCTGAAACCTCAACATGTTAGCAATTCTTCTCTAAATGGGGGTAGGTGTATTGAAGAAGAATATGGAAGATTTATCCTCATTAATCAATTGCCTCAATGCCTCAAGGTAAACATCCAACAACTACCTAAAAAAAGTAGCTTCCCTAATAGTAGTCATCCCCATTAGGGCAGTATCATCAAGAAACTGCAAATGAGATTGCAAAGATAAATATCCACCCAAGCGCCCACACCAAATGATGCCTAACTCAACATTTATTTTAAATAGATGTCCAAGACCTTCAACGAGAAACGGAAATAGGTACTGAGGGTCCCCTTGGCATAAACTCCTAGAAGCCCCAAAAAGCTCAAAATGATCTCCATTTATCAATACCGAGAAGGACACTGATGTAACATAGCTCATGATCCATTGGATCCACTAACAAAACCCAAAAGCGACAAGGATCTTTTGCAGGAAGGACCACCTAACCCTTTCATAGGCCTTAGCCATATCCAGCTTAATGAACATTGTCTTCTCATGGGAACTAGACATGGAGTGGATGGTCTTTGTAGCAATAACAACCTCATCTAGAATCTTCCGACCCACAACAAATCTAATCTATTCCTCCAAAATTATCACTTTAAGCCACTTCTTCAACCTCTCAACCATTAACTTCTAAATAATTTAATAAACCACATTGCAAAGGGAGATAGGTCGAAACTGAGTTAACCTATCTGCCCCTTCACACTTGGGAATGAAAGCAATGAAGGTGGAATTTAGAGCATGCAACATCTGTTTATTCCTCTAGGACTCCTAGACAACGGCCAAAAGATCCAACTTTATGATATCCCAAAATTCTTAAAAAAACTCAATTGAAAAACCATCAGGACCAGGAGCTTTTCCTCTCTTAATCTAAAGAACAATCCTCTCCAGCTCCTCAAGAGAAATCTCTCTTATAAAATACTCATCGACCTCTATGGAAACCAACTGAGGTATACAATAAAGAACCTATGCTTCCTCAACCGAACCCCCTTGCGAATCCTCCCTAAATAGAGTAGAAAAATACTATGACGCCTCAAGAACAATTTCCTAAAACAAGGCAAGACGTTCCCCCTTATCATTTACTAAAACAAAGATGTAATTACCATGCCTCTTGACCTTCACAAAATTGAAGAAAAAGGCAGTTTTTTTGTCCCCCTGCTACAGCCAATCAACCCGAGCCTTTTGCTTCCAATATACCTCTTCACGAAATTCACATTCCTCCACCATCTTCTAGGTCCTAGCCTCCTCTCTCAAAAGATCCTCAAAAACCCCATTCTTTTGAATCAACCACGTAATCTTATTCAACTCTTCCTGAGCTATAGCCTTAACATGAAGAATATTACCAAAACATCGTTGATTCCACCTTTTAAGCTGATAAATGACAAATTGAAGAATTTTGGCAAAAGTATACATAGCAGTACCAAAAGCAGGTCTACCAATTCTCCACAACACATCCATATGGTCAAAAAGAGTAGAGTCCCATATCCACATAAGCTGGAACTTGAAGGAAGCAGAACGAGGTGCTCAAGCATAGATTATACTAAGCTTGATAGGCTAGTGGTTCAAAGCTCTCCAATCCATGATTTCAGAGGAAGTAGACCACAAGTCTCCAACACAATAACATGAAACTAAGAACCGGTCCAGCCTTTCAACAACACAGTCCTCAACAATCCTCTTATTATTCCAAGTAAAATGCCCATTATTGGGTTGTAGAACAATAAGATTTAAATCTGAAATGTTGTCCCTAAGTAGCCATGCAAAAGGCTCCAACCTCGCAATTCCACCCCTTTTCTGAGACAACTCCAGGATAGCATTAAAATCCCCAGCCAGAACCCATGGATGGAAAGGAACCAGGCTGCAAAAAAATCAAAGATGGGACCAAAGAAGCATCTTACCTCGATACTCAATAAGAGCATACACATTAGAGAGGAGAATACACACTCCTATCACAAAGCATGAGGCCACCAGAGAAATAGAAGAACTAGAAACTATCCACCAGAGAGGGCAAATCCTTCGGGGGTTCCATAAGAAAGCCACCCCCCCCAACCACACCGTGAGAACTAATACATTGACCATACTTACATAGCATAGGTACCATATTCATCATATTATCCATAGATAATTTAGTCTCCTGAAGAAAAAGAACATCTAGAGATTGATTCCTAACCAAATCACGAACAACTTTTTGTCGAGGGCCATTGTTCAAGCCCCTTACATTCTATGATATAATAATAATTTTTGGGGACATGAGACATGTGAATCTAGGGTCTTGATTTCCCCTGACTCCACCAGAGTTTGCCCAATTGATCTAATCTTTTCCATATCCTTTTTCCTACCCCGCCTGGGGTTCTTCTAACAAACCCCCTTCTTCGATTCCTTTTGTTGAATACCCATGTGAAAAGTGGTCAAAGAGATCTTTCCAACTTGTGTTCCATCCTTTAGTGGCATAGGAGATCCACCTTCCCCATTATTCAAAACTCTAATAATAGGATCTAACTCAACCTGGAAAATCAAATTCTTATCTGTATCCATTTTCCCAACACCTATATCCTGCACAACCCGCATAGCCTCCAAAGGAGGCCTATCCTTTCCTATACCCAAAATTTCCTGATCCAAATACATTAATCCCGGATTCACTTCCTATTTGCTAAGATCATCCAGCACCTCAAACCTGTTAAAAGTGTCATCATCCTACCTCTCCCTTAAGGTCCGCTTCTACCCCTAATTCCTATTGCGAGCTCTGACATGTACAAATCCATCCTCTCCAGTACAATCACCCAGAATAGGCTCCTTCCCCTTATGTACCCTAGGTAGATTGCGAGAGGGATGAGAAGGCTATGGCATCATAGGCTTAGCCCTCGGGTACCTGTGCTGCAAGTGTCCATATTCATGGCAAAATTGACACCAAAAAGGTACAGTTTCATAGTCTATCTATTGCACCCATGTATATGATCATGCACTCACTTCCTTGGAATCTGGCAAATGGCTTGCTTAAATCAATTTCCACATAGATATGGGCAAAAGACATTACCTTTTTAAACTATGTCTGCTATGAATACCCCACATGTTTACCAAGCATTGAAGCCACCAAATGTAAAACATCCTCTCGCTAGCATTTGAATGGAAACCACGACAACCACACCCAAATTTGAACCCTATTCAGGAGCTCTTCAGTCGGATTGAAGCTTGCATGCCATGAATTCTTAAACAAAACCACTTATAGAAATAAGGACCACTCTCAAAAATTCTATTTCGATCGACCATGCTATCAAAGGTAGTCATAAAGTAATTATTCTCTAAGAGCCTTATCTCCATCTCACCTTCCGACATCCAGGTCTTTTGAGCCCAAGATTCCAAAAATTGCAGCGACACTCTAAAACCCATAAAATTTCAGTAAAAGGAGTGCTTCGAATAATATTCAATATCATCAGCCAACATCTCCATCATGATAATCAATTTCAGTCCCTCTTTACATATTTCCAAGCATCCATTGATCTTCATAATCTTAGATCCTCTAGACGATCCAAAACCATACATCTCTTGATTCAACGCAAATAGATTATTATCGAAAGCCTTCACACCCTATGTCGGAGGCTTCAATCTAAACGTTGAGAGAAAATCCATGTTTGGGAAAGTCTCAGATGGTTCCCCTTGAGACATTAACACATAATAAGACCCTAAACAAGCGTGCAAGCCCATGGGTCAAAAGAATATAGGGTGACACCTTTATGAGGGCTATTACAATACCCCTCTGAATCCACCCACAACCCACCAAAATTAAATGTGCCATTTTTAAATAACACAACCCCACACCCAAACTGAATAACATGTAGCCCAAGGAAAATAGTTGTGTCATGCTGCCAATATCACCACCCCACCAACGGTCACAACCCCACGTGACCTTGCAATCCAATAAAGTCTCACCAAGAGGAAACACACAAACCCACACCCAATCGCAACCTTGCAAGAAAAAGGCAATCACCACACACTGCGCGCCAAAGAAACCACCACAACAGAGATCAAAATGATGAATACTAAGAGGGGGGGGTGAATTAGAATACCAAAAAATCTGTAAACAAACTTCTAAAAAATTTAGCAGATAACCAGTACAGAAGATTCACTAATAAACCGGTTAAGATAAATCCAAACCAAATAGCAAACAAAGAATTCACCCACAAGAGCACAATCACCATAACACAAGATATTTGACGTGGAAACCCAAATGGGAAAAACCACTGTGAGCAGAAACTCACAAGTAACTATCTGTAGAAACCAGACCGGTTAAGGTCATAAAATGTTCTTCACCAGAACAGATCCTGTTAGGAATCTAGATCTCTGTTAGGAGATAAGTCCTGTTAAAGACTACCTTGTTAAAGGATTTCAGATCCATAGTTGTGAACCACCTTGTTAGAGGATTTACAAAGGCTTAGTTGGGCCTACCTGGTTAAGGGTTTCAGACTTGTCGAAGATATTAGTAATCAACAAGTGAATGACCTAGATAATAGCACAATATGCTTAGTTAGATCCTTGACAACTCATTGTTAACGCATTTCACCATTACTTCAGTCTTCAATATCTCCACACTCTATCTCTTCACATAGACCTAATCTTCTCTTCAATGATTGCACATAACCTTTTCTCTTCTATGTCTCACATATCACACATCTCACATGCAAACCCTAGACATGATGTCCTTATAAAGGAAACTGTTTTCATGTCGGTCCAATAGGATTAGGCTACAAGTTCCTAGGCTTAGTGCATCTAGACACATTTGGTAACATAACACAAAATCACCACCAAAGTGTCGGTGGATGATAACTCATCACACATTACAGTAATACCGGTTGGTAACTCATCACAAAGTAATACCGGTTAATACAATATACCGATTACTGGTTGTCAAAAATAAAGACTAGTAGATCGTAGTGTTCCGATCAAAATTTAACTACCGCTTGGTTCCTTCGTATCGCTTGAGCTCCTCGAACCGCTTGAGATCCTTGTACCGCTTGCAATCTTCATACAATCTCTGATTGGTAAACCATTTTCTGCAAAACACCGATAGTCTAAAGACTATACATCCAATAATACACAATACCGGTTGGAGAAATTACCAGTTGATCATAACTCATACATCAAGAAAGTGTGTGTCCATCAATGACAATCAAAACATCATCAAAATGCCAACAATCTCCCCCTTTGGCATTGATGGCAACACTTAGGAAAATTTTGACATCTAAGTGTTCTTACAACAAAAATGATTTAATCAAAATTACTCCCCCTAAGCATATACACTAGACCCCTTTTGCAAAGATTACAATGTACACTACTCCCCAAAATGGTAACATGAAAGTACATGAAATGGTAACATTCACCAAAATTTTAATGTACACTACTCCCCGTTTGCCAACAATGATAAAGTAATGCAAACTAACCCCTTTTCACATAGATAATAAAATAGAGTAGATGTTCATAAAAATAAGGAATGAAATTTCTCAAAAACAGATTTAAAGTCCTGCACAAAAGTTTTCATAGACAATGTCCATGAATCAAGTAATGAGGTAGCAACCTCACTTTCAGTCTTCATCTAGAATGCCAATTCTTCCATTGCATCAATGGTACTCATCTCTTGAGTTACCGTGATATCTTCCAGGTTGAGAAAACATTTCTGAAGAATCTGCAGTCTGGCAATAGGAGCAGTTGAAGCTCCTACAAATTTTTAGTCCAGTTGTTGATCTCTAAGTCCATCTTGGCAGTTTGATGCTGATAATGGTGAACGGTTTGTCCATAGGTAGTGAATGAATCATATGACATCTTGAAATTGCTGATATATGCCTGTAACTCCGATTGGAGTTTAGCTTTCTATTTAAGAACATCGTCACAAAATAGATGGGGTTGGCAGATTTTACTCAACAGTAATTTACCTTCACCCATAGCAACACTGATATCATTCTGTTGTTTCAGTTGTTGTATCCTCAGTTCATTCATTTGCTTGACTATGGTAGTATTGAGTGCCTTTTCATGGATCTTCTTTGTAGTTGCTTCAGCAACATCTTCCAAGAATTGTACTTGGTCCTCCACAATGGTATAGAGAAGTTTGAGCTTGGATAGAGAGGAATCAGTATTGGGGAGGTTGGTACCGGGAAGTAGACTGGTAAGGGTGTCAACCGCAGTTTGTATGACATCATGTTCTTTCTTCTTTCGCAATTCTTCTAGTCTCTCCTGCGCAAGTTTGATGCTTCACAGTAGCTCAGACTCATCTGTTGATTGAGTTAGACTTGTAAGAGTTAGATCAATAGGACTGGTGGTATCAACTTGTTTGGTTTGATCACTGGTTGCCTTAGGAGTCTGCCCTCCTTCTTTTGTTTTGATCTCCGCTTGTTTGTTCTTCTCTTCTTCCTTCTCCTCTTTTGCTCTTTTCTTATCCTCTTCTTTCTTCTTTTCCTCCTCTTCTTGTTTTTTCTTCTCTTCCTCCTTCCTCCTTTCTTCTTCCTTCCTCTTCTCTTCCTCTTTCTTCCTTTCTTCTCCCTTCCTCTTCTCTTCTTCTTTTCTCTTGTCTTCTTCTCTCTTCTTCTCTTCCTCTTTGTTCTTTTCTTCCTCTTTCTTCTTCTCTACCTCTTTTCTCTTATCTTCCTCTTTCTTTTTCTCTTCCTCTTTCCTCTTGATTTCTTCTTGCCTTGCTTTTTCCTCAACTTATTCTTTATTTGGAGTGACATCCTCAATATCTAATGCATCAACATCAATAGTGTCAATTTGTTTTGTCACTCTTTCTCCTTGACTGTCAAATACCTCATCCAATTGGCCTGAGGATAGGTCAGGTTCTTGATCAGCCTTCCTAGTGGCTTCAGATACTTGATGTATTTTGACAGCAGCTTTCACATATATGTGAGTATCCTTTTCCACTTCAAAAGCTTTACCTTCTAGTAGCTCAAGTCTTCTCCTTCTCATGAAGAAGATGCCTTTGTTCTTATCCATTATTTCAAATAATTCAGAATTTGAAGCATCGGGAAAGTATTGTGCAAAAATTTTCTCCCTGATCTCCTATTCTTTTTCAATGGCAATGAGCCATTTATTATCTAAAGAATTATACAAAGAATCTGGTGTAATCGATATAATCTCAGATGGCAACCAATCATTAATACATAAGTATTTAATGACTTCCTATTCTACCACCTCTTTCTCATTATCATTAAAATTATCAAAATATTCCTTGAAATCATCAAGCACTTTCCTCTTAATATTCTTTAGTGTCCTTTGACAATGTGTCATTGGCTTATAAGAGGAAATATCTATATTTATAGGTGCTGAAGTTGTAGGAACATTACCGGTAGACTTTGAATTTTTGCTTGATTGCCTTGTCTTCTTTGTTTGAATCTCTGGTTCAGTGTCCTCTGACTCCGGTGAGTGGGTCTTCGATTTCTGCTTCCTCTCGAATACCTTTGCTGGAATAATCTCAGGTTTCTTCTTAGCTGGTGACCATTTGGTCACTTTCAGACTAGCAGAGGTAATCGGTGCAGATACCGATGGCATTGCTTTGCCCTTTTTTTGTTTTGGTTCTTCAATCGGTGTGACCCTTTCCACGTAGGTACCGGTTCTCTTTTTCTTTGCATCTAGTGGTGAGGCAAGTAGGGTAGAGGCATACCCGATCAACATATCATTCATCACTTCATACCCCATAGGGCCAACTACTTCCTTTCTCGGTTCCACTGCTTCCATTATGCAGTCATCTATCCTTATTGTGAAGCAGATGTCATCTTCATACTTCTTCACAATATCATCAGATATCCTCATTCTTTGGCTCATCTTCCACTTGAATTCATCAAAATACTTTTTAAGAACCTCAGGATATCTAGTTCCTACTGGTTG
Organism: Cryptomeria japonica; assembly: GCF_030272615.1. NCBI lineage: Eukaryota > Viridiplantae > Streptophyta > Pinopsida > Cupressales > Cupressaceae > Cryptomeria > Cryptomeria japonica. The sequence continues at coordinate 684,278,639 of NC_081405.1, read as the reverse complement.
TAGACTTTCCTTAATTTTTCTGGAAACCGGTAGGTCAGCGAACCATTGAACATCACCTACTCTAAGGAAATAATCTTAAAAGTAGAAGAATAAACCGACCAGAAGTTGGCCAAACTTGAACCTTAGAGAATTGTCCTGTTTGATGGACTTCAGATTCAACAACAATTTCTTCTATAGATAGGTACATAGGTCAAATGCAGTGTCTTCCTTGATCATTCTGTAAGCTGCATTCACTGCAACAACAGAGACATAATTCATTCTGCTGGTATAAAACATCCGGTAACCAATCACCATGTAGGCATATTTTACCAGATCATCAAAGGTGGTGTTGACGGTCATCACCCATTGGTCACTCACAGGACCGGTGAGATTTGTCATTTTAGTTTTGGTGATCTTCCGTAGAGTTGGTACCTCTCCAATATTGCAGAAACCGGTGACGACATAAATTGCTTCCGACGTGATGTCATGGGTACGCTCGAGATACATCTTGTCACCATGCACTCTGCTAAGGATGATGCAAATATGTTCTTATGTGAACTCTTCCTGAAAATATACCGCATTGTGCAGTTTCATCTTCTCAAGGGCATTATACTCAGGTTTGATCTTCTTGTCATCCCCATAGAACAGACTTAGCTGGGAATGAATCACTAGAGATCCTAGGTCTTCCAATTTATAGTCTATATACCCTGAAATATCTCCCTCAATAATAACTCTGATGGGTAATTGAGATAGGGCATTGTATTTCATTTTCTTTTGAAGAAATTCGGCTGAATCTACAGGTGCACTAGAACTAGAGTGTGATGCAGAAGCCATGATCATATGATAAGTAAGAATTTTGGAAAATACCTTCACAAACTGGAATTTAGGTTTTCCAATGTTGCGCACAAAACACCACTTTGGTTGCAAGTTCACCGCTTAGAGTTCTCCACTAATTGCTTGAAGATGGTTGCAAGATTTTGCACAAGATTTTGTCAACTGCTAGACAAATTGCTCTGGTTGCTCTGCTCTTGAAAAATTCTTCTTTCAAAAACAAATAAGTGATAATGACGATGAAAATCCCTTTTAAACAACTCTCACCAACCATAATAAATGCATCACCGCTAGGGCACAAACCCTAATTTTGTCTTTTACCGCTTCAAGTCGTTTGCTGACTGATAGGTAACATATTCCAATTAAGGTTTTTACTGATATAAATTGGGGGTTCAAAATATTTCACCGATATGTTCCCCCTAATCTTTTCTAAAGCTCAGTTTGCTGGTTCAGAGATTTCCACACTAGGTGCAAAAACAGGTTCATTCTGTGACTCTTCTTTTGATTTCTTTTTCCAAGTTTTATTCATTTCTATTTGAACAATTTCAACATCAATCTTCCCTTCTGGAGTGATCGGTATATCACCTGATAGGTTCTTTCTTAGTCTGCAAGTTCTGGCAGTGTGTCTCAGTTTTTTGCAATGATAGCATACCATTCTAGGTGTTCTCCATGGTCTATTATTCATACTTCCATTCTTCCTTCTGCATGTTGCAGCAGTGTGACCACTACCATGATAGATCAAACAAGTTGCTCTCCAACTAGTAGCCGCTTGATAACCACTTGACCGATGGTCATAGGTATTGTACCGGTTGGGATTCTGGTTCACAGAAGGTTCCAGGATGACTCCTTGAGCCCTTGGAGGATATCTCCCAGTGTTGTGCAAAACTGACCTGCATTCAAATGCTCTATGCCCAAACTTGTTGCATGCATAACAGTTTCCATTGAATCTATTAGATCTAGGCATATTATTTTGAAAATAAGGAAAATTGTTGTAGGCCTTGCTTCTACACACATTGGCAGTATGTCCTTCTTTGAGACAATTAAAGTAAACAGGTTTAAATTTTTGCTTACCTTTATCCTTGGATGTCGGTTTTTTCTTTGATGATTCATCTTTTGTTCCAGAGGTCTCACCTTCCTCATACCTAGAGAAACCAAGTCCAGTGGTATTCTTTACTGGCTTTGCCGATTCTAGCTTTTGCTATAGCTTAGCAGTACTCTGATTGAATTTGGCAAGTATCTCCTTTGACTTAGTAAGTTCCTTGGAAATAGCAGCATTAGATTCCATCAAGGTTGCATTCTCAGAAATAGCCATGTTTAGTTCACCTTGCATTTATTCTTTTTCCACTTTACTCTCTTGGAGATGAGCGGTAAGGGTTTTGATTTCTTGCTTCAGCTTGGAGATCTCATAATCTTTGTCTTTTACCAGATCTTCAGCTTTCCTTCTGTTCTCAAGATCTTGACACATTTTGATAGTCAGTCCTTCCAACTCTTTTCTCAGATTGGCTTTAGATTCATTTAGTTTTTCAACTTCTTCAACTAGGGCATCCATGTCAGCTTCATCAAAAGAACTATTTTTTAGTAAGTTCCATCAGTTTTTCAGCATGCTCTCTTCTTTTGGCCAAAGAGGCTTTATACTTGACTTTGAGTTCATCATAGGCTCTCTCAGTTTGAGTGAGATGATGAGTAAGTTCCCTCACACTGTATTCCCCCATATCTCCTTCCAAGTGGTTAGACTTATAGAAAGGTTGGCTCTGATACCAATTGATGAATACCAAGAGGGGGGGGGGGGGGGTGAATTAGTATACCAAAAAATACTGTAAACAAACTTTTAAATAGTTTAGCATATAACTGGTACAGAAGATTCACTAATAAACTAGTTATGATAAATGCAAACCAAATAGAAAACAAAGAATTCATCCACAAGAGCACAATCACCATAACACAAGATATTTGACGTGGAAACCCAAATGGGAAAAACCATGGTGAGCAGAAACTCACAAGTAACTATCTATAGAATAGAAACCAGACCGGTTAAGGTCATACAATGTTCTTCACCAGAACAAATCCTGTTAGGAATCTAGATCTCTATTAGGAGATAAGTCCTGTTAAAGACTACCTTGTTAAAGGATTTTAGATCCATAGTTGTGAACCACCTTGTTAGAGGATTTACAAAGGCTTTGTTGGGCCTACCCGGTTAAGGGTTTCAGACTTGTCGAAGATATTAGTAATCAACAAGTGAATGATCTAGATAATAGCACAGTATGCTTAGTTAGATCCTTGACAACTCATTGTTAATGCATTTCACAATTACTTCAGTCTTCAATATCTCCACACTCTATCTCTTCACATAGACCTAATCTTCTCTTCAATGATCGCACATAACCTTTTCTCTTCTATGTCTCACATATCACACATCTCACATGCAAACCCTAGACATGATGTCCTTATAAAGGAAACTGATTTCATGTCAGTCCAATAGGATTAGACTACAAGTTCCTAGGTTCAGTGCATCTAGACACATTTGGTAACATGACACAAAATCACCGCCAAAGTATCGGTGGATGATAACTCATCACACATTACAGTAATACCGGTTGGTAACTCATCACAGAGTAATATGGATTAATACAATATACCGATTATCGGTTGTAAAAAATGAAGACTGGTAGATCATAGTGTTCCGATCAAAAGTTAACTACTGCTTGGTTCCTTCGTACTGCTTGAGCTCCTCGTATCGCTTGCGGTCTTCATACAATCTGTGACCGATAAACCATTTTCTGCAAAACACTGATAGTCTAAAGACTATACATCCAATAATACACAATACCGGTTGGAGCAATTACCGGTTGAGCATAAATCATACATCAAGAAAGTGTGTGTCCATTAATGACAATTAAAACATCATCAAAATGCCAACACGAAAACCACAAAAAAAACCTTCACCCTATACGTAGAAAGAGCCCCCTTGTCACACCAACAAACAAACACAAAGAGCGAGCTAGGGCACGAACGCCCTAGCTGAACCAACAGAGCTCAAAGTCACCATCCTCATTCCGTTCACTATGTAATCAATGTTAATTTTCATTTCAAGGGACAAAACTAAAATACACCTTGCTTCATGACCTATCATCAAATCTATAAATTTTAAGATATCGTTAAGATTAATTTTTTGTATGCCTTTGTTATAGTGTACATGACTATCACATTCTATTTTATCATATTTTTCAACTTATATAAATTTGGCTTGTTTCATTAATCATGAATCATCTTAAACATTTTCTTGATTGTATCTATTTTGTTGCCTTTACAATTATATTTGACAAATTAAATGGTATGAGAAATGGTAACAATCCTTTTGATACTCCACATGTACAATCCAATTGTTCCACTATTTAACAATATTTATGCTTCCTAATCTTAGTTGTCACTTGAATAATGGCTTACACTACATTACCATATAGTAATACAAACAAAGAGTTACAAATATGCACATCTTCTTGTAATTATGATTGTGAATAGACTCAAACAAAAACTTTAAAATAAAAAATAGATATAACTTTCACTTCATTTTTTTTATTGAACTGAAGAAAAATATAAATTCAATAAAATAATATAATGAGTAGTTCAAGTGAACTGCAAAATATGAAAGAGAAGGTCTCAAAACAACATTACAACTGACAACAATAGCAACAAAAACATCTACAATAGCTATGACAAGAGCCTCAAAAACCTACTCTAAGAACCACAACCAAGATAATTACAACACATCATAACATGTGTTTGAATAAGAACATTTACAACATACGTAGCAACCTAGGTATCTAAAAGTGACATGAGAATATGAAAAAAGTCAGTTATTCACACATAGATCACACATTACATTTGGAATTTGAAGAGTTTCTGAAGATGTCTTGAAAATTAAACACCATAACAATGAATTTGCACAAATTGGTACTTAATCTCCTCCAAAAGCTTGTTGTAGTTCGCACTCTTCTCTAGTCGTGAGCACAAAAAAAGTAACATAATGTCACAGTAAAGTTGTATCATTCCACTTCCTGACAAGTAAGTTGATTAGAGAAAATAGCTAAACATCTACTTTTCCAAATATGAAACAAGATATTTTGTCTCATTGAATTTGCAATGACATTCTTTGTTAAACCAAAACCCAAGATTGCTTCCTTCCAACCCAAAACATGATAAAAAATAGTAGGAAGGTGTTTAAAAATTGACATCCATATTTTTTTAGCTCGAACACAGTCCCAAAAAATATGTTTCACACTTTCAACACATCTACAAAAAGGGAAAAGGACCAGAGTAATCTTTAAATGTCTCAACTTGTCCCCAACAAGCAATTTATGATGCAAAATTTTCCATGTGAGAATCTAAGCATTTGAATCAGCTTTGGACTTCCATATTTGAGCACTAAGATTCCTCCATGTTTTCTCCTTAAATTTACATCCCAATTTAACAATCAACCTAGGATTAAGCTTCAAGTTTGCAAGCAGAGTCAAGTAAATCTTCTTCAAGGGAAAACATGCAAAAGCGGTTTTCCCAAGCCAAAGCCAGTCTTTAAAAACATTACATTGAAGAAGAGATTAGATTTTCATGAGAAAATCAATATACACCAATGATTTAATAAATATCAGAAATCCTTTAGATTTTTTATTCAACTGGAAGGATAATTTAATATTTTCCTAATCAGCCCAATCAAGTGAATTAAAGTCCCAAATATCATTACATTGTTGCACTCCTTTCCTGAAAAAATACAACAATTTTTTGGGAAAGATAACTGCAAGAGGCAGCCCATGATATTGCACCAATTTGTTCCACTAAATAGAAGAGCTAGTGAAGATAAACCTAGTTTGCAAAAAAAAATTCCATTTTAGAAAATGACAAACTTGTTGCCAAGTTTTCTAGATGGATTATAAAGGAAAAGAAGCCATCCAAATTTTATCAAGCTAACCCGCACTATGTCATTTATTGTTAGCAACAACAAGGGAAATTCGATGTTGAACCAAAATTTTCTAGGGTTCATCACCATTAATAACTCTAATGATTCATTTTTCTGATAAACAAGTGCCTTGTGTCTTAGGATGAATAAGAACCAACCCAACATTGGGTTAGACATTGTTGCTACTAGGATATGTTGTTGTCATTGATGTCAACATATTCCTGTGTTTTGGTGTTGCAGAGAATTGTTTTGATGATCTGGTGATTGCAGTGAGTTGATCTAGTTGGTTTATTTGTTTGGGATGCTAAATCAACTAGAGATACTTCATTATTTATTAATTCTATGATTCTATGTGATGATTTTATCAAGTTGAGGATTCCGATATGGAGACTGGTTTTTAGTGTTCAGTGTTGGAGTGTTCTGGTGATTGATTCTGTTGTGCTTCGGTATGATCATATCTTGTGTTGCATATTTGGGAGAGTGTTTGGGATGTTTGTGTGTGTTTTCATTTCAAATAGTTCATGATTTGATTGTCCAGAAGCTATCTTTCTTATTCAAGTTGCTGCTATTAAGTGTTCTTGAGTATTATTGTGCTAATCAATGAAGATTTAAATAAGTGGTGTTGGTGCAGCTATTGTGGATGGTTCTAACATGCTTGTTGGTGTTTCCTAATCATGTTCTATTTGTTTTGGTGGTCTTCATTGATCCTTGTGTGAGTTATTGAATATCTTCTGGGTCTAGTGATGTTCTTCGTGTTATGCGGTATTTTTGGTGGTGTAACATGTTGCGGTTGATCTTGGCAAGATTTCTAGTAGTGGTGTGTGTTTGAGGAGTTGATTTAGGTCCATGATATGTTGTTTATGACATTGTATTGGTTTGGGGGTTGATTTATGTATCTGTGATGTAATTTTGTAATTAGGTGTTAAACGTTTGGCCGACCTTGTAGTGAAGGTTGATGATTTGTATAAATGAGTGTAATATTCATGTAATTTGGTGATAGTTGTTGAGTTTGCATTACCAAAGAGTGGTGTATGTGTGATAAAGTGAATTGATCTTTCGGTGTGATGTGTTGAGAAAATATTAGTGAAGGACAAACATTTGAGCTTAATCAAAACTGTCAACATGCATTAGCATATTCTATTTTTGCAGTTTATCTTTTCCAGATTGTAGTCCGCATTTTCTTGTAAGGTAGTGAACCTTCCTTGAGGGTTGTAACTTTTTGGGTCATTATAATTTGAGCAGTTAACTCTAGGCAGTGTGCCTGAATGCATGCGCATTCCCCATTGTAATATTTAACATACTACTGGAGAGTAGCATCTTATTGTGGGTAGGTTCTCACCATGGTTTTTCCCTTAACCAGGTTTTCCACGTCAAAATATTGGTGTTATATGTGTTGCCATCATTGTTGTTATCTTTCTTTTTACTGCAATTGATCAGATCTAAGATTTTACTTAATTTGTTTAATTCAATGAAAACTGATTCACTCCCCCCTCTTAGTTTTTCTTATTTGCTATTGCCAACAAGTGGTATCAGAGCTAGATCCTCTAGAAGATGCTTAATCGCTTGAAGAGATCTAGGATTGAAACCTATGTGTTAAAGAAGGAGAGTCCTAGATTTGATGGGAATAATTATACTGTTTGGAAGGACTAGATGGAAGCTCATTTGAAGTGTCTCGGAGAAGAATATTGGAATATTACAAAGAATGTCTAGAATGTTCCTCCGAATGGACCAATTACTACTGACGAAATCAAGGAAGTTGAACATAATATAAGGGCTAAGGAAGCATTGCTGAGTGCCTTGATTGATTCAAAGATGACTAATGTGATGGGTTTGAAGACTACACATGAGATATGGAAAAGTTATAGGTCCTATATGAAGGAGATGCACAAGTTAAAGTTGCTAAATTGCAGAGTTTGAAGGGAAAATATGAGACATTGAAGATGGGAGAAGATGAGAACATAACTTCATTTATGGCTAAAGTGAATGAAATCGTTATGAACATTAGATGTGCCGATGGAACTCTCTATGAAGATGAGATTGTTGCTAAGGTGTTGAGATCCTTGCCTTCTGCTTACAAAGCTAAAGTTTTTTCTATTGATGAGATCCAGAGTGACTACTATGACTAGAGATATGTTAGTTGGCAAGCTTGGTGCATTTGAGTTGAGAGAATTTGGAGAATCACATGGTAAATATGAGACTACATTTAAAGCCTCTATATCTGGAAAACAACTATATGAGTTGGATGAGCTTGAAGCACTTATTTCTCAGAGATTGCCTAAGGGAGTCGGTAAGTATGATGGAAAGTTACCTTTGAAATGTTTTTCTTGTAATAAGAGAGGACATTTTTCTTCTAGGTGTCCTGAAAGAATGTCTAGATATGATAGGAATGATAAATTTGAAAGACATGATAGGAATGATAGACATGACAAGCGTGATAGATATGAGAAGCATGATAATTATGACAAACCTTATAAGCCCTACCAGAAGTACATAAATCATAAGATATGTTATGCTACTGATGAAGGTGTGACAAATGAGGAATCAAACAATGGGGATTCAGGGGATGAATTTTTATTTATTGCTATCAAGGAAGATAATCTGGTACCAGTGAATCCTACAAGCTGCATTGTTGAGGAGAAATATTTTGCTATGAATATTGAAGAGAAAGTTGAATGGGTAATTGACAATATTTTTTCACATCATATGATAGGTGATAATATTAATTTTGTGAATATGGAAAGGTATGATGGTGGTATAGTAAGATTTGGGGATGATAAAGCCTTTGTGATTTGTGGTAGAGGTTCTATATCTTTTGATGGTAAGAATAATACTGATGGTGTCTTGTATGTTGAAGGTTTAAAGCATAATCTTTTGAGTGTTGGATAGATGGTTGACAAGGGATATGATTTGCAATTCAAGAATGGTAAATGCAAGATTCTAAATACCTCTGGTATAGAGATATCAACAGGGACTAAAACCAAAGGTAATATCTTTCACTTGAATGCTAGTGAGAAAAGTTGTTTGATTCCTTAGATAGATGAAAGTTGATTGTGTCATAGGAGGATGTGTCATGTTAGTTTTGACTGCATGATAAGGATAAGTCCTACTCAAGCTACTAGAGATTTACCTAAGATTGAGAAGCCCTCTAATTTGATATGTAAGGAATGTTAGTTGGGAAAGAAAACAAGAGCATCATTTAAGAGTAAGTTGTATACATCTAATGGTATATTGGATCTTGTGCATACTGACTTGTGTGGTCCTACAAGAGTGAGAAGCATGCAGGGTGATAGGTATTTCATGTTGTTGATTGATGACTACTCTAGAATGATGTGGGTGACTTTTCTAAGGGAGAAATCATAAGCATTGGAGAAATCCAAGATATTCAAAGGAAAGGTGGAGTCTGAGACTTGATAGAAGCTAAAGTGTCTGAGATCTGACAGAGGAGGAGAATTAATTTCCAGAGAGTTTGATACATTTTGTGAGAGGTGTAGACACCTAAAATTGTCTTGTCTAATTAAATAAATATTTTTATTTATTTAATTATTTTATCCTAAGTCTTCTATTAATTAAATAAATCTTTAAATAATTCATTTAGCCTCTTCTAGCCCTTTTCTAATTTAAATAAATACTTTTATTCATTTAAATTGTTCTTTTCCTAAATTAAATAAATATTTAATTTATTTAATTGATCCCACTTCCTTTATTAATTAAATAAATCTTTATTTATTTAATTAATTCATTAACCTTTTCCATCCATGACACATGCCATTCATCTCTTAATTCTTCTCTTACCTACCCCCTTTATCATTTAATTATTTCCTCTACCTACCCTTTAATCCTAGCCAACCATTTATCTTTACACCTTTTAATATTATCCCTCCATTTCTTACAGTGTCTTCTATATAAGAGGATACTCTCCTTCATTATCAACCCTAATTGTCAAAATCTCATATGCAATCAAGTCTTCTTGCGATTAAGCTATCAACCATATTTTTGTTCTTTGTTGAGATCTTGTGCACACATAAAATCTAAGAGAAAATATATCAAACAAGATCAATGGAGATAGGAAGAAATGGTGATTGAAACCCTACTTGACATATGAATGGTATACTTTGTTTTATTTTGTTGATTTGCATGATCTTAGGTATCTTCATTTGTGTATGGTGGATCCTTTTCATTGTTAGGATAGGGTTTTGTGGCTTGATCTTTGTTAGTCTTTCAATATTATTGTTTTCATCATCCATTTTCACCATATACAAGAGGAATGGAATTAGAAGACAACTATCTACTCCTAGAACCCCTCAGCAGAATGGAGTTGTTGAAAGGAAGAACAAAATGATCTTGGATGCTGCTAAAATGATGTTGATTGAAAGAAATGTTGTGCAAACCTTTTGGAAAGAAGTTGTAAGAACTGCTATTTACACATTCAACTGGGTGCATATAACAGGTGATCCTGGTAAGACTCCTTATGAGCTATGGTTTGGTCATGTTCCTACAGTTAGATATTTGAGATTTTTTGGAAGTAAATGTTATATCAAAAGAGATGAGGATATAGGAAAGTTTGATGCAAGATGTGATGGAGGAATCTTCTTGGGATATTCTACTAAGAGCAAGGCCTACCGGTGTTACAATAAGAGGTTGAAGAAGATAGTGGAAAGTGAAAATGTGAAGGTTGATGAATGTCATGGGAAGTAGATCGGAGCACGTGGATATGATATTGATGATCAGGATATTGTTTCAAAGCTTACACGGATTGAGATCCTGAAGAAGAATAATCTGGTAGAGACAATTAATCTAGATATTGTTGTTGCAGGTGAAGAAGTTCAAGAGTCTGAGAATCAGAACAATCCGAAGACTCTGAGGTATATGAAATTGAATCATTCTGAGAATCAGATTATTAGTGATAAGAATAAAGGTGTGATGACTAGAAGAAGACTTGTTGTAGAAGATATATGTTTGATTTCTAAGATTGAACCTAAAGATGTTGTTGAAGCGTGTAAGGATGAGAACTAGATAAAATCTATGGAGGAAGAGTTGAATTAGATTGAGAAGAATAACACATGGGAGCTTGTTCTGAGACCTAAAGATAAGAATGTAATTGGTACTAAATGGGTGTTCCAGAATAAACTGAATGAAGCCGGTGAAGTGGTGAGAAATAAAGAAAGATTGGCATGTAAGGGATGCTCTCAAATGGAAGGTATTGATTATGAAGAAACTTTTTCTCCTATAGCTAGAATTGAAGCTATTTGATTGTTTCTTGCATATGCTACTTACAAGAATTTCAAGGTATATCAGATGGATGTCAAGTCACCGTTTTTGAATGGTGATCTTGAAGATGAAGTCTACATTGAGCAACCAAAAGGATTTTCATTATTAGATGAAGGAGACATGGTATGCAGATTGAAGAAAGAACTATATGTATTGAACCAAGCCCCTAGAGCCTGGTATGCTAGACTAGATAAGTATTTGATGAAGTTGGGATTTTGTAAAGGTACTACTGATAGTAATTTATACTTTAAGGTTGAGAATGATAACATTTTGATTGTTGAAGTGTTTGTGGATGATATTTTTTTTGGTGGAGAGGATAATTTGAGTATGAAGTTTACTAATGATACACAAAAGTAATTTGATATGTCTATGATAGGTGAGATGAAAATCTTCTTAGGATTGCAGATTAATCATACCAGTAAAGGTATTTTCATTTCTCAATCTAAGTATGTGAAGAAAATGTTGAAGAAATTTGGGTTAGCTGATTCTAAATCTATTGGAACTCCTATCATGACCGGATGCAAGCTGTCTAAAAATGATGAATCTCATAAATTTAATTAGACTTTGTATAGATCTATGGTTGGTGGACTGTTGTACCTAACTCAGAAAAAGACCTAATATCATGCATTTTGTTTGTCTTTGTGCTAGATTTCAAGCTGATCCTAGAGCGACTCATGTTACTACTATGAAGAGGATTTTAAGATATTTGAAGGGGACTGTTGACTATGGATTGTGGTATCCAAAGGATGATGATTTTATGCTATGTGCCTATACTGATGCTGATTGGGCAGGTGATGTAGATGAATAGAAGAGCACTATCGGTGGAGCTTTCTTTTTGGGGAAGAAATTGGTTTCATGGGCAAGTAAGAAACAAGATGCTATATCTCTATCTATTGCTAAAGCTAAATACATTGCTGCTGCTAATAATTGTACTTAGGTAGTTTGGACGAAGCAGATGTTGAAATATATTAGAGTTATGTATGATGAGCCTAATGTTATTTACTATGACAATTCACTTGTGCTATTAATATTTCCAAGAATCTGGCACTGCACTCTAAAACAAAGCATATATCAATTAAGTATCATTTCTTGAGGGAGAAAGTTAGTGATGAGGAAGTTAAACTAGAGTATGTATCCATAAAGGATCAAATTATAGATATTTTCACTAAGCCTTTGCCTGCAGATACATTTGTGTATTTGAGAGACAATTTAGGGATCTTTGCCCCTCCTGATGAGAACTAGGTTTATTGAGATACATGAATCTGGTGGACTTTAGAGTCTTATCTTCTTATCTGGGTTGGTGAGTTGGTGCTGCTACTCAGTCAAAGTAGTTAGTGTGTTGTTCAGAGCTACAAGTGTATTCTAAGGGTGAGAGATTGTCTTTCTTAGTGGGAGAGAAGCTTGATCAGTTTATGTCTTTGGCATTGTTGTCAAAGGGGGAGAGAAGCATGTGAAAAACTACCTTTTCTTTGGTGTCTTGTGTGCATGATCTTAGGGGGAGTTTGTTGGAATCTGCTGGTGTGGATTTATTCCTTTGCGTTGATTATTTTTCACATTCATATGTTGCCATCAATGCCAAAGGGGGATATTGTTGGACAAAGATGTTGCTAGGATATGTTGTTGTCATTGATGTCAACATATTCCTGTGTAGGGGTGTTGCAGAGAATTGTTTTGATGATCCAGTGATTGTAGTGAGTTGATTTAGTTGGTTTATTTGTTTGGGATGCTGAATCAACTAGAGATACTTCATTCTTTATTGATTCCATAATGCCATGTGATGATTTGATCAAGTTGAGGATTCTATCATGGAGATTGGTTTTCTGTGTTAAGTGTTGCAATGTTTTGGTGATTGATCTGTTGTGCTCTGGTATGATCATATCTTCTATTGCGGATTTGGGAGAGTTTTTGGGATGTTTTTGTGTATCTTAATTTCAGATAGTTCATGATTTGATACCCCGAAAGCTATCTTTCTTATCTAATTTGCTGTTGTTAAGTGTTCTTGAGTGTTAGTGTCTCAATCGATGAAGATTCGAATAAGTGGTGTTGGTGCAGCTATTGCAGATGGTTCTAACATGCTTGTTGGTGTTTCCTAATCATGTCCTATTTATTTTGGTGGTCCGAATTGATCCTTGTGTGAGTTATTGAAGATCTTCTGGTGTCGGTGATGTTCTTCGTGTTATGCAGTATTTTTAGTGGTGTAACATTTTGCAGTTGATCTTAGTGAGATTTCCGGTGGTGGTATGGTTTGAGGAATTGATTTAGGTCCATGTTATGTTGTTTATGACATTGTATTGGTACAGTGGTTGATTTATGTATTGTGTGATGTAATTTTGTAATTAGGTGTTAAGAGTTTGGCCGACCTTGTAGTCAAGGTTGATGATTGGTATAAATGAGTGTAATATTCATGTAATTTGGTGATAGTTGGTGAGTCTGCATTATCAAAGTGGTATATATGTGATCAAGTGAATTCATCTTTCGGTGTGGTGTTTTGAGTAGAGAATGGTGAAGGGCAAGCATTTGAGGTTAATCAGAACTATCACCAGGCATTAGCAGATGCTATTTTTGCAGTTCATCTTTTTCGAATTGTAGTCCAAATTTCTTTGTAAGCCAGTGAACCTTCCCTGAGGGTTGTAGCCTTTTGGGTCATTGTAATTTGAGTAGTAAGCTCTAGGTAGTGTGCCTGAATGCATGTGCATTCCCTATTGTAATATTTACACATACTACTATAGAGTATCATCTTATTGTGGGTAGGTTCCCACCGTGTTTTTTCCCTTAACCGGGTTTTCCACATCAAAATATTGGTATTATGTGTGTTGCTATCATTGTTGTTACCTTTCTTTTTATTGCAATTGATCAGATCTAAGATTGTGATTAATTTGTTTAATCCGATGAAAATTGATTCACCCCCCCCCCCCTCTCAGTTTTCCTTCTTTGTTGTTGCCAACACTTTGTTTCTTGGTTGAATACAATGGATCCAAGAGGAGGCTTTGAAACCTAGTTTTCCATCTCAATTTGTCCATAAAAATTGATGAATAATCTTATTCAACTCATCATAGCCTTTTTTAGATGGCATCCAACAAGAAGAAGAATAAACATGGGATGCCAAGAAATTTTTGTTAACCACTTGATTTTTACCAGGAAGTGATAGATATTTGTTACCCTGATAGTTAAAGATCTTGTTTTTCAGTTTACCTATAAACCGCTCCACATATCAGATAGAGAAACACCCAAACCAAAAGGTATACCCAGGTATCTAGTAATTTCTCCATGTCTGATTTGTTTCCACTGTTTAGGGATCCAACCTAGAACCAAATCATAACTAATCATAAGGAGATCAGTTTTGTGATGAGAAAACTTAGAACTTGGGACTGAATAATAAATATTTAAGGCTTCCATGACATTACCAATTTCAGTTTCAGAGTTTTGAATGAAAACAAACTTTCATTAGCAAAATGAGAATTTATCACTGTTGAATTGTTAGGAATCTGAATGCCCTTAATAAGACTCAACTGATTAAATTTTTGGAAAAGGTAACCTAGAGCATTAGCTTTGAGCACATATAGGAAAGGTGATAGAGGGCAACCTTGTCTAATAGACTGTTGTAATGAGAATGAATTAGTGAGTGAATTATTGATCACAAGATGAGCATTTGCATCCTGAAACAAAATTTGCACATGCTTGCATGGTTTGGGACCAAACCCAAACAATTCAAGCATTTTGATTATAAATCTCCATCTCATACTATCATAAGCTTTGTCAAAATCAAGTTTCACCAGCAAAGCATCTTGTCATGTTTGTTGAGCCCACTCACATGCTTCCCATGCCAAGATTAAATTGTCAAGAATAAAATGTCCACCCAAGAACCTAGTTTGTTTAATTCCTTTCACCACTAATTTGATTCTCAAAGAGACAACTTCAGCAATGGTTTTATAAGAAGAATTAAGAAGAGTGATGAGATTATATCCAGTGATGGAATCCTCATTCTTTCATTTTGGAAGAAGCTTAATTAGACCTTTGTTGATTTAAAGACCTAGTGAGCCATTTGTTAGAGCTTCTAGGTAGACAGGATATAAATCATCCTTAATATGTTGCCACATAGTTTGAAATTTTTTTATAAATAGCCCATTAATACTTGGACTTCTATTATGAGCCATTGGAAAAACTTCCCGTTCCAAATCTTCTATAGAAAGGTCCCAATCAAGATATTTAATATACTCAAGATCAACCTTCCTTGAAATTATATCTTTGATAATATCTTGCAAATTTTCTTGGACATCAATCCAAAGAGAATCTTCCTTAAAATGATTTTCATAGAAGTTATAGAATAATTTTTTAATCTCCTCTTGATTAGTAAAGACTTGTCCATTCTCATCCTTTATAGCACCAACATAATCCTTTTTATGCTTGCAATTTAAATCAAAGAAATATCTGGTGCCTTTATTTCCCTCTTTAATCCAATGCAACCTGGCCCTGATTTTAGGCCCTTTCCCTTTGTATGAAGCAAGTTTATGCAGTTTAGTTTCAATAGTAGCTATAGAAGTTTGAATAGAGAGATTGTTGGGCTCAACATTGAGCTATTTTATATAAAGTTCCAATCTCCCTTTTAGTGTTTTCTCTTTATGATACCACTGCTATGCCATATTTTACCAAAGGACCTTTAAAAAGTGGCACATTGAGTGATCACATGCTACCACCAAACACACCAAGATTCCCCCTTTTTAGGCTTTGGAATAGAATTCCAAACACCAACCAAAGCAACAACAAAACATGTTATTTTCATGTATATATTTAGAGCTATCATCTAATAAGTATTATTAAAAATATTTTAATATAATGTGATTTTATTTTATAGTATAGTATATAATTTAGTATAAAGTTATTTAAATTTTTGTATTGTAGTAACTAGTAACAAAACATGTTATTTTCATGTTTATATTTGTAATGGTGAAAAATTAGGGTTTCCACCACAAGAAGGATGAAAACCACTAATTTTATGACTTAAAGACCATTACATTCAAAAGAGGGTTCCAATCCAATAGATCTAATCACAAACTGGCAAGGATTATGACTAATAATTATGATTGGATTAGTTAGACCTCTTTTGTAAGTTGAATTGTTGAAATTAGGGTAAAAGTGTTGAAAATGAAGGTAAAAATGTGAAAACAACTTGCTATAGTTGTCGGATTGAGCCACAAATCTGGATCTGAGTAAAGTAAGCAGATTCATACATGTTCCCCGTAGGAGCCCTTAAAATGTTAGGACCGTGTCGTTGGTCACCCTGGTCCTCCGAACTTTCCACACTCCAATGGGGGATCGATTTATCACAGTAAATAATGCTTATTCTGAAGATCACAGCTTTGTACATGTTTCCTACACATAGAAAGATCAAGAAATAGGTTGGGAATAGGGGTTTTCCTAAGTCAAACCTTGGTTTAGGAATTAACCTTGAATGAAATATTGCAAATACTAAAATAAATAATGGAAAGGTATACCTCATATTTGCAATCATTGATAATGATGCTTTTCTTCTTGAATGTAACCGCATATATTGTATGAAATGGCATGAACATGACAAAACCCTAATCATACACACATTCTTGCATATGAATGATGTAATGTTTCTCCACAATGGATAAATGAAGTATATACATCCTTGACGATATCTAGAAATGATTGATGATGAATGTTGCAATTCTTGAATGATAGATTGCTTGAAATGGGTGCCTTAAGATTATCCTATTATCCTCCTCTATATCAAAATGAGGGGTATGGACCTCCTTATATACTTGCTCATCAAAAAACACATTAATTTTTCTACATAAGCCGACATGGAGATCACAATGTCGATAGCTCATTGTGATTGTTGAGAGGGGCCAAATTAAGGTCTTATTTGAGAGGACCAATGCGCCATACCTTGGTCCCAATGAGGACCATGGTGATATGCCCCGGTCCTACCCAGTTTTAGGGCCAAAATCAAGGGACCATGTGATCTATAAAGTGAAAATAAGGCTAGATTTGAATGGTATGAGAAAAATTAGGTCTGAGTCCGACTTTGGGATATGAATGCTAAGAGGAGGGCCAAAATGTGGACCAAATTGTAAGGGAGTACAATTTGGGATGCTGTATTTAGCTCTCACTTTAGCGAGAGTATGAGCCTATGCAAATACTCACAATAAAATAGACAAAAGAGAGATGATGAAGAGGAGCAATGAGGAACCTTATTACAAGGAATATAAGACATCACTAATTTTGAGGGATCAAGCCCCAAATCTTAGGATCTTAACTCACTCAAACATATGCAAGGGCACACAAAACAAGACATAAAACAAAAAAACAAATAAAGACAAAAAAGACAAACAAGGGCAAAAGACACAAAACACAAGTTAAAGACCGAAAACAAGACTTTAGGTCAACTAGCCAAAGAGACCTCGATATCAAAATGCCTCAACAACTAATATCATTCTTGAAAAATGCCATCTCAAGAACACAAGTGATCACATAAAAGAGAAAAGCATGCATCATTTATGAATCATCAATAGCAAAGATATGAGTTCATGAGAAGAAGGAAAGAGAGAACACAGATACATGCTAGATGTATTTTCTAGGTGATCCATGAGAGGAATGATGAGAAAGGACATGTATACTTGCCTCTAGATGTGTTTGTCTAGGTGATCCATGTTGGGGAGGAGAGTAGGAATAGTCTAGCCATGTTCCGCTAGTTCCACTCATCCTCATGTGTGTGTGCAAGTGATGTCTGGTTTCAAGTGTATAGCACCTCATATAAGAGTTTTTTTCCTCTAGTTTCGAGCATTTTTCAACATGTTTAAAACATATAATGAAAATGCAAATGCCAAGGGGAGAATGTGTAAATTCTAAGGGGCGAATGCCTAGTTTCAAGAACATCTCGTGTAAGAGTTTGCTTTCTCTGGTTTCGAGAATATTTAACCCCATCTAAGACAGATACATGCTTGGTTTCGAGGACATCTCGTGTAAGAGTTTATTTTCTCTAGTTTCAGGAATTTGCACATCATCTAAGACATATATCAAATGTTGCATCTAGTTTTGGGCATGAAGCATCTTGTATAAGAGTTTGTTTTCTCTAGTTTTGAGAATGAACACCTACAAAAAAATTTATATGCAAAAATATGGTACAATATGGTACAAAGAGGGCAGTATGGGTTCCCCCCCTTAAGATGTCAACATAGCCCTATGTTGATGTCTTAAGGAAGCTAAGAACAAGGATACCCACCTTCAATGCCAAGAAGATATCCTTTAGGCAACAATGCCATAAATCCAGGTTAAAGAGAAAAAACTCTTCAATCAAGGATAAAATAGTTGAAAAACAGATATCTTGCTACAAATGTAAAGAGGATCCTTGGAAGAGAAGAGATCTTTTCTCAAAAGACATCTACCTCCAAGAGGAGTTTCTTAAACAAGTATATCATCTTCTACCAAAAGAAGAGAAGGAGAACAATAATGCATACCTTCCCCCTTTTGCTAGGTGAAAAGGATTCTTGATGAAGGATGACATACTTTTGATCCAATGTGAGGGGTAAATTTATAAGAGGATATACATTGCCAAGTGAAAAAGAGGTTGTAGCCAAGGACTTACACCTCTTGCATAAGAGATAATCCTTTATCAAACAACAAATTAACACAAGGAATGACATCAAATCATAAGCAAACACCACTCAACAAATGAAAAGTAGATCCTTATAAAGGATAGAGATAAAAAGAAATCATTGCCCCCAAGTGTAAGGACAATGAGACGAATTAAACAACCTCTAAGGATACAGTAAACATAAGAAAATGCACAATGTACTCACATGAATAAATATCCAATGCAAGAAAAGACATTAATATATGTAAAATGCAACTCTAAAGAAGAGGTAATCTTCAAAGAGAAAGAGAGAAAAAGAAAGAAAGATCACATATTCACCTAAGGAGGGATTTATCATAAAATACATACCATTTCATGCAAGAAAGGATATAAAAATATGAAAAATGCAACCCCTAAAGGGAATAGTGATTCTTCAGATAGAGATAGAGAAGGATAAGATTCTTGCCCCCCATGTTTAGAGGCAAGAACGAACCATGTTGCTGCCCCAAGATGTTTGAAATTGAATAAGCATCACCTTTTATAACAAAGAGCCCACAATTAGGTTAACTACTTGTTCCATAGGGCGAGGAGCAACATGGAGGGTGAGAATAGTGCTAAGGCACCACTTTCTCACCAAGAAAGAGAGCAATATCAATGGAAATATGTATTTGAGTTATGAAATTGTTCTTGAACAAATTACTTAAATGCTTTACATTTTCCAAGACAATGATAATAGCTACAATGAAAAAGACAATGCTCATCACCTTCTTTATGCTTTTTCCTAAAATTTACAAAAGAAAAAACAACATTCTTATCATACTTTAACTTCCAAAAAATTCTAGTTGCTAACCTTTCTTAATCATCAATAGGAATAGACTTTGTCTCTCATGATGTAGAATTAGGATTGCTAGATGAAGAAGGATTGTCATCTATGATTTTAAATTTTCCTCTATCAATTAGTCATTTCATTGCATTCTGAAAATCAGGACAATAATTGGTAGTGTGATCATTAGTTTGGTGAATGACTTGTTGTCTTTCTCTGAAATCTTGAATCCTAAGAAGGTCATCCATAGGAGATTTATGATCATGTCTTAGGCCTTCTGTGCTAGTTTGTGTAGGAGGGTTTATAAGGACTCAAATTCCTTGTTCAAATTTTCCAAGTCCTTGTCCTCTAAAACCTTGTTTTGATATTATGTTATTGAAAAGGCAGAGGAACATTATAATAATTTTCTTTGAAGTTTGTAGTGTAAGTGTGTTTAAAAGGGACAAAGGGACACACAAATGAAGAAGGAATATCTTGTGGAGGAAGATTTTCCTTTCTTTCATCATACATATCCTCTTTGGTAGATTGGGAAGGAAAATCCTTATCATCTAAGGGCTCATCTTTACTTGATGTTATGTTGGGAGATAGATCATGAATGAAATGCATAAAATCATCTTCTCTACAAATGTTTTGATGATTAAGATAGGCTCTGGGAGAATAAGGAGGATCTAGAGAGATGGAAACACCATTATTTTGATCTTACCCCCTTGTGATAGGGCATGCATATGAGAAGAAGATGGTTCCATTTTACTCTTCAATTTTTGCTCTCCATTAGAGAGATCATTGATAGGAATATTAGCTTTTTATTCATTCACATTAGATACCCTAGGAGAGGTACAAGTATTAGGTTTTTCATTAGTATCTCTAGAATTGGGATCTACAAAAGTTTTGAGGTGATCTACATATGAAATACATTTTCCCAAAAAAATGATAATAAAACAACATGCATTACAAATAAAATCTTTGAGATCAAATTGATTAAAAGGAAGAAATTTGGAAATTCTAGAAACACAATATGTCGAAGTGCTATGAATGAAAAGAAGCAATGTGAAATGAAAGAAGCCATTATCCAACACATGATTTTGATAAATATATGTGAAAAGAAAGGTAATAAAATGTGAAATATCAAATAAATTAGATCTATTAAATGTCATTATGAATGTTTTAAAATGAGATCTGAAAACTAATGTGAAAAATGAAGCAACCCACAAATCAAATTAACCAAAATAAATTAGGGTTTTGATGAATGAAACTCTTAAATTTATATAATTTGATTAAAATGAGATCTACGAATTTGAATTTGAATTTTAAAATGTTTCTAAATTAGACCTGAAGTAATTCAAACAATACACAAGCTCAATTTTAGAAATAAAAAACTAGTGTTTTTGTTAAATTAACCTTTAAATTTTTAAAATTCAATTGGGAATTAAATTTGTAAATGTAAATTTGATTTTAAATTGCATAAACACTCATATTTGAGAACATAAATCGGAAATAAAGGTGTAAGGAGTTGGGTTCACCAAAATGTAATGGTAAAAAATTAGGGTTTCCACCACAAGAAGGATGAAAACCACTAATTTTATGAGAAAAACCATTACATTCTAAAGAGGGTTCCAAGGGTTCCAATCCAATAGATCTAGTCACAAACCAGCAAGGACTAGGACTAAGAATTTTGATTGGATTAGTTAGAACCCTTTTGTAATTTGAATTGCTCAAATAAGACCTAGATTTGATTGGATTAGCTAGCTACAGTCATTGGATTGAGCCACAAACCTAGATTTGACTAAAGTAAGCAGATTCATACCCGTTCCTAGAAGAAGCCCCTAAAATGTCAAGACTTTGTCGTCAGTGACCCTCGTCCTCTAAACTTTTCGCACTCCATGGGGGATCAATTCATGATTGTAAATAATGTTTATTCTGAAGATCGCAACTCTGTATCTATTTCCTACACACAAAAAGAAGGGGAAATAGGGGTTTGCCTAAGTCAAAACCCAGTTTAGGAATTAAGCTTGAATAAAATATTGCAAATACTAAACTAAATAATGGAAAGGTATACCTCTAATTTGCAATGATTGATAATGATGCGTTTCTTTTTGAATATAACCACATATGTTGTATGAAATGGCATGAACATGACAAAACCCTAATCCCACACACATGCTTGCATATGAATGATGTAATGTTGCTCCACAATGGATAAATGAAGAATATACAACCTTGAAGATCTCTAGAAATGATTGATAATGAATGCTTCAATTCTTTAATGATAGATTGCTTGAAATGGTAACTTTATGGTTCTCTTATTATCCTCCTATATATCAAAATGAGAGGTATGAAACTCCTTATATACTTTCTCGTCGAAAAACAGCTTAATTTTATGACATAGGCCAACATGGAGATCACAATCTCGATAGCTCATTGTGACCATTGAGAGGGGCCAAATAAAGGTCTTAGTTGAGAGGACCAAGGTGCCATGCCCTGGTCTTACCCCATTTTAGGGCTAGAATCAAGGGACCATGTGATGCATAAAGTGAAAATAAGGCTAGATTTGAATGGCATGAGCAGAATTAGGTCCGAGTTTGACTTTGGGGCATGAATGCTAAGAGGAGGGCCAAAATGTGGACCAAATTATAAGGGAGTACAATTTGGGACACTATAATATGTAAAGCTATCATCTAATAAGTATTATTAAAAATATTATAATATAATGTGATTTTATTTTATAGTATAGTATATAATTTAGTATAATATTTTTAAAAAAAATTTATTAAATTATTTTAAAAAAGAGACCATCATCAAAATTTTAAAAATAAAAAATCATTGTCAAAGAAAATTTCTAATTATTTGCTCTATTCTGATGATGGATCATGTAGTTTGACGATGAAAAATATCACACATAGCTCAAAATCAGAAATGAGAAAAGCTAAAGAAAATGTCTATCATCATTATTAAGTGTTAGATTTAATAATGAACATGTAATAGTAAATCTACCTAAGATCAAAACAAACAATATCTTGTCATAAAATAAAAATTCTTTCATTTGAGGCTTTAAAATAAGACTTTAGTTATTTTTTGAGATTTTCTCAATTTTTTTTTTTTTCTAATAATTTTTGAGATCTTGTATGTAATTAGTTTTAAAAGTTTACCATTTATGTTGTTTTAGTTTTTTTAATAATTGGTAATTTGCATGCCCATATGGAGAAGTACAAAATTACTTAAAATGGCAAATTGAGAAAGTTGCTAAAAATTGCCAAAAAAAAAAGGTAATTTCCAAATTTGTATTTGAAAAGGGTTTGTTTTCAGTTTAGAAGAAGGAGTGAGAATTAATGTAATCTTTGAAAGTTTTTGCGTCTTTATTTTCAACAATAATAATGATTGACATTATTTTGTAAATCTTGGCTGCATCAAATTGATTGAAAATAGATTTGGTTTTGGAAGTTTCACAAATCCCAAACTAAAAGTCTTTGTTTTAATTAATCATAACTACAAACATGGCAGATTTTTTTTTTCCTAAAGGGATACTTACTCAATTTATAGGCCACAACATGGTAGATGACTCTATTAAATTCATTTGAAATATGCTAACGCATCTAATTCTTGATATCGGCTTGCAATACTCGCTCTCTCATTTGTTTTCTTTTAGATTTATCTACACAACCCGCAAGTCTTGAATGGGGTCTCTATGTGGAGTTTAAAATAGAAGTACTCCTGAAATTAAGCTTCCAAATCTTACTATGCGAAGTTTTCTTGCAAATGTTGATTCTTTTTCAAATAGAATAAATAACAACTAAGAAAACTTCATGTAATAAGTAGGAGGACATGAGACATGATAAGAACCACAATGTTTTTACGAAAACATATCAACACTGATCACTAACATGACGAGAATATTATATAAATAGTATAACATCAATACACACATCCACCCAATTTATCTTAAATAAATAAGAGAAAAACTTCAAATCAGTTAAATCAACATATATAGATGTAACTTCTCACTCTACACACATGTTAGCACAAACTAGTAACTCAAAAGTGGAAAAATAGTTTTGGGAAGTGTACTTGGATTCTCTAAAGGAAATGGCCATCTTTTCTTTAATTTAAGCACGCCTATTTTGTAAAGGGATTCTCCATCTATCATTTCTATCATTTCAAAGGAATACTTAAAAGTGATTTAATTCAAAGCATACTTCACTTTCAATCAATCTATAAGGATGCTCTTTACAATAAGAAAGGGTAACCCTACTATTCCTAATAAGACATCTAACCAAACTATCTAAGTTTTATGAGATATGTTATCATTCTAATATTGATTTTAAAATATTCATATAGATATTCGGGAAGGGATATTTGTTAGGTATGATTATAAATATTTTGAATTATGATTTAATTAATAAAAATCTAGAGATTTTATTTTAAATTTATATAGATATTTTGTTTTAAAATGTATATTTTTATGTGATGAGTGTTTACATAATCAAGTTTGAAAATTATTCAATTATTTTTTATTTATAAGTCTAATTATTTATTACTTTTTGAAATTTGTTTTTATCTATTATTTATTTTTAGATTACTGTATTTGAAATGAGTGATAAGATGATATTAAAAAAATAATAAAAATGATTTTAAGATGTACAATTTAAAGATATAGACTAATTACTTTATTTATATATTTTAATTAATTTTATGAACAAAATTAATTTAGAATTTAAAGTAAAATAAAATTTCTTAAATTCATCTAATATAAGCTAATAAAATGCATAGAAATAAAAATAACTGATCTAGGTCAATTAAATTTAATACTTTACTTAGGATATGATAATTTGATAATTTGTAATAAGTTGATAATGCAATTATAAATAATAGTACTTGGTTCTATAAATGAAAATGAAATGACCTAAATGAATGCTTTGGAATCTATGATGTTTGGGACATGTAATAATTGATGATAGTTTGGTTTCACCTTAAAATCAAATAGTTATGTTAACTTTGTCCACAAACAAGTCCAAGTATCAAGGACAAGTTTATGACAATAAATTTATCCTACACCTAAAAACTTGTACTTTGAAATTAGTAAATTTATGTTCTTCATTTCACCTAATGCACCTCTATGTATTTTATCTCTACTTGGATCTAAGGACTGGTGATATTTATAAAAATATTAGTAGGGTTTTCTACAATTAAGGTGTCATTAACTTTGCAAATCTTATGTATATTTTATGTCTGCAACACTCTTGGAAGGCATAATTAAATGCCTAAGGTGTAAATAGAGAAAAAAATTATAATTGAGATTCTTCTACAATATTGGAATTAGTTAACTTATGCATTTTTTAGGGATGTTGATCGCAATGGTGGTGGTTACGTTTGAATTTGGACTCAATGAATGCCATTTCACAATTCTAGATGCTAGGATTCAGAAATGGAGAACCTTATCACAACGAATGGGACTCACATGAGTTGGCTTATCCATAATGTAGTGTTAACTTGAGGATGTGATCCAATGTTGAGTTAGGGTCAAATATGCAAAAATGTGGTATTTTTTTTGTGGACTCATAGATTAAGCCCATGCAATATCTATTTGAAGTCATTGATTGAATTTACAATTCTCAAAAGATGCTCTCTGATGGGTTTGGGGTTTTACATGATACCATGTTTTTTGTTTTTTTTTGTGAAACAATTGTAAGAGTTGGTATATAAAGATCAATACCATGCAATACTTGGTTGAATATTGTAGCCACCCAATATCTAGGAATTTCTATGAAAGCACAAGATAAATCAAATATGAGAGAATAATTATATTCTATCAAATGATGCAAGTATTCAATGATGACCAATTCTATAATGGATTCAATTGAGATTACAAAAAAAACCCATAGCTATATACACCAAGGTGAAACATGAGATTGAATGATATTATGACTTGTATCTTAATCTTATGACTTGAGACATAAAGTGATAATTATACTATATGTACCCTAAGTCAACTTAAGTAACTAGTGTGAATAGGACCTAGGTGATGAACTAGCTAGGTAAAACATCTCTTTCACACCAACACCCCCCTCAAGTGCAACTTAGGGAGAATGTACAAGACACAAAGATGCATGCAACGATGGGTATTGGATACTATGGAATACCAGTTACCCATGAACAAATGTAATCTTACAAACAAAGAAAAGCAATAAACTATGTGGGAAAAAAATCCTCCCCCAAAGAGAGAAAATATAAAATACTCTCAAAGAAGTATGAGAAGAAAAAAACCCATTCGAGGAAAAAGTTCCCCCATAAGAGAGACTAAGAAAAGAATCTATGCATCCTCCCTTCAAAGTAGAGTCTCCTATAATGATAGTAGCTGCTCGACATTGAATGTTGGGGATGATCCAATATTCTTGAGTAACATCCCTTCCTTTAGGAAGAAATAAAACTAAAAATGTATTCAAGAGATATTCCCATTCCTAAAATGAAGAAGAGGGAAGAAAGATGATGATGCGTGATGTCTCTAAAATTTTCTCATGTGTCCCCATGTTGATGCTAAAAGTTTTCACAATCAAGTCAAGTATTCTAGGCCACATTGATGAAGATGAAAATCTAGAATCTAATTGAGATGGATGTATAACACAATCCAAAGAAAAATATAAATCCTCTAAATTTTGATCAAGTATCTTCATACCAATACAAAATTGTGAAAAATGAAATGGTAAAGAAGGAACAAGTGGTTCTAAATGATCTCCCACAACATCTAAGAAGAAAATGCAACTCCAAAAGAAGTAACATAAAAGAGGATATGAATATACTCAACATTGTCCTCCAAATCTAAAAGATATGACTCATAAAATAAACCTACAATGTCTATCAAGTACTCGTTTCAATTAGCTATAGATTAAATACTATGAATGTCCTACCATATTGAATCACAACAAGCCATGTATGTAGCAATACTAGTTTCATTAGGAATAACAATATATGAAGGAAATGAAATATTGTGAAATCTCTCTAGAACCTTAATAGATGAAATAACAGCAAGATTCAACTGAACATATTGAATCTCCTCAAAAGTGTCCACACTAGTGTTAAATATTTGGGCAATTGAGAGGGGGGCGGGGGTGAATCCGTTGACAAGTTCTTAAATCCCCTTTTCTTTTTTACACATCTGGAGTAACCAACATAATTAATTAATATAAATATAACATGAAAGCACATACACAACATAAATCACACAATGAACACCAGATATGATGTGGAAAACCCAAGAAGGGAAAAACCACAGAGAATGTCAGTTCTTAATATATAACACCAGTTAAGGTGGTTTTTACAAAGGGTGGCTCACTGCCAGAATGAACCCTACCTCACTGCCCAGAAAAAGGCTCACTACCAAAGGAAGAAGAAATAAATAAAGAGAATCCACCACTATTACACAATCTGCAATACTAGAATTGTTTTTGGTGTCTCGACACCAACACACTTCACATATCATCAACAGTTAGATTTTTGTTTTCAAGCTCGCACATCTTCCTTATCTTCATCACTCAATTAATCCTCTTCTTTATATTGTCTTCGAGAAACATGATCTTCTAAGTCGGCCAAGATAGAGATTTGAAATAGATCAACACTAAACATTTCGGTGGTGGGAAGGAATGAAAACCAGACCATACCACAACACACATCATCCATCAAATCAACATGTTATATTCATTACAAATTCTAAACTCGAAACATGACTCACACGCTACACAAATTCCAATACTCATCCTTGAATTGTGGACTTAATCTGGACCCAAAATAACAATACCCAATTTAGCAGAAAATAAGAATGAAACCAAGATACTCGTGAATACAAACTATCAACACCATATCCAAATCGAGATCACCATCAAATGCACTGAATATTAACTAAAACATATCTTTCAGAGCACCAAATATTTTGGGAACACAACTTCTGGATTACCAACTACAAAACCATATATTGACATCAATGACAACCATTAATGACAACTATCAACATCACATTTGAAACAATATCCCCCTTTGTCATTGATGGCAACTTCCATCAACAACAAACACAAATGAACACATAACTCTGTATGCATCATCAAATCAACAACACAACATATCTGCAACTCTAAATACATGTCTCCAACTCTCCCCCTTTGACATCAAGGAAAAAGGTGAGCATAACCCCCCTATGAAACTCACTACTACTCCCCCTAAGAGGAAGCACCCAAGCATTAGTCCAGATAAGAATATACAAGAAGTTCATTGGACTAATGCACATCCAAATGTACATCATTTCAAATTAGGAAGGGATAAATACCCCTAACTTCTATTGGACATACTCAAAAGTATCTTTACACAACACCTTCATGAAGATATCTGCAATCTTCTCTTTTTTAGGTACATACTCAAGCTTTACTTCATTATCCAACACCTTTTCCCTCAAGAACTGATACTGAATAGATAGATACTTTGTTCTAGAATGTTGTACCGGATTTTTGAAAATGATTATTGCACTAGTGTTATCACACATAGTTGAAATGGGTTCATTGAATATCACACCAATATCCTTCAATGTCTGCTTCATCCATAGGATCTATGTGCAACATGAAGATGCTACAATATATTCTAGTTTAGCTGTAGATAAGGACACATAATCATGTTTCTTACTTGACCAAGCAACCAACCAAGAGCCAAGAAAGAATGCTCCACCACTTGTACTTTTCCTATGATCAACACTTTTGGCCCAATCTGCATCTGTATAAGTTGTCAAAGTAAAATCTAAATTTCTGGCATACCACAAACCAAACTCTTATGTTTCCTTTCAAATATCTGAAAATTCTTTTTACTACCACAACATGTGATTCTTTTGGTTCGTGTTGAAATCTAGCCGACAAAAAAATTGCATACATGATATCCGATTTGGTATTTGTCAAATATAAAAATCCTCCAATCATTAGTCTATACTAACTTGTATTAGCTTTAGGAGATTTATCTTCTTTAATCAACTTACATCTAGTGGTCATATGTGTAGATATCGGTTTGGAGTTCTCCAACCCAAACTTCTTCAACAAATCCTTGATGTATTTAGACTGAGAAATGAAAATTCTTTTGTCATTCTGATTTACTTGCAAACCAAGAAAGAAATTTAACTCATCCATCATGGACATCTCAAATTCCTTTTGCATCTCATTAGCAAATTTTCTATAGATACCTTCATTTCCTCCAAATATTATGTCATCAACATATACTACAATAATTAAGATTTTACCTGAAACAGTTTTGAAATATTAATTGCTATTAGTAGATCCCTTTTGAGAACCTTGGTCAACCAAATACTCATCTATCCTTCCATACCAAGCTCTAAGATCTTGTTTCAATCCATACAGGGCCTTCTTCAATATGCAAACAATATTCAGATCATCTTTCAACTTAAATCCTTCTGGTTGTTCAATGTTGACTTCTTCTTTTAGTTCCCCATTCAATAATGTTGACTTCACATCCATCTAATAAACCTTGAAATCCTTAAAGGCTAGAAAAGCCAAAAACATCCCGGTTGCCTCAATCCGAGCAATAGGTGCATATGTCTCCTCAAATTCAATGCCTTCAACTTGTGTGTAACCTTTGCAAACCAAACTTGCTTTACTTCTCACAACTTTTCCATCCTCATCCAACTTGTTCTGGAATACCCATTTTGCTCCAATTACATTTTTATCTGTCGTCGGTGAACTAGTTCCCATGTCTGATTCTTCTCAATCTGATCCAACTCTTATCACATTTCCTTTACCAAACTTTGATCATTGCAAGCTTCTTCTATAGATTTTGGTTCAATCTCAGATAGTAAACATAACAAAACTAATTCTTGAGCCGCTTTACTTCTTATGATAATTTATTTATTTTTATCATCAATAATCTGATCCACTGAGTGATTATTTTGTACATAACTTAGAGTTTTAGATGTAGATACCATAGAATCCCTAGTTTCCTTTTCCTTCTCTTCTTCTCTACTTTTCTCTTCCTTTTTCTTGTTAGTCGAATCATCATATTCACAACTTGCCAATTTGTCAAAATCTTTAGAAGTGCCTTCATCAACTTTCACATATTCTTTTTCAACAATCTTGTTCAGTCTTTTGTTGTAATATCGATACTCCTTTCTCTTTAGAGAATATCCAAGGATTATGCCTTCATCTGCTCTGCTATCAAATTTTCCAAGACTATCTTCATCTCTCTGGATATAACACTTGCTTCCAAATGCCTTGAAATATTTCACCGTTGGAGTTCTACCATGCCATAATTCATAAGATGTCTTTCCACGTCTTTTTCGATAAATAATTCTATTAAGAGTGTAGACTTCTATTTGAATTACTTCTCTCCAATAGACTTTCGGTAGCTCTACTCCTTTGATCATAGTCCCGAATGCCTCTTGTATAGTTTGGTTCATCCTTTCCAATATACCATTCTATTGTGGTGTTCTCGGAGTAGATAACTATCTTCTAATACCATGTTTCTCATAGAAATTACTAAGCTCAACAAAAGTAAATTCTCCTCCTCTGTCAGACCTCAAATACTTAATCCTTTTATCAACATCATTTTCAGCTCTAGCCTTGAATATCTTGAATTTTCCTAATGCTTCTTACTTCTCTCTCAAAAATGCAACCCATGACATTCTAGAATAATCATCAATCAACAACATGGAATACTTCTCATCTTAAATGCTTCTTGTTCTAGTAAGACCGCAT
The DNA here is from genome assembly GCF_030272615.1 of Cryptomeria japonica. Taxonomy (NCBI): domain Eukaryota; kingdom Viridiplantae; phylum Streptophyta; class Pinopsida; order Cupressales; family Cupressaceae; genus Cryptomeria; species Cryptomeria japonica. The sequence goes on along the minus strand of NC_081405.1, from coordinate 684,248,460 downwards.
AAGTCTGTGTGGACTAAATCCAACAATTTGGTGGACGACTGTTCCTTTCCTCTATAAGTTCCCTTTGTCTTCTTTTCAACTTGACATTCTTTGCAAATATTGTTATCCGAGTTAGTCAACCTCGGTAAGTCTCTTACTACAGTTGATGAACTGATCTTTACCAAATTATCAAATTTGATATGACAAATCCTCCAGTGCTAATCTAGCTATCACCAATTTGCAATAACAAACAATGTCTTGTAGTTCCTTCTAGAAAATACATGTTTCCACCAGTCCTTTTCCTTGTTGAAATAACAATTCCAGATCCCTTCCAGATCTCACAACCATCATCCTGAAAAACAACATTGTAACCATTTTCGCACATTTATCTAATACTTAAGAGATAATGATGCAAACCCTTCATATAGTAAACATTGTTAGCATTATGTTTTCCATCAAAAGAAATAGAACCAATTCCCACAATTTGTGTTGTTTGATAACGTGTGATGGGTTATCAGCCGCCATGAAATCGGTGAAAATGGACGATGGAGAATGTCTTGAGATTGGATACATGATTCTTGTCAGACCAAAAGGAGAGAAGTGATACCTGCAGAGTGTAAGTGCAGAAGGTGAAGAGGAGCTTAAGAGGATCTACATTGGCATTGAGTGCTGTTACCAAATCATTGTAATACCTGTTGATCTCTAACCACCTCAACAGTTGGAAAATCCCTTAACAGGGTAGCCTTAACCGGCTTGCTGAAAATCCTTTAACAGGGTAATTAAAAGCTACTGAGTTTGGAATCCTTTAGCTATTGAGTTCTTGAAATCCTCTAACAAGGTAACCTTTAACGGGGTTTATCCCTTAACCGGGTATTATAGCCATCCCTTAACTGGGTGATCTCTAACAGGATCGGTTCCTAGCAGAACCTTTTGTAATGTCTCTAACCGGACAAGGCTCCTAATAGAGCAAACTTCTAAAGAGTTCAAAAATAGCTTGTGGGTATTCATCCCCACCGTGGTTTTTCCCAGTTGGGTTTCCACGTGAAAAATATGTGTGTCATGTGTGATGCTTTGTTATTGTTTGTCAAGCATATGATGGTTTTGTGTTTTATGCATGTCAATAAAACATGTTGAACTAGCTGTTATTATGATCTGATGATAGATTACTTGTTTATGCATAAGGGTGAAATGGTAGTTTAGTCTCGAGTTGAGTGAAAAGCCAAGTGAGTATCCGATTAATGCTTGTCTCAGACAATCTTAGCTTTACCGGTTGCACTCTGTTTCAAACTGGTGTCACTGTTTGCCAGTCATTTGAAGTGTCTGCTGTCAAACCGGTTTTGGACTATATTTTTGTCTATACTGATTCACCTCCCCCTCTCAGTACCGATTTGGTACTATTCGCTCATCATTAAGTTATCAATTGGTATCAGAGCATCCTCTAGGTCCTCTGTGCTATAAGCTTAATCGCTTGAAGTAAAGATCTCAGTCTAATGATGAAGAGGGAAGGTCCAAAGTTTAACAGAGAAAATTTTGGTATATGGAAAGACAGAATGAAGATATTCATCAGAAGCATGGGTGCTCAACATTGGAGCTATGTTGAGACTGTCTATGTTGCTCCTACCAGTACCCTTACCGATGACCAAAAGAGAGAGATGCAGGAGAATGGGCAAGTCATGGAAGCCCTAATTAGTAGTTTATCTGACATTGAGTTTATTGATGTTCAGGATAAGGTAAATCCCAAAGAGGTAGGGGATACTCTTGAAAATATCTATGGCGGTGATGAGCATGTAAAACAGGCTAAGGAAGAAAGCCTTAGAGGGAAGTTTGAAGATATGCGGATGGTTGAAGGTGAGACCATTCAACAGTATGGAATAAGGATCAAAACCGTTGTTGGAGATATCAAGAGTGTAGGTGGTAAAATAGAAGATACCACTGTGGTAAGCAAAGTCCTAAGATCTCTATTGCTGGTCTATGCAATAAGGGTTGTTGCCATTCAGGAGCTGAGATCAATAGACAAGACTAAGGTATCCTTAGACTCCATCATAGAAAAGTTGACAACCTATGAGCTAAATAGTTTTGATGGTAGTGTTCAAAAGACTGAATCAACTTTTAAAGCTTCTGTTGTACCATCCAGAAAAGGAAAAGAAGCTAGCACTAGTGGTGAACCAAGACAAAGAAGCAAAATGGATGATGAGGAGATTCTGATGGCATTTGAAGCTCTCCTTTCCAGGAAACTTCCAAAAGGAACCGGCAAATACAAAGGTAAGCTACCTTTGAAATGCTTTTCTTGTAACCAGATAGGACATATTTCTGTAAACTATCCTAATGGCGACAACAAGGACAAACCGGAAAGGTTCAAGAAATTCAAAGGAGGAAACCGGAAAACTGTTTTGTGGCAGTTGATGAAGGTGTCACAGATGAAGAATCAGAGGATGAAGAAAATGAAGATATTGTGTTTGTTTCTATCAAAGAACATGTGTTAGACAAGAAGGCTCTTATCTACTGGTTTGATAATTCCAATGAGTGGATCATTGACAGTGGCAGTTCTCACCATATGACTGGTGCCCGAAGCAAGTTTCTATCCTTGGAGGAGTATGATGGTGGTGTGGTTTGCTTTAGCAATGATGCACCATGCATGGTCAAAGGTAGAGGGTCCATCTCTCTGAATGGAAAGACTAGTATTGACAATGTGTATTGGGTTGATTGTCTCAGACACAACCTTCTAAGTGTTGCCCAGCTGAATGACAGTGGCCTCACTCTGAAATTCAAGAATGGAGTTTGCAGAATCAAAGGAAAGAATGGTGAATTGGTGGCCACTGGCATGCAGACCAAAGGTAACCTATTTCATCTGAATGCAAATATAAGTACATGTCTTATGGCAAAATTTGATGATAGCTGGATATGGCATAGGAGACTCTGCCATGTAAACTTTGATAACATTGTGAAAGCTAGTAAGATCAAGGCAGTTAGAGGGTTGTCAGTGCTAAGAAAACTGGATAATACCTTGTGTAGAGAGTGTCAATTGGGGAAAATGTCTTCCTCAACCTTTAAAGGTAAATTTTCATTGCTGACAACTTGCTTGATCTTGTGCATACTGATTTGTGTGGTCCTATGAAAACTAGAAGTGTGCAGGGTGATAGGTACTTCATGATTCTTACTGATGACTACTCAAGAATGATGTGGGTCACATTCTTGAAAGACAAGTTTGAAGCCTTTGTAAAGTTCAAAGCTTTCAGATCTTTAGTGGAGAAGGAAAGCGGTAAAAGGATCAAGTGCCTGAGAACTGATCAAGGAGGGGAATTCACTTCCGGTGAATTCAACAAGTATTGTGAAGAACATGGCATCAAGAGGAAATTGTCTGCCCCTCAGACTCCACAATAGAATGGCCTAGCAGAGAGGAATAATCGAACTGTGGTTGAAGTAGCTAGAACCATGTTGATTCAAGGAAAGGTAGCTCACACCTTTTGGAGAGAAGTGGTGAGCACTGCAGTCTACACAATGAACCGAGTACTCATCAAGAAAGGTAAGGATAAAACTCCTTATGAGTATTGGACTGGTAAGACACCTATGGTTAGCTACTTTAGAGTGTTTGGTAGCAAATGTTGCATCAAGAGGAGTGAACACTAGAGAAAATTTGATGCGAAATGTGATGAGGGAATATTCCTTGGATATTCCACGAAGAGAAAAGCTCTCAAGTGTTTCAACAATAGGACTTAGAGAATTATGGAAAGCATCAATGTAAGAGTTGATGAAGCCTCTGAGAAAATTGCGGAAACCGGCAGTGAGCAAGCGGTAAATGAACCGTTTGCAACCTTTTGGGAACCAGTTGTCAGTCAACCAAGTACCAGTAATAGTGTTCCTACACCGACAAATGTAGATGCTGATACTGATGGAGATGAGGATGAAGAAGAAAAGCAAGAGGAATCCATCAAGACCATTCCTCGGTATGTCAAGCTGAATCATGATCCTAATCAGATCATAGGAGATAAGGATGCAGGAATCCTTATAAGAAGAAAGGTCAGAGAAAACTCATGTATGATCTTTGAATTTGAGCCTAAATCATTTAAAGAGGCACATAAAGATGAAGACTGGATCAAGGCAATGGAAGAGGAACTTGAACAGATAGAGAAAAATGGTACATGGTCTTTGGTACCCAGATCGGAGCATGAAAATGTCATTGGTACCAAATGGGTCTTCATAAATAAGCTGAATGAGGATGGCACAGTGATTAGAAACAAAGCCAGATTGGTATGAAAAGGATATTTTCAAGAAGAAGGAGAAGACTATGGAGAAACCTTTTCTCCTGTAGCCAGATTGGAAGGGGTCTGTATGCTTCTTGCATATGCAACTTTTAAAGGTTTCAAAGTATATCAAATGGATGTAAAATATGCATTCCTAAATGGTGTACTTGAGGAGGAGGTGTATATTGAGCAACCAAATGGCTTTGCCCTATCTGAAGATAGTGACATGGTATGTAGGCTACATAAAGCCCTATATGGACTAAAGCAGGCACCTGGGGCATGGTATGAACATCTACATTCCCATCTTGTGAAGATTGGATTTGAAAGAACAAGTGAAGATAGCAATATCTACTTGAAGTCTGAAGGAGATCAGATCCTGATCTGTGAGGTATTTGTTGATGACATTATCTTTGGTGGAGATGACAAGATGAGTCATGAATTTGCAGATGAGATGAAGAAAGAGTTTGAAATGTCACTCATAGGGGAGATTAAGTTCTTCATTGGACTGCAGATCCAGTAGATGAAGGATGGAATCTTTATCACTTAGTCCAAATATGTCAAAGAAGTGTTGAAGACTTTTGGCATGGAAGATAGCAAACCAGTTGGTACACCAATGGTGACCGGTTGTAAACTATCCAAAGAGGATGACTCAGCATTGGTTGATGAAAAGGAATACCGATCAATGATTGGTAAATTGCATTATGTAGTGCATAGAAGACCAGATATTGCACATGTAGTTGGCATTACTGCAAGGTTCTAGAAAAGTCCAAGAGAATCCCACTTGGTTGCAGTCAAGCAGATTCTTAGGTATCTAAAGGGAACTGTTGACTATGGATTGTGGTATCCATATAGCAAGGATTTCAACTTGAAAGTGTTCACAGATGCTGATTGGGCTCGTAATGTAGATGATCGGAAGAGCACAACCGGTGGTGCATTCTTCCTTGGTGGTAGACTAGTCTCATGGATGAGTAAGAATCAGAGTTGTATCTCTCAGTCTATAGCATAAGCAGAGTATGTTGTAGCCTTCATGAACTACACTCAAACAATTTGCATGAAGCATGTATTGAATGGCTTCAAAGTTCTCATATCTGAACCAGTAAGTATATTTTGTGACAATACTAGTGCAATTAATATCTCCAAGAATCCGGTTTTACATTCTAGAACCAAGCACTTTGAGCTTAAGTATCATTTCTTAAGGGAAAAGGTTCAGAACAAAGAGATTGCACTGGAACATGTTTCCAGTAAGGAGCAGTTAGCAGACATAGTCACCAAGCCTCTCCCAAAGAATACATTTATATACTTAAGAGGTGAATTAGGGGTACTGCCCCTTCAGAAGGTAAACTAAAGGTATATGCTCCACATCAGTCATGTATTGCATAGTCAAATCTTTCTTCAGGATTGATGTGTTGAAGGATGCTACTCCTCAGGGGGAGTAGCATAATGGAACAGGGAAGCTTGTGCCTCCACTTTGGCATTGTTGTCAAAGGGGAAGAAGATGTGAAGTGGAGAAGATATCTACAGAAATTGGGGGAGAAGATGTGAAGCGGAGAGATATCTTTGTATATTGCCATCAATGCCAAAGGGGGAGATTGTTGGCATTATGTGAACTGGTATGTGGACATAATGACATTGTATGTTGTCATTGATGTCAATATGTTGAAGAGGTGTGAACCGACATATGTGAGAACCAATATAACACTATGAACCGACATTTGTGCCAAAGTGAAGTGGTGTGCTTGTTCAAGGTGAATCAACATATGGTTATGGGAACCAGTACATGGAAGTGTTGTATGACTACTGGTTGGTAGTCTCAACTTCAGGGTTTTCGGTTGAAGTGCTTCAAGCTTGTATGGCTCAACCGGTGACATTGTGTGATGAGTTAGCATTGTAATGATGAACAAATCATGTTGCCATGTCTACCTTGTGTGCGTGAAGGATCTTGCATAAAGGAGATTGTTCCTATCTACCTCGGGAATGTGCAAAGTCTGTAAAACGGTGATAACGTGTTATGGGTTATTAGCCACCATGAAATCGGTGAAAATGGACGATGGAGAATGTCTTGAGATTGGATCAAGACTGTTGCAATTAATGGAATGTTCTCAACGGTCATGATTGAACCATTTTAATTCCTTAACCTAACAGATTTAGGGTTTAGGGTTTATGCTACCAACCTATCTGTTTTCCTATAAGGTCAATGTTGTGTCTCTTTCTGAGGTTGTTGGCAAAAGTTGTGTGTGTGTATCCAAGAGAAGGGATACATGATTCTTGTCAGACCAAAAGGAGAGAAGTGATACCTATAGAGTGTAAGTGCAGAAGGTGAAGAGGAACTTAAGCGGATCTACATTGGCATTGAGTGTTGTTACCAAATCATTGTAATACCTATTGATCTCTAACCACCTCAACAGTTGGAAAATCCCTTAACAGGGTAGCCTTAACCAGCTTGCTGAAAATCCTTTAATAGGGTAATTCAAAGCTACTAAGTTCGGAATCCTTTAGCTATTGAGTTCTTGAAATCCTTTAACAAGGTAACCTTTAACAGGGTTTATCCCTTAACTAGGTATTGTAGCCATCCCTTAACCGGGTGATCTCTAATAGGATTGGTTCCTAGAAGAACCTTTTGTAATGTCTCTAACTAGACAAGGCTCCTAATAGAGCGGACTTCTAAAGAGTTCAAAAACAGCTTGTGGGTATTCATCCCCCTGTGGTTTTTCCCAGTTGGGTTTCCACGTGAAAAATATGTGTGTCATGTGTGATGCTTTTACCTTGTGATGCTTTTCTATTGTCTGTCAAGCATATGATGTTTCTATGTTTTATGCCTGTCAATAAAACATGTTGAACTAGCTATTATTATGATCTGATGAGAGATTACATGTTTATGCATAAGGGTAAAATGGTAGTGTAGTTTCGAGTTGAGTGAAAAGCTAAGTGAGTAACCAGTTAATGCTTGTCTCAAACATTCTTATCTTTACCGGTTGCACTCTGTTTCAAACCGGTGTCACTGTCTGCCAGTCATTTGAAGTGTCTATTGTCAAACCGGTTTTGGACTATATTTTTGTCTGTACTGATTCACCCCCCCTCTCAGTACCGGTTTAGTACTATTCGCTCATCATGAAGTTATCAGGTGCCATATAGTTGTTCCCTAGTAAACTTCTTTGGATCATAAGTTTCTTCAATAGTTGAGATCTTGTCATTGTAACTTTCTAGTAGGGACATCAAAATATTCTCAATTATGTCTTCATCTATCAAGGTGTTGCTAAATTCTCTAATTTCATTTACTGCACTGTTAACCTTCTAAAAAATAGCTTGTTATATCTTCTCTTTCTTCCATTTTCAAGTTCTCATATATGTGCTTAGCTGTTAGCTTCTTTGATAATTTAACTCTATCATTTCCTTCATAGATATCTCTCAACTTTTCCAAAACCTCATAAGCAGTATTCAATGAAATAGCCTTTGTTAATTCAATCTTTGATAGGGCACTAAAGATAGCATACCTCACCTTTTTATTCTCTTCAGAAGCTTGAATCTCATTTGGAGTGGTAAGACCATTTTCCATTTGAACATACTTAGTTTCCACTACTTTCCAAGTGTTGTAGCCAAGGAGATCAGATAACCTCTCATCTTCACATTCCAGAAGCTATAGTCATATCCTTGAAAGATAGAAATTATCAGTTTATGTGCCATTAGATCTGGATCTACCTCAAGCGGTTAAGCTCTTTCCCAGGGAACCAAATCTCTGATACCAATTGTTAAATATTCGAGCAACTGGGGAGGGGGGGTGAATCAGTTCACAACTTAAATCCTTTTTTCAACTCTTTTACACATTCGAAGTAACCAACAAAATTAATTAATGCTGATATAACATGAAAGCAAATACACAACATAGATCACATAATGAACACCAGATATTATGTGGAAAACCCAAGAAGGGAAAAACCATGAAGAATGTTAGTTCTCAATATATAACATTGTTTAAGGTGACACTAGTAAAGGTGATTTTTACAAAGGGTTGATCACTACCAGAATGCTCATTGTAGGAGGGCTTACTACCCAGAAAAAGGCTTACTGTAGAAGGAAGAAGAAAGAAAGAAAGAGAATCCATCATTGTTATACAATCTGCAATACTAGAACTATTCCCGATGTCTCAACACCAACACACTTCACATATCATCTATAGTCGGGTTTTTCTTTTAAAGCTCACACATCGTCCATATCTTCATCATTCAATTCATCTTCTTTTTTATATTTGTCTCCAGGAAGCATGATATTCTAAGTTGGCCAAGATAGAGATTTGAAATAGATCAACACTAAACATTTTGGTGGTGGGAAGGAATGAAAACTAGACCATACTACAACACACATCATCAGTCAGATCAATATGTTACATTCATTACAAATTTTAGACTCAAATCATGACTCACACGCTACACAAATACCGATACTCATCCTCAAATTTTGGACTTAATCCGGACCCAAAATAACACTATCCAACTTAGCAAAAATAAGAATGAAACCAAGATACTCATTAATACAAATGACCAACACCATATCTAAATCTGGATCACCATCAATTGCATTGAATATTAACTGAAACACATCTTCTAGAGAACCAAAGGTTCTAGGAACGCAATTTCCGGATCACCAACTGCAGAACCATATGTTGACATTAATGATAACCATGAACATCATATTTGCAACACCTATATGCCTTACTATATGATAGAAAGTTCAAGAAACAATAAAAATTAAAAGTTTGGTGGTTTGGCTCTTATCAAATAAATGATATTTTGAATTCTAGAGCAATCAAACTAAGGAAATTGGATAGAACAATTATACAATGCTCTATTTGTCAGTGTGAATAAGGTTATTTCCTATCTAGTTATTAGTGTAAACCTATTCACATGTTGATTTTACTTAAAGGAACTAAGTTAGTTGTCCTTATATCTGAGGTGTCATTTTTATAAGTTAGTTATAATGGAGCCATATTCCATAATTTACTTTTAGTCACTTAGGAATTTAATATTAGGATCATTCATTTATTATTTGTATTAAGGGTATTTGTCATACCTCATGATACCTTTCCTAAATAAGCAATGCCCCTCATTGTATATTACATATTTAACCATTATTCAATCAATGCATTATTATACAAGCTATTTTGCCATTCTACATTGTAGAAGCTATATAAGCCTAGTAGGGATTTTGGTGGTGCTAAGAAGTCACCTATATACTCCTACAATGTTAGTGTATCCCATCTTAAACTCCATCATACCAATCTATAGTAGAGTTGTATTGAGGATAACCTAACATTTTGAAAGGGGGGGTGATATTGGTAGGAACTTAGCATTGCAGGTGCAATCACTAAATATTTACACACTTCATTGCAAAGGGCTTGCAGAGCCCTATACTAAAGTGACATTATGTATATTAGGAGTATTATTTATGGATCACATTCCATCAAATATATATGTATAGTGAAAGATATGGTGTAATAGATTATAAAATAGAAGAGAATGTATAAGGAAAATATGAGATAATATGAGATATAGGAAGGGGAGATATAATATGTAATATGAAAAGGATAGATAATGTATAAGGAGATATAAGGATGTTGTGAATGTACATGAATGATATATGATAATATAAATATACCATAGTTCCATATATACTTTGTTGCATCTTATGAATACTTTATAGCTCAATATTTTGTTTACTAGTTAAGAAATTGTCCAAAATAACTCCTTGATCATTTTATATAATTGATTTTAGGGTATAAATACAACACATAAAAATTAATTGGGGCTTAGAATCTTGATTTGTGATCCCCATTTTTCTTGTTAATAGTATGGTCTTTTAGGAAGTGGTCCACCGGGTGCCCTTAGAAATCACATTCCCATTTTCATATCATGACCAAGACCAATGTTTTGATGACCTAGGTACACCCACCTTAGAGGATTTCACCCAGGACACCCAAACCATGGACTTAATGCATCATTATATCATGAAAGACACCAACCAAATCATTAAAATCATAGCTAAAGCCACCAAACTTCCTCATGAATTTTATGTTTCCCAAATCATGCAACAAGCTCCTTCCACACCCCATCTTTCTAATCCTCAAGATTTCACACATCTTCCATCTTCTTCTTATCCTTCTATTAATCCTTAAACCATTGATATTATCTCCACAACTAATTATGTGTCAACATCCCATAAAATATAAACCATATCACTCAAATAATTACATCTCAAATCCCACTAAACACAACCTCAAATATCCATCGCTTATCCTCACATATCTACATCAATGCCGCTAAACACAACCTATATCCTTCAAAAATTTGATCCCATTTGATCCACATATCAAAACCTAAAAACATCTCAATATCTCATCACAAAAAAACAACCATCAGCACCCCCTAACCTTACAAGTTCCCAACACAAGACATTTCAAAAATCAAAGAAACACTCAATTGTCTTCAACCAAGACATCAAAAGAAAACCCACACCTTTTAAGATCTATGTCCTTATCTTTTTTACAAGTTCATCTCCATAACCCCCTTTCCTCAAAACTTTGAAATACTTAAATTTTAAAAATACAAATGAATGGGAGATCCTAGGGAATACCTTAATTAATTTTACATTTCATACCAAATGGTCTCTTATCTCAATGCATACCTCTTGATACTATTCCCTGGAAGCTTAGGAGGAATATCCCTTTATTGGTTTACCCATCTTCCTCATGGATCCATCACCACATTTGTTGAACTAGCCACCCAATTTGTCAAACATGAAATCACCATGATCGACCCATGCAACACACATAAAAAGAGTGGTGAAATCTTTGTTTCATTATTAAAATGATGGATGCATCTTTCTAGTCAGTTTCCATGGCCCATTCCCAAAAACTAACTTGTCACCATTTTTTTGTAAAACTTGAGTTAAGAAATAGGCTTTCATTTATGAATTCAATGTACCAAATCCTATAATGAGATCATAGTGAAATGAAGTTAAGATAGTGGAACAACTTCCTACACTAATGTTGAGAGGAGGGTAATGAATTTTTTTTTTTTATATCTTTATATTAGTTGTAGAAAGTTAATAGAAATAAACATAAATAGCATGCATACTAGAACATAATGATTTATGAGGGGAAAACCATTTTTAGAGAAAAAAACCAACATGCCAAAAGTTACCTAATATATAATTCAAAAATCAATAACATAATACAATATACATGCAAAGCGATCTTCTCACAAGAGTATCACCAACAAAGATCTAAAGACAAATAAACAATTATTAGAATCTTATAATGCATCACAATAAAAAATTGTAAGATAATGACCTTATAAAATAGGTTTTCCTTTGAGGGAAAACAAAGCATACAAACAAACAAAATATCCAATGTTAGATCTTCACCTAATAATAAGTGGTCAATTTTTACAATGATAAATTAGGGGTGCCTCCCTTGAACCCTCCCTAGGGCACATGGCCTCCAAACTCCTTGTGGGGGGAGAGGATCCATTCCCCCAAACCCTACAAGGGGGTACCCCCTTGTAACCCCCCGTGCTCATTTATCAACTATAACCTTTTATTATTGCAAAGTTGAGACATAATATTCCTAATGCATAGAGAAGGGATTCACCATTAAAAAATACATCATCAACAAACAACTATTTAAGATCTATAAAGAGATAAAATATAATAATCAACCTAGTGAAAAATATGATTTTTTCTCCTTATGATCTCTTTCTAATCCTAATGATGGATCACAGAGTGTAATCTGAAACATTGATGAAAAAAAACTCACACAATCGAATCCAGAAGCAACTCATATCAATCACATGGATTGTGGAAATCTACTAGCATTAATCAAAAATAATAATTTAGTCTATGATAGTGTGATTGATGTTAAAAATATTCAAAAAACTCAAATAATCACACCATCATTGTCTCAAAATCATCAACTTACCCAACAATATGTGACCACCTCCAACGGACAACCTAAAAGATTTGTTAGGTGTGATTACACTATTGGGAGAATCTATAGAGGTAGTATTTCATAAACTATTCCAAGCAAAATTGATCTATCTTTTGACCATAGAACCGCTTAGTGAAGACATACCCAATCCTCGTTGGTGCAAGGAACATGAATTTTGTGTATAAAATTAAATCAATGCACATAGGAATTCTAATTGCATGAGACTTAAACTTTTTATCTAGGATCTCATTGATTAAGGATAAATATTTGTTAAAGACCACAAGTCCCCTAACAAAGGCCTAGGCATGTACAATGAATCTTCTCCTCCACTTAATGATGGTGTTTATTTTGTATCTTACACTAGTGTCCCTTATACCTATAATAATAATATCAACACCCAATCAAATGATTCTATTATAAACTACATTGAGAAAAACCCTACTTAAGTAGCTACTATCACCATCAAAACATAGATTAGTGTTGTCACTGATGCTCTGCAAAATGGACAAGGTTAGCAAATGACAAACAACACAAGACACAAGAAATCATTAGTGTTAGTTAACCAAAAGCTAATCTAAACAGGCATATCAAAAGAGATACTAAGAACATGAAAGAATATTTAACTAAAGAAGCAAATATGATGAGGCATCTCCAAATGCCTCCTAACATGCTCTTGGCTCCTTCTCCTTTGTTCCTCTCCTCTCCAAGTTCCAAAATAGTGTAGCTCTCAGTAGCTTTTTGCACTATGGATGCTTATGGAGGATTGAGATTTGAGTATTTGCTCCAAATGTAAAATGAAAAGCTAAAATACTAGATGCTATTAAAAATAATTGATTTTAACCAAAATAACAAGATATTAGATTGCTATGCTCAATTCTCTCTAAAATGCCTATAGGTTAAATGCATACAAGTTTTCAGGATCTGGATTATGAAGAAATGGGCTCTATTTATAGGAAAAATGGAGTAGTGGATGGTTGAGATTGAGCAATCTCAACAAGGGTTAGGATTGAATGATTTCAAATCCATGTGAGGGCTTTCAACCCAATCCCAGGATGACATGTGTCAATGTGAGATAGGTTGAGAGGAGAGGGAATAAGCATTAAATGCTTGACATGACCTTGGGAGTTAAGGTCAAGGTTAGTTGAATGAATAAACTCTTTATTCAAAGAATAAAGCTTTTATCCAATGGATAAACTCTTGTGCAAAGGCAAAAGGGATAAACATGGTCAAAGCAATAAATGCTTGGGGAGACAAGTTGAAATAACCATAAATGGTTATGTAAGAGCCATTAATGGTCATGTAAAATCCATTAGTGGTTTTGGAAGACTTTGGAGGTTAAATTGTTGAACACACAAAGCATCAAATGCTTTTCAAAGACTTTGAAGTCTTTGAGAAGTGACTCCATGTTGCTTAGGAATGTGACAATAATTAGGGGATGGATTAGGCTAATTAGGAAGGGGTTAGAAGAATCTAGAAGGGGTTTTAGGAATGCAATTGGATTTGGTGGGTGAGGGAAAATAGGATTTTTAATTAAAATAAATTAATTTATTTCAATAAATGTGTGCAAGTTGCATTTTTAGGAGAATGCATGTGGCGGGGGGGGGGGGGGGATAATGATTTAAATAAATGTTTAATTTAATTTATTTAAAAGAGGAATAGGGGGATTTAATTAAATAAATAGATTTAATTTATTTAATTGATTTGTGAACTTGGTTTAATGAATTAATTAAAATAAATTGAATAATTTATTTAATTAATAGGAGAATGTTTGAAGATGGATTAATTAAATATTAATTAATTAACTCATGGCTGGTGTATTTTTAATCAAATAAATAGCAAATATTAATTTAATTAAGCTGGACAAATTTGTGTGACTACAGTCACTACTTGTCGTGATCATCTCACCATCCAAGGAGTCTCATCCACCTCTACAATCTATAAGAAAATATAGTATGCTTCACAACTTAAATTAAGCCCCAACACAAGTATCCATCATGGAGCTACTTCGATCCTCACCCGTACAAAGAGATTCTAGAAAGATCCCTTGAAGAATCCCATGTACCAATTAAATTTTTGATCATGTGGGGACTCACAAGAAGCAGAGGGAGAGGGAACCTTACCCTGGCTATGAGGGTTATTAACCAAAGCACCATCAATCTTAGGACCAATAGGGGGGGAGCTAGAGCTACGAGAGTTTTTTAGACTTAAGGCTCTTAACAACTCTAGATTTCCCCTTATTTTAGGGGTGGTTGTAGGGGGGAAGAAGTCTTCATCATCAGTCTTAGTATGGTACTAATCCTCCAAAGATTGAGAATCCTTTGAGCCAGTATTGACCTCATGGGGAGAGGAAGTCATAGGTGATAAATATTTGACGTGATCAAAGATAAGAATTATAAGACCTTAATGCAAAATAGGGTTTTTGACAGGATTCTGACACAAGGTGAGAATTTCCTTTCCCTTATTTCTTGCGATCTCTTTAAATGTTAGCATATCTAAACACAAGAAGGATATTGTCAAAACCCCTAGTTTGCATGAAGGTCTTATCCTTCTTATCTTTGATCATGTCAAATCTTTGCTGCATGTGACTTCCTCTCCCCATGAGGTCAATACTGGCTTGAAGAATTCTTAGTCTTTTGAGGATGAGTATCATACTGAGATTGATGATGAAGAATTCTCTCTCCCTATGGCCACTCCTAAAAATAAGGGGAAATTTAGTGTTGTTAAGAGACCTAAATCTAAAAACCCTCACAACTCTAGCTCCCCTCCACCTCCCCTCCCCCATTGGTCCTACGCTTGTTGGTGCTTCAGTTGATAACCCTCACAACCAGGGTAAGATTCCCTCTACCTCTACTTCTAGCGACTCCCCACTTGATCAGAACTTTGAAAGTCACCATCCCTTTTCGAGTTCTCTTGACCCTTCTTCGCACTTGCTTTGTTCTAAGAAGGCAACTATTACTGATGTCCTAGCTTTAGCTAGAGATGGGTCTGTGGATACCCTTAAGATATTTAAGTGGATTTTTCATGACACTAAGGATATCAAACTGAAACAAAAAGCCGACAACAACAACTTGGAGATCATCAAAGATAAAGTTAAGAAATTGGAGAAAGTGCAGGTGTCGAATGAGATAAGCCCCAGGTTCGAGAAGGAGAAGGTCTTTGTCATTGATTGCCTTAAAACAACAATGGAGGCTTCTGATAATTTCAAGAAAAGCTATGAAGCCAAGATGGCTACACAGAAAGACCGAAATGCAAAAAACAAGGAATCCATCAAAGCGATTGTCAAAACAAGTCATGGGGTTATTGGTGCCACTGTGGAAAGCTTCAAGAATATGATTTGTAGCCTTGAAGAGAAGTTCCATTTGAAGGATGTGGTGGATATGAACACCAATACTGAGCAGGATATCCCCTCAGGACCCAACAAAAGGATTAGAAGTACGTTGAAGAGAAAGGTTGTTGGACCTCCTCCTGACTTTCAAAAATTCTAGAAGATTACCAAAACTATGATTGAGATTGAAAAAGAGATGGAACAATCAATGAAACTGTAGGATTAGTGTTGGTTCTTTGTTGTGTCTGTGTTGGTTCTTTGTTGGTTTTTTTGTGTCTGGTTGTTTCTGCTAGTTCCTATTTTTTTTCACTTTGTCTTATCTTTGCCCCTTTGATGTAATATGGATAATGTTTTATATGGGGCTATTCAATTTTAGTGGTCTTTGTTGGCTTAACGCCTTGTTAAGTCTAGACTGATCTTTGTTTTATTTAAAGGGTTTCGGGTCCCTTCAAAACCTGTTCCTTTTTTCTTTTAAATAAGGGGTAAATGCTTTTGACTTGGAGCTATGAACCAGTGAGGCCACAAATAGGGGACCTCATCCCCACACTTCACTTATTCAAATCCGAGAGAAGAATGACCCAACGAAGGCACAAGGCCTTGCGAGCACAAAGGCCCAATAGGGATTTGAACCATGGTGGCTGCTTCACCAATGAAATGTTTTAACCATGGCACTACATGTCTGAAGAAATTGATTAATCTCAAGCTATGATATGATACCTGTTCTTGCCTTAATAAAAAACATTGATTAATCTCAAGCCATGATATGATACTTGTATTCTCCACAATTCCTCATATTTATTGTTAAATATTTTCCTTCCATTCATCCATATCATAACAAACATAAATTAACCTTTGTACCTTAAATATAATAAAACAATGAGGATTTTTTGACGATGTTATTGACCCTAGAATTAATATTACTATCAAAACTTTTGATGAAGCCGAGAATGAATCAAAAGCTATCATAAATTTACCCATCCAAGTTGGAGTAGCTAATATAGAAACTACATGGAAAATTTTAGATCTTGATCTCCCATACAACATTATTCTTTGTATATCATGCATCTACGTATCACCAATGTATTAAATTCCCATAAAATAGTGTTCAAGTAACATTACTTGCTGACCAACAATCCTTTTAATATTACAAATTCTTGGAAAGTAGTTTTGTCCCCTCACAACATTGCCCTACCAATAATGACACATATTCCTCCTCACACATTGATCCTTCCACATTGAAAGCTTCATATAATTTCTAACACCATCCTTGAGATCAAGGCTGAAATCAATGATATTGGATGTGAAGAATATGAGTTACATAACTCTTTCTATATGAGGTAACTCCCACTACCCCCTAGAAATTTTGGTCAACCTAAACCATTGGTACATTCTCTAAAATAAAAAATTCAAGGATCTCCCACTCCTTTCTAATGTTAGGGTACAATGGAGAATGGAATGATCAAAGTAGATATCTCATCTTCTCTATATAGAGGGGGAAAAGACAAAGAACAAAATCCTACACTTGATCCACTTACCACTATTTATCCCAAAGGTTTCCACATATTTAAACGCATGTGATATAAAGGAAAAGGTCTTGGAAAATAAGAACATGTAATACATTGTTAGGAAAACGATGTCTGAACCTTGAAATGATAAATTTTTTATTGTTGATACATGAGTGACGAGGATTTGGGGGCAACATCCCCAACTTGGGGGTTGCAAGGGGTTCCCCCCTTGCCGGCCTTAGTCCTATGATTGACTCGAGGTCCAGGGGCAGTGCCCGTCAATGGGGGTTTCTAAGGATAGTGCCCCCAAAATAAAATTTCACTTATAATTTATCATTATAAATATTGACCATTTATCATTAGGTCATAGATCTAATGGTATATAATTTGAGTGTTTTGTTTTCCCTAGAAGGCAACCCTATTTTATGGGGGCATTGTATTATAGTTGTGCATTGTGATGTATTCATAGTCAGATAGCTATTAAGTTACCTCTGGATCTCTGTTGGTGATACTCCTATGAGAAGATTGTTCTACAAGTATATTGTAATCTGTTGTTGATTTCTGAATAATATATTGGGCAGCTTTTGGAGTGTGAAGTTTTTCTCCCAAAAGGATTTTCTCCATGTAAATCATTGTGTTATGGTATGCATGTTATTTATGTTCATATCTATTAAGATTCTATAATTGTTGTAAAGATCTATAAAATATTCATGTTACCGTCCTCTCATGGTCAGTGTAGGAATTTGTTTTGCTACTTAACTTTCTTACAAATGGTATAAGAGCCTGATCACCTTTAGTTTCAATTGTGGGTTGTTGGGTTTTTTGAACTAATCTAGTTTTAAGTGGGAGCTTGCATAGAAGATACTTTTTGATCTTGTTGCAGATTTTTCAGATGGCAAGTTCTCCAAAAAGAATATAAGTGGATAAATTTTCTATAAATAATTTTGAGATGTGCAAGCTGAAGATGGAGGATCTCCAAATAGATTGAGATTTGTTGGATGTTGTTGATGTGAATATCTAAAAACCATCAGATATTATTGATAACTCAATGATGAACCAAAAGTACCAAACTGGTACTGAGAGGGGGGGTGAATCAATACAAACACAAATACAGTCCAAAATTGGTTTGATAGCAAATACTCCAAATGACTGGCAAATAGGGATACTGGTTAAAATAGAGTGCAACCAGTAACGCCCAGAACAACTCAAATAATCATAAACTAGTCACTCACTAAGCTTTCCTCTTAGCTCAATACTATAGTACCATTACACTCTCATGCATGAACAGGTAAACTAACATTAGAACTTCATAATAGTTAGTTCAATATGTTTTATAGACAGGCCTAAAACATAGAACCATCATATGCTCAACAGGTAATAACAAAGCATCACAAGATAAAAGCATTACACATGACACACATATTTTTCACGTGGAAACCCAACTGGGAAAAACCACGGTGGGGATGAATACCCACAAGTTGCTTTTGAACTCTTTAGAAATCCACTCTGTTAGGAGCCTTGTCCAGTTAATGACATTACAATAGGTTCTGCTAGGAACCGATCCTATTAGGGATCACCTGGTTAAGGGATGGATATAATACCCAGTTAAGGGTTAAACTCGGTTAGGGTTACCTTGTTAGAGGATTTCAAGAACTCAATAGCTAAAGGATATCCAGAGCTCTATAGCTTCCCAGAACTCATTAAATTCGAGTTACCCTGTTAAGGGATTTGAATCAAGCCAGTTAAGACTACCTTGTTAAGGGATTTTGCATCAAGTTGGTTAAGGCTACCCTGTTAAGGGATTTCACAACTATTGAAGTGGTTAAAGATCAACAAGAATTACAATGATCTGGTAACAACACTCAATGCTAATGCAGATCCGTTTTGGCTCCTTTTCACCTTCTGCACATTCACTTTGCAGGTATCTCTTCTCTCCTTTGGTCTGGCAAGAATCACGTATCACTTCCCTTGGATACACACTCACAACTTTTTCCAACAACCTTAGAAAGAAACACAACATCGACCTTATAGGAAACAGACAAGTCGGTAGCAAAAACCCTAAACCCTAAACCTGTTAGGTTAAGCAATTCAAGCGGTTCAATCCCGACCGTTGAATCATACTGCATTAAATGCAACAATCTTGAATTGATCTCAAGACATTCTCCATCATCCATTATCCACCGATTTCATGGCAGCTGATAACCCATCACGTGTTATCACTGTTTGACAAACTTCGCACATTCCCGAGGTAGATAGGAATAGTCTTCTTCATGCAAGCTCCTTCACGCGCACAGAGCTTACATGGCAACATGATCTGTTCTCCGTTATACTACTAACTCATCACACAAAGATCACTGATTGAGTCACATAGGCTTGAGGTACTCCAACCAGAAATCCTGAAGTGGAAACTACCTACCAATCGGTAGTCACATAATGCTTCCATGTGCCGGTTCCCATAACTACATGCCGGTTCATCTTGAACAAATATGCCGCTTCACTTTGGCATATATATACCGGTTCATACATATGTCGGTTCTCTCTTCTCACCTATCACTCACCTATCACATGTGCCAGTTCACATCATGTCACATATTGACATCAATGACAACATACAATATCATTATGTCTACATGTCGGTTCACATAATGCCAACAATTACTATGGATGCTTAGTATGATGTTATGGACCATAAAGACAAGGGTGTAATTATATTATGCCTGGCAGACTCTATTCTAGCCAATATCCATGAAGAGACCTCTGCAAAGAATATATGGAACAAGCTTGGTGAGATGTATAAAGCCAAATCTTCATTAAATCAGATTTTAATGAGGAAGAAATTGTATTCCTTAATAATGGAAGAGGGTGAGCAGATTACAAACTTCCTAAAATAATTTAATATATTAGTAACTCAATTATCATCTATTGGTGTTAGGATGGATGTAGAAGAGAAATGTTAGATCTTTCTTTGTTGTTTTATTAATTTATGGGATTCAATTGTTATGGCTATCAACAGTACTTATATTTCTTTGAAGTTTGAAGATGTGGTGGGTACCTTTCTTGGTGAAGAGATGCAATGGAAGGTATCCATTAGTTTGAAGGAAGCCCTAACTATTCATGGGAGATTTAAGGAAACAGTCAAGAAGAATGATAAGCATGATAAATCCAAGTCTAGAAGGATATCTGAACCTCTTAGAAAGTCCAAAGTCATCTGTTGTAATTGCAATAAAATAGGGCATTCAAGTAATTATGCATGGTTAACTAAGTCAGGTACATATTGTTGGCATATGATGAAGCAGTGATAATGCATGTTGTCATTGATGTCAATAAGTGCTCAAGCAAGTGAACTGGTATGAAGATTGGAAGCGGTTATGGTCAACCAGATGGAGTGTACTGATGTTGGGGTTCACTAAGTGTGACTACCGATTGGTAGCCTTAGTTCAACTCTAGGGTTACTGGTGTGGCTTGTGCAGTACAATTGATGATGTTTTGTGACCAGTTAGTTAAGTAATAAGGATAAGGATCAAGATACCACATTAGTTGTGTGCACGTGAAGGATTTCTTTGTGGTTCTTATGCGTGAAGATTGAATGCATTAAATGCCTACCTCGGGAATGAGCATTTTTCTTAGTGGTGTGTGAAGAGCGTGTGATGGGTTATTGATTTTCAGATGCGGTGAACATTGGATGATGCATAATGTGTTGAGATCTATTTTAGATCGTTTCATTCTATGTAATGTGTTTGGACGATTAGGATTGGACCACTTGTAAGTGTAAACTTGAAATATTTAGGGTTTAGGGTTTATGCTACCAACCTAGTTGTTGTCTATAAGGTCGATGAGTTTTGTTATTGCAGTGGTTGGCAAAAGTTGTATTTGTGTCTATAGACGTATAAAAATTACCATATTCCTAAATGAATATTTTATGTTCATTTCTCTATTTAATTAAATCTAATTTAATTGAATCACCCACATTCTTCTATTTAAATTAAGTAAATTACTGAATTTATTTAAATTAAATTCACGAGACTTCTTTTTACCATTTAATGAATAAATCATTTTATTCAATTAAATCTCTTCTATCCACTTTGAATTAAATACAAATTTAATTAAATAGTTATCCTAAATTGAATAAATCAAATTTATTTAATTTCCCCAAATTGCAACCAAATTGAAGTAAATTCATTTTATTTCAATTAAATCCTATTATCCCTCCATCCACATGCAAAATCCTACATCTCCCACTTGCCTCCTAAATCCTATTCCTAACCCCCTTCTAGACTCTTCTAAACATTTCTAATTAGCCTAACCCATCTACTAAACTTTGTCACATCCCTAAGCAAGGGGAGGTCACTTCTCAAATCTTCAAAGTCTTTGAAAACCTTTAAAGGCTTCAACCACTTAATTTTCCAAGTCTCCCAAACCATTAATGGTTAACTCAACCCTCTAGCATGATTAAAGAATTTCTTCTAACTCAACCTCCATGTAACCCAAGGGTCTCATCAAGCTTTCATTGCTTTGACCATGGTTATCCCTTAATCATTTGCACAAGAGTTTATCCTTTGATTAAAACTTAATCCAAAGGGTAACCCTAACTTAAACTTTAACCCTTACCCCTAGGATAACCATGAGGTCTTCTCAGGCATTTAATGCCTCCAACCCCTTTTCTCAACCCACCCTATGTTTACATTTGTCACCATTTCATTGGTGCCAATTACAAACATGGATCCCCAACTTTCAAACTTAGCCCTTGATTAACTCTTTCAATCCTGACCATCCATTGCCCTATTTTTGCTATAAATAGAGCTCTCATTCCTCCATTTTAAGGACCAAGTCTTTAGCATCATACTTATGCTCAAATACATTCAAGCTTTCATACCATTTTATGCTCATCATTTTAGCCTCTTTTTTAGATAGAAATTAATCTAAATATGCATGTTTAGAGTACTTTCTTTATCATTTAGCTTAAATCAGGGACTAATATAGTATGCTAGGATAGTCTTGTTTGCTAACCTTGTCATCTTATAACTAGTTTATTGCATTTATAGGATCATGCATAGCTTAGGATGCATCTCATCTTAAAATCAACAAAAGCATCCCTCATTCTTGCATTTGTCATCCCTAAACCATTTTGCTCAGTGATCTGAGAGAAAAAAAATTGGTTTGAGGGACCTTGTGAGATAGAGAACCATGGAACCAACCTTGGGAAGTTGAGTCATCTTTCATGACTCCATAGCTTGCACCAAGAAGTCCTGTGGGTGTGTGAGCAAGGCTCCCTAGAACTCCATTTTCCACATTTTAGTTCTATCGACCCGCTTTTCCCGCATACATTTCTGGCACCCACCATGGGGCATTACCCCATATATCTAATCAGTTTTGAAATATAACCACTTTTGCAGGTCTACGGAAAACGAGAATTAGCGCATGGGAATCATTCCCTAGCGCATCTAGTCAACATCCTAGTGCATCCGGTTCACTGTTCAGCACGTGGGGTCTATCATCTAGCGCATCAAGTCTGTTTATTAGCGCATAAGAATATTAAAATTTTCCTGTAGGTCTTGGCGCGGGAGAAAAATAGAGAAGCACTTTTGGCACACAGAGTAGCGCATCCCGACAATAGTGTAGCGCTTCACCACCTTCTTTTAGTGCATCACGACTATTGTGTAGCGCGTATAGTTTGTTCTGTAGCACATAAAAAATAGACAGAAATCAAAGTTTCAAAATTTGTAACCAGGAATTAAAAAATAGACTTGTTGAAGTCCACCAACCATCTAACATTTTCAATTTGTTTTCTTGCAGGATTCTAACAAATCTATTGCAGATGGGAGCTTAAAATTTTAAAAATATTAAGATAGTTAGTATTTTCACTTAGTTAAGTTAGTTTAAATTTTTAAACTTCTTCTATTCTTAAAAATTGAACTCACTTATTTCCTTTGGGCTATAAAAAGAATCACTAAACCGAACATTTCTTGCTTTCATAGGAGAAAACCTATTTTTGGGCTCTAAAAAGAACAAGACAAACATTTCTTTTTTGCAAAAATAAAGCTATAAAAGGAACCTCACCATCCTTTGGTGTATAAAAGGATTCATCTTCAATTTTTGTTCAAAGGAAAGAACCTCACCTAAAAAGTTTTGTTGCAATCAAAGAGGGAAGTTATTCCCCTTTTGTTTACCGATTTTTCTTTTGTTGACCAAATCGAACCTTTTGCTTTGTCGACTCACTTATTTTCTTAGATTAAATAATCACTGATTTGGGGAAGTAAAATTAACACCATGCTTTTTTGGAGCAACATCTCCAAGTAGAGGTTAGCAAATCACTAAATTGAAGGCTTAAAAAGAGCCTTGTTTGCCTTGTCTCAAAAGTGGAAGGTATATGCTCTCCCCTTAATTGGATGATCAAAAAGCCAAACCACTCTTAAGCTTTCTGTACTTCAAGCATTTACATCCTTTAGTGGGCCTGCCTTCCCGAGGAGTTGGAATCAACTCTTAAAGCCATTTATGGCCGGTGTGAAGGGAACGACCTAAGTGGGAAACGACTTTGACACCAAGTGTTCCAACCCACTATAATCAAAAGTGGAAAGCGATGAAAGTCCTTTTCAATGGTTGCACGCAGCATTAGCCTTCCCCCAGTATCCTTGAGATACATAAAGTCTTTGTTCTAAAGGTTGGGAAGCCTCCTAAGGGAGTTTATCACTGACGACCGAACAAGAAGCCTGATTAAGAGCCATAGAAATAGAAACTTTGAACCAAGTCAGTAACCAGATATTTATAACATCATAGTGCAAGGGTGGGGAAGAATCCGCCTCCAAGATTACTCACCATATATCTCCTAAGATAACTACTTAATTGTGAAGCAATTCACTTTGAGTTAATTTCTAGCAAAAGGCAAAAAAATGGGCACCCTCTAGGGGGTGACACGACTGTTTGAGCTGATGGAGTATCGAGACTAGTGGGCTATGATGTTATTTATGACCTTTGAATAAAGAGTCTTTCTGAAGTGTATTTTTCGTATCCAAACCTGTTAAAACATTGAGGATTTGAACACATCCTCGTAGAACATTCACTTTTTGTTAGATTAAGCAAAAATGGTTGTCTTCTTTGTGTTGTGCTTGCATTTACTACTTCAAAAAATCATCCATCAAGGCTGAAAAACTCACAATCAAATCCAAAAATTACACCAAAGGAAAAATCAGGGTAGATTAGCGTGTGGGAACAACTCCTTAGCGCATAGAGTATTTTTGTTAGCACATTCAAGCATCAAGCTAGTGCGTCTGTTCAAAACAGTAGCGTTTTATCCAAATTCCAAAATAGTGTTAAAAAATTAGCGCATCGGGAAAACTATCTAGTGCATTGAAGCATCAGCTTAGCGCTTGAAAACCAAACTTTAGCGCGTAGGGTTGAACAGTTAGCGCATCACAAACCCATACTAGTGCATAGCCTTTCAAAACAGACAGAAAGCAAAATTTTAAACAATCAAAACTTTAGCGCATGGTTGGGGGCAGCTTAGCACGTGTGGTCATTCTTTTAGCGCGTAAAGTAAATTTGGTAGCGCATCTTGTCTCTATTTGAGTGCGTGACCAAAAGCAAAAAGATAGGGGGCAAAGCAGTGAGGAATTTTAAAAATTTTGAAAACATCTTCAGAAGCCTTTTTCCATCAACATCATTTTTCATCAAAGCAGAGTAGCAAAAACAAAACTTTAAAAGCTATTTCTTGAGCAAAGTTTGTGTCAAAACAAACGTTGTAAAAATCTGAAACTGATCACACGGTAAAGCATATCTATCCTATCATAATCTAGAAACCTCATCACAAGTATCAAAAGAATCCTTTACCATTTCACGGATTTCATCTCAAAAACACTTGTTTAAAAATTTCAGGTTGTCAAATTAAGTTTCCATATTGGGAGACTTTTATCCATATCATTTGACACGCTTTGTCATGAAGGGGCATCTAAACCTTCACTTTGATAGAGTAAGACTTGAATTTTCAAAACAAGATCAACTAAATCCAAACAAATCAAAGGAAACCATTTAATCACTTATGCATGACTAATCCCCATATTCTGAGAAGAAAGAATCTTTATTGTAACAGCACGTTGAAGAAACAACAACCAAGTTTTTCCATATTCCTCAAAAGAAATAAGTTTTTATACATCAACCATCAACTTTTCAAGTCTCATCGAACATTTCTTCATCACGTTCAATGCTATATCAAGAACAAATCCACTGAATTTGACAGGGAGCCTTTGAAAACTAGAGCATATTGCCAAAAATCCGCATTCAATCAACAAATTAATCACAAAGGAAAGATCAATCTGACATTCTTACCCGACGAGTGCATCACTTACAACACACCCCGATTTGAACCACCAACCCCAGAACTACATATTGAAGAGGATTTTGTCCCCTTTGTCATAGAAAGCTTCTACTAAGATGCCTGTAACTTGCTCTCAACTAAACAAACAAAGTGAAGCAACACCAGAATCAAGCATGACTCGAAGGTTATCTAATCCATTTGAAGGACCACATCTAGAAGAACTTGAGATCACGAAAGAACTCCTTCAAGAATGTCAAGAAAGCACTTCCTTTCAAAAACTTGTAGAAAGACTCATGGAAAATGACAAAGAAAAGTATCTACTTATGCTCACAAGTAAAGGCGTTAAACTTCTCGAAGATTTAGACGCAAACATCTTTAGAACCGGATCTCAACAATATGCATATCAAGAACAACAAAGAGAAGAGGAAACTTGTAACCTTGAACAAGACATACCTGAGCAACACATTCCAGAACAACGTATACCAGAAATGCGTATACCCGAGCTAGAAACTCCAGAGCAAAATATACCATTTAACACACCTTTTCAGCTAAGAACTAATACAAGGGAAGAGTTTCTTCCTCGGCAAAATAATGCGCCTTTGGTTTCTCTTACTCAACAAATGCAAATGTTACAAAGACAAATGCAAGACATGCAACAAGGGACAACAGTGCGGTACTCATTAAATGAAATCTATCCTTATCCATTTGACAGAAGATTGAACATGGTGCCTTTTCCTCCAAACTCAGACATTCCCAAATTTGATAAATACGATGGGAAAAGTGATCCCCGAGATCATGTTCAAGAATTTTGCACAATGAGTCTTGAATTCGCTCATGATGACACCTATCTGATGAGGTTATTCCCAAGAAGCTTGGGGGGACAAACAATGGAGTGGTTATCTAAGATCACACCTCCTGTCAGATCATTTGATGAACTAGTCAACAAATTTATAACACAGTATTCTTATAACATTCAACATGCTATCACCATGCTAGACGTCTGTAATACCAAACAGAAAAACAATGAAACATTCATGACATTCCTTCAACGTTGGCGCCATATGGTTTCAAGATATCCTCGCGATATTCCTGAAAAGGAGAAAATGGAAATTTTCATCGACAACTTGAATAGTGAGATGAGTTACAGGCTCAAGCTCCAATGCATACCATCTTTCACCAAACTGATTGAAAACGGTATTCAAGTGGAAAAAGCATGTGTCATGAAAGGAACACTAAAATTTTTCAAAGAAGGAACAGGTTCATCAAACTACAACAATCAAAACAACAACAACTTGGACAAATCTAGGTTTTGGACTAGAAATAAAAACAATGGAAATGAAGGCGGCAATGAACCAAATGATCCAAAATCCAAGTAGCCTGTGCTTGCATTATCAAGAAATCATCAAGCTACAAACAATCCCAAAGGTGCTAACCCTGACACTAACACTTGCACACCTAATATCAATCAAACGAATACTAATAATGCAAACAATACCAACAATAACACAAATCGAGGACCTAACAATAATTCATGGGGTACTACTAACACTTATAAAAAATGCATCTACATACCACTGGGTCTATCATTGGAGTCAACATTCAGAGAACTCCTGGCAAACAAGATTATCTCTTTGCCCGCAATCAACAACTACGAACTACAAATCAAACCACCTTGGTGGAATGACTCACACTTTTGTGATTTTCATCGCAACAAAGGTCATCAAACAAATGATTGCATGAGATTGAAAAACATTGTTCAAGACATGATTGATAGAGGTGATTTAATAGTAGATGGTCTCAAGACAAACGGTGACCATGAAGCTTTCAAGAATCCTCTTCCAAACTATAACAAAGATGGAGCTTCCACTTCAAATGATACCCGTGGGGTACGTATCAATCACATTTACAATAACACCATTAATCATATATTAGCTGTCGACAATCATGTAAACGTCATCACAACCCGAGACCAGCATAATCATGAATCAGTCAATGTAACCACCAGAGCTCAAAAATATGTCTTGAAAGGACATATGTCAACAACAAACACTGTACCCAAACTTCAATATGATCTAGTCAACCAACTACGCAAAACTCCTGCTCAAATATCCATACTAGAGTTGCTAAAACTTTCGCCAAAACACAAAGACATATTGGAACAAGCATTATTGGAAACAAATGTACCTCAAGATCTGGATACTGACAAATTCCAAGCCATGGTTGCTCATATGATGGGGCCTCATAATCTCACTTTTTCTGAGCATGACAATATCTCATTAAGCCATCCACATAATACTCCTCTCCATATTAAAGTCATTGTCTATAAACATAGAATCAAGAGAGTATTAATAGATGGAGGAGCTGGACTCAATATCTGTACCTTAAAACTTGTTCGTGCATTGGGCTTCTCTGAAGAGTCTATTGATCCCCGTAAAAAGATTACCATAAAGGCATATGATGATGAGGAAAGGTCATCTAAAGGAACCATGATGTTGCCCATTCAAGTTGGACCAGTGCAAAAAGATACTATATGTCAGGTCTTAGATATAGTTCTTACCTACAATATTTTGTTAGGTCGACCCTGGATACATGAAATGCAAGCAGTGCCTTCTATGTATCACCAATGTGTCAAATTTCCTTATAACGGACAAGAGATCTCCATATCTGCTGATCACAATCCATTTCAACATTGTAATGCAATGGGGGTAGCCCAGGATAGTTTGGTTCCCCATAATAGGGAAAAGCAGAGATCCTCAACATCAGATCTACAGACAGCAAAGCCCGAATCATTATTTGGAAATTTCAAACAGCAAATGCAAATCAAAGACCAACGTATGGGAGAATACTCTTTGGAACCCCTGTGTTTGGCCAAATTACCGACATCACCCAGATCTCATGGATTGCCTACTACATCAACGCATCTAGTAACTCAGCCCATCAACAAATTTGATGGTACCTTCATCCAACTGGGCACTCTAGCACATGAATCAGAAGATAAGGACATTCTTAGTTGGTTATACAAAGATGAGGAAGAACATAACAGAGTAGCTGCTCTGGACATAGTTCTACCGACACACCTATATGGAAAGGGATACTTAATCATGCAGCAAATGGGATATGAAGGTAAAGGACCTATTGGAAAATGCAAAGGAGTCATGGAACCCATAGATCTTCCTTCACAGTCCAGTAGAGACAAAATTGGATTAGGTTGTAAAGTCAATTTCATATTAAGAAAGATGCCACACATAACTGCAAAACCTCAATGGAAAGCAAAGAAGTACAAAGAAGAATCCTGGCAGGAAGCACTATTTGAATTAGTAGAAACAATCCGCAAGGCACGTGAACATCAAGAACAGAAGTTACATCAGGAAAAGCTTCTAAGCCACAAGAAGGCCATATCTGTAGGAGTAGCTCATCTTCAAACACCAATATCTCAAGAACTGATAATATCATCTCCTGATACAATTGTTCCTCCCCAAGGGGGCACAATTTATGAACAAATAAAGAAAGTAGAAGTAGGATCTGACATTGAATCAACAAAAACTACCAAAATGGTATCCATCATCAAAGATCTATTTTCACCATACAATATACCTGTTCACAGCACTGATAGAATCTAGGATGATGCCTCATAGACTGATTCCAATGAATATGAATGGAGTACCTGCTCAAATGCTACTACAGATATCCCTAATAATACTGGCGCCATACCCCTTTCTCAGGAAGAGCATAACACAAAAGATAGACCTCTTGAATTTGGACCACAACATATCTATGACACCAAGGAAAGCGAACAGAAGCATTATGAACAAGTCTATACGGAAGATAATGCCATCAAAGACCTCGACGAAATCCTTGACTTCTTTAAAAACAAGTCCAATCACGATGAAACCTCTCTCTTGACACTTACAATAGCAGAACTTGATCCACCAAATGATTTCTTACCACTTGTCTTTCCTGACCTCATTGACTAGGATGAACCCAAAATACATGATATACCAATTTTTCCAGACAACAAATCTATTATCCATTACCTGTGTACCGTTAAACCGGAAATAGGCTATACCAGCAAACAAAGTAACGATGTTTGCAAACTAGAGAGTGCCAAGTCTCTCAGTTGCAAAAATGAACCAAGTAAAAGATCTGATGCTGAAAACCAATCAATGGCAGCTCTAGATTGCAAAAAAGTAAAAATAAAGGACGCATTTGAGGGTGAAAACCTTTTCAAGGCACCTAAATATGGGAGACTTGACACTCTTCCAGAGCACTTTCATGAGTGATCACCCATATTGATTGAGCCCACTCAATCAATCAACATTGGTACCACAGAAGCAATTAAAAACATACACCTGGCAGAATCCTTGACAGAAGAGGAAAGATCGGCATTTATCCTTTTTTTAAAGAAAAGCAAATTAATTTTGCCTAGTCATATGCCGATATGCCCGGAGTTGATCCACACTTAATCATGCATCACTTATCCATCTCTCTAGGAGTTAAGCCAGTCAACCAAAAGCTACGAAAGATGAATCCACAGGTAGCACTCATGGTCAAAGCTGAAGTCAAGAAGTTATTAGATGTCAGATTCATCCAACCCATTGACTATGCAGAATGGATCTCCAATATAATACCAGTATCAAAACCAGACGGCAGTATCAGAATCTGCACTGATTTCAGAGATGTCAACAAAGCTTGTCCAAAAGATGACTTTCCT
Organism: Cryptomeria japonica; assembly: GCF_030272615.1. Classification (NCBI taxonomy): domain Eukaryota; kingdom Viridiplantae; phylum Streptophyta; class Pinopsida; order Cupressales; family Cupressaceae; genus Cryptomeria; species Cryptomeria japonica. The sequence continues at coordinate 684,218,413 of NC_081405.1, read as the reverse complement.
CTGCCCAGTATCGACATCATCGTAGACCTCATAGCGGGCCATGCAATGCTCTCACTAATGGATGGTTTCTTAGGCTATAATCAGATCAAAATAGCCCTGGAAGATCAAGACAAAACAACATTCACCTGTCCTTGGGGAACGTACTGTTGGAATGTTATGCCTTTTGGCTTAAAGAATGCAGGGACTACCTATCAAAGAGAAATGACAACAATCTTTCATGACATGATGCACACATTCATGGAAGACTACGTGGATGATCTACTAGCTAAGTCATTCACCAGAGCAAAACATCTCGGCATCCTAACAAAGATCTTTGATCGATTGGAGAAATTCCAAGTTCGGCTCAACTCTAAGAAGTGTGTCTTCGGGGTTACATCAGGAAAGTTACTAGGCTACATTGTCTCAGCTAAAGGTATTGAAGTGGATCCAGCAAAGGTACAAGCCATTATGGAGATGCCACCACCAAAGAATATCAGTCAACTCAGATCTCTACAAGGACGACTTCAATCAATTAGGCTATTCATCGCTCAATTAGCTGATAAAAGTCTACCATTCAATCATCTGCTCCATAAGAATGTACCTTTCCAATGGGAGACCAAGTGTGCAGAATATTTTTATCAAATCAAACAGTATCTGATGAATCCACCAGTTCTAGTACCACTAGTAGCAAGGAAGCCACTTATTCTCTATATTTCAACAACAGATGTATCATTGGGGCCACTGTTAGCACAAGAAAATCAACAAGGAAAGGAACGGGCTATTTATTACATCAGTAGGACATTAAATGGCTACGAACTCAACTACACATTCATTGAGAAGGCTTGTCTAACAGTGGTCTTCGCATCGCAAAAGTTCTGACATTATATGCTAGCACACACAATTAAGCTAGTAGCAAAAATTGATCCTCTCAAATACCTAATCAGCAAAGCAGCTCTTACTGGATGATTGGCTAAATGGGTCATGATTCTCAGTGAATTTGACATCCAATACATAGAAAGAAGAGCCATCAAAGGACAAGCAATTGCAGATCAACTAGCTGAAGAACCGCTACCAAGAAAACAAACTATGGAGATTGAATTTTTAGACAGGGACGTTCTTGCTATTTCTACCACGCAATGGACTCTATACTTTGATGGATCCTACACCCAACACGGTTCAGGTGCTGGCATTCTTTTCATCACTCCTGAAGGACACACTATACCAAGATCATATAGGCTTATGTTCCCATGCACGAATAATGTGGCTGAATATGAGGCATTGGTTATAGGCATCAAAATGGCTGTAGAATGGAAAATTACAGAGTTAATGGTCTATGGAGATTCACAACTAGTCATCAATCAGATCAACAACAACTATCAAACAAAGGATGACAAGCTACTACCCTACAAACAAATGGTGGATGACTTCAAATAGTATTTTGTACACATCACCTTCGAGTAGATACCAAGGTTGAACAACAAAGTAGCCAATGCCATGGCTACTATCGCTTCATTACTACAAATTCTAGAGCAACAAAGTCATTACGAGTTCTTGGTAGAGCAACTGTTCTCCCCAGCCTATGACCACTCTGAATCCCATGTCGTCTATGCCTTAACTGGTTCGGATTCTCCTTTATATGGACAGATATATGGTTATCTAAAGAACAATATCTTACCCATTGACCTATCCCATAACCAAAAACGTAATTTTATCCGACAAGCTACCCGGTATACCCTTACTGCTGATACTTTGTACCGTCGAGGTCTAGATGGTACTCTTCTTCGTTGCCTTGATCGTAATGATTCTAATTTCACTTTACATGAGCTTCACGAAGGTATTTGTGGGACACATTCAAGTGGGACTATTCTTGCTAAAAAGCTTCTAAGGATGGGATACTACTGGCCTACAATGGAGAAATATTCTTACCACTTCGCCAAGAAGTGTCCTAAATACTAGATCCATGGCAATCTGATACATGCACCAGCACAGGAACTGCAGCCATTTACAACATCCTAGCCCTTCTGTCAATGGGGGTTAGACTTGGTTGGCAAAATTCATCCTTCATCTTCAAATGGACACAAGTTCATTATAACTACAACAGAATACTTTACCAAGTGGATAGAAGCAATCCCAGTGACCACAGTAACTGGAAAGCAAATTGCGTCTTTTATCCTAAACCATCTAATCTGTAGATATGGTATTCCAAGTTCCATCATCACCGATAATGGACGCCCATTCAAAAACCAAGATGTCTAAGAACTATGTGAACAATTCAAAATACAACATCGGTTCTCTACACCATACTACCCATAGGGGAATGGTCAAGCAGAAGCATCCAACAAAACCATACTGAAGATTCTCAAGAAAATAGTAAATGATGCAGGCAAATATTGGCATATCCAACTCAACCCAACGCTTTGGGCATACAGAACCAACATCCGTACACCTATAGGAGCAACACCTTTCTCATTGGTCTATGGATCCGAAGCTATTTTACCACTGGAGGTAGAAATTTCATCTCTTAGAGTCTCTCTAAAAGGCTTAATCCCAGATGAAGAGTATCGGGTCAACCGACTGCAAGAACTGGAACTATTAGATGAAAGACGTCAGCATGCTTACACTCATCTCAAAGCATATCAGCAATGCATGTGCAGGAGCTACAATCACAAGGTCATCCCTCGCAACTTCAAAGTTGGTGATCTAGTCCTCAAAGAAAATCCAAGAAATCAGCAAGATCGAGAAAAGAAAGGGAAGTTTGAACCTAACTGGTTGGGTCCCTATGTCATCATTTCAGTCTATGGATCAGGTGCCTATCAGCTCACAACCTCAGAAGGAGATGTGATCGAAGAACCAACTAACAACATTCATCTGAAGAAATACTACACTTGAGTAGTCCAAATGCACGGAAAAAGCAAAAAAAAAAGAAAAAAAGGGGGAGTACAATAAAAGCAACTAGTGAAAACCTGGTAACAGGCGCTATTGTGAAAGGACAGCTCCTCTATCTATATTCACATCCTTATCTTCACAGTAAAGCACTATCGGCCATCGCCCAACACTTAGCAAATATCTATTCAGGACATACTTAGTGTAGTCACTATCCTGGTCTATCCATATATATCCTCTTACCACATTCCACCATGGCTTGGTAATCACTGAACATATCCACATCAAGAGGCACACTCAGCTAGGGGCAATAAATCGTCAACACTTGCGACATGTTCAAGACATCAAAACTATTTGCAAAACTCAGAAACATCACATCCAGCGACCAAAAACTTCACTCCATCGCAAAGCAAAACATTGGATCACTAAAACAAGAATCACAAACATGCTAAGATGGATGATTTTTTGAAGTACTAAATGTTGCATTATCGCATAAAGTCTTGACTATTTTTGCATTTGAACTTTTTCAATTATTAGATTCTCTGCATTTTCTCACTAAATGCTTCAAAGCTAGAGATCAGGTTGAAACTCCAATATTTCTCTTAGTCTTCTGTCTGGGAGGCGATCATTTGTACTGTGTAAGTACTTGTCTCGAGACGTGATACATTGAATATCACTAAAGACATGATTCTACTTTACGCATACAAATGGTTTAATCTTGTCTGTTTATACGCAATCCGCACTCTGGTCGTCCTAGTTCAATTATACCTTGACGCTTGTGCTATCTTGCAAAATCAAAAATCATGTAAAGTTTTCTCAGGTCATTATGGTTCAATTATACCATTATGCTTGTATAAATTTTCAACATATCCCAAACAAATCAATGCTCAATGATGATACTTATCTCGAAAGCAAGTAACATATGGTTATATTAGGATGACAAATGCAGAATGAGGATGCTCCAAAAACATAGTTGCATATCATTTTACACATAGTTGCATATCATTTTACAAATAGTTGCATATCATTTTACAATTAGTTGCCCATCATTATAATACATCTCATTTTCAAGATACATCTCATAAATCAAGCATCATAGCACATATTCATCATACATTTACATCTATCATAGCATTACATCATCATAGAATAAACAAACAACATATATAAAGCATGAATCCATAACACATCACATGAAGATCAAGGAAAATGGTGTCGTCTATATATATATATATATCTCCAAAAATGATCACAATACAACATATGTCATGTCTCTGTCAAATACAAATACAATGGAGACAACATCTCTCAAGTATGACTATCTCCTAACGGAGACGGGGTCTCGCTACAAAAGTCCCCACCCCTAGATCTCTAGGAGGATCATGTCTCGATGGTCCTGTCACACCTCGGCTCTTTGACCGCGACCCGATCTCTCGAGATCGAGTAGATATCGACTGTGTAAAGCTCTGTACTCAGCGATCCCTAGGTACCGCAGCCTCATAATGATGACGGTAGTACTCCACCTCCTGAGCTCTCAAAGAAATCTCTCTCAGGGTGTCTCTCATCGGACCACCTACTGCTACTCTCTGCACACTCGCTGCAAGCTCCTCCACTCAACCCCGCCGCTCTATCTTTGTGTCTCGCTCAGTGGTCAGTTGAGTAATCTGCCACTGATGCATCAGTAGCTGTGCCTGCAGCTGTTGTACCATCATCTGTAGAGTCCTAATCTATGCATCCTCCACATGAGTAGAGATCCGGACCCATAGGGGTACCTGTGAAGAGGTATCCCCTCTCCCTCTGCCTATCCTCGATGCTGGAGGTGGTAGCACATCAGTCCTCCTCCTCTGAACTAGTCGTGTCACCTCGTCAGTCCCTCCCACTGTAGCTATCACCTCCCCCACCATCCCCTCACCACCTGCTCCGATGGTCAACCCTCCTATCCCTCTATCCATCACAGCTCATCGAACTGCTCTCTCCAACCCTCTATCACCACCATCCCTCCCTCTATCTCCTCTCCTCCCCCAATCTCCTCTCCCTCATCGTCCTCCTCCACCATCTCCATCATCCTCATCATCTCCACCTCCCTTGTCCTCATCATCATCGAACGCAGGCCGCATCTCCTTCGGATATGATATCCTCGCCATCGCCTGTGCTGCGAACAATCTGGCGAACTCATCTGTCATCCTAGCATCCAAAATCTCTGGGGCATAATCCCATATCTGGCCTACTGAGCTAACAAACTCCTCTACAGCCGCCATACTATCAATAGTCGGACCCCAATCTAGTATGTCCTACCTTCGGCGCTCATACAAGAAGGTCCCCTTTGGTATACCCTACTACCGACCACACTGCCGCAAAACTCTAGTGACCATGAATCTCTCAATCACAAACGGGGTCCTCCCTATTAGGTATTGAGTCATAAAAACATAGGGCATCTCCAGCCCATCCTCCACCCATACCTCGCAACCTGTATACGGTCGCCAAATGACCATATCAATGTTGTCCAAAACTCTCATCCAATGCTCCAGTTTGCCCAGCTTCTGCTGGACAACTAGACCCCTATAACCATATGCATAAGGACATCCAATGGGCCTATCTCTATCTGCTAATGGCCTAGCTGCGGGAATGTACTCCCAGCACCATACCTGTAGGAGTGTCACGCCAGCTGACAAACTGTCGTAACCTAGGTATACCACCTCATGCAAATCCCTGTACAGATGGGATAGTATAGCCGATCCCCACGCGAACTTGTGGCCCTGTGTCACCATATCCTCTAGTACCAACCCCCATCCCACAGATAGTCCCTTCGACCTGCGGTCGGGACATAGAAAACCACCTATAAACCCTGCCAGTACTGATGGAAGAGATTCATAATCCAAGTCCAAGAACTCCTGCCAAGGGATCTCATATCCACAAACTGTCTCATCCTAGAATATACAGCAAAGTGCCTCTGTCCCGCCCTCCTTCGACTACTCGTAGAGTAGTAGTGAACCTACTACTGGTATGCGCAGGATCCTGTAATAGTCCTTTGGAGTAACTGTCATCTGCCCGGTGGCAAAGTGAAAGGTGTTCGTATCGCTGTGCCACCTCTCTGCGAGCGCTGTAAGTAATCCCCGGTTCATAGTGAGCCAGGGCATATCCAATAGGGAAGTCAGGCCGCATCTCTCAATAATGTCAAGATCAGCCTATGCCAACCGTGGTATCAATGTCCAAGGTCTAGGAAACCGCTCACGTGACTGAACCACTCCCAATCGCTCCTATCAAATAGCAAAACAAGTCCAATATCAATTTCCTCATCAAAACACAGATATCAAAAATTGAAATCACAAAAACTTGAACACTTTGAAAATCTAATCAAGTTCTACATCATTTCCAATCCATATCAACTTGTAACACAACTCAAGTTTTCAAAAATCATATCAAACTTGTAACACAATTCAAGTTTCCACATCACATTAGCTTGTAAAACAACTCAAGTTTCCAATCCATAGCAGCTTGTAACACAACTCAAGCTCCACAAATTCATATCAATTTCACATTAATATCTATGCATAACTTGAAATATCGCAAATCAAAACAAGTTATATCAACACTCATATTGGACAAACTAACAAACACCATGACAGTAGACACATCAACGAACAAATTACACCTATCCTGACAAAACTGGCCTTATCCTATCAATTTTCTCATTCAAAAAATCACCCTAGCTCACAAATTTTTTTCCCAATGTGCTAAAACAGATTGTCTATGCACTAAAACCCATCTATGCGCTAAACTATTTTCTTCACGCGCTATCCTAACTCTGTGCGCTACCTCTTTTTCTCCATGCGCCATCTAACCTATCCTATGCGCTAGACTAACTATATGCGCTAACCTATCCTGCGGCCACGCTACTTATTTAACCCTACGTGCTAGGTCTAACCTATGCGCTACTTCCCCCTACCCATGCGAGCCTTTGTGCAGCCTTTGTGCTAGGTTAGCCCGATGCACTAACCTTTTCACTTCCTGCGCTACCCTGTGTCCCTAATGCGCTAATCCAAGACCATGTGCTAACCTAGGAACCCAAGGCGCTAACCTAGAAAACAGATGCGCTACCCTAAAATTTCGGATGCACCCAAAATTTAAACCCCCATGTGCTACAACATTTTTCGTATGCGCTAACCTAAGACCCCTATGCGCTAAAACATTGAAACCGAATTTCCAAAATCAAAAACTGACCAAAAATGACAAAATAAAAAGCCAAGAAGGGGTCAAAAAGGTTGACTTACTGGTGGTCCATATGCAGTAGGCCTCCGATACCTCTGAACGCGCTCAAAATGATGCCTGGAATAAGGAATGGGCATTTTGACTTATCTCCAAAATCTCTTTCTCAAAAGTCAACAATGCACAAATGAATCAAATCAAAACACTTTCCCCTTTTATAGGAGAAAAATGAAATTAGGGTTAGTGAAATGGGCATGTAATTTTCTCGCAGTCTCCCTCATACCCTCAAGTGCGTCAATTATCGAGAGATGAATCAATTTACACATTCCACCTAGTCAAAATTTTACAATGTAAAACAATTATCAAATCTAAACAAATTTTCTAAAACAAATTTGATTCATCTCCTGAGGGGGCATTATCTACATCAATTACCAAAACTGGGGCATGCCATATCTAAAAAGGACATAAAATTTTTATTTGATCATAAATCACAATGACACATCAATTTCTTTGAATTAACATGTGCACACACGTCACTTCAAAGAGGGGCAAAATGTAGACGTATAAAAATGACCATATTCCTAAATGAATATTTTATGTTTATTTCTCTATTTAATTAAATCTAATTTAATTGAATCACCCACATTCTTCTATTTAAATTAAGTAAATTACTCAATTTATTTAAATTAAATTCACTAGACTTCTTTTTACCATTTAATGAATAAATCATTTTATTCAATTAAATCCCTTCTATCCACTTTGAATTAAATACAAATTTAATTAAATAGTTATCCTAAATTGAATAAATCAAATTTATTTAATTTCCCCAAATTGCAACCAAATTGAAGTAAATTCATTTTATTTCAATTAAATCCTATTATCCCTCCATCCACATGCAAAATCCTACATCTCCCACTTGCCTCCTAAATCCTATTCCTAACCCCCTTCTAGACTCTTCTAAACACTTCTAATTAGCCTAACCCATCTACTAAACTTTGTCACATCCCTAAGCAAGGGGAGGTCACTTCTCAAATCCTCAAAGTCTTTGAAAACCTTTAAAGGCTTCAACCACTTAATTTTCCAAGTCTCCCAAACCATTAATGGTTAACTCAACCCTCTAGCATGATTAAAGAATTTCTTCTAACTCAACCTCCATGTAACCCAAGGGTCTCATCAAGCATTCATTGCTTTGACCATGGTTATCCCTTAATCATTTGCACAAGAGTTTATCCTTTGATTAAAACTTAATCCAATGGGTAACCCTAACTTAAACTTTAACCCTTACCCCTAGGATAACCATGAGGTCTTCTCAGGCATTTAATGCCTCCAACCCCTTTTCTCAACCCACCCTATGTTGACATTTGTCACCATTTCATTGGTGCCAATTACAAACATGGATCCCCAACTTTCAAACTTATCCCTTGATTAACTCTTTCAATCCTAACCATCCATTGCCCTGTTTTTGCTATAAATAGAGCTCTCATTCCTCCATTTTAAGGACCAAGTCTTTAGCATCATACTTATGCTCAAATACATTCAAGCTTTCATACCATTTTATGCTCATCATTTTAGCCTCTCTTTTAGATAGAAATTAATCTAAATATGCATGTTTAGAGTACTTTCTTTATCATTTAGCTTAAATTAGGGACTAATATAGTATGCTAGGATAGTCTTGTTTGCTAACCTTGTCATCTTATAACTAGTTTATTGAATTTATAGGATCATGCATAGCTTAGGATGCATCTCATCTTAAAATCAACAAAATCATCCCTCGTTCTTGCATTTGTCATCCCTAAATCATTTTGCTCAGTGATCTGAGAGCAAAAACATTGGTTTGAGGGACCTTGTGAGATAGAGAACCATGGAACCAACCTTGGGAAGTTGAGTCATCTTTCATGACTCCATAGCTTGCACCAAGAAGTCTTGTGGGTGTGTGAGCAAGGCTCCCTAGAACTCCATTTTCCACATTTTAGTTCTATCGACCCGCTTTTCCCGCATACAGTGTCTACATGTTGGAGATTTAATACTTGCTGAACCAGAGTGAGGAATCTACAGAGTATGATTGTAGAAGAGAGGAACTGAAAAGGATCTTCCTTAGCAAGAGGTGTTGTTATCAGATCGGTGTTTTGCCTGTTTTCTTCTAACCATTTCAACATAAGGTAAATCTCATGATAGGGTAGCTTTAGCAGGATTTGTTTCAAATCCTCTAACCAGGTGGCTCAAGGTTATTGAGTTATTTAAATCCTCTAGTGAGGTAACTCCTAACAGGGTTTCAACCTTTAATAGGGTATATAGCCATCCCTTAACTGTGTGATTCCTAATAGGATCGGTTCCTAACAAGACCTTTATTCTAAAGTCTTTAACCAGACTAGGCTCCTAACAGAGCGAACTTCAAAAGAGTTCACAAACAACTTGTGGGTATTTATTCCCACCATGGTTTTTCCCATTTGGGTTTCCACATAAAAAATCTATGTTATGGGTTGTAAGATTTTCATGTGATGATTGTGTGGTTTTGATTAAGTTAGATATTAAGTCCAGACAACATTCAATAGATCTCAAACCTTGATAACTACTTCATTGATATAATCATGCATGAGTTGTACCAATAATACCACAACCATTTAACAATGCATGAGTGGTTGTGATGATTGTCTTGTTGCAGTGGATGGAGGTGTTACCGATGAGGAATCTAAGGATGAAGAGAATGAGGACATAGTGTTTGTGGCTGTCAAGGAAGAGTTGTCTGACCAGAAATCCGTTGCCTCACATATTGACAACTTTAACGAGTGGATCATTGATAGCGGGTGTTCTCACCACATGATCGATGACTGGAGAAAGTTTATGTCTCTTGAAGAATATGATGGTAGTGTTGTCCGGTTTGGAAACAATGCACCTTGCATGGTGAAAGGAAGAGGATCCATCTCACTAAATGGTAAGAGCAGTGTGGATGATATCTACTGGGTGGAAGGCCTTAAGTATAATATTTTGAGTGTTGCTCAACTGAACGATAAAGGACTCATACTAGAATTCAAAGGTCGAGTCTGTAGAATAATTGGAAAAAGTGGTGAACGTATTGCCACTGGCACCGGTAAGCAGACCAGAGGAAACCTATTTCAACTGAATGCCAAGATTAGTCAGTGCCTGATGGTGAAATTTGATGATAGTTAGATATGGCATAAGAGACTTTGTCATATAAATTTTGACAATATTGTAAAGTCTAGTAAGATCAAGGCAGTAAGAAGATTGCCTTTGCTAAACAAACCGAAGAATTCCTTGTGCAGGGAATGCCAACTTGGGAAGATGTCTTCCTCAACATTCAAAGGAAGCCATTTTCCATGGAGAACTTACTTGATCTAGTGCACACCGATCTGTGTGGTCCAATGAAAACTAGAAGCATTCAGGGAGATTGGTACTTCATGACTCTTACCAATGATTGCTAAAGAATGATGTCGGTCACATTCTTGAAAGACAAATCTATAGCATTTGGAAAGTTCAAAGCCTTTAGGGAATTGGTGGAGAAGGAAAGTGGTAGAAGGATAAAATGCCTAAGGACTGATCAGGGAGGTGAATTCACTTTTGATGAATTCAATAAGTACTATGAGGAGAATGAGATTAAGAGGCAATTGTCTATCCCAAGGACACCATAGCAAAACAACATAGTAGAAAGAAGCAACAGGACTATGGTTGAAGTGGCCAAAACTATGTTGATGCAAGGAAATGTCACTCACACATTTTGGAGAGAAGTGGTGAGCACTACAGTCTATACCATGCACCAGATACTCATTAAGAAAGGTAAAAACAAAACCCCCTATGAGTACTGGAACTAGAGAACTCCCAATGTGAGTTATTTCAAAGAGTTTGGGAGTAAATACTATATTAGGAGAGGTGAGCACTTAAGTAAGTTTGATGCTAAATGTGATGAAGGAATATTCCTGAGATATTCCACTAAAAGCAAAGCTCTCAAGTTCTACAACAATAGGACTCAGAAGATTGTTGAGAGTATCAATGTCAGGGTTGATGAACCCCCTATGAAACCTGAGGAAACCGACAGCAAGCAAATGGAAGATGAACCGGGTTCAACCTTCTGGGAACCGGTTAAGAAAGAAACAAGTGACAAACACTGCAAAGACCTCAGTGTTTCTGTAATGGTAGAAGCTTCAGTGGATGATGAAGAAGATGAAGCAGAAAAAGAAAAAGGAAAAGAAAGCGGAACCTGCTACGGTCATTCGTAGGTATGTAAGACTAACTCATGATCAAAAGTAGATCATAGGGGACAAAGATGCAGGAATACTTACAAGGAGAAAGGTGAAAGAAAATTCTTGCATGATTTCATAATTTGAGCCTAAGACCACTAGAGAGGCACTTATTGATGAATACTAAGAGGGGGGGGTGAATTAGTATGCCAAAAATCTTTGCACTAAAACACTTACACAGTCGAGATAAACTGGTAAAGCAGTCTAACAATCAAACTGGTTATCACACATACAAACCAAAATGCGAATAAACCATTCACCCACAAAAGCAATGCAACCATAACACAAGATATTTGACGTGGAAACCCAACTAGAAAAAACCACAGTGAGATGGAACTCACAAGTCACTATCTGCAGAATAGAAACCAGACCAGTTAAGGTCTTACAATGTTCTTCACCAGAATAGATCCTATTAAGAATCTCAATCTCTGTTAGGAGATAAGTCCGATTAAAGACTACCTTGTTAGAGGATTTTAGATTCACATGTGTGAACCACCTTGTTAGAGGATTTTACAAAGGCTTTGAGGCCTACCCGCTAAAGGGCTACAAACTTGTCAAAGATGTGAGTAATCAACAAGTGTTTGATCTATCTACTAGCACAAACTGCTTGGTTAGATCCAGTATTGCTCACAGCTAATGCATTCCAGCATTACTTCAGTCTTCTCTATCTCTCTCAGTTACAACTCAATCTTGTCAGATAAGATCACTCTTCACTTCTACCTTATACCCTAGCTCAACATAAACCCTATTCGCAACTTCTTCAACAACACAAAAACCCTAGACATGATGTCCTTTTAAAGGAATCTAATTTCATGTCGGTCCAATAGGATTACATTACATTTTCCTAGGTTCAGTGAATCTAGACATACTCAGTAGCATGACACAAGAATCACCGTCAATGTGTCGACACCGTCAAACAATCGGTGGATTGGTAACTCATCACAGAGTGTTACCGGTTCATACAAAATGTTGGTTGCCAGTTTGACAAAAATGAAGACTGGTAAGAATGTGTTGTGCTGCTTTACTTCCTCGTACCGCTTGTGATCTGCGAACCGCTTGGGGTCGACATGCCGCTTCAGACCGGGAAAAACACATTCTGCAGAATCACTACTAGTCTAAAGACTAGAGTACAACATACCGATTGGAACAAATACCGGTTGAGCATGAGCTCATACATATAAAGGGGATCAATACAAGTGTGTGTCCATCAATGACAATCACAGCATAAACATCAAAAATGCCAACACTTATCGATGAAGACTGGATAAAGGCAATGGAAGAGGAGTTGGACCAGATAGAGAAGAATACAACATGGTCCTTGGTACCCAAATTGGAACACAAGAATGTCATAGGTACAAAATGGGTCTTCAGGAATAAGCTGAATGAAGAAGGCACAGTGGTAAGAAACAAGGCAAGACTTGTATGCAAGGGATATGCTCAAGAAGAAGGAGAAGACTATGGAGAAACCTTTGCCTAGTGGCTAGATTGGAAGGTGTCTAAATGCTACTAGCATTTTTAGCATTTAAGGGATTTAAGGTATACCAGATGGATGTGAAGTCTGGCTTCTTGAATGGAATCCTCGAGGAAGAAGTGTATATTGAGAAACCAGATGGGTTTGCTTTTTTAGAAGATAGTGACATGGTGTATAGATTACACAAGGCCCTCTATGGATTGAAACAGGAACCAAGGGCATGGTACGAATGGTTACACTTTCATCTTGTGAATATAGGATTTCAAAGAACAAGTGAGGACAACAACATCTACCTGAAATCAGAAGGTGGTTAGATTCTGATATGTGAAGTATTTGTAGATGATGATATGAGTCATGCATTTGTAGATGTGATGAAAAAGGAGTTTGAGATGTCTTTAACTGGAGAGACAAAAAAATTCATTGGTCTACAGATTCAGCAGATAAAAGAGGGTATCTTCATTACCTAGTCCAAGTATATCAAATAGGTATTGAATACCTTTGGCATGGAGGAGAGAAAACCGATTGGAACATCGATAGTGACTAGCTGCAAACTAACAAAGGAGGATGATATAGCATTGGTGGATGAGGAGGAGTACTAGTCAATGATCGGTAAGTTGCACTATGTGGTGCACAACAGACTGGATATTGCTCATGCAATGGGCATAGTGGCCTATTTTTAGAAGAGTCCAAGAGAATACCACTTGGTAGTGGTAAAGAGGATTTTTAGATACTTGAAAGGGACAGTTGATTATGGATTGTGGTATCCATACAATGGCGACTTTGATCTCAAAGTGTTTACCGATGTAGATTGGGTAGGTAATATGGACGACCAAAAGAGCACAACTGGTGGAGCGTTCTTCCTTGGTGGAAGACTAGTCTCATGGACGAGCAAGAAGCAGAGCCGTATTTCCTAGTCTACAGCTGAAGCAGAGTATGTGGCAGCATTTATGAACTACACTTAGGCAATCTGGATGAAGCATGTACTGAATGGCTTCAAAATGATTATATCTGAACCGGTTAGTATATTTTGTGATAATACCAGTGCAATAAATATTTCTAAAAATCCAGTATTGCATCCTAGGACCAAGCATATTGAGCTTAAGTATCATTTCTTGAGAGAAAAGGTTCAGAACAAAGAGGTTGTGTTAGAACGTGATTCCACTAAGGAGAAGCTAGGAGACATATTCACTAAGCCCTTACTGAAGACTACATTTACCTATTTGAGAGGTGAATTAGTGGTTATGCTCCATGAAGTAAATTAAATATGTGTGCTCCACATCAATCAGGTACTACCATGTCAAATCTTACAGGATTGATGTGTTGAAGGATGCTACTCCATAGGGGGAGCAGCATAGTGGATCCCGGAAGCTTGTGCCTCCACTTTGGCATTGTTGTCAAAGGGGGATAAGATATATGTTTGAAGGTCAATATGCAAAGGGGAGATGAAATAAGTGGTGTGAGAAGTGATTGAGAAAAGTGCACACTGACCAGTCCAGGTGGTGGTGGTGATATTTTAAGTTGAACCGATATATGTTATTGAATGGTGCAGATACTAAGCAATGATATACTAAGTATTGCCATCAATGCCAAAGGGGGAGATTGTTGGCATATGATGAAGCGATGATAATGCATGTTTTCATTGATGTTAATAAGTGCTCAAGCAGGTGAACTGGTATGAACCGGTTGATGAATAATGATGGACAATAGATTCCCTAACTGGTACTGAGAGGGAGGGGCAAATCAGTACATACAAAAACTTCTCCACAACTTATCAAGTTAAAACAATGTTAACCGGTTGGCTTCAGTACTGAACTTAACCATGGCAATATCGGTTAAACACAGTAAGACTTCAGACAATCAAAACTAGTAAAGTTGAATACTTCAAATACATTAAATATGTGATAACTACTTCACCCTTAAACATATGCATGTGGTATATCAACAATATCATAACCATTAGCTCTACATGCATAACCACTTAAACAAAGAATACTTAATCATCATATGAAAAAAAAATGCAAAACTCATGACACACAAATTTTTCACGTAGAAACCCAAATGGGAAAAACCACGATGGGGATGAATACCCACAAGCTTGTTTTTGAACTCTTTTAAAGCTCACTCTATTAGGAGCCTAGTCCGGTTAAAGACTTTACAATAAGGTTCTGCTAGGAACCGATCCTGTTAAAGATCACCCGGTTAAAGGATGACTATATACCCTATTAAAGGTTACCTTGCTAGAGGATTTAAGAACTCAATGAACTTGAGTCACCTGGTTAGAGGATTTACAATAAGCCTGTTAAAGCTACTCGGCATCGGGATTTTCCTTCTATTGAAATGGTTAGAAGACAACAGGTAAAACTCTGATCTTATAACAACATTACATGCCAAGGCAAATCCTTTTCAGTTCCTCTACTCTAAAATCACACTCTGCAGTTTTCCACTCACTGGTCTAGCAAGTATCTCATCACTCGGATACACACACAACATTTGCCAACAACTTACAATAACAAAGATCATTGACCTTATAGACAATAGTTAGGTAGGTAGCATAAATCCTAAACCCTAAGCATTTGGGTTTACAATTACAGGTGGTCCAATCCTGACCATCCAAACACTTTTCATAGAATGAAACAATCTCGAATAGATCACAAATCATTCTGCATCATCCATTCTTCACCGCACATAGGAATCACTAACCCATCACATTTTCTTCTCATGCCGCTAAGAAGAATGTTCATTCCCGAGGTAGACATTTAATGCAGTTGACCTTCACATGCAAGATCCTCAAGGAAATCCTTCACACGTGCGAAACTGATGTGCCATCTCGATCTCATCCTTATCTCTTAGCTAACTCATCACAGAATGTCACCGGTTGCATTGCACAAGCTAGATTGCCAAACCGGAAACCCTAGAGCTAAGACTACCAACCGGTAATCACACTTAGTGAAACCCTAACACCGGTTTACTACATCTGTTCATACCGGTTCACTTGTACTTATTGACATCAATGACAATATACATTATCATCATGTCAATTCATCATATTCCAACACCGGTATGAAGATCGGAAGTGGTTATGGTCAACCGGGATGGAGTGGATCAGTGGCAGGGTTCACTAAGTGTCACTACCAGTCGGTAGTCTCAGTTTAGCTCTAGGGTTACCGGTGTAGCTTGTATAGTGCAACCGATGATGTTTTGTGACAAGTTAGTTAAGGAATAAGGATAAGGATTGAGATACCACATCAGCTATGTGCAAGTGAAGGATTTATTTGTGGTTCTTGCGCATGAAAATTGAATGCATTAAATGCCTACCTCGGGAATGAGCATTTTTCTTAGCGGTGTGTGAAGAGCACGTGATGGGTTATTGATTTTCAGATGCAGTGAAGATTGGACGATGCAGAATGTGTTGAGATCTGTTTTAGATCGTTTCATTCTATGTAATGTGTTTGGCTAGTTAGGATTGGACCACTTGTAAGTGTAAAATTGAAATATTTAGGGTTTAGGGTTTACGCTTCTGAACTAGTTGTTGTCTATAAGGTTGATGAGTTTTGTTATTGTAGTGGTTGGAAAAAGTTGTTTTTGTGTCTGTGTGTTGGAAATTTGATACTTGTCGAACCAGAGTGAGGAATTTGCAGAGTGTAATTGTAGAAGAGAGGAATTGAAAAGGATCTGCCTTAGCAAGAAGTGATGTTATTATTTCAGTGTTTTACCTGTTGTCTTCTAACCATTTCAACAAAAGGTAAATCCCTTGACCGAGTAGCTTTAAGAGGATTTTTTGTAAATTCTCTAACTAGGTGGCTCAAGGTTATTGAGTTATTTAAATCCTTTAGCGAGGTAACTCCTAACAGGGTTTCAACCTTTAATAGGGTATATAGCCATCCCTTAACCGGGTGATCCCTAAAAGGATCGGTTCCTAATAAGACCTTTATTGTAAAGTCTTTAACTGGACTAGGCTCCTAACAAAGCAGACTCCAAAAGAGTTCACAAACAGCTTGTGGGTATTCATTCCCACCGTGGTTTTTCCAATTTGGGTTTCCACGTGAAAAATCTGTTTGTTATGGGTTGTGAGATTTTCATGTGATGATTGTGTGGTTTTGATTAAGTTAGATATGCATGCATTGTTAAATGGTTGTGGTATTATTGGTACAACTCATGCATGATTATATAAGTGAAGTAGCTATCAAGGTTTGAGATCTATTGAATGTTGTCTGAAGTATTTTTGTTTAACCGGTAGAGCTATGGTTAAGTTCAGTGGTGAAGATAATCGGTCAGTTGTGTTTTGATATGACAAAGTGTTGAAGCAGTTGTTTTTTTTTTTTTTTTTTGTACTGATTCACCCCCCCCCCCCTCTCAGTACCAGTTAGGACCTTAGCAGTTCATCATTATTCATCACAAATTTTCTTATGACTTCTAATAAAGATTAGTTTTCTCAATATGAAAATTTTAATGGAGGTAAGGTGTAATTGAGTGACGATTCTAATTTAGATATTGTTGGTCATGGTAAAGTTAGAATCAGGTTTCCCTATGGTATAGTAAAAACATAGTAAAAAGGATTGGTTGTGTGTTGCACATCCTTAGACTAAAATAATAAAAAAAATTATCTATGAACAAATTGATAGATGTAGGTGTGGATGTAGTCTTTTCAGATGAAGGATGTGAAATTATTAGAGGTGTTATGGTGATTGCTAGAGGTATCAAATTTGGCACATTGTATAAGCTATAAGCATACATTGTTGAGTGTAATACAACTTCTATGAAAATAAAATATGTGGATGCTTCATTGGAAAATATGAGGGTTTCACCTTCAACAGATGGACATGGATTTTGGGTACCTAAGGAAGCTCTTTATTCTAAAGATTTTTTTCTTATAGAGAAGACTATGTTATGGCACCAGAGGCTTGGCCACATTGGAGAAAAGGGTCTAAGGACTTTAAAAAATAAAAACCTTGTTGAAGGTTTGAATGTTTTAATCTTGATTTTGATTTCTATGAGCATTACATTTACGGAAAACAATTCAAAATTCAATTTTACTTGAGTTCTCATAAATCTTGTGGTGTGTTGGATTTTATTCATTCTGACGTGTTTGGTCCTATAGATGTTTCTTCCATTGAAAAATTCACATATTTTATTTTATTATTGATGATTTTAGTAGAAGGTCATGGGTAAACTTTCTAAAGAGTAAATTTGAAGTTTTTCAGTCAATTTAAAGAATTTAAAGTAATGGTTGTGTTGTAGACTAGAAAGAAAATAAAATGTTTGAGGATTGATAATGGCAACTTTTTATCTAATGATTTTGATATATTCTATAAAGATTGTTGCATTAATAGGCATAAGACAAATTTGTATTCTCTACAATACAATGGGGTTCTAGAAATAACGAACAACACATTGATAGAGAAGGCTAGGAGTATGTTGAGTGGTGATAGTCTAGAACAAAAATTTTGGGCTGAAGTTGTTGTTACTGCTTGCTACCTAATTAATGGGTCTCCTACATCAACTCTTGTTGATAAAATTCCTATGGAGGCATGGTAAGGTCATAAGCCTTATTTGAGACATCTTAGAGTTTTTGGCAATGAGACATATGCACATGTTCCAAAGGAGAAGTGAACAAAGTTTGAGAACAAGGTTGTAAAATGTATCTTCATCGGATATAGTTATGGTGTGAAAGGATACAAGCTTTGGGACCCATTTGCATAGAAGGTAATACATAGTAGAAGTGTTATTTTTAGAGAAAGTAAGCTTCCTTCTATTGCATTACAACTAGAACATAATAAACAAGAAGATGTGATTCAACTTCCTCCTACGCTTGAAAGAGTTGAATACAGGCCCCTAGATAGGTAAGAAGTTGAGAAGAGATCATTTATCTCTGAATCTTCAAAATAGGACAAAGAACCTCCAACATAACTTGCTTGAAGGTATACAAGAAATAGACAACCACCTGATGATTGGAATTTTTTTCTTTTTCTTTGAATACTAATGTAGATGAACCTAGGTCTATAGAAGAGGCATTAGGTATGAATGATACATAATGCTAGAGAATTGCTATGAATGAAGATATGATAGGTTTAAGAAGAATGATAAATGGGATCTTGTACCTTTTATTGAAGGATGAAAACTTTTTGGTTGCAAATGGGTATTCAAGAAAAAGATTGGTTCAGATGGGGGGATTTGGAAGTATAAAGAAAGGTTGGTTACGAAAGGCTAGTCTTAGGTTGAGGGTGTTGATTATGGTGATTTATTTTATCCTATTGCAAAAATGACATCCATTCTAGATTTTTTCTCTCTATTGTTTCTACTTATGATTTAGAGGAAATGAGAAAATGGATGTGAAACTATTTTTCTTCATGGTGATTTGGAGGAGGATATTTATATGACACAACCAGAGCACTGTGTGGTAAAAGGTAAAAGTAATTTGGTTTATAATTTGAAAAAATCTTTGTATGGCTTCAAATAGAGTCCTCAAATATGGTACCAAAAATTTGAAACATATGTGTTGTATTTGGGATTTGAGCATTCTAAATCAAATCATCATGTTTATTATAAATCTTATGGCGATCATTTCTTGTGCATTGCATTATATGTTGATGATATGTTATTCATTGGTAAAGGGAAAGGTGCAATTTCAAAACTAAAGTCTCAATTTTCTATTAAATTTGAAGTAAAAGATCTTGGTGTAGCAAAGAACATTCTTGGGATGGAAATTAGAAGAGATAATATGAACAAAAAGCTATGGCTAGCCATAGTAAATATTTGAATTTAGTTACAGAGGTTCAACATGTAGGATTGTAGACCATTATGTATTCCTTTTTTAGTTGAAACAAAGTTATCTATTTTAGATTTTCCTACATCCCCATCAAAGATGGAAGACATGAGTAAAGTGCCTTACCAGAGTGCATTTAGAAGCTTGATGTATGCTATGGTATGTACTAGATCAGACATTTCACAATCAGTGGGAGTTATTTCCAGATATATGTTTACTCTTGGTAGAGTTCTTTGGGATGCAGTTAAAAGAGTCTTAAGATATTTGAAGGGTACCTTAGAGTATTCTTTGTGAAATCTTGGTATTTTTAATAGGAGATAAAATTTCCTTTGATATTCATGGTTATGTGGATTTAGACTAGACAAGCAATGTTGTATAGAACACAAGATGCCATTGAGAGGGGAGGTGAATCAGTGGCTGCCAAACTTAACCCTTTTTAATCCTAAATGTGTGTACCAGTTAGCAGATCTAACAAAAGGTGGATATACTGGTGAGATAGGGAGAAGACTCAAATGCAAGCACACACAAGAGGGACATCACATAACATAGGATGTACAAGGAAAACCCAACATGGGAAAAACCTTGATGAGAAATGTTGTTGGAGTCTATTGCTCTAGTCCAGCCTCACAATAAACATTGTATTACAAGGAGCACCAATCCTTGCACTGAGATCCAACTCAGTGATTACAATAACTGTAAATAATACATTAGTAATAATACATTAGTAAAAACTCAATTACAAATGAGTTATGTAACCTCTGCAATCTCTCTTTCAGTTCTACTCTTCTCAACCGGTCTTCCTCTGCTCTATTCTTGGCCAATTCTTTGCTCACTCAAATCCATTATTGCTTGTCACCACCGGTACTCTTCACTCTACCGGTTCTCTTCACTCTGATCTCTACCAGTTCTCAACTTACCGGTTTGCCTTGTTGAATTTTCACTGACACTCCCACTGCACTACAACACCCTCTGTTGCATTCTCGTAGGTTCCAGCACCACCAATTCTCTTGACTACAACACACTTTGCAGCTTACTGGTTACTCTGACCTTACCGGTTAAACCTATGCTAAACCCTCTTACTGTTCACACCTTCCAATACTCTGTTGGCAAATGCACACTCCAATGAGACATTGTAGGTGATTGAAGGTTTTGTCATTGATGGCAACCTTACAATCCTATGACACCGACAAGGCAATCCACCAGCACTAGCGAGATCGGATTCTACACTGGCACACAGACCACCGACACTGACAGTGAAAGGAAGCATACCGACACAGAAGCCGATAGGAATTTTGTTGTTAATATATTTTGTTTATTATTGTAAAATCATTGTAAGATGACTTGGCAAGTTGTAAAATGACTCTTATATAAGAGAATTCATTGTAGAACATTGTGAGAAGAGATATGTAATGAATGGAGGAATGTAATCAAGAAAAATAAGGGTAGACCTATTATGTGAATTATAGGTTAAGGGTTTATGTAAGAAGCAGAGCTATAAACTGGTACTGGATCTAACATAGTAGATGCTATTTTGAAGAAGTACAAGACATTGGATTTATATAATCCATTTTGTAAGTCAGTGAGACTTCCCATTTTGTAATTGAGCAGTGAGCTCTAGGCACTTGGCCTTCCTGCATGTGTAGGCCCCTCTTATAGCAGTAATATTCTCTTATTGGCCAGTAAGTGAATATTGTGGGTCACAAATCCCACTGAGCTTTTTCCCACACCAAGTTTCCTTGTTAAACTACTGTGTTATGGTGCGTTTTTCATGTGGTTGTTGTTATCTTTGCTCATTGCATTATTTCTTGTTTACCTGTATACATTATTAATATGTTTTACATGTTTTAAGTCAAGAAAATCATAAAAACCGGTTACATACTGATTCACCCCCCCTCTCAGTATCTGTGGGAATCCTAACAATTGGTATTAGAGCTTGGTCCTCTATTTTCAGAAGCCTAACAGCTTGAGGAAGATCTTGACACCGGTAGAGATGGAAAACTTGATGAAGCAACTAGAAGGAGCTCTCTCAGACTATGATGCAGAAAAATTGAAAAATATCAAACTTGAAGATGATCTAAAGGCTGCTCAGGATATTATTCAAGCACTTCAAGAAAATCTTACTATTTCAAGAAACAAGAGAAGAGAACTTTGTGAAAATATGCAAAATGAGAATGATGAAAAAGAAACTCTTAGTGATCTGATGAATAAGCTGAAACAAGAAAATATGACAACAAAGAATGAGATGCAGGATATGACTATGAGATTTTGTAAAGAAATTGAAGATAGAAAGAAGAATGAAGAAGACTTGACTAGAAGACTGAATGATGCTGCAAATGATATGTTGAAGACAGATCTAATGCATGCACAAAATGACTCAAATGAACTCATGAGACAAAAAGGTATCTTGGAAGGTGAACTGGCTGCTGCGAATCAACATAAAGAAAAATTCAAGAAAAGCTCAAAAGAACTTGGTGACTTGTTGAAGAATCAGAAACCTAATGGTGACACTAATGGTCTTGGCTTTGAAACTAGTGAAAGCTCCAGTACTGCAAACACACAGGATCATGGCAAACCAGTAAGACAACCTATTGCTTATAAATTTAATGGAAAATGCTTTAACTGTAACAAGTATGGTCATAGAGAAAATCAATGTAGACCTAGAAATTATCAGAATACCAGTACACCCACCGGTCAATGTTCAAAATGCAACAAAGTTGGTCATAATTCTAAAAATTGCAGAATGAATGTGAGATGTTATATTTGTGGAAGATTTGGACATTTATCTAATCAATGCAGAACACAAACTGACATAGGTTATGGGAAAGCTATTCAGAAAAATAATGTGACTTGTTATGCCTGTAACAAGATTGGACATATTGCAAAATTTTGTAGAAGTAAGTCCTCACCAGTAAACAACAATGGTGCTAGTTTGAAAGGTAAAGAAAAGGTTGAAGAAGTAAAGCAGGAATTCTCAAAACAATGGATCAGGAAATCAGAACTAAATGTTGATAGGAATAGTCCTCCATTGGTAGAACAGAGTAGCACTCCACTGGCAGGAGACTCTTCATCAAATTGAAGAAAATTCCCTTGAGGGTTTGGCATTCAAATGAGAAATATGCTATTATTCCCTTGGTTGATGGTAAGAAGTTGAAATTACTTCTATATCGGTAGATATGTTAAGCGAGTACTTAACCGACAAGCATTAAATGTGGTAGTTGGTAGATTGACATTATAAATTAGTGTTTTTGGCTCCATTTTACTTCACCGAGCATTCAAACATTCGAAGAGCATGAAAATTCTGAGCTAAGGCATTTCGAGCAAAGAAGTAAAGCAATTTAGCAATCAGTCTTTCCAGAGGCAGAAAAAGGTATTTATAGTCATGGCATCCTCTTCTGTACCTGAATTCATAGCAAACCCTACTGTAGTGGAAGTAATCAAGTGCCCTAGGCCTGTTTTTCAGTTAGTTCCCGAAATAGCAAAGAAGGATGATAATGTTGGTGCTTTTTCTCAAATCTCCAAAGGAGTAGTTTTTGCAGAAGACCCTAGGATGTATATTCATTGCCATATAGAAGAATTAGGAGATGAAGAAATTAAGAACATGTACAAGACTGTTATTTGTGATGATTCCGATAATGTGAAACCTGAACAAAAAATAATTGAAACCCTAGGATTCATAGAAATTCTCTGCATTCCAGATTTCCCGAAGGAAGTTATTAGGATAGTATTGAGTAGGGTACATGGTGCATTCTTTTGGCTAGATTTTGTTCACAAAATTACTAAGGAAGCTGTAAAAGTTGTAACAGGGTTACCCTCCACCAGTAACAGACCTGGCAAGACAAAGGTGGTCTCAAATGACCTAGTAATGAACCTAACAGGTACAACATCCGACAAAAGGTATTTAAGGGTGAATGATGTAACTGACATAAATGTGAGATTCATTAGCATGATTCTAGGCTACAAAACAACATATGGAAATAGACTAAATTCAGTTTCCAGCTTATGCATAAAGAGTGCTCATGACATGATTAAGGATAATGGGAAAATTGATTTGTGTGAATGGTTGAAGGATGAATTGATTGACAATATGGGAAATATCAAGAAGGATAAGAAAGGGACATTTAGATTTGGTAACTTACTTGTTTTCTTAATGCTACATATAACCAAACAGGTGCTCGGTATAGGTAATAAGAACCTTGGATTTGACATACCGGTATGCAAACAGTTATCTGACTTATTGAACAACATGGGTGAAAACAAAGAGAAGAATATTAATGAGTACTTTTCAGCATTAAAGGCCAGAATGAACACTAGAGTCAAACTATCAAAAGAAATTGTAAATAAATATAAGGATGACATATGTTTTGTGATTAAGAAGGATGAGATCTAGATGGAGGCAGTTATCCCAAGAACAATTTGGGTTATTGAAATGGGTTATGAGACAGATGATCGCATCATTGAAACATATGCAAAAGCCCTTCTGGAAGCACCCAAGGAACCTAAGGAAGAGGTATTTGGCAGTGCTGAAACCATTGAAAATCAAATTCAATCCAAGAAGAGAGTGAAGAAAGTAGAAGCAATAGTGAGGAGAGGTTCAAGACAGGCTAAGGCTATCAAAGAAGATGTACTTAAACAAATCGGTATCACTCAAGATGAGTTACAAGCACAACAACCAGTAACTCACCTTTCACCGGTAGCATCTTCTTCAAAGAGTGATATGCCAGTAGCATTTAAAAGAGTTGTAAGGAAAAGGGAACCCTCACCGGTATCCACACCTTTGCCTAGAAGAACAAGGCAAAAACAACAAGCAGTGAGGCCTTCGACCAAGAAGACAACTCCAAAGAAGAAAAAGTTAACACCAAAGAAAAGGACTCAACAAAATATTGCTCTGATTGACAGATTGTTGGATGAAATAATAGAGGAAGGAAAGCTTAAGAACATCAAAAAACTATATGATACATTATCAATTGATGACAAGGAGAAAGTTGAAAACAGTGTAATTCTACACTTGGATATCTATAAGAAATTTTTGATGCAAATTGTAGATGAAGTACTGGTAGAACTATTTAAGAGACTTGAAGCTAGAAGGCAAGTTGTTATAGAGCTTGACAAGAAAATAAAAATTGAGAAACTACTTGTTGTTTATCCTGTTAACTCACCAAAGGAGATAGATGATATGATCTCAAAGGCTAACCGGACAATATTCTCAACTACACACCGACATGTAGCACTTATGGTTAGTAGAGTAAATGAGGTTGCAGAGGAAATTGCTAACGCATGGGATATATTCCTTGTTGAGAAGGAAAAATAGGAAGAATATAGAAACCCCAAACCAATCAAGGTATATCAGAAAGACAAGGATAAGGGAAAAGGAAAGGTTGGTGGACCTCCAAGCATCAAAATAACAGATAATCTACCCCCACCATCTCAAGATACTCCACTGGTAACAACAACTGAAGATCAACTAGTTGATGAGAGTATGGATATATCATGAGAGGATACAAATCTTCATTCTGAGGTATTATATACAGTAGATGTTGATACTCAGAAGGTCAACATTGTGGTAGATAAGGACACAACCGGTAAGATAGATATGGCTAGTGAGCCACCGGTAACTGATAACACAGATAACAATGAAGGAAAACCGGCAGATAGTGCCATAGAACAACAAGCAGAACAACAAACAGAGCAACAAGCAGAGCAACAGGCTCCAACACAGAAACAGGTTAATACAGAATCAGTGCCACCGACAACTGCTAAGCAAAACAAACCATTGCTTAAGGAAAAGGAAACACGGACTGACCTACTAGAGGTCACTGGAAGCAAGGATATTGCTCCCACCGATGGAATTCAGAGTGTTGGCTCTTCAACTGTAGGATTCAAGACAATAAATGTAACTGAAGTTCTTTTAGACTCTATAAAGAAAATAACAGTTTATAGTTCACAGGCATATAAGGCTATAGATGACACAATTCCAATTTTGAAGATGATAGCTCCAAAATGTAATGTAGATAATATGGTTTCTTCAAGTCAACTTGACACTTTGTCCAAGTATATTACTAACAACACAGTGATAGTTGAACAAATAAAGGAGGATGCATTCAAAGAGAGGTTAGAAAAGGAAAAATAGAAATTCTTTGAGGAACAAATAAAGAAGTGTACAAGGCAGTTTGACACACTTCTACTGGAATTATGTAGCACATTAAAGGAATTCAAAAATTTGTATAGAGATACTTGTAAGACTAACTTTTTGAGAGTTGATATAGACAAGAAGATCATCAAGATATAGGAGGAAATAAATGAACTAGCTGACAATTTCATTAATTCATCTGATTCATTATCATTTTTTGAGCAAAAGATAACAGGTTTTGAGGAAGAACTATTAAAGCTGGAAAGAGAAAAGGAAAGAATAAAAAGTAAGGCCAAGGATCTTAAATGGAGACTAAGTCCAAAACTAGACTACCTAGCATCCTTAAGGAAAGAAATATCAAATGCATTGGTACAAGGACAGAAAACACCGGCAGAGAAAATGCAACACCTCACCGATATAGTTCAAAGAATAGAGGTAGCAATAAAAGACAGTAAAAAGTTTCTTGAAAGTCTAAATTTGGTTTTGGCAGATCTTTTTCAAATTGTAACCACCCGGTTACAAGGTTGAGACAGGAAACTACACTCTATTGACACTTTGACAACCTTTGTCATTGATGCCAAAGGGGGAGTAGTGGTATGAGGAAAATCCAATAACTTAGGGATCATTTGCTCAGGGGGAGCACACATTTTTGGTAACAATTGTTGGACTTCAATTTTTGATACACTTCTGAAATTTTCTCATGAGTATTGCCATCAATGCCAAAGGGGGAGATTGTTGGCAAATGCACACTCCAATGAGACATTGTAGGTGATTGAAGGTTTTGTCATTGATGGCAACCTTACAATCCTATGACACCAGCAAGGTAATCCACCGGCACTAGCAAGATCAGATTCTACACCGGCACACAAACCACAGGCACCGACAGTGAAAGGAAGCATACCGGCATAGAAGCCGACATGAATTTTGTTGTTAATATATTTTGTTTATTATTGTAAAATCATTGTAAGCCGACTTGGCAAGTTGTAAAATGACTCTTATATAAGAGAGCTCATTGTAGAACATTGTGAGAAGAGATATGTAATGAATGGAGGAATGTAATTAAGCGAAATAAGGGCAGACCTATTATGTGAATTATAGGTTAAGGGTTTATGTAAGAAGCAGAGCTATAAACTGGTACTGGATCTGGCATAGTAGATGCTATTTTGAAGCAGTAGAAGACATTGGATTTATATAATCCATTTTGTAAGTCAGTGAGACTTCCCTTTTTGTAATTGAGCAGTGAGCTCTAGGCACTTGGCCTTCCTGCATGTGCAGGCCCCTCTTGTAGCAGTAATATTCTCTTATTGGCTAGTAAGTGAATATTGTGGGTCACAAATCCCACCGAGATTTTTCCCACACTGAGTTTCCTCGTTAAACTACTGTGTTATGGTGTGTTTTTCATGTGGTTGTTGTTATCTTTATTCATTGCATTATTTCTTGTTTACCGATATACAATATTAATATGCTTTAAATGTTTTAAGTCAAGAAAATCAACAAACCGGTTAGATACTGATTCACCCCCCCTCTCAGTATCTGTGGGAATCCTAACATACTCAGTCACTATGATCTTCGATGAACTCTCTGACTGGTTGGCTCTATGTTGCACTTTCACACTCTGCTCTTCAATATCAGACACCTAATCATCTAGCAACATCAATCCACTTTGGTCTTTAGTCGACATATTTATATATGAGATTTCCCTTCATGACCGACATTCAAACTTCACATGTCTAAGGTTTCTTCATTGACCACAAGGCGTATCCAATCCAATCAGATCTTGTCCCATAGATTTATCACTAGCAACGGATCACTCAACTCAGCCAATCCTGTTGTGTCCAAAACACATTTTTCTATCTTTAGCAAACATGGCCTATATGTCGGCCTGCACTTGTCAATCAAAATGAATGAGTTTGTGGTCCCCTTCACCAAATCTGATCTACACTTAGACACTCTGCATTGATCATGATGTCAACGAATCAGATCTATGTCCTCTAATTTGTCTTGAGCCACAAACCCCTGCAATCGACTTGTGATAGTCAAGGTCTTCAATTAATGTGGACCAACTCATCACCAACCTTGCCGACACACCATTTATCCTCCACTGCATGTATGCCACCTATGTCCTATGTGTCACTCCTAGTAACCATCCAGCTCAGCTCAGTCACCTGTGTCGGTTAACACTCTGTCACCAACCACAACACACAACCGGTGTATACTTTATACAACCAGTCCTTCTTACCTTACCAGTGATGCACTAACCCGTTAATCCTCAAACCATGTAGTCACCTGTTCTGCCGGTGGGATCACATCACCCTGGTCATAAACTTGTCAATCTACTGGATGCTCATCTTCATCTAATAGGAGCCTTTCACTTCTGTTTGCATATCGGTAATTACCTCACTTGCCTTCCTTCATCCTCATTTGACCGGTACTCCTCTTACCCAGTTTGCCAAAGTGATAACCTCATCACCACTTACTCTTCATCTTATGTTTTGGTGGCACATCATGCCTTCACTTGTTGAACCAGTGCACATCTCTAGTTTCATGCACCTAAGGCATCTTTGTGTTTCACTTGTTCATCCGGTGTGAGCTCACAATCACCTGCCTTTAACTTCTCTGATAGTCTTATCTCAGAGGGTTATTACTTACTGGTGGGAGTAGATCCTTGTCACTCATTCTTCTTCCGACATTAAACAGATATGCCTTAGTTGACATTTTTCAAATACATCTTCAATCAGGAACATATGATCCACTTGGGCACATTCTTTTTCAATCTTCTCTTCATCCTATGACACCATCTTTATCCAGTGGGAGTCCTATTATTTCACATCCAAGCATCCAACTGCATACCAGTTGTCTGCACCTTCTTTATGGATCATCCTTGTTTTCTTACTGGTCACATACTTGTCGGTTGGCAACCAAACACTGCCAACACATCACTCATCGGTAGTCATTCCATACCGGTCTCCAATACTTACTCACCAGTTAACATCCCATATCGGTTGACATTAATGACAACACAATGCCAACAATCTCCCCCTTTGGCATTCATGTCAACACATGTAGTATCCGGTATACTACAAATTCTCTCTCCCCCTTTGACAACAATGGAAAAGGGTACTGACAGAGCTTTCTATCAGTTGCTTCTTCCCCTTTTGGCCATTTGACTCTGCATCCTCTCAATCAGTAGCACTTGAGATAGAGGGCTCAGACACCAACTGACACCAATTGCTCTGATACCAAGTGTATATACCAGTCTGATACCAATTGTATATACCTGTTTGATATCAAATGTAGAAAATTGTGTCAGTGAAATTCACTTACCTGTCGGTCAAACTGCATCTTCTCCTCCTTTGTTATGCAGAAAGTTATTCTGACTCCAATTTGTTGATACCAAGTGTTGAAGCTGACACTGATACTAATTTGATATCACTTGTAAGTTCTCCCCCTATGCAGGTAACTCTCCCTCTTTGTTCACAACCGGTTGCTTGAGGAATTTTCTCTTCCTTTGCAAATCTATCTCCCAGTGGGAAACACAATTGTTCATTTCAACCGGTGGTCGGTAGTGCAACATAGACACCTAATCTCCCCTTGTGTCCAGCATGTCTAGTACCAATTAGAAGTTGTGGCAGTGAACTCCCCCTGAACCATAGATCTCAGATCTTCTTTGCCTATCAGGTTCTAAACCGAAGCTCCAATCTATACCTTATACCAGTTGAGCTGAATGTATAAGTTATCTACTGATGATCCTCCAGATCCATCATATCCATCACCACATATGACATGATCTTCCATGACCACAATGCCAAACCACATCATCATCATGTCAACTACCAAACTGGTTCAATCAAAATGATGCATGCACATAAGGTCAACTATCGGACTGATACATTATCATTCAAGTCTTCTCCAATATCACCTGAGACATAATTTCCTCAATCCATGCCATTGGAGTTATTGCAATCATCCCAAAACACATTTTATCACATACTCTGCAATACCATTTAATATCCATATCGGTAACATACTGCACATACCGATTTACTCTACTAGTCTAATATCTCCACTGGGACACTTTTTCCATCAACCTTTGTCCTCTTGTGTCAAGTGTCTCTAATCCCAAATGCAATTTAAGCCATCCATTTGATACTTGCAATAGTAATCCAACTTACATGTGTAGATGTGTAGCAAGGGCACTAACTACACACACACTATCATCTTATCTTCTCCCTTATTTTAGTAGTAGCTTGTCTTTCGATTTGTTCTTTTCACTAAGGGGGTGAATAATGTGATCAATATGTAGCTCCCCCTAAGGTCCTACATCTCACTTAAGCCTTAGGATATGTCACATGTGCATTGAATGCACAGTGCCTACCCATAGTTATATTTTCTTCCTTCTTCCTCCATACTTGCTTTGTCTCCCTTCTCTCATTTTTCAGTCTTTGGAGCAAGTCTTACCTTCTTTTGTTGATTGGCCCTTTCTCTACAAAATTCTGGAGCATGACCGAAAGCATTGCTATAGAAACATATTGTGTTCATGTCAGCCAAATGATTGGAGGATCTTCTATCAAACCGGTTTGATCTTCTTCTCTTGATTATGCTATTGTAACCAACTATCAGTTTCAATAGATCTCTTGATCTTGTAGGAACACTTCTCCTTTTGTTCCATGCAGCTCTTTGATTCTCATATGCTCTATAACCACTTCCATATTGAGCATAGTTGTTATACCGGCTTCCATATGACCGAATGTTCTTCTTTCTACTTTCATGACTTCTATGGCCAAGTCCATTACATATTTGACAGACTAAATTATTATTTTGAGGAAAAACATTTTTTCTATTCCTAGACCTCTTTTTACATTCATCTGCCCTATGGCCATAATATTTGCATGAAAAACAGTAACTAGAGAAAGCAAGCTTATAACTTACAAATTTATTTTTCCAAACATGAAGAGTTCTTACCGGTTTGGCTTCTCCATTTCCACTTCTCCGGTGATTGTTCTTGAACTGTCCAGTCACTACAGTCCTTTCATATGATCCCTTCTTTTCCCATACTTGCTTTGTCTTGTGAGCAACAACATTTCTTTGTCTTCTGCCGGTTGGAGGTCTTCTAGGTTGTCCTTTCAATTTCTTACTTCCGGTGAAGCTATCTTCTCTCAACTTTCCTTTTCCTTTGGGATCAGCGTTGTTCCTCCTTGTAGCACCGGTCTTCATCCTCATGTCTTCACCGATTGAAGTTAGGTCAACCTTCTTCCTTGGAGCATTTTTTACTATGAAGGTCTGACATTTGTCATTTCCATTATTGGAGACAAACTGAATGCCCTTGTGAGAGACATTCTTGCTGGTGGAGCATTCACCGACACCAAATCCTAATCCTCTGGTATCCTTGGAGTTCTTTTGTTTGTTCAACATTTTGTCCAAGGCTTCAATGCTACCACCAAATTGAGTTCTTACCTTGAGCTCATCTTGACACTTCTCAAGGTCATTGTTGAGTTTCTCAACTTCACCTATTAGACTCTGACATTATTTGTCCTTGGCCTCTAGCTCTAATGCTAAATATTTACACCTGCACTTCTTGGTGTCCAAATCTGATTTTGGTTCTTTATTTATCCTTTTAGCATCATCCACTTGTGTTGTCAGATTTGCAATGGTTGACTCTGACTCTTGAAGGCATTTGATCAACCGGTCTTGTTCCACAATAGCAACATTCTTGAACATCTTATATTCTTTTCTTACTCTGCTAAGTTCATTAAGTGTGCTCACTAGTTCTCCTTCAAGATCTACATCTGCTTCTTCATCTTCACCATCACTGCCAAGCACATCTTGCTAATAGGATTGATCTGCATGATCACTTTCATATGTGTGCATCTCGCTTTGTGTCTCATGAGCCATGAATAGATGGGTTTCTTCTTCATCATTGTTGCAGCAACTGGCTGATCTATCTTCATCTAAATACTCATGTATTCCATTTCTCTTCTTGCTTTCACAAACTGATCTACCGGTGCAAGGTTCATCACCATAAAGTTTCTTCAGTCTATCCCACAAGCTCTTTGTCGATTTTCATATGTCTGCCTATGAAGAAACATCGCCGAAATGCCCATTGAGTATAGCTTTCATTACTTCATCATTACATTCATATCTTCTTTCTGCATCAGGACCGGTGGGAGGACTTACCGGTCTAGTGAGATCATAAAAAACTGACATCCATACATCATAGCCTAATGAGGATAGGTAGACTTCCATCCTATAACTCCAAATGGAAAATTTTGACCCATCAAACATGGGAGTGGGGATTGACACAACACTTAACATTGTGTTTTCATACTAGAATCTACCCAAGCTCGAGAAAGCTTTTCTAACCAAGAACCTAGGGCTCTGATACCAATTGTAGAACACAAGATGCCACTAAGAAGGGTGGTGAATCAATGATTTCCAAACTTAACCCTTTTTAATCCTAAATGTGTGTACCAGTTAGCAGATCTAACACAAGGTGGATATACCAGTGAGATGGGGAGAAGACTCAAATGCAAGCACACACAAGAGGAACATCACATAACACAGGATGTATGAGGAAACCCCAACATGGGAAAAAACTTAGTGAGAAATGTTGTTGGAGTCTACTGCTCCAATCCAGCCTCATAATAAACATTGTATTACAAAGTTTAGGGAACCAACCCAAGGAGAACCAACCCCTGCATCGAGCTCAAACTTAGTGATTAAAATAACTGTAAACAATACATTAGTAAAAACTTGGTTACAAATGAGTTATGTAACCTCTGTAATCTCTCTTCCAGATCTACTCTTCTCAACCGGTCTTCCTCTGCTCTGTTCTCTATCATTTCTCTACTCACTCATATCCACTGCTACTTGTCACCACCGATACTCTTCACTCTACCAATTATTTTTACTCTAATCTCTATCAGTTATCAACTTACCCATTTACCTTGCTGGATCTTCACTCACACTCCAAATGCACTGCAACACCCTCTGTTGCCTTCCTGCAGGTTCCAATACCACCAGTTCTCTTGACTACAACACACTTTGCAACTTACAGATCACTCCAACCTTACCGGTTAAACCTCTGCTAAACCCTCTTACCGGTCACACCTTCCAACACTTAGTCACTATGATATTCAATGAACTCTCTGACTAGTTGGCTTTTTGTTGCACTTTCACACTCTACTCTTGAATATCTAGCACCTAATCATCTGGAAGCATCAATCCACTTTGGTCTTTAGTCAACATATTTATATGTGAGCTTTCCCTCCTTGAATTACATTCAAACTTCACATGTCTAGGGTTTCTTCACTGACCACGAGGCGTATCAAATCCAATCAGGTCTTGTCCCAAAGATTTACCACCTACAACGGATCACTCAACTCTACCAATCTTGTTGCGTCCAAAACACATTTTTCTGTTTAGCAAACACGACCTATATGTCAGTCTGCACTTGTCAATCACAATGAATGATTTTGTGGTCCCATTCGCCAAATTTGATCTACACTTAGACACTTTGCATCGATCATGATGCCAACGAATCAGATCTCTATCCTCTAATCTATCTTGAGCCACAAACCCCTTCAATCAATCCGTGATAGTTGGGGTCTTCATTTAATGTTGATGGACTCATCACTAACCTTGGTGAATGTCGATGCACCATTTATCCTCCATTGCACGTATGCCACCTATGGCCTACGTGACACTCTTAGTCACCATCCATCTTAGCTTAGTCACATGTATTGGTAAGACTCTGTCATCGACCAAAACACACAATCGATATATACTTTATACAACCGGTCCTTCTTACCTTACCAGTGATGCACTAACCGGTTAATCCTCAAACCATGCATTCACCTATTTTGTTGGTGGGATCACATCACCCTAGTCATAAACCTGTTAATCTACTGCATGCTCATCTTCATCTGATGGGAGACTTTCACTTCTATTTGCATACTAGTAACCACCTCACTTGCCTGCCTTCATCTTTATTTGAACGATTCTCCTCTTAACCAGTTTTCCAAAGTGATAACCTCATCACCACTTACTCTTCATCTTGTATTCTGGTGGCACATCATGCCTTCACTTGTTGAACTGGTGTACATCTTTGGTTTCATACACCTGAGGCATCTTTGTGTTTCACTTGTTCATCCTATGTGAGCTCACAATCACTTGCCTTTAACTTCTATGATAGTCTTATCTCAGAGGTTATCACTTACTAGTAGGAGTAGATCCTTGTCACTCATTCTGCTTCCGACATTGCACAGATATGCCTTAGTTGGCATTTGAGCAAATACATCTTCAATCAGACACATATGATCCGATTGGGCACACTCTTTGTTAGTCTTCTCTTCATCTTGTGACACCATATTTATCCGGTGGGAGTCCTGTTGTTTCACATCCAAACATCCAACTACATACTAGTTGTGTACACCTTCTTTATGTATCATTCTTTCTTTCTTACCGGTCACATGCTTGCCGGTTGGCAACCAAACACTGCCAACACATCACTCATCAGTAGTCATTCCATATCAGTCTCCAATACTTACTCACCGGTTAACATCTCATTCCGGTTGACATCAATGGCAACACAATCTAGTTGACATCAATGCCAACACAATGGCAACATGTTGATACCAAGAGATCCACCAATGCTTATATGTTTATTTGGTGGTGTAATTAGTTGGATGATTAAGCGATAGGTTGTGGTTGCTTTGTGCACTACTAATGCTGAGTATATGGTAGATAATCATGCTTGTATAGAAGCCATTTGGCTTAAGAGTCTGTGTTTAGGTATTGGAATAAAATAAGGTGTAATGACAATTTATTGTGAGTCAGAATGTAACCTTCCTAGCTAAGAACTTGACATTTCATGGTCGAAACAAGCACATTGATGTTCAGTATTATTTTGTTAGAGATATGGTGGAGGATGGTAGGGTGAGATTGGTAAAGGTAAAGACTTTTATTAATATTGAAAATTCCTTAACTAAGGTTGTGAGCACATAAAAGTTCAGATGGTGTTTTAAGTCTATGGGCCTCTTAGTCCCTAGTGAATAAACAATGATGTTGGAACCTCTCCCATTGATTGTGCAAGATGTTTCACATGTGGAAGATTTATTAGGAAAATGGTGTCTCAACCTTTTAATCATAAAAATGTTACTATTGATACATGACCATTCATCATTAGGTCTTAGATCTAACAATGGATTTTTTGATCGTTTTGCTTTCCCTAAAAGGAAACCCTATTTTATGGGGGCATTGTATAATGACTACATATTACGATGTATTCGTAGAGTCTAATTGCTATTGATTAACCTTTGGATCTCTATTGGTCATACTCTACAAGTATATTGTAATCTATTGTTGATTTATAAAAACATATTGGGCAGCTTTTGGAGTGTGGGATTTTTCTCCTGAAAGAGTTTTCTCCATGTAAATCGTTGTGTTGTGGTATCCATGTTATTTATGTTTATTTTTGTTAAGTTTTTGAAACTATTGTAAAGATCTGTAAAAGTTTTATATTACTCTCCTCTCAAGGTTAGCATAGGAAGTTGTTTCGCTACATAACATCCTTACATACACGAACCATTAAAACTATGATGAAGGGTAATGCCCTTATAAAATAAAAAATGCAATAACAACAGAGAAATAAATAGAAAATGCAAGAGAGAAATAAATATAAAATTACAACATTAAAAAAAATAACATGCAACAACCACATGGGCATTCTCATTACAATAATCTGCATGCCAAAGCCACATTCTACACTACTAGAACTATCCTTTGTAACACTCGTTCACCCCTTTGTATAGCACCTTTAACTGAATTAGATTGTTCTAGAAGTGTAACTTTTTCCTTTTTGGTATCCAACGGTCCATTGGTTCATTTTTCCTAACTAGGTGGAATTTCATCAAAACTTGAGTTTTGGTGGCACAACTTCCGAGAGCCATAACTTTCGACTCGGGTCTTCAATTTGCTATTATAACATATCGACGAAAAGCTTGTGAAGATATCTAAAAAAAAAATACATCAAAGATTTATTTTTCTAGATTTTGAACCTTTTGGGGGCCTCTAAGGTCTTCAATTTTGAGTTTTAATCTTAATTGGAGAAATTGCTCGTAACAAAAACTTTGATATCTTTCATTTAATTGTACAAGATATTAAGATGATTCTTTCACCAATTATCTTATTTTTCAATTTCCCTACTTGGGATCCGTTTTCATGTTCATACGACCAAAAATGAGAAAACATCCTAAAAATAGCACATGACTATTTGTGGTTATTTTAGCTTCTATACATCTTATATGGTGCAACCATCATAACATTTGGGCTTCAAGAAAACTAAAGAAAAACCACAAAAAAAATAAAAAATGCAATATTTCTTTTTGGTTGATGCAAGATTGCTCCTACACCTTGGATGCTCCTGCTTTAAACTGATACAAAATGCTAAGCATCAAGGGTTATGATATGAACCATCTAATACTATGCCTACTAAACCTAATTACAAAGTCACTAAATTAGTGTCAACATCCTCTGATATTAATTTCACTAACACTGGTACCCACAAAGGCTCCATCAGATATATTAGTGACGTATTCCAAAATTCACATATCTTCACCATCTCATCTAATCCTTTCAGTTAAACTCACTCCCTAGACTTGGATCAAGAAGTTATTCCTATTATTGATACATCTAAAAAAAGCAAGGCTTTTGCTAAAAGTAAAAAAATCAAAAGCCTAAATGGCAATAGGAGATCAAACATCAAGTCAAAAAATAAAAAATAAGAACAAAGAAAATTCTTCTAGTAAAAATCCCAATCCAATGCAATTAGACTGCATGGAAAATTAAAATTCAAATCAAAAGCCTTCGAAGCATCAAATCCATCAAAAACATAATAAGTCAATCTCCAATAATGCTCCACTTTCTAAAATAACTAGGGGCATGTACATATATCCTAGAAGTAATACATCAAAATGTGAAATTGTTGGTCGTAAGTCTCCATAGTCCATGTCACTTCACAATACCAACCCCTCACATGCATTGATAAGTCAGTGTATTGACATGTTTTTTTATCAGGACTCTTAGGTTTTTGGTATCTTTTGGGCTGCATTGTGATAGTAAAATATTGTGAATTGAATATATGTAATCCATGTTTTAAAACTAAACTTAAGAAATCATGTTTGAACCTTGTCTATTAATTCCTGTAGCCATGCCAGTTTATTCCTGCAGCCAAATGGTTTGTCCCTGTGATATGCGGATTATTTAGGATGATTTCATATATGAGTTAATGAATGTATTAGTTAAGTAAAATGCATATGCATGTCCTTGTATATTGTTTCTATTTGAGTGTAGATAATAATTGATGTCGTGGTGGAGAATTTTCCTTCACGCCTAAGGACTGGAGAATCACGTTCAGATAGCTGGAGGTCAAATTGAAGGAGATTCAAGCGAGCGCAATCTATGGCATAATCAGAGCTGTTGTACTTCACCATGGGAGTTTAACTCCGGTGCATGTTTAATTTACAAAATATCTCTTTGGCGTGCAAAGACTATGGTTCGGTTTCAGATCCACAGTTCCTGCAGCTAAGCTCTCTGTTATCCCCTTCATCTGACAGCTATCCGCCTCTTCTTCTGGGCATAACTGGAGTTGTCCATTATAGTTTGTCTTTTCTTTATAATAAGCTCTTCCTTCTTTTCTAAGTTAGACAGAATGGAAAGGGATTGAGCAGAGTTTTTGTCACGCCTTCTGAATTTTTTCTCTTTTAGGATATGTAATCATCTTTCAAGAAAAATGAATAAAGATATGTTATTCCGATCTACTAATAGTTCTTTGCTGAGAGTTTGATATCACTCATTCAAGGGGGCCCACTTGGTGAGTGATCCTATGTTTATGATTATTAAAGTTAGTTTTTACTTAGTTGCAGTAGAAGTTCATGACTGGACTGTTCCTACAGCCACTAGAAATAGATCCTTTGACTGTTCCTGCAGCCAAGGCAGAACGGTGTGATTCCTGTTATTTTTATTAGATCTTTTCAGCAGAGTTTTGTAAAGCTTTCATTTAGCTTTTTATGATTTCCATTTCTACCTTTCCTACAGCAATTAAGAATAATCATTTAAGGAGCTTAGTGCATATATATTGCAGACCCATTTCAAGTTTTACGTTCCTGGATTGACAACTAAATGAACACCAGCCATGATAATAGTAAACTCTACCATATGAATGTCCAAACTTCGGATTGAGATTTCAATTAGAGGTATTATTATTGTCATTATAGTTGGGGTAGACATTTTTGGTGTCGTTGCCGGGGATGGTGTCAAGCTAAGAGCCTTTTATGATTATTTTAGTTTCTAGTTAATTGTTTGAATCTCATGAATCTGCATGCATAATAGAAGAAGAGATGCCAGAGGTAGGTTTTTACCCACTCATACTACTCATGCAGAAGATAGTTTTCTAGATATAAACCCTTTTTATGAGTTGTATCAAGTCCCACAAAATTTGAATCACCCTGAGTCTGAATTTCTAGAAGGTAGTCTTCAGTTCCTTTTTGGTCCACA
This sequence comes from Cryptomeria japonica, assembly GCF_030272615.1. Classification (NCBI taxonomy): domain Eukaryota; kingdom Viridiplantae; phylum Streptophyta; class Pinopsida; order Cupressales; family Cupressaceae; genus Cryptomeria; species Cryptomeria japonica. The sequence goes on along the minus strand of NC_081405.1, from coordinate 684,180,179 downwards.
AGAAGAAGAATTGCCTATTGTAATAACCCCCACAAGTCCAATGCAAGGGAACCCACCTCCTGGTGGAAATAATCCACCACCACCACCTGGTCCAACATTTGAGTTTCCCATCTCTGACCAGCATGATAATTCTAACCTCAAGAACATTCCAGCATCTTCACTTCCTAAGTTCTATGGGTTGGTTACAGAGGATCCGAATACATTTTTGTTTGAGTTTGATGTTCTCTGTAGGAGTTTTGACTATACTACAGATGCCCATAGACTCAAAAATTTTCCAGCCACTTTAAAGGAGCCATCCTTAAGATGGTTTATGAGCTTGGGTAGTAGCACAAACAATACATGGGATGAGATGAAACGGTTGTTTCTTGCAAAATACAAAGATTATTGTAGAGGCACTGATTGTCATGGGGATGATATCTTTAGAATGACACAAACTGAAGATGAGAGCCTTGAGGATTATCTGGAAAGGTTTTTGTTTAGTGTCAAGAAGTCCAAGCATAGTACTCTTAATGAAGATTCCCTCAAATTGATATTCTTGAGGGGTATTAGTGATGAATGCACCGATTCCTTAGATCTAATGGGAGGAGGTGACATTACACAGTCTACTTGGGCTGAAATAGGACAAATTTGCAAAAAGTATTCCAGATCCACTTCTAAGAAGAATAGGAGATTTAAGCCAGGAGCACTATCATCATCATCTGGAAATGGAGTTTCTAGGTTGGAACTTAGTCATTTATTAAAAGATTTCAAGGAGGATATTATAAACAATATGGCTACTTAGTTGGATACATTGGCAGCCAAGAAGAAGCATGAGGAAGCTGATGCATTTCTTGCAGAATTTTGTCCTCATTGTAAGTAGCGGAAGAAAGATTGTAGATGTAAGATGGTTGCAAATGTTGAAGTACCTAAGTTCAAACCAGTTCAAGGGGAGGATGAACAAGTCTTCTATGTTTCTCAGAGAAGACCAAATTTTTAGAGACAAGGTATGCCACTTGATCCACTTTCCTTTTCTGGTTATAGTGGTAATTCTTATGCACCAAATAACCAATGGCAACCACAGTATTCTCAAAATTTTGGTAATTATCCACATTGGTATGGATCACAAGGCCAAGGACATCAATTTGCTAATCAAATACCCTAGTGGCAGCAGCCACAAGGAAACTGGTATCCACCTCAGGGTGCAGGGAACCAGTTTCAAGGGAATTGGCAACCTACCTCTCAATGGAGGGGAAACCCATCATGGTCATCCCAATCTTCTGGATATTAGCCCCCTACTGAGCAGCCACAACCTCCTACTTTAAAGCCACCTCCTGTAGCCACAACACCACCTTCCAAGCCAACATAGTTGCCTACTCAACCATTGCCTAATCCAAATATCAAATCTTAGCAACAACAACAAGCTTATTCAGCTGATGCTAATCAATACCAAGCTTATTCTTTATCATTAGATCATATTCACCTCCGATCTGGAACAACACTACCTAATCCCTCTCAACCAGTTATTACTGAGGTACAAGAAGAGCAACCAACCTCTGATCCTAATGATGTAATACCTCAGACTCAAATATTACCACCATTTCCCCAAAGATTGAAAGACAAAGAAGTTTCAACTGATCAACAACAAAGCTTTGATATTCTTGATTGACTGAAGCACATTTGTGTTAAAATGCCATTACTGCAAGCAATAAAGGATGTTCCAATATATGGTAAAGCATTGAGAGAGGCATGCCTAAAGAAACCTAGCAGAAAGAAAAAGGATCCACAAACAGTTCATGTTATGGGTCAATTGGCTGATATTATATTAGGAAAAATTGCTATTCCAAAGTATTTTTGATCCAGGCAGTCCTGTTGTGAGTATAGTCATTAATGGCAATCAAATAAAAAATGTTTTAGTTGATCTAGGGGCAGCCATTAATGTAATGATAAGGGAAGTAATGAAACATCTGGAGATAGATAGTTTAAGGGCTACACACACAGTTCTTCAACTTGCTGATGGCTCTGCAATAAGACCTGATGGTATGATAGAAGATATAGTGGTCATTCTAGATTCCTGGGAATATCCTGTAAACTTTATGATTTTATCCCCAAAAGCAACATTGGGGGGATATCCAGTCATTTTGGGAAGGCCATAGCTTGCCACAGCTGATGCATATATTGGATGTAGATCAGGAGACATGACTATTTTAGATGGCAATTCCACAAAAACATTGGCCTTATATTCCCTTGCACAACCTCAGCTTGAGCAGCAGCAGGCTGTTTGGCCTATTTTGGGAGAGGAATCTGAAGAAATTGACTCTATTAATCACCTTATGATGATTAATCGAGTGCCACTCATGTAGTTATATGATGAAGAATCAATCCTTTATAAGGTCTTGATAAATGAATTAATAGAAGACCAAGAATTGCAAGAATTGGTTCCGAATATTGCAGGGTTGGATTTTCCTGCAGCCACTGATATCTTACATACCTTGTTGCCGTAGGAATTGTCATATTCTCATGTTTCTGATATAAATCAGATTGATCTTACTATCAAGATAGAGGTTGAGTTGAATAAATATTTGAACATCAACAAGATTATAGTAGATGCTCAGAAAGATAGCCTGGTGGACTTGCTAAAACTCCATAGAAATGCCTTTGCATGGAATTACAAAGATATGAATGGAATTGATCTAGCAGTTTGTACTCATCGCATATACATAAAGGATGAGTGTTGCCCCCTTAGACAACCTCAAAGAAGAGTTAATCCTACCCTAAAGGAGATAGTTAAGGAAGAATTGCAGAAATTGTTGAAAGCTAGGTTTATCTATCCTATCTCTGACAGTCAATGGGTATCACCTTTGGTGATAGTTCCTAAAAAGGGAGGCAAATGGAGAGTATGTGTTGATTATAGAGCTTTGAACTTAGCCACAAGGAAGGATCATTTTCCACTACCATTTGTGGATCAAGTATTGGATTCTCTTGCTGGTAAGAGATATTTTTCATTTTTGGATGGATTTAGTGGCTATAATCAGATACAAATAGCTCCTAAATATCAGGAGAAAACAACATTTACTTGTCCATGGGGCACTCATGCATATTCTGTTCTTCCTTTTGGGTTGTGTAATACTCCAGCCACTTTTCAAAGGGCAATCATTAGTATTTTTTTTGATATTTCTCAAGACATAATGAAAATTTACATGGATGACTTTACAACCTATGGTTCTGAATTTGATCAAGCATTGGGTAATTTGTAGAAAGTTTTGCAGCGGTGTGAAAACTACAACTTGTCTCTAAATAGTGAAAAGTGTTTCATTATGATGGAAGAAGGAATAGTCCTTGGTCATCATATATCTGTACAAGGCATACAAGTGGATCCAGCAAAGATTGAGGTTATTCAATATATTAATAACCCTGTGAAGCAGAAAGATGTGAGAAGTTTTCTTGGCCATGTTGGATACTACAGACGATTCATCAAAGATTTCAACAAAATTGCAAGTCCCTTATATACATTGCTTACTAAAGATGCAGAATTTAAATGGACCTCAGCATGCAACGAAGCTTTTTTAAAGCTTAAGCATGCTTTGACTCAAGCACCAGTTCTAAAAGGACCTAATTGGTCTTTACCATTCCAAATCCATACTGATGCATCTGATTATGCTATAGGAGCAATGCTAGGACAAAAAGTTGATAAGTTAGAAAATGCAATATATTATATCAGCAAGAATTTGCAGGGACCTGAATTGAATTATACAGTTACTGAAAAGGAAATGCTAGCTGTCATATATGCCCTTAACAAGTTTAGACACTATATTACAGGGTATCCAATATTTGTGCATACAGATCATACTGCAATTAGATATCTTATGAATAAGCCATCCATCACTAGTAGACTGGCTCGCTGGTTATTGTTGATGTAGGAATTTGATATCACAGTTGTTGATAAGCCAGGGAAGTCTAATGTTGCAGATTATCTTTCACATCTTCAATTGCAGGAAGACTCTACAATGATAGATGACACTTTTCCAGATGAGCATTTGTTTCTCATATAGGCTCATACTCCTTGGTATGCTAATATTGCCAACTATTTAGCTACAACTAAGATGCCAATTTCTTTTTCTCCTAAGGAAAGAAGGTTGCTAGTTGAAAAAAGTTTTAACTTTTCATGGATTGTTGATTGTCTATTTTATACTGAACCCGATCAAGTCATGTGAAGATGTGTTAGAGAGGATGAAACATATGACATCTTGCATGCATTTCATGATGAGCCATGTGGAGGTCATTTTGTTGCCAAAAGGACAGCACTGAAAGTACTCAATACTAGTTATTACTGGCCTACACTACACAAGGATGCAGCTCAGTACACAAGGAAATGTGATAGATGTCAGCAAATGGGAAAACCTACAAAATCTGATGAGATGCCACTATACCCTCAAATATCTGTTACACCATTTGACAAATGGGGATTAGATTTTGTTGGCCCCATTGATCCACCTTCTAATGGAAAATCTTATATCTTGGTATGTATAGACTATGTGACAAAATGGGTAGAAGCTAGAGCTATGCAACATGCAAGAGACAATAAGGTAGCTGAATTTCTCTATGAAGAAATATTTACAAGGTATGGAGTACCCAAGGAAATTGTCTCAGATTAGGGACCTCAATTTACATCAACATTGATAAAAGCTTTGGTCAATGAATACAATATAAGACACAAGAAATCTACTCCATATCATCCACAGTCTAATGGCCAGGTAGAAGTTACCAACAGAGAGCTTGAGGCTATTCTTACAAAAACAGTGTTTATCCACAAGAAAGATTGGTCTAATCGACTTTCAGAGGCAATTTGGGCATATAGAACAACATGGAAAACACCAATTGGATTCACACCTTTTGAGATGGTTTATGGCAAAACAGCAACGATGCCTATTGAATTTGAGCATAAAACCTTGAGAACAGCTCTACAACTGAATATGACATTGTCCGAAGCACAGAAGGAACACATTCAGTAGTTAAATGCTCTTGATGAATGGAGAAAGATAGTTGTTCAACAGATAGAGTTGATTCAAAACCAAAGAGCCAGATGGCATGATAAATATATCAGAGAAAAGAAATTCAAAGTTGGTGACTGGGCACTCTTGTATGATTCTAGATATAAGGATGCTATGGGAAAACTCCAAACAAGGTGGCTGGGTCCTTATGAGGTAGAAGAAGTTTTTCACAATGGAGTAGTTCGGTTGTCCACAATAGATCCTGTTCGATTTAAACTCTTAGTGAATGGACACCGACTACGACTTTATCACAAGCTAGCTACTAGAGAAGTGTTCCTGGAGCAACTGGTAATGTTCCTGCTGTAACTGTCAATGCTTTGATATTAATTCATGACCTTCCTGTTGCATTAGAGCATGTTGATAAAGGTGATGTTCCTACAGCTTCTGCAGTGAACTTATTGACCATATCACAATAAAATATTTCCATGAGGAATATTGTTCTCCGTACATAAAGTTCCATCCACTACACTCCATCCCACTTTCTTACCTATCACTTCATTTCATTTTGCCATCATTTTCGCCCAATTGCAGGTATGTGTATATTGTACTTTATTTTAATTATGCATTTATTAGGTCATTATGATTTTAATTCTGTTTTAATCCGTTCCAAACCCGAAATCTCGTAAGCCTGTGTGGACACGTGCTAGGTTAAGTTGGGGGGGGGTACTTTATGGTCCTTTTTCCCAGTAAGATCTATTATCCTAAACTAATTTCCTAACTGACATTAATTATGATGATTATTATTTCACGCGAGTGAATAATAACTTCTGCCACCAAATTTAAGATATGTAGATTTTAGCTTTTGTGAATCTGTCAAACATTTTGGTGAAGCTGCGGAATTATCAAAGTAAAATATGGGTGGTGATCTGATTCGCCATGAACCAATTATCCATGAAGGGTTGCTGCAGGATGTTGTCTGTGTGCATTATTTCCAAAAACACGGCTGGCTAGATTATTTCTTAAGAATCAGGGATTTCAATGACGAAATAGCTGCAGAATTTATGCATTCTTTTGACGAAGGAGAAGCTACAGTTAAGGGGTTGAGGGTAATTGCTACAGAGTAGAAAATTGTAGAGGTCACAGGGTTGCTGCAGGAAGGAGAACTCTTTCCAGAATCGAAGGATGCAAGGAGTGCCAGGGCAGAGTTCACAGTTCCTATTGACAGACCCTTAATGGTGGATAGGCAAGGGACTAGAAGGGTTTCTTTACCAGCACATTGGCCTCAGCTAGCTCTGTATATTATGAAATATATTACCTGTGAAGGACAGTATTCAAATCTCCATTCACCTCACTTCAAGTTACTTAGTCATCTGCGTCATGACCGACAAGTTAATGTCCCAAATTTCTTGTATCATCTCATTTCTATAAGTGCTAAGGAGACTAAAAAATATGGAAATCGCTCTGTTAGCCATCATGGACTGGTGAAGTTGTTGGTACAACGGTCCCTGAGAGATGTTTCACAGATGGAATGGGGTGTGTTTAAAGATATTCTACAATTTAGGGTAGATGAAGCCCCTATTGAAAAAAATCTGCCGGTTCAAGAAGGGATAGTTCCAGAAGATCTTTCTAGTGAAAATGAGGCTTTGTTGCTTGCTGAAGGAGTTGCAATTATTTTAGAAGAAAATATTGAAGCAAAGTCAATCGAAGGACAACCCTCTACCTCTCTTCAAGGAGGTTCACCTATTTTGCAGAGGGAAGGAAAAGAATTGGAAAAGGAGGAGTTCGATGAAGAATTTGTTATCCGGTCGTAGGAAGTGCATATCCCTCATCCAGCCAAGAGGCGTCGAACAAAAACAAAAACTCTTGTGTCTGTTTCAAGAGCGTGTGTGAGGAGAATGAGAAGGTGGACACAGAAGACTCAACCAGTGAGTAATCTAGCAGAGGTGATTGCAGTAGAAACTTCAGAAGAAGAAAACCCTACAGAAGAGGAAATTCAAGAAAACCCTACAAAAGAGGAAATTCAAGAAAACCCTGTAGAAGAAGAAATTCAGGAAGAAATTATAATGGATAAGCTTGCAAATCTAGCTTCAGTGGCATTGCAATGTGAGAAAATTATTGATGATGTTCCATAGCAACCTAAAGAAAACATGGGAGATATGCCAATCTAGAATGAGGAAGTTATTGAAGAAATCCCACAGTCTAAGGTAGGACCCATAAGAACTCCTTCATCCCTAACTAGTTTATCAATTGCTTTAACATCTTTAGGTAATGGGAAATAGAGAAGGATAGGTTGCAAGGGATAATTAATAAGCAGCAAAAAGAGATTGAGAAAAAAGATGATAGAATTAAAGAATTGGAGACTAAGGTAGAAGAGATTTATGGTATGATTCCTGAGATAATGCAGTGTAGGGCTCCCCCAAGAATTTATGCAGTGCACTTGAAAGAACAGTATCTGAATTTTAGATTAAAATGCATAGTAAGGGATATTAATCCATCCTTGGAAACACCTGAGGAATTCTATCGTGCTTATCAAACCTCCCCACATTCTATAAGGAACCTGTTATGTGAATTATATTTACATAATTATGTTGTACCCTAGGATAGAGAATGGAATCCTTTGTTGTACATTGAGGATATCCATCTCAGAGCTCTAATGTCTTGGATACAAAATGAAATGATTATAGGACCACAAGCCAGGGAGTTTGAAAAATTGGAACTTGACTGTCCATTGCCATTAAGGAGGGAATCAGAAGCACCTAGGGTTCTGTATTATGATTGGCAAAAGTTACTAATAAGAGATGATGTTCGTAAGATAGTACTTCCAATGAGAGAGGAAGTCTATCAAGCGTATGAGCAATTGGTTCATACCCACAGGACAACAACACTAGAAGGACTAACTCAACGCTGGAATCATTTACCAGATCATTTAAAACTAGAAGAACCCTAATCATTACAAAATTTTCATGTAGCTATACAGAGAACCTCCAAGTACATACAGCTAGGCAGGGAGAAAGCCAATAATTTGTTGCCATTAACCTTTCAGCCTCCTGTCCTTATGTGGCCACTTTTGGCATGTCAACCAACAGAACATAATTGCAAACCCTTAAAGTTGGGGGGCACGATAAGTCAGTGTATTGACATGTTTTTTTATCAAGATTCTTAGGTTTTTGGTATCTTTTGGGTTGCATTGTGATAGTAAAATATTGTGAATTGAATATATGTAATCCATGTTTTAAAACTAAACTTAAGAAATCATGTTTGAACCTTGTCTGTTAATTCCTACAGCCATGCCAGTTTATTCCTGCAGCCAAATGGTTTGTCCCTGTGATATGTGGATTATTTAGGATGATTTCATATATGAGTTAATGAATGTATTAGTTAAGTAAAATGCATATGCATGTCCTTGTATATTGTTTCTGTTTGAGTGCAGATAATAATTGATGCCACGGTGGAGAATTTTCCTTTGCGCCTAAGGATTGGAGAATCACGTTTAGATAGCTGGAGGTCAAATTGAAGGAGATTCAAGCAAGCGCAATCTATGGCATAATCAGAGTAGTTGTACTTCACCATGGAAGTTTAACTCCGGTGCATGTTTAATTTGCAAAATATCTCTTTGGCATGCAAAGACTGTGGTTCGGTTTCAGATCCACAGTTCCTGCAGCCAAGCTCTCTATTATCCCCTTCATCTGACCGCTATCCGCCTCTTCTTCTAGGCGTAATTGGAGTTGTCCATTGTAGTTTGTCTTTTTTTTATAATAAGTTCTTCCTTCTTTTCTAAGTTAGACAGAATTGAAAGGGATTGAGTAGAGTTTTTGTCATGCCTTCTGAATTTTTTCTCTTTTAGGATATGTAATCATCTTTCAAGAAAAATGAATAAAGATATGTTATTCTGATCTACTAATAGTTCTTTGTTGAGAGTTTGATATCACTCATTCAAGGGGGCCCACTTGGTGAGTGATCCTATGTTTATGATTATTAAAGTTAGTTTTTACTTAGTTGCAGTAAAAGCTCATGACTGGACTGTTCCTGTAGCCACTGGAAATAGATCCTTTGACTGTTCCTGTAGCCAAGGCAGAACGGTGTGATTCCTGTTATTTTTATTAGATCTTTTCAGCAGAGTTTTTTAAAGATTTCATTTAGCTTTTATGATTTCCATTTCTACCTTTCCTTTAGTAATTAAGAATAATCATTTAAGGAGCTTAGTGCATATATATTGCAAACCCATTTCAATTTTTACGTTCCTGGATTGACAACTAAATGAACACCAGCCATGATAATAGTAAACTCTACCATATGAATGTCCAAACTTCGGATTGAGATTTCAATTAGAGGTATTATTATTGTCATTATAGTTGGGGTAGACATGCATCACTTTGTTTTCAAACCTCCACTTATCCAACCACTTGATTCATTTCCATTTGTAATATATCATCTCAACAAAACTTTAATGTAATCCTCTCAAATCACTTTAATACATCAGTTGGTCAAACTCCTTTACATGAAATGCATGATAATATTAGTAGTTCACATATTAGGGGTTCTATCTAGACCACACTTATCATTCTAGGATTGTCAACAACGTGAACATGTTGTGCATATCTTAGCATCATTATGTCTCAACTTCTAAACAAAATAGCAATCAAATAAAAAAAATTAATGAAAAATCTAAAAGAATATAAAAAAGAAAAAAAATATAGAGAAATAATCCATGCTATGGTGAAAACCGATTTGGTGGTACCTTGGGCAAGTACCACAGTGAAAACCTGGTTACAATCACCATGTGTAGTAGTCTATTTTCCACCATCTCTTAGGACCTTCTCTTCTCCATCGCATCACTCATATCTTCCCATACTATCATAAAATAAACATCCATCCACCCATTCATAATAAATGTATCATGACTTGTATTGGTCATTGATTATTGTTATATGTCATCCCATCCATCATTAACCACCCTTCCTTACTTTCCCCCTTTGTTAGATGTAGAAGCTACACTTGAATTATGTTGGGATAAGGCCTTGGCCATCCTTATTATTCAATGCATTGGTTGTTGGTATTTTGGTATGGTTTTGTCATTGATGTCAACACCTACTAAACACTTATCAACTCTAGCACTCTGGAGAATCAACAACATTCACCGACAAGCAAGTGACTCATGCATAGTCACCGGTATCTGGTACACCGGCAAGATATAATGATCACCGGCACTTGGAATCATATGGAAAACACTTGGTTATGTCGAAGACATTGTGTGGACACTTTGGTTTGGAGTTTTGTTTATTGATACATTAGCATTTGCATATTTGCTGTTACCGGCAAATAGGTCCAGGGTTTACACTAGTGGGTTTATCCTTTCCAGATCAGCATGGCACACTATGGAGATGATTAATTATTGTTGTAAATGAATTAAGCCGACATGTTGAATTGGTTATTGCATCGAATATTGTATTGTTTGTAAAATATTTTATTTTAATATCTTGTAGAGCCGACCTACTAAAATTGGTCTTAGGTTATGGTATAAATGTAAGATCTTATTTGTAAGATCAAAAAAAGTGTAATGCAAAAAAGGATTGTGTGACAGTATATGCAAGAATAACATGAGCTATACACGCAGACATCATTTGAAGATTGAAGGAGGGTTTTTGTGAAGACAATCAGAACTACACCGGTACTGAATCCAGCATATGAAGATGCTATTTTGTGCAATACATTCTTATTGGATTTAACCATCCATTGTCTATCGGATCCTCATCAGAATCATCGGTCACACCTTCATTAGCAATGTAACAAGATTTGTCTTTATTCTTCTTAAATATGTATCTCTGATATTCAGGGTTAGGCTTGTATGTTCTTCTCACTTCTTCTCTTAGTCTAGCATGTCTATCAGGGCATCTTGAAGCCATATGACCAATCTTATTGCAGTGAAAACATTTAAAGGGTGCTTTACCTTCATACTTACTTCCAACTGGACCTTTAGGCATTTTCCTTGCAAATAGTGCTTCAAGTTCTTCAAGTTCTTCATTTTCTTTCCTGCTTTCTTCAAGTTCTCTTGCATAAATGACTTTCCAATCAGACTTGTCAAATCATGGTGTAGATTATGTAGATGCTTTAAAAGCTAAATCTATCTTTATAGTAGCAACAAGACCAAATTCCTCAATTTCAAAGGCTAAAAGTTTTCCAATCAATGTATCCCTAGTTACTGATGTATTAGGCATAGTTCTTAACTCATTTATAGCAGTGACTTTCATTTTATATGCCGGTGGCAATCCTCTTAAAACTTTTGAAACAATTTCATCCTCACTCAAGGTTCCTCCACAACATTTAATACCCAAAACAATCTCATTTACTCTTTCCATAAAAGCAGAAATCCTTTCATCTTCTTCCATTTTCAGATGTTCATACCTAACCCGGAAGCTTTCAAGTTTTGCAATTTTGACTGTGGAATCTCCTTCATTCAGTGTTTCCAAATGATCCCAAATAGCTTTAGCAGTAGACCTATCTGATAGTCCCATGATTTGTTGATCTGATAATGCGCTCAAAAGTACTTCTCTTGCTTTGCAATCATTTTCTTCATCTTTTGTCAAGTTGGGTGGATTGGGATAACTTTGAGTAGGAGCAGTATAACCATTCTTTGTAACATCTCAGATGTCCTTTCCAATGCAATTTAGATGTGTCTCCATTCTGATCTTCCATATGCCATAGTTGGTTCCATCAAGTTTAGGACTGTCCTTCCTGAAATAGTTGGTAGACATTGGATCTCCTCAAGCTATTAAACTTCTACAAAAGAGGACTAGGCTTTGATACCAATTGTTAGGTCCCAGAGACAACTAAGAGAGGGGGGGTGAATCAATTGTCAAATAAATTCAAACCAAAAACAACTTAACCAACTTAATGCTTAATACTGATAAACCAGTTTAACATGTTGGTAGAAAGTTTTAACAGTTAATTGTTATACCGGTAAGGATTAGTGCATGAAACATAAAGACAAAGTCATCTACAACACATAACACCAATATTTGTATGTGGAAACCCTATAAGGGGAAAAACCACAGTGGGAAACCTTACCCACAATCAGATGATACTACTGCAGATATTAAGTGTACATAAATGGGGTCTGCACATGCAAAAAGGCCAAGCGCCTAGAGCTCACTGCTCAATCACAAAATGGGAATCACACTAACTACAGTTGGATGGTTAAATCCAATAAGAATGTACTGCACAAAATAGCATCTTCATATGTTGGATTCAGTACCAATGTAGTTCTGATTGTCTTCACAAAAACCCTCCTTCAATCTTCAAATGATGTCTACGTGTATAGCTCAACTTATTCTCGCATATGCCTTCACGGATTCCTTACCATCATCATTAAGTTTGTTTCTGAATACCCATTTGGTTCCAATTACATTTTTATCTTTAGGCCGGGGAACTAATGTCCAAGTGTTGTTTTTCTCAATTTGTTCTAATTCTTCTTCCATAGCTTTAATCCAAAATTTATCTTCACATGCCTCATTAATAGATGATAGTTCAATTTGAGAAATAAGACATACCTCTTGATTTGCCAATCTTCCTCTTGTCATAACTCAATTAAACTTGTTTCCAATTATCTGATCTTCAGAATGATTCAGTCTTACATATCGGGGTGTCTTTGTTGGTTGTTGTTCCTCAGTTACTGTGGAATCCTCAGATGATACCGGGGTAACTAGATCTTCATTCTCTATTGGTGGATTCAGTGTAGGTTCATTTGTCAAAATTTATGTTGCCAGTTCAGAGTCTATATACCTTGAAGTTCCTCTGAATTGTTCATCAATCTTTACATTTGTACTTTCAATAATTTTTTGCAATCATTTGTTAAAACATCTATATGCCTTGCTCTTAGATGAATAACCAAGAAATATTCCTTCATCACTTCTAGGATCAAATTTGCCAATATACTCATCTCTTCTGATATAACATTTACTTCCAAAAATTCTGAAAATTTAAGACTAGGAGTAATACCAAACCATAGTACATGAAGGGTCTTACTGGTTTTACCTTTGATCTGAACTTTGTTGAATGTATAGACCATTGTACTGACTACCTCTCTCCAATATACATGTGGTAGGTTTGCTTCTGATAACATGCTTCTTGCTACATCCAAGATAGTTATGTTTTTCCTTTCAACAACTCCTTTTTGTTGTGGTGTCCGAGGTGCTGATAGTTGTCTTCTGATTCCATTTACTTCACCGAATGTTTTAAACTCCTTAGATATAAATTCTCCTCCTTGATTTGATCTTAGACATTTGATTTTCTTACCGGTTTCATTTTCTACCATTGCTTTGAATAGTTTGAACTTTCCAAGTGCTTCTGATTTTTCTCTGAGAAAAGTAACCCAACACATTTTAGAATAGTCATCAATGATTAGCATGAAATATCTATCACCTTGTAAGCTTTTAGTTCTAGTTGGACCACATAAATCAGTGTGAATTAAATCAAGAGTGTTATTGGATTTTTTTGGAATACTTTTGAAACTAGCTCTAACTTGTTTTCCAAATTGACATTCCTTACATACTGTATTGTGAGGTTTGACAATTTTAGGTAAATCTCTAACTGCCTTAGTAGTACTGATCTTCACCATGCAATCAAAGTTTACATGATAGAGTCTCTTATGACATAGCCAACCTTCATAAATATGAGCAATCAAGCATGTCTTTTCACTGTTATTCAAATGAAAGATATTACCTCTAGTCTGATTACCGGTTGCAATTTCTAAACCAGTTCTATTCATGATTTTGCATTTTCCATTTTTAAATTGTAACTGAAATCCTTTCTCAACTAATTGACCAACACTCAAAAGATTATGCTTTAATCCTTCAACATAGTAAACATTGTCAGTGTTATGCTTACCATCAAGAGATATTGTACCCTTACCTTTGATCAAACAAGCTTTGTCATCTCCAAATCTCACTAAGCCTCCATTGTATTCTTGGAAGTTCAAGAATTTACTTTTTTCTTCTGTCATATGATGTGAGCTTCCTGAATCAATGATCCATTCATCCTTTACTTCAACTTTAGTTGCCAAGGCATGTTCTACCGGTTGAGCAGTAGGTGCTAGTTGATCTTCTGTTATAGCAACAAAAACACATCCATTGTCTGCCGGATCGTCATCAGAATCATCAATAAAAAGGATTTTCCGGTACTTACAAGGTACTATAAATCTTGCATTATGGTATCCTAGAGATGAAAACTTTGAATTATGTGCATACACAGATTCAAATTGGGCAGGAGATGTGGATGATAGAAAAAGCACCACTAGCAGAGCATTCTTTCTTGTAAATAGACTAGTTTCTTGGTTGAGTAAGAAACAAAGTTGTACATCTTTATCAACAACAGAATCAGAATATGTTGCAGCAGCAACTAACTCTACACAGGTACTATGGCTTAAGCAAATGTTGAAAGACATAAAGGTAAAATGCAATGAACCTATTACTATCTATTGTGATAACACTGCATCAATTGATATATCTAAGAATCTGGTATTACATTCTAAAACCAAACATGTTTCTATCAAATTGAATTTTCTAAGGGAAAATGTTGAAGCAAAGGAAATAAAACTAAACTATGTGAATACTGAAGAGTAGATTGTAGATATCTTTACTAAATCTCTACCTAAGGAGACCTTTGAATATCTCAAAGATCAACTTGGGGTCATACCCCCACCGGTAGAGACTTAGGAAGTTGATGATTATCATCAACCGACAGAATTAACAGAGAAATCTTTTATTCCGACTTTGATGGGAAGCTACTTCTCAGGGGGAGTAGCTGGTATATTGAATTTATTGGTATTTTGTATATGAACTTATCTTGGTAAGAACTTTGGCATTTGATGTCAAAGGGGGAGAGATTGGTATGGAAAAACATACGGAAAACACATGTTGCTCCTAGGGGGAGAGATTGTTGTTTGGGAGAGATTATTACTCTCTGTATATGTATTTTGATTTCTGGTTATGATCTCTTTTTGGAGATTGTTGGTTTTTGGTATTTGGCATTTCTGTTTTGGCACTTTGATGGTTTTTCCATCTTGTGTTGCCATCAATGCCAAAGGGGGAGATTGTTGGTATTTTGGTATGGTTTTGTCATTGATGTCAACACCCACTAAACACTTATCAACTCTGGCACTTTGGAGAATTAGCAACATTCACCAGCAAGCAAATGACTCATGCACAGTCACTGGTATCTGGTACACTAGCAAGATATAATGATCACCGACACTTGGAATCATACGGAAAACACTTGGTTATGTCAAAGACATTATGTGGACACTTTGTTTTGGAGTTTTGTTTATTGATACATTAGCATTTGCATATTTGCTGTTACCGGCAAATAAGTCCAGGGTTTACCCTGGTAGGTTTATCCTTTCCAGATCAGCACGGCATGCTATGGAGATGATTAATTATTGTTGTAAATGCATTAAGCTGACATGTTGAATCAGTTATTGCATCGGATATTATATTGTTTGTAAAATGTTTTATTGTGATATCTTGTAGAGCCGACCTACTAAAATTGGTCTTAGGTTATGGTATAAATGTAAGATCTTATTTGTAAGATCAAAAAAAGTGTAATGCGAAAAAGGATTGTGTGAAGGTATATGTGATAATAAGTTGAGCTATGCATGCAGACATCATTTGAAGATTGAAGAAAGGTTTTTGTGAAGACAATCAGAACTACACCGGTACTGAATCCAACATATGAAGATGCAATTTTGTGGAGTACATTCTTATTGGGTTTAACCATCCAACTATAGTAGTGTGACTCCCATTTTGTGATTGAGCAGTGAGCTCTAGGTGCTTGGCCTTTCTGCATGTGCAGACCCCATTTATGTACACTTACTATCTGCAGTAGTATCATCTGATTGTGGGTAAGGTTTCCCACCATGGTTTTTCCCCTTACAGGGTTTCCACGTACAAATATTGGTGTTATGTGTTGTGGATGACTTTTTCTTTATGTTTCATGCACTAATCCTTACCGGTATAACAATTAACTGTCTAGCGGCATGTTAAACTGGTTTACCAGTATTAAGCATTAAGTTGGTTAAGTTGTTTTTGGTTTTCATTTATTTGACAACTGATTCACCTCCCCCTCTCAGTTGTCTTCGGGACCTAACATTGGTACTCAACCCTATGTTAGTCTCATGCATTTCAGTTCCATTTTCACACTTCACTTCGATACATCATCCATCCCATAATAAACAAACCCATCACCACACTCCAATATTTCCATCCCATCTTATCCCAAAACAACATCCATAACAAACATCAAAGTTCCTTATATGTGTACACTTAAACAAAAACAAGGGTTTCACCCAAACATCGTACCTTATTACAAATGCACACTTGAGCCTAGTTAGTAAACATTAAGTGATCATTGTATCCTTTTACCATCATCTTCATCCATCCAATTATTCATGCCCATAGGGGCGCATCACTCGCGAGTCTAGCATAATCATCATCATCACATTATCCTATCTTTGGCAAGAGATATGTTGGTTGCATGACATATTTATCAATGAATATTTTATTTTGATTTATCTTTTGGAACCATGACCACATATACTTAATGCCACCTTGATATTTTTATATCTTGGTGTGGTTTGATTGGTACATACTTGCACATAATATTGATCTTGTATGCTACATATTTGGGACATTATTGTAATCCTAGTATGTAGCTACTTATCTTGTGTGTGTTAGAATAACTTATAGCATAGGAATTCGTCATTTGCATGCTAAATCATTCAATACAATTTATGTATTAGGACTATCATGCTCTAAGTCTATCTTTCTCACATATTCTGATATGGTCTTGTAGTGTATAGTATAAAAAAGGATAACCCCTTTGTTTGAGTGTCAAGTCCATGCAAAGGTTACCTTGCCACTTTGGTTCATCATACCTTGGTGCATAATTTCGTTTGCTCAATCAAAACTTAGGATTGCTCACAATATACCAACATAACCAATATTTTATTTCATTTCCTTCCCTCCCATTCTCTTCATATTCCATTTCATCTACTTTTATGTGTATCCCAATCCTTCCTTTCCATTTAGAGAGCACATTCATGCTCTCTTAACCCACCTATTATCTCGAGGCATCATCCTACTAACTCATTGTCATCATTTCTCATTCTTCTTGTGATTGGGTCATAATGCTACTATTACTCATTCATCCCTACACACTATCTTTTATTCTTCTTTGAAATGATGTTACTTCTCTTAGTTACAACATCATCTCAAAGAGGGGTAAAATGTAGACATTTAAAATTATCCATGCCTAACCACATCTAATTTTACCATATCCTAATCCATTAAATAAATATAAATATTATTTATTTAATAAATTCATTTTTTATCCCTATCCTAACCTTTAAACATATAAATGTCTATTATTTATTTAATTATTTTAACCTTCACTTGATCCTATTAATTAAATAAATATTGATTATTTATTAAATTTTCCACTCACCTCAATCCTTGTCCATTTAATCTTATACCTCCAACTTGTTCACACGAATCATGTTGGAATCAAGGAACACTGAGAGGGGGGATGAATCAGTGTTTAGCAATTTTTAACCCTGTTAACTTATCCTTTAAACCACTTAATGCAAATGAATGAAAGTAAGGTGTAGAAATGCAAAACAAACAAACAACAACACCATAACACCAATATTTTTACATGGAAACCCAATTAAGGGAAAAACCACGGTGGGGATGAGAACCACAATATCAATATACTCTTCAAAAGTATAGAAATATTACATAAAGGGAAGGCACATGCATTCAGGAACACTGCCTAGAGCTCACTGTTCAAATTACAATAAGGGCTACAACTCTAGAATCCTCACTACCTTACAAATTATTACGAAAGATAATTGGAATGTCTAAACTAATAAACAACATCTACAAATGCCAAAATATAGTTCCGATTGAGCACAAAGTACTCAATCTTACACTGCTCTACAACACAACTCTATTTGTTGTTTTGTTATATGTCGGATCACAAATATTTTACTTGCACACATGAAACTACACACAATCGCTCATACATGCTCTCCACATAATCATCTATATCCAAAAATGAAAATTTCAACCACTCTTATATATCCACAACATCAAATTAGGTCACCTACATGTCAGCCCAAAAATACATAATACACAAATGAAACATGTTCTCCAAGTCGGCTCAATCCAAACTCCAAAGCATATGCAAACCAAAAATAATTGTCCACACACTACCCATATGACGGCTAAACATCAGTGAACACAAAAACAATCACCAAAATTATTCCACCAAATCCACACTTCAATTATCCACACGAGACTGCTGATGAACACTATTCAACTCATGAACCTATACGCTGAACCATCTAACTCACTCAAGAATCATCACCAGAGGCCACAAACCTGGAATAAGGTAGGTTACACATCCACAGTGCTTCTTCAAGATCCACAGTGCTAAATATCCAACCAAAATGAAAAACCAAGTAAAATACTTCATATTGTTGGATACACTGTTCTATCTCACTGGACCTCACCAAAGCTCAATCACACTTCCGGTATGAACAAATCATGAACTATGAATGGGATATCTAACATCAGCTACCATCAATGACAACATATGATCATCTATGTAGTGTCTCTTGCCAATAGATCATAATCCAAAGTTACCATCACATGATAGCTAGTGTCTCCTTAACATGTCTAACTAAACCTTGTCTGCATTCATTGAACCCAAAGACCTCTTCAAAATTTAAACTAACTTTATATTGTATCCATCCATTCCAAACTAAACCTCTTATTCCTACCCATTCATGTAAGGATGTTTCCCTATAGATAAACACAAACCTAGATCCTAACCCTCATGTGACACTTATCACAAAACTACAAATTTGAGCCAAACCCTAGTCTTCAATTAATCTTTCCTAGCCCTTGATTTTGATTCTTGAGAATTCTCTAACTAGATATCCTCAACCTAATCAAGCTAAAAGGAAGAAAAAAAGCAGGATGAGCGGGAGTAGTGGAGAGTGATCTTGGGAATTGCAAGGGAGACTATAAAGAAGATGATAATGAGGAGGTTAACCTAGATGCAAATGTCTTCCCCCTAATCATATTTCTCTATGTCTCTCAACCGGTGGTTATTGTCTTTATTGGGCATGGGTTTTCCATGAAACACAATGGTGTGTCTAGGTTTTCTAGAGGAGTTAGAGATGGAGGCATTTGCATTGCTAGTGGACCTATAGAAGTCGATGGTGAAGTTGGAGATGGAGTTGCAGAGCCTCTAGTTGGCAAGGGTCCTTCAGCTTGGCTCCCTAGGTGGGGGTTCTTTGGTTCTTTTGGATGTAACCATTCAACCTTTTCAAGTGATGCCTTTTCCTTGGTGAATGTTTCATGGTCTCTTGTGGGTGCTTGGTCCCAAAAACCTTTTGGGGTTTTCTTCTCTAGGTTGGAATCCCTTCTCGGTGGTGTGTTGGTGGCCATTGTGGGGCTTTCTTGGGTTGTTTCTTTTAAAAGGGTTATGTGGCGGAGATTAGGGAGCCCATCCTTTTGGTTTTTGTTGTTTAGATTATGAGAGAGCTTGAGGGTAGTGCAGGTTTCATGTACCTATATCGAAGTAAGGTGAATATTAAAAGTTTCAATCTTTAGTTTGATTTTCTTTTTATTTATAAGGCTTAGAATTGTTGCTTCAGTGAGCTGGAAGGTTATAAGGCTTCAACCTTGATAATGTAATGATTGGGTTCTTGTATTTTCTATTGTTGTTTTGCAGCTAAGTTTATATTGTTTGGTTGTTGTTCATCTATATGGTTTATCTTCTAGCAATGTTTTTTGAATTGGTTCCAGATCCTGATAAAATCTATTTGTAAGGGGTTTTAAGTCCCCCCAAAACCTGTTTTACCACTAACTAAAAACCTAATCAAGCTATCTAGATAATCAAGAAAGATTATTTTATCATCACATTATCATTTATATTCCAAAATTATGTTGGTTTTTCTTTTTAGCAATCCAAATCACTATCAAGAGAAAATCAAATAAAACTAGGGTGCATTCTATTTCAAGCTGACCTAGGAGGATGAAGGTTGTTTGAAGTATAAATTTGAATTCATTTCTTATGTTCTTTTACTTTAGTCAATTTTCCATGTCTTCATTTTGGTCATGCAAGTCTTAAATTTTATTTAAAACCATAAATATGTAAATGAAGATGAAAATTCATGTACAAAATTGTTTAATTTATTATGATTTAATATTTATAATTGAAATCCTAAACTATCCCCATGTATAAAAACTAGAAAAAGGGAAAAAAGAAATAAGAAAATCAAGAATTTTAATCATTCCTCCTACACAATTAAAAAAATGGACAAATTCAACTCAAAACCAAACTTTGTTAAACCCATTACCCACAATCTAAATTTGAGACAATTCACTATTTAAAGGAAAAATAGGTGCATGATTGTAATTTTTTTATAAACATGAATGTGCTCATATGACCACATAAAATACATCACCATAATCAAGGCATCAATATTGCAAACATGAGTTGAATCCATAGAAATTCATGAATAAAATTATTGAATTATATGGAAGCAAAATAAGTTTAGAGTTGCTCCTTAATGGGCCTTTATGGGCTAATCCATTTTCATGGAAGGATAAGGGGGTTGAATGGTCAATTCTATAAGTGGGATGGATTAAAATTAATTTTGATAGTGCTTCTTGGATAAATCCAGGGCCATCTGGAGCAAGGTAGCTTATCAGGAAAGGGATGAATAATGAAGATGAAGGAAGTGTAGCATTGTTGGCGATCACATTGGCAAGAAAAATTTTGATATCCAATTTGCACTTGGATGGACATTCACAAATTATGGTTAGTGGGATTATAAAAGGTGAAACACCTGAAGAACACAGATGGACACTGAGAGGGGGGTGAATTGGTGTATTTATAAAAAGTTTCTAAACTAAGTGTGTAGATATTAAGAATTTAATGTGAATAAGAACACACACAAGAAACAATCCACAACACAAGATTTATGAGGAAAACCCATAGTAGGGAAAAACCTCTATGAGAAATGTTGTTGGAGTCTACTACTCCAATCCAACTTCATAGTGAATAATAGATTACAATGTTTAGGGCACCAACCCAAGGAGAACCAACCCCTGATTTTATGAGAACCTACTCAAAGGAGCACCTACCCCTGCTTTGAGCACACACTCAGAGATTTACAATGATTATCAAAGTTTGCAATGCAGTGATAAAACCTTGTTACAAATGAGTTTTGTAACACTTACAAACTTCTCATATCTTGAGAATGAATTTCTTTGCCTGCTGAAGTTCTTCCTCTATTTCTTCTTCTTCCTCTATCTGGTTGTCTTCTTCTCTCTTCTATAGCTTCATCTTGCAGAATAATTTTTTCTTGCTCTCTCTACTTTTGTAGATTGCTCTGGTTTCTCTTGGAAACAACAACACATATTTTACTCTTCTTCACTACACGCCCTACAGTAGTCTAGTTGAGACTTCTTTATTTCCACCTCTATCTCTATCTCAAAAACCACACCTACCAATGTCAAATCTCATCACATTTGTTGTTGGATTCAATCGATTTTGCACACCTCTGAATTTTCCTCCACTGCAAAATTTGAATTTTTTATTCAAGTTAGTTGTCTTGAAGATTTGCACCTCTAGAGATTTTATTCTCTATCCTGAATATGATCTCAAATTTGCCACCTGTAGTACATGCATCTAGGTCACCAGGTCAACCTTTGTCAAATGCCACGTAGACCATTGACTCTATCTGGCTACCTCATTCTTTCCCTTTATTATCGTGAATCATCATTTGCGATCCCATCTTACCCATGAGGGCTAAGCATCTTCAAGTGACTCCATTAAGTCTTGTTAGCTTGCATAACACCTTGAAGGAGTTTTGGACTCGTGCGGGATAAGCATCCACAAGAGACTCTGTTCTCTCAAGTGTTATCTTGCATGACACTTGGCATGACCTTTTAACCCATGCAGGATAAGAGACTTCATTGTTATCTTTGTTCTCATATATCTCACATGACCATTTTTCTTTGGTCAATCTCATTGTGGGATAGCGAACTCCTTCTCTTCTTTCACTTTCTTATCTCGCACAACCATCGCACACCCATCTTGAATGGTGCGGATAGTAGGGAATGTATCTGATTTACTTGTGTTATCCCGCAAGGTCATCTTCAAATATATTTTACTCATGTGGGATAGTGGGATCTATTAGCCATCCTACATCTTGATGCCCTATAGACTCCTTTTCATCTATGCTTCCCAGTCGCGAGATAGCAGGGACACCGTTTATTTTGTTCTTACTTACCCCACATGAATTTTTTCATCCTTGAAATTATACAGTGTGGGATGGTGGGAGGAATCTCTTGCTTCTCCTTTTTTTACCTCGCACGACCATCATTTCTCATGTTTTGGTGACGTAGGATAGCAGGGAGCCTCTATCCTTCCATCTATTTCTTATCTTGCAAGACCAATTTTCTTTGGTTATCAGTGATGTGGGATGGCAGGGAGCCTCATGCTTCATAGTTTTGTTATCTCACGATATATTTTTGTTGTAGTTCATCTTGTTGCAGGATAGCAGGAGAAACCTCTTACCTTTATCCTTGTTAGCCTACACGGTTATATACCCTATCCTTCTACAATGCGAGGTAGCAGGATACACCATTTTCCTTCATATTTTTTATCCCACAAGGTCTCTATCCTTCACTTGAACACACCGCAAGATCCCACATGCATGCATCATCATCTTGATGGACCAATGCACAACTACCAGCTAGACGTCAAAATGTATGATAAAGAGGGCCCACTCGACACAAATTGCTTGTCGCCAAGACATGGCGACCACTACACCAAAGATGAATTATGTTGGTATAACAATGAAGCCCAATGAAGCAAGAATATGGTTTTTCTGAATCGCCCTATTACACTGAAAAACATCATCATTGAGATAGAAGCCTTGTCTCACTAAAAAATTGTCATTGAAGGGATTTTTTACCTCTGCAACCTACATCGTTTGTGTAGCATAACATGACGTGTTATGCATAACTGCATAACCTACAAGCTATGCACTTCTCCTATCTTTATGTTATGCACACCTGCTACCTGCTTCTCTGCAACCTCTTGTCATCCATGTTACTCTTGTTGACATTAATGACAACAATTCAAACAACACCAAACTGGTAAATCAACAAATTCATAAAAAACATTAAGGCAAAGTTAAACCATTTTCAAAATTTTAAAATCACCCATGTTAGAAGGGATCGAAATATGGTGGCAGACACCTTATCAAAATTTACAAAAAGATTATGATTACACACACTATAACATAATCAAAAAGAGGATCAAAGTGATGTATTTTAAAGGATGTTAATGGATGAGTGTTTGATGTGTCAGGTTATGTAATACCCACTTTTACTCAAGCGAACATCACTAGAAAGTAGCAATGATTTTTTTTTAAAAGCGATCCCATATTCAACATTACTAAAAGATTATGATTAGACACATTGTAACATAATGAATTTTGGTTTAAGCAACACTCAACTAACAAACCCATCACCTCATACCTGAGATTTTACTTCTTGGTAGAGAACACGTCGTGACCTGCTACACCTTCCTGCACACAATCTTACACCACTAGATGCACACATTAGATCTATCAAATGTTAGATGTATGTTCAATAGGATAAATCATACAAAGACTTAAATTGGGTCAAACATCTACCATTGATCGAGCACAATGGTAAACATATAACATAGAAAGAGTGACAAGACCAAACAACTCAGAAGAGCCAAACCTAAGGGCTAGACCTACAATCTCAGGGGCTCATCGCAGATGGCCTTGCCTATGTGAATGCGCAAAGACTTCATATTTTGACTAAAAGAGATATAACAAAAGTGGGTACGCAACCCTTTCTAAGGTCTCCTACCCTAGACAATTCTCTCGTCGGTTGCCACCCACTTAGGTGAAACAGAGACAAATCCCTAGATAACTTGATATAAGGGTTATTGTACAACAATTTCCCTGTATAACTACAGCAAGGAACCAAAAACACCGACTCCAACACTAATGAACATCAATATGATACCTTGAAACATTAAGAATATTAAAAGAGCTAGATATAATATACATCTTAAATTTTGAACTAGATTTATACCAAGGAAATGTAGAACACAAGATATAACTAAGAGGAGGGTGAATCAATGATTATAAACAATTTGAATCAGTGTATGTGCAACCGGTAGAATAATGAAAACACTAACAAGCAATCACACACAATGTTGGCATTTTGATGATGTTTTGATTGTCATTGATGGACACACACTTTCTTGATGTATGAGTTATGCTCAACCGGTAATTGCTCCAATCGCTATTGTGTATTATTGGATGTACAGTCTTTAGTCATATATTGTATGAAGACCGCAAGTGGTATAAGGATCCCAAGCGGTTCGAGGAGCTCAAGCGGTACAAAGGAACCAAGCAGTAGTTAACTTTTCATCGGAACACTACGATTTACCAATCTTCATTTTTGACAACCAGTAATCGGTATATTGTATTAGCCAGTATTACTCTGTGGTGAGTTACCCGCCGGTATTACTGTAATGTGTGATGAGTTATCATCCACCGACACTTTGGCGGTGATTTTGTGCCGTGTTACCAAATGTGTCTAGATGCATTGAACCTAGGAACTTGTAGTCTAATCCTATTGCATCGACATGAAATCAGATTCCTTTATAAGGACATCATGTCTAGGGTTTGCATGTGAGATATGTAATATGTGAGACATAACAGAGAAAAGGTTATGTGTGATCTTTGAAGAGAAGATTAAGTCTGTGTGAAGAGATAGAGTGTGGAGATATTGAAGACTGAAGTAATGCTGAAATGCATTAACAATGAGTTGTCAAGTATCTAACCAAGCATATTGTGCTAGTATCTAGATCACTCACTTGTTGATTACTAATATCTTCGACAAGTCTGAAACCCTTAACCGAGTAGGCCCAACAAAGCCTTTGTAAATCCTCTAACAAAGTGGTTCACAACTATGGATCTGAAATCCTTTAACAAGGTAGTCTTTAACAGGACTTATCTCCTAATAGAGATCTAGATTCCTAATAGGATTTGTTCTAGTGGAGAACATTGTATGACCTTAACCGGTCTAGTTTCTATTCTACAGATAGTTACTTGTGAGTTTCAGCTCACCATGGTTTTTCCCATTTGGGTTTCCACATCAAATATATTGTGTTATGGTGATTGTGCTTTTGTGGGTGAATGCTTTATTTGTTATTTGGTTTGCATTTGTCTTAATCGGTTTATTAGTGAATCTGTCGTACTGGTTATCTGCTAAACTATTTAAAGGATTGAGTATAGTATTTTTTTGGTATACTAATTCACCCCCCCTCTTAGTATTCATCAATTGGTATTAGAGCCAACCTTTCTATAAGTCTAACCACTTGGAAGGAGATATGGGGGAATACAGTGTGAGGGAACTTACTCATCATCTCACTCAGATTGAGAGAGCCTATGATGAACTCAAAGTCAAGTATAAAGCCTCTTTGGCCAAGAGAAGAGAGCATGCTAAGAAACTAATGGAACTTATTGAAAATAGCTCTTCTGATGAAGCTGGCATGGATGCCCTAGTTGAAGAAGTTGAAAAATTGAATGAATCAAAAGCCAATCTGAGAAAAGAATTAGAAGGAATGACTATCAGAATGTGTCAAGAGCTTGAGAACATAAGGAAAGCTGAAGATCTAGTAAAAGACAAAGATCATGAGATCTCCAAGCTGGAGCAAGAAATCAGTACCCTTACCACTCATCTCCAAGAGAGTAAAGTGGAAAAAGAAGAAATGCAAGGTGAACTAATTGAGTCAAAGGAGATACTTGCCAAATTTAATTAGAGTACTGCTAAGCTAGAGCAAAAGCTAGAATCGATAAAGCCATTAAAGAATACCACTGGACTTGGTTTCTCTGGGTATGAGGAAGGTGAGACCTCTAGAACAAAAGCTGAAGCATCAAAGAAGCAACCGACATCCAAGGATAAAGGTAAGCAAAAATTTAAACCTATTTGCTTTAATTGTCTCAAAGAAGGACATACTGCTAATGTGTGTAGGAGCAAGGGCTACAACAATTTTCCTTATTTTCAAAATAATGTGCCTAGATCCAATAGATTCAATGGAAACTATTATGCATGCAACAAGTTTGGGCATAGAACATTTGAATGCAAGTCAATTTTGCACAACACTGGGAGATACCCTCCAAGGACTCAAGGAGTTATCCCGGAACCTTCTGTGAACCGAAATCCCAACCAGTACAATACCTATGACCATCGGTCAGGTGGTTATCAAGCGACAACTAGTTGGAGAGAAACTTGTTTGATCTGTCATGGTAGCGGTCACACTATTGCAACATGTAGAAGGAAGAATGGAAGTATGAATAATGGACCATGGAGAACACCTAGAATGGTATGCTATCATTGCAACAAACTGGGATACACTGCTAGAACTTGTAGAATGAGAAAGAACCTATCAGATGATATATCGATCACTCAAAAAGGGAAAATTGATGTTGAAACCATTCAAACAGAAATGAATAAAACTTGGAAATAGAAACCAGAAGAAGTGTCACGGGATGAACCGGTTTCTACACCTAGTGTGGAAGTCTCTAAACTGACAAACTGAGCTTCATAAAAGCTTAGGGGGAACATATTGGTGATATATTTTGAACCCCTAGTTTATATTGATAAAGACCTTAACCAGTATATATTACCTACCAATCGACAGAAGATTTGAAGTAGTAAGAGGCAAAATTAGGGTTTGTGCCCTAACGGTGATGCAATTATTATGGTAGGTAAAAGTTTGTTTCAAAAGGTTTTTCATCGCCATTTTCACTTATCTATTTTCGAGAGAAAAATTTTCAAGAGCTGAGCAACAAAGAGTGATTCTTCTAGGGATTCAAAGTGAATTCAAAATCTTGCAAAGGAATCTAGAGATTTTTTCAATCTATCAGTGAAGAACACTAAGAGGTAATCAAGCAATCAAAGTGGTGTATTGTGGGAGACATTGGCAAACCCTAAATTTCAGATTGGGAAGGTATTTCTCAAAATTCTCTTTTATCATGGCTTCTTCATCACACTCTAGTTCTAGTGCACCTGAAGAATCAGCCGAATTTCTCCAAAAGAAAATGAAATACAATGCCCTATCACAAATACCCGTCGGAATTATTGTTGAGGGAGATATTTCAGGATATATTGACATTAAATTGGAAGACCTAGGA
This sequence comes from Cryptomeria japonica, assembly GCF_030272615.1. NCBI lineage: Eukaryota > Viridiplantae > Streptophyta > Pinopsida > Cupressales > Cupressaceae > Cryptomeria > Cryptomeria japonica. Next base: position 684,152,891 of record NC_081405.1, on the reverse strand, counting down.
TCCCTAGTGATTCATTCCCAGCTATGTCTATTCTGTGGAGATGACAAGAAGATCAAACCTAACTATAGTGTCCTTAAGAAGATGAAACTGCACAATGCGGTGTACTTTCTGGAAGAGTTCACAGAAGAACATATCCGCATCATCCTCAGCAGAGTACAATATTTTTTGGTATACTAATTCACACCCCCCTCTTAGTATTCATCATAAAAGAGCACATCACATAACACTGGATATACGAGGAAAACCCAATGTGGGAAAAACCTTGGTGAGAAACGTTGTTGGAGATCTACTACTCCAATCTAGCCTCACAATGAAATAACAATTTTACAGTGTTTAGGGCACCAACCCCTACACTGAGCACCCACTCAGTGAAATACAAAGAGATATAAAAACCATACAATGATAAGCACCTTGTTACAAATGAGTTTTGTAACTCCTACAAATAATTCACTCTGTTGGTTGAACTCTTTTTTGTCACACTGCTTCTTCTCTACTGGATCTCAGTTCTCTATGTTTGAATCCTCTTCAACTCAGCTTCTGCTTTGTCATATCACCTCTCAAACTCTCTCTGCTCTCCTTCACTCTCTATTGCTATCTCATCTCTTCAATCTCTACCAGTTTGATGGACTGTTATACTTTGTAACTGTTTACCGGTTACCTTAAATCTTGTCGGTTAAACCCCTCTTGTCGGTTCTTATTCTTACACTTAGTCACTTCAATATTTTTCTCTCAACACTCAAACTGATCAACTACATCTAGCAAAATCACACTTTCTGATCCAATTGCTTGAGTCTTTGATTTGCACATTTATACACATGCTTTCCTACCAAAATGAAAATTCAAACTTTACGCGCCTAGGGTTTTCTTCATCGACCATGATCCGTATCAAATTGGATCTCATCTTCTTGAATTGACAACCTACAACAGATCAACAAAAGGCTCTGTCCTTTTATTCTTCCAATGCACGTTTACTCTATTTAGCAAACTGGGCCTTGTTCATCAACCTCGATTTTGTCAATCATCTAGTTATTTCCTTCTTCAAATCAACAAGATGATCAGATGTCCTGCTTTGATCATAACACCAAAAAATATCTTCCTTTCAATATGATTCGAGTTTCAATCCTCTACAATCGATCCGTGATTTCTGTAGTCCTCATTTAATATCGACCTAATCAGCAACTACCTCGTCGATGCACTATTCACCTACCACTGCATGTTTGCCACCTGGAATCCACATGACATCTCTATCAACATCCAACTCACTTTATTGTGTCTATTCAAACTCGGTCACTGACCAAACATACTACCAATATACACCAATCGGTTAACCTTCATATCATGCACTTCTTTGTTCTGCCAGTTAGGACATGTTATCCCAGACCGTACTCGCCAAACCACAAAACATACCCGGGGTAAACCACTGTCAAAAACCTTCATCATTTATCGATGACAGTCCTCAACCATTTTGCCAAAGTGGCAAACACTTCACATCATTTCATCTTCTTATCTGGGTCCTTCAATTTGTCTCTTTGCTTGCTTACCAGTTGACATACTTACCGATTGACATCAACATGCCAACAATCTTCAATACTCCTACTTCCATACCGGTAACATCAACTTGTATACAGGTTGACATCAATCACAATAGAATGCCAGCAGGAAAAGCATCACTAAAAAATTCACCCTAATTCTACATAAATGAATCTTAATTCCCATATAATATCTTCACACAAGAATATATTTGGGAATAACTATTGCTTTAAAGGATAGCCTCTAACATACAAAAAGATTTGATTGGACTAGATGGCTTAGGTTATTGTAGCATTAAAGATCACAGGTTGGGTTAATTAAATATCAAAACAATACCCAAGTCAAATATTAACATCAAGGTTTTTCCCATTAACTTCACCAATACAAAACAACACACGTTTGCAGAACCAACGATGGAAAAAGACCAACATTGACATAAAATCAAGCAACACTAACTAAAGTATTACCACAAAATAATGATACATTAATGTCAATAATACTACAATCATTATTCCATTAAAACATGTGGAACATACAAACTCACACATTCCATTTAAGTTCATTAACCCAATCTAACCCCAAGGCAACCAATTTTGACTAAATTAACAATATATATGCAAACATATACAAAAGATTATCAACGGACTAGAATAAATAATGCCTGTCATCAAACATGTGAATATATTGATTACAAAAGAATAATAGTAAAGTATATATGATTAGACATGTATAAAAGTATTTATAGGTATTTGATCATGAACAAAAATAATAAATATAGTGAACAAGGGTAATCTTCCAGTTAATAGAATGAAATAAAAATTACTCTATTAGTATTATTTTCAATACAAGAAAGATTCATAGAATTACCAATAATTTAATTTAATTTTAAAACCAAAATGAAATAATGTATTTCCATTTATTCTTAAATAAATATAATATAATTTCATTTTATTAACACCAAATTAAACATATATGTAAAAATTTATTGAATCTAAATTAAATATAAAATAATTTAATTTCACAAGCCAAGTTTCATAAATCCAAACCCCTTAAAACAAAATAATTTAATACAACCCAAATACATACATACATACATACATACATGCATGCATGCATGCATGCATGCATACATGCATACATACACACAGCCATCAAAAATCAAAACCAAAATCCCAACCTCTGTGAAAATTTACTTCTGGCAATCTTTCCCCAAAATCCAAAATGAGAAACATAAAAGACCAACCCCCATTTTGGAAATTTTTCCAAAATATCTCCCAAAAAACACAACACGTGGAAATGAAATTTCCAAATCACTCACACACGCACAAAAACTCCAAAAAGCAACCCTTTTAGAAACTTTATTAATCTTAATTGAAAATTATAATCAATTTAATTTATTTTAACATGAAAATATAACTCATTTAACTACCAAAATAAAGCTTTTATTAATATTTATATAAACCAAGATTTAATATTAATTAATTTATTAATAACCAAAAGGTATTCTTACTACTTATATATATATATATATATATATATATATATATATATATATATATATATATATATATATATATATATATATATATATATATATATATATATATATATATATATATATATTTATTTATTTATTTATTACCCATAAGAAATAATAATTAATTAAATAATTCACCAAAACTAATAAAGGCTTATAATGATTAATAATTAAATTCCACCAACATATTAAAATATAATTTAATTAATTAATAATAAAGATTTTATTTAATTCAATTAACAAAGCATTATTATTAATTAATTCATCTACCATTTAACATAAATTTATTAACCCAATGATTATGTATTAATCTATCCCACTTAATATCATTATACATACAAACATAAACATCAATTATTAATTACTCATAAGTAATAATAATTAATTTATATTAAACTCAATTATCCATATTCCTAACTATGTTGATTAACATTTAAGATTAAAAAATATCTATTGATAACATTCTTGAAAAGATATAATACACAATACCTCCTTATTTTGTAACCAGCCTAGAGGAGCATAATAAGTTATGTGTGTGAGTCTTGTGGTATGTTGTGGGAGTTTTTATTATAGTTACAAATGTTCATTGAATTCACTGTAGGCATTAGAAGCTTTCTTTTTAAGGAGATTGAAAAAAAGAGATTTTTCCATTGGCGAGAGGCAAAGAGCTCATAGACATTGTAGTGGGAATAGTCGAGGCCACATTCAGCCTCGGGTCAAGGAAAACACAAATTTTGTTTATGGGGGAGATCATTGAATTGAGAATGAAGAACATTTTCAAATTTAATGACCCTATATTTTACTAGATGATCAAAATGATCTTAGGGATGGATTTAAGAAGGGAGAGAATAAATATCACTCTAATATGGACATTTCATCCATGGTGCTTTATTGGTGTTTGAAATTGGGCACAAAGGAGGAAGCCTAGTGGGCTATGGAGTTTTGTGTAAAAATGTAGTAGGGATTGGGAATGGGTGCATTCATAAGTATGGCAAGGTTGGGAGAATGTTTCATTGCTAGAGGTGGTAGATGAGTGCAGGTAGATGAATTCACTGCTCTGCTTAGGCCTTTCATGGTGTGGTTCTTTACGGAGAATAGAGAAGATTGGCGAGAAGAGGTGGCTATTGGTTTTTGTTTCATTAAGGAGTACATTTAAGAAAGGGAGAAATAAAAATGAGCCAAGGATGCAGATGGATCAATGTCAAACAACAAGAAGTTAAAGTTTGCAAAAGAGGATTACTGGGTGTTGAAGACAAATAAGGATTGAAGCCTAGATCTTTAGGTTTTGTTTTTTTACAAGTTTTTTGATCTCATAGAATCTATGTAATGCTCATATGTTATTTGTGAAACTTTATTCAAAGTACGGTGGTGTAAGACTTTGGAAGAGTGGTTTTTGTTATTGTTAGTAGTTTTATGTTTATAGCTAGGTGGTTGTGTTAGTATACTAGTGTTTATGCAAACTGGTTTACAAATTAGTGTATTTATTTTATTAATATAATACATATGTCAACTTTACCGATAAAAAAAATAGAGATTGAAAATAAGAAAATCTAGAAAAAAATAGAGGAAAAATTGGTATAATATATTCATAATTGAGTTCCCATGGGTTTCCAAAATTTCCAACACTTTATAATTTGTTGTAAATATATATAAATAGGCACATTCAAATAGGAAGACTAATAGTCATTCCATTCAAAATCACAAAATAAAAAAAATATTTTAGAATGTGAAGGGTCACTTTGACTTATTCTTTTCATATTGTAGTAATTAATTATATACAATTTAAAAATGTGAGATGTAGTTGCACCCCACAATACTTAACATGCTTATCAAGAATTCTTCACCATTTGTAGATCCCCTCAATTGATTAGCTTTTTCCATTTAACTGCACATTGCAATTAAAATAACATAGTCTTGGTTCATCCTAATTATCGATGCATGAAGCTCTTCAAATTAAAGCGTCGATAATTAGGGTATTTTTAGATTTAATGAGGTTTATAGATCTTGGATTTTATGGAGAATATGAAAGGGGTGGGTGATATTCATTTATCTTTTTGTATGGGTTAGTTTGTGGGGATGACCAAGGGGCTTTGTGTGATCTAGGTTACATTCTCATACTTGGGATGGGTATGATAAAACTTCTTCAATTTAGTTTTTTAATCCTTGCTAGTATCTCTTGGATAAATCCTTGATAGCTATGCTAGGTTGATTGGATTTATTAGTTTGACTAGTTGATTTTGTCAAAGTTATTAATTTTTAGCTTGGAAGGTTTGTCCAATCGAGGATTTATATAAGGAGATAGAGTTGTAGAGTTGGTCAAGCACATCTTAAGTTTGAACATGGTTTAAGATTGAAGGATCCTTTTCTGTTGGAATGATTTATTTTTTATGGGTGTTAATCCATAGGTCATTCGGATCACAAGATTCATTGGTTAAGGGATTAGGACCCATGGGGATGGATGGATTAAATTTATGATTGATATGGGTGGGTGCAAGATGTTTTATTATAGGGTCTTTATGGATGGATGCATGAGTATATGGACTAGGATTATTGTGGGTAGCTAGATTAGGATTAGTACTAACATGGATGGATGGTGGATTGGATGGTTTAAGACTTACGTGGGTTGAATATTAGGACTAGTAGGGATGGATGGAGGATCAAATGTTATAGGATTTATAGGTATAGATGGTGGATTCAATGTATAAGAGATTATAATTTTAGATAGAATATGATCAATAGGGATGAAAGGATTATGATTAATATCAATACGGATGGATGAAGGATTTAATATTGGACAATTGGTAGGGATGAGTGGAGATTCTAATGAATTTTATGGATGGAGATTAGTCATGTATTTGGGAGGGTTACTCTACCTATTTGTCCAATTTGATGGCCTAAGAAAAGCTTGGCTCTAATGCTTATATGATATGTAATCATGACATCCTTGTATTGCCTTAAGATGTATTCTAGTGGATCATTTGCTTTTCCATGAGGATGACCAATGGGATTTTGTCTTGGGTTATCAAAATAGCATGTTGTTGGATGAAAATTTTGTAAACTGATGAAGGTTCACAAAATGTGTGTTTCACAACAACACTTGGGATGATATCTCTCAGAAGGAAAGATATGATACCTCCTAATTATAAGGGAAGACTCCCCCTTTCTAATACAATTACTTTCTATTTTATCTACCTACTAACTTTACACTAATCTAAGGTACAATAACAACTTAGTTCTATTTTTTTCAAACCTATTCTATCTAATTCTCTTTTAAGGATAGATTTCCCTTAACTTGAACAACTCAAAAACTTGCAGTAATATTAAAACTAATTTAACTAGGAAGTATAGTTTTCATGAACATGGATAACTTTAAGAAACCCCCCTTGGGTAAAGGGTGTAAAATCACAGCGAATCTTTCATTATTTTGGGGGAATATATTATTCTTTTGGCGATTTTTTTTATTAAGGAAAAAGTCTTAAATTTCGTTGGTGAATTTTTTCTAGTTGCGTAATAATTATACAAAAATTAAGGCGATTTTTTTTCTTTTTGGGAAAAAATAAATTTTAATGGTGAATCTTTTTTTATTTAGTGAAAAATTTTTTTTAAAAAAGGTGAATCTTTCATTATTTTTGGAGGAAAATAATAATTACATTGGCAAAATTTTTCTTATTGTGTGAAAATTGTAGAAAAATAATGGTGAATCTTTCATTATTTTTGGGGGATAATATTAAGTACATTGGCAAATTTTTTTAATCACATAAAAATTGTAGAATTATTTAGGCGAATCTTTCATTACTTATTGGAGAAAAAAAACCAATATAGCAAACATATCACATCCTCACTGTAAGTGTCATGCATATCTATTGGAATTAGAAACCTATTTTTTCGCACGTATAAAATCTCTATCTAAGATTCTAAGCCATCCTTTTACATAGAAAACACTTCATCTGTCAGAGGAATAAAAATATGGAGGATAGCACAGATTTAATATTCAATGAGAAGCTTGCTTGTGGTATATTTTATATCAGGAAATGGCAGAAAAGTACATCTCACACAGATTAATATGGTATGTGGAATAATCCAAATGTATAGACCTAATAGTCAGTTGCTGTCACTTCACAAATCAAGAAATATGGTCATTAGTTGTTTCCAATTAACACTCTTCAACAAAATGGTTATATTATTTGCACGTTGCATTTTAGAATCTAGAAGGTAGATATATTTCTAGAGATAATTTTTTAGGAAGTGTTATTGCCTTGCTTGCAGAGGTTTTAAAATGAAGTGCATAGAAGGTGCAGTTGAATTTTGGCATAAGGAGATATGTCTAAAGAGGACTACGTTGCTGAAGGTTTGCAGATGCCATGAAGTAAATCAAATTGATGACTTACCTTGTAGCGAGGGATTTTAAAATAGCCAAAGGTAACCAAAGAGATTTTAAAAGGATTGAGTGCAACTACAGACTTCGGCTGCAATTGCAAATTATTCCAATCTCTCTGCCAATTGCCATTTCCCCCTTATAATGGCTAGAATGTAGAGAGAAAGTTGGGTGAAGACATAGGAGATGCGGTTCTGGAGTCAGGCATCCCTTCTTGATCAAAACTCTCAAAGTTCTCTACTATCAGGAAATTGATTGAGAATATTTCATCCTGGTATTCTCTACATCAATAACCATAAATGTGCGATAGTGGCAAGGCTCATAAGGTAGATGGAATTCATGAAAGTTTGTTGTGTCTCGGCACCAAAGCTTTCATGTATATTGGCCTGGTGGTTTTACGACATCCTATACATGCAATACATGTTACACATTCTTGTAAACGAGTGGTGGCTTGTTGCATTCATTATGATTATAAATGGAATACCAAGGCTATAAAGAAGGATTATGTAATTTTCTTATCTTCGGGGAGAGTAAATCTAGAAATATGACTTTGTCTTGTCTAGTGTGTAGGGTGGTTTCATGGTGAAATAATGTACACTTTCTCTCAATAGTTTTTCAATTAATCCTTGAATAGACTACTATATTTATTATCATTGCTAAGATTGTCTTCTTTTGTACTTTCAAATGTTACATGAATGGTGAATCATAATATTAAGGAAATTTTGATTTGTCTTGGTAATTTCATTGTCAATGTTTCACTATGTAGTGTGTATGAGGGTTTCCTTTAAGGAAGGAATTATAGTCTATTTGCAAGTTATTATTAGTTTGGAGTAATGTAATGGAACTATAAGAATAATTTGTGCAACCACACATGAAGTTGTGTTAATGTTAGGTATTAATGCTCGAGTGGCTCACTATTTTGAAATGATTCGTTGCTGGGGTTTGCATTCTTGATCTCATATTCGACTCTATGCACTGGACATAAGCATTGGTCTATTGAAGCTATCTGAGTCTATTTCAGAAATACATCAAAATCAAAGTGCAATTTCCTTTGTTTAAAAAACACATCAAAATCAAAGTCCAATTAAATGTAGACTAATTAAGGCACATCTTTCACTGTTGTTTTTTGGAAAATAACCCATATAACAAGTGTACTGCATATCCATTGGAATTAGAAACCTACTTTTTAGCACGTATGAAATCTTGATCTCAGATTCTAAGTATTATTTTCACATAGAAAACACTTCACCTATTAGAGGACTTTATGCTTGTTAGTTGGATGAAGGGTTGCATGGGTACAAATTTTATCTAGTTCCTGAAGAAAATATTGAATTGGCGGTTAAATGATTATAGAATACTGATGAGTTCTGATCCTTTCATTAGGTTGCATGAAGAGTTGCATGCCAGCATGGGTACAAATGCTAGCTTGTTCCTAAAGAAAAAATTGAAAAATTGAAATGGTGGTTAAAAATGATTATGGCTGATAAGTTTTGATTCTTTGGAAAGGAAAAAAGGTAAAAAGGAATATTTAGAACTTCAAAATTTAGATCTTTGAGGTTTTTCATAAATTGGTAGTAGTTGAGTTGATTAAGGAGCATTATAAATATTTCAATCTACACTTGTTCAAGAATAGTATCAAAAATGGAATGCCCATATGTAGATGTTTCTTGTGTGTTCATAAGATATAGTTTTAATGACATCGGGTGGAGAATATTTCAGGAAGGCTATATTTATAGTAGCATAATAGATTGCGTTCTAGCTAAAGGGACTTTGAAATTGCAGGAGGTGGCTAAAGTGATTTTGAAAGGCCATCTGCAGCTTTCCTTGGTTGCCTACCTTCACCCCCTCATTTCCTAAAGCCTAAGAGCTAGAGGGAGTGGGGGGGAGAACAATGAGGACATGAGAGAGTCGACTCTAGCAAAGACCCTATTTAGTTAAAATTGATAACTAGAGTTGGACCCCTATTTTGTTTACCATATTACTCTATGGAGCTCCTCCTCTATTTCTCAGAGAGGCGAAATGCATCTGTGAGTTCCTCCTCTAGTTTTAATAGTTAGAATATTGCATCTGTAAATATCCTGTTGTAGTTTTTATAGTTAGAATATTACATCCATAAAGTTATTAGTAGTGCGATGGTGGTGCAGCTCAAGCGGTTGGATTTCCATAATATTTTATTCTTCACCGTGGTTGTAAAAAACTCGAAGCTTTTTGCATTCCTTACTCTTATAAAATGAATTCCAAGGTTGTAGTGTGATCACCGGAAACACTACTAGGAGGGGATATTTTCGGCTGCAAGCCCAATACTAGTGTATATCTTTAATCTTGTCTTAATATAATGAGTACTAGCCCTACCCAACTATTAACATGATTTTTTTTGTTCAAATTATTTATATGAATATTATTGATGAAGTGATATGTCATATGATATTTTATTTTAAACTTCACTCTATTTTATGTTGAATAATAAGATTTACTTTTTAAAACATAATATAAATTTAATTAAAATACTATTTATTCATGCAAAATTGTAAATATAACAACTATCTAATATTCGTACGATCATCAATTTACATTGTATGTCCATTGGTGTAAGGATTTTCAGTTGGCAAAGGCTCAAAGGACTTGGGACTAATTCTAATTAACACAACGATTACTCAAGTCTTGCATGTGGGGATGTTAAGGGTGCTTTGATGAAACATTAATGCCAATAAATATGGAGTGGTTTTAGTTGTCGTACCCACAACCACTCTTAAATCATGACGAAGACGCCTCTCATTCTCAACTCTGATATCATTGTGTTTGAATTAGGCACAATGGATACGCCTATCATCGTCAAAGCAACAAAACCATAGATGGATTTATTGGGTGAAATCACTGACAAATGACTGACTAAGGTCTTGGAGAACAATCATGAGTATATTCGTCATGTTGTGAAGATAATCCTAGGAAGGGAATTTTTGTGGTCCCATCCTAGATACAAGGTAAGTTTTGATATCCCTACTTTCTTCCTAGATCCATGCTTCTATATATGGGTGTTTCGAAAGAATGGTCAAAGAAACTTACCCAAATGGTGTTCAAACGCTCAATTTTGGGTGAAATGATGTTGCATTGGATAACTTAGATGTGAATTTGCACATTACCCTCCCACATCAATACTACTTGAGTCAAGCACATAGATATCCAGTCGTGACCATATTTCAACCAGAGGTGTTGTAGGCCCATTGGAATGAAGTTGATTGGAAATCAATTTCCTTTTGTTCATGGCTGGAATCAAAAACCCTAAAGAGGTAGACTGGCATTGGGATTACTTGACCATAGATTAGTTTATGGATGAAGACAAATCTGTGATTGATGATTCAACTAAGATGGTGATTTTACTAGTGCTTGGCCAGGGAGAAGAATCGATTCCAAATGACAATCGTGATGTAGAGAATATTGATAAGACTAAGGTCCACGCCAATTGCAACCAGGATTGTTGGGCAGTGCAACAAGCCAGACGTGACAGACAAATAAAATTGGAGAAGGAAAGAGAGAATGCAACTAGAGGGCATGTGGGTACAGGAAATTAGCCATGGTTAGGGGCTCTCAGAGGTTTCATGGTTACCCGATATGGAGCCATTTTGATATTTGGTTAGATAGTTACACTGTGAATAGTCGATACTTAGGCATATATGAGTCATGTTTTAAATCAGTCATAGAACCGTATCCGTATAAGATGGGTTTAAATTTTGTGTTTGTTATTGGTTTTTTCTCTACTGCACTGTTAAACCTTTTTTTGATTTAATATAATGGGTGTTGGCCTTACCCAATGATTTATTATAAAAAAATAAACCATCTAATTAGAAGCATGAGATTAAAATGATATATGAGTCATGTTTTAAATAAGACATAGAACTATATCCGTATAAGATGAGTTTCAATTTTGCATTTGTTATTGGCTTTTGCACTATTGCACTGTTAAACCCTTTTTTATTTAATATAATGGGTGTTGGCCTTACCCAGTGATTTAATTATTAAAAAAATATATATCTAATTAGAAGCATGGGATTAAAATTGCTATAATATTAAAATTGATATTAAATTTTATTGCTAATAATTATCAAAGTTAGGGTTTATATAAATAGTTATAGTTAATAGCTAGGGTTTCAAAATAAAACTTAAAACGGTTCTCTTTGCAACTATGTTACTGTAGATGATCAATTAGGCAAATGAAATTGAATGACACACAAAGAAAGCAATGATTAATATAACAAATGCAACTATAGCCTGCAGAGAAAACCCTAGGGCATAATCCCTTACAATGTTAAATTTAGATTACAAAAAGAATACAAAGTATTTTAGAATCCAAAGCATGGTAAACGTAAAATGGAACTATAATGAAGCTAATATAAATTTATAATGAAAATTTAAAATTTGTGGATTACAATGGGAAATTGGAATTGAATGTATTTACTGCATGCACGTGTATGGTTTAATGTCTTTAATTTTATAATTTTTTATTTACCATAATTTATAAAAACCTTCTCCACTACAGAGTTAGCTTCATCGAGCACTTCCAACTAACTCCGCAATCACGCAATGATCATAGCCATTGATCTTACAAAAGAAAACTATTTTGGCAATATGGATGAATTGATTATGTATTACATTGATGTTTTTTCATTGATGTCAAAACTAGTTATTATGGTTTTGGTTACCGACAGACAAGTTTTGGTAATCGGTAGAAGATCTAGTGTTACCGGCAGAAAGGACTATATGTTGGACACTTCTGGCATGTTTGGATCAATGGAGTATGTTTGACTTTATGTGTTACATGCTTCTAGAGCCTGTTTTGGTCAGTTGGTATTGACTTGGTAATCGGATTCTATCATATACTCTTGTAAACCCTTACCGACATAGCTTTAAGGTTTAACCGGTAAAGCTTTCACTAAGAAATCTTGATAGGATGCATAAGTGGTGTTGGTGCGGCTTCTAGATGGACTTCAGGATGCTCAAGATGTTCTTTGATCATGTCTCAACTGATTGAGGACATTGCTTGGGCGCAGTGGACCCAAATTAGGTCTGGTACCTATCTAGGTTATGGACCGGTATCATGTTAGCATGTTCTCTACACGTTATTGGGATGATTTATGGATTGGTTATTGTTGCTTTGGTCTTAAGCCGACATGGCATATCATTGTAATATAGATGTATGCAATGATCTTATTGTAATATCTTTTAGGTGGCTGACCTCTTTGGTTTACGCCTTAGGATTGGTATAAATTGATGTAAGATCTCATTGTAGATCATAAGAAGGAATGGAATGTGAATGAAAATGTAATATCATATGCGAAGGAGATTTGGTCGATCATAGGTGATCGAATTGGGATTAAGGAAGAGGTCAAAGGCCTTTAGTATTGAGCTTAACTGAGACTGTAATCAGGCATAGTAGATGCTATCTCTGGCAGTTCATTATTCTAGATTGTTGTCCATTTATCTTGAGGTGGTTATAACCTCTTTGTAGTCATTGAGACGCTTTTGTAATGAGCAGTACGCTCTATGCAGTGTGCCTTCCTGCTTGTGCAGGCCCCTTATTGTATCACATACTTTTTGAAGAAGTATCATCTGATTGTGGGTAGGATTCCCACCATGGTTTTTCCCTTTTTGGGTTTACCATGTACAAATCATGGTGTTATGTGGTATGGTTACATTGTATTGATTATCTGTTTTATTGTTAAGTTTTATTGCTTACCAGTATATATTTCTGCTATTTCGGTACTTAATGTTTATGTGATCTAGTTAAAGGTTATTAAGTGGTTTGGTTGATATAATATGTTAACAATTGATTCACCCCCCACCTCATAGTTGTTCACCGGTTATCCTAACAAACTGCTCATTATCACACTTAGGAGATGACCATGTTGGGCCCATGTCCTAGCCATGTTATGTGGCTTTCCATATGCCATTTATTTAGTGGTTCAAGTGTATGTCATCACTATTGGTAGGACCCATGTGGGAGGGGTTGATGATTTAGTTTTAGTGAGTATCTTTGATTAATCGTGTAACTGCATAATGATTTGGGTCATCGGATAAATAGGAGGTGACTGCTCAATATTGTGGCTTACGAGGAGGATAGATTGGGCCATCCCTTTCTAATGTGTCCTTTGACCTCTAGCATACAAAATCTTATTGGTGCACTTAAGAAGAACCTGATGTCAGTAGGGCCCATGTGCCATGTGTGCAGGTGGGGATGTGGAGTTAAGGTAAATGAGCCTGTTGATCTAACTACGCAATCACCTAGTGATCTGGACCGTTGATCTCAAAGAAAGTACATGATGGGGTAAAAGATTGAAAAATCGGAGTGACTAGGTGGCTAACAAAATGGTTTGGTTACAATGACGATGAAGGAGACTGAAGTCGTAACTAAATAACTGACTACCTACTACAACTGGTCAACGACAAAATCTCTACAAATTATGGAATATAGACATGTGTATGCATTATTTAATTAACTATACTAAATTATATAACTAATTAACTATATGTCTATAATTAATTAATCAATCAATTTAATGACCGTTGGATGATCGTAGACCAATGACATAAGCTCTATTTCAGGCCGAAATTTTGAAGGACACAAGTTTCTTCAAAAAGTCTTTTGAATATAGACATGTGTGAGCATTATCTAATTAACTATTATAAATTGTATACTTAATTAACTCCAAGTCTATACTTAATTAATTTTAATCAATTTAATGACCACTGGATGATCGTAAATCAACAACATAAGCTCTATTTTGGGGTGAAGTTGTGAAGGACACAAGTTTCTTCAAAAAGTCCTCGAAATAGAGACACATGTGAGCACCATTAGAAATGAAAGGTTTTAATAAGTGAATTAATTAAATTATGAATATTTTTAAGAAAAGAAAGAAAGAAAAAGAAATGAATTTCAACCACTGTTTTGCCCTTTGAGGAAGCTCTTGAAATTAAGGGAGATTGGACTTTAGAGTAATCAGTTAACCAAGGAGATTCAAATATTCGAATCTAGATTTGGGGATGCAACAAATTTTCTCTGCACCAGTCTGTTTATTCATCGTTTCAAATTCAAATTTTTGAGTAAGCTCCTGAGAGAAATACATAACACCTACATCCCATGTTTTTAATTTTTTCAATCTTGTAGTTTAGATTGTAGAATTAGGGGACCGGGCACTGAAGGTTTACATTTTCAAGCTTGTCTACCATCACTATCATACTAGGCTACCAACGAGGGGGAAATTCAAAGAGATACAAAAAATAGATTGTGCCCAACTAGTTAAAACCCTAGGTTTCATTGATGAATTCCATGATATTTATGATCATGTAATCCATGGTAGGCTAACCACATAGCTTAGGTTTTCAAGTGAGAATAAGATCTTAGGGGACATGCTTGACAAGGCATGAAAGATTATGTATAATAAAATATTAGGACAAAACATAAATAAAACTATAACGTGGGATGTTGGATTGGGACACATGATTCTACCTGAGGTTTTCCCTTGCCTAGAAATTGTCATGGTCTGCGCCCAAAATTATGACGAAAATAGATGAGCAATTGTTAATAAAAATATTCAAAAGGAAATTTTATCCATTACTGAGGAAGAATTTAAAAGTTTGTTGGACTTAAGACTTGGAACAAGAGATTTTGGACACTCAAACGTGTCCATATTGACCTAGAAAAGCTTTCCTATGCTTATGAAGCAATCAATGAAGAGGGGAGAAATAATTATCTCAAAGTGATAATAATGGATGGTAAACAATTGGATCAAAATCATAAGCCTCCTTATAAAGGAGATATTTTTGTACCATGGGTTCAGGATACTATTGTCATGCTAACATTTTGCTTGGGATTGGAAAATAATATGGAAGTGGGTGCAAGCCTCCTTGAAATGTTATTTAATATCCATTGTGTTAATCAACCTCTTAGATATAATTTTGTTGAGCACGTTGTTCAATCCATGCATGAACAATTTGTAAAGATTAAAAGAGGTTCCTCTAAGAATTTTAGATTTACAACCTACTTGTGCCATCTTCTTCTAGTGAAATATAGTGGAACGTTCGAGTCCAACAAGCTTCAGATTCAGGTGTGTAAGGATGATGAGGTGAGAACATTACGTCCAATATATGAAAGGACCAATAAGATAAGGATGCATGATAAGAGAGGGAACTACAACCATTTTGCAGACTTCTTTTTGGCTCCAATATATCATGCAATTACAAACACTCTAATGCCTAGATTGCCCAAGTCTTGTAGAGTTTGCATTCAACTGGGACCTGAAATACAATTGGTTGATTGGTACCTCATGGAATAATATATTGTGTTAATGTTTTATGGATCAGGAGTAGAACCCTACAAGCTTCCAATACATGTGACAAAGAGAGTTTTTGCATTGGAATATGCACAACAGATGGAGAGTACAGATAAGATCTACTTTTATGGTCAACAAAAGAAGAACATATTTCCTTCATTACCTTTTTCATGTGGAGGTTACACATTTGAGATAAAAGCATTCAATGTTGTAAATGAAACTTTGATTTTTTTAAAGTTTGATGTTGACAGTTACTGATAGTATGATCCATACGACATCATTAAAGCAATGGTTGTGGCAAATAAGAACTCTGCAAGTAAAATCCAACATGAAAGTAAATCCTTGTTAAAAATATTGAAAAACAAGGATTCCTAGGATGAGGTCAAAAAAGTGATGGAGGAGATTGTTGCCGAGAAAATTATTTCTCTAGAACAATTGTTAGCACAAATTATGGCATTGCACCCACAAAGAACAACAAAGCAAGAGATCCAAACTAGGAGGTCCAACAATTTTTACAAAAGAGTTGATGTTCTATCTACTAGACAAAGTATCCCAAAATCTCTATCAAAGACTTGTGTAGAGGCAATCTGGACATGAAACAAAATCAAATATTTTTGGTCTATGAGGAAGAATCCAAGTGAACCAAAGACTATTGCAGATTTTGAAGATATCCAAGAGGATTTTGAGTTTAGAAAATTGTGGAATATAGAGAATCCCTCTGAAGCATATAATAATAGTGATAATGATAGAGATCATGCTAGAGATAATGAGATACCCTCAGGTCAAACTCCAACAACTGTTACAGAATTTGAAAAAACTTTTGTTTTGAGTGAGACTATGTTAGAAAAATATTTTTCAGGGGCAGCCATAATGGAAGAATTAAGTTATCAAGGTGGTGGTCTGCGGTCCAAATTACAAGGCCCTTGGATGCCACTAGAGGTAGAGTTACCAAGAAAAGGTGCATATCATCGAGGCATTGGAGTTGAATCAATAGGGAAAGGTGATAATTATACACCTGAACCTTGTTTTGTTATAGCTTCAAATCTCAACATTTAGATTCAGGCACAACTAGAACATGGTGGAGAATCAAGTGCCACTACCACTAGTGGGGATGATATGGGTACTAGTACTAGTTGTGGTCAACAAGTGCAAGGACAAAAAGACACTCAGAAGAAGCCAACAGTAGAAGAGAATAAATATAATCCCAATGATCAAGGCATGCTAAAGAAGAAAAAGATTATGACAATAATGATGAGTACAACTCCAACTACATCAAGTTCCACCATGAAGATATTGAGATTCATAACAAACCCCTAGCCCTAAAACGAGTCTAATAACCCCAACTTTGAGTCAAAGTGGGATAGGATTAGGAATGGGTTTTGCATCTTTTTCTAGACCTCGTAATGAAATAATTAGAGCCACGAGCATAGGTGGAGGTGCCTACATCACTGCAAGTGCTATTTCACCATTCAAACATTCGATTGTGTTAGCAACCCCAGATTTTAATTAAAATAATTTCGTTGATCAATTTAGAGATAGTAGAAAAAATAAAGAAAAAAAGAAGCTAATGATGAAGGTTGCAAGTACTATAGTTGTAGAGGAACAACTTGCAATGAACAGGGTATTTGTTGGCATTTACATGAACATTGCATTAATGATATGTTATGTTGTCATTGATGTCAATTAACTGGTATGTTATGTTGTCATTATTGTTTTGTAACTAGTAGGAAGAATTTGTGGAGTGAACCAGTATTGCTATATATTGGAGAGTTGAACCGGTAATCGGTAAACCCTACCTATTGTTTTGGATAAACCCTAACCGATTAAGTTTGGTGAATTGGTTATATTGGTTTATGATCTGATGATGAGCAGCAATGATTATGACATGTATGATTTTGGCAAGTTGTTGTAATGGTTTTTGTCTAGGGGATGAGCAATTATATTGCATATAATGCAAAGTGTGTGATGAGTTACTAAGTTCGATGAAGTGGTGATCAAGGAGCGATCAAGGTTTTCTTGATTGATGTGCATAGATTACTATGTAATCCAATGGTCATACTTGAACCGAATTATTTGTAATCTCTATGAGAATTAGGTTTTTGTTGTGTTACCGACCTAATTGATTTGTTTATAAGTTCGATGAAGTTGTTTGACAAAGAGTTGGCAAAGATCAGTTGAGTGTGTGGTTGCCGAACTGGATAATGTATCTGCAGTTTGAGTAAAGGTAGATAGGAGCATGAAATGGATCTGATCAAGCAAGTGTAGTGCTATTCAGATAGATCAGAAAACTCCTATTGTTTTCTAACAATTACAGTAGAATTGAAATCCCCTAACCAGGTAAGCTCTAACAAGCTTGGTACTATTCAAATCCTCTAACAAGGTGATCCATTAGCTTGGATTTTCAAATACTCTACCGAGGTTACTCCTTATAGGGTATTTCTTCTAAGAAGGTATTGTAGTAAATCCCTTAACCGGGTGATTCCTAATAGGATCAGTTCTTAATAGGACTTTTGTAAAGCTTTAATAGGCCAGGCTCCTAACAAGGTGAACTTCAGAAGAGTTCAGATAGTTATCTTGTGAGTCTCATCTCACTGTGGTTTTCCCATTTGGGTTTCCACGTCAAAAACATTTGTGTCAAGTGATGAATGTTTTTGTGGTTATGTTATTATGGTTGATTTACTTAACTACTTAACTATTTTGATAAGTCATGATAACCAGAAGCATTGATAAATGAAGTCTATTGACATATGGAAAAGCATTTGGATGTTTATGAGTTTGAAGTTGTTTACTATTAATTTCTTGTAACAGTCAACCGATTTATCTTATGAGTTTTTATCTTGACAGTGGTATTACATTGGTAGTTCTAAGTTTACTTTGAGAGATTGATTTTTGAGATTGGTTAAGTTTGTATCAATTTTTCTATCTACCGATTCACCCCCCCTCTCAGTAGTTGACCGGATACTTATTCTTTCATCATACAATCAGTATTTTCCACATATGAGCTAGATAAAGAAATGATGGAGTAAATGGTTGTTATACCCCCAATTCCAAATCAAAATAAACTAGAGAATCAAATTGATCCCTCCTAATTTCATGTTAACACCATCCAAATGGATTTCTTGGGAATTAAAAATGTGGACAAAATTAATGTGTCAAGAAAGCCCAATGAAGTGGTGTACACATCATTGCTCAAGCAAGAGAGAGAGAGAGAGAGAGAGAGAGAGAGAGAGAGAGAGAGAGAGAGAGAGAGAGAGAGGTTGTAGAGATAAATACAAAAGTTATAGAGAGATCTAGAAAATGAGAAAGCAAATAGGAAAGCTACAGAGAACAATTGCAATGAATTACAGAAAAGGACAAAAATTGCCTCTACATCTACAAGTGTAGAGAATGAACAAACAGAGGTGGAACTGAATGAATTGAAGAAAAGATTAGCCGAAAGAATCAAAAAAATTGAAAGTGAAAGAGCCTCTTCAGTACAATAATATAAAAATTTGGAGAACATTGTGATGAATACTAAAAGGGGGGGGGGGGGTGAATTAGTATACCAAAAAATACTGAACTCAAACTCTTAAACAGTTTAGCAGATAACCAGTATAACAGATTCACTAATAAACCGGTTAAGATAAATGCAAACCAAATAGCAAATAAAAATTTCACCCACAAAACCACAATCACCATAACACAAGATATTTGACGTGGAAACCCAAATGGGAAAAACAATGGTGAGCAGAAACTCACAAGTAACTATCTGCAGAATAGAAACTAGACCAGTTAAGGTCAGACCGGTTAAGGTCATACAATGTTCTTCACCAGAACAGATCCTATTAGGAATCTAGATCTTTTTTAGGAGATAAGTCCTATTAAAGACTACCTTGCTAAAGGGTTTCAGATCCACAGTTGTGAACCACCTTGTTAGAGGATTTACAAAGGCTTTGTTGGGCCTACATGGTTAAGGGTTTTAGACTTGTCGAAGATGTGAGTAATCAAAAAGTGAGTGATCGAGATACTAGCACAGTATGCTTGGTTAGATCCTTGATAGCTCATTGTTAAAGCATTCTAGCATTACTTCAGTCTTCAATATCTCCACACCCTAACTCTTCACATAGACCTAATCTTCTCTGCAAAGATCGCACATAACCTTCTCATACATCATACATCTCTCATCTTTTCAAACCCTAGACATGATGTCCTTCTAAAGGAAACTGATTTCATGTCGGTCCAATAGGATTAAACTACAAGTTCCTAGGTTCAGTGCATCTAGACACATTTGGTAACACGACACAAAATCACTGTCAAAGTGTCAGTGAATGATAACTCATCATAGAAATACCAGTTGGTAACTCATCACAGAGTAATACTGGTTCATACAATATACCGATTAGCGGTTGTCAAAAATGAAGACTGGAAAATGTTAACTACTGCTTTGTTCCTTCATACCGCTTGAGATCCTCAAACCGCTTGAGGTCTTCATACCGCTTGGGTTCTCCATACCGTTTGAGATCTTCAGTCAATTTGTGACCGGTAAACATCTTTTGCAAAACACCGATAGTCTAAAGACTATAATACATAATACTAGTTGGAACAATTACCGGTTGAGCATAACTCATATATCAAGAAAGTGTGTGTCCATCAATGACAATTAAAACATCATCAAAATGCCAACAATCTCCCCCTTTGGTATTAATGGCAACACTTAGGAAAATTTTGACATCTAAGTGTTTTTACAACAAAAATATGCCATAATCAAAATTACTCCCCCTAAGCATATACACTATCCCTTTTGCATAAATTAAAATGTATACTACTCCCCCAAAGTGGTAACATGAAAGTATACATAACATTCACCAAAATTTTAAATACTACTCCCCCTTTGCCAACAATGACAAAGTAATGCAGAATAACCCATGTTTCCTTCTATATAAAAATAGAGTAAATGTTTATGACAATAAGGAATAAAACTTATTAAATATAGATTTAAAATCCTGCATAAAAGTTTTCATGGCCAATGACCATGACTCAAGTAATGAGGTAGCAACCTCACTTTCTGTCAGCATCTGGAATACCAGTTCTTCCATAGCATCAATGGTACTCATCTCTTGAGTTACTGTGATGGCTTCCAGATTGAGAAAACATTTCTGAAGAATATGCAGTCTGGGTAATAAGACCAGTTGAAGCTCCTACAAATCTTTTGTGCGGTTGCAGATTTCTGATTCCACCCTGGCAGTCTGCAGGTAATAATGATGGATTGTTTTCCCATATGTAGTAAATGAATCATATGGAATCTTGAAGGTGTTGATGCATGCCTAGAACTCCGATTGGAGTTTATCTTTCTACTTAAGCACATCATCACAAAATAGATGGGGTTGGTAGATTTTACTCAACAGTAATTTGCCCTCATCCATAGCACCATTGATATCCTTCTGCTACTTCAGAAGTTGTGACCGAAGCTTATTCAGTTTCTTGACTAAGGCAGTTTTGAGTGCCTTTTCATGATTCTTCTTCGCAGTGGGTGCAACAACATCTTCCAAGCATTGTACTTGGTCCTCTACTATAGTACAAAGCAGTTTCAACTTGGACAGAGAGGAATCAGTACTGGGGAGGTTAGTACTAGGAATCAGACAGGTAAGGGTGTCAACCACGGTTTGTATAACATCCCTTTCCTTCTTCCTCTGCAACTCTTCCAGTCTTTCTTGTGCCAATTTGATGCCTTGCAGCAGCTCAGACTCATCTATTGATTGAAATTCAATCGGACTGGTGGTGTCAACCGGTTTGGCTTGATCACCGGTTGCCTTGGGAGTCTCCGCTTGTTAGGTTTCTCTGCTTCCTTCTCCTCTACTACTCTTTTCTTTTCCTCTTCTTTCTTCTTTTGCTCCTCTTCTTGTTTCTTCTTCAGTTCTTCCTTCTTCTTGTCTTATTCCTTCTTTTTATTTTCTTCCTCCTTTTTCTCCTCTTCTTTCCTCTTCTCCTCTTATTTTCTCTTCTCCTCTTCTTTTCTCTTTTCTTCTTCTTGTTTCCTCTTCTCCTCCTCTTTCTTTTTCTCTTCCTCTTTACTCTTGTCTTTCTCTTTAATTTTCTCTTCCTCTTTCCTCTTGTCTTCCTCTTTCTTATTCTCTTCCTCTTTCCTCTTGTCTTCCTCTTTCTTTTTTTTTCCGCTTGCTCTTTCTTCATTGTTCTTTGTCCTACTTCTCTTTCTCATCTTTTTCCTTGTCCTGTTTCTCTTTCTCTGCTTTTTCTTTGTCTCATTTCTCCTTCTCTGTGTCTGGAGTGACATCCTCAACATCTGATGCATCCACATCAATGGGATCATTTTGCTTTGTCACTCTTTCCCCTTCACTGTCAAATGCTTCATCTGGGTTGACTGGTGTTAGATCAGGTGTTTTTTTAGCCTTCAGATTAGCCTTAGACACTTGGTGTAACCAGACAGTAGCTTTGACATGTAAATATGTGTCCTACTCCACTTCAGAAGCTTTACCTTCCAGTAGCTTGAGTCTTCTTCTTCTCATGAAGAAGAGGCCTTTGTTCTTATCTATTATCTCAAATAGTTCAGAATTAGAGGCATCGGGAAAGTATTGTGCAAAGACTCTCCCTTATTTTATGTTCCTTTCCAATGGCAATGCGACATTTGTTATCTAAAGAATTGTATAAAGAATTAGGTGTCACCGATCTAATTTCTTATGGTGATCGTTCATTAACACATAAATATTTAATAATTTCCTGCTCTACTTCTTTTTTCTCACTATCAGTAAAATCATCAAAATATTATTTTAAATCATCAAACATCTTCCTCTTAATATTCTTAATAGTCCTCTAACGATGTGTCATTGGCTTATAAGAGGAAATATCTATATTTACCGGTGTTGACGTTGCAGGTGCATTACCGGTAGATTTTGCCTTCTTACTTGATTGCCTGTTGTTCTTTGGTTGTACTTTCGGTTCAGTATCCTCTGACTCTAGTGAGCTATTTTTGGTTTTTTGCTTCCTCTCAAATACTTTAGCGGGAGCAACCTCAGGTTTCATCTTGGCAGGTGACCACTTGGTCACTTTTGGACTGGCTGAGGTAACTGGTGTTGATACCGATGGCACTGCCTTGCCCTTTTTCTGTGTAGGATCTTCAACTAGTGTTACCCTCTCTAAGTAGGTTTTGGTTCTCTTTTTCTTAGCATCTAGTGGTGAGGCAAGCAAGGTAGAGGCATACCCGATCAACATATCATACATCACTTCATACCCCATTGGTTCAACTGCTTCCTTTCTCGGCTCCACCGCTTCCATTATACATTCATCTACCTTTATGGTGAAGTAGATGTCATCTTCATAGTTCTTCACAATATCACCAGAGATCCTCATTCTCTGGCTCATTTTCCTCTTGAATTCATCAAAATATTTATTAAGAACCTCAGGATATCCGGTTCCCATTGCTTGAAGACTTTCCCTAATTTGCTTGGAGAGTGGTTGGTCAACAGACCATTGAACATCACCTACACCAGGGAAATAACCTTGAAAGTAGAAGAATAGACCGACCAAAAGTTGTACAAACCTGAACCTTAGAGCATTATCTGTTACTACTTATCAAGTTTCCATTAGTTTTATGTTCAAAGTTATTCTATATACTCTAGTCGGTTATCTCTACCGAAATATTCAATCGGTATGCACAGTCCAGTCAATTATAGAAGAAAGTAGTCTCAGAGCGTAGTATGAACTGAGCTGTCTACCGAGTATCATTCCATGTCTACCGAGCATCAAAGATGACACACCGAGTTGATATACACCGAGTGAAATGTGTTACCAGATTCATTGAACCTGGACATACATATGGAAACGTGTTACAAGATCAAGGAACATCTAACCTTTATCACATTGGAAATTGCACTTAAAGATTGTGTATGATTTTGAGGTCATCTAACCAATGAAATATTTTGCATGGTTATTCATTCGATAAAACATCTTTGTAAGATCAAAGCAATGAATGGATCACTGACATAAGAGATCTATTTATACAACATGGATTAAGATCAGATATATACATGTAGCATGATAGAAAGGAAGATATAGAAATATATGAAGCAAGACATGTAAAAGCACTAAGTGTTATGACTGTTACAGAGACACAGAGGTCACCGAGAAGGATTTCAGAAAACAGTCAAAGAACAGAGTAAACAGAAGGGTTTACCGAGTTACTATATGGGTTGATGAGGTATGCTATAAGCAAGGTAATCTTATTCTAAGCACATAGAATCTGCTATAACATTCCAGATGTAAAGTTGTAGATATTTGTAATGATTTTATTGTAATATTTTGAAGTTGTAAGAGAAACCTTTAATAGGGTAAAAGACTCTAATCAAGTCTATAAATTGTAAATCCTCTAACCAGGTGCAGCATTTAGTGTAAGTGTTGTAAAATCCTTTAGCAAGGTAGATCTAACAGATCTTGATACTCCTAACAGGGTAAGCTATCAGAAATAGCTAAACATGTAGTTGTAACCGAGCAACCTTTATTATTGTAGTAGTGAAGTTGTGGGTGCCATCCCCACTGCAATTTTTCTCTCTAACCAAGAGTTTCTGCGTAACCAAAATATATGTGTTATGGAGTGAATCATGTATGATTGTTATCTATTTGTTTTAGCTTTATATTATGTTACTACACTATTCGCTTTATGCATAATAGTAAAGTTATTGTTGAAGAAAAGTTTTGAAGTACTGATTCACCCCTCCCCTCTCAGTACATTAGCTTTTCATATTGGGCCTAACAATATCCTATTTAATGGACTTTAGGTTTAGTAGCAATTGCTTCTGCAAATAGGTGCACAAATCAAATGAGGCATCTTCCTTAATCATTCTGTAGGCGGCATTCACTGCAATAGCAGGGACATAGTTCATTCTGCTGGCATAACACATCCAATAGCCAATCACCATGCAAGCATACTTAACCAAATCATCTTTGATGGTGTTGATGGTCATCACTTGTTGGTCGCTCAGAGAATCAGTGAGCTTAGTCATTTTAGTCTTGGTGACCTTCTTTAGAGCTGGCACCTCTCCAATATTATAGAAACTGGTGATGGCATGAATTGCTTCCGGTGCGATGTCATGCATCCGCTCGAGATACATTTTATCACTGTGCACTCTTCTCAGGATGATGCGAATGTGATCTTGAGTGAACTCTTCTAGAAATTAAACCGCATTGTGCAGTTTCTTCCTCTCTAGGATGCTATATTCAGGTTTGATTTTCTTGTCATCCCCACAAAATAGACCTAGCTAGTAATGGATCACTAGGGATCCTAGTTCTTCCAATTTACAATCAATATATCCTGAAATATCTTCCTCAACTATAACTTCAGCGGGTATCTGGGATAGGGAATTGTATTTCATCTTCTTTTGAATAAATTTAGCTGAATCTACAGGTACACTCAAATTGGAGTGCAATGCAAAAGCCATGATTAAATGATAAACAAGAATTTCAAGAAATACCTTCACAATTCAAAATTTAGGTTTCATCAATGTTGCTCACAACACACCACTTTGGTTGCTTGGAACACCGCTTAGTGTTATTCACCGATAGATTGAAAGTTTATTGGATTACTCTGCAAGATTTTTGAACTCACTTTGAATCGCTAGACGAATCTCTCTTTGTCGCTCTGCTCTTGAAAATTGTTTGCTCGAAAACAGATAAGTGAAAATGATGACAAAAATCCCTTTTAAACAATCTTTCACCTACCATAATAAATGCATCTCCGTTAGGGTACGAACCCTAATTTTGCCTTTTACCACTTCAATTCTTCTGCCGATTGACAAGTAACGTATACCGGTTAAGGTCTTTACCGATATAAACCGAGGGTTCAAATATTTGACCGATATACTCCCCCTAAGCTTTTCTAAAGCTCAGTTTGCTGGTTCAGAGACTTCCACACTAGGTGCAGAAACCGGTTCATCTTGTGACACTTCTTCAGGTTTCTTTTTCCAAGTTTTATTCATTCTTGCTTGAACTATTTCAACATCAATCTTCCCTTTAGGAGTGATTGGTATATCATCTGATAGGTTCTTTCTCATTCTACAGGTTCTGGCAGTGTGACCCGGTTTGTTGCAATGATAGCATACCATTCTAGGTGTTCTCCATGGTCCATTATTCATACTTCCATTCTTCCTTCTGCATGTTGCAGCATTGTGACCGCTACCATGACAAATCAAACAGGTTGCTCTCCAACCATTTGCCATTTGATAGCCACCTGACCGATGGTCATAGGTATTATACCGATTGGGATTTCGGTTCGCAGAGGGTTCCGGGATAACTCTGTGAGTCCTTGGAGGGTATCTCCTAGTGTTGTGCAAAACAAACCTGCATTCAAATTCTTTATGGCCAAACTTGTTGCATGCATAGCAGTTTCCATTAAATTTATTGGATCTAGGCTTATTATTTAGAAAATAAGGAAAATTATTGTAGGCCTTGCTTCTACACACATTAGTAGTATGTCCTTCCTTGAGACAATTGAAGCAAATAGGTCTAAACTTTTGCTTACCTTTATCCTTGGGTGTTGGTTGCTTCTTTGATGCTTCATCTTTTGTTCTAGAGGTTTCACCTTCCTCATACCTAGAGAAACCAAGTCGAGTGGTATTCTTTACCGGTTTTGCCGATTCTAGATTTTGCTCTAGCTTAGCAGTACTTTGATTGAATCTGGCAAGTATCTCCTTTGACTCAGTAAGTTCCTTGGAAATAGCAGCATTAGATTCTATCAAGGTTGCATTCTCAGAAATAACCATGTTTAGTTCACCTTGCATTTCTTCTTTTTCCACTTTACTCTCTTGGAGATGAGCGGTAAGGGCACTGATTTCTTGCTTCAGCTTGGAGATCTCATGATCTTTTTCTTTTACCGAATCTTCAGCTTTCCTTTGGTTCTCAAGCTCTTGACACAACCTAATAGTCAGTCCTTCCAACTCCTTTCTCAGGTTGGCTTTAGATTCATTTAGTTTTTCAACTTCTTCAACTAGGGCATCCCTGTCAACTTCATCAGAAGAGTTATTTTCAGTAAGTTCCATCAATTTCTCAGCATGCTCTCTTCTCTTGGCCAAAGAGGCTTTATACTTGACTTTGAGTTCATCATAGGCTCTCTTAGTCTGAGTGAGATGATGAATAAGTTGCCTCACAGTGTATTCCCCCATATCTCCTTCCAAGTGGTTAGACTTATAGAAAGGTTGGCTCTAATACCAATTGATGAATACTAAGAGGGGGGTAAATTAGTATACCAAAAAATACTAAACTCAAACTCTTAAATAGTTTACTAGATAATTGGTATAATAGATTCACTAATAACCTGGTTAAGATAAATGCAAACGAAATAGCAAATAAACCATTCACCCACAAAACCACAATCACCATAACACAAGATATTTGATGTGGAAACACAAATGGGAAAAACCATGGTGAGCAGAAACTCACAAGTAACTATCTGCATAATAGAAACCAAACTAGTTAAGGTCAGACCGGTTAAGGTCATACAATGTTCTTCACCAAAACAGATCCTATTAGGAATCTAGATCTCTGTTAGGAGATAAGTCCTATTAAAGACTACCTTGCTAAAGGATTTCAGATCCACAATTGTGAACCATCTTGTTAGAGGATTTACAAAGGCTTTGTTGGGCCTACCCAGTTAAGGGTTTCAGACTTGTCGAAGATGTGAGTAATCAACAAGTGAGTGATCTAAATACTAGCATAGTATGCTTGGTTAGATCCTTGATAGATCATTGTTAATGTATTTCAGCATTACTTCAATCTTCAATATCTCCACACCCTAACTCTTCACATAGACCTAATCTTCTCTGCAAATATCTCATGTAACCTTCTCATACATCATACATCTCTCATCTTTTCAAACCCTAGACATGATGTCCTTATAAAGGAAACTGATTTCATGTCGGTCCAATAGGATTAAACTACAAGTTCCTAGGTTCAGTTCATCTAGACACATTTGGTAACACGACACAAAATCACTACTAAAGTGCCGGTGGATGATAGCTCATCACAGAAATATCAATTGGTAACTCATCACAGAGTAATACCGATTCATACAATATATCAATTACTGGTTGTCAAAAATGAAGACTGGAAAATGTTAACTACTACTTTGTTCCTTCGTACTGCTTGAGATCCTCGAACCACTTGGGATCTCCATACCGCTTGAGGTCTTCAATCAATTTGTGACCAGCAAACATCTTTTGTCAAACACCAATAGTCTAAATACTATAATACATAATACTGTTGGCAATATAACAAGGATATTGAGAAGGTTGTTGATGATTATGGACATAACTAATTAAAGATGTTTTACTGTCTTGATATTATTATTTTGTCATTGATGTCAAGAAATTGATTTTCTAATTCAGTATGATGTTGCCATATCTTAAGAAATATGATATGAAGATTATAAAGAAGTCGGTAAAGACACAGGAAAGAATATGATGAATAAAGGGATAAGTTATTCAATGGGCAACTCTACCGAGTCAGACAATGATGAGATCTTGATGTTTTAGATTGTTTTAACATCATACATATGTTGTAAAATGTAAAGGTTAATACTGCACTATGCTATCAGGCAAAGAACCTAGTCGGTAAACCCTAAGGTTATCGCAGTCGGTTAATGAAGACAGAATGTCTACCGAGTAAAGTTTAGTATTCACCAAGTTGTAACTGAGCTATAATAGAATGCATTAAATGGTTGCATGTGATATTTAATGAAAGAAGCTGATGAGCTGGAGCGGATCAATGATTGGCAAGCCGTGGAAGAAGTTTGTTAACAAATCTAAGGCAATGGAAAGTCGGCAAGAAGATCTATAGCTCAGATTGAACCACATTACCCTAACACAAGTTCCAAGATGATTGTGCAAGTTCCGAGGCAAGGTAAAATGTTTTTCAGATCGTAAGATACAATGAACCTGGACAAGATTGAAGATCTGATGGCTATGATTGATCATGGGAAATGAGATCAAGGAGATTAAGTGGTTAGATGATTGTTTATAAATAGGAAACTATTGATAAACAATGAATGCGGGCAAGTGTATGCATAGGGATGCTACATAGTGATCACCGAGCACAGAAGCTTGAAAACCTGTTGGAATAACAGAGTATTGATGCCCAACAGATAGACCAGAATAGTTTTGTGTCGAGATTGTGTTGAACAAATAAGAATCTGCTTTAGCATTTTAGATGTAAAGATGCAGATAGATTGTATTACTGTTAGCTTGTGAAAGTAACAAGAAATCTCTTAACCGAGTGGACTTAACAGTCTTATAAGTAAATCCTCTAATAAGGTGACATTCTAAATGAGTGTTTGAAATCCTTTGACAAGGTCACTTCTAACAAAGTGAAGATCCTAACAGATCTAAGGGAAATCCCTTAACCAGGTCACATCTAGCAATGTGTTTTGTAATCTTTAACAAGATTGGATTTTAACCAAGCATACTTTAGAAGAGTATATTTATTAGTGGGTCCAAAATCCCATAGTGGTTTTTCCCTATTTGGGTTTCCACGTTAAATCTGGTGTTATGAGGTTTATATTGTTCATATGCTTTTGAGTTTGCATGTTTGACAATTTTTATTCTATGACTGATATATGTTACTGAGGTTGAATCTAATGTTTTCATTAATGATTAAGTTTGTATGATTCACCCCCCCCCTCTCATCTTGTTGGCTATCAAATTTGTACTTATATTAAGTATCAGAACTATCAAATACTAGTTGGAACAATTACCGATTGAGCATAACTCATGCATCAAGAAAGTGTGTGTCCATCAATGACAATCAAAACATCATCAAAATGCTAACACATTGTTGCCTCAACAAAATATTTACAAGACCAATTAAACAGTGAGATGGAAAGAGAAAATCATTGGGAAGAAAAAATAGAGGAAGAAAGAAAAAAACATTGAAAGATGGACACAAGAGTTGCAGAAGGCATACAATGATATTAACTCTCTCAAAGACAAATTGAGTGTATCTTGGAAATAAATAATGAGGTTTATAAAACAAAATATTTGGATGCAAATAATGCAGAAGGTTGACCAATTGTGGTAGTTACTTGAATTGATTGGAAATCTTAGTGTACATTATGTGAAGTTGGTTGAATACATTGCTCAGAACATAAAGTTGAATTCAAGAGAGAAAAATGCAAATCAAATTTTACAAACAATCTACGAATCCAATGACAAATATTTGGCATCCAAGGGAATTCATGACTGCATTGATGCCTCATTAAAGGCTTCATATGTGATTCAAAAATGTAAGAAACTATGGGAATCGCAGGAAGGTTTGGATAAGGCTGCAAAAAAGATGAAGAAGCTACCTGGAAAGGTGCAAAGATTGATAGAACTTGGTTTGCCGATGACTTTTGATATAGCACAACAATACATTGGAGATGTTGCTTTCAAAAATAAGATGGAGGAGAAAATGAAGCTTGATTGGACTTGTTACCTAAGGACAAAAATGAGGCTAACTTTCTGGCCATGAACAAACCATTGATAACCTTGAATGCAGCTTTGGATGAAACATTGATGTCAACTTCCACTTCCAATTATGAATTATTGACAAATTTGCAAGTCACTTGCTATATGTTAGAAAAATTTGGAGTTCCATCAGATGGAGAGTGGAGCATGCTATAGAAGCTCATACAATGATTTCACAATATGTATTATATAATTTGTATTTCCAAATACATTCAGGCTTTCTGATTTACTTTGTTTATAATTCTAATAATATTGTAATTTTCCATGCCTTTAATTAACTCTGTCTTATCTTTGTTTTATGATTCTATGATTTTTTTGTCATGGATTGAATTAACTCTATTTTATCTTTGTTTTATGATTCTATGAATGTTTTTTCATGGCTTGAATTAATTTTGTTCTATTTTTTTTTTATGATTCTAAGAATGTTTTGTTGTGTCTTCAATTAACTCTATTTTATCTTTGTTTTACCTTTGGCAAGATCAACGGTTCATATCATTGCATGATTGACCAAAGTTGCTCTCTTGTATTAACTCTGCAATCTTATTGCTTATGTGGTGAGGTGGGACCTACTCATGATTATTGTATATGTTTGAATAAGTAGGTGATATACATGGAGGACAGGATGGCATGGCAAAAGTGTGGGCCCTGTGTTATTACACCTTATGTGCTATATTGAGTAGACAACTTGTATGAGATCAATGGACAGGATTCTCATGTGATTGATGGAAATTGCACCCAAATATTAATTTCACAACTCCGCTACAGATGTGGCATGTGGGCCCTTCATAAATGATAGTGAATGCACGAACCAATAAATTTGTGGACACTTGGATGTTTATGCTATGTCAAAAGGATGGGGGTCCCACTTTCTCACAATCTAGGAGAATTAAGAGACGGTATCTTAAAACAAAATCAATGGCTGGGATGCTCACACGATTGAATAAAGATGCATGATCAAGCTAATTCTGTAATGTTGAGGAGATTTATAAAGGGATTAAAAATAATAAATAATAAGACCATCACACCAGTATATGTGCTTGTACTTAATGAGAAATCTATCTCCCACCATCACACCAGTCTACATGCCTGTAGTTAATGAGCTCAATTGCCCATTATGATCCAAACTTCCCTAGCTATATCAACACCATATTTTGGTCAATTTTACATTAACCACGCTCTGGGTATGTTTGAATCTCTATAATTTCTTGCTATCACAATTAGGGTTTATGTGATAAGGGTTGTCGTGATATTCTCCCTGCATTTGCTATACCAT
Source organism: Cryptomeria japonica (assembly GCF_030272615.1). NCBI lineage: Eukaryota > Viridiplantae > Streptophyta > Pinopsida > Cupressales > Cupressaceae > Cryptomeria > Cryptomeria japonica. The sequence goes on along the minus strand of NC_081405.1, from coordinate 684,121,369 downwards.
GCCCATTGCCTTCTGTGTATTCCCTTGCTTGTGTATAAGTCCTTGAGCATTTAGGTTGAAATTTGAGCTTGAATTCTGAAGTTTTAAGTTGTTGTCTCCACAAGCTCGAGAAAACCCTAACCCCAACAATGGCAGAATCTTCCAGCCTAAAAAGAAAAAAATTCAGAGGAGCTAATTGCTCATCTCCCTAGCTCAACTCAAACACAAAAGAGGTTAAAGCCAAGGTCCAGGCCAGATGAATTTATCATTGATCACTCGATAGGAATTAGGGATGCACTAATTCCACCATGGGGTTTAAGCCTATGGAGAAAAGCTTATAACAAGAAGAAGGAAAAGGTTCCAGTTTCAAACTTATGGAATTGCAATTTGGGTAGATTGGTGGTCCCAAATATTTATGTAAACATTGAATTGATCATTGTCATTGTTGCAAACTACAAGCTAGACACTAGAGAGATTGTGGCAAGTGAGGGTGGTAGGCTCACTAAAATCACAAGGGATGTTATCAATGAGGTTTCCATGCTTAATCCCAATACGGATTGGGCCATTCATCCAAAGGAGTTGGATATAGAATATAAGAAAAATGAAAACCTATATAAGAGGAGGTTGGCTTCATTTAGGCCTCCAAGGATAAAGGGGGATGATAGAAGGTTGACTCCACAACAAACAGCCCCCTATAATGTTAATTTATTTGCTAGTTATTTCACAAACACTTACCATGCCCTCTGCCAAGTATGTGTTGTAGATGCAAGATACTTGATTCCTATTTGGATGCTTGTGATATGTATGGATATCCAAATTAGGGATATCAACAACCAATTTGACTTTGCTTCTGTGGTGGTTGAAGGCCTTCATAATGCCCTATGTGACTTCAAGACTAGAAAATCATCAATTTTTCAAGTACTACTCTTTGCTAATTTTAATATTTCTATACATGAGCCTCAAGGTTTGACATCAAAACTTGTAGATCACAATTGTAATTGGAGGAGAACAACTCCCAATCTAAGAATGGACTTACATTTGGGACTCTCATATGAATGAGTCTATTTACTTAGTTTTTGAAAATCTTTTTGTTAGAAAACTCGAGTATTTTGTAGAAGGAGGTTAGGTGGGGTCTAAGCTAGAGAGCCAAAGAATTTTTAAAACCCAAGGACCTTAAGCCTGAATTGGATATCCCTCACAATTGGAGATCTTCAAAGACCACATAGTCATTAGGGTATTTGGTAGCCCTGTTACTCCTCGAAAGCTACCTATTACTATTCAAGATAGGGTTGCCTTATTAGAGATTATGCATCAACTAGTTGAAGCTGACAAGTCTCTAATTGGTGGATCTCATAAGAAGGGATTAACGATCCCATCATAGGTTGTGATTGGGATGTATCATTTCTTGGATAGGAAAGCATATCAAATTCTTGATTCCATATTAAATAAGTATAGATTACCCCAAGTCAAGTATAGGTTTTATGACTCTAAGTGGTTTGTCAAGAAGCTTGGGAAAGCAAAGGTACTAGAGAATGAATGAGATTCAATGAAGAATATATCATTAGAAATATTGAGGACTACAATGTGTTGGCAAATGCACACTCCAATGAGAAATTGTAGGTGATTGAAGGTATTGTCATTGATGGAAACCTTACAATCATGTGATATCGGTAGGTAGACACTGACACCGGCTCCGACAGACTCTACACTGACATACAGATCACCGACATCGAAAAAGAAGATTATCGGCACCATGGCCGATAGGAATTTTGTGTACATACATTTTATAATTAATTGTAAAATCTTTTGTAAAGCCGACTTGGCGGATTGTAATATGACTCATATATGTATTAGATCATTGTAGATCATTTAGTGTGTGAAATAGGTGAAGTATGGGAAGATAATAGCAGACCTAATATGTGAATTATTGGATAAGGGTTTATGTATGTAGTAGATCTTAAACCGGTACTGAATCTGGCATAGTAGATGCTAATTTGAAGCAGTACAAGACATTGGATTTGTATAATCCATTTTTGTATGTCAGTGTGACTTCTTTTGTAATTGAGCAGTGATCTCTAGGCACTTGGCCTTCCTGCATGTGCAGGCCCCTATTGTAAGTAGTAATATTCCCTTATTGACCAGTAAGCGAATATTGTGGGTCACAAATCCCACCAAGGATTTTTCCACACCGGGTTTCCTCATTAAAATATTGTGTTATGGTGTGCTTTTCATGTTGTAGTTGTTGTTCTTATTTGTTGCATTATTTCTGGTTTACCAGTACACAGTTTTAATCTGTTTTTCATGTTATAAGTTAAGAAAATTAGATAATCAGTCTGATAGTGATTCACCACCCCCCCCCCACTCAGTATCTTTGGGAATCCTAACAATTGGTATCAGAGCTTGGTCCTGTATTTTCAAAAGTCTAACAGCTTGAGGAAGATCTTGACACCAGTAGAGATGGAAATTTTGAGAAAGCAATTGGAAACAGCTCTTTCAAACTATGATGTAGAAAAGGTGAAGAATATCAAACTTGAGGATGATCTGAAGGCTACACAGGATATCATTCAAGGACTTCAAGAAAATTTCACTATTGCAAGAAACGAGAGAAGAGAACTTTGTGAAAAGATGTAGATTGATGAAGATGAAAAGGAAACTCTTAATGATCTGGTGAACAAGTTAAGACAAGAAAACACTACAATGAAGAATGAGGTGCAAGATATGACTATGAGATTTTGTAAAGAAACTAAAAATCAGAAGAAGAATGAAGAACACTTAGTTAGAAGAATGAATGATGCTAGAAATGAAAACATAAGACTCAGTCATGAAAATGATATGTTGAAAACAGATCTGATGCATACACAAAATGATAGAACTGAACTCATGAGAAAAAAAGGAATCTTGGAGAATGAACTGACTGCTACAAATAAACACAAAGATAAATTCAAGAAAAGTTCAGAAGAACTTGTTGACATGCTGAAGAATCAGAAACCTAATGGTGATATAGATGGCCTTGGCTTTGAAATTGGTGAAAGCTCCGGTACTGCAAACAATCATGATCATAGCAAACTGGTAGGACAACCTAATGCCTACAAAATCAAAGGGAAATTATTTAACTATAACAAGTATGGTCATAGAGAAAATCAATGTAGATCTAGAAATTATCTAGAAACACTAATAAACCCACCGGTCAATGCTCTAAATGCAACAAAATTGGTCATAATTCAGAAAACTGCAGAATGAATGTAAGATGTTATGTTTGTGGAAGATTTGGACACCTATCTAATCAATGCAGAACACAAACTAGCATAGGATATGGGAAATTTATTCAGAAAAACAATGTGACTTGTTATGCTTGTAACAATATTGGACATATTGCAGAATTTTGTAGAAGCAAGACTTCACTGGCAAATAACAAAGGTCCTAGTTTGAAAGGAAAAGAAAAAGTTGAAGAGATAAAACAAGAATTCTCAAAACAATGGATCAAAAAGTCAGATCAGAATGTTGATGGGAATACTCCTCCACCGGAAGAATAGAGTATCACTCCACCAGTAGGAGACTATTCATCTAACTGAAGGAAAAATTCTTTGGGGGTTAGCAACAAATGAAAAACATGCTATTATACCCTCGGATGATGGTAAGAAGTTGAATTACTTCTATACCGACAGATGAGTTAAGTTGTGACTTAACCAGCAAGCATTAAATGTGGTAGTTGGAGAAATTAACATTATAAAGCAAGTGTTTTAGCTCTTTTTCATTCACCGAGAATTCAAATCTTCGAGACTGCGAAAATTCCCGAGCGAAGGTATCCTTAGCGAAGAAGTGAAGCAGTTCATCCAAGCACTCATCCCTAAGGCAGATCAAGGTATTTATAATCATGGCATCCTCCTCTACTCCTAAATTTATTGCAAACCCTACTATGATTGAGGTTATTAAGCACCCTAGACCCATATTCAAATTGGTTCCCAAAATTGCAAAGAAAGATGATAGCATAGGTGCATTTTCTCAAATTCCTAAGGGAGTAGTATATGATGAAGACCCTAGAATATACATACATTTCCATATAGAGGAATTAGGTGATGATGAGATCAAAAACATGTATAGGACTGTGATTTGTGATGAATCTGGAAATGTCAAGTCGGAACACAAGATAGTAGAAACCCTAGGTTTTATGGATATTCTTAACATTCTTGATTTTCTTGAGGATATTATAAGAATTGTGCTAAGCAGAGTCCATGGTGAATTCTTTTGGTTGGATTCAATCCATAAGATCACCAAAGAAGCAGTAAAAGTAGTAACAGGGTTACCTTCCACCGGTAGCAAACTTGACAGAACCAAAAGAGTCTCAAATGACACAGTGATGGATTTAACCGGCGCAACATTTGACAAAAGGTCTTTAAGGGTAAATGATGTGAAGGACATCAATGTCAGATTTGTTAGTATGATTTTAGGCTACAAAGGTACACATGCAAATAGGTTGAACTCAGTCTCTAGCCTATGTATTAAAAGTGCATATGATATGGTTAAAAACAATGTTAGAATAGATGTGTGTGAATGGCTCAAAGATGAATTAATAGACAATCTGAAGAAGATAAAGGGAGACAAGAAAGGAACCTTTAGATATGGAAATTTACTTGTATGTTTAATACTGTACATTACTAAACAAGTACCCAGTATTGGTGTAAGAGATTTTGGCTTTGGTATACCAGTAGGAAAGCAACTATTGGATTTATTAAACAAAATGGGAGAAGATAGAGAGAAAAACATAAATGAACATTTTCAAGCATTGAAGGCTCGAATGAAGACAAGGATAAGACTATCACAAGCAATTGTAGATAAATATCAGAAGGAAATATGCTTTGTAATTAAAAAGGATGAAATCTAGATGGAGGCAGTTGTCCCTAGGACTATCTGGGTAACTGAAATGGGCTATGAAATAAATGATAATATCATAAAAACTTATGCAAAATCCCTCAAAGCACCAAAGGAACCCACTGAGAAAGTCTTTGGAAATGCAGAAACAATTGAAAGTGGAATTCAGTCAAGAAAAAGGGTTAAGAGAGTTGAAGAAACAGTAAGGAAAGGAACCTGATAGGCAAAGGCAATTAAGGAAGATGTTTTGAAACAAACTGGTATAAAAGAAAGTGAGTTGGAAGGACTTCAACAGGAAGCTCATCTTTCACCGGTTGGAACTTCCTCTGAGAGTGATATACTAGCGGTATTTAAAAGGGTATAAAGAAAAAGAAAACCCTCACCTACACCCAGGAAAACAAGACAAAAGCAACAGGCAATGAGGCCTCCAGTAAAGAAAATGACTCCTAAGAAGAAGAAGATAAAACAAGATATTACTCCACTAGATAAACTTCTTAGTGAAATAACAGAGGATGGAAAGTTGAAGAACATTAGCAAACTATATAACACACTTTTTGTTGATGATAAAGAAAGCATAGAAAATAGTGTAATTTTACACTTAGATATTTATAAGAAATTTTTTATGGAAATTGTTGATGAAATACCCACTGATCTTTACAGAAGACTTGAAGCTAGAAGGGTAGCTATTGTTGAGTAGGATAAGAAAATAAAAATTGAAAATTACTTGCAATGCATCCAGTTAACCTACCGGAAGAAATTAATCAATTAATTAGTGAGGCAAACTGGACTGTATTCTCAACCAGTCACCGACATGTATCACTGATGGCAGGAAGAGTGAATGAAATTTCAGAAGAAACAGCAGATGGATGGGACATATTCTTTTTTGCAAAAGAAGAACAGGAAGAACTCAAAAGACCCAAGACTATCAGAGTATATCAAAAAGACAGGGATAAGGGGAAAGGTAAGGTAGGAGGTCCTCCAAATCTTAAAATAACTGATAATGTACCCCCACCTCTATCTGAGACTCCACCGATAGAATCAGTTGACACTCAACCCACTACTGAGAGTATGGAGACTCCTAAAGAGGATACAAATCCTGAGTCTGAAGTTTAATATCCTATGAATATTGACACTCAAGAGGTAAATATTGTCGTAGATAAAGAGACCACTGAGGATAAAAAGAAAGATGTGAACACTGAGTCACTGGCTGCAGATGTTGAGATTAGAGTCAATGATACTGTAAATATAAACATAGAAAAACCTACTAAGACAGAGCAACCGGCAGAGGACACCACTAGTAAACCATTAGAAGAACCGATAGATAAAACTGAAAAACCATCAAGAGAACCGGCAAAGGTCAGTGCAGAGGTACAAATTGAGAAACCCAAAGTACATACAAGGACTACATCTGAGAAACCGGCAGTTGAGAGCTCAGAAAAACCTTCTGAGACACAGATGGAGAAACCAGAATAGAAACAAGTTGAGACACAGGTTTAGACCGAGACAGTGCCACTGACAAAAATTGAAAAGCCTAAACCTTTGCTATTAGAAACGCAAACACAGACTGACCTACCAGAGGTCGAAGCATGCAAAGTTATTACTACAACTGGTAGCATGGATATTGTGAAAATAATTGGGCAAACATCTGGTACTTCAATGATTGAATACCAGCCTACAAATGTGACTAAGGTCCTACTGGATTCAATAAAGAAGATCACATAGTGTAATGCACAAGCCTATAAGGCTATTCATGATACAATTCCTTTTCTTAAATTGATAGCACCAAAGTGCATTGTAAACAATAAAAATTCTTTAGGACAACTAGACACATTGTCTAAATTCATCACTGGCAACATTTTGATAGTTGATCAAATCAATGAAGACACATTCAAAGAGAGGATGATTAAGGAGAAAGAGAAATTCTTTGAGGAAATAGTGAAGAAGAACAAGGAGAGAATGGACACCCTATTACCAGAACTAGGAGAAATAATTTTGGATTTCAAGAAACTGTATAGAGATACTTGTAAAACAAATATTCTGACAGAAGACCCAGACAAGGAAATCAGCAAAGCACAAGATGAGATTAACAGTATTGCTGACAATCTGATAGGCACATCAGATTCATTTTTGGAGATAGAAAAGAAAATTGCAGATCTTGAAGAGAAAATTGAGAAGTTCGAAAAGGATAAAGAGAGAATAAAGGATAAGGCAAAGAGCTTAAAATTTAAACTTGGTCCTAAACTAGGTTACCTCATTTCTTTAAGAAAAGAAATATTTGAGGCTCTAGTTCCCGAACTTAAGACACCAGAAGAGAAAATGCACATACTCACTAGTACAGTTCAGAGAACACAAGAGACATTACAGGATAGCAAAAGATTCACCGATAGTTTAAATTTGGTTTTGACAGATATTTTTCAGATTGTAACCCATCGGTTATAGGAATCTAGTCTAGAAACACACTCCACTGACAGCGAATGACAACCTTTGTCATTGATGTCAAAGGGGGAGTAGTGAGATGAGAAAAATGATCAGAACAGGACATCATTAGCTCAGGGGGAGCACACATTTTTGGGCACACAGTTTTGGTAAGACAATTTTGGCAAACCATTTTTGGATATACATTTTTGAATTTTTCTCATGAGTGTTGTCATCAATGCCAAAGGGGGCGATTGTTGGAAAATGCACACTCCAATGAGAAATTGTAGGTGATTGAAGGTATTATCATTGATGGCAACCTTACAATCATGTGATACCAGCAGGCAGACACCAGCACCGGCTCCAACAGACTCTACACCGGCATACTGATCACCGGCACCGAAAAAGAAGATTACCGACACCATGGCCGACAGGAATTTTGTGTACATACATTTTGTAATTAATTGTAAAATCTTTTGTAAAACCGACTTGGCGGATTGTAATATGACTCATATATGTATGAGATCATTGTAGATCATTTAGTGTGTGAAATAGGCAAAGTATGGGAAGATGATAGCAGACCTAATATGTGAATTATTGGATAAGGGTTTATGTATGTAGCAGAGCTTAAACCGGTACTGAATCTGGCATAGTAGATGCTAATTTGAAGTAGTACAAGACATTGGATTTGTATAATCCATTTTTGTATGTCAGTGTGACTTCTCTTGTAATTGAGCAGTGAGCTCTAGGCACTTGACCTTCCTGCATGTGCAGGCCCCTATTGTAAGCAGTAATATTCCCTTATTGGCCAGTAAGTGAATATTGTGGGTCACAAATCCCATCAAGGTTTTGTTAAAATGTGGTGACTGATCAGTAAAGTACTGTGTTTTTCATTGATGAAAATTGACATTGTAGTAAAACCCTAAAAAGGCCAACTTTGTTTGTTGCCCTAAAAATGCATGTTATAAGCAGCTGGGATGCTTAAGGCATTATAAGGTTGATGTACTATTTTTGCTGGATAATAAGAAAGATTGGACGACTGTGTATGGTGGACATAACCCATTCTGGGTGAACCACGTTAAATCTCTATGTTGTCTATGTCCTATTTTATTTCTTTATCTTTTGTATTTAAATCTGCATATAATTGTTAGTTCATATTTGTTTTGGATCTGCTTGAAACCCTAACAATTGGTATCAGAGCAAGGTATTCTGTAAATTGGCAGGACTCTCAGATTTGAGTGGGAGCAATGGAGGATTCCAAATTCAAGGTCAAAAAGTTTAATGGCCAGAATTATCAGTTATGGAAAATACAGATGGAGGATTACCTGTATCAAAAGGATTTGTAGCGGCCATTGGAAGGAAAGGCAAAGAAAGCGACCACAATGTCAGATGAAGAGTGGGATATTTTAGATAGAAAGGCACTGGGATCCATTTGATTGTGCCTTGCGCCATCTGTAGCATTCAATATAACAGAAGCAAAAATGGTAGTAGATTTGATGGCAACATTGGCTAAGTTGTATGAGAAACCCTTGGCTTCGAATAAGGTATTTCTTATGAAGCGTTTGTTTAATTTGAAAATGAGTGAGGGAGGATCTGTAGCGGAGCACTTAAATGAATTTAATACAATTACCAGTCAATTGTCTTCGGTAAAAATTACCTTTGCAGAAGAGGTTAGGGCTCTCTTGATTTTATGTTCTTTGCCAGAAAGCTGGAAGAGCTTGGTTATGGTTGTAAGTAACTCTATCTCTGGTAAAAATACTTTGGTATTTGATGATATTGTTGGTGTTATCCTAAGCAAGGAAATGCGAAGGAAAAGCACAGGTGAGACTCCAACATCATCGGGTAGTGTTTTGAATGTGGAGAATAGAGGAAGATCAAAGGAAAGAGGAAAAGGCCCTGGAAATGAGAAGTCACGAGGAAAGTCAAAGAAAGGACGCTCTCAATCTAGAGGAAAGAAAGATTGTTGGTACTGCGGAAAGCCTGGTCATCTAAAGAAAGACTATTGGTCTCAGAAAAACAAAGAAGGAGACAAAAATGAAAATGACACTAAGGAAGCTATTATTGCAAGTAATACTTTACAAGATGCTTTAATCTTATGTTTGGATAATGTTAATGATTCCTGGGTAATAGATTTTGGGGCTTCATTTCATGCTACACCCCATAGAAAATATTTTCTAGATTATGTTCAAGGTGATTTTGGATAGGTATATTTGGGTGATGATGAGCCTTGTCAAATTGTTGGAAAAGGAAAGATAAAGATCAAGTTGCAGGGTAATGACTGGTTTCTGTAGGAGGTAAGACATGTTCCTAATTTAAGAAGAAATTTAATTTCTGCAGGGCAACTAGGTAGTGAAGGTTGCATAGTTACCTTCTCAGACAATATGTGGAAGGTCACTAAAGGATCATTAGTAGTAGCTAAAGGTGCGAAGGTAGGCACATTATATCTGTGTACTGGTAACACTTACTCTACCTTAGCTGCTACAAATAAAGTTACTGCAGGGACAACAACAATAAATGTTGCAAGAACAGATTCGATAATGTGGCACCATAGGCTTGGGCACATGAGTGAGAAAGGAATGAAAACCCTTCACTCCAAAAATCTATTGCCAGGACTAAAGAAGATTGATTTAGAGTTCTATGAAAACTGTGTTTATGGTAAACAGAAAAGAGTCAGATTTCTCAAGGTTGGGAAAGAGAAGAAGAGTGAGAAGTTAGAGCTTGTACATTCAGATGTATGGGGACCGGCTCAGGTATCATCTCTTGGTGGCTCTTGTTATTATGTTATTTTTGTTGATGACTCAACCAAAAAAACATGGGTATATTTCCTAAAACAAAAATCAAATGTTTTTGAAACTTTTAAGAAATGGAAAGCTTTGGTTGAGAATGAGACAGGAAAAAAGTTGAAGTGTCTCAGATCGGATAATGGAGGTGAGTATTGCAGCAAAGCATTTGAAGATTTCTGATCCTTAAATAGGATTGGAAAGCAAAAGACAGTTCCAGGAACTCCATAGGAAAATGGTGTATCAGAGAGAATGAATAGGACTATCATGGAATGCGTGAGGAGCATGAGATTGCATGCTGGATTGCCCTTACATTTTTGGGGAGATGCTGTACATACTGCTGTCTATTTGATAAATAGAAGACCTTCAACCCCTTTGGATGGTGGTATTCCAGAGGAGGCATGGACTGGTAAAAAGGTAAATTATTCTTTTCTAAAAACTTTTGGTTGCGAAGCTTTTGTCCATGTTGATAAAGAAAATAGAACCAAGCTTAATGCTAAATCTCATAAATGTACCTTCATTGGATATGGGATAGATGAATATGGCTATCGGTTATGGGATTTTGAAAATAAGAAAATAATTAGAAGTAGAGATGTTATATTCAATGAGAAGGTTATGTATAAAGAACAGATGCAGGAAAAGAAGCATGAACAAGACAAGCAAGAATATGTGGTGTTGGATGAGATTCCTGAAAATGAAATGCCGTAGGTACCTGATGCTCAGCAACAACAGAATGTCCCACAAACTCCTACAAGTGTTAGACATTCTATGAGGACAAGTAGACCCCCTGAAATATTTTCTCCTTCTTTGTATTCTATTTTTTTAACGGATTCTAGTGAACCAGAAGAATATGAAGAAGCAATGCAGGTAGATGCCAAACAACAGTGGGAGCTAGGCATCAAAGAGGAGATGGACTCCTTGATGAAAAATAAGACTTGGGACTTAGTCCCTTTACCTGCTGAAAAAAGAGTCTTGCCTAACAAATGGGTTTATAGGCTGAAGGAGGAGGAAGGAGGTCAGAAAAGATATAAGGCTAGACTTGTGGTAAAAGGTTTTGCACAGAAAAAGGGTATGATTATGATGAAATATTTTCTCCAGTTGTAAAAATGACTTCAATTAGAACTGTACTTAGTCTTGTGGTTGCAGATGATTTACATCTTGAACAATTAGATGTCAAAACAGCTTTTCTCCATGGAGATTTGGAGGAGGAAATTTATATGTTGCAACCACAGGGATATGAGGTCAAAGGTAAGGAGAACTTGGTGTGCAGGTTGAAGAAAAGTCTGTATGGCCTAAAGCAAGCACCCCGACAATGGTATTTAAAATTTGATAGTTTCATGGTTGAACACGGTTATCATAGATGTCGTTCTAATCATTGTGTATATTTTAAGAGATTTGATAATGGCAGTTATATTATCTTGTTGCTTTATGTTGATGACATGCTTGTTGCTGGGTCTAACATGTAACATATAAATGATCTTAAACAGAAATTAGCCAGGTCATTTGCTATGAAGGATTTGGGTGCAGCTAAGCAAATTCTCAGTATGAGGATTACACATGATAGGAAAAATAGAACCTTGAATTTGTCCCAAAGTGAGTATATAAAGAAGGTGTTGAAAAGATTTAACATGCAGGATGCAAAAGCAGTTAGTACATCTTTGGTTAGTCATTTCAAATTGACTAAGGAGATGTGCCCAAAGGCATAGGAAGAGGTTAATAAAATGTCTAACATCCTGTATTCATCAGCTCTTGGCATTCTGATGTATGCAATGGTATGCACAAGGCCAGATATTGCACATGCAGTGGGAGTTGTGAGCAGGTTTATGAGTAATCCGGGTATGGAACATTGGAATGTTGTGAAATGGATTCTTCGGTATTTGAAAGGAACTACTATGAAGGCATTATGTTTCAAAGGATCTAATGTTGCTCTAAGTGGATTTGTTGACTCTGATCTGGCGGGTGATATCGATTCATGGATGAGTACTACAGGGTATGTTTTTACTATAGGGGGAACTGCAGTCAGTTGGATTTCTAGGCTGCAAAAGGTTGTTGCACTTTCAACCACTGAAGCTGAGTATGTTGCTGCTACAGAAGCCAACAAGGAGATGATTTGGTTGCAATGTTTTCTAGAGGAATTGGGTCAAACACAAGAGGATAGCCCATTGTATACTGATAGCCAGAGTGCCATTCATCTTGCGAAGAACTCTGCTTTTCATTCAAGGACAAAGCACATTCAGCTCAGGTACCACTTCATCCGGATTGTTTTGGAGGAGGGTCAGTTATGGCTTGAGAAGATTCACACAAGTGAGAATCCTGCTGATATGTTCACAAAGGCAGTACCATAGGAGAAGCTGATTTCTTCATCAGTTTCTATTGGTCTTCTTGATTGATAATTTTTTTTGCCATTTTTCGTTGATGAAAACCGACATTGTAATAAAACCCTAAAAAGGTCGACTTTATTTGTTGCCCTAAAAATGCATGTTATAAGCGGCTGGGATTCTTAAGGCATTGTAAGGTTGATGTACTATTTTTGCTGGATAATAAGAAAGATTGGACGACTGTGTATGGTGGACATAGCCCATTCTAGGTGAACCACGTTAAATCTTTGTGTTATCTATGTCCTGTTTTATTTCTTTATCTTTTGTATTTAAATCTGCATATAATTGTTAGTTCATATTTGCTTCGGATCTGCTTGAAACCCTAACAGGTTTTTCCCACACCGGGTTTCCTCATTAAAATATTGTGTTATGGTGTGCTTTTCATGTTGTGGATGTTCTTATTTGTTGCATTATTTCTGGTTTATCGATACACAATTTTAATATGTTTTTCATGTTATAAGTTGAGAAAATTAGATAACCGGTCTGATACTGATTCACCCCCCCTCTCAGTATCTTTGGGAATCCTAACACAATGATTTTTTAAAGAGGAATTAAAGGTGGTACAAAATTCAATACATAGAGCAAAAAAAGAAAAGGGAGGATAGTACATATTTTCCATCATGGAAAATGCTAACAGTTGTAGAAGTTAGAGTAAATGTCATCTTTGGTGCTTATCTTGATGTTGATAGAGTTTATTTGCCTCATGAGAGACCTCAATTGGAAGTTATCTCACTAGTTCAAAGAGTAGAGGAGGAAAACACAAAATATCCTCAGTCGATTGGTTCCCCTATTAGTCCTACCACCCCTCCACCAAGTTATGATGATCCCCCTTTGACCTCTACTATTGTTCATATGTCTTCTGACCCCTCCCCTTCAAAGAGATTTCTTGCAGAGGCCACTATGAAAAATCCTATAGTTGCATCATCCTTGGGTGGCCCTATTACTTAGATTCCAGAAATCCCAAGAGCTATTACCCCTCTACACATGTTATCCCTATGGAGAGAAATTCCATTTCAATCTTATGAGGGTTTTGAATTCCAAAGAGATGAGCCTTTGCCCCCTCATAGGTTTGACACAAGATTGGCTGTCACAGTTCAGGATCCTCCTAAGGAGTGGGCCCTTGATGCATTTAAGCTTGGGGTGATCTCAGTGAGGATGTAAGACTAAATTATTTTGAAAATTTTGTGACTGATGATCAGTTTGTGAATACCAGAGAGTTTAGACATTTTATAATTAGTAATTTAACAAATGAAATAGGGAGAAAAATGGGTATTGATTTTGATAGCCTTGCCTATAATGAAAGAGTGAAGTTGAAGAATGAAATATTGAAAGTGGCAAATTAACAATTGGCAACTATAACCCCTGAGGTGGGGAGGGATATTTGGAAGAGGACTAGAGTGCTTCTTTTGGAAGGATGGGATATCTCATTTGCTATTGTTTGGATGAGCTTAGAAGGAGGCATGACATTGATTCAAAGGCAATGGATCCTGAACATAGAGAAAAGGTTCTCTCTGGAGTGATCTTCAATGATCACCTTGATCAATTGGTAATCTAGTGCCTTCATAGAGTTACAAAGAGAACTAGAATGAGTCAGGAAATCGACCAGTTATTTGGAAGTCTGCTTATTAAGAGAGTTTCTAATACGTCCATCACAGAGGAAACCGGCCTAAATTTGAATGTGGAAAATATTTCCCACAAGGTAGCTCTGAAGACAGAGGAGGAAGTGGTCATTCTAAGAGAAAATGTGACAACATTGCAAGAGAAGTTGTATGTAAGACCTACATATAAGCCTCCCAACATGATTGAGTATTCATTTGAGGAGGTGCTAGTATTAAGTAATGATTTGGCCCAAGCCAGGTTGGATGTAACAAGGTTGAATAGTGAAGTTGATATATTAAGGGAAAACACTTCACAAGTAGAAGGAAGAGTAAGGGTGGGCATTGCTAAATCATTTTTGGAGTAAAAATCAATGAGATTTTGGAGCATGCAGATATAGCTTGGGAAGAACACAGAGAATTACTAAAACTTTCTCAGGAGTATTCAGATGGCAACATTTCATAGCATGACATTATCCTATATGAGCAAGACAGTTGCAATTTTGAATCTTTTATCAATCAGAGTTCCTCATGACCAGTTGCATATTATTACTATGAGTTTCAGGATAAAGTTTGACATGGTCAAGAAGATCTTCATCATCCATAGAATGTATGCATATAGAATTGGAGATGAGCTCTAAATTTCTCAATATCTAGTAACAAGTCATATGCAGGTACATTGTTTGATAGAGAAAGAAGAAGAGTAGAAGGTGGAAAGGCCCTTCGATCTAAATCAGAGTGGAAGGCTGGCCTTAGAACCATACAGAACCAGATACTTCCAGATGTTACTACAGATGATGCATAGTTCCTGAAGAAGTTGGGGTCATACATGGATGCATTGTCAAGGCTTGACAATGGGATGACAAAAATGGAAACAATTAGAATCAGAAATAGAAGATAAAGAGTACCAACAACATATCAAAGGACTCCAAGAGCTCAAGCAACATGGATTTGATGATTCCTAATCTTATTCTTCTTCTTTTTTAAGTTCTTCAAAATTTTGAATTTTCAAATTTGTATTTGGCAAAAATACAAATTGAAAATGGAGGCTACCAAGAACACGTCAAGAGGCTTCAGCAGTTCAAGCAACATGGATTTGATCACTTTTGATCCTTTTTCCTCTCTTTTCCTTAGTTTTCAAATTTTCAAATTCTTGGTTTCCCACTTTTTTGAATATGTCAAGCGATTGCCTCGGTTTTGATATTGTAAAAGGCCCGAAGCTTGTTGAATCCTCGATTTTTCTATAAAAGGATAATAAAGGCCTTGTTTTTCCCTCTCCTTCTTTGACTTCTACATATACTACAAAAGTCCAATAGAAGAAGATATACTAATTTACCAAGGGTAAATAATATACAAAAAGTCCACAGTTGTTATTCAAAATCTTATATGAATCAATGAAATTCGGGACTTTTTTGTTCATATATCTACACCGTTTTGTTGAGTTTGAATGGGTTTCAGCTTCTTCTAAAGTAAAAGATTAAAATTTCTTACTTTATTCAAAGGGATTCTATGTAGAGAACAAGTAGTAAGTTGCAATTGGAAAAATTCATCTCATGTTATGGTCGATATCAAATATTAACCATATTTTTTGATACTAATGCAATTAATAGTCTCCATGATCATGATGTAATTACTAATGCAATACTACAATTTTTTGATACTTGAATGTTGAATCAAAATTATCAAATAAATAATTACTAATGCAACCTTATTCTTGAACACTGAAAAAATAGTAGTATGTTAATTTTTTAATTCGTAAATAAAAATTTGAAAAATGCAATTGTGTATCAATATTAAATACATTGATAGAAATATAAAATATCATCAAGCGCAATTAGGATTTTGTAATGTGACAGATAAAATACATTATACAATATGCAACCACAAGCTTAATAAATACCTAGTAACTTCTAGTGCTAAATCTCTTAAATTTTCCAAATCATCTCATCATCTTGATCATCAAATCGAGAGCTTCCTTGATTATCGTTTGTGTTTTCTTCACTTTGCATACCTCTTCTTAACCACATATCAAAACTATCATCGGCATTCATTCTATCACTGTCAATTGTCCCACCTTGGTTTGAAGTGTTTCCCAAGCCTCTTCTTTCAGTTTTGGACTTCCAAATTCCCAATGCCCTTTCATAAGGAAAACTTTGGACATTATACCTAGATGTATACAACCACAAGTAGTTTTCCAAATTCTTATCTAGTTTGTTCCTTATCTTTGATTTTAAGAACCCCAAAGCACTAAAAAATCTCTCATCCTCCACCAAACCCAATATCATGTTTTGACATAAATCAACAAGTTTGAGAAATTCTGATGTTGAATCAGCCAAAATTGGGCTTTTACCTATCTTTGTCCAAACCTTTGTTACTGATCTCTCTTCCAAGGGGTTCCTTGCTTTTTTTGAATATTCAAACTAAAGCCTCATAGTAATTGCAATACAAGTTGATTTCTCTCTAAGAATATTTTATTTAAAATTCCTTCTATAGTTTGTCCATTGATTTCTACATATTTGCCAAAATTGTCTATCAATGTTATTAGCCTATGATGATAATCAGTTGGACTGTTGAGTTCCCAATATTGAGGAAAGACAATAGACATGGCTTCAATTGACTCATCATGAGGGAATTGTTTTCCAATTTTTGAGGAAACAGAAGAAGCAATTTTCTTCAGACTACTAGCTACACACTCAACAATGTTGCAAAAATCTTCCCTTGTGACACTTGCTTCTCAGAGTGATTTCTTGGTTTCATGATTGTGGCAAGGTAGTGCATTGGTATCTCAAATCCATGTACATTTGCACATAACTCCCCGTTTACATTAAACTGAAAAAATTTGTTAGGATTGTTCAAATTTGTCATTGCCTACCAGCTAGCAAATTTTTCATTTACAAATGTTTCTTGTGATTGATAGAGATTATCAAGGGTTATGCATGTAATTTTACATAGCTTAGCATATTCTACAATAACATAGCTATTTCTTGGGATTTTTTCACAAGATGGTTCATTTCCTCTAGCATGGGGAGAAGACCTACTAAAGTTAGGATTGTCTCTATATCACTTAACCTACGAAGCAGGTCAAGAGATTTGTCTACTATGTGGCGATGTTCATGAATTTCTCCAATCAAGGATAAATATTTTGAATAAACTCGATGCGCTAGACCATGCAAGGAGATCCATCTGGTATTGACATCCTTAAGAAGCTTATTCCCATCGGTTATTCCATCGGCAAAATTTTGAAATTCCAAACACATTTGGGACTTCGGCAAAAGTATGAGTAGAGATCTCTAATTAAATCTTCAACATTTGTTACTACATGATACTTACTCACAATTTTAAAAGCTAGATTTATTTTGTGGGTCATGCAGTGAATGGCAGTCATATAGGGTAAACAAGAAGTTTGTAGTTTTATGCAAAGATCGTTCTTATGACTCTGCATTACTGAAGCTCCATCCACTCCTACACATACCAACTTTTTTGCAATTCTCAAGTCATCCATACCTCTATATTCAATTAAAGCATCCTTAACTAGTTGAAATAGAGTTAATGTTGTCGCACACTCCTTGAATAATTAAGAAACACATAGTAGATGAGGCTCACAGACATGATTCTTAACAGTATAAACATGCATACATACATAGGACATTATCTATTTTTGTAACTTCATCCAAAGACAATGCAATAAAGTTGTAATCTCTAATTGTTTCTTTTATATCTTGTTTTTCAACCTCAACAAGACAAATTACCCATTCCCAACCACCATTTACTAACCAATGACTGTTAGGGAAGTTAGGAATGCCCAAAAAGTATAATAAAGTACTAATTTCTGGGTAGTTTGTCATAAGACGCCCTTTGGTAAAAATATAAAAAACAACACTTAAATAAACAATTTTTCCCAGTTGTGCTATTGTCATTGCCTTTCCAAAAATAGCTTCAAGAGAACCTCTAGATTAAGCGAGCTTTTCCTGTCTTTTCAAACGTGCATCGTATTCTAAGGCACACTTAACATGTTGACATTGCTCCTTTATTTTCCATCTTATCACTAATTTTTCTATTCCATCTATGATTTTCCTTTTGTAAAATTTGCCAATATGTTTTTCAATAGTGTCAAGCTTCAGCTGCAACCTCTTGTCCTTTTTTATATTTCTAACTACAAATCTTACACCTGCATTCTATTGGAGGGTCACTTTTTTTTGGATTTTCTACAGGTTTAATGAATGGATACTTTGACACCCAATCAATTTGAAAATGCCTTTCCCTAATGCACTCTTGACCCATTTTTTGTTTGGATTTTCTTTTCCCCTTTCATGCATCATCATCATCTACAACATTGTCAACCAAGTCAATTATTACATTCCCACTACCTTGGGTATCTACCAGATCTTCTTCATTGTCATCTAAGATATCTCATTCACCACCTTCTTCAATATTTGATGTAGGTTGTGAATGTGGTAGTTGTGATGATGTACCTTCATGATCATATTTTTTACCACAAACATTGCTAAAGTATGAATTTAAGGTTTTATGTTTTGCTAACCTCTCTTGGCCTTCACCACATTCAAGATTCTTACCCTTCTTCCTATTTGGCATCTTCAATGAAATAAAAGCTTCAAAAAACTATGTCTTTGTTTAAGAAGAAATAATAGACTATAAGATTCATTGCCTCTAGGGCCTAGAATCTAGATGTCTAAGGTCTCCTTACTCAATATGAATGATCTAAAATTGCTTATAGATCAAGATGAATAATATTATAACACTTCAAAGAAATGATCACTTACCTTTAGATTCTCAAAGAGTAGCATAGAGAACTAGTAGATGACAATGCAACAATGGTTGTTCCTATCTGTAACTTGGCTATTTATCTGAATTGAGAGCTTTGAACCATCCAAATTGTGTGAAAATAAATTTGATCTTTATACTATCTTATACCAATCCATATTTGTAAAATGTTGTGGGAATTTTAAATGGTATACAAAAAATTTGGCGAATCCCACTTAATTCTAACATGTCTTATGGAAACATAGGGTGAATGAAACATTGACAAAACATATATGTTGTAATTTACTAGGTGATTATGGACCATCCATTGAGATGGACTTATAATAGAATTGGTGAAATAAATCCTCCCACAACATTGAATGATTAATAGTATTGGCAAATATTGGGGAGAATTAAGAAACTCTTTTGAAAATACTAGGCGAATTGGGTCCTCAGATGAATTAAACTATTGATTGCTATTGGCGAATTGTGATGGTGCATTAAGGCACACTTTCAAAAATTCAGGAGAAAATATTAAATAGACCATTGAGAAAATGTATTGGCAAAATCATTAAATTGTTACAAATAATTAATGAAAATGAAGGTGAATTGAAATGCATTTGATTGAAATTTTATAAAGTCGGGGCGATCTGGCCACCTCAATCAGTCCAACTTATTCACCATTTTTGAAATGCCCGATACAAAATTATTCACCAATTGGTGATTATTCGTCACTAAATGTTTTTGTTGCCCATGAAAGAACAAAGTCTTTCATTACTTCCCTTTTTCTTAAAAATGACCTAGGGATAGGAATTATGCAAACCTAAGAACTCAAAGATTCTTTTGTATACTAAACTCCTATAAACCTCTATAACCCAAATATATTGTCAGCTCAAAGACTTATGAATATATTAAAATATCTTCTACTCTAACTAGATAATCTATATAGAACAAAGACTCTACTTTTTATCTTTTAAATACAGATTCTAGAGATAAATTGTAAAAGCTCAAAGATTTAAAGCATTCTTCTCTCAACCAATTTCTAATTCTAGAATTTTCAAAGTTACTCAAAGATTACTTGCAAAGACTCAAAAACTCTTCAATATCTAGCACCAAAAACTATATCCAACTTTAATCATTCAAGAAAATATGATACTAATGACATAAGAACATTCATACCACACATAAGATTGAACTCAAAAAAAAGTTTGAATACCAAGTTTATCTCCTTGATATTAAATTGCAAATTTACAAATTGAACACCAAGTCTCAATTTTCTCTTCACTTTGGCAGAGTTTTGTTGCATAAACAATGATGGAAAAAAGATCCTTATTACAATAGAATCCTCATATATAGAGAGGAGAGGTGCAACATGAAACTAGGAAAGTTACAACTAATTCATGACCAAGTCAAAGGTAGAGTCCTATTTGACTTATGACATGCGTAGTCTTACATGTGTACTAATGCATACACAAAATGACACTTGAGGTGTCAATAGCTTATTACAAAATTCCACTGCATTAGAGATGCATAAAAATGACTAAGTGTCTAGAGACACATCTTTATTTTGACCACCCTTCTTCAAAAAATCTTCATATTGTTGCCAAGTAGCTTGTATTTCAGAATCATTTGGCATTCACAATGTTTGACGCCACTGAGGATGAGAGGAAGAGCGGATAGGAGTCTTACTTCTTGAACTTCAATGTCTTTTCCCCTGGAGATGGTTTTGACATCTAAATAGAATTGTAGAATTGAGAAAGCATCAACACTTGTAATAAACAACTCATCAACCATCTTCTCCATTTGAATTGAGCAGGATCATGTATGTGTTGAATTTGGTACCATTAGGGTTTCCAAAACTCCTATTGTTGTTGGCATATGATGAAGCGGTGATAATGTATGTTGTCATTGATGTCAATAAGTGAACAGGTATATGGTTCTCAAGTAGGTGAACTGGTATGAACACTGGAAGCGGCTACAGTCAACTGGGTTGGAGTGAACCAGTGTCGGGGTTCACAATTTGACTATCAATTTGTAGTCTCAGTTGAGCTCGCAGGTTTCCAGTTTGGCGATCTGACTTGTGCGGTGCAACCAATGACATTCTGTGATGAGTTAGTTAAGAGATAAGGATGAGATCAAGATGCCACGTCAGCTATGTGCATGTGAAGAACCTCTTTGAGGATCTTGTGTGTGAAGTGAATGCATTGAATGTCTACCTTAGGAATGTGCGTTTCTCTTAGCGGTGTGTGAAGAACGTGTGATGGGTTACTGATTTCCAAGTGCGGTGAAGATTGGATGATGCAAAATAACTTGAGATCTTTCTCAAATTGTTCTATTCTATGCAATGCATTTTAACGGTCAAGATCAGACCGCTTGTAATTGAAAACCTAAATGTGTAGGGTTTAGGGTTTATGCTACCAACCTATTTATTGTCTATAAGGTCGATGATGTTTGTTATTGTTTGTGTTGGCAAAATTTGTGTGTGTGTCTGCATGTTTTGATACTTGCCAAACCAGAGTGAGGAGTCTATAGAGTGTGATTGCAGAAGAGAGGAACTGAAAAGGATCTGCCCTAGCAAAGTAGTATCGTTATCAGATCAGAATTTTATCTGTTGTCCTCTAACCATTTCAACAGAAATAAAATCCCTTGATCGGGTAGCTTTAACAGGCTTGTTGCAAATCCTCTAACCAGGTGACTCAAGCTCATTGAGTTCTTTAAATCCTCTAGTGAGGTAACCTTTAACAGGGTTCATAGCCATCCCTTTGATGAATACTAAGAGGGGGGGGTGAATTAGTATGCCAAAAATCTTTGCACTTAAACACTTTGCTAGACTAACAGTAAACTGGTAAAACTGTTTAGCAGACAAACCGGTTAGCACACATGTAAACCAAATAGCAAATAATGCATTCACCCATAGAAGCACAAACACCATACAAGAGATTTTGACGTGGAAACCCAAATGGGAAAAACCATGGTGAGGTGGAATTCCACAAGTAACTATCTGCAGAATAGGAACCAGACTGGTTAAGGTCAGACCGGTTAAGGTCATACAATGTTCTTTACCAGAACAGATCCTGTTAGAAATCTCAAGCTCTATTAGGAGATAAGTTTGATTAAAGACTACCTTGCTAGAGGATTTTAGATCCACAGATGTGAACCACCTTGTTAGAGGATTTACAAAAGGCTTTTGGGCCTACCTGGTTAAGAGCTACAAACTTGTCGAAGATGTGAGTAATCAACAAGTGAGTGATCTAGCTAATAGCACAGATTGCTTGGTTAGATCCTTGATAGCTCGTTCCTAATGCATTCCAGCATTACTTCAGTCTTCTACACATTCATACTCTCTCTAACTCATCAACCACATTAAACCCTAGCAACAACATCAACATCCTGAAACCCTAGACATGATGTCCTTATAAAGGAATCTGATTTCATGTCGGTCCAATAGGATTACAATACAATTTCCTAGGTTCAATGCATCTAGACATATTCTGCAACATGACACAAAACGCACCATTAAAGTGTTGGCACCGTCAAACAATCGGTGGATGGTAACTCATCACAAAATGTCGGTTGGTAACTCATCATAGAGTATTACCAGTTCATACAAAATACCAGTTCAAGCAAAATTTCGGTTGTCGGTTTGACAAAATAAAGACTAGGAAATATGTGTTCTACCGCTTTGATCCTTCATACCGCTTAAGATCATCGAATTGCTTGGGGTCAACATACTGCTTCAGATCGGTAATCACTTTCTGCAAAACATCAATAGTCTAAGTACTATAATGCATCATACCGGTTGGAACATGTACCGGTTGAGCTTTAACTAATACGTACAAAAGTGATCTCAATGCAAGTGTGTGTCCATCAATGACAATCACAACATAATAATAAAAAATGCCAACAATCTCCCCCTTTGGCATTGATGACAACACTTACGAAATTTTGTCATCTAAGTGTTTTACAACAAAAATATGCCAGAATCAAAATTACTCCCCCTGAGCATATACACTATCCCTTTTGCAGAAAATACAACGTATACTACTTCTTAAAATAAATAACATGAAAGAATACATCAAAACATTCAAAATTTATACTTCTCCCCCTTTGCCAACAATGACAACAAAATATTATAGACTAACACCTATGTCATTAGTATTAAAAGAATAAGAGTTTATGACAATAAGGAATTAAACTTCTCAAAAATTGATTTAAAGTCCTGCAAAAATTGTTTCATAGATAAGGACCACAACTCAAGTAGGGAGGTGGTGACTTCTTTCTCTGTCTGCATCTGGGAGACTTGTTCTTCCATGGCATCTAGTGTTCTCATCTCTTGAGTCACCGTTAAGGCATTGAGATTCAAATAACATTTCTGAAGTATCTACAGGCGTGGGAGTAGAACCAATTGGAGTTCCTGCAAATCTCGAGTCTGGGTGCTTATTTCCAACTCTATTTTGGTAGATTGAATGTGAAACCGGTGAACGGTTTTCCCATAAGTTGTAAAAGAGTCATATGGCAGCTTGAAGGTACTTATATACAACTGCAAGTCATTTTGAAGCTTTTGCTTCTATACAAGCACATCATCATAGAAGAGATGGGGTTGGCAAATCTTACCCAGTAGTAGATTCCCCTCATCCAAAGCATTCCTTATATCTTTTTGTGCATTTTGCAATTCAGACCGGAGCTCATTAAGCTTCTTTACCAGGGCAATGTTGAGAGCCTTTTGATGCTCTTTCTTGGCATTTGCCTTTGCTACCTCCTTTAAGATCTACACTTGATCATCCACTACTATGCATAGGAGCTTCAATTGGGCCAATGATGAGTCAGTACGGGAGAGGTTTGTGCCGGGTAACAAATTGGTAAGAGTGTCCACCGCAGCTTGGATCCCATCTTCCTCCTTCTTCCTCCTTAACACCTCAAGGCGTTCTTGAGCAACCTTAATGCTCTGTAGCAACTCCATTTCACTTGTGGACTGGAGGTCAATAGGACTGGTGAGGTCAACCAGTTTGGCTTGACTACTAGTTTCCTTTGGAGTCTCCATCTACGTGCTCTTTGCCACTTCTGCTTCCTTCTCCTCCTCTGCCTTCTTCTTCTCCACTTCTTTTCTCTTTTCCTCTTCCTTATCCTCCTCTGCCTTCTTCTTCTCTACTTCCTTCCTCTTCTTTGCTACATTTTCTTCCTCTTCCTTCTTCTTTTCTGCTTCCTTCCTCCTCTCCTCTTCCTTTCTCTTCTTCTCATCTTCTTCTTCTTTCTTCTTCCTTACATATTCTTGTTTCTTTTTCTCTTCATCCCCTTCTTTTGTTTTCTTCTCTTCTTCTTTTCTCTTTTCTTCATGTTTCCGTTTCTCCTCATCTTCTTCCTTCTTCTTCTTGTCCTCTTCCTTTTTCTTCTTCTCCTCTTCAGCTTTCTTCTTCTCCGCTTGCCTCTTTGCTTCCTCCTTTTTGTCCTCGATTTCCTTTTGCTTTACTTCCTGTTCTGCCTGCTTCTCTTGTCCTATTGATTTCGATGGTGTACCCTGAGAAACATCCTCTCCATCCAGAGCATCGACATCAATGGTGTCTATCGGTTCAGTAACCGGGTTTCCTTCATTATCAAAGACTTCATCCGGTTTAGTTATTGCCGGTTCTTGCTCAGACTTCCTGTTGGCTTCAGCCACTCGATGCATCTTAAGATCTTCTAGAGCAAGAGTGTGTGTATTCTTGAGCACTTCTTGACCCTTTCCTTCCAGTAACAGGAGTCTTCTTATTCTCATAAAGAAGAGGCCTTTGTATTTATTCATAACTTCAAACAGTTCTGAATTTGATGCATCAAGAAAATGTTGAGCAAATATTTCTTGTTCCTTCTCTATGGCAATGCACCATTTATTGTCTAAGGAATTATACAAAGAATTCGGTGTCTCAGATCTAATTTCTAAAGGCGATCGGTCATTAACACATAAATACTGAATGATTTCATTTTCAACTGCCTCCTTTTCATCATCATTAAAATCGTCAAAACAATCAATCAAATCATTCAACACTTTTCTCCTAATATTTTTTATGGTTCTTTGACAATGTATCAAAGGTTTATAGGAAGAAATGTCAATATTTACCGGTGCCGATGATGCCAGTTCATTCTTTGTCTTTTTCTTTGCTTGTCTTGTCTTCTTAGGTTTTTCCTCAGACACAGTTTCTTCTGAGTCCAGTGAGGCATTCCTTGTCTTCCTCTTTCTCTTGAAGACTTTGGCAGGTGCCGCTACTGGTTTCTTCTTTGTAGGTGACCACTTGGTCACTTTGGGACTGGCTGCAGTAACCGGTGCCGATGCCGAAGGCACTGCCTTTCCTTTCTTGTCAGGGGATTCTTCAACTGGTGCAACCCTTTCCAGATAGGTGCCGGTTCTCTTTCCCTTGGGATCTAGGGGTGAGGCAATTAGGGTAGAGGCATACCCATCCAGCATATCATACATCACCTCATAGACCATAGGCTCCACTTCTTCCTATCTGGGCTCAACGGCCTCCATTATGCATTATTCCACATTGATGATAAAGCAGATATCATCTTCATACTTCTTGACAATGTCACTAGATATCCTCATCCTCAGGCTCATCTTGTTTTTGAACTCATCAAAGTACTTGTTCAGAACTTCAGGGTAACTGGTTCCAACTGCTTGCAGGCTTTCTTTGATCTGCTTGGTAACCGGTTAGTCGGCAGACCACTGAATATCTCCAACTCCGGGAAAGTGACTTTGGAAGTAGAAAAATAGTCCTACTAGAAGTTGTCCAAACTTGAATTTTAATGCATTATCCTATTTGATTGATTTAAGGTTCAACGGGAGTTGCCTTTGCATACCGGTGCATAGGTCAAATGATGTATCTTCCTTGATCATCCGGTAAGCGGCATTTACCGCTACAATAGATACAGAGTTAATTCTGCTAGCAGAGAACGTCCGGTATCCAATCACCATGCATGCATATTTTATGAGGTCATCCTCGATGGAATTAACAGTCATTCATCATGAGTCGCTCACTGAACTGGTGAGCTTGGACATTTCTATCTTGCTGACCTTCCTAAGGGCTGGCACTTCCCCTGTATTGCAAAAACCAGTGACGACATGAATAGCTTGTGGAGTGATATCATGTGTTCTCTCCAGGTACATCTTGTCACCATGAACTCTGCTCAGAATGATTCTAATATGATCATCTGTAAATCCTCAAGGAAGTAAACTGCATTATGAAGTTTCTTCTTCTCCAAAATGTTATACTTTGGTTTGATTTTCTTATCCTTCCCACAGAATAGTCCTAGCTGCAAATGGATCACAAGAGACCCTAGGTCTTCAATTTTGCAGTCTATGTAATCTGAAATCCCTTCTTCTAATATAACCCTAGCCGGTACTTGTGACAAAGCATTATATTTTGATTTTCTTTGAATGAAATCCATAGAATCGACAGTTGTACTAGAACTATCATGAGATGTGGAAGCCATGACAAAACAAAAAACTCAAGAAATACCTTTCAGAAATCGAGAATTTAGGGCTTTGCAAATTCCACTTTGCCTTCCACTTCGTCGGTTGCTGAATCACCGCTTTGCGTTCTTCTCTTGACCATTTTTTATTTGCACAAATCACTTTTTCGTCGCTCTGCACTTGAAAACCTTCTTCGCTCGAAAAAATGATAGTGAGAAATGATTTGAAAATTCCTTTTAAACATATTCCTCACCTACCATAATTAATGCTCCACCATTAGGGCGTAAACCCTAATTTGCCTTTTACCATTTCCGGTCTTCCGCCAAATGATAGGTATCGCATACCGGTTAAGGTCTTTTACTGGTGTAAACTAGGGGTTTGAAACATTTCGTCGTTTGCTCTCCCTAAGCTTTTCTGATGCTTAGTTTGTCGATTCCGATAATTCCACACTAGGTGCAAAAACCGGTTCTTCTTGTAACACCACTGGTTTCTTCTTCCAGGTTTTGTTCATATCCGCTTGAACAGTGTCAATATCAATCTTTCCTTCCAGAGTGACCGGTATATCATCCAATATGTTCTTTCTTGATCTGCAGAATCTGGCAATGTGACCTGGTTTGTTGCAATGATAGCAGACCATTCCAGGTTCTCTCCAAGGTCCATTATTCATGTCTTTGTTCTTCCTCCTGCATGTTGCAGCAGTGTGACCATGATCATGACAGATCAAACAGTTTTCTCTCCATCTGGTTGCCGCTTGATAGCCACCACTTCTTGACTGATGATTGAAGGCATTAAACCGGTTGTGATTCTAGTTCACAAAAGGTTCAGGACCAACTCCTTGAGTCCTCTAAGGATATCTTCCAACATTGTTCATAACAGACCTGCATTTAGATGCTCTATGCCCAAACTTGTTGCATGCATAACAGTAACCATTGAATTTATAGGATCTAGGCTTATCATTTAGAAAATAAGGAAAATTATTGTAAGCCTTACTTCTACACACATTGGCGGTATGTCCTTCTTTAAGACAATTAAAGCAAACAGGTTTAAACTTTTGCTTACCTTTATCCTTTGATGTCGGTTGTTTCTTTGATGCTTCAGCATTTGTACCAGAGGTCTCACCTTCCTCATGACTGGAATAACCAAGTCCATCAGTATTCTTGACAGGTTTGGCAGATTCAATCTTTTGCTCTAGCTTGACAGTACTCTTGTTGAGCTTAGCAAGTATTTCCTTTGACTCAGAGAGTTCTTTGGATATAGCAGCATTTGTTTCCATCAGGTTTTCATTCTCAGAGATGGCAATGTTTAGTTCTCCTTGCATGTCTTCCTTTTCCAATTTTCTCGCATGGAGTTGAGCAATTAGGGCACTAATCTCTTGCTTTAGCTTGGAGTTTTCATGATCTTTGTCTTTGACCAGATCTTCAGCTTTCCTCCGGTTCTCAAGCTCTTGGCACATTCAGATAGTTAGTCCTTCCAATTCTTTTCTCAGTTTGGAAATAGATTCATTCATCTTTTCTACTTCTTGAATCAGGGCTTCCATGTCCACTTCATCAAAAGAACTACTTTCAGATAGCTCCATCAACTTTTCAGCATGTTCTCTCCATTTTGCCTGAGAGGCCTTATATTTGACCATAAGATCATCATAGGCTTGCTCAGACTGAGTGAGCCGATGAGTAAGTTCCCTCAATGTTTATTCCCCCATATCTCTTTCCAAGTGGTTAAACTTATAGAAAGGTTGGCTCTGATACCAATTGATGAATACTAAGAGGGGGGGGTGAATTAGTATACCAAAAATCTTTGCACTTAAACACTTTGCTAGACTAATAGTAAACCGGTAAAATAGTTTAGCAGACAAACTGGTTAGCACACATGCAAACCAAATAGCAAATAATGCATTCACCCACAGAAGCACAAACACCATAACACAAGAGATTTTGACGTGGAAACCCAAATGGGAAAAACCACGGTGAGATGGAACTCACAAGTAACTATCTGCAGAATAGGAACCAGACTGGTTAAGGTCAGATCGGTTAAGGTCATACAATGTTCTTTACCAGAACAGATCCTATTAGGAATCTCAATCTCTATTAGGAGATAAGTCCGATTAAAGACTACCTTGCTAGAGGATTTTAGATCCACAGATGTGAACCACCTTGTTAGAGGACTTACAAAAGGCTTTTGGGCCTACCCGGTTAAGGGCTACAGACTTGTCGAAGATGTGAGTAACCAACAAGTGAGTGATCTAGCTAATAGCACAGATTGCTTGGTTAGATCCTTGATAGCTCGTTCCTAATGCATTCCAGCATTACTTCAGTCTTCTACACATTCATACTCTCTCTAACTCATCAACCACCTTAAACCCTAGCAACAACATCAACATCCTAAAACCCTAGACATGATGTCCTTATAAAGGAATCTGATTTTATGTCGGTCCAATAGGATTACAATATAATTTCCTAGGTTCAATGCATCTAGACATATTCTGTAACACGACACAAAATGCACCGTTAAAGTGTTGGCACCGTCAAACAATCGGTGGATGGTAACTCATCACAAAATGTCGATTGGTAACTCATCACAGAGTATTACCGATTCATACAAAATACCGGTTCAAGCAAAATGTCGGTTGCCAGTTTGACAAAATGAAGACTGGGAAATATGTGTTCTGTCGCTTTGATCCTTCGTACCGCTTGAGATCCTCGAACCGCTTGGGGTCAACATACCACTTCAGATCGGTAATCACTTTCTGCAAAACATCAATAGTCTAAGGACTATAATGCATCATACCGGTTGGAACATGTACCGGTTGGGCTTTAACTAATATATACAAAAGTGATCTCAATGCAAGTTTGTGTCCATCAATGACAATCACAACATAATCATCAAAAATGCCAACACCCTTAACTGGGTGATCACTAACAGGATCGGTTCCTCACATAACCTTATTATAAAGTCTTTAACCGGACTAGTCTCCTAGTAAAGCGGACTTCAAAAGAGTTCAAAAACAAGCTTGTGTCTATTCATCCCCACCGTGGTTTTTCCCATTTGGGTTTCCACGTGAAAAATCCATGTGTCGTGGGCTACGTATTTTTCATGTGATGCTTGAGTAGTTTTTTTTCAGTTGTATATGCATGCAGAGCTAATGGTTGTGATATTATTAATGCATCTCATGCATGATCAAACTAGTAAAATAGCTATCTAGATTTGAAAATTGTTGGATGCTATTTGAAGTACTTTTGTTTTACCGATTTAGCTATCTAAAGTATTTTTGTTGACCAATATTGCTATGGTTAAGTACTGTGATATAGACAACTAGTTATCTATGTTCAGAGAGTGTCAAAATATTGAAGCATGTGTTTTGTCTGTACTGATTCACACCCCCCCCCCTCTTAGTACCGGTTAGAGTATTAGTTGTTCATCATTATTCATCAATTGTATCATTGTAGAACTGTTGGCAATTGACATTCATTGGATTCATATGTTATCATTGATGGCAACAAGATTCTATAGAAGGCATATAGTGGCAAATACCAACAGATACCAGCATTGGAGGCATACACCAACAAATACCAGCATTGGAGTAATTAGGGTCATCACTGACACCGACATCCAACACTTCAGTTAAGTCGACATCAGTTTGGGATCTGAAAGGTTTTATTTGTAAAATCATTTTGTAATTAGTGTATACAACCGACATTGAATATCTTTTGTAACGTGTTGTAAGCCGACATAAGGCATATCATTTGTAAATGGTATATAAGTCAGTTTATTAGGTCATCTTGAAATATTATAAGTAGAACAGTGTGATGCAAAGGATATGTATGTAGATCATTCATATGCAAAAGTAATATCATGCAATGATCAATAGATGGTTTGTAAAGCATTCTTGGAAGAAAGGAGATATTGGTAAAAGGGTTTAGGGTTTATGAACCGATATAGAACATAGCTATAACCAGATTTTGTTTTTGGCATTGCAGATGCATTTTTGAGTTCACCATTATTGGTTTATCTCAGTAGAAGCTTGTAGTCAATGAGACTCTTTTGTGTTGAGAAGTGTGCCTTCATGCATGTGCAGGCCCCCATACTATGTAATATCTTTCATATAGCGAGTGAATTGATATTATGGGTCACAAATCCCACCGTGGTTTTTCCTCTTTGAGGTTTTCCACATATAAAATTCAGTGTGTTATGGTGTTCATTCATGTGGCTGGTTTATTTACTTCATGTTATATGTTTCTTCATTTGCTGATTTATATGTGTATTCTATAATAAGGTAAAATATTATATTACCAGCAAAACACTGAGTCACCCCCCCCCCTCCCCTCTCAGTGCTCTTGGACTCCTTCAATTCTAACAATTGCTATCAGATCCTGGTGCCTCGGAGGAAGTTTAACAGCTTGAGGAAGATCCTAAAACTGGAATCATTGACTATGGCTATGGAGAAGCAACTTGAGATGGCACTTGAGGATTATGATGTTGAAAGGTTGAAGAGCTTAAAGTTGCAAGATGAATTGAATTTTGCTAATGAATTCATTCTTGTTCTACAAGAAAGATTATCATGAGCTCAAGCTAGGAGGAAGGAACTTTTGCAAAACCAAGATGATGAAGAGAAAAATACACTTAAGGAACAATGTTAGAAATTGAGTCAAGAAAACATGCTCATGAAGAATGAAATGCAAGACCTGACCATGAGGATGTCAAAAGATATTAAGGACGGAAAGAAGAAGGAAGAAAATCTTGTTGTATCTCTGAAGAACAAATTTGAAGAATGTGGCAGATTGGCTCATGAGAATGATATGTTGAGAACTGATTTGGTACAATCCCAGAATAATGAACAAGAGTTGGAGAGACAAATAATAATTCTTAGAAATGATTTGACTACTGCAAGTGAGTATAAAGAAAATTCAAGATTAATGTTGCACAGTTGGATGATTTATTGAAAAGACAAAGGCAAAGTGAAGATTCTAGAGGACTTGGATTTGAACAAGGTGAAAGCTCCAGTACTGCAAATAAAGATCAGACAACTAGTATGCAGAACTCATCAAACCAGAGGAAACCGGTAAGGCAATATAATGCTTACAAATTTAATGGCAGATGATTTGTTTGTAATAAATTTGGACATATGGCTAAACAATGTAGAAATAGAGCAAATCAAAACTACAATTCAATTCCCGGTCAATGCACAAATTGCAAGAAATATGGTCATAAGTCAGAAGACTATAGAATGAATGTTAAGTGTCATGCATGTGGAAATTTTGGACATTTGGCTAACCAATGCAAATCAAGGAATGACATCAGATATGGAAAAGAAATTCAAAAGAACAATTTTACATGTTATGCATACAACAAAATAGGTCATATTGCTAAGTATTGCAAAAGCAAGACTAAATTGGTTAGCAATGACAAAGCAAATGAGAAAGGAAAGTAGAAGGTAGATGAATTACAACAAGATCACACCAAGAGATGGGTTAGAAATTCTGAAGAACCAAGTGGAGATGCAACTACATCGATAACTGCACCAATAACTCCACCAGTAGAACAGTGCATTCCTGCACCGATGGTAAATTCAACTGGTAACTGAGGCATATTGCTTAAGGGTTGGCAAATTCATTGCAAATATTGCATATTCCCCAAAAGAGATCTGGAAAGAGATCTAGAGAGTGGTATTGATCATTGATGGAGGTTTATCTGGCATAAAACTATGAAACCAACATCCAGTAGGGCGCACCGCTAAGTATTTATGATAGGGAAGAATTAGGGTTTACTCACTGATAAAAAGGGAAAATCGACTCATTTTCACTCACCCAACACTCAAGCAAACTAGAGCAAAGCAAAGGCGAATCACAGGCGATCAAAAGTGAGCAAGAGCATTCTAAAATATTTCCAACAATTATCTGAGAAGTAATCAAGATCTTTCAAACTGACAATCATTATCCAGGTATTTCTTTGAAATGGAATCTGGAGCATCATCTGCTCCTACTTTCATTGTGAATCCCACTGTTGTTAAGGTTAAGCATAGGCTTAGACCTATTTTCAAGGAATTTCCTCAAATTGCAATGAAGGAAGACTCTACTGGCACATTCTTGAGGGTTCTCGATGGCATAGTTTAGGTGGAAGATGTCAGGGCTTATATTCATTGCATATTCAAGAATTTAGGCACTGGGGAAATCAAGGGAATGTATCAATCTATGATACTAGGAAGCTCTGAAACAATCAAGATAAAATATCAAATCATTGAAGACCTAGGGTTAATTAGAATCTTGTATATACCGGAGTTCAAGGATGAAATGATTAGATATTAACTAAGTAGGGTCTATAATAAATTCATCTGGCAAGACCAACCTCACATGATCACCAAAAAAGCAATTCAGGGGGTCACCGGCTTACCCAAAGTCGGGCAGGAACCAGGGAAGAAGATCTCCAACACTAAGCTTGAAAATCTCACCAACGCAACCCATGATGGAAGGTCAATGAGGATAAGCACCATTAAAGATATAGATGTAAAATTTGCCAACATGTTCATCGGCTACAAGGTAACACAATCAAGTTGATTGAACTCTGTTGCCAGTTCCTATATCCATGTTGCATATCAGATGATAAAGAATGATAGAAAGTATGATTTGTGTGAATGGTTAAGAAGTGAATTAATGATAAATCTTGGAAAAATAAAAGGTTTTAAGAAAGGAGCATTCCGGTTTGGCAATCTTATTGTCTTCTTAATGTTGTATTTCATGAATGAGCTACCGGGTTTGGGAAAGAAATGATGGGCTCATGACATATCGGTAGGTATGCAGATTAAAGATGCAATCACCAATCTTGGTAGCAACAGGGATGAGAAGTTATGGGTCTTCTTTAAATCTTTTCAAGAGAACATGAGACTGTGGGAGAGAATCTCCAAACACATTGTGGAGAAATACTCGACTGAAATATGCTTCATGGTAAAAACAAATGAGACTCTCATGGAAGTGGTGGAACCTAGAACAATATGGCCACTGAATTGGGTTATGAAGTTGATGACAACATCTTGGAACTATATGCTAAAATGTTGATTGATGCTCCTTTGGATGATAAGGCTGAACACTTTGGTACTGCCGAGGAGAAGGCTATTGAAGTTAAAATTGGTTTCAACAAGAAAAGGAGGGAAAATAAAATAGACAAAATATTTGCTTTCATTCAAAATCTAATTCACAAGATAGATACAGAACTAGGTTCTGGATCTAAGCTGGTAGATCAATCGGCAATGGCAGCTGTAACAACTGTAGTGAAAAGTTCTCTTGAGGTAAAGAGGGCAACAACTTTCATATCTCCTCTCACTTCTGACTCTGATGCAGAGGATAATCAACCTCTTGCATTCCAAAGGGTACAGAGGAAGAAAGCTGACAAGCCTCCAGTAGAAGAGAAGAAGGTGGAACCAAGGAGGAAGCTAGTAAGAAAGGTAACAACAACATCCACACCTCTGACAAGGAAACCTACTCAGAAGAGGAAGCCCGCTCCATCCGCTCCTGCAACCCCCAACAATAAGAAGAGTAAGAGTAATGAAGCAACTGAATCCGGTAATATGACTTGAGCAGAATTAATAGATGAGGTAACTAAAGATGGAATTTTCAAGAATGTGTCAAATTTATATGAGCATTTAGATGACAATGAACAAAATAAAATAGAAGAAACAATTTTGTTACATTTAGACATATATAAGAAGGCTTTGGTAGAGATTTTGAAGGAAATTCATTTGTCATTCTATAATAAGTTAGATGCAAGGAGATTAGATGCAATCAAGAGGGACAGAGAGATTAAAGAAGTTGAACTTTTGGGCATTTGTGGTACTATAAATAATGAGGAAATGAAAGATGTGTAGAAGTTGCAAATAGAACAACCTTTAGCAGCAAACCCTGACAAATAAGATTAATGATGGGTAGAGTCAATGAAATAATAAATGAGACCAGAGATGGTTGCGCTAAATTCTTCCAAAAGAATCTTGATTTCCTTACTTCTCAAGAAGAATTTGCTAAGGCAATAGCTCCCACCATTCTAGATAAATCTAAAGGAAAAGGAATTTTGGGAAGTTCAGATCAAATTTTGAGTGAACCGAAAGATAAACCTAAAATTGATGAGAGTGTACAGGCTAAACAGACAAAGACAACATTTGTACAGTCTGAGCAAGGTAAAATAGATAATGTATAGGATACATATAATATTGTGGATAATGATCCACCGGCAGTGATAGATACTGCACCAAGTGGCGAAGCCATCGGTTGAAAAGAGGCTAAGATAAGGGATACACCAGGAGAGGATAAGAAGAAGAAAGAAAAGGAAAATGAGATTGATAAAACACCCAGTACTAAACCAGCAGTTGATTCCTCATCAAAACTTTTGGAAATTGACACTTCTCAAGTTGAGAAGAAATCAATCACAGATATGAGTCCCACATAGCTAATGATGATGGTTGCTTAAAAGCTAATGAAGGAGGGATCTGTAGACAAAGGAATAATAGATCAGTCAATAACAGTTTTGCACTGATTGATTCCTGAATGTATGATTGAAAACGAAGCAATCCCTCCTAGCAAGCTTAAGGCATTGACAAAGCACATCTCTAAAAACTTTCAATCATTACAGCAGATTTCCAACCAGCAAGCACTTGAAAGATTTACTTTGGCTAAGAAAGCTGCTTTTGACCAGATTATTGAGACAGAAAAGAGGAAGATTGGAGAGAAACTTATGCTTATTGAAAATTCTTTGAAACATGGTACTAACATCTATAGGGTCTATTGTAATATAGAAATTCTTATAGCAAATGTAGATAAGAGGATAAAGGAGTTACGAGAAAAGATTGCTAATATTGCAAATTCTTTTGATGGACTAACTTCACTTACAACATCTATTGATGGACAAATTTTGACTTTGGAGAACCAAATTTTTGCTTTTGAAAAGGAAAGAGACAAGATTATTTGGAGAGAAAGAAGTCTCAGAGGTTTGGTGAGTCCAAGATTGGATTCACTTGGTGTACATAAGAGGGAATGCATGGATATGCTTGGGAAGCCCACACCGGTAGAAGTTACTGAAAAAGAAACACTTGCACATTTACTTAGTGGACTTGTATCCATATCTGAAACATTCAAAACCAGTTGGGATACCTATATACAATTACTAGAGAAAGCTTATCCGAAAATCTTGAAATTGGTCAAGCTCCGATAAGCAAATCTGTAATCATTCATTCTTTTGCACAGATTCCTAACAATTCAATCAACTCTTTCACCGGTCTTTGGCATTGATGCCAAAGGGGGAGTATATGTATGTGAAAAATATGTATATAATCCTAGGGGGAGGATATCAGACAAAGAGTATATTGCAAACATAGTCAATCAGCTCAGGGGGAGCATGTTTCAGTTTTAGTTGAACTGACATGAAATCCATTTTTCACATGAGTGTTGCCATCAATGCCAAAGGGGGAGATTGTTGGCAATTGACACTCATTGGATTTATATGTTGTCATTGATGGCAACAAGATTCTATAGAAGGCATATACCGACAGATATCGGCATTAGAGGCATATACCGGTATTGGAGGCATACACCGGCAGATACAGACATTGGAGTAATCTAGGTCATCACCAGCACTGGCATCCAGTACTTAAGTGAAGCAGATATCAGTTTGGGATCTGAAAGGTTTTATTTGTAAAATTATTTTGTAATTATTGTATAGAGCCAACATTGAATATCTTTTGTAACGAGTTGTAAGCTTACATAAGACATATCGTTTGTAAAGGGTATATAAGTCAATTTATTAGGTCATTTTAAAATATGACAAGGAAGTAGAACAGTGTGATGTGAAGGATATGTATGTAGATCATTTGTATGCAAAAGTAATATCATGCAATGATCAGTATATGGTTTGTAAAGCATTCTTGGAGGAAAGGAGATACCGGTAAAAGGGTTTAGGGTTTATGAACCGGTACAGAACAGAGTTATAACTAGAACTCTTTATGGCATTGTAGATGCATTTTTTATTTCACCATTATTATTTTATCTCAGCAGAAGCTCGTAGTTTGTGAGACTCTTTTGTGTTGAGCAGTGTGCCTTCTTGCATGTGTAGGCCCCCATACTATGTAATATCTTTCATATGGCAAGTGAATTGATATTGTGGGTCAAAAATCCCATCGTGGTTTTTCCTCTTTGAGGTTTTCCACGTATAAAATTTAGTGTGTTATGGTGTTCATTCATGTGGCTAGTTTATTTACTTCATGTTATATGTTTCTTCATTTACCAGTTTATATGTGTATGTTATAATTTGGTTAAATATTATATTACCGATAGAACATTGATTCACCCCCCCCCTCCCCTCTCAGTGTTATTGGATTCCTTCAATTCCAACAAGAATGAGTGTAAATCAGGTCTACAACCCTGATTCATATGTGTGTGCAATTTGTGTAATTCGAGTTTGTAGGCCTAATTTACACTTAAGGCTAACTGTGACTAAAAGGTGCAGTTCAGGTTTGTAGATTCGAACTACACTGGGAATAAAGGCTAGGTGTAGTTCAAACCTATAGACCTAAATTGCACATGGGGAAAAACATGTGAATGGTGTAGATCAGACTTATAGGTCTAAACTACAACTAAAATTGGTGTAGGATGGACCTATAGGTCCAATCTACACCATAATAGGGAAAGACAAACATAGGTGTAGGGTGGACCTATAGGTCCAAACTACACCTAGGGGAGATACATGGTGTAGGTTGGGCCTACAAGATCGCCATACACCAAAGAGGGAAGAAAAAAGTGTAAGGTGGGCCTATAGGTCTGCCATACACTTAGAAATGCTAGGACTTAAATTTGGTGTAGGGCGGGCTTACAAACTCGTCATACACTTTGTATAAGCTTCACGATGTAAGGTGGGTTTGTAAGTCCGCCTTACACCAAGCATCACACTACATGGGAGTAAGGTGTAGGTTAAACCTACGGGTCTGTTGCACACCTTAAGAAGAGGCTATGGAAAGGTAGAAATGTAATTTGGGTTTGCAAACCCGATTTGCACTAGGAAGACTAAATGGTGTAATTTGGGTTTGTAAACCCGAATTACAACTGAACACTTAGAAATTAAAAGACACACAAAAGGCCAAGAAACTTCAAATGAAGGTTCTAAAATGGAAAATCACGCATAGGAAATGACACAAATTACCTCCAAAAGCATGCATAGAGCATATATGCAACAAATTGGACAAAATTTGTAGTGTTACCCCAATTTTTCTAAATTAGGGATAACACTCGTTTTAGGGTGTCCTTGGTCTATAGGATTTTGATAGCGTATGTGTGGATGACTAGGGCTTATGACAATATTTCATGAGATAATATCATCTAAGGACTCATTAGCACACTATTCAACAAAACTAACACCATTATTGTCATGTTTGAAGGGTATTTTAAATTGATATAGTAGAAATTTGTAGTTATTATGAGTTTTGTTTAGACTTTGGGAGGTGTTTTAGTTTGTTGAATGAACTCATCAAACCAAGTGGTCCATGATGCATCTTGGATTTTTTTTATTATATTTTTAAAATAAATAAACTAGTTTCACATGAATGGGAAGAAAAAACACACATAAAAAAACCTCAATTATTCAAGTGAGTGTGTATGCATTTGTGAGCACATAGATAATTCCTTGTCTTAACATGAAAAATAAGACCATGAGGAGGTTCTAACAAATTTTAATCCTCAAGATCACATGAAGGTGTTAGAGGAGAGAATACATGGCCTACAATCCCATTTGTAAGGGAAAATCTAGTGAGTAACTTTCTAAGGCTAACAACTTATTGGTGCATCAAAAGCACATATGATTAAATTCTCTAACTAGGCTTGTATAACTTAATTCAATAGAGTAACCCACTCTCCACCTTCACTTTGGAAGGTATAAAGTTCATTGCAAAGTAATAAAAAATGACAAAGTTCCCTCAATGTGAGAGATTTTTAATTATTTCCCAAATTTTTATACCCTCTTGAAATAGAAGGGTTTGAGATATCCACTTGGTGATGAAATACAATTTACTTCTACTAAAAAGAAATAAAGAAGAAATAGTGTTTTTTATTCTCAAGTTTATGAAATCATACAAAAGAAGAGCATACAAGCACTCTTAACTTTGAGTAAAAAAACATAAAACAAAACCACTTTTAATCTTAAAGAGCACCAAAAGGCGTGATAAGAGAGCATATGTGGTTTAAATTATGAAAGCACGTCACACATGATGCACATACAAAAGAAAAAAAAAATTCTTAAAAAAGTGAAATGTGCAATTAATTTTATTGATGACCCTACAAAACTACACTAGTACTTTTAAAAATTATATATTTGTGACATGAAAAAATCCTCATACTAAAATAATTACAATATTTTTAACAACAATTGATAAATTAGATGTTAAATTTTAGTTAAAAATTGTTCCAAAAGTTGATCTTTAATAGGTGAAAGCAACAAATTGGAAACACAAATAATAGAAGAAGAAATAAAGGACTCACTATAGAGTGTAGACAATTGATTATCAACTTCCATGCATTCTTTTGATCTTATTAAAAGAATTATTCACCCATCAAAACCGGTTGTAATAAACTTGATATTTTTTGCTTGACTATAAATAAATATGGCCATGCAACAACAAACAAACTTGTCAAATGCACATGTATAGGGATATAAAGAAGATTTTATTGCTAAAGACAAAAATTGATATGGTGAACAATTTGTTTAAATTCAACCACTATGTTGTGTATATCTATTCATTCATTCTTATTGTGTTTTCTTTCTCAAATGGTAGAAGGATCAAATCCTACCTAGAACAAAAGATGGAAATGATTATTAAAAAGAACACAAGGACACTCATAACATAAGTAACAAAATATATGTAAAAAATACTACTATAACACCAAAAGTTTTTTATTACGGTAAAAGAAGGTTTTGAAGGGACCCTGAAACCCTTTACAAAAGATCCTTAAGAAATTAGAGCATTAAGAAACAAGAAGGAACAAACAGCTAAAAAACTAGCATAGATACTAGCAAAATCCAGCAAAAAAGCCCCACAAAACCAGCAACGTCCAACCAAAATAGACAAAAAATAGAAAAGGAACTACTTAATGTTTTTCAGGGCATTAGCCAGATTTCCGCTAATCCCTTGCAATTCTTTAATATTATCCCTAAGTTTAGGGATTTCCTTAGAAGAGGCCACATCAACTTTCTTCATGCTCGTCCTTGTTCTCTTTACCACTCCACCAAGAGCACTTTCCGCAATCCCAGTCTCGATGGCATCTTCATCAATATCAAGGTCCACGACGGGTTTGGGAGTGCTGGAGCTCTCAAGGACCTTAGAGATTTCCTCTAGGTTCTTAGTAACAACTGTCAGGATATCCGGAATCATAACCAACAGGTTTTTCACAGCAGTTTTTCCTTCCTCCAGATTATCAATCTGAGCTTCCATCTTCTTAGCTTTTTCATCCATATCTTGCTTCCATTGCTTCTAGTCTCTTTCATCTTTCTTCCTTTTCTCTTCCCATTTCTTCCCATTTTTTTCTAGATTCTTAATTCCTTCATAAGTCTACCTATCAAAACCCATTCTAGCCTCAGATAGGTTTTTGAGATTATCCAGAAATAACCCTTCTCCAGCATACTCCTTATCCTTGCTCGGATTCTCCTTGTCCATCTCCTACTCAAATTCCTTATTCTTCTCATGCTCAATATCCATTTCTTTTTCCTCATTAATCTTATCATCCTCCTCCTCCATTGGCTATCTATTGACATTGCCTAAGCTAACACTGTAGGTAGGACTATCTTGGTTAGAAACATCCTCAGCTTCTCCTTCCTCTTCCCCCCATGTCCTCTTCTTTCCAGCTTTCCTCCCCTCCAAACTCATCTATTTCCATCTCACTACCATATTTTCCAGTATCCTCTGAACCATTCTTGTCCTCTTAAATTTTTATCCCAATAGCACTTTTGCTTTTTTGCTCTAAGTTGACTCTTCCTTGTTGGGCCTGCCTTCCTCCACCTTTCTCTTACCTTTCCCTGGAGATGCAGATAATCTCTTATTTTCCTAGATAGAAAGGATTTTGTAGTGCTCATAGATGAGCAAAATGAGGCCAGAATGAAGCACCGGAATCGAAGGATTCTTGTTGTGCTTATTAAGAGACCTCGACAAAGACCTGAAGAGGTAGTAGGGAAGGGAAATCCTTTTCTCATGCTTGAAATGAATTAACAACACAAAATGGTATGTGTGGACCCTAGGAAAATGACCCTCCATTATAATGTATTCCATGATAGCATTCAACACACAGCCCCAAATTTTCTTAATGTTGGAAGCATCATAATATCCCCCCGTAGCTTTA
The DNA here is from genome assembly GCF_030272615.1 of Cryptomeria japonica. Taxonomy (NCBI): domain Eukaryota; kingdom Viridiplantae; phylum Streptophyta; class Pinopsida; order Cupressales; family Cupressaceae; genus Cryptomeria; species Cryptomeria japonica. Next base: position 684,080,800 of record NC_081405.1, on the reverse strand, counting down.
CCAATTTTTGCCCTCTCCTTCTCTTTGCGTGGAAAAAGCTTAACCGCATTATTAGAAAATTTAAAATCTCTAAAAAAATCAAGACCTGAGTGGGGCATACCTGTTACTGTCGCTATGAGGTCCACATCCAACTTAAACCTCACACCATAAATTTTGAATGACCTGTTAATCCAGTTTTCAGTGACTTTGGTGACTACAAGATTAACCTTATCTTTATCATAATCGACCAGCTTCTCCATGAAATTCGTCATGAACCCCTTTTCCAGCTTAGTCCATATCTTTGGCATTTCCTTCCATCTAGAGATGTTATCTGATTCCTCTCTCCTTAGATCCCCTCCCATTTTCAAGTTCGAAATACCAACTCTGTTCTTCTGCAATTTCGGAGCTTCCTTCCAGTTGCCTCTCAAAATTTTGAAAATGTTAACCCACAAAGTGTGCGGAAGATTGATATCTTTGATTAGGATTTTGCCACTCTACCAAGTAATCATAACCTTTCTATAAATGTGAAGACTACTCATTACAACTTTCATAATTGATTGTATGATCCATCTTTCCCCATGAATCTGTCCTTTCTTAGAAGATCTTTAATATTAAAATTAATATTACCTTCCCCGTACCAAATACTTTGAGCTTTGGAATTAACGCCTAGGTTTGCCAAGCCATCCGCAACCAAATTTTTTTCTCTAAAGGCATGTTCAACTATAATAACTTTAAAGCTAGCTATAATTTCTCTAGCTTTAACAATTATATTTTCTATAGACCATGATGGCTCAGTTTCTCCCTTCAGGCACTTGATAATGTTTAGAAAGTCTCCCTCGAGCCATAAGTTATCATGATTTAGATTTTTTGCAATAATCAAAGTATTCCAAGTTGTAGAGGCTTCTGCATAATGACTAGTTTGATTACCCATAGGGCCAGCAATTGCCACAAGGCAACTTCCAGCAAAATTCCTGACAATGCCCCCATAACTAGCTTTACCCAGATTCCCCTTAGACGCCCCATCAAAGTTGGCCTTAATCCATCCCTGAGATGGAAAGCACCACACAAGACCATCCCTACCTTTATCCTTACTAGATCTGATATTAGAAAGGTTCCATCTATCATTAAAGTCCTCTTTAGCAACTAAACCATGATCAGTTCCATTTAAACATTCAAATATTCCCCTATAGATTTTATATGCCACAACTTCAGGGTTAGCACTTTTATCCCTAAAAATCCTATTGTTACGCTCCTTCCAGATATTCCAAATAACATTAGGGACAGTAAGCTTCCATAGCTCAACATTCTTAGAGTTGGAATTAGGACAGTACCATTGCTGCCAGAACTCCTCCAGTGAGTTCAGGAAAACCCAGCTCAGCTTCCACCTACTAAAAATAATTTTCCAAATTTCCTGGCTGAAAATGCACTAGTAGAGGATGTGACAAGAAGACTCCTCTTCCCTGCAACAAAGAGAACACTTGTTAGGAAATACAAATCCATGCTTTTGGAGGTTATCAAGAGTCAACACCTTATTTTGGATAAAAATCCAAAAGAAGATATTAACTTTGGGTATTAACTTCTTTATCCACACTTTAGCCCACATAGGAATCTCTTCAAGAAATTTGTTGTGGATAGCCACTGTCGAAGACATAGATTAATTCGCATCTGAAGTCTCCCTCCAAATCAAACTATCCTCCTTATTGTCCCTCAAAATTTTAGAAGAAAGCATAATCTCAAGAAACTTTAATCCCGGACATTGCTGGCTGAACTCAATCCACTTCCCATTTCTTCAATAGTCTCTAATAGAACCACCATACCTATTTTTTAACCAATCTTTCCATTCCTTAAGGATAAGAATATCCTCCAGAGGCCATCTCTCTTCCAAAAATCTAATAATTCTTCCATTCCCCAATTTCCACATTCTTCCAACAGCAGCCCAACTTTTAGCCGTTTGAATTGCATTCCAAATTGTAGAGCCTTCAACAAAAAAAGAGTTATCTTGAAATTCTTCCTCAGAAGGTTTCATATAAAGATATTTCTTTTTCCAGATTAAATTCCATTCGCTTTCCTCCCCTTTCATTCTCCAGATTTGTTTAGCTAGCAAGGCATTATTCATAGAAATAATATTCCTTAAACCTAACCCCCCAGAAGCCTTAGGAGAACAAATATTGTTCCAAGCAATAATGTGAATTCTATTCTTGTCTTCCACTCTCAACCAAAGAAACTTTTTTTGGATTCTTTCTATTGCCTCCGCAAACTTTCTAGGGATTTTAAACAGACTAAGGGCATAAATAGGCAAATTTTGAAGAGTAGCTTTAAGCAGCGTTGCCTTGCCCGCTTGACTAAGGATAGCTCATTTCCACCTAGCCAATTTAGAGTTGAATCTATCAACCAGCTTCATCCAGAAATTCTCCGATGGCTTAATACAAAGAGGGAGCCCCAAATAAGTTGAAGGAAACTCAGCAATTTTACATCCAAGGATTCTTTCAATCCTTATTTGTCTTTCAACAAGGGTATTGATGAAGAACAAAGAGCTCTTATCCCAATTAATTTTTTGGCCGGAAGCAATTTCATATTGCTACTATAACACCAAAAGTTAGGCTACAATCTGGCTATAATTTTTTTTAATTTGGTTGAGTACAAGTTTCATATTTTTTTAGTTTACCTATACCTGCTACCACCACAGGTGAATGTGAGTGAATTGAACATAAGAATTTGATCAAGATAAAACTAGATTTTGGGGCACTAGTGACTACATTATCTATTTCCAATCCAAACCATCGATAGAAGCTAATTTGGCTCCAAAATAGCCAAATCGTACATCGTGTTATTGACTGCTTGGAAAATCCTAGGTGTAGTTTGCAAAATCAACGGTGTACAATGTGCGACTAACTTTCATGTTATGCACTTTCCATGCAAATGTACTATGTTCAAATCCATGTTGGGCCATTCTGCTCCCAAGACCTTGTGCCTTCGTTGGGTCATTGTGCTTGTGGATTTGAACAAGTGAAATTGTTCTTTATCAAGAAGAAAAAAACAATAAAAGATAAAAGATAATATAACAAAGATTTCTCATCAGATAGTGAAGATGAAGACAATGGACCAACAAAGGAAGTACATATTTTTTAATTTAAATAAAAATTATCCTCAATCAAATGAATGCTAAACACAATGGAGACTATTCTAAACACAACAAAAACATAGTGATAGAAATAAATGATTTTAACTAAAGATATTTAAATGTTAGGAGTTCAAATATCAAAAGGCAATGGATGAGTGGGAGATTATGGGTTTGAATCCTATGGTGGTCACCAAAATTTGAACAAAGAAGATTAAAACTTCAATTAGAAAATGAATTGTAAACACAATGCTTTCTATTCTAAAACTCCTTCCAAACTAATCCAAACTAATGAGTGCTAACAAAAGAAAAAACTTACCAAATTTGAAACCCACATGAAGAAGTAGAATTATTTGCTTGAAATATTTATAACATATACCTATTGAGGATGATTAAATGCTTTGTATAGGATAATGTGCCCATTTATTAATGTTTGGTGCGAAAGATGGATGATCAAGATTCAAAGATGAAATCTATGGTGTAGATTGAATGAAAATAATTTTCTAAGATTAAGAAGAAAATTGAGACTTTAGGTTCAATTTGTTTAAAATGAATGACTATGACTACACTTATAATGGAGGGAAAAGTGAATTAGTTAATCAATTATTTGTAGAAATGGTAGAGGGGATATATGTATATTAAATAATAAAATATCCTTTTATTTAATTATCCATGTGAGGTACAAATTGAAGTAATTAAATGACAATTAGATGTGAATTCAAAATTGAGCTAATTAAAGACTATTTAGTTGAATATTTATTTATGCATCACCAACTAATTAAATAAATAGTAATTAGTCTTGGTGAATGTTGTACAACTAGTTAAATGATATTTAACTAGACATGAAATGAAATTGACGTAATTAAAGATCATCTAATTAGATGTGGCATTGGGTGAGACCAATCAATAATATTTATTTAATTAGTAGGTGATATTTATTTAATCAATAATTCTTTCATGCATCCTCCAAAGCTAGAAGAGCCAAGAACAAAATCAGCGTAATCAAGGATGAACAGGACTCACTAAAAACATCTGAGAAAGAAATAGAGCAAGCAACACTAGATTACTTCATAGGGCTATTGGGAGAATAGGACCGGAATAACAATGAGAATTTCCCTATAATTTCAGAGGTGATTGACAAACTTATAACAGAAGGAGATTGTGAAATTCTGCTTGCACCTTTTTCACTAGAAGAAATAAAAAAGGCTACCTTTTCTCTACATCCACATAAGGCACCTAGACCGGATGGACTGACTACAAAATTCTTCCAGAAATGTTGGGATTTTATGGGCAAAGACATCTGGTCTGTAGTTGAGGAATTCAGAAAGAAGCAGAAGTTCGTTAAAGAAATAAACCACACTCTAATTGCGCTAATACCCAAGAAGCAGGACTGCGAATCAATGAAGGATTTTCATCCCATACCCCTGTGCAACACAATTTACAAAATCATCTCCAAAGCCTTGGCTAAAAGACTAAAGAAACTGCTTCCTAAACTCATCTCAGAAAATCAAAATGGATTCACTCCAGGAAGGGAAATAGTGGACAGCATCATCTTGGTTTCTAAAATCATACACTCTATCCATAAAGAAAAGCAAAAAGGTATGATCATCAAACTTGATGTAGCTAAAGCATATGATTGTGTTGTTTGGAATTTCTTAATATGTGTCCTTAAAAAATTTGGATTCCCTGGAAAATGGATTGAGTGTATCAAATTTTGCATATCTACGGTAAACTTTTCACTGTTGGTAAATGGAAATGTATGTGGATTCTTTGGTGCCACCAATGGTCTGTGACAGGGTGACCCTCTATCCCCAGCCCGTTTTGTGCTCATGGCTGAAGTGTTAGGAAAACTGATTCAAAAAAGACAAGCAGAAAACACATGGAAAGGAATCAAAGTGCATGAACAAATGAGAGTTGTCACCCATTCTCAGTTTGTCGACGACACCATTATCTTTGGAGAAGCGATAATTGAGGAAGCAAAATGCATTATGAATACATTGGACAACCACTCATAATAGTCTGGGCAGATTATGAACAAGCAAAAATCACAAGTAATATTTTTGAACACTAATAAGAAATCTCAGCAAAGAATTGCAAATCTCATGGGGATAGAAATTGCAGACCTCCCCCTCAAATATCTTGGAGTCTGAAAAGACAAAGGTTGTAGACAATCACAAATATGGGATGATGTGAAGAATTCTTGTTTAGCAAAATCAGATCAATGGAAGAATAGATGGCTATCACAAGCAGGGAGACTCACCATGATAAAATCAGTACTTTCAGCTATCCCAATTTACAGTATGTCTTGCTTCAAGCTTCCATATGCTGCTGGAAAAAACTTAGACAATATTCTGAGGAAATTTGTATGGGAAGGAGCTAAGGAGACCAAAAAGATACCTCTCATAAATTGGGATACAATGTGCTTAGTAAAAGAAGAAGGAGGTGTTGGACTAAGGAAAATGGACCTGCAGAATAAAGCCTTGGGCAGAAAACTGGCATGGAAAATGTACACTGAGCCCCAGAAGCTATGGTGCAGGATATTCCAAAGGAAGTATCTGGACTCGGAAAACCCAAACAGAATTCTTACCATGGCAAACTCTGAAAGAGGATCAGCCACATGGAACTTTCTGTGGGACTGCAGAAGCATCATAATGGAGCATATTTCTTGGCATGTTGGGAATGGCAAAATGGCTAAATTTTGGAGAGATTCTTAGGAAAGGGGAACCTACTCTGATGGAATTAATCATCAATCATGACTGGATCGAGAGCATGGAGAACACTTGGGGCCAATTTGTGGGCGATTACTTTGACACAACTAAAGAAAAGGATGGGAAAAGAGCATGGAAACAGTTCACCAATGGATGCCCAATATTATGCAACCAAACAAATGAAATACTAAAAGGAAGAGTCATCCCAATATCATTAGAAGAAGACAAGATTTTCTAGTGTGCTGCCAAATCTGGTGCATATTCAGTAAAACTTGGATATGAAGTTCAAAGGAATACAAATTCTAATCTGGAATGGCCATACAAGTTATGTTGGGACAAGAAGCTCCTACCAAAAGTAGGAGCATTCTTGTGGATAGCACTCCACAACAGAATTCTATAAAAATGGTAGGCATTGAGGGCCCCAACATGTGCATCATGTGTAGAACACAAGAAGAAACTGCCAATCATCTACTTTATAACTGTTCTTATGCGGAAACCTATTGGAATTGGTTCTTTGAGAATACAAATTTCAAATGTGTCAAGAATGAACAGTTATATAACTTTCTCACTGCATGGCCTATCAAGCACAACTCAAAATGGAGTGGCCTCTGGATAGTTGGACCATCATTGATTACATGACATATCTAGAATGAAAGGAACAAGAGGATATTTAAAGAAAAAGAGCTCCCAGTAGATAAACTCATCTACAATATCAAAAGTGCAATTGAAGAAACTATCAATGGAAAAGTAAGCAAATATAAAAATATGCATATAATGAATGGGATCGCATGATGGAAAAATATTGGCTTCTAAAAAGACAAACATACATCCCGCTCACCACCAATAAGAAACTAGATAGAAAGAACGTCAGATGGAAAGCTCCGCAAGAGGATTGGCTAAAACTAAACTTCGATGGTGCGAGTAGAGGAAACTCGGGAGAAGCCGGCTTGGGTGTCATAATCAGAAATAACACGGGAGATATTCTTCATGGAGCATATGGTGACCTTGGCCATGTCACCAATGATGTGGCAGAAATTAGAGCTTTAGAGGTAGGATTAAACCTATGTGTACAAAAAGGACTCTCCAAAATCATCATTGAGGGAGACTCACAGATTGTTATAAATGGGATAATCAAATCATTTTTTCACAGTTGGAATTTGGAAAAATGGCTTCCCCGAATTAACCAGCTACTCAGCTCGATTGGAACTTACGATATCAATCATGTATACAGAGAAGGGAATCGGTTGGCAGACCATCTAGCAAATCTGGGAGTTGAATGCAATAATGAAATTGTCACATTTGACAAATACTCGATGACAGAAAGCATTATTGAGCTGAGAAAGATGGATTCTTCACGTGAAGGCATCAGTTAAAAAATCCAAGGAATTAACATCCCGACCCAAGATATGTAGGTGGCAAGAGATATATGGGTCTTCCTTCATAGTATATCTTGGATCGGGATTATGTAATCAGGGTGGCAGGTGGATAGTCTTAGTTTTTATGTTATGTCTGAAGGCAAACAGTATGTAACTGTATTTTGATACATTAATATAGGGCACTATCCCCATAAAGATAGCACTTACCTTAGAAAAAAAAAATAGATCAATTAAATAATATTATTATTGAATTCATTATTGAAGATGGGACATTTTTAGTAGTTTTGCTTGCTCCAAAATGCTTTTGGTACAAAATTATCAGACTCGTCATTAAATAGTGAAGATGGAGATAATAGACCAACAAAGAAAGAGAAAATATTGTAGTTTAAAGAAATGTTTTAACACAAAATGAAAACTAATCTCATCAATTAAATGAATGCTAAAGACAATGGAGACTGTGTCAAACACAACAAAAATATAAGGATAATAATAAAAAGTATTGTACAAAGAAATTTAAATTTTAGCAATGCAAACCAATATGCAACAGATGAGTGGGTGATTGTGGGTTTGAGTTCTATTGTGGTCATCAAAATGTGAACAAGAAAATTAGAACTTAATCTAGAAAAAGAAATATAATCACAATGCTTCCTATTCCAAAACTACTTGCAAAACTTATGATTAGGCAAACAATAAAGTTTGAATGATTGCAAACAAAAAGAACAAACTTACCAAATTTGAACTCCATGATAAAGTAAATCTGCTCCAAGGGTTTGAGATGTGGTTGCTTTGCATAGGATAATGTGTTGATTTATAACTTTTGGCAAGAAAGATGGATGGTCAAGATTCAAGGATGAAATCTATGGTGGAGATAGAATGAGAATAATTTCTTATGATCAAGAAGAAAATGAAGAGTAGTTTGTTTAAAATGAATCGCCCTCAAATTGCACTTATAAAAAATAGTAATTTGTTGCAACCAAAAAATAGGAAGGGAAAAACAAATTAGCTAGTCATTTATTTGTGAAAACAGTGGAGAGGATATAGGTAAATTAAATAATAAAGTATTGTTATATTTAATTATTCATGTGAGGTGGAAATTGAAGTAATTAAATAATAATTAGATGTGAATAAAAAATTGAGGTAATTAAAGACTATTTAATTAAACATTTAGCTATTTATTACCAACTAATTAAATAAATATTATTAATTAGTCTTACCACATCTAATTAAATAATAATATTTAGCTAGATGTGAAATTGAAATTGATGCAATTAAAGACTATTCAATTAGATGTCGCATTGGGTGAGACTAATTAATAATATTTATTTAATTAGTTGGTGATGAATCAAATTAAATTAATAAAATAATATTATTGAATTAACTAGTGATGACGGGACATGAATACTGAGGAATATTTTGATGATTTTATGTGTCTACTAATGTTTCATTAACAAAAAATCAAATTCTCATTCTTATTAAAAACTAACATTTGTAGTAATTTACCTTGCTTTATCAATACCTCAAAATCAATTATAATACACACACACACACACACACACACACACACACACACACACACACACACATATACATACATATATATGTATATATATCTATATACATATATACATATATATGTATGTATGCATGTATGTATGTATGTATCTACACGCACACACACATATACACACATATATATACATATACATATACATATATACATTTATATCTATACATATATACATATATGTAGATATATATGTATATACATATATGTATATATGTATATACATGCATACATATACATATACATATACATACATACACACATACACACATACATACATATTTATACATATACATATATATATATACATATGTATATATATGTATATACATATGTATATATATACATATGTATACATATGTATATATATACATATGTATACATATGTATATATATACATATATATACATATGTATACATATATATACATATATATATATATATATATGTATATACATATATATATGTATACATATGTATACATATGTATATATATACATATGTATACATATGTATATATATGTATATATACATATGTATACATATATATGTATATATATATATAGACATATATACAAATACATATACATACATGCATACATACATACATATACATATACGTATACATATACATACACACACACACACACACACATAACCTACACCTACAATTTATCTAACCATATCTCCTATTCCTAAAAATAAATCTCATAACGTGATTCAAAATATGGGTACAAAAACCTACAAAATTTTTACCGAAAACATTACAAAAGAATATTTCGCTAACCGTTAATTTATTAAAATATATGAAATTTTACATAAAATATCTTAATCTTGATCTCTTTTTATTTTATGAAGATTTTTCATCCACAAAGTCATTTTAGCTACCCGATACAAGAGCACGAGTCGATCATGTAGGTTGAAACCTCTTCAGCTAAGACCCAAGAATTGAGGGTAATCGATTTCACCAAATTTGTATGAGGCACGATCCTGGCCGCATCCCTTAATTGAATTTTATGATTAAAATATGTCATATTTTCTTCTATTATCCTAATTCAAAAGTTTATCAACTCAATCATAATTACAAACACCAACCCTCAAAAGTGGTTTCTTACTATTAAATTCTTATTAAAATTCCCCTAGATACTAGGCAAGCCTTCCCCATGAATCCAACCTTTCACCTTTTCAAAACCCTAAGAAACCTTTTCTTGTGAGCTTCCACTTTCTGCACGACAACTGGGCAGTGAAGGTTGCATAGTTACCTTTACAGAGAATTTTTGAAAGGTCATTAAAGGTACATTAGTAGTAGCTAAAGGTGCAAAGGTAGGCACATTGTATTTGTGTTCTAGTAATACTTATTCTACCTTAGCTGCTACAGAAAAAGTTGTTGTATGAACACCTACAATAGATGTTGCAAGGATAGATACAAAACTGTGGCACCAAAGACTTGGGCACATGAGTGAGAAAGGGATGAAAATCCTTCACTCTAAAAATTTGTTGCCAAGACTGGAGAAGATTGATTTAGAGTTATGTGAAAACTATGTTTATGGTAAATAGAAAAGAGTTAGATTGCTCAAGGTTGGGAAAGAGAAGAAAAGTAGAAATTAGAGCTTGTGCATTTAGATCTATGGGGATTGGCTCGATTCTCATCTCTTGATGACCTTGGTTATTATGTTATTTTTATAGATGATGCAACTAGGAAAACATGGGTGTATTTCCTAAAACATAAATTAGATGTTTTTGAAACTTTTAAGAAATGGAAGGCTTTGGTTGAGAATGAGACAGGGAAAAAGTTGAAGTGTCTCAGATCTAATAATGGAGGTGAGTATTAAATAAAATCATTTGAAGATAATTATTCTTTCAATGGAATCTGAAGGCAGAAGATGGTTCGAGGAACCCCACAAGAAAATAGTGTGTCTTAGAGAATGAATAGGACCATCATGGAGCATGCAAGGAGCATGAGATTGCATGCTAGATTGCCCCTACATTTCTAGGAAGATGTTGTACATATTGTTGTTTATTTGATAAATAGAGGACCTTCAAATCCTTTGGATGGTGACATTCTAGAGGAGGCATGGATTGGTAAAAAGGTAAATTATTCTTTTTTTAAAACATTTGGTTGTGAAGCTTTTGTCCATGTTGATAAAGAAAATAGAACCAAGCTTGATGCTAAATCTCAAAAAATTATCTTCATTGGATATGGAATAGATAACTTTGGTTATCGATTATGGGATTTTGAAAATCAGAAAACAATTAGAAATAGAGATGTTATATTCAATGAGAAGGTCATGTATAAAGAACAGATGTGGGAAAGGAAGTATGAACAGGTCAAAAAGAAATATACGGTGCTAGATGAGATTCCTAAAAATAAAATGTCATTGGTATGTGATGTTCAACGACAACAAAATATCACATAAACTCCTGCAAGTGTTATACATTCTATGAGGTTAAGTAGACCTCTTGAAATATTTTCTCCTTCTTTGTATTCTATTTTATTAATTGATTCTGGTAAACTAGAAGGATATGAAGAAGCAATGCAGATGGATGCCAAACAACAGTGGGAGCTAAGCATGAAAGCTGAAATGGATTCCTTGAAGCAGTATTAGACCTGGGACTTATCCCCATTATCTATAGGAAAAAGGGCCTTGCCAAATAAATGAGTTTATAGGCTGAAGGAGGAGGATGGAGGAAAAAACGTTCTAAGGCCAAACTCGTGGAAAAAGGTTTTGCATAGAAAAAGGGTTTAGATTTTGATGAAATATTTTCTCCAGTTGTTAAAATGGCTTCAATTAGAACTGTTCTAAGTATTGTGGCTACCGAAGACTTGCATCTTGAACAGCCAGATGTTAAAACAACTTTTCTCGATGGGGATTTGGAGGAGCAAATGTGCATGCAACAACCACAAGAATATGAAGTCAAAGCTAAGGAATTAGTGGTGTAAGGTGAAGAGGAGTCTATATTGTAATAACCCACTCTACATTGTTGGAATCCAATAACACTGAGAGGGGGGATAAAACAGTGTTATACCGGATGAATTAATTTTAGCCTTATTAAAACATGCATACACCAACCGGTATATCGATACATATAGAATTGAAAGAAGTAAAGCAACCAATAACCCAATCACATAAATGAGAACCATAACACATAGAATTATACATGGAAAACCTCAAAGAGGAAAAACCACGGTGGGATTTGTGACCCACAATATCAATCCATTGGCCATATGAAAAGATATTACAAAATATAAGGGGCCTACACTTGCAGGAAGGCTTACAGCCTAGAGCACACTTCTGAATCATAAATGGAGCCTCACTGACTACATATAAATCTAGACTACAATCTGAAGAAGTTTTGAACTACTAAGATAGCATCTTCTATGCCAGAATACAGTTTCGATTTAAGCTCTGTCTGTTCCAGTCTGAAACCCTAAACCCTTTACCGAAATAACCCTTACATAAATATCCTCACATACATAATCCCTCTAATATATTTAACATCATATCACATTCACATATCCATGATCTCCTATATATCAAAATGATTTAATCCAAATGACCTATATACCCTATACAACTTACCATGCCTTATGTCGGCTTACAAAGATTATTACAATATCAAATTACATGTCGGCTACATAACATAAATGCACGAATAACAAAATCAATTGATAATGTCAGATCCAAGAGATGTCGGCCTCCAATACTGATAACCATATTCTAAACCATGTCAGCCTTCATTGTCGGTAACCAAAGAAATCCTTCTATCTTGTCAGTGTCAGTGTCATTATAGTGTCTGTGAAGTGCCTGTCAGTACACAACTGAACCAAAACATGAAGCAAAAACAAATACCATGTTGCCATCAATGACAACATAGTGAAACCAACCAATTGAGTGCCAATTGCCAATAATCTCCCCCTTTGGCATTGATGGCAACACTCATGTGAAAAATGGTCAAGATTTCATCTGTCGGTTTCATCCTGCCTGCTCCCCTTGAGCTGAATTTTTTATCAATGCAAAATACTCCATACTCCCATATCTCCATATCTCCCCCTAATGTATACAACTCCTTCTATTCTTTTTCACATCTATATCACTCCCTCTTTGACATCAATGCCATCAAAAATTCTAAAAAGAATGTCAAAGATCAAAAAAATTGTATAATGAATATCCCAAAAATATCTTATCGGAGCTTAAAAAATTTCAAAATTTATGTATATGCCTTGTCCAATAGCTCAAGATAAGTATCCCAACCAGATTTGAAAGTGTCGGAAACAGATACAAGTCCATTTAGTATATGTGCAAATGACTCTTTCTCACTTACCTCTGTCGGTGTGGGCTTTCCAACCATATCCATACATTCTTTCTTATGTACACTGAGTGAATCCAATTGGGGACTCACCAAGCCTCTCATACTTATGGCTCTTCTTATGATTTTGTATGTTTCCTTCTCAAGAACAGAAATTTGGGCTTCCAAAATTAAAATTTGACCATCAATGGATGTAGTCAATGAAGTCAATCCATCAAAATAATTGGCTATATTTGCAATTTTCTCCTAAAATTCTTTAATCTTCTTATCCACATTAACTGTAAGTATATCTGTGTTACAACATACCCTATAAATATTTATACACTACTTCAAATAATTATCTATCAATTTCAGCTTTTCATCAATCTTTTTTTTCTCAGATTCAATCACCTAATCAAATGCAACTCTTTTAGCATGAGTGAACCTCTCCACTGCTTGTCGGTTTTAAATCTGCTATAAGGATTGAAAATCCTTTGAAATGTGCTCAGTAATTGTCTTAAGCTTGCCGGATGAGCTCACTTCATTGTCAATCTTGCACTTTGGGACTAGTTTGTGTAAAATAGTGATTGACTGATCAATAATCCCTTTATCTGTAGATCCCTCCTTCATTAATTTATGTGCAGGCATCATCATGAGTTTGGTAGGACTCATCACAGTTATGTTTTTCCTTACAACCTGTGATGTGTCAATTGACAACAATTGTGGACCTACTACTAGTTCCCTACCAGATTCCCCTTTCTTCTCCTCTGATGATTTGTCCTTTATAGCTTCCTCACTTGCATATGTGGCTTCACCACTTGGTGCAGTCTCTATAACTATCAGTTCCTCTGTAGGAACTATAACCTCAACCTGTATATTTGTATCTAAAAGATGGTTATCCTCAATAATAGTATCATGTACATCATCAACCTTTTCACTCTCTATATTAGCCAGTATGTCAACATATGTCTATACATTTTTATCTATCGGGGGCTTGATTTTTACTATCTTAATGTTTTTCAAAATTGAGGGTGAACTACCCATAATCCCCTTTCCTTTTCCTTCAACCGGTGTGTATGTACTGTTTGTCTTTGATTTCGGTGAAGTAAAGAAACCTTTTTTCTCTCCAAAGAACTTAACCCATGCCTTTTGAGTCTCCTTTATTATCACATTTACCCTTCCTCGCATCAGACCGGTTATTCTATGTTTCCTATTAAAGACTTTTCTATTTGCTACCTCAAGTGTCCTTTACATTTCCTCTGGAGCAATAGTAATACAAATAGATAACAACCCTTAAATTTTAATATGCTTGTCTTCTTGCATTGCTGACAATCTTCTAGCATCTAACATATTATACAATTTTGTCGGTATTTGGTTTTCAATTTCTATTAAGGCTTTCTTATAAATGTCCAAGTATAATAATATTGCTTCCTCTACCTCTCTTTGTTCATCATCCTCTAAGTGTTCATAATAAAACTGTACATTCTTTAACATCCCATCCTTAGTGATTTCATCTACTAACTCTGCACAAGTTTTGGGTGGAATGATAGTCACATTACTAGATTGAATTTCCAGATAGATTTCATTCTTCTTCTTCCTTCTTGCAGTACTGGATGGAGCTGAAGTGGTTGCTTTTGGTGCTTGCTTTTGTGCCAGTATTTTGAATGTAACCTTCCTAACCAGTTGCTTTTTAGCCTCTACCTTTGTTTCCTATGTTTTCTCCTTACAACCCTCTTGAATGCCAAGGGTGTGTCATCCTCAGATTCAGACTTTTTTGTAATAGGCTCAATGTGTACTTATGGATTCTTCCTCTTCCTACCTTTCTTCGGGAAAACATCAATCAATGCTTTAATGTCCTGTGAGACCTTCTCAACATATTTTCTATCCTTTCCTTCCTGCTTCTCTCTCTTCTTCCAATTGAGCTATGTTTCAACCTCTTGTGATTTTTTTTTTACAGTACCACAGGGCTTCTCTACCTCATCAATAGGTGCATCAATCAACATTTTTGCATAAGCCTCAAGGATTTGTGCATCCACTTCATAGCCCATTTCCTCAATCCAAATCTTTCAAGGATTAACAACTTCCATAAGTGTTTCATCCTTCTTCACCATGAAGCATATGTTAGTTGATTATTTTTCAACAATATGCTTAGGGACCCTTTCCCTAGACTTCATAGATTTCTAGAACCCCTTAAAATATCCCCATACTTTATCACCTCTCTGACTGCCTAAAGTAGCAATTGACTATTTCAATTGTCTCCCTACTGAGATATTAAATGCCCATTGCCTCTTCCCAAAACTGGGAGTGTCATTCATGAAAAATAACATTAAGCAGACAATTAAGTTGCCATACTAGAAGGTTCCTTTCTTTTCTCCCTTAATCTTTCTGTAAAGCGGAAAATCGCGATCGAACCCTAGTTGCTCTCCCCTCTTCCAACTCCAAGGAGAGAGAAGGGAGATTCACTAGGGTTGATGGCTTTCACTTAGGGGAGAGACTTTACATTCAAAAGAGGGGTTGAAACCCACAAGATCCAATCCCACACAATGCAAGATTGGATGCTAAATGTGTTTCAAGGGTTAAGAAAGCAAGGCTACCCTCTTTTGTAAAGAATGTGCATAGAAGAATTAAGCTAGGAATGCATAGAAAGTGACAAAGATTTGCTTATAAACTGAGATATGGATATAGGATGAAGCTGCGGACCTGGAATTAGCAGTAAAATGTCGATACGGCGTTGTCTTGCAAATTTGAGCAAAAGTTGTCGGGACGATGGCGCCCGGCGCCACGGTCCTCCGAAAAATCCGCGAAACAAAGGGGGATCTGTTCGTCTCTGCACAAGGATTCCAGATCTTCAATTTCAGCCGCGTACCTGCAACCTACACACAGAAAAGCAAAGACGATTGGGGGGTTAGGGATTAGGGGTTTGCCTTTAGGTCAAACCCCGGTTTTGGAATTAACCAAGAAATGAGCAAGTGCTGTAAATGTAAATGACTGTAAAACAAGTACTAATACCTTGTTCTAAGGATGTTTGTATCCTTATGTGCGAAGGTTTAGATGTTGTTGTTTTTTGTATGTTTGTATGTTGTATGTAGCATGTAGTATGTGATCTCCTCTTCAATGGTTGAATCCTTGTCTTGAATGCAACACTTAGCCTTGAATGGAGACTTGAAATGATCAATTGCTTGAAGGAATGCTTGAATGCTTGAATGCTTGATTATAGTTTCCACGCCTTTTCCATCATATCGAATGAAAGAGGAAAATGTCATTTATATACTTGTCAATTAGGGCTGATAGACTGATTTTCCCGACCTTAGGCCGACCAGGAAAGATAATTTTCCAATTTGCAAACATAAAGACCCGAAGTCCAAAAGAGACCGGGCCCCCAAAATAGGACCCAGGGACCAGGGCGCTGGGCGCTCTGGTCCCACCTCCCGGGACAGCAGGGTGCAAGGAGGTTCAGGCCAGGGTACTTAAAAAATGCAGTTTTCAGTGTCACAATCAGGTTTCGGGGTCTCCATTCAGGTTGTGTGTTGCGTCGCCATTGTGAAGACCGAAATGCAGTCGAAATTGCAAGTGTCGCAATTTTAGGACGCTACATTTAGCCTCCACTTTAGCGGGAGTATGTATGCTCATACTTCTGGTAAAGTACAAGGAAACAACATTGAAAGACTTTCACCACGTCAAGGAGGCAAGATACACCAAGCCCCCAGTGGACAAAGTAAAAGGGAAGATCACGAGGGAGAACCATGACTGTCAGTAGTAAGGTTCCCTCACTATGAGTCATGCAAGAAAGATATCAAAAATTTTCAAGGCAAGGTTAAATTTGTCAAGAAATTTTCAAGTATCTTGAAAAGATATGAACGGGATGTATGCCCCCCTACGTTAAAGCGATCGCACACGCCTCACCGGGGGTGATTGCTTTAAGGTAGTGATACATATAAGAATGAGAAGGGAAAGGAGCACGTTATCGCAAGGATTTAGCCCCCAAGTGTGAGATAAACCCAAGGATAATAGACACAAAACACAAAGCACGAGGTGACTTCACTTTCCTCGGGGTCAGTATGCTGTATGATTATTCATGTATATCATATGTATGTATGCATAATTGTTCTTCATTCCCCAATCAAGGAAGGTCACCTAGAAGAAGGGAACACATGTGTCTTTTGAGTCAACATGAGTGAGATCGAGAGATCTCAACGCTTTGCATCGTCCTCAAGTAGACAACACTAAGGACAACAAATAGAAGAATGAGAATAACATATAGAAGAAGTAACACAAGAGAAGAGGAGAGAATCTGCTATGCTAATGTAACTAGTCTAGCACGTCATATACCCCCCGATCTTGCTGATCAATGTTTCGGGAAGGCAGGGAACATGCTAGAGGAAGAACATCCAACACAGCAGATGGAGCTATCACTAGATCCAAACAAGGGCTATGTTCATATCCCAAGCCGCGGTGTTCTTGTCTAGGAGCTAGGATAAGTGCTTTAGAAAATTCATTAGATAAATGGTTATCAATATCAACAAGTTCATACTCACTATCAGAATGAACAAGAGAAGTAGCATTTTCATCATGCATAACATTTTCATCTATATCATCATCAAGATTTATAAAAATAGGATCTTTAACTCGCACAGGATCAAGACCATCATGCATCTTATGTTTTGGAGATTTTGGAGAAAATGGAATAATGCTTGTTGAAGGTGTTTTTGGAGATTGCAAAGTTTGAGCTCTAAGACGACGCTTTCGCCGGTGTTCACGTGCAGAACGATTTCGTCTAGTCTTAGTAGGAAGTGAAGAAGATTGAGGAGGAGGAATTTTCTCATCCCTATCACTTGGGTGTTTAGGTTGTGGTCTCTTAGGCTGGATAATAGGAGAAGAAGAAGGTCTCTTCTCTCTATAAAAGGAAGGAGGAGGAACTGCTCCATATAAGGGAGGAATATTTGATTTAGGAAGGAGACCAAGTCCATCATGACGAGGAGGAATAGGTCTACTTTTAGGAAGTTTATTAGATATAGACATAGTCACATCCATGGGAACGGGTTGGGAATCTTCTTGAGGAAAGACATTAGTTTTATCTTTCAAAGGAAGAACTTCCTTCTCAAGAATGATAGGAATATCAAGTTTAGGTGTTCTAGGTTCACTTAGAGATAGGATCATATCTTTTTTCCACCTTTGATAAGATTTGAAAAGATGATCACTTCGCGGAGGAAGAGATTGGAATTGTTTAGGCCAAAAGTAATCAATAGGAACACTAGAAGTTCTTTCGGCTGGTTTAAAGAGACTATGATTGACAGTAACAACTTCACCATTATGGGGAAATTTCAAACACTTATGAATAGGAGAAGCAATAGCCTTCATGGAAGATAGCCAAGGATAGCCAAGCTTCACACGAAATTGTTCGGATGAAGGAATAATAGCAAAGTTCACATCAAGAGATTTGTTATGGACCTCAATAGGCAATGTAATAGAACCAATTGCAGGAGAAGAAAATGCATCAAATAGTTTCACAATCACATCTGTTTTGTCATAGATCACTTGATTCAATTGCAAAGTAAAAAGAAATTCTTCAGTAATAACATTAACCGTGCACGAAGGATCAATAAGCACTCCACGGCAAGGTATATTCTTGACTTTTGCAACTATGTATAAAGGACCATCAGGTGCCCTAATGGTTTCACTGGAATCAAATGTGATGGAAGGTTCTTTAGGGATTTCTTGCTGCTCTACAAAGTTAATCACATTCGGAGCCATAGACACAAGACCATCAGATGAGAGAGAGGAATCATTAGCCTCAATTGCATTAGAGGTATGAGAAGGTAATGGATCAGTGAAAATCTGAAGATTTTGGTTAGGAGGAGCTACAGATGTGTTGCCTTTATCATTCACTCCAGAAACAGAGATAGTATTATTATCAATCAAATCTTGAATTTTCCCCTTTAAAGTAAAACATTTTTCAGTATCATGCCCAGGTTGACGATGAAATTGACAAAAAGATTTGTTATCAAAATAAGGTGAAGTAATCTTTGCAGGATCAATTTGTCTTATAGGAGGAAGAGTAAGCACATTTTGTTCCAATAACTTATTCATAATACTATGCAATGATTCATTCAAAGGAGTATACTTTCTTTCTTTCTTGAAAAATTTAGAAATAGGAGGCACACCTGATGCTGCATTCACATTGTTGTTGATGATGTTTTCATTGAATTTGATGGAATCTCTGTTTGGTTTAAACTTCCCAAATGGTTGTTGACTGCTATCACCCTTATCACTCGGAGCCATAGGATGTGATTGTTCCATTTGACTCACAGTCAGTTAATAATTGTGAAGAGTTGCACACAACTGTTGGAAAGAAGTAAACTCAGAAAATAGAAGTTTGTCTCGAATATCTTTTTGTAAATTAGAAATAAAGATTCTTTGAATATCATTGTCAGGCACTGGAAAAGAAATTTGAGCATACAAATGCTTATATCTACCAATGAAATCAGTCACTTTTTCTTTAACACCTTGTTTACAATGCATTAAATCAATCAAAGTAACTTTAGGACTTATATTGTTTTGAAATTGTTGAATGAAAGCATTTGCAAGTTGTTCGAAAGAAGAAATAGAATAGGAAGGCAACGAGCAATACCATTGTAGGGCTTTGTCTCTTAATGTTCTAGTGAACAGTTTTGCAAGCAACCTTTGGTCATAAGCAAAATCAGTACATATTGTTTGAAAAGTCTTAACATGTGTTAGAGGATCACCTTTACCATTATAAAGCTCCAAATGCGGGATTTCAACATGTTTAGGGGGAATAGCTCGAACAATGTCAAGAGAAAGTGGGCTCGCAACATCAAAGGTGGGCACACTAAACTTAGATTGATTCATAGAGGCAATTTGTTGCTGTAAAGAAGAGATAGTTTGTGCAAGATTGTTAATGGTCGCTTCAGTTGAAGAATTCATATTAGATGTGTTAGATTGAGATGGAGGTGTTATGTTATTGAAAGAAGGTAGAGAGTAAGGTGGTGGGACTCTATGATAATTAGTCATGGGAGATGATTGGACAGGAGGAACACTACAAGGAGGAATGGAATGGTTAAATGAATTGCCCCCTTGCGTCATGTTCATTTGTGGAGATATAATAGGGACATTCATTGAAGGAATGAATGAAGAAATCGGATTAAATGAAGGAAGAGGGTTAATTGAAGAAGAAGGGTTGCTCCCATGACTGGTGATCACAGGAGGAATGTCTTGTGTAAAAGTAGCCATTATGTTTGATGTAAAGGTAGGTATGCTAGCAATAGAAGTCATCAAAGGAATAGAATGATTGACTTGAGTAGGAGGTTGTGTATAACCTAAGGTTTCGGCACAACTTTTCATAGGCATCACATTCGAATCCACAATGTGTGCAATACCACGCAAAATATCAATTCCATTCTTATCACTTTGAAGCATACGTTTTAGACCCTCAATTAAAGGAAGAGCTTGACTATCAGGGTATTCTTGAGACATCCACTGTCGAAAATCGTCAAATTGGTTATCCAATTTCGACAGTTGTTCTACAGAAACCTCATGGAGAGCTTCTTCATCATTAGGAGGATTAGAGGAATTACCCATGTCCTCGTTAAAAAGGCTATTCAAATTAGGTTCCATCTCCTCGGTAATTAAACCTCGGAAAGACTTAATTCTACGGCTTCGTCTAACGGGAATAGTGTAGGTAGGGCTTATTGTTGTAAAACTCATGCACTAGAGAGAGAGAGAAAGTTTTGAATTTAGAGGTAGCAATTTTCAGTAAAATCAGCCAATCTTCTGGATTTAAGCTGTTAAATGCAATCACGATAGTCTCCCGAAATTTCGGAAAAAATGTCCGGGACCATGGCGCTCGGAGTGCAACACGGTCCTTGCAACTTTTTTCGAAATTTGCAGGGATGAAAGGTATGATGATTTTAGAGCTAATCTGAAAAAATTGAGCGATTTTACGATATGTAGGTAGGCCAAATTAAAGTTGCAATCTCAAAATTGAACCCTACCAAGATTGTCGAAAAATGCAAAAATTTGAATTTTGAAAAAGAGAGGGAAACTGAAATTTTGAATTTTATGATTTTAGAGGGAATGCCAAAAGCAATGCAAGTTTTGAAATTTAAAAATTGACTCAATTTCACGCAAAATTCAATTTTGAAAGTGGAAATTAAAGTTGTTGTAATTAAGCACTTAATTTCAAAAGTCACAAAATGCAAGAATTTGAATAAAGCACTGAAATTTTTAATGAATGTTAACACACTTTTCAGATTTAGGACAATAAGAACACAATTTTGACACAAAATTTCAGTTTCAATGATTTTTGAATGTTTAAAAGCCTTAATCCAAGAAATCACAAGACCAACTTTGACTGTAATTTTGAAAGTGTTAGATTTGATAAAATCAGCCAAAATTCTGGATTTTAGCAGGAAAATACAGTAAGATCTAGCTCCCGAAATTTCGGAAAAAATGTCGGGGACGATGGCGCTCGGAGTGCACACGGTCCTCGCAACTTTTTTCCAAATTTTCAGGGATGAAAGATATTGTGATTTTATTGCGGAATCCAAAGTTACAGCTGATTTGGAGATGTTTTGATCAGTGAAATTGTCGGACAAAGGTTGAATCAAGAGGGTTTCAAAAATTAGGGTTTCGACTTTTAACCACTTAATTTTCAAAATTAAAGCACAAATATGAATTGATAATTTGTAATAGAAGGGCAGATCTGAAACAAGCATTAATAATTAAACATTTCACAAGTTTAATTACTTAAAAAGAAAATTTAGGGTTTTTATGCCATTAACCTCTAAAATTTTGCAAAAGATCAAACATGGAAATGTAATCAAGGAATCCAATTTTCAGATCTAATCATGAATAATCAGAAGGTATGTTCACGTCGGGTTCACCAAAATGTAAAGCGGAAAATCGCGATCGAACCCTAGTTGCTCTCTCCTCTTCCAACTCCAAGGAGAGAGAAGGGAGATTCACTAGGGTTGATGGCTTTCACTTAGGGGAGAGACTTTACATTCAAAAGAGGGGTTGAAACCCACAAGATCCAATCCCACACAATGCAAGATTGGATGCTAAATGTGTTTCAAGGGTTAAGAAAGCAAGGCTACCCTCTTTTGTAAAGAATGTGCATAGAAGAATTAAGCTAGGAATGCATAGAAAGTGACAAAGATTTGCTTATAAACTGAGATATGGATATAGGATGAAGCTGCGGACCTGGAATTAGCAGTAAAATGTCGATACGGCGCTGTCCTGCAAATTTGAGCAAAATTTGTCGGGACGATGGCGCCCGGCGCCACGGTCCTCTGAAAAATCCGCGAAACGAAGGGGGATCTGTTCGTCTCTGCACAAGGATTCCAGATCTTCAATTTCAGCCGCGTACCTGCAACCTACACACAGAAAAGCGAAGACGATTGGGGGGTTAGGGATTAGGGGTTTGCCTTTAGGTCAAACCCCGGTTTTGGAATTAACCAAGAAATGAGCAAGTGCTGTAAATGTAAATGACTGTAAAACAAGTACTAATACCTTGTTCTAAGGATGTTTGTATCCTTATGTGCGAAGGTTTAGATGTTGTTGTTTGTTGTATGTTTGTATGTTGTATGTAGCATGTAGTATGTGATCTCCTCTTCAATGGTTGAATCCTTGTCTTGAATGCAACACTTAGCCTTGAATGGAGACTTGAAATGATCAATTGCTTGAAGGAATGCTTGAATGCTTGAATGCTTGAGTATAGTTTCCACACCTTTTCCATCATATCGAATGAAAGAGGAAAATGTCATTTATATACTTGTCAATTAGGGCTGATAGACTGATTTTCCCGACCTTAGGCCGACCAGGAAAGATAATTTTCCAATTTGCAAACATAAAGACCCGAAGTCCAAAAGAGACCGGGCCCAAAATAGGACCCAGGGACCAGGGCGCTGGGTGCCCTGGTCCTGAAGGACCAGGGTACTGGGCGCTCTTGTCCCACCTCCCGGGACAGTAGGGTGCAAGGAGGTTCAGGCCAGGGTACTTAAAAAATGCAGTTTTCAGTGTCACAATCAGGTTTCGGGATCTCCATTCAGGTTGCATGTTGCGTCGCCATTGTGAAGACCGAAATGCAGTCGAAATTGCAAGTGTCGCAATTTTAGGACGCTACACTTTCCTAGGTTTATTAATAGTTCATCTAACATCGAACCGCATAGATCCAATTTCTCATTTTCTCTTATCATTTTGTATGTTGCAACAATGCAGGAACTGGAAACAGGGTTTAGTCGGTTTGACTGAGTTACCTTATACCTGATGATCATGCAACTAAATCTGATGTTTGTGTCGATAATAGTGCTTATTCTCATATATCTCCTGTCAGATGTTGTGTCGGTGATTTTATTCATGTAATAATTCAAAACCTTCTTGTTTGGACGTTACCCAACATATGGTAAACCAGTTATTTCCCTAATGGCTTCCTTGGTGATCTTGTAAGGTCTATCCAACCAAATAAACTCCCCATGTACTCTACTCAAAACATACCTAATTATCTCATCTTTGAATTTCAGGATGTTCAAAATGTCGGTAAACCCTAAGTCTTCAATGTTCTTGTATGTTGGTTTGATCTTTCTAGAATCTCCCTTAAGCTCACTCATGTACATGCCCTTTATTTTAGATGTCCCCAAGTCCTCAATGTGACAACGTATGTATGCCCTAACACCTTCAACATAGACAACTCCCTCTGTAACACAGGAAAATGCTCCAACCAAATCTTCCAGGGTAGCCACATGCAGATATTGCTTGAAAATTGGCCTGAGGCGGTCCTTGACCTCTACTACAGTCAGATTTACAACAAAGATAGGTATAGATGATGATCCTACTTCCATGTTTAAAGATATATACATTTTGATCGATTCCGGTGAAAACCCTTAACAAACTCCGAGAAAAACCCTAATATTCCATTGACATCAATGACTGTCGATGAAAGATAGCGGATCTCAAATAGAACATATCCATGTCAAATAAGCATCTCCAATGTCTGGAACATCTTTCAGAACCTCTTTCTGGGGCATATGTAGCATTTTCATGAATTTTGCCTACCCCTAAGGCATCTGCCTCAATTACCGAATGAGCTACCTGTCGGTGCAGGAGCAACCTCCTATGTCAGATAAGTAACCAATGCATTCCCATCTGTTGATTGTTCTTCAGTCTTCCTGACCCATCTCTGAGTATGATCTTGTCGGATTTCACTAACCTTCTCTTTCCCCTTCTCATTTGATCCTTCATTACCAACCGATGAATTTCTACTTCTACAAAATTTGGCAATATGTCCAGCCTCATTACATGCATAACATGTAACATTGTTCTTTTGAATTGCTTTGCTAAAACTAGTGAAATTGCTTGACCTACACTAATTAGCCATATGTACAAACTTTCCACATGAATAGCATTTAACATTCATTCTACAATCTTCTGTCTTATGACCATACTTATTACATTTAGAATATTTATTGAGAGAAGAATCAGGGTTCTGATTTGCTTTGTTTCTACACTGTGTAGCCATGTGACCAAATCTATTGCAAACAAAACATCTACCATTAAACTTATAAGGATTGAATTGCCTTATGGTTTTGATCTTCATTAGCAGTACCGGAACTCTGTCCTTTCTCAAATCCAAGTCCACTGGAATCTCCAATCTGCCTTTGTCTCTTCAACAACTCATCTAGCTGTGCTAAACTAATCTTGAATTTTTCTTTATACTCACTTGCAGTAGTTAGATCTTCTCTCAGAATTATCATTTGTCTCTCAAGCTCTTGTTCATTACTCTAGGATTGTACTAAATTGGTTCTCAACATATCATTCTCATGAACTAACCTGCCACATTCTTCAAATTTGTTCTTTAGGGATATAGCGAGATTTTCTTCCTTTTTCTTCCAGTCCTCAATCTCCTTAGACATTCTCATTGTTATAGCTTGCATTTCATTTCTATAACCATGTTCTCCTGACTCAATTTTTGACATTGTTCCTTAAGTGCATTTTTTTCTTCATCATCCTAACTTTGCAAAAGTTCTTTCCTCCTATCCTGAATAGGTGATAGCCTCTCTTGTAGGACAAGAATGAATTCCTTAGTAGATTTTAATTCATCTTGTAGTTTTAAGCTCTTCAACCTTTCAACATCATAATCTTCAAGTTCCATCTCAAGTTCTTTCTCCAAATCCATGTCCATAGATTTCGGATTCAAGATCTTCCTCAAGTTGTTAAACTTCCTCCGAGGCACAAGGCTCTAATACCAATTGTTGGAATCCAATAACACTGAGAGAGGGGGTGAATTAGTGTTATACAGGATGAATTAATTTTAACCTTATTAAAACATGCATACACCAATCGATATACCAGTACATACAAAATTGAAAGAAGTAAAGCAACCAATAACCCAATCACATAAATGAGAATCATAACACACAGAATTATACATGGAAAAACTTAAAGAGGAAAAACCACAGTGGGATTTGTGACCCACAATATCAATCCACTGACCATATGAATAGATATTACAAAATATAAGGGGCCTACACTTGCAGGAAGGCTTACAGCCTAGAGCACACTGCTCAATCACAAATGGAATCTCACTGACTACATATAAATCCAAACTACAACCTGGAAAAGTGTTAAACTACTAAGATAGCATCTTTTATGCCAAATTATAGTTTCAGTTTAAGTTTTGTCTGTTCCGATCTAAAACCTAAACCCTTTACCGGAATAACCCTTACATAAATATCCTCACATACATAATCTCTCTGATATATTTCGCATCATATCACATTCACATATCCATGATCTCCTATATATCAAAATGATTTAATCCAACTGACCTATATACCCTATACAACTTACCATGCCTTATGTCGTCTTACAAAGATTATTACAATATCAAATTACATGTCGGCTAGATAACATAAATACATGAATAACAACATCAATTGCTGATGTTGGATCCAAGAGATGTCAGCCTCCAATAATGATAACCATATTCTAAACCATGTCGGCCTGCATTGTCGATAACCAAATAAATCCTTTTGTCCTATCGGTGTTGGCGCCAGTGTAGTGTCTGTGAAGTGTATGCCAATACAAAACTGAACCAAAACATGAAGCCAGAACAAAATACCATGTTTCCATCAATGACAACATAGTGAAACCAACCAATTGAGTGTCAATTGCCAACAAACCCAAGAATTTTGGACAATTTTTTATTTTTTATTTTTTATTTTTATTTAATCATTTGTGTTTGATTCAATCGCATACTCAGGGCATCTATCCATTTGGATTAGGCATTCATCCATCCAGGATGAGCATCTAACCATATAGTTAAGGCATCTATCCATACGGGATAGGGGGTTTCTTCTATCCAATATGGGTTAGGCATCTACCCAAACGGGGTAGGCATCTATCCAACTTGGGATAGGAGATGCTCTGGCTAGAGACTTAGACCCATTGGTGCAAGAGCACCTAGTTGAGTCAAAACTCCATTTTTGGGTATTTCATGCTTATATGTTTGTAAAGTCTTGTGCTAGGTTTTTTTTGCTGTTTTAGGTTTTTTTGAGTCATTTGTAGTGGTTTTGATCTCATTTTGGGCTTGAGAGATCAAATCTTGCATTCTAGGCCTTGAGTTGACAATTTTTGGCCAAAAAGGTCTCCAAATGGTTTCAAGAGCATTGAAACATGTTTTTTTAGTGTTTCTAAGCATTTGTAAGTTGTTTAGTCAATTTGATGAGGTTAGATTGTGAAAAATGCATCTTGGAGCAAGAAAAGTTGTCATTTGGCTTAAGAAAGTTATCAAATTTGTCTTTTTCTTGCAAAATGTAATTTTTGAAGCCTCTTGTCCATACAAGGGCGTGGAAACCAACTTGAGAAACTATATAATGCCTACCTTTGCCTTGTAAAGGGTTGGTGATTGTACTTACAAGTGGAACTCAATAGAAATCAAGTGTTTTTTTGCTTTTATGACTGTTTTTCTTCCTTTTTGAGGGGTAGTCCATACTGTAGCTATACAATCCATACTATACCTCTTGGGAAGTTGAGATGTTGTTGTGTTAAGACTTCTCATGTACTTGTTTCTTTGATTTTTCCTTTGCAAAGTGCTTATTCAAAAAGTTTTGTAAACTGTGCATTTGCTGCCCTGCTAGGGGTTTGGAGTTACAAGATGCATCAACTTAGTTGATCCAGGTTTGGGATCCCTCCTATGGATTCTACCAAGTTTATCCCTTTATATATAATTTATATATCTTTCCTTTTGTGCTAGAAGAATGGTTTGAAGATTCTATTGAGTGATTACTAGGCAAGTGTTTGTCATTTGGCTAGTAACTTGATAAAGACTCAAAGTTTGCACTCAAAGGTAATTGAGTGAGAAAATGTTTGTAACAATGGTCTAGACATGTGACCAAGAATTGAAGCACCATTTTGATGTATTAGAATAGTTTTGTAGCATCCTAAAATTGTGACACTTGCAATTTCGACTGCATTTTGGTCTTCACGATGGCGATGCAACACGGAACCTGAATGGAGACCCCGAAACTTGCTTATGACACCAAAAACTGCATTTTTCAGCACCCTGGCCTATTCCTCCTTGCACCTTGTTGCCCCTGGAGGTGGGACCATGGTGCCCAGTGCCCTGGTCCTTCAGGACTAGGGCGCCCAGTGCCTTGGTCCCCCAGGACCATGGCACCCAGCGCCCTGGTCCCTGGCCCTATTTTGGGCCCGGTCTCTTATGGCGCTTCGGGTCTTTAAGTTTGCAAATTGGAAAATAATGTTTCCTGGTCGGCCTAAGGTCAGGAAAATTAGTCTATCAACCCTAATTGACAAGTATATAAACTACATTTCCTCTCCCATTTGAGGGGGTCGAAAAAAAGGAAAACATATGTGAGCAAAAGGCGGAAACAATATTCAAACATTCAAGCATTCAAGCATTCAAGCATTCCTTCAAGCAATTGATCATTCTAAGTCTCCATTCAAGGCTAAGTGTTGCATTCAAGACAAGGATTCAACCATTGAAGAGGAGATCACATACAACTTACAACATACAACAACATTTACACCTCCGCATGTAAGAATACAAACATTCTTACAACAAGGTATCAGTACTTGTTTACATTACAAACATTTACATTTACAGCATTCTCATTTCTTGGTTAATTCCAAAACTGGGGTTTGACCTAAAGGCAAACCCCTCATTCCTAACCCCCCAATCATCCTCTCTTTTTTGTGTGTAGGTTGCAGGTACACAGCTGTAATTGAAGATCTGGAATCCTTGTGCACAGACGAACAGATCCCCCTTCGTTTCGCAGATTTTTCAGAGGACCGTGTGCACGCCGGGCGCCATCGTCCAGTCAAATTTCGCTCAAATTTGTAGAATAGCACCGTCTCAACATTTTACTGCTAATTCCAGGTCCACAGCT
Organism: Cryptomeria japonica; assembly: GCF_030272615.1. Classification (NCBI taxonomy): domain Eukaryota; kingdom Viridiplantae; phylum Streptophyta; class Pinopsida; order Cupressales; family Cupressaceae; genus Cryptomeria; species Cryptomeria japonica. The sequence continues at coordinate 684,052,346 of NC_081405.1, read as the reverse complement.
TCATCCCATATCCCTATCTCTATTTATAAGTGAATCTTTCCTACTTTACATGCATTCCTAGTTCAATCTTTCTATCTACATTCTTTACAAAAGAGGGTATCCTTGATGTCTTAACCATTGAAACTCATTTAGAATCCAATCTTGCATTGCGTGGGATTGGATCTTGTGGGTTTCAACCCCTCTTTTGAATGTAAAGTCTCCCCTAAGTGAAAACCATCAACCCTAGTGACTCTCCCTTCTCTCTCCTTAGAGTTGGGGAGGGGAGAACGACTAGGGTTCGATTTTTCCGCTTTACATTTTGGTGAACCCGATGTGAACATCCTCATTCTGATTATTCATGGTTAGATCTGAAAATTTTTCTTTCCTAATTACATTTCCATGTTTGATCTTTTGCAAATTTTAGAGGCTAATTGCATAAAAACCCTAAAATTTTCTTTTAAGTAATTAAACTTGTGAAATGTTTAATTGTTAATGCCTGTTTCAGATCTTTTTTTCTATTGCAAATTGTCAATTCATATTTGTGCTTTAATTCTGAAAATTAAGTGGTTGAATGTCAAAACCCTAATTTTTAAGACCTTCTTGATTCAACCTTTGACTGATAATTTCACTGATCAAAACACCTCCAAATCGGCTGTAACTTTGGATTCCGCAATAAAATCACAATATCTTTCATCCCTGAAAATTTGGAAAAAATTTGCGAGGACCGTGTGCACCCCGAGCGCCATCATCCCCGACATTTTTTCTGAAATTTCGGGAGCTAAATCTTACTGTATTTTTCTGCTAAAATCCAGAATTTTGGTTGATTTTATCAATTTTAACACTTTCAAAATTAAAGTCAAAGTTGGTCTAGTGATTGCTTGGATTGAGGCTTCTAATCATTCAAAAATTGTTGAAATTGAAATTCATATCAAAATTGTGTTTCTTACAGTCCTAAATCTGAAAAGTGTGTGGGCATTCATTCGAAATTTCGGTGCTTTATTCAAATTTTTACAATTTGTGACTTTTGAAATTAAGTGTTTAATTGTAACAACCTTGATTTCCACTTTCAAAATTTGAATTTTGCATGAAATTGAGTCAATTTTTAAATTTCAAAGCTTGCGTTGCTTTCAGCATTCCCTCTAAAATCATAAAATTCAAAATTTCAGTTTCCCTCTCTTTTTTTCAAAATTCAAAATTTGCATTTTTCAACAATCTTGGTAGGGTTCAATTTTGAGATTGCAACTTTAATTTGGCCTATCTACAGATCGTAAAATCACTCAATTTTTTCAGATTAGCTTTAAAATCATCATAACTTTCATCCCTGAAAATTTCAAAAAAAGTTGCGAGGACCGTGTGCACTCCGTTCGCCACGGTCCCGGACATTTTTTCCAAAATTTCAGGAGATTGTCCTGATTGCATTTAACAGCTTAAATCTAGGAGATTGGCTGATTTTATTGAAATTTGCTACCTCTAAAATTCAAAATCTTCTCTCTCTCTTTAGTGCATGAGTTTTACAACAATAAGTCCTACTTACACTATTCCCGTTAGACGAAGCCTTAGAATTAGGTCTTTCCAAGGTGTAATTACCGAGGAGATGGAACCTAATTTGAATGGCCTTTTTAACGAGGACATGGGTAATTCCTCTAATCCTCTTAATGATGAAGAGGCTCTCCATGAGGTTTCTGTAGAACAACTTTCAAAATTGGATAACCAATTTGATGATTTTCGACAATGGATGTCTCAAGAATACCCTGATAGTCAAGCTCTTTCATTAATTGAGGGTCTAAAACGTATGGTTCAAAGTGATAAGAATGGAATTGATATTTTGCGTGGTATTGCACACATTGTGGATTCGAATGTGATGCCTATGAAGAGTTGTGCCGAAACTTTAGGTTATACACAACCTCCTACTCAAGTTAATCATTCTATTCCTTTGATAACTCCTATTGCTAGTATACCTACTTTTACATCAAACATAATGACTACTTCAATACAAGACATTCCTCCTATGATCACTAGTCATGGGGGAAATCCTTCTTCTTCAATCAATCCTCTTCCTTCATTCAATCCAACTTCTTCATTCATTCCTTCAATGAGTGTTCCTATTATATCTCCACAAATAAACATGACGCAAGGGGGCAATTCATTTAACCCTTCCATTCCTCCTTGTAGTGTTCCTCCTTTCCAATCATCTCCTATGACTAACTATCATAGTGTTCCACCACCCTACTCTCTACCTTCTTTCAATAACATAACACCTCCATCACAATCTAACACGTCTAATATGAACTCTTCGACTGAAGCGACCATTAACAATCTTGCACAAACTGTCTCTTCTTTACAGCAACAAATTGCCTCTATGAATCAATCTAAGTTTAGTGTGCCCACATTTGATGTTGCGAGCCCACTTTCTCTTGACATTGTTCGAGCTATTCCCCCTAAACATGTTGAAATTCCGCATTTGGAGCTTTATAATGGTAAGGGTGATCCTCTAACACATGCTAAGACCTTTCAAACAATATGTACTGATTTTGCTTATGACCAAAGGTTGCTTGCAAAACTATTTACTAGAACATTAAGAGATAAAGCCCTACAATGGTATTGCTCGTTGCCTTCTTATTCTATTACTTCTTTCGAACAACTTGCAAATGCTTTCATTCAACAATTTCAAAACAATATAAGTCCTAAAGTCACTTTGATTGATTTAATGCATTGTAAACAAGGTGTTAAAGAAAAAGTGACTGATTTCATTGGTAGATATAAGCATTTGTATGCTCAAATTTCTTTTCCAGTGCCTGACAATGATATTCAATGAATCTTTATTTCTAATTTACAAAAAGATATTAGAGAAAAACTTTTGTTTTCTGAGTTTACTTCTTTCCAACAGTTGTGCACAACTCTTCACAATTATCAACTGACTGTGAGTCAAATGGAACAAGCAAATCCTATGGCTCCGAGGGATAAGGGTGATAGTAGTCAACAACCATTTGGGAAGTTTAAACCGAACAGAGAGTCCATTAAATTCAATGAAAACATCATTAACAACAATGTGAATGCGGCATCAGGTGTGCCTCCTATTTCTAAGTTTTTCAAGAAAGAAAGAAAGTTTACTCCTTCGAATGAATCATTGCATAGTATTATGAATAAGTTATTGGAACAAAATGTGCTTACTCTTCCTCCTATAAGGCAAATAGATCCTACAAAGATTAATTCACCCTAATTTGATAACAAATCTTTTTGTCAATTTCATCGTCATCCTGGGCATGATACTGAAAAATGTTTTGCTTTAAAGGGTAAAATTCAAGATTTGATTGATAATAATACTATCTCTGTTTCTGGAGTGAATGATAAAGGCAATACATCTGTAGCTCCTCCTAACCAAAATCTTCAGATTTTTACTGATCCATTACCTTCTCATACCTCTAATGCGATTGATACTAATGATTCCTTTGTCTCACTTGATGATCTTGTTTCTATGACTCCGAATGTGATTAACTTTGTAGAGCAGCAGAAAATCCCTAAAGAACCTTCCATCACCTTTGATTCTAGTGAAACTATCAGGGCACCTGATGGTCCTTTATATATAGTTGCAAAAGTCAAGAATACACCTTGCCGTGGAGTGCTTATTGATCCTTCTTGTATGGTTAATATCATTACTGAAGAATTTCTTTTTACTTTGCAATTGAATCAAGTGATCTATGACAAAACAAATGTGGTTGTGAAACTATTTGATGCATTTTCTTCTCCTGCAATTGGTTCTATTACATTACCTATTGAGGTCCATAACAAATCCCTTGATGTGGACTTTGCTATTATTCCATCATCCGAACAATTTCGTGTGAAGCTAGGCTATCCTTGGCTATCTTCCATGAAAGCTATTGCTTCTCCTATTCATAAGTGTTTGAAATTTCCCCATAATGGTGAAGTTGTTACTGTCAATCATAGTCTCTTTAAACCAGCTGAAAGAACTTCTAGCGTTCCTATTGATTACTTTTGGCCTAAACAATTCCAATCTCTTCCTCCGCGAAGTGATCATCTTTTTAAATCTTATCAAAAGTGGAAGAAAGATATGATCCTATCTCTAAGTGAACCTAGAACACCCAAACTTGACATTCCTATCTTTCTTGAGAAGGAAGTTCTTCCTTTGAAAGATAAAACTAATGTCTTTCCTCAAGAAGATTCCCAACCCATTCCTATGAATGTGACTATGCCTATATCTAATAAACTTCCTAAAAGTAGACCTATACCTCCTCGTCATGATGGACTTGGTCTCCTTCCTAAACCGAATATTCCTCCCTTATATGGAGCAGTTCCTCCTCCTTCCTCTTATGGAGAGAAGAGACCTTCCTCTTCTCCTATTATTCAACCTAAGAGACCACAACCTAAACACCCAAGTGATAAGGATGAGAACATTCCTCCTCCTCAATCTTCTTCACTTCCTACTAAGACTAGACGAAATCATTCTGCACGTGAACGCCGACGAAAGCGTTGTCTTAGAGCTCAGGCAGCTGCTTCTCAAACTTTGCAATCCCCAAAAACACCTTCAACTAATATTATTCCATTTTCTCCTCAGCTGACGATTGAGCCGAAATCTCCTAAACATAAGATGCATGATGGTCTTGATCCTGTGCAAGTTAAAGATCCTATTTTTATAAATCTTGATGATGATATAGATGAAAATGTTATTCATGATGAAAATGTTACTCCTGTTCATTCTGATAGTGAGTATGAATATGTTGATGTTGATAACCATCTATCTAACGAATTTTCTAAAGCACTTATCCTAGCTCCTAGACAAGAACAACGTGGCTCGGAACATGAACATAGCCCTTGTTTGGATCTTGTGATAGCTCCATCTGCTGTGTTGGATGTTCCTCCTCTAGCGTGTTTCCTGCCTTCCCGAAATATTGATCAGCAAGATCAGGGGGTAGATGACGTGCTAGACTAGTTCATTAGCATAGCAGACTCTCTCCTCCTCTCTTTTGTTACTTCCTCTATGTGTTATTCTCATTCTTCTATTTGTTGTCCTTAGTGTTGTCTACTTGAGGATGATGCAAAGCATTGAGATCTCTTTTGGTCTCTCTCATGTTGACTCAAAAGACACATGTGTTCCCTTCTTCTAGGTGACCTTCCTTGATTGGGGAATGAAGAACAATTATGCATACATAGATATGATATACATGAATTATCATACAGCATATTGACCCCGAGGAAAGCGAAGTCACCTTGTGCTTTGTGTTTTGTGTCTATTATCCTTGGGCTTATCTCACACTTGGGGGCTAAATCCTTGTGATAACATGCTCCTTTCTCATTTCCTATATGTATCACTACCTTAAAGCAATCACCCCCGGTGTGGCGTGTGCGATCGCTTTAACATAGGGGGGCATACATCCCGTTCATATCTCTTCAAGATACTTGAAAATTTCTTGACAAATTTAGCTTTGCCTTGAAATTTTTTGATATCTTTCTTGCATGACTCATAGTGAGGGAACCTTACTACTGTCAGTCATGGTTCTCCCTCGTAATCTTCCCTTTTACTTTGTCAATCAAAGTCGTAAGATCCTTAGTCCACTGGGGGCTTGGTGTATCTTGCCTCCTTGACATGGTGAAAGTCTTTCAATGTTGTTTCCTTGTACTTTACCGGAAGTATGAGCGTACGCTTATACTCCCGCTAAAGTAGGGGCTAAATGTAGCGTCCTAAAATTGTGACACTTGCAATTTCGACTGCATTTTGGTCTTCACGATGGCGATGCAACACGGAACCTGAATGGAGACCCCGAAACTTGCTTATGACACCAAAAACTGCATTTTTCAGCACCCTGGCCTGATCCTCCTTGCACCCTGCTGCCCCTGGAGGTGGGACCATGACGCCCAGTGCCCTAGTCCTTCAGGACTAGGGCGCCCAGCGCCCTAGTCCCCCAAGACCATGGCGCCCAGCACCTTGGTCCCTGGCCCTATTTTGGGCCCGGTCTCTTATGGGGCTTCGGGTCTTTAAGTTTGCAAATAGGAAAATAATGTTTCCTGGTCGGCCTAAGGTTGGGAAAATCAGTCTATCAACCCTAATTGACAAGTATATAAACTACATTTCCTCTCCCATTTGAGGGGGTCGAAAAAAAGGAAAACATATGTGAGCAAAAGGCGGAAACGATATTCAAACATTCAAGCATTCAAGCATTCCTTCAAGCAATTGATCATTCTAAGTCTCCATTCAAGGCTAAGTGTTGCATTCAAGACAAGGATTCAACCATTGAAGAGGAGATCACATACAACAACATTTACACCTCCGCATGTAAGAATACAAACATTCTTACAACAAGGTATCAGTACTTGTTTACATTACAAACATTTACATTTACAGCATTCTCATTTCTTGGTTAATTCCAAAACCGGGGTTTGACCTAAAGGCAAACCCCTCATCCCTAACCCCCCAATCGTCCTCTCTTTTCTGTCTGTAGGTTGCAGGTACGTAGCTGTAATTGAAGATCTGGAATCCTTGTGTAGAGACGAACAGATCCCCCTTTGTTTCGCGGATTTTTCGGAGGACCGTGTGCACGCCGGGCGCCATCGTCCCGTCAACTTTCACTCAAATTTGCAGAACAGCACCGTCTCGACATTTTACTGCTAATTCCAGGTCCGTAGCTTCATCCCATATCCCTATCTCTGTTTATAAGTGAATCTTTCCTACTTTACATGCATTCCTAGTTCAATCTTTCTATCTACATTCTTTACAAAAGAGGGTATCCTTGATGTCTTAACCCTTGAAACTCATTTAGAATCCAATCTTGCATTGCGTGGGATTGGATCTTGTGGGTTTCAACCCCTCTTTTGAATGTAAAGTCTCCCCTAAGTGAAAACCATCAACCCTAGTGGCTCTCCCTTCTCTCTCCTTGGAGTTGGGGAGGGGAGAACGACTAGGGTTCGATTTTTCCGCTTTACAAGTTTATACCTTGTAATCTTTCCCTTTTTGTAGATAAAGCAGTGAATTCATTATTTTTGTGGAATATGTTGTCATTTTGCAAAATGGAATGCTACAAAGCATAATCCATGCCTTGGAATACTAAGGGCAGTGTAATAGGAGTTCTTTTATTGCTTCTTAGACCTCTTTGAGGTATTCTCTCTATGAAAATACTCCCTTGTGCAGGTTTTAAAGTGAAGACAGTAGTTGACTGTCAAAAGACAGTGAAAGGACAGTGATAGTGATTGATTTCTTCCTTGTTGGCTAAGTGTTTGGCTTAATGCCTGTCCAACAAGGGCAGGGAAAGCTTCCAAATGGTGAGGCAGAAGTACCCAAGCGTCCAAGGAGTTTGAAACAAGTTTGAAGATGAGTAACCATGGTGGAAGCACTCAAAACCCTACAAACCCTCCATTCATGCCACAAAATGTGGGCAGTCCTAAAAGTGCAAAGATAATGAACTAAACCTTTAAAATATTTGACCATAGACCTCCCTAACAACATTCCAAACAAGATCCATCGTGGAAATTCCCATCGTTGGGCTAGGTGAGCAAAACAAGGCCAATTAGGCCTCCACGGGCTACTAGCCCTACTGCATAACACACAATTTTGGCAGTTTTGCAAATTTAATGTACCCGGTAGAAAATGAAACTTGGTGACTCATGAAATGTGATAGAAATACTCCAAGAAATCCACCAATTGAGTTTTGGGACCCCTAGATGGCGTGCAACCTCATTTGGGGTAGTTGAGCCTTGTTAAGGGCTTGAGTAAGTTAAGAGCATTTGATCTCAAAATGAGAACTTGAGCACCAAAAGGTGAGTAGTACCTCACTGCCCCTACCTAAACATGGTGGAAGACCCTAGTACACCTTGAAACTGAAGGTTGAAGGCCCCAAGTGCCAAGCATGAGTAAGTGTGGTTGGATAGGTGAGAATATTGAGTAGTTTTGTGCATGGGCAAGTGTCATAACCAATAAGGGAGTTGGCTAGGCAATAAAGATCTTGAGTGCTTGGTATTATGATATCCAAACAGGTTGAGTAAACATACACAAAAGAATCTATAAGTCTTTGGTAACAAGGTGATCCTTTTTTAGCAATTTAGCCTTGTGAGCATTGACCTACCAAGCTCCCTATCATAGTGGTATCAGAGCCAACAAAAGATTCAGGTGAAAGACACAATAGGCAAACATGGTGACCAATGCAGAATTGGCTAAGAAGTTAGAGGACCAAGAAGAGGAAAATAGGGCACTCAGAGAAAGACTAGACCAACTAGCAATGAAACTAGCTGAAGTAGCAGTCAAAACTAAAGAAGTCCAAGATAAGGTTGGAGATCAGGGTAAAATGATGGCAATAGAGGATGAAGTCCCCATGTCCGACCCTATCATTGAGCAAGAACCATTCTTGAAAGACTTGAGAGCTATGAGTGGTAAGACCTTAGAAGGAGTGGCTCTTTTCAGTGGGAAGATGGATCCAGATGCTCTAATAGAGTGGATTGAAGGGTTAGAAAACCATTTTGAGTGTGATGGAGTGACCGAAGCACAAAAGGTCAAGGTGGCAAAATCAAGGCTGAGAGGGGCAGCCTTAACATGGTGGAAGTTCATCCAAGAGGAAAGGGTGAAAGTAGGCAAGCAACCACTAGCCACCTGGAAGGCAATGGTAGCCAAAATCAAAGAGACCTACCTTCCTGAAGACTATGAGATACAACTTCACAAGAAAAGACAAAACTTGAGACAGAAAGACCTAGATGTCAGTAGCTACACTGAAGAGTTTTAGAAACTATGCATGAGATCCAAAGTAGTGGAGGATGAGAGTATCAAAGTGGCAAGGTATTTGAATGGGTTAAGATGGAACATCCAGGAAGAGATGAGCTTGTTATGCCCACAAACCGTACACAAGTGCTATCAATTGGCACTTAAGGTGGAAGAGAAAGGTAGAAGAAAGCAAGAACAAAACAATAGAGGTCAAGGTAGGGGAAGAGATGGTAGAGGCCATAGAGGTAGTTTTGGGGGAAGAAGCATAGATCAACAATCCCAGGGAGAGTCTAAGCTTATTGAGCAAAGTGGGGATTCTCAGAGCAAACCCAACTATAGGGATAGGAGATCAAGCAACCCAAATAGAGGTAGATCTAATGGACCAGGGAGAGGGTCCTACTTCTCAACCATGAAATGCTACAACAGCCAAAAGCTAGGCCACCCTACTTATAGATGCCCAGAGAAGCCTAGTTCATCCTATGGAGGTGAAAAGAGAGTAAACTATGTTCAAGAAGATGGATGTAGTTCCAGAACTTCAGCTTTGAATCACCTAGCTTCAGAAGATGGTGAGAGTTTGATGGTCAAGAGAGTGTTAATGAAGAAGCCACATAGTGTAGAGGCCTCACAGAGAAGAGCATTGTTCAGGATTAAGTGTAAAATCATGGGAAAGGTGTGTAAGGTGATCATAGATTCAAGATCCACAGATAACATCATATTAGAAGAAGTAGTGAGCAAATTGAAACTACCTAGGATACAACACAAGGAGCCATACAAAGTCACCTGGTTGAATAAGGGACAACATGTGTTGGTAAATGAGAAATCTTGGGTAGATTTCCACATTGGGGGATATGTAGATAGGATCCTATGTGACATCCTTCCTATGGATGTTTGCCATCTGCTATTGGGTAGACCATGGCAATTTGACCGAAAGGCACAGCATGATGGGGAAAGAAACTCCTATTCATTTCAGAAAGATGGAGTAGCATATCATATCCAATCCCTCATTGAAGAAGGAGAGGGCAGAAACAAAGTGCCTAACATCTTGTTAGTGAATGAGAAAGAGTTCATAAAAACACTAGAAGAGGGTGAAGGAGTAGGATTTGCACTCATAGTGAAGCCTAAGGAAGAAAAGGTAGAAAAGAAAGTTGAGATACCACATGAGGTGCAACAAATCCTTGATGAATTCAAACAAATAATCAGTGATGGTACACCTGTAGCCTTACCACCTCCTAGAGCCATTAGCCATCAAATTGACTTCATTCCTGGAGCCTCTTTGCCCAATAAGGCAGCCTACAAGATGACCCCTGAACAAAACAAAGAGGTGGCAAGACAAATAAAAGAACTCCTAGACCAAGGGCTGATTAGGAAGAGCATTAGTCCTTGTACAGTACCTACAGTGTTGGCACCTAAGAAAGGTGGAACATGGAGACTTTGTATAAATTACAGAGCCATCAACAAAATCACCATCAGATATAGATTTCCCATACCCAGGATAGAAGATTTGATGGATTGTTTGGGGGGTGCATAGTATTTCAACAAGATTGATTTGAAGAGTGGTTACCATCAGATAAGGATCAAAGAGGGGGATGAGTGGAAGACAACTTTCAAAACAAATGAGGGTCTCTATGAGTGGCTAGCCATGCCTTTTGGACTCTCTAATGCTCCCAGCACTTTCATGAGACTCATGAATGAAGTTTTACATGATTTCATTGGAAAATTTGTTGTAGTGTATTTAGATGATATTCTTATTTTCAGCAAGACTAAGGAAGAACACTTACAACATTTAGCTATTGTTTTGAAATAGTTATCTAATGAGCAGCTAACCATAAATCTAGAAAAATGTGATTTTATGTAGCAAGAATTAGTCTATCTTGGCTTTGTTGTATCAGGAGGCAATCTGAAAATGGATCACTCAAAGGTTGTAGAAATAACTAGTTGGCCAACTTCTAAGATAGACAGTGATGTCAGAAGCTTCCATGGTTTGGCTCAGTTTTACAGAAAATTTATCAGAGGATTCAGTGAGATTTGTGCTCCAATGTTGGACACCATCAAAGGGGGTGTAAAGGTAAAGTTTCAATGGACAAGTGCAGCAAATAAGGGGTTTTAATTACTGAAAACTAAAGTAGCTACTCAACCAGTGCTCATTTTACCTAGTTTTGATAAGCTTTTTACTATTGAATGTGATGCTAGTAATATTGTTGTAGGAGTTGTTTTAAGTCAAGAAAATAGACCAGTAGCATTCTTTAGTGAAAAGTTAAATGATGCAAAGAAAAAGTACTCATCCTATGATTTAGAACTTTATGCATTGGTACAAGCACTTAGGAAATGGAGACACTATCTTCTTCCTAAAGAGTTTGTTGTATACACAAATAATCAGGCACTCAGTTTCTTGAACTCACAGGATAAACTGAATCATAGGCATGTTAAATGGATAGAATATCTACAAGCTTACACTTTTACTCTTAAGCATAAGAAGGGTCAATTGAATAAAGTAGTGGATGCTTTGAGTAGAAGATTGTTAACTATTCATGAGATTCAAGTTCAGAATATTGGTATTGATAGTTTCAAGGATATGTATCCTACTGATCATGATTTTGTAGAAGCTTATAAAGTTTGTAAAGATTTTGAGAATAACTTCCATAGTGCCTATGCTGATTTCACTTTCTAGGATGGTTTGTTATTCAGGGGTGGATAGTTGTGTGTTCCACAAGGTTCTATGAGAGAGAACCTCATTCAAGAGAAGCACAATGGGTGCTTAAGTGGACATTTCGGTCTCAATAAGACCTTAGAGTTGGTTCAAAGGTTCTATTAATGGCCTAAGATGTAGAGAGACATCAGGAGGTATGTTGAACAGTGCTTGGTATGCCAAAAAGCAAAAGGTAACTCCTCTAATGTTGGTTTATATTAGCCTCTTCCCATTCCACATAGGCCTTGGGATTGCATTAGCATGGATTTTGTAGTGGGATTACCTAGAACTCAAGCAAGATTTGATAGCATCTTTGTGGTAATTGATAGATTCAGTAAGATGGCTCACTTCATTCCTTGCAAAACAACACATGATGCAAGTCATATTGCTTATTTATTTTTCAAGGAAGTTGTTAGGATTCATGGTTTGCCTACTAGCATTGTATCTAATAGAGATGTTAAGTTTCTTGGTCATTTTTGGAAAACATTGTGGAAGAGATTGGGTACTAATCTTTCTTTTGGTTCAGCTTATCATCCACAAACTGATGGCCAAACAGAAGTTGTGAACAGTTCTCTTGGAAACATGCTTAGGTGTTTGACAAAGGAGTATGGGCAAAGTTGGGATCAGCTCATTCATCAAGATGAATATGCCTACAATGATAGTGTTAACCGATCTATAGGTAAAAGTCCATTTGAAGTTGTTTATGGTATGCATCCAAGGGGTATATTAGAGTTAAGGGATATCACTAACTTGCAGCATAAGAGTGGGACAACAGATGACATGGCTCATTCCATGAAGGAGGTTCATGAGCAAGTGAGACAAGCTCTCCAAGTCAAGGCAAGAGTAGATGCTACAAAGAGAGATGTTTAGTTTTCCATAGGTGATTATGTAATGGTTCATTTGAATAAGGAAAGGCTACAAAAGGGAGTTCCAAGCAAGCTTCAGATGAGGAGAATAGGCCCTTGCAAGATCTTGGCTAAGTATGGGTCTAATGCTTATAAAGTTGATTTGCCTACTAATGTTTCTTTGTCCCCCATTTGTAATGTTGCAGATCTGATTGCTTTCAAAGGGCAGCCACCTGAGGAGGTTCAAAGAGTTTTAGATGTTTCTCAATCCCTTTTTGATCTATCTCTCGCTTCTCTTTCTTTTCCCCTTGCTGAACAGGTTCTAGACTCCAGAGTTCTCAAAAAGACAAGGCATCATACCTACATGGAGCATCTCATCAAGTGGAAGGATCAGCCTATCTTCGAAGCCACTTGGATACTTGAAGATGACTTTCAGAAATTTGGCATTTCTTCTTCTTTTCTGCCTCAAGGAATCACATGACTTCTTTGTTTTGGGGGGAGTATGGTGCAAGAGCACCTAATTGAGTCAAAACTCCATTTTTGGGTATTTCATGCTTATATGTTTGTAAAGTCTTGTGCTAGATTGTTTTTGCTGTTTTAGGTTTTTTTGAGTCATTTGTAGTGGTTTTGATCTCATTTTGGGCTTGAGAGATCAAATCTCGCATTCCAGGCCTTGAGTTGACAATTTTTGGCCAAAATGTGAAAAATGGCCAAAAAGGTCTCTAAATAGTTTCAAGAGCATTGAAACATGTTTTTTTAGTGTTTCTAAGCATGTCTAAGTTGTTTAGTCAAGTTGATGAGATTAGACTGGGAAAAATGCATCTTGGAGCAAGAAAAGTTGTCATTTGGCTTAAGAAAGTTGTCAAAATTGTCTTTTTCTTGCAAAATGTAATTTTTGAAGCCTCTTGTCTGTACAAGGGTGTGGAAACCAACTTGAGAAACTATATAAGGCCTACCTTTTCCTTGGAAAGGGTTGGTGATTGTACTTACAAGTGGAACTCAATAGAAATCAAGTGTTTTTTTGCTTTTATGATTGTTTTTCTTCCTTTTTGAGGGGCAGTCCGTACTGTAGTTGTACAATCCATATTGTACCTCTTGGTAAGTTGAGATTTTGTTGTGTTAATACTTCTAATGTACTTGTTTCATTTATTTTTCCTTTGCAAAGTGCTTATTCAAAAAGTTTTGTAAACTGTGCATCTGCTGCCCTGCCAGGGGTTTGGAGTTGCAAGATGCATCAACTTGGTTGATCTAGGTTTGGGATCCCTCCTATGGATTCTACCAAGTTGATCCCTTTGTATATAATGTATATATCTTTCCTTTTGTGCCAGAAGAATGGTTTGAAGATGCTATTGAGTGATTACTAGGCAAGTGTTTGTCATTTGGCTAGTAACTTGATAAAGACTCAAAGTTTGCACTCAAAGGTAATTGAGTGAGAAAATGTTTGTAACAATGGTCTAGACATGTGACCAAGAATTTAAGCACCATTTTTATGTATTAGAATATTTTATACCTTGTAATCTTTCTATTTTTGTAGATAAAACAGTGAGTTCACTATTTTTGTGAAATATGTTGTCATTTTGCAAAATGGAATGCTACAAAGCATAATCCATGCCTTGGAATACTAAGGGCAGTGTAATAGGAGTTCTTTTAATGCTTCTCAGACCTCTTTGAGGTATCCTCTCTATGCAAATACTCCCTTGTGCAGGTTTTAAAGTGAAGACAACAGTTGACTGTCAAAAGATAGTGAAAGGACAGTGACAGTGACTGATTTCTTCTTTGTTGGCTAAGTGTTTGGCTTAATGCCTATCCAACAAGGGAAGGGAAAGCTTCAAAATGGTGAGGAAAAATTACCCAAGCATCCAAGGAGTTTGAAACAAGTTTGAAGATGAGTAACCATGGTGGAAGCACTCAAAACCCTACAAACCCTCCATTCATGCCACAAAATGTGTACAGTCCTAAAAGTGCAAAGACAGTGAATTAAACCTTTAAAATATTTGAGCATAGACCTCCCTAAAAACATTCCAAACAAGATCCATGGTGGAAATGCCCATCTTTGGGCTAGGTGAGCAAAACAAGGCCAATTAGGCCTCCACGGGCTATTAGCCCTGTTGCATAACACACAATTTTGGTAGTTTTGCAAATTTCATGTACCCAGTAGAAAATGAAACTTGGTGACTCATGAAATGTGATATAAATACTCCAATAAATCCACCAATTGAGTTTTGGGACCCCTAGATGGCATGCAACCTCATTTGGGGTAGTTGAGCCTTGTCAAGGGCTTGAGTAAGTTAAGAGCATTTGATCTCAAAACAAGAACTTGAGCACCAAAAGGTGAGTAGTACCTCACTTCCCCTACCTAAACATGGTGAAAGACCCTATTACACCTTGAAACTAAAGGTTGAAGGCCCCAAGTGCTAAGCATGAGTAAGTGTGGTTGGATAGGTGAGAATATTGAGTAGTTTTGTGCATGGGCAAGTGTCATAACCAGTAAGGGAGTTGGCTAGGCAATAAAGATCTTGAGTGCTTGGTACTATGATAGTTAGATAGGTTGAGTAAACATACACAAAATATTCTATAAGTCTTTGGTAACAAGGTGATCCTTTTTGAGCAATTTAGCCTTGTGAGCACTGACCTACCAAGCTCCCAATTGTCAACTCAAGGCCTGGAATGCTAGATTTGATCTCTCAAGCCCAAAATGAGATCAAAACCACTAAAAATGACTCAAAACAACCTAAAACAGCAAAAACAACCTAGTACAAGACTTTACAAACATATAAGCATGAAATACCCAAAAATGGAGTTTTGACTCAACTAGGTGCTCCTACACCACCCATCGGGACCATTCGGGTCCTGAGTCACTCACTAAGAGCTACACTCCTTTAATAGGTTTGCATCGAGGTCGCCGTCCCTAGGAGCAAGTAAAATAATATATTGCAAGCTTGAATTCCACCTCAGAATTTGGCCTAAATCCTCAAGAAGTCAAGCGAATCCATACGTGATTCCTTCTGAGTATGCGTTGAATTACTTTTTCTTTTATTACACTTATCTTTCAATTAGGAGTCTTCGCAATCCTTCTTCTTACCAAATCATAGACCCCATCCCCGAACACCTGAGTACTAGGGATAATTTCGTCCCTAAACTGCCTACATACCTGTTTCGGCACAAGATCAAGGCATATAGTATGTAGTTCTATTTCTAATCTATAGTTTAATGTAAACTATTTTGGTGGGTACGCAACCCTTTCTAGGGTCAATGTCCCAGACAGTTTCTCTACAGTTTCTACCCACGATGGTAGCTTTAAGAAAAGGTTCAAGGTGGCCTATTGCTTGTGGCCTAAAACATCTAGAACCTATTGCCTATCATAAGCGTCACCCTTGACCGTATTATCAATCGTCAAATATCCTTCAAGATTAAGCCAAGGTTTAAAGGCATCTCACTCAATCAACTCTAAGGGGTTTACTAAATTTTATCTAGTGGATGTAAATTCATTTAAAGATTATCTTATTAGGTTGTCGATCCAAGGGGGATTGCCCGCCCCTTGTATTTTAACTTCCAAGTGTCCCTTATTACTCCCCGACAATTTATAGGGATGATGCCACAGACGTTGTTGATGCAGCTTTATTAGGCGTTAGCTATAGTAGTTCAACACGACAACATTACCCGTAAGCATGACCCAGAGGCACCGTATATACCGAACGCTGCTAAGTTTTAGTTTCCAACACCTCTTGTTTAGTTTTCTAACTAAGAGATCTAACTCTTATATTCAATGAACTTAACATTATTCGAATGTAGACAAAATTAAAACTCATATTGAGAAATATGCCACGAAATTATCTCTATGTATAAATGATGGAGATTCTCTTGAAGTAGAATCTTATTAACATTCAAAAAGAAGAAGAAACTTAAATAAGAGATCTACCATCTAACGACATCAATTACGCAACTAGCATGGATAAATAAGAAAGTGTAACTTGTATAGAAATAACAAGAATTGAATATATACACCACCATTAAAAGTAACTTGCATGACATTAAATTCATTTTTTTTCTAATTTTACCCCCTTTTAAAGTAATATTGATACTTGGGAAAGAAAGGAAATATCAATCTAAATTCGTGAAATAAATGAATCATCCAATTAAATAAATCTACTTAGTTAAAATTCATTGTGAAAAATTTAAATTGTTCATTCCCATCTAAGTTTTCCAATCACTTGACAAAATGATTTCCCATCTATCTAATCTAGATTCAATTATTGGGACCTATTTCCAATTTTAATCCCCTTTAGAATTTACAAATAGTGATACAATAAAATTTGATAAATTAGCAATCCTTTTCTATGTATGTATATTCATATTATTAAAATTAATAATTACAAAATAAATTAATAAAATTAGTGACAATATAATCTTAATATATTAATATTATTAATAAATTATTATATTTTTATTCTATTTAAAAGCTATTATTTTCCAGAGACATTGATATAAAATAATAATTTAAAGAAAGAGTTTATTTAAGAGAATGATTTTTAGGAGGCATATTTCACATGAGAATGATTTTCCAGAGACATTGATATAAAACAATAATTTAAAGAAAGGGTTTATTAGTACTTGCCGTTAGGCAATACTATTGTAATGAAAATTCATTTGTTGTGCTTATATGGTTATTAAAAAAAATTATTTAGACCAATGAAAATCAATTATTTTTCTTTCTTTAAAATTTTTTAATTTATTTTATAGTATAGATGCACATTTGTTAACATTATAATTTACAAAAAATATTTTTGTTGCAAACGATTGGCTAATATCATTTTGCCTCTTATAGACGAGTTTCTCGGAACAACCCATAATCTCAAGTTTAAAATTATTTACCTTCTTTAATTTGAGTTTCTAAAAAACTTATAAACTCTTGTGATTCTAAAATAAGTGCTTAAATTTTAACTTCATTATTTGTTGTAATAGGTAGTTCTTTTAAGTTAACCTATGAACAAGATTTAAAAATATATATATTTTCAAAATATGTATTATATTTAAAATGTTCTTTAATTTATAATCAAAATAAACTAAATTTCAATAATATATTTTTGGCAAAAAAGATAAATACCCATATTAATTTAATCTTTTATTTAATTTAAACATAATAATTTATTAAATTTAATATGAAAGTAAACAAATAGAAGAAGGATAAATATTATGGACTTTTCTAACAATTTATTTATTTTTAAATTAATATTTTAAAACAAATTTAATAGTATTAATATTTTTTTATCTATAGCTTTTCATTATTTAATTACATAAAAATAAATAATTATTTTTAATTTGTATTTCTTATTTAATTTAAACATAATAATTTATCAAATTTAATATGATATTAAACAATCTTTCTAAACAGCCCACAACATTGTCTCATTAAAACATTTAATTTCTCCTTCATCCCAACCTATCTATACTTCCTTTTGATTAGTATCTTCATACTAGTATTATCTTTGTACACTTTTCCCTTCAAATATCTCAAGTGTTATAACTATTATAACCTGTTATATTTATATGTCTACTATCTATTATAATAAAATCCAAAATAGATTAGTAGCAATATACATTTTTAAAACTCCCTCAATTATCTTGTCCTAATGTCTAACTTCCTTCCCTATTCATATCTTATTTATCTTTTTCTCGTCCACTTTCCATTTACATTATAATTAGCTTCTCTTATTTTTTCAATGATAAGTAAGTAGTTATTTTTCATACCCATGTTATATTGATCACATGAATGTTCTCAATCTTTTCATTAT
The DNA here is from genome assembly GCF_030272615.1 of Cryptomeria japonica. Lineage (NCBI taxonomy): Eukaryota > Viridiplantae > Streptophyta > Pinopsida > Cupressales > Cupressaceae > Cryptomeria > Cryptomeria japonica. The sequence goes on along the minus strand of NC_081405.1, from coordinate 684,034,343 downwards.
ATCTAACTTTCAATTTTCTAAGGATTAACCTGGTACACTGTAGAAACCAAGGGTTAGATGTAACATAATCTTTTAACTTCCTCTTTTCTCTTGACCAAGCTCATAAGAGTTCAAGGCTTTTCACCCATTGAACCAATGATCCTATAATCAAGGTTCCCTTACTTCAAAATTTGTCTAAGAGGATGAGGATCAAATGCTTTAGTTTGATTGTCCCTCCTACATTACTTTGTATCATATCTCTGCAACAGACTTATGAGGAATTAGTTTCAGTTAGATTCCTCTAAGAATTAAATTATTAATAGTCAAATATGACATATATATATCTATATATAATAATTTATATAAACAAATATAAGTCACTTTGTTGTTACATTTGCTGAAATGTTAATTAGTATACTGCATTTGGACACCAAAGATCATAAAGTCTTCATCTATATACTATAGTGTACAACCTCCACATAGCACAATTCAAATATAGTTGTTAATGTGCTATTCACCAAATATTTTATAATTATAGCCACATTAATGTTGCACTAAGAGAAGCCCTCACGTCACACAACAATGATCTAAAGTGACCCAAACTTTGCATGTACTATGATAGAGTTTATAATAGACATAAAAAATACAACTCATGCATCTAATAGTAAAACTATTGGATGCTTGCACCATATAAACGCTATAGGACTTCTACGATTTGTAAAATAATCACTAATATATACCTACTCCCTAACAAAATGACATTGAACAACCAAATATTTGATCCTTGCATAGCAAGAAGGTTATCTACCAAAAAAATTGTAATTTATCATAGTCCAACACTATATTAGCTATATAATTAATTAAAAAATCCAATAACTATAAGAAAACTTACTATTTCAACTACAAATCAAGAGGCAAGTACTCTCCACTATGTGGCACTTGTTTAAGAGAATGATTTTCAGTGGCACTTGTTTAAGAGAATGATTTTCAGGAGGCATCAACAGATTTCACATATTACTGAGATAAAAAAAAATTGAAAGGGTTTATTTACAAAGAATGATTTTCTAGAGACATTGATATAAAACAATAATTTTTAAAAAGGGTTTATTTAAGAGAATGATTTTTCAGAAACATTGATATAAAACAATAATTTAAGAAACAGATTTCTGAGAGAGGAAAATTTCATAGAAAATAGTTTACACAAGGCACCAATAATTTGTTGAATAGTTTTCTGAGAGAGTAGTTTTATTTTATTCTTAAGAGAATATCAAATACATTGGAAAATTTCCTTTCGTACAATCATAGAGAAGTAGACTACTCATAGAGGGAAAATAAGGGAACAAAAAGAAATACACACAATTGATCAAACCCTCATTCAGAGAGAAATAAGCTTCTAGTGCACAAACTTTATAATTATAGAGAGGTAGAAAGAAAAATTCACTATCAAGGAATAAGGTTTTCATTTGATTGATCAAACCCACAGGTGAGTGAAAGTTTTAATCACAGGAATAAGGTTTTCATTTGATTGATCAAACCCACAGGTGAGTGAAAGTTTTAATCACAGGAAAGAAAAAAAATAAAAATAAGAAACAAGATTCATACACGGGAAATTAATTTTTATTCACAGTAAGTTTTATTCATATGAAAGAAAAGAATAAAAACAAGAAAACAAGATTATTCACAATAAGTTTTATTCACAGAAAGAAAAGAATAAAAACAAGAAAACAGGATTATTCACAATTAGTTTTATTCACAAAAATAAAAGAATAAAAACAAGAAAACAAGAAAACAAGATTCATGCACGAATAATTAATTTTATTCACAAGAGAGAAGAATTAATTCTTGAAAAATAACTAAATAGGAAAAATAGGATTTTTGCAAAAATCTAGACTTAAAAAGAAAAGAAAGCAAAAGCAAGATCTTTTTCCTTCTTTTTCCCTAAAGAAAATTAATTAAATAAATAAGATATCCTTACATGCATTTTTTGAAAAAAAAAATACCTATTCAATATATATATTCATAATAAGGAGAAAAGGTTTACTTTTTTTTTGAAACAATAAATATATATATTAGAATTAATAGAATTTCCTTGATTAACTTTTCTTATTAACTAAGATGGTAGATCTTTTATATGAAATAAATTCTAAGAGATAAAATAAACTATTTCTTGCAAAATACAAAGTTCACCTATGTCAATTAAAAGAATGCGAAAAGAGGAGAACCTAGATACTCGAAGCTCGATGTAGAATCCCCTCCAAATTCTCCAAGCTAGCCTCGCTTGATCCTTCCTTGCAACTTTGTGGAATTTCTTCAAAACAACTACTTAACAATCCTACAATGAAATGTGACTACAAAGAAAAGACTACTACTTTCAATAACTTGAGAAAATTTCTTTGTTCAAAATAACCAACTCCCTCTTTTCAAAAAGTTGCATACATTATATAGAAAAGATCCCTCAATTCCACTATCAAGAGAATTAATTGAAAGAAATTATTCTTTTCCAATATTGGTTCCATGCAAAATTGATTAATAACTTAATGGGGGAAGTTGCATGCAAGGAAATTAAAGAATGAAGATTCCTCTAGAAGCTTCTAATTTCTCCTACAACATGTGCCTATTTGAAAATGAGAAATTAAATAATGCCTATTTAAATTATATTCTCCAAGTGTGTATGTGGGTCCTGTATTTAACCTTTTATAATAATTATTCAACCATATTCAATAGCTCAACCACAAAATGATATAATAGTAATAGTATCAAATAAAAATGATAAAGCAGGGTTTTGACATATATGGCCTAAAGCAAGCACCCTGACAATGGTATTTGAAATTTGATAGTTTCATGGTTGAACAAGGTTACCACAAATGTCATTCTAATTATTGTGTTTATTTTAAGAGATTGGATAATGGCATTTGTAGTATCATGTTACTTTATGTTGATGACATGATTGTTGTTGGGTCTAACATGCAACATATAAATAAACTTAAACATAAATTAGAAAATTCATTTTCTATGAAAGATTTGGGTGCAGCTAAGCAAATCCTTGATGTGAGGATTTCATGGGACAAGAAAAATAGAACATTAACTTTGTCCCAAAGTGAGTATGTAAAGAAGGTGTTGAAAAGATTTAACATGTAGAATGAAAAAGTAGTCGGTACACCTTTGGCTAGTCATTTCAAATTGACTAAGGAGATGTGTCCAAAGACACGGGAAGAGGTAAATAAAATGTCTAACATTTTGTATTCATTAACTATTGGCAGCCTGATATATGCGATGGTATGCACACGACCAGATATTGCACATGCAGTGGGAGTTGTGAGCAAGTATATGAGCAATCCAAGAATGGAACACTGGAATGTTGTCAAATGGGTTCTCAGGTATTTGATAGGTACTAATACCAAGGCAATATGTTGCAGAGGATCAAACTCTGTTCTACAAGGATATGTTGACTCTGATCTGACAAGTGATATTGATACAAGGAGGAGTACTACATGATATATTTTTAATGTAGGGAGAACTCCAATTACTTGGATTTCTAGACTACAAAAGGTCGTTGCACTTTCAACCATTGAAGCTAAGTATGTGGCTACTCCTGAAGCTAGCAAGGAGATGATTTGGTTATAACATTTTCTAGAAGAATTGGGCAAGACGCAAGAGGATAGCCCATTGTAAACTAATAGCCGGAGTGGCATTCGTCTTGCAAATAATTATGCTCTTCATTTGAGGACAAAATGCATTCATCTGAGGTACCACTTCATAAGGTCATTTTGAAGGATGGCCAGTTACGACTTGAAAAGATTCACACAAGTGACAATCTTGCAGATATGTTGAAGAAGACAATCACACGAGAGAATTTGATTTCCTCATCAATTTATATTGTCCTTCTTGATTGAAAATCATGGAATTAAGGAACAGTCGAGTCTAGGTGTTTTATCCAGCGTGAGTTGCAAGCGCAACATCGTCTAAGATCAGTCTCCAAGTGGTAGATTGTCTGGTGTAGAGCCTAATCAATTTCCAAGTGGGAGATTATTGGTATGTGGTGACTGATCATGCAAATATTGTACAGTTGTAATGTATCCTTGGCATTTTTTTTCTTTTTTGAAAGACTGACATTGGAAAAATCCCTAAAAAGATGGCTTTGTAGGTTGCCCTAAAAATTGCATACTATAAGTGGTTGGAATTAAAAGGGCATTGTAATGATGTTCTATTATTTTACTGGATAATAATAAAAGGTTGGACAACTGCGTTCTGTGGATGTAGCCAATCTTGGGTGAACCATGTTAAATCTTTGTGTTATTTGTGTTGTGTATTATTCTTCATCTTTGTGTATTCAAATTTACATATAACTGTTAATTTTGTATTTGTTCTGGATTTTCCTAAATCCTAACACAAAGGAAGTGCTTATTTTTTTATTTAAATAAAAACTAGCCTCCAATCAAATGAATGCTAAACACAATGGAGGCTATGCTAAAGACAACAAAAACATCGTGATAGAAATAAATGACTTCAACTAAAGATATTTAAATGTTAGAAACACAAATCAATATGCAATGGATGAGTGGGAGATTGTGGGTTTGAATCCCATGGTGGTCACCAAAATTTGAACAAAGAAGATTACAACTTAAATTAGAAAATGAATTATAAACATAATACTTTCTATTATAAAATTCCTTGCAAACTAATGATTGCAAACACAAGAACAAACTTACCAAATTTGAAACCCATGATGGAGTAGATTTGTTCCAAGGGTTTGAGATGTGGTTGCTTAAAATACCCGAAACATAGGGAGATAGGGAAGGGGCTTTAGAATGGTAGGGGGCTAAAATAAGAAGTATAGTTTCCCACCCACCCACCCACCCTACTATTTTAAGGGGCACACCCCACAATAACTATTCAAACCAACTACCATAGAATTTTAGGGGCCCTCCTTAGAGCCCCCTTACTATTTGAAAGGGCTAGCCCCCTACTATTCTAAAGGGTTGGCAAGCGAATTAATTACTGATTCCCCCCTACTATTCTAAAGGGCTAGCAAGCGAAATAATTACTGATTCCCCCCTACTATTCTAAAGGCAAGTTGATTAATTAATAGGTTAATGCCCACTACAATTCTATGGGCCCCTACTATTGATGATGATTGGATGCTTTTGCATAGGATAATGTGTTGATTTATTAATTTTTGGTAGAAAAGATGGATGGTCAAGATTCGGAGATGAGATCTATGGTGGAGATTGAATGCAAATAATTTTCTAAAATTAAGAAGAAAATTGAGAGTTTAGATTCAATTTGTTTAAAATGAATGACTAAGACTATACTTAATAAAAAATAGTAATTTGTTGCAACTAAAAAATGGAGGGAAAAGTGAATTAGTTGATCAATAATTTGTAAAAATGGTAGAGAGGATATATATGTAAATTAAATAATAAAATATCCTTTCATTTAATTATCCATATGAGCTACAAATTGAAGTAATCAAATGACAATTAGATGTGAAGTCGAAATTGCAATAATTAAAGACTATTTAATTAAATATTTATTTATGTATCACCAACTAATTAAATAAATGATATTAATTAGTCTCAGTGAATGCTACAGTTAGTTAAATAATATTTAACTAGACATGAAATGGAAATTGATGTAATTAAATATTATTTCATTAGATGTGGCATTTGGTGAGACCAATCAATAATATTTATTTAGTTAGTAGGTGATAAATTCAATCAATTGAATATTATTATTATTGAATTCATTATTGATGATGGAACATTTTTAGTAGTTTGCCTCACTTCATAATACTTTTGGTACAAAATTATGAAACCCCTCATTAAATAGTGAAGATGAACATAATGGACCAAGAAAGGAAGAGCAAATTTTGTAGTTTGAAGAAATGTTTTAGCACAAAATGAAAACTAGTCCCAATCAATCAAATGAATGCTAAACACAATGGCGACTATGTCAAACACAACAAAATTTTTAGTGATAATAATAAATAATTTGTACAAAGAAAATATAAATTTTAGCAACACAAACCAATATGCAATGGATGAGTGGGCTTTCGTGGGTTTGAGTTATATTGTGGTCATCAAAATGTGAACAAGAAAATTATAACTTAATCTAGAAAATGAAATATAATCACAATGTTTCTTATTCCAAAACTATTTGCAAAACTCATGATTAGACAAACAATAAAATTTGAATGACTGCAAACAAAAATAACAAACTTACCAAATTCGAACTCCATGATGAAGCAAATTTGCTCCAAGGGTTTGAGATGTGGTTGCTTGAAATATCAACAATGTGTAGCTATTGAGGACGATTAGATGCTTTGCATAGGATAATGCGCTCATTTATGATTTTTTGGCAAGAAAGATGGATGATCAAGATTCAAGGATGAGATGTATGGTGGAAATAGAATGTGAATAACTTCTTAAAATGAAGAAGAAAATGAAGAGTTTAGATTTATTTTGTTTTAAATGAATGGCTAAGATTGCATTTATTCAACATAGTAATTTGTTGCAACAAAAAAACAGGAAGGGAAAAACAAATTAGTTGGTCATTTATTTGTGAAAATGGTGGAGACGATACATGCAAATTAAATAATAAAGTATTATTTTATTTAATTATTCATGTGAGGTGGAAATTGAAGTAATTAAATAATAATTGGATGTGAAGTGGAAATTGTGGTAATTAAAGGCTATTTAATTAAATATTTATTTAATTATTACGAACTAATTAAATAAATATTATTAATTAGTCTTGCCACATCTAATTAAAGAATAATATTTAGTTAGATGTGAAATGGAAATTGATGTAATTAAAGACTATTCAATTAGATGTTGCATTAGGTGAGACTAATTAATAATATTTATTTAATTAGTTGGTGATAAATTAAATTAACGAAATGATAACTAGTGATGACAGGGCATGGGTATTGAAGGATGTTATGATGATTACATGTGTCTACTAATGTTGTGTTAATAAAAAATCAAATTCCCATTCTTATGAAAGACTAACATTTGTAGCAGTTTACCTGGCTTTATCAATACCTTAAAATCAATTATAATGCTTTTGATACAAAATTTCATATATATATATATATATACCTACAATTTATCTCATCATATCTCTTCTTTCTAATAATAAATTTCATAATATGATTCACAATATGGATATAAAAATCTAAACTTTTTTTTTATCGAAAACATTAAAAAAAATCTCTTACTAACCTCTAATTCATTAATTTTACATTAAATATCTTAATCTTAATCCTCTTTTTTTTTGGAAGATTTTTCATCCATGGAATCATTTTACCTACTTGATATGGGAGCACGAGCCTTAGGTTGAACCCTCTTCAGGTAAGAACTAAAGTTTGAGGGATATCCATTCCGCAAGACACGATCTTAACCTCGTCCCATATTTTCTATTCAAAAAATTAATTTAATAGACATTTAAGATTAAAATATGTCAATTTTTGTTCAATTGTCCCAATCCAAAAGTTTATCAACTCAATCATAATTACAAACCCCAACCCTCAAAAGTAGTTTTCTCCCATTAAATTCTTATTAAAGTCACCCCCCCTAGAGACTAGGCAAGCCTTCCCCATGAATCCAACCTTTCACCTTTTCAAAACCCTAAGAAAACTTTTCTTGTCAACTTCCACTTTCTTTCACATTGCAAATATCATTGATGTTAGTGTAGGTACCATCATAAAATAAAGAAGCTTGTAAATGAATAACATGACCTCATTACAACATTAAAAATAAATAAAATGATTGTAATGTCTCTTTTGTCGTTTTTTGCCACGCTGGCACTTTCTAGGTTTAGAATCTTAAATCTTCTCACGAAACTATATGCGGCCACTGAAAACTGGTCCCATTGGACTCCACAACCTTATCTGATAACCCAATGTCCTTATCAAATCAACTTATCAAATCCCAGGCAATAAGAATATTATTATCTGATAAGCTTATCAACCCTAAAAGGAATGGTATTCTTTTTGCCCTTTTTTACTCACCAACCGGTCGACTGGCTATAGTCGGTAACGTTGGGACCGGCCTTGCTTACCGACGTACTTTTCCCTTTTTCTCGCCGACAGCTGTCCGTGGCCTGAAACTGCCTAACTGTACAGCCCGTCGACCCGTGTGAAAACACGTGGAAGTCAGAAGTACCGGTCATTTCTAAGATGATTACCACCACGTGGCATGCATCGTATGGTGTGCTTTCGCTGTCTCCGTAATCTGGACTGATGTTGACAGTTTATGACTTTTGCATTTGCCAAGTGACCAACCGCCTGGCTTTGGGCCCCACATAAAAAGGAGAATGACTTAAAATAGAATCGACGGTGGATGCTTATTTCAAGTATATGGGAATGAATCTGGATCGTTGAATTACATGAGAGTCTTCTCCAAAGTACTTGGAGCAAACATAAACGGTTAATTTTTATTTTTTTTAATAGTAATCTACTAATATTGACCAAGCCAAGGATGTTAATTAATTTAATAATAATAATAAAAAGATTAATATGCTTATTCATCACCCATAAAAGAAAAGTGGAGCACTTTACGGTGGACTATAATGAATATATTTCATGAACATTTATTAATATGTGTTATTAATAATATTTATTTGGGGCTTTTTAACATATTTTTATTAGTTATTATTTGTTTTACTTTTTAATTGATCAAAGTTAGGTTGTGTGAAAAGGGATTGGATTGTATATTTTACGCGTTTATATTGTTTATGTGTTTGTTTTGTGGAGGGAATGTCTTATTTCAAATTGATTTGAATTAAAATGATAAGATTTATTTAAAAATGGGCTGATAGCAATTAGATACCTACCTAATGCTTTTATGAATTTTATGTGTCATTTTCTAAATGATTACTTTACATTGTTCTTGCATAAATGTTGTGTAGTAATTATGTACAAAGGTACAATAAGAATTTATTGTTCATCGAATTATTATACTTTATCACAATTATTATTTGTTTTGTTTCTTTTTAATTGACTAAACCTAGCTCACGTTTGGGGAACCGGACACTATAATTTAGGTGTTTAAATTTTAAAACTTTTTAATAGTATAAACTTGTTTTACGTGTTAAGAGTGGGGAATATCTCATTTTAAGTCAATTTAAACTAAGAAATATGAAATATTTTTAAATACAGGTTGATTGCAAAGATATTTTAGGTAGCTAATTATAATGAATATTGTATGACATGTTATAAATGATTACTTTGCATTGTTCTTGATAAAAATGGTGCAATAATTATGTACTATAGGAATTTGTTGTTAGTCTAATCATTATGTACTATCACAACTATTGGGCCTATTCTTTTATTGGTGTTTCTCTTTATAAAAATAAAAGCATGCATGAAATTAGATCATGTATTTCTCCCTTTAATAGTGAATAGTTGGTTATATGCTCAACCTTAGAATATCTTGGGATTAGGTGTTATTTGAAATGAAGCGAAATTGCATAATACACTTCCTACGCTAATTGATGAGAGGAAGTGTATATAATATAAATTAATCACACAATTAGAAGGAAGTAGACATGAAAGGATTTTATCAAAACATAATGAATTATGTGGAGAAAACTATTTCAAAGAAAAAACCCACATTGAAAAGAAACTCAATGTATTATTTAATAATCAAAAGTTATAATATGCATGCAGATCTAAGCCTTTATAGTCATATTAACAACTAGAGGTCTCTAGAGAAATTTAACATAACAATATCTACAAAAATCAGTACTTCCATCTCAAGTGTAAGGAAATTTGCAAGAACAATATCCATTTCCACATAACCTTCACGAGAAAAAAATATGGTACAAGTATTCAAAATCCATAATGCAAAAGAATAACAAAGCATACTAGATGAAGAACACAAATACACCTTGGCAAAACCCTCTCAAGGAAAAATCTAGCTTCCAAAAGCACCCATATACTCAATATTTTATCTCAAGAAATGATATTTCAATACACATAGAGTTCCCATGCAAGAGCTATAAAGTATCAAGCACCCTAGTTGAATTCCTTTATGTGAACACTTACAAACAAGAACCATGTAGCCCCACATCCCAATTTATGCTTCTTTTATTCCCATATGCAACATACAAGAGATCCACAATCAAATCTTAGCCAACAAGCTACAGGTTACATAGCCAACCTCAACAACTATTCACGTGCTTACATTTTTATGAAATAATTCTAAACAAAGCACTAAGTAGCATTATATAAACCATGCACCTCTAAACCATGAGCTCACTAAACATGATCTCATATTAAATATGCGGTACTAAGTTTTCCTAATATTAAATATTTTCCCTATGTGATGCTCACATTAAATATTTATTATTTATCCAAATGTCACATACAACATACAAGTGCTCTCAAGAATGCCTAACCCATGTAGTATCCACATCTCTAGGATGCCCTACAAAAATATATTATTTACATTATTAGTAGTATTATTATGCACAATGTGTACAACTTAAATTTTACAACATTCTTTTACATGTTGTATACATTACATAAGGGGTTAGAAGTAAACTTAATCATCAAGAAGAATAATCCTTAAATAGCCAACATGTACCATATAAGCATGCACATGCTTCACATTCTCCATCAAGATACTTGCAATATTAACCAAGGTGACCACCATCTTAAACAAGAATCCTCTCATCTTCTATCATGTAGATATATGAAAGATAAGATCGTATCCAAAGGTGATGACACACTAATTGTCACAAAGAAGTGTTGGAATCAAGGAACACTGAGAGGTGGGGTGAATCAGTGTTCCATCACTAAATAAATTTTCAAACTTATTCTCAAACCACTAGAAGCAAATGCAAGAAAGTAAAATGCAAGAACACAAGATAATCAACCACAAAATCATAACATCGAGATTTTTACGTGGAAACCCGGAAAGGGAAAAACCACAGTGGGATTGGAACCCACAATATTCATATACTGTGATCAGAAGTACATAAATATTACATAAGGGGAATGCACTTGTATTCAGACACACTACCTAGAGCTCACTGCTCAATTACAATATGGAAATCGCATTGACTTACATGTCATTTACAATGATAACTACAATGATTGAACTCCAAAATAGCATCAAACAATGTTTGGATGAGATCTGGTTAAGTGCAAAAAGCCTAACTGTAACCGCTCTGCAGCTCTGACATGTTCTTCTTCTCAGACATCTCCCAGATCAAGAGTGCGCACGTGAAACTACGCCAAATAGGTTTCTCGATCACTTCTCGCTCATATCACACACCAAAAAGATCTTCTACATCAGTCAGATATATCCACAATCACAAAATGAAACATTCATCAAGTTGTCCATTCATATTATGCAATGGAATGTGTAACCAAGTGTCGGCTTAGACCAGATCTCTAAAACATATGCAGATCAACCAAATGATGTAAAAAAGATTTCTACATGTCGGCCCTATCATCCCATGCATGAATCTGACCACCAAAATCACTGCAAAGATTTCAGACCAAAAATGCTCTGCTATCCTGAAATATCGGTGACAAATTACTGAACCACACGCTCTGCCGGTTACCAAAATCCATAAATATCGGATAGGATTTCCATGAAGATTTTTCATCAATGACAACCCTAATCCATTATCCATGCATTGCTATCCACCAGATGAGTGTTAATTGCCAACAATCTCCCCCTTTGGCATTGATGGCAACACTTGTGAAAAAATGACGAAGTGTTGAGTCAACTTGTATACCGGATCAAAATTTCTAAGGCTCCCCCTTAGACCAAAAACCCAAAAATTTGTATCAACCAAAAACTTGTATCATTCTCTGTACATTTTTCAATCTACTCTCCCCCTTTGACAACAATGCCAAAGTTGGGGGTGTTGCTCAAAAGCTTATATACAAGGCTATATATTGGATATTCTATACATACTTGAAGATATCTACAAAAAGAGTCTTCAAAAATCCTAATTGTGTGTCCCACCCATTCTTCAAGTTGTCCAAAACTATGATGAAAGCACTAAAAACATAAGCATATATCTCCACATCTTTCAAGTCTGTCAGAACTGGTTGTGCCATCGATTTCATGCAATCTACTTTGTTGCTCAGCATGGTTTCCATCCGGGGGGCAATAAGGTTTCGGAGTTCACCAACCTGCCTCGGTATTCTATCCTTTTATGTATTTAGGCTTGAGATTTGATCAATTAGAGCCATCACTTGTCCTTCTATACTGTTGGTAAGAGCTACATTTGAATCAATGACTGAGATATACCATCAAGCTTTCCCTAGAAAACACTAATTTGCTTGTCTATATTTGATGTGAATTTGGGCAATATAAGGCATGACTTATATATCTTTCCTTCTTCACTCAATGCTTTAGAGATTGTTTACAGTCCTTTGTTCAATATGACCCTATCATCTTCAATCATGTTCCAGAATGTCTGCATACACAACTCCTTTATTTTGTCCAATACTCGTTTGGTGGTTGCCTTTTCCAATGATTCAAAATTGACACTAATATTATTGATCAACTGTAACAGCTTGCCAAGGGGTTAGAGTTTGGATATAATTGCAGTTCCGGTACCACCTTTTGCAAAACACTTACAGACATCCCAATCAACTTTTTCATCCTCACTCTCTGACTTAACTAAGTCTTTACTAGCTTTAGCCTGAACTACTGCAACAACCATCAACCTTTCAGCCGGAGACATTTGTCCAATGTCAAGAGGTCCATCAAAATTGATGGAGTTTTGTGGAAAATTCCTTTTCCCTTTGTCCTTCGGTGTGTCAATTGTCATGATCACCATGATATCATCAATTTTCTGCTTTCCCTTATCCACCTCTTCGCCCTTATCCTGAACCTTGTCCTTCTCAGATTCCTTTTTTCCTACATCTTTTCCTTGATCCAGTTCCTGCTCAGTATGTGCTTCTTCTTTATCCATTTCTTTTTCTTCAACCTTTGCACCGATGTCACCACTTGGTGCAGTATCATCTTTTAGTGTCTCTTTGGCCTCTTCAACTTTCCCCTCCACCATCTTCAGGTTGCCCTTGTCAACTGGAGGATTTTGATTGTCCTCCACATCAAGGGTTATATTGGCCTGATCATCCGAATTTGCCTCTATCTGAGTTTCATCCTTTTGATTACTTGGAGCACCTATCTGAGGGGAAGTATCTTCCTTCTGTGATCCATCATCATACTTGAGGTTGATTGGAAACCAATTGTTCTTTAAGAACTTTTTCCATATCTCTTCAGTTTCTTTCCTGACTTCCTCAACCCTGCCAACCATAAGCCTGTTTACTCTATTTTTGCTTAAGAATTCCTTCTTCTTGGCTTGCTCCATGAGTCTATCAACTTCTTCTTGTGAGATATAAGCACTAATTTTGATCAATTCACGTTCTTTCATTTTCTTATATACTCAGCTTGTGGTCAGCCTTCTAGCATCAAGAACATTATATAGATCTTTTGGAATGCTACGTTCTAACTCAATTAATGATTTGATGAAGTTATGTAAATGCAACACAACAGCTTCCTCAATTTCCCTCTGATCATTCTCATCAAGATTTTCATAGTATGTGTAATGCCCCGCCAGGAACCCTAAAGGAAAACAACACTACAAGGCAACTAAAGGGTGAAATAATTTTTTATTTTTTTAAAAGATTAAGTGCATTAATTATTACATTGCACGTTTAATAACACAAGCGGAAGTCTAACAAATGAATTCCTAAAGGGTTACCAACGAAGATTACTTCGTAACTAAAACAACATCATAATGTTAATCCAATTATCCATCTAATTAGGGAACTCAATTACATTTAATTAAGCACATATTCATAAACTGAATTTCACATTGAAAGATTTAAAGTGTTACAATATATTTACTTGCAATGAAGCATTTACTCATAAGAATAAAGATAACTGAAATAACATCCATTCAACTGAATTAAGATAATACTATTCAATAATTGCATGGCTTCCAATAGCGCAAATGAAATACATAATTTACAATGCCAAGGTTACACAGTTTACTTATACAATGAACACATGGGTCTCAGAGGTACAATAATCACGAACATGAGCTGATACACGAATCACGAACCAAAGGTACACCAGCAAAGCCAATCCTCACATGAAGGTATGAACCAAAATATCCGATGGGAAGTGGCACTACCACCCGACCATGTGATCCCAAAATGGAACCACCCCACCGTGCTAGGAGATAGTAGAAGACCCTCAAGCAAGCAAAACAAGACAAGTACAACAATATTGTTGGCATATACACACTCCAATGAGACATTGTAGGTGATTGAAGGTTTTGTCATTGATGGAAACCTTACAATCCTATGACACCAACAAGGCATTCCACCGACACTAGCAAGATCAGACTCTACACCGGCACATAGATCACCGGCACCGGCAGTGAAAGGAAGCATACCGGTATAGAGGCCGACGGGATTTTTGTTGTAATATAATTGTTTATTATTGTAAAATCATTGTAAGCCGACTTGGCAAGTTATAAAATGACTCTTATATAAGAGAGATCATTGTAAAACATTTTGTGAAAAGTAAGAGGAATGTAATTAGGTGAAATAAGGCAGACCTATTATGCAAATTATAGGTTAAAGGTTTATGTAAGAAGTAGAGTAGAAACCGGTACTGGATCTGGCATTATAGATGCTACTTTGAAGCAGTACAAGACACTGGATTTATATAATCCATTTTGTAAGTTAGTGAGACTTCCTATTTTGTATTTGAGCAATGAGCTCTAGGCACTTGGCCTTCCGGCATGTGCAGGCCCCTCTTGTAGCAGTAATATTCTCTTATTGGCCAATAAGTGAATATTGTGGGTCACAAATCCCACTGAGGTTTTTCCCACACTGGGTTTCCTCGTTAAAACCTTGTGTTATGGTGTGTTTTTCATGTGGTTGTTTTTATCTCTGTTTATTGTATTACTTCTTGCTTACCAGTACACAGTATTAATATGCTCTACATGTTTTAAGTTAAGAAAATCATATCACCGGTTAGATACTAATTCACCCCCCCTCTCAGTATCTATGGGAATCCTAACAATTGGTATCAGAGCTTGGTCCTCCATTTTCAAAAGCCTAACAACTTGAGGAAGATCTTGACACCGGTATAGATGGAAAACTTGATGAAGCAACTTGAAGGAGCTCTCTCAGACTATGACGTAAAAAAATTGAAAAATATCAAACTTGAAGATGATCTAAAGGTTGCTCAGGATATTATTCAAGCACTTCAAGAAAATCTTGCTATTTCAAGAAACAAGAGAAGAGAACTTTGTGAAAAGATGCAAAATGAGAATGATGAAAAAGAAATTCTTAATGATATGATAAACAAGCTGAAACAAGAGAACATGACAACAAAGAATGAGATGTGGGATATGGCTATGAGATTTTGTAAAGAAATTGAAGATAGAAAGAAGAATGAAGAAGACTTGACTAGAAGACTAAGTGATGTTGCAAATGAAAACACAAGACTCAGTTATGAAAATGATTTGTTGAAGACAGATCTGATGCACACTCAGAATGACTCAAATGAACTGATGAGGCAGAAAGAAGTCTTAGAAAGAGAACTAGATACTGTAAATCAACATAAAGAGAAATTCAAGAAAAGCTCAGAAGAACTTGGTAACTTACTGAAAAATCAAAAACCTAAAGGTGACACTTGTGAAATTGGCTTTGAAGTTAGTGAAAGCTCTGTTACTGCAAACACACAGGATCATAGCAAACAGGTAAGACAACCTACTGCTTATAAATTCAGTGGCAAATGCTTTAACTGTAACAAGTATGGTCATAGAGAAAATCAATGTAGATCTAGAAATTATCTGAATACCAATGCACCCACCAGTCAATGTTCAAAATGCAACAAAGTTGGTCATAATTTTGAGAATTGCAGAATGAATGTAAGATGTTATGTTTGTGGAAGATTTGGACACTTATCTAATCAATGCAGAACACAAACCGACATAGGTTATGGAAAGGCTATTCAGAAAAATAATTTGACTTGTTATGCTTGTAACAAGATTGGACATATTGCAAAATTCTACAGAAGTAAGGCACCACCAGTAGACAACAAAGGTTCTAGTTTGAAAGGTAAAGAAAAAGTTGAAGAGGTTAAGCAAGAATTTTCAAAACAATGAATCAGGAAATAAGAACTGAATGTGGATAGGAATACTCCTCCACCGGTAGAACCAAGCAACACTCCACCGGCAGGACAGAGTAGCACTCCACCGATAGAACATAGTAGCACTCCACCGATAGGAGTCTCTTCATCAAATTGAAGAAATTTCCTTGAGGGTTTGGCAATCAATGAGACATATGCTATTATTCCCTCGGTTGATGGTAAGAAGTTGAATTTACTTCCATACCGACAGATATGTTAAGTGATTACTTAACCAACATGCATTAAATATGGTAGTTGACGGTTCAACATTATAAATTAATGTTTTTGGCTCCATTTCACTTCACCGAGCATTCAAACATTCGAAGAGCATGAAATTTCCAGAGCTAAGGCATTTCGAGCAAAGAGGCAAGACATTTCAGCAATCAATCTTTCCAAAGGTAGAAAAAGGTATTTATAATCATGGCATCCACTTTTGTACTTGAATTCATAGCAAACCCTATAGTAGTCGAGGTAATCAAATGCCCTAGGCCCATTTTTCAGTTAGTTCCTGAGATAGCTAAGAAGGATGATAATGTAGGTGCATTTTCCCAAATCCCAAAAGGAGTTGTTTTTGCAGAAGACCCTAGAATTTATATCCATTGCCATATAGAAGAATTAGGAGATGAAGAAATCAAAAACATGTACAAAATTGTCATATGTGATGACTCCGGAAATGTAAAACCTGAACACAAAATTGTTGAAACCCTAGGATTCACTGAGATCCTCTGCATTCCAGACTTTCCTAAGGGAGTTATTAGGATAGTATTGAGCAGGGTACATGGTGCATTCTTTTGGTTAGATTCAATTCATAAAATTACCAAGGAAGCTGTGAAAGCTATAACAAGACAAAGAAGGTCTCAAATGACCTGGTAATGAACCTAACAGGTGCAACATCTGACAAAAGGTCCTTAAGGGTTAATGATGTAACCGACATAAAAGTAAGATTCATTAGAATGATTCTAGGTTACAAAGCAACACATGCAAACCGACTTAACTCAGTTTCCAGTTTATGCATAAAAAGTGCACATGATATGGTAAAAGAGAATGTGAAAATTGATGTATGTGAATGGATAAAGGATGAATTGATTGACAATTTAGGAAAGATCAAGAAGGATAAGAAAGGAACATTTAGATTTGGCAACTTACTTGTATGCTTAATGCTACATATAATCAAATAGATGCCCGGTATAGGTATCAAGAACCTTGGATTTGACATACCAGTAGGGAAACAGTTATCAGACTTGTTCAACAACATGGGTGAAAGAAAACAAAAGAATATTGATGAGTATTTTCAAGCACTAAAGGCCAGAATGAACAAAAGAGTTAGACTGTCACAGAAAATTGTTAGCAAATACAAAGATGATATATGTTTTGTGATTAAAAAGGATGAGATCTAGATGGAAGCAGTTATCCCAAGAACAATTTGGGTTACTAAGACCGATGATCACATCATTGAAACATATGCAAAAGCCCTTCTAGAAGCACCCAATGAACCTAAGGAAGAGGTATTTGGTAGTGTTGAGACCATTGAAAGCCAAATTCAATCTAAGAAGAGAGTAAAGAAAGTAGAAGCAACAGTAAGGAGAGGTTCAAGGTAGGCTAAGGCTATAAAAGAAGATGTACTGAAACAAACCGGTATATTGAAGATGAGTTGCAGGCACAACAACCAAAAACTCACCTGTCACCGGTAGCAACTTCTTCAAAGAGTGACATGCCAGCTAAATTTAAAAGAATTGTAAGGAAAAGACAACCTTCACCGGTATCCACACCTTCACCTAGAAGAACTAGGCAAAAACAACAGGCAGTGAGGCCCCCGGTCAAGAAATCTACTCCTAAGAAGAAAAAGTTGACACCAAAGAAAAGGACTCAACAAAATATTTCTCCGATTGACAGACTGTTGGATGAAATCACAGAAGAAGGAAAACTTAAAAACATCAACAAACTATATGACTCACTATTAGTTGATGTTAATGAAAAGGTTGAAAAGAGTGTTATTTTACACTTGGATATCTACAAGAAGTTCTTGATGCAAGTTGTAGATGAACTACCAGATGAACTATTCAAGAGACTGGAAGCAAGAAGACAATCTATTGTAGAACTTGACAAGAAAATAAAAATTAAAAAATTACTTGTTGTTTACCCAGTTAACTCTCTGAAGGAAATAGATGATCTAATTGCAGAAGCCAACCGGTCAGTATTCTCTACTACACACCGGCATATTGCACTAATGGTTGGAAGAGTAAATGAGGTTCCAGAAGAAACTAAAAATGCATGGGATATATTCCTTATTGAGAAGGAAAAATAGGAATAGTATAGAAACCCTAAACCAATCAAGGTATATCAGAAAGACAAGGATAAGGGTAAAGGAAAGGTTGGTGGTCCTCCAAGCATCAAAATAAGAGATAACTTATCCCCACCACCTCTAATTACTCCACTGATAACAACAACTGAAAATCAACCGGCTAATGAGAGTATGGATCTATCACAAGATGATACAAATCCTAATCCTGAGGTCTTATACACAGTTGATGTTGATACTCAAAAGGTCAACATTATGATAGACAAGGACACAACCGGTAAGACAAATATGGCTTGTGAGCCACCGGTAGCTGACAACATTGATAACACCGAAGGAAAAGAGGCAGATGATAGCACAGATCAACAAACAGAGAGACAAGCAGAGCAACAGGCTCTGGAACAGCAACAGGTTCATGTGGAAACAGTGCCACCGGCAACAGGAGAACAACAAAAACCTTTGCTTAAGGAAATGGAAACACAGACTGACCTACCAGAGGTCATTACAAGCAAGGATATTGCTCCCACTGGAAAAATTCAGAGGGTTGACTCTTCAACTGCAGTATCTAAGTCAACAAATGTAACTAAAGTTCTTTTAGATTCTTTAAAGAAAATAACTGATTGTAGTTCACAGGCATATAAAGCTATAGATGACACAATTCCAATTTTGAAGATGATAGCTCCAAAATGCAATATAGATAATAAGGATTCTTTGACTCAACTTGACACTTTGTCTAAGTATATTACTGACAACACAATGACAGTTGAACAAATAAAGAAAGAGGCATTCAAAGATGGGTTGGAAATTGAAAAACAAAAATTCTTTGAGGATCAAATAAAGAAGTGTACCAGGGAATTTGACACACTTCTACCGGAACTATGTAACACATTGAAGGAATTTAAAACTCTATACAAAGATATTTGCAAGACAAAATTTTTAACAGTTGACATAGATAAGAAAATGAGCAAGGCACAAGAAGAAATAAATAAACTTGCTAACAATTTTGTTAATTCACCTGATACATTATCAGTTTTTGAGCAAAAGATAACTAGTTTTGAGGAAGAATTATTGAAGCTAGAGAGAGAAAATGAGAGAATAATAAACAAGGCTAAGAATCTAAGATTAAGACTAAGTCCAAGACTGGACTATCTAGCATCCCTGAGGAAGGAAATATCTAAGGCACTAGTACAAGGACAGAAAACACCGGCAGAGCATATGCATCACCTCACCGATACAGTTCAAAGAACAGAGGCAGCAATAAAAGACTGTAAGAAGTTTTTGGAAAGCATAAATTTGGTTTTGGCAGATCTTTTTCAAATTGTAACCACCCAGTTACAAGGTTGAGACAGAAAACTACAACTCTATTGACCCTTTGACAACCTTTGTCATTGATGCCAAAGGGGGAGTAGTAGTATGAGAAAATATTTAGCAAAAGACTTATCTGCTCAGGGGGAGCTCACATATTTTTGGTACACAATTTTTGGATTACAAGTTTTGGATACACTTTTTTTAATTTTATCATGAGTGTTGCCATCAATGCCAAAGGGGGAGATTGTTGGCATATACACACTCCAATGAGACATTGTAGGTGATTGAAGGTTTTGTCATTGATGGCAACCTTACAATCCTATGACACTGGCAAGGCATTCCACCGACACTAGCAAGATCAGGCTCTACACCGGCACACAGATCACTGACACCGGCAGTGAAAGGAAGCATACTGGTACAGAGGCCGACAAGATTTTTGTTGTAATATATTTTGTTTATTATTGTAAAATAATTGTAAGCCGACTTAGCAAGTTGTAAAATGACTCTTATATAAGAGAGATCATTGTAGAACATTTTGTGAAAAGTAAGAGGAATGTAATTAGGCGAAATACGACAGACCTATTATGCGAATTATAGGTTAAGGGTTTATGTAAGAAGCAGAGCAGAAACCGGTACTGGATCTGGCATTATAGATGCTACTTTGAAGCAGTACAAGACACTGGATTTATATAATCCATTTTGTAAGTCAATGAGACTTCCTATTTTGTATTTGAGCAGTGAGCTCTAGGCACTTGGCCTTCCTGCATGTGCAGGCCCCTCTTGTAGCAGTAATATTCTCTTATTGGCCAGTAAGTGAATATTGTGGGTCACAAATCCCACCGAGGTTTTTCCCACACCAGGTTTCCTCGTTAAATCCTTGTGTTATGGTGTGTTTTTCATGTGGTTGTTTTTATCTCTGTTTATTGCATTACTTCTTGCTTATCGATACACAGTATTAATATGCTCTACATGTTTTAAGTTAAGAAAATCATATTACCAGTTAGATACTGATTCACCCCCCCCTCTCAGTATCTATGGGAATCCTAACAAGTACAACATGACTCCACTATACTCGTGTGGCTCGACTCACAAAATACTAGTGACCCTAAAGAGAAAGTGTCATTGCATGGCTTAAGATGGTTACCATAGGTAGGCCTCCATGGGTCTCGGCCCCCATCCTGGGTTATCCTGGTAACCTTTCCCGAACCCCTGGCTCCATCTAAGAATCATGCGGACCCTACCAACCTTTCATGAAGACAAGGTGATAGGTTTTCCATTCCAGGCCTTCCCACAACACCTTGAGCCTATACGAGCACTCAACCATGTGCAAGGTGTAATATCTTAATTAACATTATAACTACCCACCCCCTAATCAATTTTTAGATTATCACTTATTAATTGACTTTCGAGGGGTTATCCTGCCAACCACTTTGGGTGTGGCCCCCACTCCAAAGCCACTCTCTCATAGGACACTAATAGGTACAGTCTCTCTACGAGGACCCTATGGCGAAACTGACAGCCATATCTAATCCTGACAAAATACAGGTGAAGAATACACAAATAAATAACCCAGGATTGACCATTGGAACATAGCACACAACAGTTCACATCAACATGATCACACAACTACACCTGACCAATAGGGTACAACAACTATTATGACATGACGACAACTCAAAACCAGAATTGCAACGTAAATAAGCTTGACCAAAAATACCATTTACACTAAGATCCTAATACATGCAATCTTTTCTTTAAACAGTCAAAAGCATTAAATACTTGCAATTATCGATATCCAAGAAATATAGAAAATACGACAAGGTAGGTAAAAGAGATTCAGAGTCGTCATTTGTCCAGTAAGGCTAAAATTACCCACATTTAAGGAATTAAGAATAATCCCCCCCCCACCAACATATATTCATGATTAATTATAAATAAACCCAATTATATGCTTTCATGAAATAAAATAAATTCCGAATTAATTATATATATAATAATTATATATATATATATATATATATATATATATATATATATATATACCACATTAAAATATATATTAAAACGTTAAACTACTATTCACGATATACTCTATTTCTCAAAAATGAAATATCATAACTTATATATATAAAAAACATAAAATAAAATAAAATTGAATCTCATCACTTACTATAGGCACAAAAAGGGAAAGCAAATGATATGTTTGCTTGGTAGCTTTGCTACCATATGGTAGCATGCTGCCATACGGTAGCATTGCTACCCGTAAGGTAGCTTTGCTACCGTCGGTAGCAGGCTACCACCCCTATATATATATAAATTAATATTTTTTTTAAAACAGAGATTATTAAAATCTCAATTCCAGCACTCTAAGAAAACAGAGTCTAATAAAATCATAGCACTTTTTTTTTTAAAGGAATAAAATTATAACCCCACAAAATAATTAGTGGTAAAGAATTATACCAGAAAACTCCATTCTCTGAGACAAAACAAAGATTGGGAAAAACACCAAATCCCACACAATTTCCTTCACAAAGCCAAATTGGCTGAAAACTAATAAGATTGGCAATCCCCAATTGAATTTTTGGGCCAAAACAAGAATGGAAGAAGAGAAAATTTAACTTAGAATTCCTACAAATTTTGAAACTACCAGAAAGAAAATAATTAATTGGGAGGACAAGAGGGAAATTTTGGCAAATTTTTGCCAGCATAACTCCCCCAGTTTCACAATTTAAAAACTACAACATACAGAAAATCAAATTCCATCCAAAACAAAAATGAAAGAATTGATTTTAAACAAAAACATAACATGAAATAATCCACAGAAAGAGATTGGAGTTGCATTTTTATTCAATAAGGGACTGAGATTCCCATTAAATCTCATAACAACTATTTCAAAACAATTGCAATCACTTAACCATTTTTTTCACACAACATACAAAAGAAGGGGAAGAAATATAATTTTTTTTGTAAACAAAACAAGGTAGAGGCTATCCAACCTGTGAAGCTTTCCAGGAAGCAATTTGTTGAAGAGCTTCAATCCTGCAACCAGATTTCCAAACCAAATCCTTCTTCCAAACAATCTCCAGATTTTGCCTTCTCAAAAAATATGCCTCCTCTTCCCGTGAACTCATGGGAATAAATAGAAAAATATTTCAACCTAAACTTTTAGGTTGAAATGTTTTCTCCTCCAATCACAATTTCAATAATAAAATTTACTTTTCTAATTTCCTTCAAAAAGGTAAATGGGAATTTTCATTTTTTTTTAAATTCATTTCTTTCTCCATGGTATTTAATTAACTTTTCTAAAAAGTGATAAAGGAAATGATTTAACTCTATCTTTATTTTTATTTATTTTTTAAACTAAAAGCAATAGTATGCAATTAACTTTATTTATTTTTTATTTTTTTTCTACTTGATTTAAATATAGTCACTTTTCTTATATAATGCAATTATTAATTTAAATTTAATAGCTTCATTCAATTTACTAAGTCCATAACACAAAGGCATAATAATACATAAATTATTTATACCAACTATGAAATGACGCCATAAACTCAAATAAATAATTGAACCCACTAGGGCACGCAAACCGAGAAAACCACATGAAGACTCCAAAAAAGTCAAACTAACAAGACTCAAAGGTCAAACAAATGGAAAGGACGACCAAATGACGACACTCACATGAGTAAACTGAGGGTAAGAATTAGGGTCAACAACTATCTCCTCCACTCCCATCGGACAAATAAGGCATGCTCAGACCTGTGAAGCCAGGTGGAGACAATACCCCGTACCTACCTGGTACTTGTACCTGCAATGTTCTGCATCATTGAACCACACATGCATATATACAAATATAGAATACACGACACACACACACCGATGGAGGAGAATCGTGATGTTCCCTGTCTCACCGGAGTGAGTGAAGGAAAGTCATCCCCTCGCATCCAATACACTTGCAAACACACAACATATAAATAACACATCACATATGTAAGGTAAAAGTGTCAGTCCATGACAGTAATCCATAAAAATAACATTAATCATAAAAACTGAAATACTGTAAGAAAGCATACATCACATATCTAGTATAAACATGAAATTACATCGAATAAGTCTAAATAAAGTTTAGCAATAATGTATCAATTGAAAAGTCAACTGCATCAAAATATAAGTCTAACAAGTTCGATTGAGAAGGGTACTACATTCTCCCCCCCAAAACTAGGCTTACTCCTGGAAGCCTAAAACAGATAAGAATAGAGCTCTCTCATCTTCGTTGCATCCTCCCAAGTCGTCAAGGTCTCATCATTTGGGTCCCATAGGACCCTTACCTGGTCGATGGTATGATCCCTGAGGGTCAAATCCCAATCCTAAAGAATGCGCACGAGCTCCATGGAAAGTTTCCCGTCCTTGACCTGCAAAGCATTCCAATCAAGAACATGTGTCACATCAGGGTGATAAGGTCGAAGAACTAAAACTTGAAAGACATTGTGGATGCGGGATAGACTCGGTGGCAAGGCAAGACGGTAGGCAATAGGTCCTATCCTCTCAAGGATCTCAAAAGGGCCAACAAAATGAGGCGCCAACTTAGAACCCTTTCCATAACGGATTAGACTCTTCCGCGGACGCACTCTCAAGAACACACGGTCGCCAACAAAAAACTGATGATCTACCCTATGAGCATTTGCATACTTCTTTTACATATCTTGTGCAGCTACCAAATGCTCACAAATCCGCTCAACCTGCTGCTCCATCTCACGAATATGCACCCTATCCTCTAACTGATCCCAACTCAAAGGAGTACGGAAAGGACTACCCTATAATGCCTGGAAAGGAGACATATCTATGGAGATATGATATCCATTGTTATAAGAAAACTCCACTAGATAAATATAATCCTCCCAGAGCGACTGCTGGTCCATAACATACATGCGAAGCATGTCCTCCAAAACCTGATTCACATGCTCAATCTGACCGTCAGTCTCTGGATGATAAGATGAACTAAAGTTCAACTGAATCCCCAAAGCATGTTGAAGTGAGGTCCACAAGGCTGACGTAAATACAAGATCTCTATTAGAAATAATCTGCCTTGGAATCCCATGCAACCTCACCACATCTTCTAAGAAAACCCGAGCCACCACTGTTGCCGTATAGGAAGCTCAAATAGGAACAAAATGAGCAACCTTGGTCAACTTGTCAACAATGACCATGATGTCATCATGATGACGCGAAGAAACAGGCAACCCAATAATGAAATACATGGAAATGATGTCCCATTTCCAATCTAGTACTATATTAGGCTGTAAAAGCCCTGTCGGGTGCTGATGCTCTGCCTTCACCCGTTGACATTCCAAACACTTCAACACAAAATCAGCAATGTCACATTTCATACCAACCCAATGATAAATCTGCCTAAGATCTACGTGCATCTTCTTGGCACTTGTATGTGTCAAATAAGGTACACGATGGGCCTTAGTCGTGATCAAAATGCGAAGACCCTCCAAAGGAGGTACATAGATCTGACCAAGATGATGAAGAAGACCATCTGCCTCAAGGCTATATCCAGAAAACCTACCCTCTAATGGCCTTCCAGACTCCATCACGGCTCTAACATCCCGATACCAAGTATCCTAGGGAAGAACTCCAAGAATTCTCTCTCTCAAGTCCACTCCAAGGGACAATGCTGAAATATCATGCCGCCTACGACTCAAAGCATCTGCCACTAAGTTCTCTTTCCCCTGAATATATCGAACCTCAAAATCAGACTCGCAGAGGAATTTCATCCACCTTTGTTGTCGAGCATTCAAGTTTGGTTGCGTGAAGATATACTGCAAACTGCAGTGATCACTATGCAGCTCAAACCGATGCCCCAACAGAATCGCCATCTAACCAAAGCATGTACTACAGCTGCAAACTCCAAATCATGAACTGGATCGTTCAACTCGTGGTCCTTGAGTTTGTGAGACTCATAGGCAACCACACGTCCATCCTGCATAAGCACTGCACCTATACCTTATAAAGAGGCATCTGTGCATACCATAAAATCTTTGGATGGATCAGGGACTGCCAAAATCAGAGCACTAACAAGGAGTTCCTTCAAGGTATGAAAAGTTGACTCACACTGCTCTGACCAAACAAACTTCTTCCCTTTCCTCTGAAGAGAAGTAATTGGGTGACCTATCCGGGAAAAACCCTAAACAAAGCTACAGTAATATCCGACCAAACCCATAAAACTCTGAACTTCTGGAACATTGGTCGGTGCTGGCCAATCCACTATGGCTTGGATCTTTGAAGGATCCACCGATACACCCTCTCCCGAAACCACATGACCAAGATAGTTCACCTCTGACTGGAAGAAATCACACTTCGCCAAATTGACATAAAATTGATTCTCCCTCAAGCACTGCAATACTTGTTGAAAGTGACCCTCATGCTCTTCCATAGATCTAGAATAAATCAATATGTCATCCAAGAACACAAGGAAAAAAATTATCAAGGTAGGTGTGGAAAACCCCATTCATGAGGCTCATGAAAACTAAAGGCGCATTCATCAACCCAAATGGCACCACTGTGAACTCATAGTGAACATTATGAGTACAAAACACCGTCCTATGAATGTCTGCATCATGAATGCACAACTGATGATACCTAGATTTCATATCAATCTTAGAGAACACCTTGGCTCCCTTCACCTGATTGAAAAGATCATTTATACGAGGCAATGGATATCGATTTTGGATGGTTACCTTATTCAGCTATCAGTAATCAATGCATAACCGAAGAGAACCATCCTTCTTCTTAACGAAGATAATAGGTGCACCCCAAGGAGAAACACTACGACAAATGAACCCCTTGGCCAACAATTCCTGCATCTACAACTTCAACTCACTCAACTCCTGAGTAGTCATCTGATATGGAGCTCTCAAAATAGGTTCTACACCAGGAACCAAGTCAATGCGAAAGTCTATGTCTTGCTTTGGAGGTATACCAGGAATATCCAACGGAAACACATCAGCATACTCTCAAAGAATAGGGTGACCATCAAGAGCGATTTCTCGACTCTCTCCCTCATCCATATCCTCAAGAGCAACTACAAAAAGATAACATCCTCGATGCATACACCGCTTAAGTTGCATAGCGGAAATCATACGTAAGGATATCGATCTCTGAACTCTAACGATCCCCACTTTCCTGCCATGGTCATCTAAACACTCTACTATCTTTTGACGACAGTCTACACGAGCACTACGAGATGATAACCAATCCATCCCCAACACTACTCCATAGGACCCCAAAGGAATGACTCGAAGGTCAACAAAAGTCAAAAAGGGTCCTAGGTCCAACTCACAATTGGGAATAAAGGCATCTACAAACACATGTACCTTAGTAGACAGCTCTACTTGCCACCTATTCGCCTACTTAGCAGATGCGAGACCGCACCGCTCCACAATGTACGAAAAAATAAAAGAATCTGAAGCACTGGAGTCAAAAAGTATAGAGATGGGAATACCACACAACACACATACGGTCTCAATTACTGTACCCTGATGCTCAGCCTAGCAGTCATCAACTGTTGCAAACACTCTGTCGGATCTACCTATATCCCCTACTATCAGCTCTGATGTTGCCGGTTTTGGAATTAACCAAGAAATGAGAATGCTATAAATGTAAATGTTTGTAATGTAAACAAGTACTAATACCTTGTTGTAAGAATGTTTGTATTCTTACATGCGAAGGTGTAATGAATGTTGTATTTTGTATGTTGTATGTGATCTCCTCTTCAATGGTTGAATCCTTGTCTTGAATGCAACACTTAGCCTTGAATGGAGACTTAGAATGCTCAATTGCTTGAAGGAATGCTTGAATGCTTGAATGCTTGAATGTTTGAATATCGTTTTCGCCTTTTTTCCATCTACCAAAATGGGAGAGGAAATGTAGTTTATATACTTGCCAATTAGGGTTGAAAGACTGATTTTCCCGACCTTAGGCCGACCTAGGAAGATTATTTTCCAATTTGCAAACTTAAAGACCCGAAGCCCCATAAGAGACCGGGCCCAAAATAGGGCCAGGGACCAGGGGACTGGGCGCCATGGTCCTGGGGGACCAGGGCGCTGGGCGCCATGGTCCCACCTCCAGGGGCAGCAGGGTGCAAGGAGGATCAGGCCAGGGTGCTGAAAAATGCAGTTTTTGATGTCATGAACAAGTTTCGGGGTCTCCATTCAGGTTCAGTGTTGCGTCACCATCGTGAAGACCCAAATGCAGTCGAAATTGCAAGTGTCGCAATTTTAGGACGCTACATTTAGCCCCCACTTTAGCGGGAGTATAAGCATACGCTCATAGTTCTGGTAAAGTACAAGGAAGCAACATTGAAAAACTTTCACCACGTCAAGGAGGCAAGATACACCAAGCCCCCAGTGGACTAAGGATCTTACAACTTCGATTGACAAAGTAAAAGGGAAGATCACGAGGGAGAACCATGACTATCAGTAGTAAGGTTCCCTCACTATGAGTCATGCAAGATATCAAAAAATTTCAAGGCAAAGCTAAATTTGTCAAGAAATTTCCAATATCTTGAAAAGATATGAACGGGATGTATGCCCCCCTATGTTAAAGCGATCGCACACGCCTCACCGGGGGTGATTGCTTTAAGGTAGTGATACATATAAAAAATGAGAAAGGAAAGGAGCACGTTATCACAAGGATTTAGCCCCCAAGTGTGAGATAAGCCCAAGGATAATAGACACAAAACACAAAGCACAAGGTGACTTCGCTTTCCTTGGGGTCAGTATGCTGTATGATAATTCATGCATATCATATGTATGTATGCATAATTGTTCTTCATTCCCCAATCAAGGAAGGTCACCTAGAAGAAGGGAACACATGTGTCTTTTGAGTCAACATGAGAGAGACCAAGAGATCTCAATGCTTTGCATCGTCCTCAAGTAGACAACACTAAGGACAACAAATAGAAGAATGAGAATAACACATAGAAGAAGTAACAAAAGAGAGGAGGAGAGAATCTGCTATGCTAATGAAACTAGTCTAGCACGTCATCTACCCCCCGATCTTGCTGATCAATGTTTCGGGAAGGCAGGGAACACACTAGAGGAGGAACATCCAACACAGCAGATGGAGCTATCACAAGATCCAAACAAGGGCTATGTTCATGTTCCAAGCCACGTTGTTCTTGTCTAGGATCAAGACCATTATGCATCTTATGTTTTGGAGATTTTGGAGAAGATGGAATAATGCTTGTTGAAGGTGTTTTTGGAGATTGCAAAGTTTGAGAAGCAGTTGCTTGAGCTCTAAGACGACGCTTTCGTCGGCGTTCACGTGCAGAATGATTTCATCTACTCTTAGTAGGAAGTGGAGAAGATTGAGGAGGAGGAATGTTCTCATCCTTATCACTTGGGTGTTTGGGTTGTGGTCTCTTAGGTTGAACAATAGGAGAAGAGGAAGGTCTCTTCTCTCCATAAGAGGAAGGAGGAGGAACTGCTCCATATAAGGGAGGAATATTTGGTTTAGGAAGGAGACCAAGCCCATCATGACGAGGAGGTATAGGTATACCTTTACAAAGTTTATTAGACATAGGCATAGTCACATCCATAGGGATGGGTTGGGAATCTTCTTGAGAAAAGACATTAGTTTTATCTTTCAAAGGAAGAACTTCCTTCTCAAGAACGATAGGAATGTCAAGTTTAGGTGTTCTAGGTTCACTTAGAGATAGGATCATATCTTTTTTCCACTTTTGATAAGATTTAAAAAGATGATCACTTCGTGGAGGAAGAGATTGGAATTGTTTAGGCCAAAAGTAATCAATAGGAACGCTAGAAGTTCTTTCAGTTGGTTTAAAGAGACTATGATTGACAGTAACAACTTCACCATTATGGGGAAATTTCAAACACTTGTGAATAGGAGAAGCAATAGCTTTCATGGAAGATAGCCAAGGATAGCCTAGCTTCACACGAAGTTGTTCAGATGATGGAATAATAGCAAAGTCCACATCAAGGGGTTTGTTATGGACCTCAATAGGTAATGTAATAGAACCAATTGCAGGAGAAGAAAATGCATCAAATAGTTTCACAACCACATTTGTTTCATCATAGATCACTTGATTCAATTGCAAAGTAAAAAGAAATTCTTCAGTAATGATATTAACCATACAAGAAGGATCAATAAGCACTCCATGACAAGGTGTATTCTTGACTTTTGCAACTATATATAAAGGACCATCAGGTGCCCTGATAGTTTCACTAGAATCAAAGGTGGTGGAAGGTTCTTTAGGGATTTTCTGCTGCTCTACAAAGTTAATCACATTCAGAGCCATAGACACAAGATCATCAGGTGAGACAGATGAATCATTAGTATCAATCGCATTAGAGGTATGAGAAGGTAATGGATCAGTAAAAATCTGAAGATTTTGGTTAGGAGGGGCTACAGATGTGTTGCCTTTATCATTCACACCAGAAACAGAGATAGTATTATTATCAATCAAATCTTGAATTTTACCCTTTAAAGCAAAACATTTTTCAGTATCATGCCCAGAATGACGATGAAATTGACAAAAAGATTTGTTATCAAAATAGGGTTAATTAATCTTTGCAGGGTCTATTTGCCTTATAGGAGGAAGAGTAAGCACATTTTGTTCCAATAACTTATTCATAATACTATGCAATGATTCATTCAAAGGAGTGAACTTTCTTTCTTTCTTGAAAAACTTAGAAATAGGAGGCACACCTTATGCCGCATTCACATTGTTGTTGATGATGTTTTCATTGAATTTAATGGACTCTCTGTTCGGTTTAAACTTCCCAAATGGTTGTTGACTACTATCACTCTTATCACTCGGAGCCATAGGATTTGCTTGTTCCATTTGACTCACAGTCAGTTGATAATTGTGAAGAGTTGCACACAACTGTTGGAAAGAAGTAAACTCAGAAAACAAAAGTTTTTCTCTAATATCTTTTTGTAAATTAGAAATAAAGATTCTTTGAATATCATTGTCAGGTACTGGAAAATAAATTTGAGCATACAAATGCTTATATCTACCAATGAAATCAGTCACTTTTTCTTTAACACCTTGTTTGCAATGCATTAAATCAATCAAAGTAACTTTAGGACTTATATTGTTTTGAAATTGTTGAATGAAAGCATTTGCAAGTTGTTCGAAAGAAGAAATAGAATAGGAAGGCAACGAGCAATACCATTGTAGGGCTTTGTCTCTTAATGTTCTAGTAAACAGTTTTGCAAGCAACCTTTGGTCATAAGCAAAATCGGTACATATTGTTTGAAAGGTCTTAACATGTGTTAGAGGATCACCCTTACCATTATAAAGCTCCAAATGTGGAATTTCAACATGTTTAGGGGGGATAGCTCGAACAATGTCAAGAGAAAGTGGGCTCGCAACATCAAATGTGGGCACACTAAACTTAGATTGATTCATAGAGGCAATTTGTTGCTGTAAAGAAGAGACAGTTTGTGCAAGATTGTTAATGGTTGCTTTAGTCGAAGAGTTCATATTAGTCGTGTTAGATTGTGATGGATGTGTTATGTTATTGAAAGAAGGTAGAGAGTAAGGTGGTGGGACACTATGATAGTTAGTCATAGGAGATGATTGGAAAGGAGGAACACTACAAGGAGGAATGGAATGGTTAAATGAATTGCCCCCTTGTGTCATGTTCATTTGTGGAGATATAAGAGGAACACTCATTGAAGGAATGAATGAAGAAGTTGGATTGAATGAAGGAAGAGGGTTGATTGAAGAAGAAGGATTGCCCCCATGATTAGTGATCATAGGAGGAATGTCTTGTATTGAAGTAGTCATTATGTTTCATGTAAAAGTAGGTATACTAGCAATAGGAGTTGTCAAAGGAATAGAATGATTAACTTGAGTAGGAGGTTGTGTATAACCTACGGTTTCGGCACAACTTTTCATAGGCATCACATTCGAATCCACAATGTGTGCAATACCATGCAAAATATCAATTCCATTCTTATCACTTTGAACCATACGTTTTAGACCCTCAATTAATGAAAGAGCTTGACTATCAGGGTATTCTTGAGACATCCATTGTCGAAAATCATCAAATTGGTTATCCAATTTTGAAAGTTGTTCTACAGAAACCTCATGGAGAGCTTCTTCATCATTAAGAGGATTAGAGGAATTACCCATGTCCTCGTTAAAAAGGCCATTCAAATTAGGTTCCATCTCCTTGGTAATTAAACCTTGGAAAGACTTAATTCTAAGGCTTCGTCTAGCGGGAATAGTGTAAGTAGGGCTTATTGTTGTAAAACTCATGCACTAAAGAGAGAGAGAAGATTTTGAATTTTTAGAGGTAGCAAATTTCAATAAAATCAGCCAATCTCCTAGTTTTAAGCTGTTAAATGCAATCAGGACAATCTCCCAAAATTTTGGAAAAAATGTCCGGGACCGTGGCGAACGGAGTGCACACGGTCCTCGCAACTTTTTTCGAAATTTTCAGGGATGAAAGTTATGATGATTTTAAAGCTAATCTGAAAAAATTGAGTGATTTTACGATCTGTAGATAGGCCAAATTAAAGTTGCAATCTCAAAATTGAACCCTACCAAGATTGTTGAAAAAATGTAAAATTTGAATTTTGAAAAAGAGAGGGAAACTGAAATTTTGAATTTTATGATTTTAGAGGGAATGCTAAAAGCAATGCAAGTTTTGAAATTTAAAAGTTGACTCGATTTCATGCAACAATTTGAGTTTGAAAGCAGAAATCAGAGTTATCGCAATTAAACACTTAATTTCAAAAGTCACAAATTATAAAAATTTGAATAAAGCATTGAAATTTTGAATGAATGCCAACACACTTTTCAAATTTAGGACTGTAAGAAACACAATTTTGATAGGAATTTTAATTTCAATGATTTTTGAATGATTAAAAGCCTCAATCCAAGCAATCGCTAGACCAACTTTGACTTTAATTTTGAAGGTGTTAAAATTGATAAAATCAGCCAAAATTCTGGATTTTAGCAAAAAAATACAGTAAGATCTAGCTCCCGAAATTTCAGAAAAAATGTCAGGGACGATGGCGCTCGGGGTGCACACGGTCCTCACAACTTTTTTCCAAATTTTCAGGGATGAAAGATATTGTAATTTTGTTGCGGAATCCAAAGTTACAGCCGATTTGGAGGTGTTTTGATTAGTGAAATTATCAGTCAAAGGTTGAATCAAGAAGGTCTTAAAAATTAGGGTTTTGACATTTAACCACTTAATTTTTAGAATTAAAGCACAAATATGAATGGACAATTTGCAATAGAAGGGTAGATCTGAAACAAGCATTAACAATTAAACATTTCACAAGTTTAATTACTAAAAAGAAAATTTTAGGGTTTTTATGCAATTAGCCTCTAAAATTTGCAAAAGATCAAACATGGAAATGTAATTAAGGAAACAAAATTTTCAGATCTAACCATGAATAATCAGAATGAGGATGTTCACGTCGGGTTCACCAAAATGTAAAGCGGAAAAATCGAACCCTAGTTGTTCTCCCCTCCCCAACTCCAAGGAGAGAGAAGGGAGAGTCACTAGGGTTGATGGTTTTCACTTAGGAGGGACTTTACATTCAAAAGAGGGGTTGAAACCCACAAGATCCAATCCCACACAATGCTAGATTGGATTCTAAATGAGTTTCAAGGGTTGTGATAGCAAGGATACCCTCTTTTGTAAAGAAATGTGGATAGAAAGATTGAACTAGGAATGCATGTAAAGTAGGAAAGATTCGCTTATAAACAGAGATAGGGATATGGGATGAAGCTGCGGACCTGGAATTAGCAGTAAAATGTCGAGACGGTGCTGTTCTGCAAATTTGAGCGAAAGTTGACGGGACGATGGCGCTCGGCGTGCACACGGTCCTCCGAAAAATCCGTGAAACGAAGGGGGATCTGTTCGTCTCTGCACAAGGATTCCAGATCTTCAATTACAGCCACGTACTTGCAACCTACACACAGAAAAGAGAGGACGATTGGGGGGTTAGGGATGAGGGGTTTGCCTTTAGGTCAAACCCCGGTTTTGGAATTAACCAAGAAATGAGAATGCTATAAATGTAAATGTTTGTAATGTAAACAAGTACTAATACCTTGTTGTAAGAATGTTTGTATTCTTACATGCGAAGGTGTAATGAATGTTGTATTTTGTATGTTGTATGTGATCTCCTCTTCAATGGTTGAATCCTTGTCTTGAATGCAACACTTAGCCTTGAATGGAGACTTAGAATGCTCAATTTCTTGAAGGAATGCTTGAATGCTTGCTTGAATGCTTGAATGTTTGAATATCGTTTCCGCCTTTTTTCCATCTACCAAAATGGGAGAGGAAATGTAGTTTATATACTTGCCAATTAGGGTTGAAAGACTGATTTTCTCGACCTTAGGCCGACCTAGGAAGATTATTTTCCAATTTGCAAACTTAAAGACCTGAAGCCCCATAAGAGACCGGGCCCAAAATAGGGCCAGGGACCAGGGCGCTGGGCGCCATGGTCCCACCTCCAGGGGCAGCAGGGTGCAAGGAGGATCAGGCCAGGGTGCTAAAAAATGCAGTTTTTGATGTCATGAACAAGTTTCGGGGTCTCCATTCAGGTTCAGTGTTGCGTCGCCATCGTGAAGACCCAAATGCAGTCGAAATTGCAAGTGTCACAATTTTAGGACGCTATAGATACGATGTTAATGCACACACCGATCTTCTCCTCCTCTATTCTCCACCAAATCGAAGCAAAACTATCGAGACGCATGATAGCACATCTCGCCCTTGTGTTGCTACTATATGGAAACATGGCAAAATACTGATCCAAACTGATAAGCCAGGTCTTTGTCTCGAGACTGGTACATTTTCCATCAAAGAAGGGAGGGTTGGTCCTCATCAAGTCCCTAATGTGACCCACGGGAGTTGGGTCCTAGTCAATTGGGACCTCCCTCCTTTTGGGAGACCTCTCTCTCTCTCTCTCTCTCTCTCTCTCTCTCTCTCTCTCTCTCTCTCAGGAACCTGCTGATGCGACTCCCCAACCTGAGCATGGATGGGCTGCTCACCCTCAGGCCTAGGGCCTAGCCTGGCTAGAACCTCCTGAAACATCTGTCTCAACTCTTCCCTTTCGGGAACCTACTCTTCTACATGTTGTTCATCCTGATGAACAGACTACTCCAGATCCACACTCACATGAGTGGGTGGTGGCGAAGGACTATGGCAGTCTGAACCTTGACCCCGCCCCCCACCTTTGCCTCTATTGCGGCCACCAACATAGCCAACTCCCTTAGCTTTCCTAGCCATGACCTAACACTGCAAAAGAGAAAACGGTTTAGATCTATGACAAGGATAAAACAAGGGAAACACAAACACTAAGACCTACACAAAAGGTCAATCTTAATGGGCTCACTACAATCCCAGAGTACCCAGTATTGAAACTTGGGCTCTGATACCAAATGTAATGCCCCACCAGGAACCCTAAAGGAAAACAACACTACAAGGCAGCTAAAGGGTGAAATAATTTTTTATTTTTTTAAAGATTAAGTGCATTAATTATTACATTGCACGTTTAATAACACAAGCGGAAGTCTAACAAATGAATTCCTAAAGGGTTACCAATGAAGATTACTTCGTAACTAAAACAACATCATAATGTTAATCCAATTATCCATTTAATTAGGGAACTCAATTACATTTAATTAAAAAAATATTCATAAACTGAATTTCACATTGAAAGATTTAAAGTGTTACAATATATTTACTTGCAATGAAGCATTTACTCATAAGAGTAAAGATAACTGAAATAACATCCATTCAACTGAATTAAGATAATACTATTCAATAATTACATGGCTTCCAATAGCACAAATGAAATACATAATTTACAATGCCAAGGTTACATAGTTTACTTATACAATGACAACATGGGTCTCAGAGGTACAATAATCACGAACATGAGCTGATACACGAATCACGAACCAAAGGTACACCAGCGAAGCCAATCCTCGCATGAAGGTATGAACCAGAATATCTGATGGGAAGTGGCACTACCACCCAACCATGTGATCCCAAAATGGAACCACCCCATCATGCTAGGAGATAGCAGAAGACCCTCAAGCAAGCAAAAAAAGACAAGTACAACAATACAACATGACTCCACTATACTCATGTGGCTCGACTCACAAAATACTAGTGACCCTAAAGAGAGAGTGTCATCGCATGGCTTAAGATGGTTACCATAGGTAGGCCTCCATAGGTCCCAGCCCCCATCCTGGGTTATCTTGGTAACCTTTCCTGAACCCCCAGCTCCATCTAAGCATCATGCGGACCCTACCAACCTTTCATGAAGACAAGGTGCTAGGTTTTTCATTCTAGGCCTTCCCATAACACCTTGAGCCTATACGAGCACTCAACCATGTGAGGGGTGCAATATCTTAATTAACATTATAACTACCCATCCCTTAATCAATTTTTAGATTATCACTTATTAACTGACTTTCGAAGGGTTATCCTGCCAACCACTTCGGGTGCGGCCTCTGCTTGAAAGCCACTCTCTCATATGACACTAACAGGTACGGTCTCTCTACAAGGACCCTATGGTGAAACTGACAGCCATATCTAATCTTGACAAAATACATGTGAAGAATACACAAATCAATAACCTAGGATTGACCATTGGAACATAATACACAGCAGTTCACATCAACAGGATTACACAACTACACCTGACCAATAGGGTACAACAACTATTATGACATGACGACAACTCCAAACCAGAATTGCAATGTAAATAAGCTTGACCAAAAATACCATTTACACTAAGATCCTAATACAGGCAATCTTTTCTTTAAACAGTCAAAAGCATTAAATACTTGCAATTATCGATATCCAAGAAATATAGAAAATACAACAAGGTAGGTAAAAGAGATTCAGAGTCGTCATTTGCCGAGTAAGGCTAAAATTACCCACATTTAAGGAATTAAGAAACCCCCCCCCCCCCCCCCCCCAAAGAAAAATATATTCATGATTAATTATAAATAAACCCAATTATATGCTTTCATGAAATAAATTCTGAATTAATTATATATATATATATAATATATATTCATCAAATATATACCATATAAATATACCACATTAAAATATATATATTAAAACGTTAAACTACTATTCACAATATACTCTATTTCTCAAAAATGAAATATCATAACTTAAAAAAAAACTAATTATATATATATATATATATATATATATATTTTATTAAACATAAAAATAAAAAAATCTGAATCTCATCACTTACTGCAGGCATGAAAAGGGAAAGCAAATGATATGTTTGCTTGGTAGCATGTTGCCATACGGTAGCATTGCTACCCGCAAGGTAGCCTTGCTACCTTACGATAGCAACTTCTACCTTATGGTAGCACTGCTACCATATGGTAGCACTACTACCGTATGGTAGCTTTGCTACCGTCAGTAGCAGGCTACCACCCATATATATATATATATATATTAAATTTTAAATTTTAAATTAATTTTTTTTTTTAAACAGAGATTATTAAAATCTCAATTCCAGCACTTTGAGAAAACAGAGTCTAATAAAATCACAACATTTTTTTTTTAAAGGTATAAAACTATAACCCCACAAAATAATTACCAGTAAAGAATTATACCAGAAAACTCCATTCTCTGAGACAAAATAGAGATTGGGAAAAACACCAAATCCCAAACAATTTCCTTCACAAAGCCAACCATAAGCTTGTTTACTCTATTTTTGCTTCAGAATTCCTTCTTGTTGGCTTTCCCCATGAGCCTATCAACTTATTCTTGTGAGATACAAGCACTGATATTGATCAATTCACGTTCTTTCATTTTCTTATATACTTGGCTTGCGGTTAGCCTTCTAGCATCAAGAACATTATATAGATGTTTTGGAATGCTACGTTCTAACTCAATTAATGATTTGTTGAAGTTATGCAAATGCAACACAACAACTTCCTCAATTTCCCTCTGATCATTCTCATCAAGATTTTCATAGTATGCACTAATATTCTTGAGATTCCCATCATTAACTATTTTATCAATCAATTCTTTTGTAGTCAATGGGGGAATGATGGTATATTTACCTTCCACCTTGCCAGATTCAAGACCTTCATCAAGCTTTGTCCTTAGCTTTCTTCCTCTCTTTGGCCTACTGGTTAGAGCGGGTCCTAATTTTGTCTTCTTGCTTTGTTGGGCACCACCAGATTGTGGTTTCCTAATCACTCTGACAAATTCTCCTTTCTTCTTTGCTTTCTTAGCTTCCTCATCTGACTCTATCTCAAATGCAATAGGTGTTAGGCCCAATATGGAAAGCTAATGTACTGAGAGGGGAGGGGTGAATCAGTACTCCAAAACTTTTCTTTAATAATAACCTTACTATTATGCATAAACAGAATAGTGCAGTAACATAAAATAAAGTTAAAACAAACAGATAACAATCATACATGATTCACTCCATAACACATATATTTTGGTTACGCAAAAACTCTTGGTTAGAGAGAAAAACTACGGTGGGGATGGCACCCACAACTTCACTACTGCAATAATAAAGATTGCTTGGTTAGAGCTACATTTAGCTATTTCTGATAGCTTACCCTGTTAGGAGTAACAAGATCTATTAGATCTACCTTGCTAAAGGATTTTTACAACATTAATCTGAATGCTGCACCTGGTTAGAGGATTTACAATTTATAGACTTGGTTAGAGTCTTTTACCCTGTTAAAGGTTTCTCTTTCAACTTCACAATATTACAATAAAATCATTACAAATATCTGTAACTTTACATCTGAAATGTTATAGCAAATTCTATGTGCTCAGAATAAGATTACCTTGCTTATAGCATACCTCGGTAAACCCTTCTGTTTACTTTGTTCTTCGACTGTTCTCTGATAACCTTCTCGGTGACCTCTCTGTGTCTCTATAACACTCTTCCTTCATACATACATGCACACACCTTGTTCTTAATCCATGCTGTATAAATAGATCTCTTAAAACGGTGATCTAATTCATTGCTTTGATCTTACAAACAAGATTCCTCGAATGAATAACTAAACAAAATATTTCATTGGTTAGATTGACCTTGCAATCATACACAATATTCTAGTGCAATTTCCAATGTAATAACGGTTAGATGTGCCTCGATCTTGTAACATGTTTTCATGTGTATGTCCAGGTTCAATGTATCTGGTAACACGTTTCACTCGGTGTGTTAACTTTACTGCTCGGTAGCCATAAAAGGATACTCGGTGAATACTGTGTTCTATGACTGCTTTCTTCTATAACCAACTAGACTGTTCATAACGACTTCTCTGTGTGTACCAACTGCATGATTCTGTAATGCTAACCGACTATAATATATAGTATGACTTTGAATATAAAAACGAATGGCAATTTGATAAGTAGTAACAATAGGATATACAATGACATAAGTTCTTTTTGGTTTTAGCTTCTTCTTCAGTACTCCTTTGTCGAATGAGCTTTGAGTTGTTGAAATCATATCTAAATTTTACTTAAAGATCATATCTAAACTCAAACACCAAATCCAATATGGTAACAAAAAGGTCTAGTTAGCTACCAAGAAATCATCAACATATCTAGAATAACAACCATAGTTAGTTGTTACACATCCAACTAACGATACCTCAAAACTAAGGTATACTCATATCATAGGTATAAATTCAACATAATTTAATCAAATCCATAATCAAAGTTCATGGATATACAATATCCTACCAAAGAAGTTCTTAAGACTTTCAACACCATACTATAGTGAGAAAACTAACAAAGGACGTGCATAAATTTTGATACTCCCATTGCATGGACAATATCAAATCTAAAATCAATCAAAGCATTTAAAATGACATCTTCTCTTCAAATAAGTCCTCATAACTTACATCCATAACTCAAGACTCGAGGACACACAAGAAGACAAGATACAAAGAAAGAATGCATCCAAAAATTAAGTGGGCAACACTTATCAAACCATTCATCACTAAGAGGACCAAGAGTTGGAAATAAGATTGCTTCTCCAAGTGTTGTACCAATCTAGATCATGACTATGTCCATGAACAATCTCTTCATTAGGCCCATGTTAAACTCACATCTAGCTTTAATATAGGCCCCTTGAGCTTCATACTAAAACTTCATCAAATAGTAATTTTCTCAATGCATGACCTCTATTGTCATCCAAGTCTATCAATTATCCATGGGTACCCAACTGACCATCACATGCCAACTAAACTTCAATCACATTATTGTAATCTCTAAAAGCTATAAGGAAAAATGATTATTATAATGAAAGATAGAAGACTATCATAATTTATTTCCAAAGATTCCTTTACATGATTAGTACATAAATCAAGAACTCACCATGACATCGTTATCTATATATCCTCAAAAGAAGATCATATGTCTCTAACTAACATATTTGTTCTAAAAATAAGTCGTTTCATGCCAAAGCTCTAAGTAGTGCCCAAGAGTCCACAATGGGACAATAACATTCATCTTCTACAATAAGGATCATCTATAAAATTGAAAAATCATAATGGGTGCATCAACCAAATATTCCAAGAGTCCTCCATGTAACAATATTCCAACCACTCCAAATCATATGAAGATATTCATCTTCTATCAATAGAACTGCATTTATAAATAAATTCTCACTATATATAAGAGAGAATCCAAGAGCTCCTCATGCACCAACAACCATTGTGAAATATCATCCATCATAAAGTAACAAATACACATCATTACCAAAAGCTCCCACTAAGTTGTGATATTAAGATACACATGGCATCATGATAACAATCTCCTAATTAAAGATCGCCCATGATCCTTATCCTTACATAGGTAAGTAACTCAATTGCAACACCAATAGCTTTGAAAGGGAAAATTTTAACCATGATCTATAGACAAGATAATAAATTACCACATATAATCTAAGAATTAATTCATCACCATCAACTATATATCCATATAAAGAACCATATCGTGTCAATGATCTATACATACAAGAACCTATATAATTCCATGATCACCACCCAATCTACTTGTATCAAAATCTCATTGAATCTCACACATATCTACCATAGTCAACAACTATAGGTTCTAATATACAATTATCTTAGGAAATATTATCTTTCCACCTAATAATGACAAACATACCAATACATCAATTGAACAAACAAGGTCAACCAATAGAATCTACCTCAATGTTGAAAGATATATGGGTATAGATAACCAACATGTAAATCATATATGTACAGCCTATAAGTATACATAAGTTACAAAATTACACAGCTCATAGATCTCACAATGAAATTTATATGTTCAATATTACATTAATAATCATATATAATAGAAACTGTAGACGTATAAAAATGACCATATTCCTAAATGAATATTTTATGTTCATTTCTCTATTTAATTAAATCCAATTTAATTAAATTACCCGCATTCCTCTATTTAATTAAGTAAATTACTCAATTTATTTAAATTAAATTCACCATACCCATTTAATGAATAAATCATTTTATTCAATTAAATTCCCCCTATCCACTTTTAATTAAATTCAAATTTAATTAAATAGTTATCCTAAATTGAATAAATCTAATTTATTTAATTTCCCCAAATTGCAACCAAATTGAATGAAATTCTTTATTTCAATTAAATCCTATTATCCCTCCATCCACTTGCAAAATCCTACATCTCCCACTTGCCTTCCTAAACCCCTTTCTAATCCCTTCTAGACTCTTCTAATCGCTTCTAATTAGCCTAACCCATCTTCTAAACTTTTTCACATCCCTAAGCAAAGGGAAGTCACTTCTCAAATCCTCAAAGTCTTTGATAACCATTAAAGGCTTCAAGTCTTCAACCACTTAATTCCCCAAAGTCTTCAATAACCATTAATGGTTAACTCAAACCCTCTTACATGGTTAAAGAATTTCTTTTAACTCAACCTTCATCCAACCCAAGGGTCTCATCAGGCCTTTAATGCTTTGACCATGATTATCTCTTAATCATTTGCACAAGGGTTTATCCTTGGATTAACTCTTAATCCAATGGGTAAGCCTAACTTAAGCTTAACCCTTATCTCTAGATAACCATAAGGTCTTCTCAGGCATTTAATGCCTCCAACCCCTTCTCTCAACCCAACCCTATGTTGACACTTGTCACCATTTCATTGGTGCAAATTGCAAACATGGATCCCCAACTTTCAAACTCAACCCTTGATCAACTCTTTCAATCCTAACCATCCATTGCCCTATTTTTGCTATAAATAGAGCTCTCATTCCTCCATTTTAAATCATCCTCCAAATTTGTAGTATCACACTTATGCTCAAATACATTCAAGCTTTCATATATCATTTTTATGCTCATCATTTTAGCCTCTTTGAAATCAGGAATTAGTCTAAATATGCATGTTTAGAATATTTTCTTTATCATTTAGCTCAATCATAGACTAAATATATCATGTTAGGATAGTACTCATACTAACCTTGTCAATCTTATCATCTAGTTTATTGCATTTCTAAGATCATGCATAGCTTAGGATGCATTTCATTCTAAAATCTATCAAAGCATCCCTCGTTCTTGCATTTGCCATCCCTAAACCATTTTGCTCAGTGATCTAAGAGCAAAAATATTGGTTTGAGGGACATTGTAAGATAGAGAACCATGGGACCAACCTTGGGAAGCTGAGTAATACTTCATTACTCCATAGCTTGCACCAAGAAGTCCTCTGTGTGTGTGTGGACAAGTCTTTTAGAATATTTTCACATATTGAGTTCTATCGACCCACTTTTCCCGCATACATTTCTGGGGCCCATCGTGGGGCCCAACCCCATATATCAAATCGGTTTTTAAATTTAACCACTTTTGCAAGCACGCAGGAAAAATGAATTAGCGTGTTAAGTTGACTGTTTAGCGCATCCGGTTAACAGCCTAGCGCATCCAGTTCACTATTTAGCACGTGGAGTCCATCATCTAGCATGTAAAGTTTATATATTATTGCATCAAATCACTAATTTTCCTGTAGGTCTCAGCGCTGGAGAAAAACAGAGCAGCACTTTCGGCGCACAGAGTAGCGCATCCAGAAAACAGTGTAGCGCATTGAGACATTATTTTAGCGCATCTAGGTTATATTGTAGTGCATACATTCTTTTCTTTAGCACATCACAGACAAAATATAATTTGTAACCGAAAGATAAAAATTAGGCTTGTGAAGCCCACCATGATGATTTGATTTTCTTTCTGTTAACTGACTGTGTGCAGGTTCTAACATTTTATGCAGGAACAAAGGAGATCAGCCTAGTTTTCTTTGCTTTCTTTCAAAGTTAGTAAAAAGAATTCATCTTTCTTTCTTGCATGTTAAAAAGAACAACAAAGCAAACCTTTCATTCTTGCAAGTTAGGAAAAACACTTCTTTTGGAAGCTCTAAAAAGAACAATCAAATTTACTTTCTGCAAAGCTTAAAACGAACCTCACCTTCCTTTGGTGTTTAAAAAGATTCACTTCATTTTGCAAAGTAACAAGAACCTCATCTTCATTTTGTGCAAAGCAAAGAGGGAAAACTTTCCCCTATCGACTTTAATTTTGTTGACCAAAATCACGATTTACTTTGTTGACCAGGCTTATTTTTCAAAAGTTTTGGAAATACACACTTTGCTATGAAAGGTTAAAAAGAACATCATGCTTGTTGGAGCAACATCTCCAAGTAGAGATTAGCAAATCACTGAATTGAAAGGTAAAAAGAATAACTTGATTGCCTTGTCTCGAAAGTGGAAGGAATATGCTCTCCCCTTAACTGGGTGATCAAAAATTCAGACCACTCTTAAAACTTTCTGTATTTCAAGCATAAATCCTTTAGCAGGCCTGCCTTCCCGAGGAGTTGAAATCAACTCTTAAAGCCATTTATGGCCGGTGTGAAGGGAACGACCTAAGTGGGGAACGACTTTGACGCCAATAATTCCAACCCACTATAATCAAACGTGGAAAGTGACGAAAGTTATTTTCAACGGTTGCGCGCAGCGATTAGCCTTCCCCTAGTATCCTCGAGATACGTAAAGCCTTTGTTCTAAAGGTTGGGAAGCCTCCTGAGGGAGTTTATTACTAACGGCCGAATAGGAAGCCTGATTACAAACCATAGAAAATAGAAGCTTTGAAACGAGTCAGTAACCAAACATTTATAACATCATAGTGCAAGGGTGGGGAAGAATCCGCCCCCAAGATTACTCACCATATATCTCCCAAGATAACTACTCAACTGTGAAGCGATTCACTTTGGGTTAATTTTTGGCAAAAGGCAAAAAAATGGGCGCCCTCTAGGGGGTGACACGGCTGTTTGAGCTGACGGAGTATCGAGACTAGTGGGCTATGATGTTATTTATGACCTTTGAATAAAGAGTCTTTCTGAAGTGTATTATTCGTATGAAAACCTGTTAAAACATTGGGGATTTGAACACATCCTCGCAGAACATACACTTTTTGTTAGATTAGGCAAAAATGTTGTACTTTTTGTGCCGTGCTTGCATTTACTACTTCAAAAATCATCCATCAAACTTGAAAAATTCACGACAAAAATTCAAAATTTGCAAAAAAATCAACCAAGAAAAAAATCATGACAGTTTAGCGCATAAGAGCAATTTCTTAGCGCGTGAGGAACTTTTGTCAGCGCATCCAACCATCAAATTA
The DNA here is from genome assembly GCF_030272615.1 of Cryptomeria japonica. NCBI lineage: Eukaryota > Viridiplantae > Streptophyta > Pinopsida > Cupressales > Cupressaceae > Cryptomeria > Cryptomeria japonica. The sequence goes on along the minus strand of NC_081405.1, from coordinate 683,989,869 downwards.
GCGTGTCAGTTCCAAACAGTAGCATTTCATCTCAAAGCAAAACAGTGTGAAATCATTTAGCGCATCAGAGAAACAGTCTAGCGCGTGGAAGCATCAGCTTAGCGCGTGGAAGCATCAGCTTAGCGCGTGGAGGCTAAACATTAGCGCATCAGGTTCACAGGTTAGCACGTTGCAGGCCCAAGGTAGCGCATAGATTTTTCAAAACAAATAGAAAACAATTTTGAGCAGTCAAAACTTTAGTGCGTGTCTGGGGGCAGCCTAGCGCGTGTGGTTATTATTTTAGCGTGTGGGGTAATTTTTGTAGCGCATATAGTCTCTATTTTAGCGCGTGATAAAAAACATAAAAACAGAGGGCAAAACAGTGAAGAATTTTAAAAATTTTGAAAACATTTTCAAAAGCCTCTCATTACCAACAACATTTTTTCATCAAAACAGAATAGCCAAAACAAACCGTTAAGACTATTTCTTGAGCTAAATTTGTGTCAAAACAAACGTTGTAAAATCCTAAACGAATCGCACGATAAAACATGTCTATCTTATCATAATCTGGAAACCTCATCATTAGTATCAACAGAATCCTTTACCATCTTACGGATTTTATTTCACAAAAATACTTGTTTAAAATTTTCAAGTTGTCAAATCAAGTTTCCATATCGGGAGGCTTTTATCCATATCATTTGACACACTTTGTCGTGAAGGGGCATCTAAACCTTCACTTTGATAGAGTAAGATTTGAAATTTTTCAAACAAGATCAGCTGAATCCAAACAAATCAAAGGAAACCATTGATCACTCATGCATGACTAATCCTCATATTCTGAGAAGAAAGAACCTTTATCGTAACGTCACGTTGAAGAAACAACAACCTAATTTTTCCAAGTTCATCAAGAGAAACAAGTTTTTATACATCAATTGTCAACTCTTCAAATCTCATCAGGTATTCCTTCATCACGTCAAACGTTATATCCAAAACAAATCCAACGAATTTGACAAAGAACCCTTGAAGACAAGAGCTTACTGTCAAAAGTCTGCTTTTAATCAAATCATAAACCGCGGAGGAAAAATCAATCCAACATTCTTGCCCGACGAGTGTATCACTTATAACACATCTCGACCAGAACCACCCACCCCCGAACAACATATCAATGAGGCTTTTGTCCCTTTCATCACTGAAAGTTTCTACTAAAATGCCTGTTACTCGCTCTCAAAGAAACCAACAAAGCGAGACACACGTCGAGTCTAGTATGAATCGAAGATTGTCAAATCCTTTTGAAGTTCCACACTTAGAAGAACCTGAAATTTCTGAAGCACTTCTTTAGGAATGTCAGGAAAACCCCTCATTCCAAAAACTTGTCGAAAGGCTCATGGAAAATGACAAAGAAAAATACCTGCTCATGCTCACAAATAAAGGCGTTAAACTTCCTGAAGATTTAGACACAAACATCTATAAAACCAGATCTTGACAATATGCATATCAAGAACAACAAAGAGAAGAAGAAACTTGTAACTTTGAACAGCACATACCTGAGCAACACATTCCAGAACAACGCATACCAGAAATGCGTATACCCGAGCTAGAAACTCCAGAGCAAAATATACCATTTACCACACCTTTTCAGCTAAGAACAAATACAAGGGAAGAACTTTTCCTTCGACAAGACAATATACGTTTGGCTTCCCTTACTCAACAAATGCAAATGTTGCAAAGGCAAATACAGGATATGCAACAAGGGACAACAGTGCGGTACTCTTTAAACGAAATCTGTCCTTATCCATTTGACAGAAGATTGAACATGGTACCTTTTCCTCCCAACTCAGATGTTCCCAAATTTGATAAATATGATGGGAAAAGTGATCCCCGAGATTATGTTCGAGAATTTTGCACCATGAGCCTTGAATTTGCTCATGATGACACCTATTTGATGAGGTTATTCCCAAGAAGCTTGGGAGGGCAAACAATGGAATGGTTATCCAAAATTACACCACCTATCAGATCATTTGATGAATTGGTTAACAAATTCATAACCCAATATTCCTATAACATCCAACATGCCATAACCATGCTAGATGTTTGCAACACCAAACAAAAGAACAACGAAACATTCATGATGTTCCTTCAATGCTGGTGACGTATGGTATCCAAATATCCTCGAGATATTCCTGAAAATGAGAAAATAGAAATCTTCATCGATAACTTGAATGGTGAAATGAGTTACAGACTAAAACTTCAATGCATACCATCTTTCGCTAAATTGATTGAAAATGGCATTCAAGTAGAGGAAGCATGTGTCAAAAAGGGAACACTCAAATTCTACAAGGAAGGAACAAACTCATCAAACTACAATAACCAGAACAACACCAACCTCGACAAATCTTGATTTTGGACTCAAAACAAAAATGAAGGCAACAATGAAACACATGATCCCAAATCTAAGCAACCAGTGCTCGCATTGTCCGGAAATCCTCAAAACATGAAAAATCCTAAGAATGCTAATCCAAATGCTAACACATATGCACCAAACACCGATCAAGGACAACTCAACACAAACAACACCAATGATACTCAAAGCAAAAACATGAATCCAGGACCTAACAACAATTCAAGCAACAACACAAACAATTTCCAAAAGCGTATCTTCACACCACTGGGGCAATCACTAGAATCAACATTCAGAGAACTTTTGGCACACAAGATTCTTTCCTTTCCTCCAATCAGCAACTATGAACCTTAAATCAAACCACCTTGGTGGAATGATTCACACTATTGTGATTACCATCGTAACAAGGGTCATCAGATGAACGATTGCATGAGGTTAAAACACGTGGTGCAAGATATGATTGATTGAGGTGACTTAACAGTAGATGGTCTCAAAACAAATGGTGATCATGGAGCCTTTAAAAATCCTCTTCCAAATTATAACAAAGATGGAGATTCAACCTCAAACGATCCACACAGAGCTCGTATCAACCATATCTACAACAATACCATAAATCACATATCAGCTGAAGATCATCAAGTAAATGTCATCACCATCCGAGATAAGCGTGATCATGAATCTGTCAATGTAACAACCCGAACTCAGAAATATGTCTTAAAAGGACATACGTCACCTACAACTACCACACCAAAAATCCAATATGACTTGATTAGCCAACTACGCAAAACTCCAGCTCAGATATCTATACTAGAATTGCTGAAACTATCACCAAAGTACAAAGACATATTGGAACAAGCACTATTAGAAACTAATGTACCTCAAAATCTGGATATAGACAGATTTCAAGCTATGGTTGCCCATATGACAGGACCTCATAACCTCACCTTCTCAGAACATGACGATGCTTCCTTAAGCCATCCGCATAATACTCCTCTCCATATCAAAGTCATTGTTTGCAAACACCGAGTAAAAAGAGTCTTAATAGATGGAGGAGTCGGACTTAATATATGTACTTTAAAGCTTATCCATGCATTAGGCTTCTCAGAAGAGTCTATTGATCCCTGCAAGAAAATTACTATAAAGGCATATGATGATGAGGAAAGGTCCTCTAAAGGAACTGTGATATTACCTATTCAAGTGGGACCAGTGCAAAAGGATACTATATGTCAGGTCTTGGACATAGATCTTACCTACAATATTTTGTTAGGGCGACCCTGGATACATGAAATGCAAGCAGTACCTTCTACATATCACCAGTGTGTCAAATTTCCTTATGACGAACAAGAAGTCTCCATATATGCTGATCACAATCCATTTCAACATTGCAATGCAATGGGGGCAGCCCAAGACAGTTTGGTTCCTCATAATAGAGAGAAACAATGATCTTTAACATCAGATCTACAAACAGCAAAGTCCAACTCATTATTTCGAGACTTCAAACAAAAAATGCAAATCAAAGACCAAAGTATGGGAGAATACTCTTTGGAGCCTTTATGTTTGGCCGAATTGCCAACATCACCTAGATCTCATGGATTGCCTACTACATCAACACATCTGGTCACTCAGCCCATCACCAAATTTGATGGTACCTTTATCCAATTGGGCACTCTAGCACATGAATCAAAAGACAAGGACATTCTTAGCTGGTTATACAAAGATGAGAAAGAAGATAATAGAGAAGCTGCCTTGGACATTGTTCTACCTACACACCTATATGGAAAAGGATACTTAATCATGCAGCGAATGGGATATGACGGTAAAGGACCTATTGGGAAATGCAAAGAAGGAGTCACTGAACCTATAGATCTTCCTTCACAACCAAATGGAAACAAAGCAGGATTGGGTTGTGAGCTCACTTTCTTATTAAAAAGGCCACCCCACCTAACTACAAAACCTCAATGGAAAGTAAAGAATTACAAAGAAGAATCCTAGCAGGAAGCACTCTTTGAATCAGCAGAAACAATCCGCAAGGTACGGGAACATCAAGATCAGAAATTACATCAGGAAAAGCTTCTAAAACACAAAAGGGCCATATCTGCAGCAATAGCTCATATTCAAACACCAATATCTCAAGAACAAATAATATCATCTCCGGATACCATTATTCCTCCCTGAGGAAGCACAGTCTATGAACAAATACAGAAAATAGAAGATGGATCTGACACAGAATCAACAAAAACTATCAAAATGGTATCTATCATCAAAGATTTGTTTTCACCATACAACATACCAGTTTACAACACTGATAGAATCTGGGATGATGCCTCTGAGACTGATTCCAATGAATATGAATGGGGTACCTGTTCCAATGCTACTACAGATATCCCTGATGATACTGATTCTATATCCCTTTCTCAAGAAGAACATAACGCAGAAGATAGACCTCTTGAATTTGGACCGCAGAATATCTATGACGTTGGGGAAAGCGAACAGAAACATTATGAACAAGTCTATGTGGAAGATAATACCATCGAAGACCTCGACAAAATCCTAGACTTCTTTAAAACCAAGTACAATCATGATGAAAACTCTGTCCTAACACTCACAGTAGCCAAACTTGATCCACCTAACGATTCCTTGCCGCTTGTCTTTCCTGACCTCATCAACTGGGATGAACCTGAAATCCATGATATACCAATTTTCCCAGATGATGAATCTATTAACCATTACCTATGTACCGTAAATCCGGAAACAAGCTCTACCAATGAACAAAGTAACGATGTCTGCAAACTAGGGAGTGCCAAGTCTCTCAGTCGCAAAAATGGACCAAGTAAAAGATCTAATGCTAAAAACCAGTCAATGGCAGTTCTAGATCACAAAAAAGTAAAAATAAAGGACGCATCAGAGGGTGAAAACCTTTTTAAGGCACCTAACGATGGGAAACTTGACACTCTTCCTAAGCACTTTCATGAGCGATCACCCATATTGATTGAGCCCACTCAATCAATCAACATTGGTACCACAGAAGCAGTCAGAAACCTACACCTTGCAGAATCTCTGACAGAGGAAGAAAGATCAGCATTCATCATTTTCTTTAAAGAACAACAAATTAACTTTGCTTGGTCATATGCTGATATGCCTGGAGTGGATCCACACTTAATCATGCATCACTTGTCCATCTCTTCAGGAGTTAAATCAATCAAGCAAAATATACGAAAGATGAATCCACAAGTGGCACTCATGGTCAAAACTGAACTAAAGAAACTATTAGATGTCGGATTCATCCGACCCATTGACTATGCAGAATGGATTTCCAACATCGTTCTAGTATCAAAACCAGATGGTAGTATCAGAATATGCACTAACTTCAGAGACGTCAACAAAGCTTGTCCAAAAGACAACTTTCCTCTACCCAGTATTGACATAATTGTAGATCTCACAGCAGGCCATGCAATGCTCTCACTAATGGATGATTTCTCAGGCTATAATCAAATCAAAATCGCTCCAAAAGATCAGGATAAAACCGCGTTCACCTGTCCTTGGGGAACATACTATTGGAATGTTATGCCTTTTGGCTTAAAGAATGCAGGGGCCACTTATCAAAGAGCAATGACAACAATATTCCATGACATGATGCACACGTTTATGGAAGACTATGTGGATGATTTACTCACTAAATCCTTTACCAGAGCAGAACATCTCAGCATCCTAACAAAGATATTTGATCGATTGGAGAAATTCCAAGTCCGGCTCAACCCTAAGAAGTGTGTCTTCGGGGTTACATCAGGCAAGTTACTAGGCTATATAGTCTTAGCTAAAGGTGTCGAAGTAGATCCAACAAAGGTACAAGCCATTATGGACATGCCACCACCACAGAATATCAGTCAACTCAGATCTCTATAAGGACGACTTCAATCAATCAGGCGATTCATCGCTCAACTAACAGATAAAAGTCTACCATTTAACCATTTACTACACAAAAATGTACCATTCAGATGGGAGACCAAGTGTGCAGAATATTTTTACCAAATCAAATAGTACCTGATGAATCCACTAGTTCTTGTACCACCAGTCGCAGGAAAGCCACTTATCCTATATATCTCAACAACAGATATGTCACTGGGGGCACTATTGGCCCAAGAAGATCAACAAGGAAAGGAAAGAGCCATATATTATATCAGTAGGACATTGAATGGCTATGAACTCAACTATACATTCATTGAAAAGGCTTGCCTAACAGTGGTCTTCGCATCTCAGAAGTTTCGACATTATATGCTAGCACACACCATTAAGCTAGTCGCAAAAATTGATCCTCTCAAATATCTACTCAGCAAGGCAGCTCTTACAGGCCGATTGGCTAAATGGGTCATGATTCTCAGTGAATTTGACATCCAATACACAGAAAGACGAGCCATCAAAGGACAAGCAATTGCAGATCAGCTGGCTGAAGCACCGCTACCAGGCAAACACACCATGGAGATTGAATTTCCAGACAGGGATGTTCTTGCTCTTTCTACCAAACAATGGACCCTATACTTTGACGGATCCTATACACAACATGGTTTAGGTGTTGGCATTCTGTTCATCACTCCTGAAGGACACACTATACCAAGATCATATAGGCTTATGTTTCCCTGCGCAAATAATGTGGCTGAATATGAGGCATTGGTTATAGGCATCAAAATGGCCATAGAATGGAAAATCACAGAGTTAAAAGTCTATGGAGACTCACAACTAGTCGTCAATCAAATCAACAACTATCAAACAAAGGATGACAAGTTACTACCCTACAAGCGAATGGTGGATGACTTCAAACAGTACTTTGTGCACATCATCTTCGAGCAAATACGAAGATTGAATAACAAAGCAACCAATGCAATGGCTACCATCGCTTCATTACTATAAATTCTAGAGCAACAGAGTCGTTACGAGTTCCTAGTAGAGCAACTGTTCTCCCCAGCCTATGACCACTCTGAATCCCAAGTTATCTATGCCTTGACTGGTTCAGATTCTCCGCTATATGGACCAATATACGACTACCTCAAGCACAATATCTTACCAATTGACCAATCATGTAACCAAAAATGTAACTTTATCCGACAAGCTTCCCGTTACACCCTTACCGCTGATACTTTGTATCGTCGAGGTCTAGATGGTACTCTTCTTCGTTGCCTTGATCGTAATGATTCCGATTCTGCTTTACACGAGCTTCATGAAGGTATTTGTGGCACACATTCAAGTGGTACTACTCTTGCTAAAAATCTTCTACGGATGGGATACTACTGGCCTACAATGGAGAAAGACTCATATCACTTTGCCAAGAAATGTCCTAAATGCCAGATCCATGGCAATCTGATACATGCACCAGCATAGGAACTGCAGCCATTTACAACATCCTGGCCCTTTTGTCAGTGGGGACTAGACTTAGTTGGCAAAATTCATCCTTCATCTTCAAATGGACACAAGTTCATTATAACTGCAACAGAGTACTTTACCAAATGGATAGAAGCAGTTCCCATGACCATAGTGACTTGGAAACAAATTGCCTCTTTTATCCTAAATTATCTGATCTGCAGATATGGTATTCCAAGTTCAATCATCACAGATAATGGACGGCCTTTCAAAAACCAAGATGTCCAAGAACTATGTGAAAAATTCAAAATCCAATATAAGTTCTCTACACCATACTACCCATAGGGAAATGGTCAAGTGGAAGCATCTAACAAAACTATACTGAAAATCCTCAAGAAAATAGTGAATGATGCAGGCAAAGATTGGCATGTACAACTCAATCCAGCACTTTGGGCATATAGAACCAGCATCCGCACACCTACAAGAGCAACACCATACTCATTGGTATATGGATCAGAAGCCATTTTACCCCTGGAAGTAGAAATCCCATCTCTCAGAGTCTCTTTGAAAGGTTTAATCCCAGATGAAGAGTATCGAGTTAACCGACTACAAGAACTTGAACTATTAGATGAAAGACGTCAGTATGCTTATACTCATCTCAAATCATATCAACAACGCACGTGCAGGAGCTACAATCACAAGGTCATCCCCCGCAACTTCAAAGTTGGTGACCTAGTCCTCAAAGAAAATCCAAGAAATCAGCAAGATCGAGAAAAGAAAGGGAAATTTGAACCTAACTGGTTGGGTCCCTATGTTATCATATCAGTCTATGGATCAGGTGCCTATTAGCTAACAACTTCAGAAGGAGATGTGCTCGACGAACCAACTAACAACATTCATCTGAAAAAGTACTACACTTGAGAAGCCTAGTGCATGGAAAAAGCAAAAAAAAAAAGAAAAAAGAAATCAAAAAATCCAGAAAAAGCAATAACATAAAGTACAATAAAAACAAATGGTGAAAACCTGGTAAACAGGCACTCTTGTGAAAGAATGGCTCCTCTATCTATCTCCATACCATTTTATCCGTACAAACACTATCGGCCATCGCCCGACACTTAGCAAATATCCATTCAGGACATACTTAGCGTAGTCACTATCCTGGTTTATCCATATATATCCTCTTACCACAAATCCACCATGGCTTGGAAATCACTGTACATATTCACATCAAGAGGCACACTCAACTAGGGGCATTCAAATCGTCTAAATATTGCAAACATTTCAGACATCAAAGCTATATGCAAAACTCAAAAGCATGACATCCAACAACCAAAAACTATGCTTCATCACAAAACAAAACAAAACAATTCACAAAAATACCAAGGATGGATGATTTTCTGAAGTTCTAAATGTTGCATTATCGCATAAAAATCTTGACTAGTTTTGCATTTTGAACTTTTTGAATTATTGGATTCTCTTCCTTTTCTCACTAAAATGCTTCAAAGCTAGAGATCATAAGGAACTTCCAATATTTTCTTAGTCTTCTGTCTAGGAGGCAATCACTTGTATTGTGTGAATACTTGCCTCGAGACGTGATACATCGAATATCACTGAAGGCCTGATTCCACTTCACGCATACAAATGATTTAATCTTGTCTGTTTACGCAATACGCACTCATGTCATCCTGGTTCAATTATACCTTGATGCTTGTGCTATCTTGCAAAATCAAATATCATGTAAATTTTTCTCAGGTCATTATGGTTCAATTGTACCATTATGCTTGTATAAATTTTCAACATATCCTAAACAAATCAATGCTCAATGATGATACCTCCAAAGAAAGCAAACAACATATGGCTATATCGGATGGCAAATATAGAATGAGGATGCTACCAAAAACATAATTGCATATCATTTTAAAATAGCTGCATACCATTTTATAATTAATTACATATCATTTTAACATAGTTGCATATCATTTTACATTTAGTTGCATAACAAATCATACATCTCATTTTCAAGATACATCTCACAGCATATAAAAGCATACATCCTGCATCATTCATTATATCATATATTTAGGCATTGCATCATCATAAAGAAATAACCCACATAACATGCATCCATATAAACACACCACATGATCAACGAAAATGGTGCCATATATGTATATCTCAAAAATGATCAAAATGTAAAAAATGTATCAACACTGTGTCCAGTACAAAGAATACAAATGATCAAAAATACAACAGAGACCACGTCTCTCAAGTATGACTATCCCCGGACGGCGATGGTTTGGCTCCAGATGTCCTTGCTCCTGGATCCCCAGGAGGGTCCTGTCTCGGTGGCCCTGTGACACCTCGGCTCTCAGACCACGACCCAGTATCTCGAGATCGACTAGATCTCGACTGTGCAAAGCTCTGTACTCGATGATCCCTGGGTACCGCCGCCTCATAGTGCCACCGATAGTACTCCGCCTCCTGAGCTCTCAATGCTATCTCTCTCAGGGTGTCTCTCATCGGGCCACCCGCCGCTGCTCTCTACATACTAGATACAAGCTCCTCCGCTCGCCCTCTCCGCTCTATCTCCGTATCTCGCTCAGTAGTCAACTACGCAATCTGCCGCTGATATGTCAAAACCTGTGCCTGCAGCTGTTGTACAGTAACCTATAGGGTCCTAATCTGAGCATCCTCAACATGTGTAGGGACCCAAACCCGTAGCGGTACCTGTGCAGGGGCAACCCCTCCCACTCTGTCTGTCCTTGGTGCTGGGGGTGGGAGCACATCGGTCCTCCTCCTCTGCGCTGGTCGCCTCGCCTCATCAGTGCCCCCCACTGCAGCTAACACCTCCCCCACTCTCCCCTCTCCACCGGCTCCAATAGCCAATCCACCTCTCCCCCTGTCTATCACCCCCTGTCTCACCGCTCTCTCCACACCCCTATCTCCTCTCCTCCCTCTCTCTCCCCATCTCCCTCTGACTCCTCTCCCTCGTCCTCGTCCTCCATCCTCTCCATCATCATCATCATCATCATCATCATCAGCATCTCCCTCTCCCTCCTCATTATCAGAATCAAAAGCTGGCCGCATCTTCTCCGGATCCGATATCCTGGCCACCGCCCGCGCAGCAAACAATATGGCAAACTCATCGGTCATGCCTGCATCCAGAATCTCCGGGGCATAATCCCATATCTGCCCCGCCCACCTGACAAACTCCTCCACCACCACTGCGTTATCAATGGTCGGGCCCCAATCGGCTACATCCTGCCTCCGCCGTGCATATAGGCAATCCCTACAGAATACCCTGTTGGCGACCAAACTGTCTCAAAAATCGGGTCACCACAAACCTTTCTATAACAAACGGGGTCCTCCTGATTAGGTATCTGGTCATAAAAACAAAGGGCATCTCCAGCCCGTCCTCCGCCCACACCTCGCATCCTGTATACGGTCGCCATGTGACCGTATTAATATCATCGAGTACTCTCCTCCAATGCTCTAGTTTGCCCAGCTTGCGCTGGACAACTAGACCCCTGTATCCATAGGCATATGCCGCTCCAACGGGCCTGTCTCTATCTGCTAGTGGCCTCGCCGCTGGAATGTGCTCCCAGCACCATACCTGTAACAGTGTCACGCCAGCTGACAAACTGCCGTAACCAAGGTATACCACCTCATGTAAGCTCCTGTATAGATGGGCCAGCATAGCTGATCCCCATGAAAACCTCCAGCCCTATGTGACCATCTCCTCCAATACCAGCCCCCATCCCACAGAGAATCCCTTTGACCTACAATCAAGACAAAGGAATCCACCAATAAACCCTACTAGTACAGATGGAAGGGGTGCGTAATCCAGGTCTAAGAACTCCTGCCACGGGATCTCATAACCGCAGACCGTCTCATCATGGAAAATACGGTGAAGAGCCTTTGTACCACCCTCCTCTGACTGCTCATACGGTAGTAGTGCACCTACTACGGGAATCCGCAGGATCCTATAACAGTCCTTGGGTGTGACTGTCATCTCTCCAGTAGCAAAATGAAAGGTGTTCGTGTCGCTATGCCACCTCTCTGCCAATGCTGTCAGTAGCCTCCGGTTCACAGTGAACCAAGGCATATCTAATAGGGAGGTCAACCCACATCTCTCGATGATATCCAGATCAGCCTGGGTCAACTGCGGTATCAATGACCACGGTCTCAGAAATCTCTCTCGCGACTGAACCACACCTAATCGCTCCTATCAACAAGCACAACAAATCCAATATTAGTTTCCACATCAAAACAACGATATCAAAATCAAACTCACATCAACAACATGAAACAATTTGCTCATCTACATCAAGTTCAAAATCCTATCATATCAACTTGTAAAACAACTCAAGTTCTCAAAAATCATATCAAAACTTGTAACACAACTCAAGTCTCCACAATCACATAAACTTGTAAAACAACTCAAGTTTCCCACCCATATCAGCTTGTAACACAACTCAAGTTTCCAACCCATATCAGCTTGTAACACAAATCAGGCTTCACACATTGAACTTGAAACAGGGTACGCAAATAAATCATATTTTGATCAAAACACCACATTGATATCGATACATAACTTGAAATATCACAAATCAAAACAAGTTATATCGACACTCATATTGGACAAATCCATAAAATCATGATAGCACGACACAACAAATTTACAAACCACCTCATCTTGCAAAATTTTTCCAAATGCGGATAAACAGACTCCCGCTGCGCTAAAATTCTCCCACGCGCTAGGCTGTTTTTCCTACGCGCTAATCTATTCACCCAATGCGCTAGACTGACTCTATGCACTAAATCTTTCCCCCCATGCGCCACCTAAACTACCCTATGCGCTAAACCCTACACACGCACTAATCTATACCTCCTGGGCGCTACCTATTTGACCCTATGCGCTAGGTTAACCCTACGCGCTAAACCCCCTTACCCATGCGAACCCCTGTGGCCCCTCTGCGCTAGGTCTACCCTACGCGCTAACCTACTGACCTGACGCGCTACCCGACTATCACCATGCGCTATTTTAAGTCTATGCGCCAACCTATATTTCCTATGCGCTACCCTATTTTATTTCGGACGCGACCCTAAAATTCGACTTGATGCGCTACCTAAAACTTCGTATGCGCTAATCTATGACTTTGACACGCTAAAACGCTAAAACTGACTTTTAAAAATCAAAAAATGACTAAAAATGACCAAATCAAAACTCAAAAGAGGGTCAAAAATGTTGACTTACTGGTGGTCCATACGCTGCAGGTCTCCGGTACCTCCGAACGTGCTCGAAACGGTGTCTGAAATACGGAATAGGCATTTTCTCTATAGACCAAATTCTCTTTCTCCAAAGTCAACAATGAACAAATGAATCTAATTAAACCACTTTTCCCCTTTTATAGGAGGGAACATGAAGTTAGGGTTAGCCAAACGGACATGTACTATGGTCACGGTCTCCCCTATACCCTACACGCTGTACATTATTGGGAGATGAATCAATTTACACACATTTTACATCGACAAAATCCTACACACCACACACAACTCATCAAATTAAATTAAAAATTTTCAAAATATTGATTCATCTCCCGAGGGGGCATCAGCATCAAATATCGAATCTGGGGCATCACACATCAAATCAAATCCGGGGCACGACTTGCAAATCAAAAGAGCGACACATAAATGACATTTGATCATAAATTACGATAATGCATCATTTTCTTTGAAATAACATGTGCACACACGTCACTTCAAAGAGGGGCAAAATGTAGACGTATAAAAATGACCATATTCCTAAATGAATATTTTATGTTTATTTTTCTATTTAATTAAATCCAATTTAATTAAATTACCTGCATTCCTCTATTTAATTAAGTAAATTACTCAATTTATTTAAATTAAATTCACCATACCCATTTAATGAATAAATCATTTTATTCAATTAAATTCCCCCTATCCACTTTTAATTAAATTCAAAATTTAATTAAATAGTTATCCTAAATTGAATAAATCTAATTTATTTAATTTCCCCAAATTGCAACCAAATTGAATGAAATTATTTATTTCAATTAAATCCTATTATCCCTCCATCCACTTGCAAAATCCTACATCTCCCACTTGCCTTCCTAAACCCCTTTCTAATCCCTTCTGGACTCTTCTAATCGCTTCTAATTAGCCTAACCCATCTTCTAAACTTTGTCGCATCCCTAAGCAAAGGGAAGTCACTTCTCAAATCCTCAAAGTCTTTGATAACTATTAAAGGCTTCAAGTCTTCAACCACTTAATTCCCCAAAGTCTTCAATAACCATTAATGGTTAACTCAAACCCTCTTACACGGTTAAAGAATTTCTTTTAACTCAACCTTCATCCAACCCAAGGGTCTCATCAGGCCTTTAATGCTTTGACCATGATTATCTCTTAATCATTTGCACAAGGGTTTATCCTTGGATTAACTCTTAATCCAATGGGTAAGCCTAACTTAAGCTTAACCCTTATCTTTAGATAACCATAAGGTCTTCTCAGGCATTTAATGCCTCCAACCCCTTCTCTCAACCCAACCCTATGTTGACACTTGTCATCATTTCATTGGTGCAAATTGCAAACATGGATCCCCAACTTTCAAACTCAACCCTTGATCAACTCTTTCAATCCTAACCATCCATTGCCCTATTTTTGCTATAAATAGAGCTCTCATTCCTCCATTTTAAATCATCCTCCAAATTTGTAGTATCACACTTATGCTCAAATACATTCAAGCTTTCATATATCATTTTTATGCTCATCATTTTAGCCTCTTTGAAATCAGGAATTAGTCTAAATATGCATGTTTAGAATATTTTCTTTATCATTTAGCTCAATCATAGACTAAATATATCATGTTAGGATAGTACTCATACTAACCTTGTCAATCTTATCATCTAGTTTATTGCATTTCTAAGATCATGCATAGCTTAGGATGCATTTCATTCTAAAATCTATCAAAGCATCCCTCGTTCTTGTATTTGCCATCCCTAAACCATTTTGCTTAGTGATCTAAGAGCAAAAATATTGGTTTGAGGGACATTGTAAGATAGAGAACCATGGGACCAACCTTGGGAAGCTGAGTAATACTTCATTACTCCATAGCTTGCACCAAGAAGTCCTCTGTGTGTGTGTGGACAAGTCTTTTAGAATATTTTCACATATTGAGTTCTATCGACCCGCTTTTCCCGCATACAGAAACAACTAAGAATTTGAAATGTATATTTTCCATGACTTAAACACCAAATGAACTCTAGATTCAATTTCTCACAAACCCACAAAGTAATCATAGTTAAGGAGATGAACAAATAACTTAACAAAAATGTACATGAAAAATTTACATATCGACACTTCTAAACCTAATCTATTGTGAAGAACTAAAAAATACTCTGTCACTTATGAGAAGTCCAAAACTAAACACTATGGCTATGAGATATGATATATTGAATTAAGGAGAACAAAATACAGAGAGGGAAACATCTAACTACTTTGTGAACTAAACTTAATCTCTTTACTAGGATAAACTAGAAACTTAGATTCTCCTAAACTTGCCTTAGTTATCATTTTTATACAAAGTCTATCCAAAGTAAAAAAATTACAAATTATGAGATCATATGCTTAATTGCAATAAAACGGTGAAAATATCTTTTGATAGAGAAATTATTACAAATTTATTCCAACAAAAATTGAAAGTATCGATCACTAAGAACTTGAGATTTTTTTTTTGGAAGCCTTTTCCGTGGACACTATTGCATAACATAAGTATCCTTATGTTGTGTTTTTGTCTAGTATATATGGAAAATAAATAAATAAAGTATTGTTAGGTGTGGGTGTACCTTGAGGAGAAGAGTTAGAAAGTGTATCACCAAATAATGCTTCCTCTTTGAAGAATAAAATTACCAAAGACACAAGAGAAGGGAAAAAAATTGTGGTTATCAAGGGGATTGCCTAAGTCAAACCCCTATTTTGGTATTTCTACGTCCATCATAACCTATATTTTTTTTTATAATATTCAAAATTCAAAATGAACTTTAATTTTACGTTTTTGATACCCATATTGCTAATCTCTCCTCATGGACTTTAGTGCTCACATCCTATTAAATTTGAAAACAAAATTATTATTTTTGATGGTCCTTTTGGGCTTGTCGACCAAGCATTATGGATTGCCCCTTTCGGGGAAACTGAAATTAATTTTATTGCATTCAAATGGGCTAACCTCCTTAGCCCGATCACCCCTCTTGGGTAAATAAAATAAGCTCATTTATCCTCATATATTGATCCCTTTTGATTAGTCACCCATCTTGGGTGAAGAGGTGCATCTCTTGGTATAAAAGATAGGGGGAAAATAAGGGAATCATTTTAAATAAATATCTTCCTAATTTAAAGAATATTTGAAGCATAATTATGAGAATATTTGAAGGAGATTTATGAGCATATTTAAAGGATAATTTTGAGTTATGAACAAATTTAAAGGAGATTTATGAGTAGATTTAAATAAGAATTTTGAGTGGATCCACAAGTATATTTTGAAGGAAATTGACATGATTATCATGCTTTCAAGAAGCAATATTCAAGAAGAGGAAAAAAAATTCACTTGGAAGTTGGTGTCGTATAATAGAAGAGATTGGTTTCTATTGCTAAGTTAGTGCTTAGTGGTGGGGTTTTGTGTCTTTAGTGGGTTGGTGCCTACAAATATTTGTAAAGATATTTATTGTTGGTTGGATTAAGATTGTAGATCCAAGCAATCATTTCTTCGTGGTTCTCTCCCAGAAAAAATTCCACATGAATCTTGTGTCTCTTAGTTAGTAGATCTTAAGTGATTTCTTTTTCATGGTTATTGAATTTTAAAATAAGTAAAAGTTTGTCTTATATTGATTCACCCCCCACCCCCTTATTATAATTGTGTGCCCATGAATTTCTATTAGAATGGGTTCATTCAAGAATAGTCTAACCAATAGAGTGTAGATATTAAAAGCACACATGGTGATTCAAGAAGGTTTCTCTTCAAATAGAGCCCCCTTTTCAATGGTATAAACTATGCATTCTAGAGAATAAGAATGAAATCTTATCTAATGTCTCTTGGCTTTGACATTTGGATGTAAGTGGTGAATGGCTATGTAGCTCCATCAACCCCACCAACAAATCTTGTTGGAAAGAAAGCAAACGAAAATGATGCAAAAGTGATGAATGTCATTTTGTGTTGTCTATCCGACTTGGAGTTTATCAAAGTAATTTACATTATGACTTGGTGAAGGAAATTTGGGTCAAACTTAAAAACACATATGAAGTTGTCAACAAAGTTAAGAAGGCCAATCTCCAATCCCATAGAAGACAATTTGAGCAATGAAAGATGAAAGACAAGGAGAACATTTTTTCCTATCTCCTTTGTGTGGATGAAATTGTCATCACCACCGATGGACTTAGTGAAAATATTGAAGACTTTGTAATTGTGCAAAAGGCGCTAAGATATTTTCTCTTGAGATATGATGCAAAAAAAATTCCATTGAAGAAATGAAGGATCTAGACAAGCAATGGACAAGCTACATGGGATCCTCACAACATATGAGATGAGGAATGAAAAGGAGAAGTAATCAAAGTGTGAGACGACCTTCAAAGCTTGAAAGGAGATGAAAAATAAAGAGCTCAAAACAAGCGATAGATCTAGCAATGAATTGGATGCAAAGGAAGCCCACTTTGTGAGAAAGATAAAAAAGAACCTAAAAAATACAAAGATAATTAACTCTTAAAACATTTTAATTTTGGTAAAAAAGGTAATTTTTATGTTGAGTCTCCATAATTAGAAGATGATAATAGTGATGATGAAGATTACCATCACATAAATGAGGAAAGAAAACATCATCAATACAAAAAGAGCTCTAAACATGGAAAACATGAGAGAAAGAAAAACTTTTGTAAGCACAAGAAGAGCCTCTACTCCAAAGAAGATAGTAGCTCATTTGAAGAGAGTGATGAAATAATATCCAATAGTGATCTAGAGAAGAAACACTCTTCATGTTAATAGAAGAAAAGAGTAACATCTTGGAAGATGAAGACAAGGGAAAATAGAAGATGGATTCAGAAGATGACGAAATTGGTGAAATGGATGGAGAAGTGGAATTTGAAGAACTCATTTTTCCTTTAAGAGAAATTAAGATGATTAAGAAAAATACTTTCAATAAAAAGTTGTAATTATATGAACATGAAGAATATGATTGCAATTTAAAAGAAAAAGTGCTACAAAACCTTGGAGAAACATTTGAAAAAGACTATTAGTAGCCTCTAGATTCAATTTGAAGGGGAAAAAATGATAGAAGAGGAAGTGATATCTCAGCTAAAGACAAACGTAGAAGACCATGAAAGGATTGAATATGAAATTGTTTCCTTGTGAAAGGAACTAGAAAATGAAGCTAACCAATTAAACAAAAGCATGAAATTTGAAAAGAGCAACAAAATATTGGAGGACATTATCAATGCCCAAAGATCACCATTCATACTCTGAGGAAAATTAAAATACTACCAAAGAAGATTCAAGTTCTAACGCTACAAATTACCAAGGGTAGGAATCCTAGAAATGAAAGTACAATTCTACATATTTAGGTACTTAATCTTAAGAATTTTATACCATAAAGAATTTTCCTCCACACACCATCTCCAAAAGGAAGATCTCGTGCCTAAAAAACCTCTAGATCTTTTAGTTGACAAATCTTATCCCAATTAACCAAATCATTTAAACCAATAGATCTTGAATAACATAATAAACCACAAGAGCCAAAAATCTATAAACCAAGAGGTCTTGAATAAAATAATAAACCACAACAAGGAGATTATACAACCATTAAAAGAGAGAAATATGTGTTGCTAGTTATTGATATGATGCTAAATAAAATCCAATATAACATTCCAATTTTCAGTCCCAAGATAAGTAGGATAAATAAGGTCACTCATAAATTTTAAATGAGGAGAACATTCTAAAAATAAATAATATTAGCAATTTGTTCTTAAACTTGGCCTACTCAATATCGAAAAAGAAAACCTAAGAGTTTTGTTCTTTCAAGAGATGACTAGATGCATTAATTTGTATATTTTAAGATTTTTCCTACAATTAGTAACTTCCTCAAGAGTGAAATTTCACATCAATTATGTGTCATCCATAAACCAGAGATGGGAAAATGGATCCACACCCTACACAATATGAAATCTAGAAATAAAACCAAAACACTTACAATATTTAAAAAGCTTGCCAAGTCTTCTATTAGAATGAGAAAGAGATATTGAGAGAGGATCACCTTGACATAAATGTATTTTGAATGAAAATTAGCACAAGGAGAACCATTTATAATTATAGAAAAAGAAGCACAACACACCATGGCCCATTGAATCCAATTATGATCAAAACTAAAGGTGCATAAGATATTATCCAGAAACTTATAGTAGACCCTTTCATAAGCCTTAATAGATCAAGTTTCATGAACATACAAGCTTTCTAGTAAAATTCATAAATTTAATATCTTCCTTGGTTCCACAAAGATCTAGGAGCACTTGGGTAACATTTGCATGTCTAGATTTGAAAAATATAAAAAATCTATATAAATTTGTATTTTTATGTTTATATAATCTTATACTTTTGAAGCTTTTGGAGAAAAAATAATCTTGAGGTATTTCGTCCATTGATTAGGAAGGGTGAGTCATAGGCTTCCTTTTGAGCAACACAAACTAGTTCTTTTCAAGATCTTTCTAACACATCCAAGAAGTCTAATTTTAGTTTAGCAGGACAAGGGATATCACCCCACCAAGAAGGGGTATCAAAATTGTATTTTTTAATATATGTAATTAATTTAATCTCAACCTAGTTATCCATTTCAACTTCCAAGGAGGACATGGATGTGGTGAAATTTTTACTTCTTTGAAATTTATAAATAGGCTCAATTTGAAGCCAATAGGAATAATTTGAGGCATATGTCTCTTCTAGTGAATTGTCCAAAATTGTTTAGTCTTCATGTTCAAAATTAAAAAATTCACATATTATTTGTTGTGTATTTTATGATTTCACTAGTTACTCACTAGGTATGATGCTTCGTTTGTAAACTAATTTGGATTCTTTCTAGCCAATAAAAGTACCATTGATGATTTGGTGACCTTGAACAAATTATTTGTTATAGAGAATAGAAGAAAGGAACTAGTTTAGCCTCTCAATATTATTTTGGGAAAAACGTTATAATAGTATTATAAAGAGCTACGGGTTAGACGTAAGCAAATTTCAAAAAATGATCTTTCTTAGGAAATAAATTTTTAAAAAGAGCTATTAAATGATTTTAAAATTTGTTTTAAAGTCTGCAATTCCTCAAAAGCCTCAAAAAATGTCACCTTTGACATTATCCCAAAAAGTGAAAGAATTCAATAAAAATCATAAGGACCTGAAATTTCATATTTTTTTCATCATAATAAAATCTTCTCTAATTCATCCACGAAAATAGAGCCACTAAGGAAGGGATTGACATTAGGATTGACATTAGGAGAGATAATTCTAGGTTCAAGATAGTTCAAAATAGAACATAGATTATCAACATAAAATTCTATGGGAGCTTTTAACATCTCACAAAAGTAAGAAACAACTTCTAATTGAATATCTTGAATGAATGAATCCATTTGTGAACCCATCTTTTCATTAAATATTATTATAATAATTAACATATTTGTATGCTACAACAAAGTGATGGAAAAAAAGAAGAATCTTATTTTCCCCTACTTGTAACCATTTAACAGGATATTTTTGTCACTTGACATGATTTCCTCTCGAAGTTTCATCTTTTCTAATTCATTGCAGATTTTAGAATAAAGAGTTAAGACATCCTTAGTTAAGAACTATTCTCAAATAAAACAATGAATATTCACCAACTTAGAAAAAGTGTTTCTTTTTCTTTGCAAAATATTTCTATGCAAGAAAGAATTCCTTTTTGAGTTTTATTTTAAAATTACAATTTGTATAATAAAAAATACAAAGCTATTGCATAATGAGGTTTACTTTCCTTCCACCAAAGTATAATATTTCTTTTTAGAAGATCTCTTCTTTTAATTGCATGAGTTGGAATATAGAAAAGACATTCAAGCCTTAAAAGATACTTACTAGAGTAAAGCTATAGGCCAATGATTTGAACCTACATTGTCCAAAATGGAACAAGCAAGTTGAAGGCACTAAAAAGGCCAAGAATTGATGACAACAAATCTATTCAAATTTTCTATAGTAAAAGCATCCCTATTCCTTCAATTGTTTTAAGTAAAAGAACCTTATTACGAGAGATATCCATTTTTAAAACCAATTTATGTTCTAAAGAAGACAACTAGCTTAAATGAGAATAGGAAATTCACCTTTTTTCCATTAATGTATAACACAACATTAAAGTCAACTCCAATAATTCAAGTATAATTTCAAAAAGAAGCTTCTCTAAGAACATGCAAACTATCCCAAAGTTTAACATTATCTTGAAGATCTTGGGGAGCATAAAAATATTGATAATGATAGTAGAATTTCCAAATATGAGAATCCCACCTAAAAAGAGACCACCATTGAAAATTAATAATTTTTATAGAGAAAAATATCTAAAATATCAAGCATACATAAGACCATCAAATAGATCAAGACAAGAAATAGCAATGCTTTCTTGATATTTACCAAAGTTGTAGCTAAAAATTTCTATGTATCCTTTGAGAATCTTAGTTTTCTTGAATTAGCAATAGGTATTTAATCACTCTTCTAAATATAGATTGTCTAAGTTTTGTATCAATTCTATGACATAATCATGATTGAAATGAAAGAGGGCGGAATGAATCTACTCGATTGAAAATACCTAAAGCTATTACATGTTCTCCTAAATGTTTAGATTTATTATGGCCAATCTTACAACGTTGTTTTAGTGCATCGTGTCTCCCCTAATTTTTATTCCAATATTTTTTAATACCCAACAACTAGATTGAATAATTTTTTTTCTTATTTCATTGGAATGACTAAATGATTCAAGTTATCTTTTGAAAGACAAATAGAAATTTTTTCTTATTTATTAAATTCCATGACAAGGGTTTTAGGCACATTTTCGAGCTTACTAATAGTAAGAAGAGTCTCCCAAATATTTGAGGTTTTGAGATTTATTAGGAGTAAAAAGAGGGTTCTAGGTAGAAACAATAGAGTTACTTTGTGGCTATTAACAATGGAACTATGCCCATCCAAAAGTACCTAGAAAGTGGAAGATCTTGTGCTATATAATCTCATTTCTCATAAAAGAGTTAGTTTCTTGTGTTTAACCGTGATTTTATTGATCTTGCATTATTTTATCAATCTTTTGATTTGCTATCTTATTTTCCTAGTTTTCATCTTGATCATCCTAATATTTGGTGGATATTTCTCCTAGAATAGTAGACATATTTTTATTTCAGCTATGAACTTTTTTGGTCCTCTACAATTTGGAGGAGGTTAAGTTTTACCTTTCCTATGAGCCATGTGGTAAATCCATCACCATTAGAGTGAGCTAATAATAGACTCTCGATTATCTTATCGAATTTGTCATTAATCATTTTTTTTCTCTTATGATAATTTCTCAAAATAATTATTTGATTTAAACTAGGGATAATCCCCAAAAAGATGTCCCTAATAATGACATTCCCTACATCTGAAAGGAATGGCCCCACAATCTAAGGTTTGATCTCCCAAACACAATCTTCTACCTAATATTAAGAGCTTTTGGCAAGGGATTATTTATATCTAATTCTAAATAGCTTTGAGAATAAGTAGAAGCTTTTTTTCCTTGGTAAAATAAGAAGTACCTAAATGGAAATCCAATGAATCATCCAATAATTATAGGCACATCTTTCTAAAGAAATTAATGATAGAGAAAATAAATGGATGCAAATTGGAGTCTTGGAAGGGAGTTACACAATTGGGATGAAATTTGGATCCAATTTTTCATGAAAATTCCAAAATGCTTAAAGAAATATGGATCTCCTTCAAAAATTTGAACGTAGAAATATTATTGAAGCAAACAAAAAAGTATATCTATTGGAAAATCGAATAGTCTCCATGTTTGCTTGATTAATTCTATAGCAACATATGATTTAATCTAACATCCATGAACTCACATATGAGGACATGTATCCAAAAAAGAGTGAAATCCTCTACTAGAGTGGCACAACTATTTAAAAATATTTTTTGGAAGCTCCTTGCTTCAAGGAAGGCATCAATTCATTTTTCATGAAGGGGCAAATTGCACAGCATACAACAACAAAGATTTCTCAAAGAAAATAGGAAAATTATTTTATTGAATCAAACACACGTTACATCACACAAATGAGAAAACAAAAACAAAGGATGAAATCCTTATAGGTTGCAACATAATACAACTTCTTTCCATTGATTTATAGAGCCATTTGCCTTTTGGATCTTTGAATCTACTTTTGTCTTCCATCTTCCCTCCTTTCTCACAGCTTACCACCTCCCCCTTCTTCTCTACTACTAAAAAATGCTCAAAAAATGGTCATAAGTAGCTCCTCGACGCCTTCAATTTTTTCTTTTTGAAAATTTGAAATTAGTCTCCACGCCTCTTTCAAGTAGTCAAGCTCTACATGCCCAATTCTCTATCATCCCCAATTTAATCTAACACACATGAACCTACAAATGAGGACATGTACTTGGAAAAGATTAAACATATTTTTTGGAAACTACTTCCTTCAAGAAAGGCATCGATTGATTTTAAAATCATTCTCTTTTCTTTTCTGAAGAACACTATTATCACTGAGCTAGACCTACCTTAAAATCGACGTTGGCATTCAATTTCCCACCTTAAAATGTTGTGAAAAATGACATTTTATAGTTGGTATTGTACTTATAAATCATTAAAGACAATATATTTTCACAATTCATAATAATGAATATGAATGTTTATGAATTTAATTGTCTAAATTTATCTTATCAATGTTTCCAATCCTTTCACCATCCATTCTCTTCTCTAACTCTCTTCATCTCGTGGACAAATTACAAAATATAATCTAAAACATTAATGATAAACATTACCATACAGTCAAATTAAAAAACACCCATATCTCATACTGTCATATCTTCACAACATACAAATGCTAGAAAATTTTGAGCCATGATGTCTAGTTTATATTCTCCTTGAAATGGGCAAGCACCCATTATATCCAAGCGCATCTTATCAATGTTTCCAATCCTTTCACCATCCATTCTCTTCTCTAATTCTCTTCATCTCACAGACAAATTACAAAATATAATCTAAAACATTAATGATAAACATTACCATACAGTCAAATTAAAAAACACCCATATCTCATACTGCCATATCTTCACAACATATAAATGCTAGAAAATTCCGAACCAGATGTCTAGTTTATATTCTCCTCAAGATGGACAAGCACCCTGAGTTAAACTAAAAGAAGAAACTCATGTCCATCTTTCATTGTCACAAGAGGAAAAAGGGTAGTTCTCATTTATTTTACTTATAATAGTATGATGTGAAATTCAATACATGTGTTTGTTTCTTATGTTCATATGTCTAACGTATATCATAATTTGCAAAAATCCAAGCGCATCTAGTCAAAACCTGTCTCATTGTCTTGATGTAACTGGATCTCTGAAGATACAATGAATTGGACAAGGAGGTTACCCCACACCATTTTTTTATTGAATTCAATTCAATAAGAGATCACAGAAAACAGTTTATACATGCAAAGTCAGACGTACATGAACAGTCAAGCAAGAACAGTTAAAGAACATAAAATCACCTATTAACAGTCATGTAATTACAGCAGAGGCACCCTTCATTATGGGCGGAAACGTCTATCCAGCCAACTAAAACGTATATCTAGTCATATAGTAAGAATAGTTGAAAACGTCTATCCAGTCAACTAAAACATATATCTAGTCATATATATACATAAACAGTCAAGTAAGAATAGTTGGAAGAGCATAAAATCGCCGGTGAATAGTATTGACAGTCATAACTACAGCAGAGGCACCCTCCATTATGGGCGAAAAGATCTATCCAGTCTTCTATTATGGGCGAAACGTCTATCCAGTCTTCCATGATGGGCGAAACATCTATCCACTTTTCTATTATGAATGAAACGTCTATCCAGTCTTTCATGATGAGCGAAACATCTATTCAACCAACTAAAACGTAACATATTTAAAGAACACTAAACTTTTCTTTGAAAACTCTCCTTTATATGAACTACATTTTAATTGATTGGATAGCCACGGATCACCATGAGCACTGTATAATGATGTTAAGTATGAAAAAGAAACTGAAAATGATGTAAGAAAGTATATGTCATAATCCAGGACAACAGCATTAAAATATGGTAAGAAATAATATTATTCTTTCACAGTCAAGATAATCATTTTCATGAACAGGTGAAATTTGAGGAAGAATAAATAAATGTGGAAAGTTGTTTGTTGCGTGTGTGAATAAACAATATCTTACCTTGCACAATGAATGAGCACTTTCAATTATCTCAGTGCTTTAGTTTTGTTTGATATTCTTACATATCACATCATGTTCTTTATGACTAGTTTTGTACTAATAATTATTAAATAATTTTAAAGTGTTTTTTAAAGAGAACCATGAAAACAATGTTTTATCAAAGTGCAATACTTATCTACGTGTGGGCAATCTGATTTGGTCAAGGAGGATTAGGCAATTCACTAGGTGATGACAAATTGGTGTAGAGGAAAGAGTCTTCAATTAGTTCATTCTTGCAAAAAGTAATGAGTTGAATTTGGTAAAAAGGGAATTGATGGTACTCAAAGCCTACTCCACAGAGGGAATTTTTTGGTAGCCATCATGTAATGACCAATAATAATGGGTATCTTGAGGTATTTGGTGAGTATGCAATCCTTACTTTTTTGTAGAAATAAGGTGCATTAGGTATAGAGGAGGATGAAAATATTTCATGGTTTCATGGTTCAACTCATTGTTATCTCTTGATGCTTCACACTATGTTCTTTTATCTTTATCAAAAGTAGGTTTACAATAATAATTGTTTTGGGTTGTTTGAGTCTATTCAATTGTTCATTGAGGTGTTCTCATTTCAGTTCGTCTATTTCATACTTCAAAACTCAGTAAAAAAGTAAGATCAAGGCAAAGTGTGGTTGGGTTGTTGGGCTGGGTTGTCGGATTATCTCATGACATAAGAAAAAAAAGTGTTTTTTTTTAAATGATGCATGAAAACAACATTTTATCACATAAGTATGAAATGCAATGGTTATCTACTTGTGAACAGTTGGATCTGGTGTTAAAATTTAATAGGCTTTAAAGAATTAGAGATAAAGTAAAATAGTGTAAGCATTTTCAAAATGTTCTAGAATTGATCATATAAGTAACATAATTAAAGAAAAGATGGAGAATTAAAAAAATATTTAAATCATTACCAGTTAAGGTTTAAAAAGTAAACAATTAATTAGAATTTTTGTTTTCTTGTTTTTAAATTGTGAGAGGATCTTACGACAATTGAAAAGGAGGTTTAGAGCACTTATCCATTTTGTTTTTTGAAGTTGAATTTTAATGGAGTTTATTAAGATAATTTGGAGAGTATAGGAGAAAAAAATATTATTGATAAGAAGGATGGAGAATTTGTTCATGGTATATCTTTATTTCTAGGTCACCACACAAATGATGAGGAGAAACAAGGAGTGGTGGTAGGGATAGATTCAACATCATTTGTGTGTTTATAATAACTTTTAGTTGATGGAGATTCCCTTTTAGTGATCAATGCACTAAAAAAGGTTCATGTCTTAATTGGTGACTCGGTAGGTTTTTACAGGAGATTCTTTCTCTTCACTAAGAATTCAAGAAAAATATTTTTAGTCAACATCATAGATATTATAAAATGGTTATAGGTCATTTGTCCAATTATGGGATTGATCTAGAGACCATTACAATATTATATAGTGGAAACCTATTCTCATGGATAAGACTTAAAATTCATAAAAAAGGGAAATGTCATTTCTTAAATATCTAAAAGCAAGAAAATTAAAAACCTTAATCACATATCTACCTTTCTTAGGGTTGAGGGTTGTGTTCCAATGTATGAAGGTTGGATATCCAAATCTTTGCTCGAGACTGAGTAGGGATCGCATTCTGTTAGTCGAATTCCTAGGCCAAACCCCCAATAATTATGAGTAAGGCCCAATAATTAAAATTTGAATTTGAATAACTAATTCGTATCTTTCTCCACATGAGTGCAAAACTCTTTGAAATAGGAAAAAGATTCATTTTATGCTGCAAGCAATATACCCACATTTTCCTACTTTTTGCTCAACATATGGAGTGTACCCAAGTTGCATTAGTGCATTCCATGCACGTTGATGCCAAGTTGCATAGTTATATGGTGTAAGCAAATGACCCTTAGAATGATCCATGTGAACAGGAAAAGAAGAGCATAACAAATCAAGTTAGAAACACACACACACCAAGAGAGATCCCCCCCCCCTTTTTCACTCAATCAATAATCACCCCCAACAAAAAGTGATTGTGGCACTTTATAATTTAATCAGTGTGTTTACAATGTTGGAGTTGTTTTCTAGAGGTTTACAATGTCCAAAAATGGACTCAAATATTCAAAGTACAATAAAACCTCAAATTGAGAACCTCAAACCAGCACTAGTGTGTAGCTTGAAAAAATATCAACTTTCAAAAAAAGAATCATCTCAATCTAAGGTTGTATGTGAAAGTTATAATTGTTTGAAGTTACAAAAATGAGGATTGCCCTTCATATCTGATGAGAAAATTGGGACCACTTGAGTAGAAATAGATCATAGTGGACACCACAGTGAAGAGAGTGAAATTCTACCCCAAATCAAAAAAAAAAAATTGCACTTGAAAACGCCTCTATAAGAGTGAGAACAAGCCTTCTAAAGTTCAGGGGCAAAAATGAAACACCAATGGAAAGGGATCTTGGTTTGCAAAAAGTCAACCTTTGGCAAGTTTGGAAAAGTCATGCTAAATGTAGAGTCCCACCAAAGCACCTACTACAAAAATTTTGCCTCAAATTTTATTGTATTCAAAATTGACAAATTAATAGTCAATTTTAACATTTTCAAGCCTTCTGGACGTGATGGTGCAGTCTATTTGGCCTCAAAATGTCCTGAGATATCAACTACCCTATGTATCTAACTGTGAAATCTGTATTACAAACCTTCACAAAATTTGTATTCAATGTCCAATTTAGACGAAACAAAGGGTGATTTTGACTTTCTCGGCTACTCTGAACTCAATTGTGAGCTTAGATTTTCTCTAGGAAGCTCCAAAATACCTGTACTAATAAGCAAGAGACATGAACCCTCCTAGAAACTTAAAATAAAAACCTACACTAACATAGTTTATGTGGATTCTCCCAAACCTCCGGTCAAGGTGAAACTATTTGAAAGAGAGTGGGCCAAGGCCTATAAATAAAATCGTGTATCTTCTAATATTAATGAAATTAAACAAGGATAAAGAGGCTCAAGGAAGAAAATGATTCATTGAGGATAAGGTCATCACCCTTAGCAAGACAATAATATAGGACTCTATTGCTTGTATTGTCGTCCTTCATGAGAGTTTCCTAAGAAGAAAAGTTGGCTACTGCTATAGGTGGTCCAAGCAAAATTAACCTTTTTCAACAAATGTAGTAGTGGGTAGTTATGGGCTTATATAATGAAGCTATTGAGGATCATTTAGTTTTTTTAAGAGAAAAATGAGATGCAATGAGTAGTCTAAAGGAACTGTCTATTAATTAAGTTTTATGTTATTTGTTTGTTGTTGGTCCACCGTGTTGACAACTTTTGACTGTTGATTTTGTTTGCTAAACTTCATGGAGTTTGATTTATTTTTGTTCTAGTGTTGGAACTTTGTACTTTTTCACTCCACGTTGTATAAGGGTTGTGCCCTTTCAAAAAACCCATCTTTAC
The DNA here is from genome assembly GCF_030272615.1 of Cryptomeria japonica. NCBI lineage: Eukaryota > Viridiplantae > Streptophyta > Pinopsida > Cupressales > Cupressaceae > Cryptomeria > Cryptomeria japonica. The sequence continues at coordinate 683,961,157 of NC_081405.1, read as the reverse complement.
AAATAATATTAAAAAAATAGTTACATGATTTATTTTCACTTTATATCTATATTCATCAATTATCAAATATTTTAGTTAATAGAATGGTACGTTTCACCTCTGATGTGTCTGCTTAACATGACTTCATGAAAATAGTTTATATCTCAATATCTCATTAATTAAAGTTTTGTCTTTCTTTTCAATTGTTTAGTAAATAAAATATGATTTTGACATACCGACCAAAATATAAAAAAGTGTCACTATCTATCTAAATCTTAGAATTAAATCATTTTACTTTATCAATTTTGTTAATTGGTATGCTTTTTAGAGTCTAAATAAAGTCATGCTAAGTATTTAAAAAGTTAAACTTTTTCCTTTGCCATTTTATTTCTCATGATTTTATCCAAGCCTTAATGTCCTGTTTGTTGCTTTCCCAAGTCTCCAAATCCTCGAGTACTTTAGATGAAAAGTGTCATCATCCACTCTCTTGGGATACCAGTGCTGTGCTCATATTGGCATTTATTGCTATGCACTACGCAAGAGTGATGAAAATAATGATGTGCCAATAGAAATATACAAGTTGAGATTTTTTTCAAAGAGCCAAATGCACTGAATTTTAAGATCATTGGTATATCAGAGTAATGGCATATCAGATTTGCTAATTCTAGATTAAATGAATCTGGCAAAGTTTTGAGATTAAAGAAACGAGATGTAAAACATAGATAAATAAGAAGATTCAAACGTTTAATCATATGAGATTATTTATAATAGTTTATTTATGATTGTCATTGTTTTAAATTTTAATTGTGTATATTTTTTATTGATATTTCAGATCACGCTTTCTTTCTTTTTTTTTATAGATTATCGAGTATCATCTCAAAGGTCTATTGAAGAATATACATAATTAAAATCAATTGCAATATGTGTACTGTTTCATGAATCATGAAAAACTCATATTGATAACTATTACAGTATCTTACATCAATTTGTCGCATAGATTACAATCAAAGAACACATTTCTTATGATACAAAACTTACCGCAATGGTTTTGAGATTTCAAATTTTGTGAAATTTTAAATGAACAATATTTTGACAATATATGTAAAAGTTAGTAATCTAAGTATAAGAGTATTTATAAAAGATAACAAAATATATATAGTTCTTGTAGAAAAATAAGATATAATCCTCCTCTGTCCATCATACCTTATTTATCTTCAAGTTTAGTCTTCTTAGAATTGATCTCAAATTATACTATTAAATTTTATCTACGCCTCATGTATTTTATTAGGATAAGATTTGACATCTTTAGATATTACATTTTAACTATAAATTATCTTTTTTGTCTTATAATTTTAAAGCTTATATCCTTTGACCCATCATTATAACTAATAATGAAACAATCCTTTACTTTGAAATACATCATATACCTCTTCTTCTTAGGCACATATACACATATGCAACCAAAAACTTTGAGATACCAAAGGTAGGGCTTCTTTTTGGTATATACTTAAGCTTGTACTAGTATAGGAGATCTATTGATAAGATAGCATAAATTTACTAAATGCTTTTACTCAAACTATGTTATTCACTTTAGCACCACGCATCATACTCCTATAATTTTCCATTCGGCTCTTGTTCATTGTTTCTTTTAACTTATTATGCAAAGAAGTTTATGTATTTTCCTTCTACTTGGCTATACAGTTCTATCCTTCGAAATCTTCTTAAAATTTATAGAACAAAACCTCTAAGATTTTATATTCTTAGAACCTTGATCTTCTTTTCATATCGATTTTCTATTATAATAGCCTTAAATTTTTTAGCCTACCAGAGATCTTAGACTTTTGTCTCAAAAAAATATTCATATTTTTGGGAGAAATAGTTAATAAATGATATATACTATAGGGATTTTCGTAGTGAAGGCATATCAACAATATAAAAAAAAATCATTATGAATCAAATCCAAGATTCTAAATAATCTTATCAAAGATCGGATTATTTTTAACATGATTTTATTTCAAATTTATGAAATGTTCACATAATTAAAACATAAAAATATCGTAAATACCCTTAAAATTATTCTTGGAGTTTGATGCTTTATAACCATTTTCACCAATGCGACTCATTCTTTCCTACCAAAAATTTGAAGGTGTTGGGTGAAAGTCAAGTTCGACACCAATGAAATATAAAAAACATAACCATCCTAATCAATTCTTGAATTTCTAACTAACATTTTCTTTCAAAAGTAAGTATAAATATACTTTTCTACACATGAGTAACAAGCCCAAGCTTGATGTATTTAAGATCCCTTCTCCAAGTTCTTTGCAACTACACATAAATGTTGATAAGACCCCAATTAAGAAAACAAAATCCTTCAAAACCCTTCTGGTGGGGGCTAGGGTTGTCAAAAACAATTCTTCGGCCCTACATCCTATAGAGTCCTTTGGGGAGGAGGCTATTGATATTTCTAACGAAGATGTTAAAGATTGTAGGGAGGTTTTTTTTTAGAGAAAACCAAGAAGAAGAACCAAATTTCTAATGAGAGAAGGTCTACAAGGCTTTCTAAAGTATGTGCCACCCAAAATGTTAATGATAAAAAAATAAGAAAATAGTTTTTGAGGAATAAGAGGACAATGATAATAATGAGTAATTTCTTCCTCATGTGGAAGAATATTTTGATAATATTGGTCATGAGGTGCAAGAGTATTTTGAAGAAGAATAGGTAGATGATGAGGAAGATCAAGAAGCTAAGTAAACAGGTAAGAAGGACAAGAAGAAAGAAATGAGGAAGCATAGAATGATGAGAAAGATGGGGAAGACTAGAAAGTAGTTGAGTCCCCATGTGTTGATCAAAATGACAATGTTTCTAAAAATGATGGTGAAGAGAAAAGGAAAAAATATAATGGTGGGGATCATGGGGTTATTTATTCCGATGATGAAGGAAATGAAAACCAATTAGACACTCTAGAGTTGTTAAGAGCTAGGGTTGTTATCCTTCAAGGTAAAATGGGTAATTTGAGAGGTCACCTTGCTAATGAGGAGGGTGGAAATTATATTCACAATGATACCTTGGCATCCTTTAAATATGATATTGCTACCCTTCAAAGCACATTGAGGAATATTAAAGGTAAATGGAACAAAATAAACATAAGGTGATAAAATTCCTAGAAAGACTTATTATTGTAGTGTCAAAAAGTGTAACCCATTTAAAATTTTACAATCCTTTTTGGGCCCTTACTTTAGTGTGACTTGTCCTATGTCATTTCAAACCTATTTAGGCTCTATCGCATCCTAATATTGTCAAATACTCAAACTAGGACATGATTTGGCATCATCAACCCCAACACTAATGACTCCCCTTTTAGAGGCCTAATTTTGGTAGGACTAGGTCAATCTTGGGCACCATAGTCCCTTTTGGGCTCCATGGTCCCTTTTGGGTGTCATATGCATGCTCCCTTCTAGGCACCATAGTCTCTTTTGGGTGTCATATTCCATACATGCATCAAACCAAAATCCCCTAAAGTTTTAGTCATCGTTAATGTTAGCCTTCCCTTTTCAAATTTGGCCTCAATTTGTGTATATGATCATTTGAAGTCGGCTTAAATGTGAAAATACATTGAGAGCCCTATATAAATACATCATTTCTAATTCATTTTCACCTAAGCACACATCTAGCACTTTCATTCACAAGCATTCCTAATTCCTTCAAGAGAACATTTGAGTACAAGGAGCATCAAGCTACAACAAGTTGTCTTCAAGTATGTTTTCATGATGGGATGTTATGATTTAACATTTTATTGCATCAACACTTGGAGGAATTATCTAAAGAGCATTGCATCAAACTAAAGGTATCATCATTTTAATTTAGTATTTCATTTCAAATTTAGCCTCTGCCCTACTAGGGGTGATCTCTCTCTCTCTCTCTCTCTCTCTCTCTCTCTCTCTCTCTCTCTCTCTCTCTCTCTCTCTCTCTCTCTCTCTCTCTCTCTCTCTCTCTCTCTCTCTCTCTCTCTCTCTCTCACTCTCTCTCTCTCTCTCTCTCTCTCTCTCTCTCCTCTCTCTCTCTCTCTCTCTCTCTCTCTCTCACACACACACACACACACACATCATTCTTGTAGTGGAGATTAATTCCTACTCGGGTTTGACTTAGGAAAACCCCTATACATAACAACATTTTCCCTTTTTTATGTGGGCAAGTTATAGATCTGATAGCGAAAAGTTGCAGATTTGCAAGGAGTAGACTAACACATAGTTCCATACTTTGAACAAGAGAAAACTCCTATAAATGCCAATTTGCACATGTGTGAAAATTTCTGGTTGAATTTTTAGGAGAGTGATCTACAAAGCATCCTGATCTAGAATTTGAAGTTTTAGCTAACAGAGATACCTCTAGGACTAGGGCACCTAGCACACTTGTCTAACTTTCTCAAGCTCATATTTTAGTGACAAGTACTATTCCATATCTTATTTCTGGATCTATACTTTTGAGTGGACTTTTAGATGTTTATGTTGGATCTTATCAACTTGGTATCATTTTTCCTAGTTATTAAACATTCACATCAAATCATATCAAACACAAAAAGAGGAAATAATCACACATAGCATCCAAATCTCCTTTAGGACTAAAGTTGGATCTTGTTGGCTATTTCCCCTAATAAAATTGATATTGATTTGGGATCTTATTTTATGTATCTTGGTTAGGATCCCATTTCCCATCATTTCAGTCACTATCATAGGTGGGATTATGAGGATATTTGTGTTTTGTACTACTTTTGGATAATCAAAATTTAAGAAACAAAGGAAGAAGTAGAGAAATGTTAAGGATACAAAGGGCATAGGTAACCAAAAGAACAAGGTAAATAATTTGAAGGAAAAGACAACTTGGGAGGAGTTCTTTGACTCTCTTGAGGACTAGAAATCAATTTGTTATGTTTTCTTTTATTTTTTGTTGTTATAGGTTACTATTAACTATTTTTTATTTCTGTTGGTTCTTGTTAGTTGTAGTGTAGGCTAATCGCCTACCTTTTAATTATTTTATGTCTTTTTTATTCCTTTTGATTATTTTGTAATAGACTCATTTAATGAGATCAGAGCCCTTACCCTACTTTATAAAAAAAAAAATCATATTTTGCCATGCTACTAAAATAAGATGTAGAGAATTTCTTTCCATGCAACATACATAATCAATGACATGATACAAAAACTAATTTTCTTCTATTTCAATAGCATTTAATTCTTAATTCAATTATATTCATTGTTTCCAATCATTAAAATTCACAATTTAGAGAAACTAAATATACCCTTTAGTTCAAAAAAGTGAGGGTAATCCACATTCCAATTCACATAAATTATATAAATATTTTTCAAACGCTTTCTATGTGACTTTATGTTTTCTAACTAATTCAAAGTATGAATCTCCTCTTCATGTTGTATTCATATATACAAAAAAAAAATTAAGAAATTTAGGTTCAGATGCAACTTTTTTTCAAAAAAATTAAAATAATTCAAAATTTATAATTATAAAAATACACACCAAAATTAATTATTTCAAAATATTAATTCAATATCATTAAAGAAATCTATATGCCTCCAAAATTATATGGGAACAAGGCTAAGCTTGAAATTGCATTATTTGATAAAAAGGAAAAATATCTCAATAATGTGCAAGATTCCAACAAGCATTCTTGTGCTAAAACTAAATTAAAGAAAGAAATAAGTATATGAAACGTTTCTTCAAGGAATTTCTCAATAAACAAGTAAATATCATGCACAGGATCTTCAAGAAGCCTAAGGGTTTCAAGAAAAACAAGCATTATTTTCCCTCTAATTTTTATCTTGAAAATGCTTAAGCAAAAGACCCTCTAAAAGAATCTCAATCCTCAACATTGAATATTCACAATCCTCAACATTGAATATTTATACACATTATTTGACCATTTCTAGCCATAAACATGAGGCAGAAGAGGAGAAATACTCAATAAAAATTGTATACCTTTATTTATCATTATTGGAAAAAAATTATAGTTGAATAATTTTATTCACTTCATTATGCATTGCACATTAATTCATCATAGATCATCCTCAAAGTTGTATCTGTCTCAAACATCACACATCTATCCCTCATGGATAATTCTTATCTTAAACATTGTACCTCAATCATGGATTGAAGTCCCAATTTTAACCTATTTCAAACATTTCACCTCCCTCACTCATGGATCAATTCAAATGTTTACCTATCTCAAGCATTGTGCCTTAATCCCTCATAGGTCAATTCTAATGTTTACCTATCTCAAACACACAATTACTTCCCCAGTACATAATACCACATAAGGATTTTGTAATCATATCTTTTTCAAAATAAAGTTTCCATAGTATCTAGAATAAAATAATTGTAAACTTATAAAGGCGATTAAGTCATTTACACTTAGTCAATGGTCTCTTGGTCAATGATCTTAAAAGAACATAATAACACAAACAGAAAACTTCCACCTTGCCATGTGATAATCAAATGAGAGTCTTAATTTACCTCAACAATGGCAATTGGGTTTTAGACCCTCATCTCCATCTCTTGTAATGGTAAGGATAGGGTATAATTGGTACTTCCTCTCAACCTTCAACCAAACAAGACATAACCATGCATCCACAATGATGAGTGATGTGGAACCAATATCAAAATCAAAGGTTCACTCTCTCAAGAAGTGGGATAAATGATAGATCCAAGAGCTTAGCTAGTAATATGATAGACTAGTCATTCTCACACAAAAACATGACTTTTTTTTTAACACAAAAGAAAGAGCAAATAATAAGGTGCATATTACCAACAAGCCAAAATTGTTAAAAACTTAACGAAAATTCTTATGAACAACTTGAATTTAGAAAAAAAAATTGAAAAAGGGTTTGAAAATGTATACTATCTCATCATTTCCTCTTTCACTAATGAAATAGCCCATATTACTAGTGGAAATCACCAACATAATAGTCCATATTCAACTCGAGTGATACTCTTCACTAAAATCAATTATAATGATATGAAAAGTATAATTGGATGAAATATTTTATTTTTATTTTTATTTTTAACGATAGAATGGGGTTCGTTTTGTTGACTTGGTGGTCAGCACCTCCTTGGGGACTCATGACATAGCTTAACCGTCTCTCATAGATTGAGTTAAATTTGGCATTTGTATCGAGCTTTTGACGCAACGGCAAACGATTCCAACAGATTTCACATTTAGCATTATGTGAAAATTGTAATAACTATGCTCGCCAAAAAGTAAACCTTTCAATTCATCCATTCCACATTCACCTCTCGACTAATTATTGCATCTCTAATCTAACTCCCATTTCAATTGTCAAAATTTTCAATCCCTGTACCTTTACTCCCATTGACCCATTGACGAAGTAGTCATCTAAATGATAACAAGTTAGAAACTTTAACAATATGATAGTTGTCTTTTTTGTGCCAGTGAGTTTAAGATGATATACAGTTGATTGCAGCAGACAGCAATGTTTATGTTTTGAGGAGAATGAGAATTAGGTATGACTAAACACTTAGCGTGTCTATGTAAACAGTTGTTGTGCAGGCCCATCTGATGCTTTGTAATTTAATTGTATTGATGGTGAATGAATTTAGTATGTCAAAAGCAGATAGTTTTTAATATTCTTTATAAATATTTTGGTAGGAAAAAATCACATTCTTAAAGGTCAAATGAAGAAGAATGTGAAAATTTTTTGGTCTCAACAGGGGGTATTATCATCGCTTTTGTACAGTGACATTTGCTTATTTTCTACGCTTCATAAATACCCAATACTAGAGTTGCCATCATTGAAAGGTATTGAAGTATTGTGTAAGGTTTGGACTGGACAAATTATCAAGTTTCTGTCAGCTCATAGAAATTCCTTTGTTGTTTCTTCAATATATACGTTGATTCTGAACTCAATATTCAGATTTTGACAGGAGGGAAGCTCCCCACGCGTTATCAAGAATTGGAGGTTGTGTGAGATTCCTCATTACATAGATGATTGGGATTGAATATATATACATATATATAGAGAGTATTTTAATAGTGAAATTCATATATTCATTTTTTTTTTCTTTTTTTTTAAATAATGCCTGGAGCTATAATGACCCAGCGAAGACACAAGGCCTGCGAGTACAATGGTCCAGCAGGGGTTTGAATCTTGGTGGCCGTTGCACTAACGAAGTGTTTTAACCGCGACACTACATGTCCAAAGACGATTCATATATTCACTTTGTTTCTTATTTACTTTTTTATTTATGTGGGTGGAATGTCTCAAATACACTTACACATTAATAAGTGGCATGATCTTGTATTAGTTCATGTATCAATCTCCATCCATTTCTATTTACTCTCATTCACATATTCCACGCATTCACCATTAACCTCTCACTATCACATTCATATTTGCAACCATTCTTATACATTTGTTTCTAACTTGAGATTATCACTTCCCTACCCAAACTCATAATAGATGCCACAACACACAACAATGAACCCAAAATTCACATGTTTAAACATAAATTTTAACTTTCTCACCTCTTTATAGTAGCCAAATTATGAGCCTACTAGTTACATGTTGTTAGTGCAACTTTTCAAATTTTTCTTTGTTGGATATTATTGCATTTTTCTACACATTTATTTAACTTGTTTAAGGAAAGAGCACCAATAGTGGATCATGTTCCAATAATTAGTCACTCCTTGTGCACCTATCTCAGTGCAACATACCAATGTAAATAACCACAGACAAGGCCAACTAACAAAGTATGCATCAACATTGAAACAATCTCATGGATATATAGAAAACCCACATTCAAGTCATCCCACTGCAATAAATAGGTTGTACACACATACAAACTCCATAAATTGTAGATCCTAAACTAATGAAACATGAAAACTTATCATTACATCAGTAATTAGCAAGCCAAGATATCAAAGAGGATAACTAAACATATATCTAGAAACTCTCACTGCATGAGTAATGTAACTCTAACAATATATCAAAGCATACCAAGTCAATCTATAATACTTCACATAGAGGGTGTGGTTAATTCCTCTATTACATCTAGTGTAAAAACCTGGCGAAAGTTGTATAATTCCTAAGGAAAATTTTAATTTTACGGGCGAATTTTTGCGGTTTACGGAGAAAAATAATAATCTCCATTGGCGAATTGTAATGTTTTTAAAACCCCAAAAATATTTGCATGGGCGAATTGTAATGTTTTTAAAACCAGAAAAATATTTGCATTGGCGATTTCAACCTATTTTCAAACCATTAAAAAAAAAATTGGCGATTTCAACCTATTTTCAAACCATAAAAATATAAATATTGGCGATTTCAAGCTATTTTCAAACCATAAAAATATAAATATTGGCGATTTTAAGATATTAACTTTAAGTCATTAAAACACGTGGCATGCAGTCATCATCTCTCTGCTTGGAAGACTGCCCATTAGGGCATCTCGCGACCTAGCGACAAGGCCTTATGACTCTCTCTATCTCCAACTCGCAAGCTGAAAATGCTAAGCCTTCGTAATCTCGAGATCTAGCGACTGAGGGAAACTGAACTGCCACTCGCCAATTCTCAACCACAAAATGTTAAGTCCTCGTCACCGCAGCAACTTGGAGATAGTGGTAACTTTAACCCTTGTCGCGTACTCGCCAACATAAAACTGTTTATCTCTTAACCGCTAGCAATTCACTCGCAAGCTCATGGCTTGATCAGGTCTTTAGACATTTAACTTCGCGAGCTGGCGATAACCATTAAACCTAACCACAAACTGTCTAGTCGCTAGCTCGTGACCTGAAAATGCTAACATTAAACAAACATGAGAGCTAGCGACAACTGTATGAAATGAGTTACTCACTAACTCTCGTGGCTATAATGTATGACATCAGACCAACTCAAGACCTCGTGACCAAAGCAATTTCACTAACAATCTCTAGCTCGGTAACATAAAATGCTAACACCCAAAAAGCTCGAGACCTCGTGATGTAAACCCAAACCAACTTGTCGCCAGCTCGCGGCTTGATCACGTCTTCAGACATTTTACCTCGCGAGCTAGCGATAACCATAAAACTTAACCACAAACTATCTGGTCGCTAGCTCGCGGCTTGATCACGTCTTCAGACATTTTACCTCGCGAGCTAGCGATAACCATAAGGCTTGGATGCTGACTCGTTCCTGAGGGACTAGTTTGAAGGTTTCTCTTGAGTCGAGGTTGATTGGACAAGCGAGGACGATGGTTTCAGAGGCATAAAAGGATTTGATAGCTTCTAAATTAGAGATGGGAGATCACGAATTTCTCTGAGAAATAAGAGCTCAGGTTGCTTGTTGTCAGGGATTTTGAAGCAGAATTTGTCCAATCAAGGAGGAATAAAATCAGAACAAAATCGTTCACAATAGATGAGCCTTAGCAGGATACAGTGGATTTGATAGGCATGATGATGACTTCTAGAGTCTACAGTCATGTTGGAAACCACCAAAATGATAATTTTTCACGTGAATGCAGAATGAGCATCACCAAATGAAGTGTGAAAATGTTATAAATACAATGGAGTGGTGACTTAATTGGTAGAAGAGAAAATAAACCTTTTTCATTTTCTTAGAGTGGTTTTTTTCCTCAGAAAGGAAGATGATGTTTGAGCAGGATCGTGCATGGAGTTGTACTTGTTGTGTGCTCTATGATACCAGATGGGTGTTTTTTTGTTTTCTTCTGTGTGAGTTTGTTTATTGTCAGAGGGGTTGTGAAAGTGAGAAGGATTGCCAGAGGGGGTGTGAAAGCCTTTTCTTGTCAAGAAGGGCCAAGCATGGCACATCCTCTGCTTCTACTCTTCCATAGGATGGCAAGGGGTTTGAAGAAGGAGCCCGCAAAGGAATGAAAGAAGGATTTGTTTGGATGGGGAGTGGCAGCTAGTCATCTTTGTGACGACATGGAAGCTACAACCCCTCCCCAACAGATTACATTTACCCTAAAGATCCTGTTTCCACTTTCCCTGATCGTGGGCATGAAGGCTCAAGTTCCTCTTTCCATTGTCTCTAATCCTGGGCATGAAGGCTTCCTCCTCTATTTGGAAATGATCTGTTGGACAGAACGTAACATCTCACATTCCATCCAAAGGCATCAGGGTGATAATGGCATGGCTCAAGCAGTTTTGCAAGTTGTATAGTCATTGGGGTTCCTTTTCTGGTTCCAGTAGTGATTCTTCATTCTAGACTCTAGGTGAAGGGAGCAAGTTTTATACTGTATAGTCATTTATATAGCAAATGAAAATCATTTAGTGTCAAGCTTTGTGCAAGTTCTTGAAGTAGTTATATATAACTTATTAAATTTATTGTGTATAATTGTATCTCTTTCAAATGATCAGAATCATGAGATTTAACTTTTTTTATTTGTTGCATTGTTATGGTGTATGTAATTTTTCATTTAAATTTTCTGTTAGTCTGGAATCATAATACATATTAAGGATTCACCTCATTGTAATTGGTGGGCGGATTATAGATAGTCATAGAACACCTCCATATATATTACATAAACATCCATAGCATATAAAATCATAAGACTCAAGAGTATTAAGAATGAAAGTATTACTATTAAACACCACAATAGATAGGAATACATTATACAACATAATTAGTAAAACATCAAGACAACAGACCGGTGCCTTATCCTAGGGCATAGACTCTAGAGTCACTTTAAACTTACAATTCAAGACAACCTGATAATAAACTTCAATAATGAATAATGCCATTACATACACAACCCAGATTCATATGTAAACTGAAAAACCCTTGACCATTCAATTCACCTCATTGTAATTGGTGGGCGGATTATAGACAGTCATAGAATACCTCCATATATATTACATAAACATCCATAGCATATAAAATCATAAGACTCAAGAGTATTAAGAATGAAAGTATTACTATTAAACACCACAATAGATAAGAATACATTATACAACATAATTAGTAAAACATCAAGACAACAGAGCGATGCCTTATCCTAGGGCATAGACTCTAGAGTCACTTTAAACTTACAATTCAAGAGAACCTGATAATAAACTTCAATAATGAATAATGCCATTACATACACAACCTAGATTCATATGTAAACTGAAAAACCCTTGACCGTTCAATTCACCTCATTGTAATTGGTGGGCGGATTATAGACAGTCATAGAACACCTCCATATATATTACATAAACATCCATAGCATATAAAATCATAAGACTCAAGAGTATTAAGAATGAAAGTATTACTATTAAACACCACAATAGATAGGAATACATTATACAACATAATTAGTAAAACATCAAGACAACAGACCGGTGCCTTATCCTAGGGCATAGACTCTAGAGTCACTTTAAAATTACAATTCAAGACAACCTGATAATAAACTTCAATAATGAATAATGCCATTACATACACAACCCAGATTCATATGTAAACTGAAAAACCCTTGACCATTCAATTCACAGTGAAAACATAAATTCAACACAAAGACAATTATGTGAAGATATCAAACTGCAAATGATATTGATATTATATTCATAATGATATCAAAAAATAAATTCACAATGCGATTCAAGTTTTCAACTATGCACTTATCAAATTCTTGAACAGTTGAGCTATTATAAATTTATAACTATATAAGAGTTTTCAAGTTCAACATCAATAAAAGTGGCCAACTGGCCAATGGCCATCCCTCTCTACTGATCGAAAAGAAAAAGATTACTATGAGTAATCTTGGGTAGCAACCTCAACCTGAGATTTCTTCTTTGGCTTTAGAATGGCTTGCCACCTATCCACCTCTTTGTCTGTTGGCCAACTGAATGCCTTTACCTCTTCCAACTTTGCAACTGAATCTGTCCATCTGGCATCTGTAACTGCCCTGGACTCAACAATAAATTTTGCATGGTCAACCTCAACCTTGAACAGTGAATCAAGCATACCGTTAAGGAAATCAGCATCAACCTGTTCATTTACATGCTTGATTATTTCTTCTTGCTCTAGAATCAAATCAAATTCGTTGGTCCAATCAGAAATTGATTTCAACTGTCCATTACTACCATAAATTGAAGGCACCAATTTACTATAACCTTCCCCAAATGTCTGCAATTTTTCATTTATAAGCACATCCTTCCCTGTGAAAAATGCATAAGCTGCATTCATTACCTCCACCATGTCTTTGGTGTCACTGATCTTGGGAGGGAACTTGTCACTATACATCATTGCAGTATCTAGCTTATCCATTAATCTGCTTCTTCCTGACCAAACATTGAACAAAGGTCCAAGAAAAGCGACAGCCTCAGAGGATGTTTTACTTGCCTCTGTCAAAGAAATATGCAAATCATGCACTACCATCAATTTTCCTTTCAATACATTAATCCTGTGTTTCAGAATTCCTGACACAACAGAGATAGCCTTGACATTTTGTTCCTTTTCAAGCTTTTCAATTTTCCCTATGTATTCCTCCATTTTTGCTGTCACATCAGCTGGTATTTCTTGTACTTGTTCTATAATCTGTATTGGAGGGGGCTCATTTGCAATTTTTTCTTTCAAATCCACTAACTCTTCCTCCAGAGCACCCTTCTTCATTAGTGTCTCTTCATATTTTTTATTCAATGTAATCAATTGGGTATATGTTTCTGTGTATCTTCTTGACAAATCCTCTATTTTTGATAAATTCATGAAAGAAACTTGAGTCAAAAAAGAGGCAATCTCTGTGTCAGTTGTGTTTTGCAAGTTCCAGATCATTCTGTCAGCTTTCTTTTCTACTTGGATATTTAGAAGGTGGGGCTTTTGAGTGGAAGGGGCCAAAGACCAAGCAGCAAGTATCTTTGACTTAGGATTAAATCCTGATCCTCTTATTACATCTCCAATTTCAAATTTAGTTTTGAACATTGGGTCCTCTTGCTTCCTAATCTGATCAATAATAAAAGTAGACTGGATATCCCAGTCAGGCATCATAATCATACTAGTACTCTTAATCAATTGTCTTGCCTGTTCCACAGATATTTGCTCCCTGTCAGGATCATATTGTTGCAGTGCCTCAATGATCTCTTGTTTCTTTTCTTCATTTGCTTCCTCTATGATCAGATTTTGTCTTAATTATTTTTGTTTCAATCTTGACAAAAAACTTTTAAATTCATCTGACTTAATAAAGTCATCATCTTTCATGAATTCATTTGACAACATCACACGCTCATCAAAGCCTTGAGCAAGGGCTTCATTTGTTTCTCCCTGTTCTTCATTCTGCCCTGCTTCTCTGAGACGTGTCCTTATTTGATGAAAGTATTGTCCTTGTTCTGTAACAATTGCTCTAGCAGGGTCTCTCCTCACAATTGTACTGACCTCACTAGTTTTTTGTTTCTTTGCAGTTGGGGTAGATTGAACTTCATCCCCACTCTCTACATCATCAGCAGACACACTAAGTGGCCTCTTGCCATGTGAAGAATGTACATCTTGGGGGTCTTGCTACTAAGCAGCCACTTCGGAATCTGGAATTGGAGGCATTTTTTCCATCAGAGTTTCATATAAACTTAGCATTTTGTTAATCCTCTCTAGGTACAGGCTATCAGGGCAAAAACCTAAGAAACTAGGGTCAGCAGCCTTCAATTCTGCTTCAACTCTCATCAAATTTTTCCATTTTCTTCTCCTTTCTTGTACTTCATCTTTTCTCAGCAAATTTCTATCCACATCTTCATCATCCAATGGTTCATGGTCCTTTATTGCGGCCCAAGGTGTCATTTTTGGCATTGCAATTTTAATAAATTGTTCTGGATCATAGAATCTAGACACAACATTAACCAACCTATACTGTTTAAGGAAATTGTTTACTTGATCAAAGCAACTCCTACATACGCAACCTAAAGCCTAGGAAGAAAAGAACCCTTCCTGTGTTTATCAAGGTATTCTTTTTCAACTAGGGTCAATTGCCAGATAAACTCCATAAAAGCAATCCTAATTGGAACAAACTTTGGTAAAATATGGGGAGGCTGAGGACATCCATAGACTCTGATCATAGAAAAGTTACCAAAAAAATAAAAGTCCCCCCAATTATGTGAAATAGACCAGTTTGGAACAAACTGGTAAGGTCTCAAAACTCTCCTAACATCAATTGACAATCGTTCCCTAATTATTCCTAGCATTTCCATAATTGGCGAAACAATCCAATTTTCAAAGAAAAGGAAAGAAGAATGGGGAGAACTACTGTCCCAAACCTGGGTCCATCTTTGTATTGGCATTAAGACACCGAGTTCTTCTTTGAAAAGCTCCAATTATTTATCCAAGAACTCAACATTATAGAACAAGATTAAATGCATCAGCAATGAATAATGCTTGAATGTAGGGTTGGGTGTACCACTCTGAATTTCAACTAGAGCATTATGAATGTGTTCAACCACATAGCCCACATAATCGTAATCTTTGTTAACATCTAGGTGTTGAATGTCCATGGCCATCATCAGTAATTCAGCTGACATTGTTGAATCTCCATCAAAATCCAACACTCTGCATAATCCATAGATTGTACAATGCATATAATGGTGGAAAGGTGTGATGTCAAATGGTGGTTTGATACTCTCTGGAATTATAACCAGCTTCCTATCCACCCTAGGCATGTATCTGGGGATTGCATGCTTCTTGATAACACCTTTGTATTTGTCATAATCCTCTGCAGTCTACTCCAAATCTATATCTGTACATGCAGAACCAGTAATCTGGAAAGCTTCAACAAAGCTAGCTTTGTTAATTGAAACTAGGGCAGACTGGTTCTTTCTTCTGATTACCCTAGATACTAGGCAATAGCATTTGGCCAACTCTTTGATCAAATCCACATCAACATACACATCTGGCACAATTAACTTAGCCATATTTAAATCCCAAGGGTTTGACATCGGGACACCCTTAACCCTATTATTCCAGAAATACTTAAACAGAGCATAACCAGTCATATTAGGCATGGTAGGGTTTCTGCATTGGCTAAATAAATCTCTCCATGCCAAATGATTTGTATTCAAAGCAACGGAAGTCCCTGGCATCAAATCTACAAATTCTTCTTTGTATTTCTTAACCATTGTTTCCTCAGTGGCACTGGCCTTGGAACCTCCAGGTTCTCCTACTCCACTTGTCATGGCCTTGGGCTTGGGCTTGGGCTTGGAACCTCCAGTACCACTCGTCGCCTGGCTCATTTTAGCTGTAGGAGAAAAACTTAACCAATTTTCTGAAATTTTCTCATACCCAACACTCTGAATTCTCCAACGTTGTTGCAGAGCTCAATTCACTGGATTACCTCGAAGATAGAATGCATTAATGCAATTATACAAAACCTTGGCTCGATCATGCAATTTATGGTATTTACTATTTGGGCGCCATCACTTCTCTCAAGTCTCAACTCTCAAGTCTCATTAATTGCCACACTTGCATGAACTAGCTAGTAGCTACAGTCTGTGGCATTAATTCAAACTTCAAACTGAAGTACTCGAGCGAAATTTGAATTCATGCCCTTATATTTGATTGGCGATTGGCATTCAAAACTTTTACAGAACCCAGCAAACAAGTCCACGTGTTAGCGAGTTAGAGACAATGCTGCCAAATCCTCTTAATCGCAAGCTCGCAACCCCTTTTACGAATCCTCAAAGAATCTCGTGAGTGAGCGACAGTCGTTGATCTAACAAAACAACTTATTTCATCGCAAGCTCGCAACTAGAAACTTAACTTGACTTAAACCCTTGTGATCCCGCGACAAGAAGACACTTAACCGCCATCGCATGCTCGAAACACTTTTTGACTTAAGACTTACAAACCCGCCAGCATGTGATGACCACAAAATCAGACCAAAACTTACTTGTCGCTAGATCGCAAGTGCATCTTAAAATGCTAAACAACTTCAAAATTAACCCCATCGCATGATTGCAAATTAAAATGACCTAACCGCGAACACCTCGCGACCTTGCGATAACATAAAATCACATCCAGTCGCAACCTCGCAACATAAAATGGTATTTGGGAATGGGCGCCGTCATTAATGCAATTGTACAAATGTCAAAATCTCGGCTAGATCATGCAAGCCATCACTTCTCTCAAGTCTCATTAATTGCCACACTTGCATGAACTAGCTACTGTGGCATTTGATTGTGATTGCCATTCAAAACTTTTACAGAAATCGACAAACAAGTCCACGTGTCAATCACCATCTTTAATCGCACACTCAACCAGTTATAACAATTAGGAAAGGAACTGGTGAGTTAGCGACAATGCTACCAAATCCTCTTAATCGCAAGCTCTCAACCCCTTTTACGAATCCTCAAAGAATCTCCCGAGTGAATGACAGTCATTGATCTTCATCAAGCCCTTCAGTCGCAACCTTGCAACATTATTTGTAATATTCTTTCTTTACCTGCGAGCTGGCGAGCACTGCAAATATAACAAAATAACTTATTTCATCGCAAGCTCGCAACTCGAAACTTAACTTGACTTAAACCCTTACGATCCCGTGACAACAAGGCACTTAACCGCCATCGCATGCTCGCAACACTTTTTGACTTAAGACTTACAAACCGGCGAGCATGTGATGACCACAAAATCAGACCAAAACTTACCTGTCGCCAGATCGCAACTTAAAATGCTAAACAACTTCAAAACCTGCGAGCAAGCGACGAAACCAACTAAGCTGCGATACCAACTACATCGCATGATCGCAAATTAAAATGACTTAACCACGAACACCTCGCGATCGTGCGACAACATAAAATCACACCCAGTCGCAAACTCACGACCAAAGCAATTTCATTAACAATCTCCACCTCGCTAACATAAAATGCTAATGCTCAAAAAACAAGAGACCTCGCAATTTAAACCCAAACCAACAGGTCCAACACTCGCTAACTCGCCACTTAAATTGTTAAACATGAAATTTATTTGCCAGTTAGAGATGAAACATTAAACATGTCTGACCAACCGGTTTGACCACACTTGACGATGACATGGACAAATAAATAGAGGACAACTCAGATTTTCAACGCACGACAACTTCGGTTTACTAGCCAACTAAGACAAAAAAAAAAAACACAAAACCCTAATCACCATGAACATCATTTTAAGCATTTACTGTAGAACAGTAGAAAGGTTCTAGCAGTAACGGTTATGCAGTATGAATAATTTTATGGATCTTGTGACACAAATTGTTGCATTTCATGTTCAACATAATGTGGATCCAAATACCAATTTACTAATAATTCAATTGTTTAGTAATAATTCAAATTCGCAATTTAAAATATGAAATAAGTATCCATTCTACTTCTGATTGACAAATTCAAGGAATACAATATCAAAAATCATCAATGACAACTATAGTATTGCAATTTTGCAAATTGAAATTGTAATATGACTCAAGAACTATAGTATAATTATAAATACCTATAAACTGACTGCTAATTCACTTTAGTGACTCAGTCCGACTGTCCGAGGCTTCTATATCCCAAATGGACTCAAGATCCGGAAACTGACTAGTACTAACAGGTTCATCTTCATTCTGAGTCGGGTATTCAAAAATGTCTTCGTCTTCATGTTGACTCTGAGTCTGCAATCCATCATATTCATTTGTCTTAGCACTAGCACTAGCAGTATCACCACCAGCTTTTAAAGTGTTACACACCCCTCGTCTTTCACGCATGGAATTCCAGATTGCTAGTGCCCTATCATATGGAAAATCTCTAACATTATACTGGGTTACAAACAACCTCAAGCAAGTTTCCAAATTCTTGTCTAATTTGTTTCTGATCTTTGATTTCAAAAGCCCTAATGCACTGAAAACGCTCTCATCTTCCACCGACCCCAATATCATTGTTTGACATAAATCAGCAAGTTTCAAATATTCTGGTATTTCAATACGCAATGCTTCACTTTGATCTATCCTTTTCCAAAGCCTTGTGATTGATCCAGGTTCAAATGGATTCTCCAAGTTAACCAACTGCTGTTTCATAACCAATGCAAATTGTTTGCATTGTTTTCTAAGATGATTTGAATTTAAAATTCCTTCTATTGGCTGTCCATTGCAATATGCATCTTTTGAAAATGTCAATATCAATTCCTCTAGTTTTTTATGATACATCTTTGCATCATTTGGATTATCTCCAATTGAATGCCAAAATTGAGGATCCACACAACCCATGGCTTCAAGTATTTCTTCTCGAGGGAATCTTTCACGAATCTCAGTTGAAAGTTCATATGCAATAGACTTCAAATTATCACTAACAGATTTAACAATCCTATCAAAATCTTCCTTTTTAACTGGTAGTGCTCTACCTCGCTTGCCCGTCTTAGATTGGTACATTGGTATCTGAAATCCTTTTACAAAGACACATAGCTCATTTTTGGTATTGAAATGTAAAAAAATTTCAGCATGATTCAAATCTGTAATTATCTGCCACTTAAAAAAATTTGGGCTTCGCCCTGTTAGATTTGAATATAGACCATCCAGGCTCAAGCATGTCATTTTACGTAGAGTGCTATACTCATTGATATACATAGTTCTATCTTGGGCTTTCTTAAAAAGTTTGTTCATTGAATCCAACATGGGGAGAAGACTAGCTAAAGTTAACAGAGTCTCTATATCACTTAACTTATGTAAGAGACCAGGAGCTTTGTCTACTGTGAGGCGTTGCTCATACATTAGACCGATCAAGGATTGATATTCTGTTAGAACTCGTTCCGCTGGTCCATGCAAGGAGATCCATCTGGTCTCAACATCCCTGAGAAGCTTGTTTCCTCCTGTTACTCCCTCAGCAAAAATCTGAAATTCTGCAAAATGTTTAGGACTTCGGCAGAAGTATGAGTGGATCTCGTGGACCGGATCTTCAACTTTTGACACTGTAGGGAAATTGCATACAATTCTATATGCTAAATTCATTCGATGGGCCATGCAGTGAATGCCAACCATGTATGGTGCAATACTAGTTTGTAATCTTGCGCAAAGACCAGTCCTTTGACCTTGCATTACTACAGCTCCATCAACTCCAACACACACCAACTTCTTGGCAATTGTCAAGTCATCCATACCAGCAATTTCATTCAAAGCTTTCTTAACTTCCAAATATAATTTTTTTGCTGTTGAATTGCCCCTCATTTTACGAACACAGAGTAGATGAGCTCAGCGAACGTGTTCTTTTACAGTATACACATGCATACAAACCCAAGCAATGTTATCTACCACAGTAACTTCATCTATGGATAATGAAATGAAATTTGACTCTTTTACACTCTCTTGTAAATTTTGCTTTTCCACCTCAGCGAGACAATTTGCCATTTCCCATCCAGCATTTATTGACCAATGTGACATAGGATAGTGAGGAACATTCAAAAAAGATAATAA
The DNA here is from genome assembly GCF_030272615.1 of Cryptomeria japonica. Taxonomy (NCBI): domain Eukaryota; kingdom Viridiplantae; phylum Streptophyta; class Pinopsida; order Cupressales; family Cupressaceae; genus Cryptomeria; species Cryptomeria japonica. The sequence goes on along the minus strand of NC_081405.1, from coordinate 683,940,789 downwards.
ATTACTAAATTCTGGGAAATCTTTCATAGGATGCCCTCTCGACATAATATGAAAAATAACACTCATCTGAACAGTCTTTGCCAGGTTTGCATCTTTCGCTGCATGTTCAAGCCCAACCTTGATTGTATTTCCAAATCCACTATTACCAATCACTGTCATTTTGTGGTTATGCTCTTCATATTCCGCGGCATACTTAACATGAAGACATTCTTCCTTTGATTTCCATCTTACTAGTCGTGTTTCCTTTCTGTCTATGATCTGTTTTTCATAAACCTTACCAATATGCTTTTCTATGGTGTCAAGCTTTAGCTGCATCTTCTTCTCTCTTTTTGTTTTCCAGCTACAAATCTTACACCTACATTTTGTTGGTTGTTCATCATTGTTTGGGACCGGTTCAATGAATGGGTACTTTGCTACCCAATCAATCTTAAAACTCCTTGTCATCTCCCACTCTCGCCCCAGTTTTACTTTCCTTTTTCTTTTCTTCCTACCAACATCATCTTCAGTACTAGCATTTGCATCCGAGTGAATTACCTCATTGTGTGTATCCCTTACAACATCTTCTGCCGTGTTGGTATTGCCATCCTCATTTGATGCATTTAACTTAATGACAATCCCACCTTGTGGTGGTGGTGAGCTACTGTGAATGGCTTCTACAACTACATAAGTTGATGCACCAGAAACTTTGCCAATTCCAAAGAAAGACTTTATGGTAGTATCTTTAAGTTTAAGTTTTGGGCATTTTTATGGCCTCTCAATCCCTTCAGTTTCACCGCCCTGAGGAGTCTTACCCTTTTCTGACATCTGAGGAGTCTCAGTCTCACCCTTGTGTGACATCTCAATCCCTTCACCACCCTGAGGAGTCTCACCCATGTCTGACTGTGACATCTTGAGTCTTGACCTCTCACTACGAATTAAAAGTTAAAACTAATACTATCAAGTATGAAGAAATGATTACTCACCTTTATGCCTTCTCAATTCTCTGAATCAGGATTCAGGAATGCCTGGGCCTTTGTTGCAGGATTGTAACTCTAGCCCTCCGCCCTACAATGTGAATGAACTTCGACTTTCCAACTCAATTTGTGGAATGCGAATCGAGACTCGAGAGCTCCCAATTTACTAATCAGACACAAACAAATTGTAAGAAAGAGTGTATTTATAGCAATCCATGGCGAATTGCGTGGGGCCCGGGCGTCGCAATTACCAATAAACATTTAATTTAATTGCATTTTTGGCGAATTGGGCGGGCGTGCAATGAAAATTTAATTTAAGCGGGGCGAAATGGGTCCTCGAATGCTTATAATGTTTTAATTGATATTGGCGAATTTGGCCGACACGTGCAATGAACATTTAATTTACCATTGGCGAATTAGGTCCTGGGTACGTGGTCGTTTTACTATTGCTGGCGGATAACGGAGGTGATCTAATACCCGTGTCTGAGTGATTTCAGGCGAATATTACGGGCATGCACGTCGGCGATGTGTGGTCAATGGAAGCCAGATTCTACAGTGCACCGTTAACCCCGAAATTCCGAGCAATTTGACCACGATTTTGCCCCAGACAAATCGCATGAAATTCGCCAATTGGCGAAGAATCGCCACTAAAAAACTCTCTGAAGGAAACCTACACTAATATGCACATCTTGCAACCAAACATGTTGCAATACCTCTCTCACAACTAGTCTCCATAGCTCTCTCAAGTTCTTCACACTCAACCATGTCAGTACAAACATCCAAGAAGAAAAACAAGACTAAAGATATAACTTGAAAATAAAATCATATACTTGTTCCACACTAACATGAACCAAGTTGTGTAATGTAAGATCTCCTTCACCATTCCCATACTAAAAGGATATCAACATCTAACATTCAAATCAAATGAAATGTGGCAACAATAGGTGTAAACCTCTCATACTAAGGGTCAATCAAATGAACCAACCATTCCCACAACAAAGGGAATATGCCCAAAGCCATAACCATTTCTTGTACCTCTCCAAATAAATCCTCAAAACTATATCAATAGATCAAGACCAACAACAAGGAGAACAACAAAAATCTATAAAAACATGCAATCAAAGATTATAATAAATGATAATCTTCTCTTTAGGTCCATAATAGATTCACATGCATAACTAGGTGTTTTCTCCTTGTTCTTTCTATTGAAATCCTCATCAAGGAGTAACAATCTCAACACATGATCTAAAAAATATGAGATCACATAGCCTCACCCAAGTCTCTCTATTTTCCATGAGCATATACCAATCAATCCATGCTAACTTCAAATGCAACCCTGCAAAATCATTGAGATCCAAGAAAATGATTAATGCAAAAAACCAAAGAGAACCAACAAGACCACTGCCAAAGTTCCAACAATAATCTTGATAAAGAATGTATCTTGACATCATGATCTAAGATCTCCTCAAAGGAAAATCATATGCTCCAAAGAACATATCATAAATTGATGCCTTACCAAAGATTCAAGAGTCCTCCATGGCAAACCAAGATGTCACCATCTCTAAACCACAAAGGACAAACTTTCTACCCCCAATGTTCCAATAGCTACAACTCTTCAATTTTACTAAAAAAAATCCCCAACCCTCTAGTCCCTATACAAGTATTAGAATTGTGCATTTTACATTCATTTCCCTATCTATGTGTGTTATATGTGTCTAAAACTAACTATACAATATGTTCAATAATTAATCACCTTCCCTATAAGTATGGTCCAATAAATTGAAACTAATTTGTGGATAAGGATGGGCATTTATTTTCCGAACTAGACACATATATCATCCCTAATGCCTTTTTATTGAATGACTCATTTAACATATTCTATTTTAAACCACTCAAGTTCTAAAGAACTTCCCAAGGGCATATAATCATTGACATTCAATTTGTAAGTACATCTAGATTCTCTATTTTGTAGTTTATGTTTACATGCTTCTAAGTTCATTTTTCTATTTCTAAGTTTATCTTTTCATTTCTAGGTTTATGTTTCCATTTCCACGTACATCTAGATTCTCTTGTCTTATTGGTGCTTGTTAGCTCAATTTAAGATTAGACTTGTTTAATTAACTCTAAAATGCTATAATTTGAACTATAATTAACAAACAAATTTAAAGAAAGGAAACTCTTAATTCTAAATAACACTTTATTTTATTTTCTTTTAATAACAAAGTTTTATTTGGTTACATCAATTTAAAAGTACTTGAAGAAAGTTACTATTATAGATGATAACATAAGTGTGTCTTATATAACTATAAAGTGGGTGTATTTGAAGAAAATATTTAATTTTATTGTACATGTTCTAAAATTTCAATTATTTATAAAAACTTTTTTAATTAATAATCCAAAATAAGATTAGTAAACAATAATAATAAGTATCTAAGAATAATCTTATAAATCTTTATTTATATAAGTTTCAAATCTCACTTGTAATGTTATAAAACTTGGGTTTTATTTCCTAACAAAAGGTAGCACTCAAAGAAAGTCCTCAATGTTTCATTGTTTCACAAGTTCAATATTTGTATATTTTTTAAAATGAAAAAATATAAAATAAGGTTAGTATGCAATAACAATAAGTGAATCAGTGAAAGTTTGGCTTCTTGGTATGATTGGAAATTTTGAACTTTTTTGTTCGGCTATGAGTGGTGGACATCATGGTTATCATTTCTTCTCTTATCGTATGGCAGATGATTCTATAAGGTGGCCATATGGCTTTTTTTTTTGTATTTTGTAAATTGAAATATTCGCAAAATATGTGAGATTGTAAAGGGAAGGAATTATGTTGTGTGGGTTATCGGGTAGAACAGGTTTCTTTTATGGGTCGGGACCGGAGGTTTTCTTCCAATTTCTTTCCTCCGGTATGCCCTTTGAATCCATTGTAAAAAATGTATATATAAAATAAAATTCAGTGGCTCCGTCCACTTTTATCAAAAAAAAATAATAAGTCAAGATTTCAAAATATTTGTTTAAGTTTAAAAACCTCACTTGTAATGCTATATAAAACTTAGATTTTATTTTCAAAGGAAAACCTTCAATGTTTCATTACTTTATTGTATTATAGATGTCTCAAAATTTTAATTATTTATCAATAATTTTAAAATAAAAAATAATATAAAATAAAATTTGTAAACAATAATAATAAATCAATATGTAAGAATAATATTATAAATGCTTGTTTGCATAAATTTCAAAATCTAACTTGTAATGCAATAAACATTGGGTTCTATATCCAAAGAAGAGCTAGCATTAAAAAAAGTCCTCAAATGTTTTATTATTTATTATGTTGTAGATCTCTCAAATTTTAATTATTCATCATAAATTTTAAAATGAAAATAATATAAATGTAAAGCGGAAAATCGCGATCGAACCCTAGTTGCTCTCCCCTCTTCTGACTCCGAGGAGAGAGAAGGGAGGTTCGCTAGGATTCGATGGTTTTTCACTTAGGGGAGAGACTTTACATTCAAAAGAGGGGTTGAAACTCATAAGATCCAATCCCACACAATGTAAGATTGGATGCTAAATGAATTTCAAGGGTTAGGAAAGCAAGGCTACCCTCTTTTGTAAAGAAATGTTGTTAAGGAAATTAAGCTAAGCATGCATAGAAAGTGACAAAGATTTGCTTATAAACTGAGTTCGGGTTATAGGATGAAGCTGCGGACCTGGAATTAGCAGTAAAATGTCGATACGGCACTGTCCTGCAAATTTGAGCAAAAGTTGTCGGGACGATGGCGCCCGGCGCCACGGTCCTCCGAAAAATCCGCGAAACGAAGGGGGATCTGTTCGTCTCTACACAAGGATTCCAGATCTTCAATCTCAGCCGCGTACCTGCAACCTACACACAGAAAAGCGAAGACGATTGGGGGGTTAGGGATTAGGGGTTTGCCTTTAGGTCAAACCCCGGTTTTGGAATTAACCAAGAAATGAGCAAGAGCTGTAAATGTAAATGTATGTAAAACAAGTACTAATACCTTGTTCTAAGGATGTTTGTATCCTTATGTGCGAAGGTTTAGATGTTGTATGTTGTATGTTGTAGTAGTATGTGATCTCCTCTTCAATGGTTGAATCCTTGTCTTGAATGCAACACTTAGCCTTGAATGGAGACTTGAAATGATCAATTGCTTGAAGGAATGCTTGAATGCTTGAATGCTTGAATGCTTGAGTATAATTTCCACGCTTTGTACACATATCCTCTTCATGCCAAATGAGAGAGAAAAATGTAGTTTATATACTTGTCATTTAGGGCTGATAGACTGATTTTCTCGACCTTAGGCCGACCAGGAAAGTTAATTTCCAATTTGCAAACAAAAAGACCCGAGACCCCTTAGGAGACCGGGCCCAAAATAGGACCCAGGGACCAGGGCGCTGGGCGCCATGGTCCTGGGGACCAGGGCGCTGGGCACCCTGGTCCTGAGGGACCAGGGCGCTCTGGTCCCACCTCCCGGGACATCAGGGTGCAAGGAGGTTCAGGCCAGGGTACTTGAAAAATGCAGTTTTCAGTGTCGTGAGCAAGTTTCAGGGTCTCCATTCAGGTTGCGTGTTGCGTCGCCATCGTGAAGACCGAAATGCCGTCGAAATTGCAAGTGTCACAATTTTAGGACGCTACATTTAGCCCCCACTTTAGCGGGAGTATGTATGCTCATACTTCCGGTAAAGTACAAGGAAACAACATTGAAAGACTTTCACCACGTCAAGGAGGCAAGATACACCAAGCCCCCAGTGGACTAAGGATCTTACGACTTCGATTGACAAAGTAAAAGGGAAGATCGCGAGGAAGAACCATGACTGTCAGTAGTAAGGCTCCCTCACTATGAGTCATGCAAGAAAGATATCAAAAATTTTCAAGGCAAGGCTAAATTTGCCAAGAAATTTTCAAGTATCTTGAAAAGATATGAACGGGATGTATGCCCCCCTACGTTAAAGCGATCGCACACGCCTCACCGGGGGTGATTGTTTTAACGTAGTGATACACATAAGAAATGAGAAAGGAGCACGTTATCGCAAGGATTTAGCCCCCAAGTGTGAGATAAACCCAAGGATAATAGACACAAAACACAAAGCACGAGGTGACTTCGCTTTCCTCGGGGTCAGTATGCTGTATGATAATTCATGTATATATATCATATGTATGTATGCATAATTGTTCTTCATTCCCCAATCAAGGAAGGTCACCTAGAAGAAGGGAACACATGTGTCTTTTGAGTCAACATGAGAGAGATCGAGAGATCTCAATGCTTTGCATCGTCCTCAAGTAGACAACACCAAGGACAACAAATAGAAGAATGAAAATAACATATAGAAGAAGTAACAAAAGAGAGGAGGAGAGAATCTTCTATGCTAATGTAACTAGTCTAGCATGTCATCTACCCCCCGATCTTGCTGATCAATGTTTCGGGAAGGCAGGGAACACGCTAGAGGAGGAACATCCAACACAGCAGATGGAGCTATCACAAGATCCAAACAAGGGCTATGTTCATGTTCCGAGCCACATTGTTCTTGTCTAGGAGCTAGGATAAGTGCTTTAGAAAATTCATTAGATAAATGGTTATCAACATCAACAAGTTCATATTCACTATCAGAAGCAAGAGGAGTAACATTTTCATCATGAATAACATTTTCATCTATATCATCATCAAGATTTATAAAAATAGGATCTTTAACTCGCACCGGATCAAGACCATCATGCATCTTATGTTTAGGAGATTTCGGCTCAATTTCCGGCTGAGGAGAAAATGGAATCATGCTTGTTGAAGATGTTTTTGGAGATTGCCAAGTTTGAGCTCTAAGACGACGCTTTCGTCAGCGTTCACGTGCAGAACGATTTCGTCTAGTCTTAGTAGGAAGTGGAGAAGACTGAGGAGGAGGAATGTTCTCATCCTTAGCACTTGGGTGTTTAGGTTGTGGTCTCTTAGGCTGGATAATAGGAGAAGAAGAAGGTCTCTTCTCTCTATAAAAAGGAGGAGGAACTGCTCCATATAAAGGAGGAATTTTTGGTTTAGGGAGAAGACCAAGTCCATCATGACGAGGAGGTATAGGTCTACTCTTAGGAAGTTTATTAGGTATAGACATAGTCACATCCATAGGGATGGGTTGAGAATCTTCTTGAGGAAAGACATTAGTTTTATCTTTCAAAGGAAGAACTTCCTTCTCAAGAATGATAGGAACATCAAGTTTAGGTGCTCTAGGTTCACTTAGAGATAGGATCATATCTGTTTTCCACTTTTGATAAGATTTGAAAAGATGATCACTTCGCGGAGGAAGAGATTGGAATTGTTTAGGCCAAAAGTAATCAATAGGAACACTAGAGGTTCTTTCAGCTGGTTTAAAGAGACTATGATTGACAGTAACAACTTCACCATTATGGGGAAATTTCAAACACTTATGAATAGGAGAAGCAATAGCTTTCATGGAAGATAGCCAAGGATAGCCAAGCTTCACACGAAATTGTTCGGAAGATGGAATAATAGCAAAGTTCACATCAAGAGATTTGTTATGGACCTCAATAGGCAATGTAATAGAACCAATTGCAGGAGAAGAAAATGCATCAAATAGTTTCACAATCACATCTGTTTTGTCATAGATCACTTGATTCAATTGCAAAGTAAAAAGGAATTCTTCAGTAATAACATTAATCATGCACGAAGGATCAATAAGCACTCCATGGCAAGGTGTATTCTTAACTTTTGCAACTATGTATAAAGGACCATCAGGTGCCCTAATGGTTTCACTGGAATCAAATGTGATGGAAGGTTCTTTAGGGATTTCTTGCTGCTCTACAAAGTTAATCACATTCGGAGTCATAGACACAAGACCATCAGATGAGAGAGAGGAATCATTAGCCTCAATTGCATTAGAGGTATGAGAAGGCAATGGATCAGTGAAAATCTGAAGATTTTGGTTAGGAGGAGCTACAGATGTGTTGCCTTTATCATTCACTCCAGAAACAGAGATAGTATTGTTATCAATCAAATCTTGAATTTTACTCTTTAAATAAAAACATTTTTTAGTATCATGCCCAGGCTGACGATGAAATTGACAAAAAACTTTGTTATCAAAATAAGGTGAAGTAATCTTTGCAAGATCAATTTGTCTTATAGGAGGAAGAGTAAGCACATTTTGTTCCAATAACTTATTCATAATACTATGCAATGATTCATTCAAAGGAGTATACTTTCTTTCTTTCTTGAAAAATTTAGAAATAGGAGGCACACCTGATGCTGCATTCACATTGTTGTTGATGATGTTTTCATTGAATTTGATGGAATCTCTGTTCGGTTTAAACTTCCCAAATGGTTGTTGACTGCTATCACCCTTATCACTCGGAGCCATAGGATGTGATTGTTCCATTTGACTCACAGTCAGTTGATAATTGTGAAGAGTTGCACACAACTGTTGGAAAGAAGTAAACTCAGAAAACAGAAGTTTGTCTCGAATATCTTTTTGTAAATTAGAAATAAAGATTCTTTGAATATCATTATCAGGTACTGGAAAAGAAATTTGAGCATACAAATGCTTATATCTACCAATGAAATCAGTCACTTTTTCTTTAACACCTTGTTTACAATGCATTAAATCAATCAAAGTAACCTTAGGACTTATATTGTTTTGAAATTGTTGAATGAAAGCATTTGCAAGTTGTTCGAAAGAAGTAATAGAATAAGAAGGCAACGAGCAATACCATTGTAGGGCTTTGTCTCTTAATGTTCTCGTGAATAGTTTTGCAAGCAACCTTTGGTCATAAGCAAAATCAGTACAAATTGTTTGAAAAGTCTTAACATGTGTTAGAGGATCTCCTTTACCATTATAAAGTTCCAAATGCGGGATTTCAACATGTTTAGGAGGGATAGCTCGAACAATGTCAAGAGAAAGTGGGCTCGCAACATCAAATGTGGGCACACTAAACTTAGATTGATTCATAGAGGCAATTTGTTGCTGTAAAGAAGAGATAGTTTGTGCAAGATGGTTAATGGTTGCTTCAGTCGAAGAGTTCATATTAGATGTGTTAGATTGAGATGGAGGTGTTATGTTATTGAAAGAAGGTAGAGAGTAAGGTGGTGGGACTCTATGATAATTAGTCATAGGAGATGATTGGACAGGAGGAATACTACAAGGAGGGATGGAATGGTTAAATGAATTGCCCCCTTGCGTCATGTTCATTTGTGGAGATGTAATAGGGACACTCATTGAAGGAATGAATGAAGAAGTCGGATTGAATGAAGGAAGAGGGTTAATTGAAGAAGAAGGGTTGCCCCCATGACTAGTAATCACGGGAGGAATGTCTTGTATAGAAGTAGCCATGATGTTTGATGTAAAGGTAGGTATACTAGCAATAGGAGTTGTCAAAGGAATAGAATGATTGACTTGTGTAGGAGGTTGTGTATAACCCAAAGTTTCAGCACAACTCTTCATAGGCATCACATTCGAATTCACAATGTGTGAAATACCACGCAAAATATCAATTCCATTCTTATCACTTTGAAGCATACGTTTTAGACCCTCAATTAAAGGAAGAGCTTGACTATCAGGGTATTCTTGAGACATCCATTGTCGAAAGTCGTCGAATTGGTTATCCAATTTCGAAAGTTGTTCTTCAGAAACCTCATGGAGAGCTTCTTCATCATTAGGAGGATTAGAGGAATTACCCATGTCCTCGTTAAAAAGGCTATTCAAATTAGGTCCCATCTCCTCAGTAGTTAAACCTTGGAAAGACTTAATTCTACGGCTTCGTCTAACGGGAATAGTGTAAGTAGGGCTTATTGTTGTAAAACTCATGCACTAGAAAGAGAGAGAAGATTTTGAATTTAGAGGTAGCAATTTTCAGTAAAATCAGCCAATCTTCTGGATTTAAGCTGTTAAATGCAATCACAACAGTCTCCCGAAATTTTGAAAAAAATGCCCGGGACCGTGGCGCCCGGAGTGCAACACGGTCCTTGCAACTTTTTTCGAAATTTGCAGGGATGAAAGGTATGATGATTTTAGAGCTAATCTGAAAAAATTGAGTGATTTTACGATCTGTAGATAGGCCAAATTAAAGTTGCGATCTCGAAATTGAACCCTACCAAGATTGTCGAAAAATGCAAAATTTTGAATTTTGAAAAAAAGAGAGGGAAACTGAAATTTTGAATTTTATGATTTTAGAGGGAATGTCAAGAGCAATGCAAATTTTGAAATTCAAAAATTGACTCAATTTCACGCAAAATTCAATTTTGAAAGCGGAAATCAAAGTTGTTGTAATTAAGCACTTAATTTCAAAAGTCACAAAATGCAAGAATTTGAATAAAGCGTTGAAATTTTGAATGAATGATAACACACTTTTCAGATTTAGGACAGTAAGAACACAATTTTGACACAAAATTTCAATTTCAATGATTTTTAAATGTTTAGAAGCCTTAATCCAAGCAATCACAAGACCAACTTTGACTATAATTTTGAAGGTGTTATAATTGATAAAATCAGCCAAAATTCTGGATTTTAGCAGGAAAATACAGTAAGATCTCGCTCCCGAAATTTCGGAAAAAATGTCGGGGACGATGGCGCTCGGCGCCATGGTCCTCGCAACTTTTTTCCAAATTTTCAGGGATGAAAGATATTGTGATTTTATTGCGGAATCCAAAGTTACAGCTGATTTGGAGATGTTTTGATCAGTGAAATTGTCGGACAAAGGTTGAATCAAGAGGGTTTCAAAAATTAGGGTTTTGACACTTAACCACTTAATTTTCAGAATTAAAGCACAAATATGAATTGAAAATTTGTAATAGAAGGGCAGATCTGAAACAGGCATTAACATTTAGACATTTCGCAGGTTCAATTACGAAAAAGAAAATTTAGGGTTTTTATGCAATCACCTCTAAAATTTTGCAAAAGATCAAACATGGAAATGTAATCAATTTTTTTTTTTAGCTCTAAGCATGAAAAATCAGAAAGGATGTTCACGTCGGGTTCACCAAAATGTAAAGCGGAAAATCGCGATTGAACCCTAGTTGCTCTCCCCTCTTCCGACTCCGAGGAGAGAGAAGGGAGGTTCGCTAGGATTCGATGGTTTTTCACTTAGGGGAGAGACTTTACATTCAAAAGAGGGGTTGAAACTCATAAGATCCAATCCCACACAATGTAAGATTGGATGCTAAATGAATTTCAAGGGTTAGGAAAGCAAGGCTACCCTCTTTTGTAAAGAAATGTTGTTAAGTAAATTAAGCTAAGCATGCATAGAAAGTGACAAAGATTTGCTTATAAACTGAGTTCGGGTTATAGGATGAAGCTGCGGACCTGGAATTAGCAGTAAAATGTCGATACGGCACTGTCCTGCAAATTTGAGCAAAAGTTGTCGGGACGATGGCGCCCGGCGCCACGGTCCTCCGAAAAATCCGCGAAACGAAGGGGGATCTGTTCGTCTCTGCACAAGGATTCCAGATCTTCAATCTCAGCCGCGTACCTGCAACCTACACACAGAAAAGCGAAGACGATTGGGGGGTTAGGGATTAGGGGTTTGCCTTTAGGTCAAACCCCGGTTTTGGAATTAACCAAGAAATGAGCAAGAGCTGTAAATGTAAATGTATGTAAAACAAGTACTAATACCTTGTTCTAAGGATGTTTGTATCCTTATGTGCGAAGGTTTAGATGTTGTATGTTGTATGTTGTAGTAGTATGTGATCTCCTCTTCAATGGTTGAATCCTTGTCTTGAATGCAACACTTAGCCTTGAATGGAGACTTGAAATGATCAATTGCTTGAAGGAATGCTTGAATGCTTGAATGCTTGAATGCTTGAGTATAATTTCCACGCTTTGTACACATATCCTCTTCATGCCAGATGAGAGAGAAAAATGTAGTTTATATACTTGTCATTTAGGGCTGATAGACTGATTTTCCCGACCTTAGGCTGACCAGGAAAGTTAATTTCCAATTTGCAAACAAAAAGACCCGAGACCCCTTAGGAGACCGGGCCCAAAATAGGACCCAGGGACCAGGGCGCTAGGCGCTCTGGTCCCACCTCCCGGGACATCAGGGTGCAAGGAGGTTCAGGCCAGGGTACTTGAAAAATGCAGTTTTCAGTGTCGTGAGCAAGTTTCAGGGTCTCCATTCAGGTTGCGTGTTGCGTCGCCATCGTGAAGACCGAAATGCCGTCAAAATTGCAAGTGTCGCAATTTTAGGACGCTACAATAAAATAAAATTTGTAAACAATAATAATAAGTCGAGATCTAACAATATATAAGTTTTTGTTTACATAAGTTTCAAAATCTCACTTGTAATGCAATAAACCTTGGGTTCTATATCCAAAGAAGAGCTCACATTCAAGAAAGTCATCATTTCTTCTTTGCTTATTAGTAACATGGTCTCATGTTGGCATTGAGGTTGTCATTGATGTCAACATATGTGTGTGCAAGGCTGAGTTGATGAAGTTGCAGAGATACATACAGGACATTCACTGGATGAAGATGTAGTAGGCATGCAGAGTTGATTGATGTCAACAGTAGAGATGTTGCAATGGACAAAGATGTAGAGATGATAAGTGCCACAAATGCCATGAGCAACTTGAAGAGAAATGTGCAAGTGATAGCTCCACACTCACTAGAATGCAGACACATGCAGGACACCCACTGGATGGAGAGGTAGAGAGATGCAAAGGCATGAAGAGACATCAGGATGACAAGTTCAGTGATGCAGCAATGATGAACATCCCAGAGGAAGATCAAAGTAACTGATATAGCGTTGTATCTGGGTAGCAGAGTTGTGCAAGTTAAATCAGTAAATCGGTATGCATGGAGGTTGATAAAGGTGGATAGAGGACCAAGAGCATAAGTACTACTGCAGCATCATATAACACACCATGTTATGTGCACAAGGAGACATAGAAGGCAAGCCTAGAATGTTCTAAGAGGACAAGTAATTGGATGAAGAAGACAAAGGGCAATGTAGTGGTGAAGGCATCAAGCAAACCGGTTTGAATCAGGAAGGGTGTAACTGCAAATGTCAATAACACGCGACTGAGTTGTTAATAATACGCAAGTTATCGCTATCGCTATGACCAAAGGGTTGTTGTGTACTATGACAAGAAGTGTCAATAACACAATGGTTATGTGTCTGCAAGTGTCAATAACATGTTGGTTATGTGACCGGGGTTGTCAATAACACGACTGGTTGGTTGTACTGGTCTCGCGACCAAGGATGTCAATAACATGCAGGTTATGTTGCTCGGCTTATCCCACGTAGGTTAAGAAGCCACACATAGGTGATGAGGGATAACAAAGTAAAGCGAAGAACATTAAGGAAACCCTTATCATGTGAGGGTTTGTAACAAGAAGAAAGGTGTCACGGGATAAGAGTATAAAGGAAGAGGAAGGGTTTCCTTATCCCGCACGTCTCTGTGGGGATAAGAAGAAGCTTGTCAAGGGAAGACAAAGCTTATCCCACATAAAAGGAGCAATGAAACACAAGCAACGCAGGACAAGGAAGAATGCTTTGCTAGCATGAAGAAAGCTTATCCCGCAAAGTGAAACAAGGTTAAGGTATGTACCGCACGATAAGGATGAGCAAAGACAAAAGGGAGAAATATTATCTTGCATGAATTAAGACACCTTGCTAATATTGTGAGGGCTAAAAAAAGCAAAGGAACACCACACAAAGATAATGAAGTCTTATCCCGCACGGGTAACTTGGACATGTAGATGGTCTTGCAGGGCAAGAAGATAGTGGCCCTCGAGATGTAGAGATCCATGTGGCGGTCAACCAAGTTTGACCAGATGATCTGGATGATGATTAAGAAGACTTTTGATGCCATGAATGCCTGTCGATAGACTCTCAGGTCCATGTGGGATATTGACCAAGATTGACCAAGTGACTTGGATGTTGAATAAGAAGATGTATGCATGCCTCCAAGCAACCCGATAGTCCACATAAGCCTTGACCAAGTCTGACCAGACGACATGGCCTGCACGAAGCGAATCAGAAAACACCTATCGAAAAGATGAATGGTTACCTTGCCAACATATTTGAAGATTGTAACCAAATTTGCAGTCATGTTTGTGAGTCAATAGACTCAGAGGTCCACAAAGAAGCTGATTAGGATTGACAAGGCGACTTGGACGTAGAACATGATGACATGTGTGCTCCAAGTGATCAAGCAGATATGCTAGGATGTTGAATGAGGCAGTTGGTCAATCAAATCAATGTAGAGGTCAAAGGACAAATTAGATATGCTGAGGTCAATGACAATGGAGATTGTTGGCATTTCATGAAGATTGCATTAATGAAGTTTAAGTGTTGTCATTGATGTCAATTATAACCGGTAATGGAGTTGTATTGCAACTGATAGTGATGCATTTTTGCAACCAGTAGTTGAGCAATTGAAGGAAACCGGTATTACTATTATAGCAGTGAGATCAACCGATAACCCTACCTGTTGATATGCCAAACCCTAACCGATGGAGCTTGGTGAATCGGTTGTGTTGATCTATGATCAAATGGTGATTGGAGATGATTTTTCCATGTATGCATGATGCACCTGATGAGTTTCAAGTGGTTTTTGGTGCATAGAGATAACTGTTTTATCTTGGGAATGAACGAGTACATTGCATGAAGTGGAAACTATGTGATGAGATAGGATTCGATGAGCGGTGAACCAGGAGCGGTCGAGGTTGTCTTGAACAATGTGTTGATGATTGCTATGTAATATAACAGTCATGTTTGAACCGATTTGTTTGTAATCTCTATGAGATCTTAGGTTTTGTGATGTGTTATCGACCTATTGTTTTGCTTATAAGGTCGATCAGTTGTTTTGTAATTGTCTTGGCCATTTTTTGTTAAGTGGCAGTGTGATTGATTGTCGAACCAGAAGGAGTATCTGCAAAATGTTTGAAGGTAGATAGGAGCATTAATAGGATTTGATCGAGCAGAGTAGTGCTATTACCAGATCAGCAAAACCATGTTGTTCTCTAACAATTACAATAGTTAAATCCCTTAACCTGGTAAGCTTTAATAGGCTTGGTGTTTTCTAAATCCTCTAACCAGGTGATTCATTAGCTTGGATTTCAAATCCTCTATCGAGGTTACTCCTAATAGGGTATTGCCTTTAACAAGGTATTGTAGTCAATCCTTTAACCGAGTGGTCCTTAACCGGATCTGTTCCTAATAGGACATTTTTGTAAAGATTCTAACAAGGCTTGGCTCCTAATAGGGTGAACTTCAGAAGAGTTCAAAATACTTGTGGGTATTCATCCCCACCATGGTTTTTCTCATTTGGGTTTCCGCGTCAAAAGTCATTGTGTCAAGTGGTGGATGGTTTTTGTGGTTATGTTTTGATATGGTTAATTTTTTTAACTGGTAAAGCCACTTAGATGTGTTAAGATGACCGAAAGTGATATGAAAAGTGCTTTTACTAATGTTAGTAAAGTGTTTTGATATTTTGGTTAAATGATTTGAGAGTTTCAGATCTGTTTCACTGTTATTTTGTTATGTCAGTCAACCGGTAAACTTGACAGTGCAGTTGTAGTTTATTGTTTAGTGTTTGAACCAGTTAATTCAATGATTGATTTATGAGTTGGGTTTAAGTTTGATGAAAGTTTAGTTTGTTTTCTATCTACTAATTCACCCTCCCCTCTCAGTAGTTGACCAGATCATTATTGATTCATCATATCATCAGAGATTGTTGTTGATTCTTTCAAGGTAGGTCAACAGAGGATAGAGATGCATTAATGGCAAACTTGGTACAAGTGATTGCAGGGCTCGAGATGATCAATAGTGGTTGGATCGGATCTACTGGGAAGATCAAGTTTGCTAAAGATAGCAACCTTGTGCAAAAGGTGAACAATAAAGAGACCAAAAAGAAGAAAACAGAGTAGGGTCATTCAATGCAGGTGGTCAATTCAAGGAGGGGAATCCAATCTACTACAGACTGTATCCTTGAAGAGCAGATTGAGATTACTAAGTTTAGTAATCTATGTACATAGAATGCATTTATGGATGATGACTATCTGTCTAGGTGGTGTATAGAGAATCCAATCAGTAAGAAAACACAATCTCTTAGAGGTCAAGGAGATTAGATTTTGAATCTATTCTTGGAGGGAAATCTTGTCAATACAGAGCTGATCGATTGGAGAGGCATTTGATGTAATTCGACGGGAGTAGTTGAGGTAGCTGAGATGGGAGAGCTATGTGGACAAGTGGCAGAGCAGGTAGAGTAGAACTCATGGATGATATGGCATGTGGAACCGCCACGATGACAATTATGATCAAGTCCTCTTGGATCAACGACTCAGATTCAAAGTTGATCATGAACACATGTTAGCTATTTGTGTGTTTGGGAACTTGGATTGCCAACTGGATTGACTGAATGAACGATCTGCATGTGCATAGGAAATTGTACTGACCATGTGGCATGACAACATGGAAGAAAAATGGTTGTCATGTCTATCATGAGTTATGATCCAACCGATCTCTTAGTGGTGGATGTTGAATACAAAAACATAGACTTGTCGACATAGTGGGTGTTGATGGGAGTTGGATGAGGATGTGTTGTTGTGAAGAAGAAAACAAGCTCAGGAAAGAATAGAGAGTGGTGTGGTGTGGTTGCAGAGTGAAAACATAGAGAGAAGAATAGAGTGAAAACACATAGAGAGAAGCAGTGACCAAAGGTCAAAAGTGCAAAGCTGGAGCAGACAGAATAGAAAAAGACAAAAAGCACCAGAGACCAAGTGAGAGAGAAGTAGAAGCCATAGTGTATAGAGCCAAGATAGAAAGGAAAAAAGGCAAAAGAGGAGAAGTGATCCGAGCAGAAGACAGAGAGCAAAGAGAAGAGATCAAGTGTAGAGACGGATAGAGAGAAAAGAACAGAGAAGAAGAGATCAAAAAGAGAGTAGATCAGTAAGGTGTTGCAAAACCTCATTTGCAACAAGGTATATAACATGTATTTATAATTATATTTATTGTAATCTTTGAGTGGGTGCTCAAAGAAGGGGTAGGTGGTCCTTTGAGTAGAAGCTCATTTGTAGGGGTTGGTGCTCCTTGGGTTGGTGCCCTAAAGCTAGGGGTTGGTGCCCAGAAAAGTTGTAACCAGTGATTTCATTGTGAGGCTAGAATGGAGCAGTAGACTCCAGCAACATTTCTCACCGAGGTTTTTTCCCACCGTGGGTTTTCCTCGTATGCACTTGTGTTATGGGTTGCCTCTTATGTGTGTGTGTGTGTTGATCTGTTTAATATCTCTTCTTATGGTCTTGTGATTAAATTTATTGTTGCTTAGATCTTTAGAAGGTTAAAAAAAATTATTGATTACCACCGATTCACCCCCCTCTCAGTGGTCCATTGTGTTCCTTCATCTCATATATCTTCTTACTAATTTGTTTAAGATTCAAGTGATCCCATGTAATTTTTAAATTAGCGAAATATATAATTTGAAATCATCTCCTAAAGTAGGGGAGTAATTGTAGTTATGATTTAAGCATTCATTTAAAGATAGAGATGTTAGAGCAAACAAGAATAGTACCATATATTACTACTACTTTTATCAATAAAAATTGAAAGGTTATATTTGTAATTCAATTAATTGAACTCAATTCATGAAGATGCTCCTATAATCTAAGTATAATATGAAACCATATCAATCAAATATAATTATTAATTACAAAAGTAAAAATCAAAATAAAATCCTCATCCCCATGCAATTTTTAATTACCACAATACAAAATTTGAAATCACCTCCTTAAATAGAAGAGTAATTGTCATTATGATTTAAGCATTCATTTCAAGATGGAGACGTTATAGCGAAACAAAAATAGTACCACATATTACTGTAGACACCTAAAAATGGTCAACGCTTGCGAAGTCATACTTTAACATTTACGCATTGCCTCATTTTAGGTTTTTGCGTCGCATTAACATTTCTCCTATGATTCGTACTTGGTTTTTTATCATTTGCGAGCATCGAGTCATTCTTCTACATTCTTTGTTCATCTCGCTCTCGAATTTGGTCTTGTCAACAACACTCTCCAGTCATGATAATAATCGATCTTATCTTATTGCATCAATGTGAATGCTCATTTGTCATTATTTTGGACATCGTCAATCCTAATTAGGGTTTTGTCCTCCTGTCAATCTTGCGATCGATTTTTCATCGATTGTTGTCCTCTTATCAATCTTGTCGATTTATTATCAATCCTTCAATCTTGTCGATTAACGATCGATTTGTCATCGGTCGTTGTCATGTTCGATCTTGTCATTTTGCGATTGATTTGTCATCAATCGTGGTCATTTTCAATCATGTCGTCTTGCAAACTATTTTGTCATCAATTCTTGTCCTCTTGTCAATCTTGTCATTTTGCAATCAATTTGTCATCGATCGTCGTCTTTCTCAATTATGTCACTTTGGATCAATTAGTCATTGTTCCTCGTCAATTGGTGCATTTTATCAACCAAATCATTTATCACATTGGTCATTTATCAATCCAAAATCAAATCAAATCGATATCAATTATCCTTTGTCAAGACCTAATTGTCATTCTCGCATTGCTAATTCATCTTCTAGGGTTTCGTGATTTCATCATTTAACCTTGTTTGTCATTTTTCCCTTTAGGATTAATAAATTATTTATTTATCCTAAGTCTTCTCATTGCAATTAAATGTTCATTTAATTGGGTAATTATTCCTCTTTGTGAACGAATTAATTAATAAATGAAAAATTATTGATTAATTCACTAATTTCCTAATTTTCATCATTTTCCTAATTCTTAATTTCCTAATTCCTCTTTTTCTAATTTTTCTAATTTCTTAATTCCTAATTTCAATTTCCTCCTATTTCTCTCCTAAATTCGTGGAAATGACATAGAAATTTGTCATAATTTGTCATAATTGACAATCAATCAATTTTTGACATAGAAATTTGTCATAATTTGTCATAAATTATCAATCAACAAATTTTGCATAGAAGGTGCATAATTTGTCATATATTTGTCATAATTGACATAATTGATTTGCAATTTCCATTTGAATTGAATCTTGCTAATCTTGTCTTTTCTCCAATTTATCTATAAATTGGATGAATTTCTTCAATCAAACCCCTTAATTCTTAATTGGTAATCAGACTATCGAATTTCTAGTACTCTTGATCAAAAATCTTGTCTACTTGCTTTCAATCATGTGTGTGCACTTGTAGGTGAGATCCACAACCAAACCATTTGAAGAGGAAAGAAGAACAATGGAGCCGCATGAAGGAGCATTCAAATCACACCTTTGGTTTGCTTAAATTCTAGTTTTGAATGCTTTTGTTTCATGTCTCTATTGAGTGTTGTTTAGGATAGATCGTTGCAATGAATGCTTTTGTGATTGAATGATTAGTGTTTATAATGCTTGTGATAATTTCCTATTTCCTAACGTACAATTACTACTACTTCTACCAATTAAAACAGAGAAGTGACACTTGTAATTCAATTAATCGAACTCAATTCACCAAGATGTTGCTATAATCTAAGAATATTACAATCCAACCATATCTATAAAATACAATTATTAATTACAAAAGTAAAAATCATAATAAAAACCTTGTCCCCATACAATTTTTTAATTAGCACAATATAGAAATTGAAATCATCTCCTAAAATAGCCAAGTAAATGTAGTTACGATTTAAGCATTCATTTTAAGATAGAGATGTAAGAGGGAAACAAGAATAGTACCACATGTTACTACCACTTCTATCAATTAAAATTGAAAGGTGATACTTGTAATTCAATTAATTGAACTCAATTCATGAAGATGCTCTTGTAATCTACGAATCAGATGAAACCATATCAATCAAATACAATTATTAATTACAAAAGTAATAATCACAATAAAAACCTCATCCCCATGTAACTTTTAAATTAGGACAATACAAAATTTGAAATCATCTCGTAAAATAGCGAAGTAATTGTTATTATGTTTAAGAATTCATTTCAAGATAGAGATGTTAGAGGGAAACAAAAATAGTACGAGATATTACTACTACTTCTATCAATTAAAATAGAGAAGTGGCACTTTTAATTCAATTAATTGAACTCAATTCATGAAGGTGCTCTTATAATCTAAGAATGAGATGAAATCATACCTTTTCGAATATAATTATTAATTACGAAAGTAAAATTCACAATAAAAACCTCATCCCCATGCAATTTTTTAATTAGCACAATACAAAATCTGAAATAGTATTCTTAAATAACAAAATAAGCATTCATTTCAAAATGAATATGTTAGAGAAAAACAAAAAAAGTACCACATGTTACTGCTGCTTCTATCAATTAAAATAGAGAAGTGACACTTGTAATTCAATTAATTAAACTGAATCTAAGAACAGTACGATCCAACCATATCTATCACATTCAATTATTAATTGCACGAAGAATAAAAATCACAATAAAAACTTCATCCCCAAACTACCAAAAATAAATTGAATTAAAAATCTTAAATGCCCCCACTCTAACTACAAACTAACATTTTCCTAGGTAAAAACGGGCCATTCATTCATTTTAACCTAAGTTGAATCTCACCCACCCACAATAGAAACCTCATCCACATGCAATTTCTTAATTAGCATTACCTGAACAATTTAAGAATAAGATCAAACCATATAAATTAAATACATTTATTGATTAAAAAGATAAAAAATAACACTAAAAACCTCATCCCTATGCAATTTTTTAATTAGCATGAATTTGAAATCATCTCCTAAAACAGTAGAGTAATTGTAGTTATGATAGTACCACATTTTTTTTTTAGTCACCTAGGGTATCCTCGCGACTTAGCCCAGCAACACTGGTTTCCCATTATGGGGCGAACTGAGGCGAGACTAGTCCCTGGAGATGAGCTAAGCAGCGCGTCAGCCAAGCCCATTGGTTGAATCCAAGCCTCAGAGTCAAACCTGAGACCAATGGGGAGCAAACCCACGGTCCAAGCCAACTCTGCTACCTGTCTGGGCTTATGATAGTACCACATATTACTACTACTACTACTATCAATTAAAATAGAGAAGTGACGCTTGTAATTCAATTAATTGAATTCAATTCACAAAGATGTTGCTACTATTTAAGAATACTACCATCCAACCATATCTATCCATGGAGTTGTCTATCCAGCCATCTAAAATGCAGGAGACACTTAGTAAAAAATTTGAAAACTCTCTTATATGATGTATGGGATGAAATTTTTGAAAACTCCCTTATATGATATACGTTTTAGGTGGCTGGATAACCACCAATATCTATCACATATAATTATTAATTAAGAAAGATATAAAAATAACATTAAAAACCTTATCATCCTTATACATACCAAAAAAAAAATTAAAAATTAAAAAATTAAAAAAATATTAAAAATATAAAATTAAATTAAAAATCTTAAATGCCCCAACTGTAAGAACAAAAACTATGGTAAAAATGGACCATTCATTCATTTTAATCTGAGTTGAATCTCAGCGACCCAAAAAAACAACAAGTACGTTAACTTCACTCACATTGACTTGCACCCAACGAACACTTCGGGGCTTTAAAAAAACGCTCATAACACAAGACAAGCTATAGTCCCACATAAATCTGATTCGGCAGAGCTTCCGTATATCCCGTGCAGGTTCCCCAAAGCAAAGGCGCCGACGTGCATTAAGGCATTAACGTTGTTTTCAATTCATTAAAAAGAACGGATGCCCAAAGCTTTCCCGTACATGTGGGACCCACACACATACAAATATGTATGGGACCCACACATACAAATATGAAGAAGAAACAACTATTTGTCCACACACAACATACGACGGAGAAAAAGAGAAGAGTCCAGTCACTCTCCATCCGTCACTTGTCAGACACCAACCCACGTGACGCCAGCGGCCCTCAACGCACGTTGACAGAAATTTTCTACGTTAACTGATGAGGGGGCTAACCGCGGTTAAGAAACACAGCGGGAAAATGGGTTGCCGTAAGGACGCGGTCACATTAAAGGGACCGCCACAAGGACGACAAGAGATAGGTATGCCGTTTAAATTTTATTTATTTTTTAAGTTTTTCAGGCTTGAAATAGAAGTAAGCTTATGATTGTCACGTCGCTCTTTCACTTGTAATTTAAATTTGTTTAGGAGTAAAACTTCCTTTTGAATGTGTCTTTAAGTTTTGTTTGGTGATCGAGAGGAATTGGTAAGAGTTTAAGATAAGGGGAGTGTCTCTTTATAAACTCTTGAGATGATGGATTGGGACAAAACAAGCTTGTCACCAAGTTAATCGAAGTGGGGAGAATTGATATCCAGACCTACATGGAACAAACCCAAAGTCTTAATCAGTTATGTCACTCATCAAGATTTTACATAAGTTTATGAACTCTTGAGATGATGGATTGAGACAAAACAAGCTTGCCACCAAGTTAATCGAAGTTGAGAGGATCGATCTTTGGACCTACATGGAACAAACCCAAAGCCTTAATCAATTATGTCACCCCATCGAGCTTTTACATAAGTTTATAAACTCTTGAGATGTTGGATTGGGATGGAACAAGCTCGCCACCAAGTTAATCGAAGCGAAGAGAATTGATCTTTGGACTTTCATGGAACGAACCCAAAGCCTTAATCAATTATGTCACCTCATCGAGCTTTTACATAAGTATAAACTCTTGAGATGTTGGATTGGGATAGAACAAGCTCGCCACCAAGTTAACCGAAGTGAAGAGAATTGATCTCTGGACCTTCATGGAATGAACCCAAAGCCTTAATCAATTATGTCACCCCATTGAGCTTTTACATAAGTTTAACTCTTGAGATGATAGACTAGGACAAAACAAGCTTGCAACCAAGTTAATTGAAGCAGAGAGAATTGATCTCGAGACCTATACAGAACGAACCCAAAGCCCTTAAAACATTGTGTCACCTCATCAAGCTTTTACATAAGTTTATAAACTCTCGAGATGACAAATTGGGACAGAACAAGCTTGCCACCAAGTTAATCGAAGCAGAGAGAATTGATCTTTGGACCTACATAAAAAAAACCCAAAGTCCTTAATCAATTATGTCACCCCATCGAGGTTTTACTTAAATTTATAAACTCTTGAGATGACAGATTGGGACAGAACAAGCTCGCCGCCAAGTTATTCAAAGTAGAGAGAATTGATCTCTAGACCTTCATGGAACAAACCCAAAGCCCTTAATCATGTCACCCCAACAAGCTCTTACATAAGTCCATGTTAATTAAATAAATGTAAGCAATGAGAGTATGATTAATTTATATTTATATTTAATAAATTAGAAATGTAAAATTGAAATATTAGTTTAATAAATTAAATTGAGGAGATGGATGTTTTTTAGTTTTTAAATTGACGATAGGATATGAATGAATATTAAAGATGTGGATATTTTTGTTGTCTCATTAATTCAAATTTTATGTAGATTTAAAAAATTTAGTATGTCAATTTTGAACTTTGGGAAATCAATCTTGAGCATCACATAAATGATTTGCTATGTGGAATTATTTTATAACATATTGGATCAATTTAATAGAGTGTGGACTTCTAAAACTAACTTTATCTTGATCTTGATATCTCATTTGTGCAAAGACACATAATATTTAGAAATACTTAAGGAAAGTTGAATTGTGAGGTTTAGATCCACCTTAGTCAACCCCCTTGTTAGACAATATTTATAGCCTTGGGCAAATGTTGGAAGATAGCAAGCAAGCGTGCAATGGCCAAAATATAAATTTTGATGAAAATACATTCATTTAAGTTCTAAATTGAAGTGTTCTTAAAATGACTTCTCATTGTAGTTGCTTTATGTTTGAATGATCTAAGATGGTCCTTAGGTTATGTTTAGTTGCACAAATAAATGTTTATAAGTACCAAGACATAACCAATAGTCGCATGAAAGTGTACCAAGTCAGCTCTCAATAGCTAGTGGAAAACAATAAGAGTTAGCAACTTAGAATTTGGGAAAAAAAATTACATCAACACCAAACAACTTGGAATTGAACTTGAGTGTTGCAAGATTGACTTAAGATAAAAAAAAATCTATAATCAAAATTTAAAATAGATAAATAGAAGTTTAAGCTAATAATGAAACGAATATTTAAAAATAGATATAAATAGAATTGAAACAATATTAAACATACGAAAAATGTGTGAAAGTAAGAATAAATGAAAATGAATAATAACAGAGATAATAATGAAACTTAAGACATAAATGAACCAGTTCATAAAAATAAACCTAAAAACTACATATATTTTCTACATGAAAATATAAACATAACTATTAAAAAAACATAATCTTTAACTTATATACTTTGAATATAATATTTATGAAAATGTATATTATAAATTATGATTTTTAATTTCTATAATTATCTTGAACGTTAAAGGATTGTTTTAGAAATTGATGGCTCCCTTTTCAAGGATTAAGGAAGAGTATAAATAATATTATCTAATGAACTTGAGTAAGTACCAATTTTCATATGATGGTGAAAGAGAGTAACTCAATCTTAAAAGTAATAAGATTCTTCTAAAATACATTTTATTAGATGGGATTTATAGTTATAAAATATAAATATATTTTATGAAATATAGTTATAGATGGAGGGTTCAATTAAGAATATTTAATTATTTAGTTAGCATGATAATCATATATAATTATACAAAAAATTATTTAATGAAATTTAAATATTTTTGTCACAATGAAATTAGTAGTTTTATTGATTTATAGTCTAAAAAATATCAATAGAGTTCGTCACAAGAGCTTACAATCAAAAAAAGGCATTAGTCTTAAATTATAATGAAATACAAGCACATGTAAGTTTCTTCTAAGATAATATTTTTTAAACATATGAAACATGATGCTCTTTAATTTCAAATACTTGGTATGTTACCAAACTTGCTCTCTCTAAAGCTGATTGCCCCTTTGCTACCTTACAACATGGAGTGAATGATCCTTTATGACAATCAAGGAAGAAATATCTTGCACTAACAAAAATGAGCTATATAGCCTTATGCACGAATAATGTGGTTTATCGTCGTACTATTAGATTACTATAGCTTTGATCTTCTTAAGGAAACATGTCTTAATGAGGGTAACAAGATGTATATATTAAAACACTATATAGTTATAATTATGAACCGTATACGGTGAAAATGGATAACAACAATGATGAAAGACTAAATGAATTCAACCACAAAACCCTAGCTTAACAACAACAAAGATCCACCATAACATATGAAGATTACCTAAGACAATGCAAATCAAATGAAATCACAAAGCTTATACCATCACATGTCCAATAGGGTTTGGATCTTCATTCTTCCTATCTCCATTGATCTTGCTTGATATATTTGCTCTCAGATTTTATATGTGCACAAGAGCTCAACAAAGAACGGAAATGTGGTTGCAAGTAGGATCGCATATGAAAGTGCAAAAGCGTAGTGTAGTCGAGTCGTAAGCGGGGTTGAATGCATAGGTTTGATAATGAAGAAAGCATCTCCTTATATAGAAGACACTATAAGAAATGGAGGGATAAGATTGAGAGGTGTAAAAGATAAATGGTTGGCTATGATTAAAGGGTAGGTAAAGAAAATAAGAAAATAATAAGAGGGTAGGTAGTGTATGAATTAAGAGATGGATGACATGTGTCATAGGTAGAAAAGGTTAATGAATTAATTAAATAAATAAAGATTTATTTAATTTATAGAAGAAGTGGGATCAATTAAATAAATAAAAGTATTTATTTAATTTAGGAAAAAGGATAATTTAAATAAATAAATGTATTTATTTAAATGAGAAATAAGGCTAGAAGAGGATAAATGAATTAATTAAATAAATAAGGATTTATTTAATTAATAGAAGAATTAGGCTCAATTAATTAAATAAATAAAATATTTATTTAATTAGACTAGACAAATTTAGGTGTCTACATTTTGCCCCTCTTTGAGACAATGCAGCTTGTTGCGTTGTTTCAAAGAAGATAATATGAACTGATACAAAGTTGCCCCAAGATGGGAATGATATGCCCCCTCGAGAAATTGGATGAAAATGTCTGAAAAGATCGTAGACAATCTCTTGATAAGAAAGAAAGGCTAGAATGGACTGACCGGATAGGATAGAGTGACAAAGTCACGGGATAAAGAAAACTGACTTGGGAGATGAGGGCTAGGACTGGGGCTAGGGTAGTCTATAAAATAGACCACGAGGGGAAAACATCCTCATTGTCATATACACATCCAAAAGATCAGAGTGCAGAGGAGAATAGAGCAACAGCAGTCAGCAGCGATGGCATTGGTGCATAGATTCGATCGTGTTCGCCGATTTCAGAGGCCAACAGATGCAGGAGAGCCGGTAAGTACCACAAAACCTCCTTGTACTTTGTCACATTAATTATTGTTATTAATGCATACTAGGTAGTGCAATAAATGTGCTTTAGGATAATGTCAAAAAATGTCAAAAATGTGTAGGCGCGTCTGCGTTGGTGCCAGGCACGTCTATGTTGGCTAGGCGCATCTACGTTTGTGCTAGGCGCGTCTATGTTGGGAAAAGCGTCTATGCCAGATGCGAGCGCATTTGCGTTGTGCTGGTGCGTTTGTGAAATGTGGGCACGTCTGTGCAGGACAAGCATGTCTGTATAGAGAAGGCGCGTTTGTGTAGTCTGTAAGCGCATTTATGTCATGAAGGCGCGTTTATGTCTTCAAGGTCAAATCGGTAGTTCTCTGATGAACATACGCTGTCGATTGGATAAGATGCTGAGAGGATACACTCAAGCAGGTCCTCTAGGGAAGACTAGGATAGCAGATAGGGCTAGGATTGACAATTTTGTGATAGAACATACGTTGCCAATTAGGAAACTACTCAAGAGGATACACTCAAGTATAGCCCTAGGATAGAATAGATCAAGGCACTTTGTGATGAATAGTGAGTACCAAGACATAGTACTTTGTGATGAACAGGGAGTACCAATAGGAGCAACACTTTGTGATGAACAGTGAGTGCAAATATGAGCAAAACTTTGTGATGAATAGGGAGTGCAAAAAAAACGTAGTACTTTGTGATGAACAGGGAGTGCAAAAAAAACGTAGTACTTTGTGATGAACAGGGAGTACCACTAAGATAAATAGCAACACTTTGTGATGAACAGTAAGTGTCACTAGGAAAAATAGCAACATTTTGTGATGAACAATGACTGTCACTAGGAAAAATAGCAACACTTTGTGATGAACAGTGAGTGTCACTTGGATTGACATGATTGATTTGCTTGACTGTAGGAGTACTTGCCTATGCTGAGTCACGAGAGAGATTCCCATTGATGCAGAGGTTATGACCAGAGCTGACCTTCGAGGACAGGGCTGCCATTGAGGTTATGGGTCTACGATACATTCTGTATGTGCCTGAGTTTCGGGCAAACATGGATTTGCTGACTGCTTTAGCCGAGAGATGGCATTCTGAGACATGCACTTTTCATTTGCCAATGGGTGAGATGACAATCACCTTGGAGGATGTTTATAGGATATTGAGGATACCAATCGACAGGGAGCTAATACCCTATGATCGAGATGGAGACAGGGAGGCCCTGAGACGAGTGCTCCAGGATCCGGGACTGGAGATGAGGGCTGGACACGTGGCATGGGACACGATGATAGCGACAGGACTGGCACTACTAGCAGTGCTAGGAGGAGTGATCAGTGGGTTCCTGTGTCTAGACAAGGTGACATGAGGGTTGGCTGTAGGCTGGGGGAGTACCTTGGAGACATTGGTTACACAGCATACTAGATATGCCTGGGGACCGTGCGTGCTGGCACACTTATACTATGAACAACATCAGTTTGTTTATCATGGATCCGTAGGATTGGGCTACGGAGTTACATTGTTGCAGGTGTGGGCATATGAGAACCTGCCAGTTACCCGACCGATACATTTCAGGGGCAGGGGTCATGGACGCAGCTTTATTCACTTGTATGATATGATTACGTCACAGCCATGGATTGGCAGGTTGGAGCATTGGCGTCGAGTCCTGGATGAAATCGACACTGTGATATGGAGGCTGTACCGAGAGTGTGAGCAGTGGGAGGATGATGCAGTGGAGCTACCCTATAATTTCAGGAGCAGAT
The DNA here is from genome assembly GCF_030272615.1 of Cryptomeria japonica. Classification (NCBI taxonomy): domain Eukaryota; kingdom Viridiplantae; phylum Streptophyta; class Pinopsida; order Cupressales; family Cupressaceae; genus Cryptomeria; species Cryptomeria japonica. The sequence goes on along the minus strand of NC_081405.1, from coordinate 683,912,720 downwards.
ATCTGATTGGGCGGATGCCCTATGTATTGAAGACGTAGTTAGTGGATAGGGTATGCAGGCAGTTTGGCAGGATCCAACGGATGCCACGGGGTTCTGGTATGTATGCGTAGACAATGCGAGACCAGGCACACTTTGGGCCACTGTTGTCGTATGATCAGGTCGTGATGCAGTTGGTAGAGATGGTACCCATGCCATGGGATATGTGGTCGGAGATTGAGGATGCAGGTATGGATGCAAAGTACACTGCATATTGGGCTGAGCATCCATTCCTATGCCTGACAGATCCAGGAGAGCTGATTAATGGGGATGGTGGCAAGAATGAGGATGATGATGGAGATGGTGGGGGTAGAGGCCGACGGAGGAGGCGGGGTGTAGTAGGAGATAGGAGAGTGGCTCCGCAGAGAGAGGGTGGAGAGGAGAGATAGGCTCAGGTGGTGAGGGGCTGAGGTGGATTGTCACTACAGGTGCCAGCAGCACAGGGTCCTAGACAGGTGCAGGGACAGGGACAGAGGCAGGTACAGGTACAGGCACAGGCACAGGCACAACCACCATTACAGGGGGAGCCACAGGTAGAGCCATAGGCACAGGCACAGGGGGCCAAGGAGGAGGAGGATGAGCTATTTGAGCTAAGGGAGATCTGTCAGGGACAGGCAGATGAGATCCAGGATTTGGAGAGGGAGACAACTAGGCTCAGGAGACAGTTGAGGGATACTAAGCGGGAGCGGGATCAGGCTATCCAACGTTATACTGAGGCTGAGACAACACTGAGGGCTGGGAGGTAGGTGACAGAGGACACAGGGGCTGGATATGCCTATGTTCTGTGGGTAGGGGAGGAGATAGGTTATTGGCAAGACCTATACTACGGGGCAGTGCCACCAGAGCAGCGGGTGAGGAGCTTCTGCAAACCATCGCGGACAGTGACAGCTATGGGAGGGAGTCAGAGGAGACAGGCGTCCAGCGGTGGGGTTATGGGTCCTCCACCACCACCAGATAGAGGGGGCAGGAGAGATGATCCTGGGGTGGGTCCTTCTAGGGCTCAGACTCCATCGAGGCCAGGCGGCTCCGAGGGAGGGAGTTCATCATAGCCATAGAGGGCTCCCTATGTATCAGTTTTGTACTATTTTGTATGATGATGTAGACACCTTCGGGTGATTGTAGCCATATGATTTTGACATCATTGTATCATGACACTTTTGATTATATATATATGAGATGATTCATCTTTGCGGCAGCTATATGCATGTGTACCTATGAGATGCTTATGTTTCTATGATTCTTATGATATAGATGCAAATATGTACATGATGAAATCCAATATTTTTGTTCTTTTATGTTTTTAATATGTTATGTATGAAATGCTAATATGAATGTATGAAATGCAGATGAATATGATAATGCAAATGACTATTTACATGATGAAAATGTAAAATGTGCTAACATGTGTTGTGTGCAGGATGTGATGCAATTGTGATATCTATATGTATGTATGAAATGCTTAATATGTGGTAATGCAGGTGCAAACTACATGAAATCCAAATATTTTTGGCATGTCATTATACTCAATCATGTGATAGCAGGCTACACGGACTCAAGAAGGATGATGGAAGTCAATCAAGAAAGGGGGATGGAAGATAGAAGATATGAAAGTGAAAAGAGCTTCTTGTGCGTTATCATCGTTAAGCTTTATTATGGCAAAATAGGTTATGACAATCGAGGCATATGTTCGACCCAGAAAGTCATTGTACCTGTTTGCATGGAGATAAGACAGTCACAAACAAGGAATGCTCTAGTTCATACTAGACTCTCAGTGTCCTCATATCCTTGGACAAGTCATAGCATTACTAAGAGACAATCCACAGACAACAAATAAAAATAGGTGACGATATGCCATCCTCACCTTTCTTAGTCAAAAACATCCTGGAGATAGAATCTCTAGTCAGAGACGTCCTGGAAAAGCTAAAAGACATGTCACCAAAAAGATAAAATCAAAAGAAAACCAAGACTCGACACCAACATCCACTGTAGTCCTCAAGTTTAGTGTCTCTTGTCACTTGTATAAGTCTTATTTGATTGTGGTCACAATGTTTACTTTCACAAAAAGGATAGATAGCACTGAACCATAATGTTGTTTGAGTCTGTTGAAAGATTTGATTTGTTGAAGCCCATTGTTGCTGCTGTGTCTCATCTGAAATTGACTGAATCCATGAAACTGATACTTTATTGCGAAGAAGATGGAACTTTATTGTGGATTTGCGATGCAAATGTTGCTTTATTGCGGATTGTGCATGAATAGACTGAAGAAAACTGGAAGAAACTATACTCCTCAAAACACATGATGCTCTCAGTTCCACACCCATCACTAGACGTAAGATTTGCCTTAGCCACAGATAGGAGCTGATTTATTATGGATGGAAAAGGGTGAAAAGGGAGGGTTATTATGAATGGCTAACCAATCTTAGGTAGATCAACAACAAGCCATGATGGAAATGGGTAAGTTTATTATGAATGAATAGGTCGTGAGTGTGTGCAAAGTGAAAGGATGAAATGGAATCCTGAAGGAGGGAGGAGCAATGTCTCTACACATGGGGCTGGTGACCCAATTTTCACCATGGTACTTGCCCAGGGCGCCACTGAAGTGGTTTTCACTGTTGGATGAAATGTTTTTCTGTTTTCCAATTTTTTTGTGTCACAAGGCGCCTGTTTGCCAGGTTTTCACCAAGTAACGATTTTTTATGTTTTATGATTTTTTTGTATTTATGAATTGGGATACTCGGAAGTGTAAAACCTATGAAGGTGCATGTTGTTGATAGGATCCTCTAAAGGTTCACCCTCTGTAGTTGAGAGCTGATATGCACTAGATCCATATGTTGTTGTGATGATGTAAGGACCAAGCCAGTTTGGTTCGAACTTGATGAATACTAAGAGGGGGGGGTGAATTAGTATGCCAAAAATCTTTACACTAAAACACTTACACAGTCTAGAGATAAACTGGTAAAGCAGTCTAACAATCAAACCGGTTATCACACATACAAACCAAAAAGTGAATAAACCATTCACCCACAAAAGCAATGCAACCATAACACAAGATATTTGACGTGGAAACCCAACTGGGAAAAACCATGGTGAGATGGAACTCACAAGTCACTATCTGCATAATAGAAACCAGACCGGTTAAGGTCTTACAATGTTCTTCACCAGAACAGATCCTGTTAAGAATTTCAATCTCTATTAGGAGATAAGTCCGATTAAAGACTACCTTGTTAGAGGATTTTAGATTCACATGTGTGAACCACCTTGTTAGAGGATTTTACAAAGGCTTTGAGGCCTACCCGGTTAAGGGCTACAAACTTGTCAAAGAGGTGAGTAATCAACAAGTGTTTGATCTATCTACTAGCACAAATTGCTTGGTTAGATCCAGTGTTGCTCACAGCTAATGCATTCCAGCATTACTTCAGTCTCCTCTAACTTTCTCTCAGTTACACCTCAATCTTCTCTAATAAGATCGCTCTCTGCTTCCACCTTAAACCCTAGCTCAACATAAACCCTATTCGCAACTTCTTCAACAACACAAAAACCCTAGACATGATGTCCTTTTAAAGGAATTTGATTTCCAATAGGATTACATTACATTTTCCTAGGTTCAGTGAATCTAGACATACTTAGTAACACGACACAAGAATCACCGTCAATGTGTCGGCACTATCAAACAATCGGTGGATTGGCAACTCATCACAAAATGCTGGTTGGTAACTCATCATAGAGTGTTACCGGTTCATACAAAATGTCGATTGCCGGTTTGACAAAAATGTCGGTTGCCGGTTTGACAAACAGTAGGTTGCTGGTTGTCGGCTTGACAAAAATGAAGACTGGTAAGAATTTGTTGTGCCGCTTTGCTTCCTTGTACCGCTTGTGATTTGCGAACCGCTTGGGGTCGACATGCCGCTTCAGATCGGGAAAGCACATTCTGCAAAATCACTACTAGTCTAAAGACTAGAGTACAACATACTGGTTGGAACAAATACCGGTTGAGCATGAGCTCATACATATAAAGGGGATCTCAATACAAGTGTGTGTCCATCAATGACAATCACAACATAAACATAAAAAATGCCAACAGAACTTGCCCTTCTTCTCTCTGTCTTGCTGATTTTTAGGATTTTCTCTGAGAACTAAGTCACCCACCTCAAATGTGTGAGGCTTCACTTTATGATTGTAGCTACGACTCATTCGTTGTTGATAAGCCTTGAGATGATTAAAAGCAGTTTGTCTTCGTTCATCCAATAGTTCAAGTTCTTGTAAGCGAGAGACCCTGTAGTCTTCATCACTGATAATGTTTTGCAAAGAGACTCGTAAAGAGGGTAACTCGACCTCAATAGGCAAGATAGCTTCAGTGCCATAGACAAGTGAATAGGGTGTAGCTCCTATAGGTGTGCGGACACTTGTGCGGTAAGCCCAAAGCGCGGGATTAAGTTGGATATGCCAATTACGGCCAGTGTCGTCGACTGTCTTTTTCAAGATTTTAAGGATTGTTTTATTAGACGCCTCGGCTTGACCGTTACCTTGGGAATAATAAGGTTTTGAAAAATGATGGGTAATATGGAAGCGGTCACAGAGTTCACGAACATCCTGATTTTTGAAGGGACGTCCATTATCAGTGATGATGGAAACAGGAATACCGTATCGACAAATGATATAGTTGAGAATGAATGTAGCAATTTGTTTTCCAGTGACTTGTGTGAGAGGCATGACTTCGATCCATTTTGTGAAATACTCTGTGGCAGTGATGATGAATTTATGACCGTTGAAAGATGGAGGGTGAATCTTGCCTATGAGATCGAGTCCCCACTAACAAAAGGGCCAAGGAGTCGCAATTGGTTGAAGTTCTTGTGCTGGCGCATGGATGAGGTCTCCATGAAGTTGACATTACTTACATTTCTTGACAAACTGATATGAATCTTTTTCCATATTGGGCCAGTAATATCCAGTCCTGATGAGTTTCTTGGCTAAGGTAGGACCACTAGAATGTGGACCACATATCCCTTCATGTACTTCACGTAATGCAATCTGAGCTTCATCACTTTCTAAACATCTAAGAAGAGTGCCATCTAGACCTCGATGATATAGGATATCAGCTAAAATGATATATCGAGAAGATTGGCGAATGAAAGTGCGACATTGGTTATTGGATAGGTCAGGAGGTAGGATATTGTCATGAAGGTATGCGAAAATGGAACCATACAACTGGGACTCAGGACCAACAACACATATCATCTCAGTAGAAGTGATTTCATATGAGGGAGCCAAAAGGTTATCCACCAAGAACTCATAGCAAGTCTCACTTGGTGGTAGATCAATTAGTGAAGCAATTGTAGCCATGGCATCCGTGGCTCTATTCTGCTCTCTTGGTATCTGCTCAAAGTCTATCTTCGTGAAATGTTGTTTCAGGTCATCCACCATTCTTTGGTAGGGCAATTTCTCATCCTTTGTTTGGTATTCATTAGTTGCTTAACAAATTACAAGCTGAGAGTCCCCAAAAACACAAAGTTCCTAGATCTTCCACTGAACTGCAATCCGTAATCCAGTTGTTAATGCCTCATATTCCGCTATGTTATTAGTGCAGGAAAATGATAATCGATATGATTTTGGTATAGAATCCCCTTGAGGGATTATGAAGAGGATGCCAGCTCCTGCCCCATGCTGTGTGTATGAGCCATCAAAGTATAGTTGCCAAGGCTATGCATGTGACACTGTTAAAATGGATTCATCTGGAAATTCTGAAATTAGAGGAACATCATCTAACATGGGAGCATCTACTAACTGATCTGCGATAGCTTGTCCTTTTATTGCTTTTCTCTCCACATACTCGATGTCAAATTCACTCAGAAGCATCACCCATTTGGTTAGTCACCCAGTAAGTGTTGCTTTATTGAGAAGGTATTTCAATGGATCGATCCTTGCAACCAACTTAGTCTTATGAGTTAGCATGTAATATCATAATTTATGTGAAGCAAAGACCACAGCGAGGCATGCACGCTCAATTGGTGTGTAGTTTATCTCATATCCCACCAATGTGCGACTGATATAGTATACTACCTTTTCTTTGCCCTCAACAACTTGTTGTGCTAAGAGTGCCCCCAGTGCTATTGAAGTAGCTGATATGTATAGTAATAGAGGTTGGTCCGGAACTGGTGGCATCAAAACTGGTGGATTCAGAAGATAATCTTTTAGTGTCTAGAAAGCTTGTTGACAATTATCATCCCATTTGAATTTGATGTTTTTATGTAGCAAGTGTTGAAAAGGATTACACTTATCTGCAATTTGTGCTATGAATCTTCGTATGGACTGGAGTCTCCCTTGCAAAGATCAAAGTTGACTAATATTTCTTGGTGGTTGCATCTCTAGGATGGCCTTCACTTTTGCTGGATTGGCTTCGATTCCTCTTTTTGATACAATGAATCCTAGGAGCTTCCCGGAGGTTACTCCAAAGACACATTTCTTGGGGTTTAATCTTACTTTATACTTTTCCAACTGATCAAAGACGACTGAAAGTATGTCCAGATGTGTATCTCTGTCTATTGATTTACCTAAGAGGTCATCAACATAATCTTCCACAGTTACGTGAATGAGATCATGAAAGATAGTAGTCATGGCCCTTTGATATGTAGCGCCTGCATTTTTTAGCCCAAAGGGCATAACATTCTAGCAAAAAGTTCCCCAAGGATAAGTGAATGTTGTTTTGTGTTGGTCCTTGAATGCGATTTTTATTTGATTGTAACCAGAGAATCCATCCATCAAAGATAACATCGCATGACCTGCTGTGAGATTGACAATCAAGTCAATATTTGCCAATGGAAAATCATCCTTAGGACAAGCTTTGTTGATGTCTCTAAAATCTATACATATTCTGATACTACGATCTGGTTTACTGACAGGCACTAAGTTGGAGATCCATTCGGGGTAATCAATTGGGCATATGAATCCGACATCCAATAATTTCTCAAGCTCTACTTTGACTAATAATGCGACTTGTGGATGCATCTTCCTTAATTTCTGTTTCACTAGTTTTGCCCCCGGTTTAACTGTCAAATGATGCATTACCAAATCCGGATCCAATCCAGGCATATCAGCGTATGACCATGCAAAGTTGATTTGTCATTCTATGAAGAAACTTATGAATTTTAACCTTTCTAACTCTGTCAAAGATTGAGCCAGGAATATGTTGTGTGGAACTTCTTCGATGCCAATGTTTGTTTTGATAGTCTCCTCTACCAACATGGATGACTTTTCCTCATATGATGCTGGGAGAATGTCGAGCCTTCCATCTTTGGCTGCCTCAGAGAGATTTTTGCCCTCAGATATGTCCTTTCTTTTTAATTTTTTGGGGTCAGACAGCGCCACAATGTGGTTTTCGCCATAAGACCCTTGGTTTGTTTTTATTTTTATATTTTTGCGACTGGAAGGCCTGACACCCTCACCAAAATATGCCACACTGTTGATTTCTACAGTGTATCCTGCCTTATGGTCCCCAAGGGGAAGATCATCTCATATGCCTAGATAATCAATGAAGGCTTCATCATTTTGGAATGTATCAAACTATGCAGGTCCTTCATGGTCCCAGTCAATGAGTTGGTGGTGAACAAGGGGAAGGCCTTTGATGTCTTCGAAGTTAGCAGGGCTAAGAGTGAAGATGCAATTATATTCAGGTATGTCGAGGTAGTTATCAAGGTCATCATTAGCACTCTCCTCATTAGTCTCGATCGTGAACGAATCTAAATTATCATCACTAGTAGCGTATTCTGGGACAGGTGTTCTCATTCTATGTGATTTCAACCTAGGACCTTGAGGCAAGGACTGTATGGGATCCTCCGGGGTTGTTTCTTGACCAACTTTGAATTTTTCATAAAATTTCTCTTCTTTTGTGGGTTCATCTAGCTCTCTGAATGTCTCGGTGAGCTCGTAGTCACTGGCAGATTTGTCTGAACCCCATTCCCATTCATTGGAATTTGTGGAATAGTGATTCTCTTGTTGAATTTTGGCAGCTTTGATTTGTAATGCTTCTTCTGTCCTTTGAGTGTGGACCTTGGAAGTCACGAAACCAAGTCCCTTCGAGCGTCCCTTTTTTAATGTCAATTTAGGCTGTAAAGGTTCAATGATGCCTTCCTTTCTTAAGCCAAGAGGGCTTTTGCCATCATACCTAAATTTTTGTAGAATCTTGAACCCTTTGCCATACTTTTCACATGGTATGCTGATGTGATCTTGTGTATCATTTTCAAGGTCTTTGTAAAGAATTTTGTATAAGTCTTCCTCTTCCAATTCACCCCATCTTTGAAAGATAGTAGGGTCCCATTTGAGTATAATGATAGATACCTGCTTATTAGGATGTGGTCTTCGATATTTTTTTGGTGAACTCATGACTTGATGTAAGTACATGGTTTGATTCAAAGTGTATTCACCCATGCCTTTGTCCTGAAATTTGCCTTTAAGCTCTCCTTGTTTTGATGTCGAAGGTTTTAATGACTCAGGATCAATGTATGCAGAAGAAGGAACAACTTCACGATTACTGGGAATGATCGTCTTAGTTTTTGGTCTCAAGTTATTGCAATATATGAATGGATTAGGATCTCCATTAACTGTTATTTTAACTCCATTGTGAGGAAACTTAATGCATTGGTGGTATGTAGATGGGACTGCCCTCATTTCATGAATCCAAGGACGTCCTAGTAATATATTGTATGTGAGATCTAGGTCTAGGACTTGACAAACCACATCCTTTGTAACTGGCCCAACTCTGAGAGGTAAGGTGACTGTGCCCTTGGATGAACGTTCTTCATCATCATATGCCTTGATGGTAATTTTGTTTGTAGAATTCACAACTTTACTAGAATATCCCAATTGTTTAATAGTGCTCAATGTACAAATGTTTAGACCTGCTCCTCCATCTATCAGGACTCATTTTATTCGATGTTTGTGTATGAAGGCTTCAATGTGTAATGGTGCATTATGTGGCTGACTTACGGAGGCATCATCGGCTTCTGTGAATGTAAGGGAGTGTGGAATGGAAAGGTATCCCACCACAGCTTGAAACTGGTTCACATTCAGATCAGTAGGGACAGAAGTGTCTCTCAAGATTTTGTCAAGAATGGCTTTATGGTCAAGGGATATACGTAAGAGCTCAAGGATTGAAATAAGCGCAGGTGTCTTATAATGGTAGAGACACAATTGTCCATCGAAATGTGATTGATAGTTGAATCATAGTTATAAGATGCTCTTGTATAGTTGGTTTGGTCATCTGTGGCTTTAGACTTTCCCTTGTCATGCTTTGGGAATGGTTCCTTAAACATTTCATGTTCTTGGTTGGATGAGTGTCCTTCAATTTCAATGTCACCTCTATCAATGAGATCTTGTATGATGTTTTTCAGTCGGTGACAATTTCCTGCCTTATGACCCTTGCTCTTGTGAAATTTGCAATACTCATCATCATTCCACCAATTTGGTTTGACCTTTGGTTCATATGGAGGAAAATCTGGAATAGTGATTACTTTGTTTGCCACTAGCTTCTTGAAAACTAACTCAAGTGGTTCTCCCAGTGGAGTGTACTTCCTTCGTGACTTTGAAGTTGTTTGAGTATTCATTTGATTATTTGTAGAGATTGATTCTGAAAAAATGATTTTGGGTCACACTGTATTGGCATCAACAACACCATCATTGACTATGTTCTTGTTTTTGTTCCAAAATCTTGGCTTATCTTATCCTTTAAAGTCATCTTTGTTTTCCTTGAATATCTTAATGACTCCTTGCTCAATTAGGACCTTCTCTGTTGCTAAGCCTTTTTCAATGACGTCCTTGAAGGTGGACAAACAAGCTTTTCTTAGGTCATAACCAATGTCTTTGTTAACATTTTGGGTGAACATTTCTACCATTTGTTTATGTGGAATTTCACAAGAGCATCTGCTGGCTAGATTCCTCCATCTTTGTAAAGATGATGAAAAAGACTCTCCCTCCCTTTGCTTGGTGTTGCACAAAGTGGTGACTGATATGTCTGTCTCTATGTTGTATGAGAAATGTTGTATAAATGCCTCAGCTAAGTCACCCCAAGACTTAATTCCAGGTGGAAGTTGGGAGAACCATTCCATAGCTTGATCACCTAAGCTTTGTGGGAATAATCTCATCAAATATGTCTCTTCTGCTGCTACCTCAATGCAAGCTATGAAAAATTGTCTTATATGTACCTTAGGATCCCCTTTTCCTCTGTACTTATCAAACTTAGGTGTCACAAAGTGTGTAGGAAAAGGAGGCATTGGAATGCTCTTGTCAAATGGATAAGGACATATGTCTCTCATTGTGTAAGTTGGCTTCGGTGTATTTATGTCTTCCATTTTCTTTTGTAAGTCCTTAATTTGTTGTTCCAAATTGTTCTTAGGTGGAGACCGACTTCTTGGACCATACCCCATGCCTGAACCACTGTGTGGAGGAGGAGCATGTTGCATATATGGATGGTATTGATCATACACATGTTCATATGGAGGAGGTCTATAATGATGCTGCATATAAGGACCAATTGGTATAGAGTCATGATGAGGAACGAAATATCGGCTTTGTCCCTGTATACCATACTCTATGGGCATGTCATGAGTTTGTTCTAATGTGTTGCCCCCAAATTTGAAGTGGGGTTTCCTTGTGTCCAAATTTTGAGCATGCCTTTGAATATCCAATTGCTTTGGTGGTTTATCCTTAGCATTGGTATGTGATTGAGCATATTTTTCTACATAAGACTTCCATATTGGTCTGCGAAGGTGAGTATCATATGCTTGACCATGTGGTATGGGACCTCTAGTTTTTGAAACAAAGATGATGGTGATTCAGGCACAAGATGTGGTCCTCTATTGCCTCCACTATTAGGCCTCCTTTGATCCATGTTGAGGTGAGGTTGTTGCAAAGGTCGATTTTCCATTATTTGAGACATATCAAAATCATGAGGGATCTTGGTTCCACTTTGTGCCATCACTTGTAGAAAGTATTGTCTATCTCTCCTCATTATTTCCTCAACCAATCGATTGAAATAGGGATTCATAATGGTGTCTTCCACTTCTGCTGAATGTATGGAAAAGTTGTCCATATTGTCATTGTGTGTATCATTGTTGTTTGTAGTGTCCATGTGCTCAACATTTGGAATGTTTCTATAAGCATCCATGTCAGGTAATCTAGTATGATCAGAATTGAAAAAGATATCATTGTCATACTCATAGGAACTCATGTTTGCGGACTCTTGAGCCTCTTTAGTTTCTCTCCTAGATTTTTGGGAATGGGTTTCAACCATGAACTAGGTATTGACCAAGATGTGTGAGACTAGATGAAAATGGAAAGAGTATGGAAGACCAAGAGTTTGGATGGAATGTAAATGAATCTGAGGTGTACTTGCAATGTCCAAAGTGTAAGACCAAGTATGTATGTAGTAGAGTAGGTGTGACTTCCAAAGAGATAATAGTTTCTCTTGATGAGGTAAGTTGACCTTGACTCTAAGTATGACCAAATGAGACCCAAAGGTGATAGACCTTGATGAGGGACCACTTAGCAAAATGTTGTTGTATGTAGTGGGTTGACAAAGCAAGATGAGGACAAGCAAGTGACCTTTTGACTCAAGTTTAGAAAAATTTGAATGTAATGCAAGATGTAAAGCAATGATGGACTTTGTAAGACCCAAAGACAGGTTGAATGCTAGATGAAAACCCCAGAGAGATAACCTAGGAAGCTCAATAAGTCTGAAACTGACTGTTCATGTTTGCTGAATTATGAAAGTTTTCAATCCTGAACACAGACGTGCCTATATACTTCACAGAAGCGCTTAAAGGACACATACGCTATTCTATCAGACGCAGACACGTTTCTAAGATGTTGCACTATTTCTCAAAAGACACAGACATGTTTCTACCCTTCACAGACGCGGGTCTGTCAGATACAGACACGTTTCTGAGATGTTAGAATGTTGCTCAAAAGACACATATGTGTTTCTGCCCTTCACAGATGCGTTCAGATGACACAGACGCATTTCTACAAACTTTGTGTAATTTTTCCAATTTGTGAAGTTGCTTGTTGTGACCAAATCTGAATGTTTGACTGTTTTTCGTGACAAGAGGACACAGTGTTGATGAGGACTCAATGTTTGCAAGTGTTTAGACTCCAAAATGACTCAAAGACAAGTGTGTTGTTTGATGTAAATTTATTTTGCATACACTTGAAGACGCAAAAGACACAATGTTTTGATGTTTGGTCTTGAATGTTTGATTGTTCAAAATAAGTCAAGCACAATTCTTATGGCTGGCCAAGACAATAGTTGTTGATCCCACATGGAGTTTCCCCCAAGGCTACGCTATTCAAAGTGGATACTTAGATGCTTGACCCCACTAGCTCCACCCTCGGCACTCACTTCTCAAGGCAGCCAAGCATCAGTCCCCACGAAAAATCCTCATGGCAAACTTTGTATCTCTACAAAGAACCGTATGTGTGTGGGCCGCTCCCAGAGGTCCGACCTCCTGCCCCAACAACTAGAAGGATTTTGGCTTCTAAAACAAAAAGGTGCTAGTAAGGGCATCCGCTCGTGTGGCCATACATGCGGCACTTTCAGCTCTGTAAATATAGAAGGCTCCCAGCCTTTAGGGGTTATGCCCTACAACTGATCAAATAAATTTGATCAAACGAGTTTATGGGGAGACATAGTGTTGGTATGAACTAATCAGTACACGTTATCCATAGTTTTCACCATGGATACAGTTATTTATAGTGGTTTGGAAGAAGATGGCTTTTTTTTTGCTACCACTTGGGTCGTTCTCTCCTCACTAGTAGTCCTAATGACCACACGGGGAGACATGCCCTCTAAAGATTAAACAAAAAGAGCCTATTGCTCAAGACACAAAAGACAATGGTTCAATTTTAGTGCACCAATTGAAGTGTTTACTAATCTATGAAAACAAGGCACACAATAAATATCAAAAACCCTTGCCAAGGTCCTACAACAAAGATCTATTAATAGTTTGGATTGTTTGAAATAATCACACCTTCCTGCAAGCACGCAAGTTAGGTAAATTTTAAATCCAAAAGACTTTGTGAAATAGGGGCCTTCAACAAAATGATTTTGCTTTCAAGACAAGCTGCACCAATTTCGTTAGCTAGATCTGAAAATGTTAGCTCAAAATAAACCAGATCTGAAATCTGAATGATGAAAAACTAAATCAATGAAACCAAAAATGCAACAACCGAACACAAACGCAGTTGACACAGACGTTGTGAGAACACACAAACGTGCCTAGATCTAACACAGATGCGGGTCCTGAATGCAGATGCATTTCCCTAATGCAGACGCGCCTAAAGACTTCACAGACGCGACTACGGAACACAGATGCATTTCTTGAAATCTGCAAAAAAAAATTTTAAAAAATTGTCGAAGACGCAGACGCAGCAGAAAATCAAAAACGTGATCCGAAAGTGCGTAGACGCGAAAATATCAAAATGTTGTCGAAAATGTCAGATCTGCAACTTCAAAACAAAATCTGCAACAAAAGATGTTAAATGCAAAAGGGACAAGGGTTCCACCGGGCGTGCCAAAATGTATACGGTGAAAATGGATAACAACAATGATGAAAGACTAAATGAATTCAACCACAAACCCTAGCCTAACAACAACAAAGATCCACCATAACATATGAAGATTACCTAAGACAATGCAAATCAAATGAAATCACAAAGATTATACCATCACATGTCCAATAGGGTTTGGATCTTCATTCTTCCTATCTCCATTGATCTTGCTTGATATATTTGCTCTCAGATTTTATATGTGCACAAGAGCTCAACAAAGAACGGAAATGTGGTTGCAAGTAGGATCGCATATGAAAGTGCAAAAGCGTAGTGTAGTCGAGTCGTAAGCGGGGCTGAATGCATAGGTTTGATAATGAAGAAAGCATCTCCTTATATAGAAGACACTATAAGAAATGGAGGGATAAGATTGAGAGGTGTAAAAGATAAATGGTTGGCTATGATTAAAGGGTAGGTAAAGAAAATAAGAAAATAATAAGAGGGTAGGTAGTGTATGAATTAAGAGATGGATGACATGTGTCATAGGTAGAAAAGGTTAATGAATTAATTAAATAAATAAAGATTTATTTAATTTATAGAGGAAGTGGGATCAATTAAATAAATAAAAGTATTTATTTAATTTAGGAAAAAAGATAATTTAAATAAATAAATGTATTTATTTAAATGAGAAATAAGGCTAGAAGAGGATAAATGAATTAATTAAATAAATAAGGATTTATTTAATTAATAGAAGAATTAGGCTCAAATAATTAAATAAATAAAATATTTATTTAATTAGACTGGACAATTTTAGGTGTTTACATGAACTTCTCTCAATATTCTTATAATGACATTATTAAACGGCATGGCATTCAAATGTGACATAAAATTGAATTGGTCTTTCCTTAAGTGAGGATTACAAGTCACGCCACATTAATCCAAATAAGTCACACCACATTAATCCAAATGAAAAGACTTAGAAATGATTTGGAATAATAAATATAACATCATAAATTTCTATTATGAATTTCAAAATTTTATGATCATAATATGATCCACATAATAGAAATATTATTAGAGCTATGTTGTGTTGAAATGGAGATTATAGTGAGATTTAGCTTCTAGTAAGAACTAAATAATTAACACTCCTAAGTACCTATTAAAAACCCATTATATTAAAGACTTATTTTGTTGATGTAAGACTACTCTTATACCTTATATGTTCATATATCATTCAATAGATTTGACTTGAGGGGATAATTGTTTTTTAGGAGATTGTAGGAATAGGTTTTCAAGCAAGCATATTCATCCATAACCAATTAATTGTGTCTTTAGTAATGCCACTTCTATTGTGAAATCGCTCCATTAACATAAGGACCATGATATATTTGAGTATATATGTTGTCATGAAGCAAGACTTCCAATTAATGTGGGATTAGTTTCTAAAAATAAGAATTTTATAGTAGTGGAAATGATTTCAAGATGCTTTTTTTTGTGTGTATTTGACTTGAAAGGAAAAATATTTTTATAGAAGCTTGTAAGAATATATATTTTTTCTTTTTTCATATTTTGTAGCCATAGAAGGGGAGAGGGGACACTAAACAACTAAGCATATTATTATATAACCAATAAACCATTATGTATATTATATTATATGTTGTTGCAAGCCAAAATTTCCAACCAATGTAGGATTGATTTTATCTATGATAATTTTATAATCATAGAAGCAATTCCAAGATGTACATTTTTTAAGTGTGTCCAACTTGATGGAAGATACTTTCTAGAAGCTTATAAGAAGATTTAATTTATGTAAAATAAAACATATGAGAGAGAGAGAGAGAGAGAGAGAGAGAGAGAGAGAGAGAGAGAGAGAGAGAGAGAGAGAGAGAGAGAGAGAGAGAGAGAGAGAGATTTTATTAAAAAACTAGCCTTAATGTAATTCACCACAACTTGTTTATGAATAGTAGCATTTTAATTTAATTTAAAATTTAAAATATTGAATAGTTAAAGTAAATGATCCATAAATTATGGTGGATATTACAATCTAATTCAAAGAGAATCTCTCAAAACTACTATAACATGCACTAATACCATCTATAATGCACTTCAAACACAATGACACGTGTAAATCAAGGAAAAGCATAGAGAACATCTCAACATGCAAAAATAAATAACCTTGCAAATCACACACACAATTTTTATAAGGAACTTAAGGTTGTGAAACAACTTCCTACACTAATCTTGAGAGGAGGGTAATGCAAAAAAATTCAAATCTTTACAATAATTACAAAAAATTAAAAGAAATAATGTATGCATACCACAACACAATGATTTGTGTGGAAAAAACCCTTTCGGGGGGAAAACCCCACACTTTAAAAGTTGCCCAATATATTATTCCAAAGTCAACAACCAATTATAATATACTTGTAGAGAAAGCTTCTCAGAGGAGTATCACCAACCAGAGATGTAAAGGTAACTTAACAGTTATAGGACTCTTACACACAACCTCCATCTCATGCACCTAATATATAGGAGATACAATACCTGAGATCATCAGATGGTATTACACAACCATGGGCTAAAACCACCCAAAAAGTGGTGCCCATTTTATCTCCAATACAATATGTCCTGTGATATGTCAAAACACATGCCAACATGTGTAGCTCCCATTTTACAACTCACTTATGTGTTCAACATGTTTTTATATTACCTATTTTAGGAGACCCAACTTTCAGAGGCCATAACTTTTGTACCGGGTGTCTGATTAAAAAGTTGTTTGAAGTACCAGAAATATTGCAATGTTCTTTATGAAGTTATAACTTTCTATGATAGTTATAGAAACTTTTGAGATATTTTGGAGCTTGTAAGGCCTTCAAAATTGACTTTGAAACTTTTGTTTGCAACATCCAAAAACAAAACCTTTAATATCTTTAAATCTAGACATGATCTCGCAACAAAAATTCACTCGCATGCTTACCTAGCCAATCCAAAGCTCTAGGGAAAGTTTTAGGCCAATTCATGCTCAAATGAAAAATTACTATAAATAGTAACCTTATGAAAATGCAAGGTTGAGACACCATTTTCCTAAAAACTTTAGAACTAATGTTAATGATGGAAAAACCTTCAAATGGGAATAAAAATCAAGTAGGATGAGCTCCTTCAAAATCCACTAATCCATAAGTATACAAGAGTTTACATCACACCTTAAAATATATAAAATATCTACTTTCACATATTTGAGCCCCATCACACCTGCATATTGTCACGAAGATGACATGGACTTGAAACAAACTCAAACAGTAGTGACAACAAAGAACTACAACCTCCATAGAAAAGAGAGATGGTCTTGTTGAGCATCAAATTGGTACAACTTAACACACCCTTTGTATCCCTTTCCTATCACTTTTTGCTTCTCTTTTCCTACTTCTATGCTAAAGTATTTTCTTTTTACCAATTTATTAATTTATAGTAGAATAATTAAGATAGCTTGAGTTTTTAAGGAAAAAGATGAAAAAGTAGATCTACTAAGTTGGCACATTAAGCTCACTAACTTGCCCCATGTTTTCTCCATGGCCTGACAATAATATCAAAATACCAATAAAAATGTTAAAAACACAATTAAGAATATTTTGGGTTTTGAGAGATTTTTTTTAAACAAATGACATAAAGATATGTCATAGAAGCCATGGATTGTTTTTAGTGACTTTGGAAGCTACCTAAGTCACTTGAGCAACAACTAGAGTGACTTTGGTAGCAAATCAAGAATAAAATCTAGCAAATATGACTCATAATAAAATTGACCTAAAAGGAAACCTAACATTATCTTTTGACTATATTGATTTATTTTGTGTCTTTAGGCTAGCAATATGGGTTTGCTTGTTTTAAGGGAAATTCAAACAAATTGGGACACACCTTTTATTTTGGGCTAATACATTTGGTAAGAACTAGATTTGACAACATATTTATGAGGAATTATTAATCCTCTTATTTTTTATTTTATTTTTATCGGTAATGAGCCGAAGCCAATAAGGCATGCATACCTTACCCCCTTGTGGGATTTGAACTTGTAACCTCTCTCTCAAGAGAACAAGTTCTCCACCACTAGGCCAACTTAGGCTATACATTATTAATCCTCTTATTATTTATGTAGTAAAAATTTATTATATAAATATAGTTGTCACTCATGTGGAACACATAAGATTTACTAAGAATATTTTGATATTATGTTGAATACTTCCTCCTATTAAAATATTTGTGTTCATATTTGTTTGAGCAAGTAGCATGTTGTTATTAAGGAACATGAGGGGTGATCACACCAAAGAGAAATGACCGATCAACAATAAAACTAACTTCTCAAGCTACTCTATTTTATTTATATCATATTTATCACTATTGTTGATGTACAATGTGTTATATTTTTATTTCTAAAAAATATGTGATTATGAAATATTACTAGCTATTTTAAGATTAAATCTTATTGAATAGTTTATGATTACTAAATTTTTATTTGTATTTCTATTCATACTTACTTTTAGCTTTACCGATTCTTTTATCCTCAAACCTTACCCTTCTTATAACTACATTACAATATATCTAGGTTCCTAAACCTTCTAATATTGTGTTCTATTATATAATTGTCATAATATAGTCCCTAGTTTGCATTATTGTGGTTTGATATTAATAAATTATAGAATTATAATCTTTTTAAGATTGAAAATGTCACCTTATTGAGTTAGGTTTTATTGGTTTAAAATTTAATTTCAAACTTAGGAAATAATACCCTATTGGAAACTTATCATTTTGGCATAATTGTTGGGGACAATTCTAAGAACCTATTATTGGAAACTTGAGTTGTGTTGCTTATGTTGCCATTGATGTCAACTTTCCTGGTGTTGTCATTGATGTCACTATGTGTGATGTGAATGTTGTAGATGGTTTGGAAATAAGTGTTCAAATGTTGCTATGTTGTTTGGTGGTGATGTTGAGTAAGTATGAGGTGTTTCTAGAAGGTTAGTATTGTGGAAGTTACAATATGCAAGAAACTGTATTTAAATGTCTTCATTGAAGAATGATTTGCATTCCTCCGATTCTTGGTGTTGATGGATTGCGGTTTTGGATGTAATGTCTATGTTTTGTGGATGTTGCACTATCATGTTTTCAAGTTCTCAGTTGCTCAGTTGATGAAATTGGTTGTGGCAGTTTACTGATAGTGAGGTCGTCTATTAGGAATAGTTCCCAAGATTTCTTTGTATTGCTCTGTTATGGTGATTCAATTGTTGCGTCTTGAAGGACATGATCATATGGTTCGTGCAATTTTCTAGTTCAGTTTTCTTCTATTGGTTTGATAGGAAAGTGAAGTTATGTTGTTATGTGTTATGTATTGTCAACTGTTGTTATTAGAGCAAGGTTCCTCTTAGATAAGCTTAATCGCTTGAGGAAGGTTTGATAGCACAAATTACTCTCCTTGGAAGTCATAGATGGAATATCATTTGAATTCTCTATCACTTAGAATTTGGGACATTTCCAAGACTGGTTATTCTACTCCACAAGGTGGTCCTACTACTTTGGATGAGGTCAAGAATCATGAAAAATAATGCCAAGGCAAGCAATATACTTGTTAGCAGTTTGAGTGACACATGTTGGGAAAATGGTGTCTCAACCTTGCATTTACATAAGGTTACTATTTATAGTAAGTTTTCATTTGGGCATGAAATGGTTTGAAATTTTCCCCAAAGCTTCATATTGGATAGATAAGCATGTCGACAAATTTTTGTTGCAAGATCATAACTAGTTTTGAAGATATCAAAGTTTATGTTTTTGAAGGTTCCGATGAAAGGTTTAAATTTAATTTTGAAGACTTTAGAGGCTCAAAAATATCCTTAAAAGTGGGCATAACCATTGTAGAATGTTATGAGGTGATAGAGCACTTCACAAGCTTTCTGACGCTTCAAACAGTTCATCAATCAGACACCCAGTTCACAAGTTATGGCCTCCGAAAGTTTGGTCTCTTGAAATAGGAAATATAAAATATATCAGACACATAAATGAGTTGTAAAGGGGAGGAACACATGTTGATACATCACAGGGCATCTAGATTGGAGATAATGTTGGTTCCACTTTATTGGGTGGTTTTAGCCCATGGTTTTGTAATATTGTTTGATGTTTTCATGTATTGTATCTCCTATATATGAGATGCATGAGATAGAGGTTGTGTGTAAGAGTTTTATAGCTATTGAGTTGCCTCTAAATCTATGGTTGGTGGTAGTTTTGTGAAGAGATTTCTGGACAAGTATATTGTAATTTGTTATTGATCTCTAAATAATATATTGGGCGACTTTTGGAGTGTGGGATTTTTCTCTCGAAAGGGTTTTCCCCACGTGAATCACTATGTTGAGATATGAATGCTATTATGTCTATTTATGTTAAGTTTTTGTAACTATTGTAGCGATCTGTAAAAAAATTTGCATTACCCTCCTCTCAAGGTTAGTGTGGGAAGTTGTTGTGCTACATAACTTCCTTACAAGTGGTATCAGAGCTTGATCACCTTTGGTTTCAGTTGTGGGTTGTTGTGTGTTTTGAACTAATCCATATTTGAGTGGGAGCTTGTGCAAAAGATATTTTTTGTTCTTGTTGTAGGAACTTTTAGATGGCAAGTTCGTTAGGGAGAATAGAGGTGGATAAATTTTCTGGAATAAATTTTGAGATGTGGAAGCTAAAGATGGAGAATCTGCTAATTGATTGAGATCTGTGGGATGTTGTTTTATGTGAATGTATCAAGACCTTCAAATCCTACTGTGGTTGCTTGGTATGATGTTATGGACCATAAAGTCAAGGGTCTATTCAAACTGTGCTTGGAAGACTCGATTTTAATCAATGTCCACGAAGAGACCTCTACAAAGAAGCTATGGACCAAGCTCGATGAAATGTATCAAGCCAAATCTTTATTGAATCATATTTTATTGAGGAAGAAATTGTATTCCTTGAGAATGGAAGAGGGTGGACGAATAACAAACCACCTGGATTCATTTAATATGTTGGTGGCTCAATTGGTATCTATTGGTGTCAAGATGGATGAGGAGGAGAAATGTTAGATCTTGCTTTGTTCTTTGCTTGATTCATGGGATTCTCTTGTTATATCTATTATTAGTACTTCTGTTGTTTTGAAGTTTGAAGATGTGGTAGGTGCCTTGCTTGGAGAAGAGATGCGAATGAAGGTATCCATCAGTTTGAAGGAATCCCTAACAATTCATGGAAGACCTAAGGAAAAAGGCAAGAAGAATGAGAAGTGTAATAAATCCAAGTCCAAAGGGAGATTGAAATTTTCGGGAAAGTCCAAAGTCATTTGTTGGAATTGCAATAAATCAAGACACATTCATAAAGACTACAAAGAAGAAAAAAAGAAGCTTGATTTTGATTATGAGTCTGAGAAGGAAGATGGTGATGCATTCATTGCATTTTTGGCTACTCATGCAGATAATGATGCATTCATTGCATCTTTGGCTACTCATGTAGGTACTGATGCATGATCAATTGACTCGGGTGCATCTCTTCATACGATTTCTAATAGAGATTGATTTTCTGAATATGAAGAATTGAATGGAGGTAAGGTGTACTTGGGTGATGATTCACATTTAGATATTGTTGGTCATGGTAAAGTTGGAATCAGGTTTCCTAATGGTAGAATAAAAAGGATTAGCAGTGTGTTGCATATCCATGGATTAAAACAAAATTTATTATCTGTGAGCAAATTGATAGATGTGAATGTCCAAGTAGTCTTTTCTGATGCAGGATGTAAAATGATTAAGGGTGCTATGGTGATTTCTAGAGGTGTCAAATTTGGCACTTTGTATAAGCTGGAGGCATACACTATTGAGTGTAATAGCACTTCTATGAAAAGTAAATCTGTGGATACTTCACTGGGAGATTTGAGGGTTTCACCTTCAACAAATGGACATGGATTTTGGGTACCTAAGGGTGCTCTTTCTTCTGAAGCAAATTTACCTATAGAAAAGATTATGTTATGGCACTAGAGGCTTGGCCACATTGGAGAAAAGGGTCTAAGGACCTTGAAAAATAATAACCTTTTTGAAGGTTTGAATAATTGTAATCTTGACTTTGATTTATGTGAGCATTGTATTTATGGAAAGCAAAACCGCATTCAGTTTTACTCAAGTTCTCATAAATCTTGTGGTATTTTGGATCTTATTCATTCTAATGTGATTGGTCCTGGAGATGTTCCTTCCATTGGAAAGTCCACATATTATGTTTCATTTATTGATTATTTTAGTAGAAAGACGTGGATATACTTTCTAAAGAGTAAATCTGAAGTTTTTACTCATTTTAAAGAATTTAAAGCAACAGTTGAGTTGCAGACTAGAAAGAAAATTAAATGTTTAAGGACTGATAAGGGTGGTGAATTTTGCTCTAATGATTTTGATAGATTTTTTAAATATTGTGCCATTAATATATAGAAGACAACTCTATATTCTCCACAACGGAATGGTGTTGCAGAAAGAATGAATAGGACATTGATGGAGAAGGCTAGGAGTATGTTGAGTGGTGCTGGCCTAGAACAAAAGTTTTGGGTTGAAGTTGTTGCAACTGCTTGCTAGTTTATTAACAAGTCTCCTACATTAGCCCTTGATAAAATGCCTATGGAAGCATGATCAGGTCACAAGCCTTCATCAAGGCATCTTAGAGTTTTTGGTTGCGAGGCATATGCACATGTGCCAAAGGAGATGTGAACAAAGTTGGAGAACAAGGTTGTGAAATGTATCTTCATTTGTTACAGTTATGGTGTGAAAGGATACAAGCTTTGGAACCCTGTTGCACAAAAGGTAATACATAGTAGAAGTGTTATCTTTAGAGAAATTAAGTCCCCTATTACATTGCAAGGATAACAGACTAAATAGGAAGATGTGATTCAATTCCCTTCTATGCTTGAAAAATTTGAATCGAGACCACTTGATAGGAAAGAAGTTGAGGAGAGCTCATCTAGATTTTAATCTTTAGAAGAGGAGGGAAAACCTCCAACTCAGCTTGTTCAAAGGTCTACAAGACATAAACAACCACGTAAAAGGTATTCACCTGATGATTGGAGATACATTTTTGCTTTGAAAACTAATGCTGATGAGCCTAGATCTATAGAAGAGGCATTAAGTATGATTGATGCAGAATCTTGGAAGATTGCTATGAAAGAAGAAATGACAGCTTTGGAAAAGAATGATACATGGGATCTTGTACCATTGCCTGAAGGATGGAAACTTGTTGGTTGTAAATGGTTGTTCAAGAAAAATATTGGTTCAGATGGAGGTATTGAGAAGTATAAAAAAAGGTTGGTTGCAAAAGGCTACTCTCAAGTTGAGGGTGTTGATTATGGTGAGATATTTTCACCTATTGCAAAGATGACATCCTTTAGATTTTTGTTTTCTATTATTGTTGCTTATGATCTAGAGGTTGAGCAAATGGATGTAAAAATTGATTTTCTTCATGGTGATTTGGAGGAGGATATTTATATGACACAACTAGAGAACTATGTGGTAAAAGGTAAAAGTAATCTGGTTTGTAAATTAAAGAAATTTTTTTATGACCTCAAATAGAGTCCTGGTATGTGGTACTAGAAATTTGATACATGTGTTGAGTTTAGGATTTGAGCGTTCTAAATTAGATCATTGTGTTTATTATAAATCTGATAGTGTTCATTTCTTGTACATTGCATTACATGTTGATGATTTTTTAAATTCATTGGTAAAGGGAAAGGCATGATTTCATAACTAAAGTCTTAACTCACTGCTAAATTTGAAATGAAAGATCTTGGTGCAACAAAACACATTCTTGGGATGGAGATTAGAAGAGATAGAGTGAACATAAAGTTATGGCTAGGCCAGAGTAAGTGTGTGAATTTAGTTTTACGGAGGTTCAACATGAAAGATTGTAGACCATCATGTGTTCCTTTTACAATTGGAACAAAATTATCTATTTCAGATTGTCTTACATCCCTGTTAGAGATGAAAGACATGAGAAGATTGACTTACTAGAGTGCAGTTGGAATTTTGATGTATGCTATGCTTTGTACTAGACCAAACATTATCCAAGCAGTGGGAGTTCTTTCCATATATGTGTCTAATCTTGGTAGAGTTCATTGGGATGAAGTTAAAAGAGTCTTCAAATATTTGAAGGGTACCTCAAAGTATTCTTTGTGTTATCATGGTAAATTGGTAGAAGACGTGATTTCCCTTGATATTCATGGTTATGTGGATTCAGGCTAGGTAGGTGATATTAATATTAGTTGATCCACCGATGCTTATGTGTTTACTTTATTTGGTGATGCAATTAGTTGGATGAGTAAGCGGCAAACTATGGTTGCTTTTTCCACTACGGAAGAAGAGTATATGGTAGCTTCTCATGCTTGTAAAGAAGCCATTTATCTTAAATGACCATGTTCAAATATTGAAATAAAACAAGGTGCAATTATAGTTTATTATTACAGTCTGAGTGCAATCTGCCCAGCTAAGAACTTGACATTTCATACCTGGACCAAGCACATTGATGATCAGTATCATTTTGTCAAAGATATGGTTGAAGATGGCAGAGTGAAGCTGGTTAAGGTAGAGACTTTGATGAATGTTGTAGATTCTTTAACTAAGGTAGTGAGTACAAAGAAGTTGAGATGGTATTCAGAGTCTATGCGCCTCATGGCCCCTAATAATTAATGTATTGTGTAGATACTCCCTTTTCTCTTGCAAGGTGTTCAACAAGTGGGAGAATGTTGGGAAAATGGTGTCTCAACCTTGCATTTACATAAGGTTACTATTTAGATTAAGTTTTCATTTGGGCACGAAATGGTTTGAAATTTTCCCCAAAGCTTTGGATTAGTTAGATAAGCATGCCGACAATTTTTTGTTGCAAGATCATAACTAGTTTTGAAGATATTAAAGTTTCCATTTTTGAAGGTTGCGATGAAGGTTTAAATTTAATTTCAAGGACTTTAGAGGCTTTGAAATGTCTTGATAAGTGGGTGTAATTGGCATAGTGGGGTTAGGAAGTGATAGAGAACTTCACAAGCTTTGCGACGCTTCAAATGGTTCATCAATTGGACACCCGATTCACAAGTTATGGCTTTTGAAAGTTTGGTCTCTTGAAATAGGAAATATAAAATGCATCAGACACATAAATGAGTTGTAAAAGGGAGGAACATGTGTTGATACATCATAGGGCATCTATATTGGAGATAAGGTTAGTTCCACTTTATTGGGTGGTTTAGCCCATGGTCTTGTAATATCATTTGATGGTTTTATGTATTGTATCTTCTATATATGAGGTGCATGAGATAGAGGTCACGCGTAAGAGTCTTATAGCTATTGAGTTACCTCAGAATCTTTGGTTGGTGGTACTTCTATGAAGAGCTTGCTCTACAAGTATATTGTAATTTGTTATTGATTTCTAAATAATATATTGGACAGTTTTTGGAGTGTGGGATTTTTCTCTCGAAAGGGTTTTCCCCACGTAAATCATTGTTGTGGTATGAATGCTATTATGTCTATTTTTGTTAAGTTTCTATAACTGTTGTAATGATATGTAATTTTTTTTGCATTACCCTTCTATCAAGGTTAGTGTAGGAAGTTGTTCCACTACTTAACTTCCTTACAACATAGATTCTTTCAAGATCTATGGATGCACAAGTGCAAAACAAATTTGGGATAGATTGAGAAGCATTTATAAAGGAGAAGAGAAGACTAAGCAAGTCAAACTGCAGAATCTAAAGCACAGATTTGAGTCATTGAGGATCTCTGAAGATGAGAACATTGAAAGTTAAATGCAACAAGTGAATGAGGTTGACAATGCAATTAGAGGTAGTGGTAAAAAAGTGGAAGAAAAAGATGTTGTAGGAAAAGTAATGAGAACACTGTCTAAATGCTATAAGCCTAAGAATTTTTCCATTGAAGAAAGTCATGATTTGGATAAATATGCCTTGGATCACTCTCTACCTTTGAGATTATAGAACTTAGTGAGCAACACAATGAGAAGAAGAAGAAAGAAGCATTTAAAGTTACCAAGAAGATTGAAGATGAACCTAAGTCAAGCAATGCCAATGACATGGATGAAGTGGAAGCATATTCTGTGAGAAGTCTAAAGAAGGCATCCGATAGTGTTCAACAATTGGTACAAGAAGAATGATAATTTTACTTTTGAAGGCATACACAGCTCCTGATTGGATCAGATGTGTAGATGACAAAAGAAGTACAAGTGGTGGTGTAATTTTCTTGAGAGATAGATTGGTCTCCTAGTTGAGCAAAAAGCAGGATTCAGTATCATTATCTACTGTAAAGGTAAAATATATTGCAACATCATCTTGTTACACTCAGGTCATGTGAATGAAGCAAACTTTTGAAGATATCAAGGTGATGTATGATGAGGCAATTCCTATTATGTGTGACAATACAAGTACAATTAAAATTTTAAACAATCATGTAATGCATTCAAGAAGTAAACACATTTCTATTTAGTATCATTTCTTAAGAGAGAAGGTTGCAAAGAAGGAAGTTAGATTGGAGTGGCACAGGCTCAGATTGTAGACATATTTATCAAGGCACTAGAAAAGGATACCTTTGAATATCTCAAGAATAAGCTAGGGGTTATTGCCCCTCCTTCTTCAACCTAGATGCATAGAAGTGATGCATTTGTTCAGGGGGAGTATCAAAGTTTATCTTTTTTCTCTTGGATTGATGCAATGGTTTCTCTCAAGGGGAGTAGTGAGTGTTGTAGTTATTAGAGTCATACTTGGAAGGGGGAGAGAAAATTATTGTTTACAATTTTTGTGCCCTTCGTCCTTGATGTTGAAGGGGGAGAGAGATACTATTGGAATGAGTTTATTGTTGATTGGTGGTACAAGTGTTGTCATCAATGGAAAAGGGAGAGATTGTTGGAAACTTGAGTTGTGTTTCTTATATTGTCATTGATGTCACTATGTGTGGTGTAGATATTGTAGATCGTCTAGATATAAGTTTTCAAATGTTGATATGTTGTTTGGTGGTGACGTTGAGTAAGTATGAGGTGTTTTTGAAAGGTTAGTGTAGTAGAAGTTACAATATGTAGGAAATAGTATTTAAATGTCTTCATGGAAGAATATTTTGCATTTCTCTAGTTCTTGGTGTTGATGGCTTGCAGTTCTAGATATAATGTCTATGTTCTATGGATGTTGCACTATCATGTTTCTAGGTTCTCAGTTGCTCTATTGATGAAGTTGGTTGTGGTGGTTTGCTGACAGTGAGGTTTTTTGTTAGGACTAGTTCAGAGAGTGCTTTGCATTGCTTCGCTATGGTGATTCAAGTGTTGTAGCTTGTAGGACACATGATATTATGGCTCATGTAGTGTTCTAGTTCAATTTTTTGGTGTTGGTTTGATAGCAAGTTGTTGGTGTAAATAATTATTCATCATGGATATTATTACACCTTACTTAAGTTTACTTAGGAAATGCATTTCATAGTAGTTTGGGTATGAGACACTTGGGTGTTTGTGCCACATTGGGATAGTGTGTGTAGAAGAATTTCCACCTTTTATGGTGTTGATCTTGTTATGTGTTTTGTGTTGTCAGTTGTGTTGGTCTCTGGTTGATTCAAGTGATGTATCTTATTTGGATCATACTTCTTGGTTTGGATATTCATTGGAGGTTGAGTTAGAATGTTGATATGGGTCTTATCATGGCATGTGTAGATCCACATTAAGTATTTTGCATTGGGTGATGTGCTTTGGTTGACTGGTTAACGCGTTTTACTATTATTTTACACATTGCAGTTGATGTTGCCTTTGTAGGATGTTCTAGTGTGTGCAGTTTGTTGATATTGAATTAGGAGAATATGTTGTGATGTTTTTTGGTCCCCTTTATCTCCTAGTGTGGGCCACATTATGTATTTTTGGTCCGAGTGGTTGACTTTTTGCAATTCAAGTTTACTTTGTTTGTGACCGACCTAGTTGAGGGTTTCAAAGAATAATCTTGTATAAATAGATTTCAGATGTATGACTTGATGTATGGAATATGTGTAGATTGTTGTGAATTATATGTGAATGATATGCCAGCAACATAAGTGCGAATTTCAATTTGTGATGACCTTTGATGATCATATCTTTAGTGACAATGCGTTGAGACAATGAATGAAGTCAAAGTTGTTTGCCATGATATTTTTCACTTGACAAAGTGGTTCAAGGATAATTTTATGATTGGGATATCTTATTCATTACAATTTATTATTCCCTATACTATCAAAATATAATGAGTCCATTGGTAGCCTATGAAACTCTTTGTATCTTGCCTTGAGATTGTGCATTTTAATATTGCAATTTATTTGTATCTTGTCCTAAGGTTATGCACATTATCTTTGCAAGCCCAATCAGGTGTAGTGATCTCATTGTCCTTGAGCCTAAAACATTGTATTCAATTATACATATAGTGAGTGTGATTGTCACCGTGAGTTTTCTCTTTTTGGGTTTTCCACATAGATCTAATATTCTTGTGTTTGTTGAGCTTTGTTCTTTCATGTTTCATAATTGCAAAGATATGTTGAAGAATGGTTTGAAGTTTGAAAAATTCTAAGTTGTTTTAGGGTCTGAACCAACTCACCCCCTCTCAATATTGTGGTGTGTTCAACACCTATATATTACATAGCTTGTCATATGACCAATATCTTAGTAATAGAAATTAATTTTATTTTTATAAAGAAAAAGACATGAGCCTGTAGTATATTAAATTATAAAGAAAATAATTACAAAGGAGTAGGAGGGGAGAAGAGCCCACAAGAGCACCAGAGTTACAAAATTGGTTGCGAGCTACAACCCATAGGAAACTATAGCCTAAGAAATGCCAAAATTCTCTCAAAGTTGAGGAGATACAAAAACCCAACTGAGAGGGTCGACTCACAATAGGGAGTGGGTTGAAAAGCTTACAGAGGAAGCCAAAGCAGAGAACAAGAGCTGTTAACATGTAATGTACATAGCACTACCAATCTGCCATGAAGAAAAGCATGAAGAACAAAGTAAAAAATAGCTGGAGCATACATTCACACACCGTCGGAGCTATACTCCATTAGTAGACTCCTCAGACAAAGTAACGTCCGACGGAAGAGGAAATGAGCTTGGATTTCCATGTGGATCGACCTAAGCATGAGAGATAAGCTCCCAGAGGAACTTTACCCAAGCAAAGAGAACCATTTCATCGTCGAAAATAGCAGTATTCACAAGGAGCCACTCAAGGAAGTGGACTGGAGAGTCATACCAGAGGCCATTGATGAAAGAGATTAGAAGTGAACGAGCGAGAGAGTCGGCTAAAATCTCCCATCTGTCCACAAAGCCACTATATCTTTGGTTTTATCTTTGATTATAGTATTTAGTTTAGATAATATAAATACATGAATCACAAAGTGAGATAGAGTAGATTTATACTAGAATATGTCTAGAAAGCCACTATATCTTTGGTTTATCTTTGATTATATTATTTAGTTTAGATAATATAAATACATGAATCACAAAGTGAGATAGAGTAGATTTATATTAGATAAAACTATTATTATTATTATGATATGGGATATCAAAAAGAGGACGAAATCACTTATTTGAACGAGTAATATAAATTAATTGATAGATACTATATCTTTGGTTTATCTTTGATTATAGTATTTAGTTTAGATAATATAAATAGTTTAGATAATATAAATACATGAATCACAAAGTGAGATAGAGTAGATTTATACTAGATAAAACTATTATTATTATGATATGGGACATCAAAAAGAGGATGAGACCATTTATTTGAACATTCAAAAATAAAAAATGTAAATCTAATTTATTTGAAATTTAAGATTATCCTATTGATTTTTTACTAAAATCAACAACAGATTAGGCAATTGAATATGAACCCAAATCTCTAGCCCACACAACTTCTCCAATTATAGAGGGTGAACTTAGTGAAGTCAAGCTACCACCTAATCTATTACAAAATCCATTGAGTTTTGTAGCATTTAATTTTGAAGCGAGTTTTCTTGCATCCTACACAACTCATAAAGTAAGTTCTCAAAGGACCCAAACAAGGCAATATATGCACAACCTTCTTCATTCATGAATCATTAGACACTATGAGAAAATCAACAATGACAAAATAAAATGTAGGAGTCGATTGAGGATCCAAGCATAATGTTCAAAGAGATCTTGTAGACAATGATCCAATAACTTTTGAATTTTCCATTACGAATACCTCAAGAAGATTCTTGACCAACTAAGAAGGATTTAGATACTCTATTTTATGATGGATTAAAGTTGTACATTAAGCTAGAATTTAACTTTTTTTTGGTGAATCAAATAATTGTATGTGTTTTTAAAATCCATTATCTCAAGTCATTTGAGATGCACAAATTTATTAAAAAAATATAGAAGAGCATTTTTTAAAGAAAGGAAAAAAATTCTAGACCCTGAACTATTCAAGTAATGGGTTAATTGGCTTTACAAATGTTGGGAGAAGTGAGACTTCATAAATAGGATAATATAGGAAGTAGGCCTATAGTAGTTGTTCACATAGGATAAAATTTGATTCCAAGTGCTTTAGTGGATCTTAGTGTACCTATCAATGTTTTAACTAAAGATACATTGACATGTTATATATTTATAAGGTCTTATACAAACTTCCAAGATTATATAGATGAAGATCACTTCACAGCAAAACCAAAAGGTACATGATTGAATATGTGGTCATGTATTTGTGAAATTTTGGAAGTACCTAGTTGGATTTTATATTTTTACAACCTAAACTATAGTTGGGAGGTTATTCTCTCATTTTGGGAAGACATTGGCTCACCCTAATTGAAGCATACATAAGTTGGTAAGAATAAATAGCTATGGCAAATGGGAGTTAGATGAAAATTTTACCTTGTATCCACTTCAACCATTTTTTGAAATTGAGGAAACCTTGTAGGAAGATTATGATAATGTGGAGAGTGCATCCATTAAGTCTATCATAACTATTGAACATAATGTAGTCTTTCTTTATGTTAAATTGAATAAGATACAATTGTGTCAAATTTAGTCTAAAATGTATATTATTGTAGCTAACCATGTTCCTTTGAAAACTTTTATTTACATGATAAATCTCAAGATTTTCGAACATTTCATCAATTGTTACATGAAATTGATGAAGACATAATTTTATCAAATTTATTTGAAATTTATATTCTCATAGCTTTATCTTAGAAAAATATTATTTCATTCATTATAAACTAGCATACCTATATTTTACAAATAAAAATCATGTAGAGGACGTCGAGAGATATCAAATTTAAAAAATCTTTAGTATTCATAAATAAAATAGTCTTTAACATTCATAGATATAAACAAATGACAAGATTTACTATTTAAAATAATTAAGCTAGATATAATAACTATATTGCATTGATCAATTGATGAGACATTGAAGCCTTATTTAAAAGATAGTTATCCATCCAATAAATTGAATACAATAAAACCTACAACTCAACAATAGAATCTAATAAAATATTGCTTTCAAATGAATAATTAATCAATCTTAATCCATTAATCATTTTATTGTAATCTCTTTCCTTGTCACTATTCTAATTGTATTATATATTTATTATTATAATTAAT
Organism: Cryptomeria japonica; assembly: GCF_030272615.1. Taxonomy (NCBI): domain Eukaryota; kingdom Viridiplantae; phylum Streptophyta; class Pinopsida; order Cupressales; family Cupressaceae; genus Cryptomeria; species Cryptomeria japonica. The sequence goes on along the minus strand of NC_081405.1, from coordinate 683,881,508 downwards.
CTATCTTAATCCATGATTCATTCATATCAAATACAAAACTAAATTTTCTATCATTCCATGACAACATGATTGTATTTTTTTATTTTATATTACTTAATTGAATGTGATAGTGATTCTAAAAATTCATCCAACATGGGAGTTAATTTTGGAAAGCCGAATACTCTAAACGTTAGAGTGGATAAGCTTGATGATGACGAATTTAATATTTAGTGTAGCGTCATAAATTGTACGCACTTGCTAGGGTGGTACAATTTCACACCTAGTTTAGCACCCGCCTTGGCGCATTTTGCATTTTGCATTGCATTTCCCCTTTAGCACTTAATTAGTCAAATTAATTAGGTCTAAGGTTCTATTTCATCATCTCCCACATCATAAAGTTGGGCCCTTTCATTAAAGTGTGCCCCTTTCATTTTATTCTTCCAATACATCATTTAATCAAAAACCCTAATTAGGTCCTATTTTGAACTTGGGGGCTTGATTTCGGGGGTCCAAACATCTCGAAATCAGCTGTAACTTTGGGATTCTCTCTAAAATCATCATATCCGATGGTCCTGAAAATTTGGTGAAAAGTTGTCGGGACCATGGCGCCCGGAGTGCAACATGGTCCCGGACATTTTTCCCGAAATTTTAGGAGCACAATCCAATCATAAAATAAAGCTTAACCCCAAAAAATTGGTGGGAAATTCAATCTCTAGGTCGGCCAAAAGTTGAAATTAAGACCTAGGGTTTCATATATAAGAGCTCTCTTTCTTCATTTGAAAGGATCCGATTTTTGATTTCAGGACCTCATATGCAGTGAAAGAGCAGATCTTGGAAGACTTCAACAACATTCAACATCCATCTATCAAGCATTTATCAATTTCATTCATCCATTTAGGGCTTGGAAGACATTGAAGAACAATAGGAGATTACCGACTGAAGATTGGCTTGTACCCCTCCCTTGGGGGTTGGGTATGATTTCATGTTGTTTTCATGTCTTTGCATAAGCTTCAATATATTACTTATTCATGCTTTAGATCACTTTGCATCTTGATTTAGAGCATTTACATTATCATTTACAAGCAATTAGGGTTTACTTTCTAGGTTGCTCTAGTTTGCTTACTTGCATTTTAGGATCTTGCACACACACAAGGTCTGCACACACATTACTTTTACAATACAACTTGGCTATTCGTGGAGGTGGAAATCACCGAAGCGGGGGTTTGACTAAGGAAAAACCCTATATAGCCGCCCAAACACCTTGCCAGATATAAGTGCAGGTTTTGGGACTCGGACGACGCCGCAGGTTACAGATCCGGAGAAGCAGGCCGAGACAGCACTTCCCACCAAATTGCAGAGCAAAAGACCAGGACAGGGGCATGGGGCACCCTGGTCCTGCTAGGACAGGGGCGCTGGGCACCCTGGTCCCTGGGACAGGGGCGCTGGGCGCCCTGGTCCTCCTGACAGAGGGCATTTTCAGCATTTTTGACAGCTTTTCCAAAGTGCAAAAACAACAGTTTTCGGAGCAGTTTTAGGGGCAGAATCAGGACAGTGGCGCCCGCACCCCTGTCCCGAACATTTTCAGTCAGATTTTAACTTCGGGTACACATTTACATTCCTTTCTTGTCCTTGTGTTTACAACTTTCCATTGTTTAAGTTCAATTCTGCAATCTTGTTATTAGTTCATACTTGCACTTTGGGGTTAGGGATTGAACTTGCATCATTTTATCTTTCAATTGCAACAAAGGAATAGAAATCCTAATAGGTAGCCCGTGGCTCTCTCTTCCACAAAAAGAAGTAGCCAATTGTGTGATACCTCTAGGCTCTTTCGTATTCCACAAGTGTGTGGTTGAAAGTGAGATTAGGGCATGTTTGCTTAGTGTCACTTTTTTCTCCCACACATTTTGGTGAACCCGACGTGAACTCCAATCTTCTCTAATTCTGATTTATGTTTTCAAATTTGAGTGTTTATGCTATTTCAAATTCAAAATTGTATTTACAAGTCTCAATTTCTTGCAAGATTCAAAAATTTAGAGGAAATTTTTGCTAAAACCCTAATTTTTCAATTCAAAGTTGAACTTGTGGATAGCTTAATTTGGATCAATAATTTTAAATCTGATTTAGGAACTCATTTGAATCATAAATTTCATTTTCTAAATCTACATTCTAAGTGCTTGCATTGGTTAAAATTAAACATTTCCTTCTATTTTGCATGTGTTATCATTTGAAAGAGGAAAATTATTGTCATGATGCATTCATTTCATAGATGTGATAATGGGTTAGCTTCCCTTGTTTCAATTTTTCCATCTCCTAAAGAAATTCCCCCTATCTATAACAACATTTTAGTGCCTAAAAGAATTGCTACCAATCCCTTTGAGACTCTCCCATGCTCTAAGGATGTAGACTTTAAGAGTGATCTTGACAATTCTCCTAAAATGTGCCCTTCCTATTTAGCTATCCTAGAGGAAGAGAATGATATCATAAACACCTTTCTTAATGTTACTTCACCTTCCCTCCATGATGCCTCTCTAAGTGAAAAGGTATTGATGGACATTGACTTATTTTCTCCTAAAGTTGGTCCTTCCATTGGGGGCATGTTAGTGCAACAAGAGGTTATGAACACTTCTTTCAAAGATCTACTTCCTAAGCATGAATCTTTGGAGAAATATGTTCATGTTCCTCCTAAAAAACACTCCCTTCATGAGGATCCTTTTGTGCAAGAAGATGACATTATCCCTACATTTCCTATTGATGGTATTTCCTTTTCCAACAAAATTCCCACTAGAGATGATGAATTAATGATAAATGCTTACCCTTCTCCTAAAGTTTGTCTTACCCATAAGCATCCCTTAGAGAAGGAAGATGAAATAATAAGAAATTTCCTTAAATCTCTCTCCCATAAAGATCATATTGAACATATTTTGAGGAAAGAGGATGAGTTTAACACATCTATTGATGCTCTCCCTCCTAAGGATGAGGAATTAATAAACTATGTTATCTTCTCTCCCGAAATTGACAATACTTCAAACATTCCTTTCAACAACTTCACTATTTGGGATGAACCATTAGAAGAAGGTGTAGATTATTCTCTCTCCCTTGATAGTTTCTCACCTTCCTTGAATATCAATTATTCTCCCTCTAAAAAAGCATCTCCCTCTCCTCAACTTGGTTCTACTCATAAGGAAACCCTAGTTCAAAGCAAGATGGTTAACATCTCTTTCAAAGATCTCCCTCTAAAAAGTGAGACTTTAGAGAGTAATGTTGATCCTTCTCCTAGAGAGTTTATTCCCCATGTAGGTCATTTGATGATAGAAGATGATATGACCTTTCCTCTTCCTACTAGAACATCAATGCCTATTCCTTGTCTCTCTCCTAAAATTGATTTAATCCATGATAAGATTTTAGTGCAAGAGAAGACTATCAATAATTCTTCCAACACTTTTGTTCATTCCTCTAAACCATCCTCAATCAATTTGATACATGTGAATGAGACACCTAACAAACCTCTCTTCACTGTCCAAGGTGCTTGTCCTTCTCAAAATTCTCAACCTTTAAATAAGCCTATCTTAGTGGTTCAAGGTAGTTATGCTAATGATTCTTTTTGCACTCCTAAGAAACCTATTATTACTGTGCAAGGAGGTTATTCTTCTAAGAGCCCTTATGAGTATGCTGAGCAACTAACTAGAGAGAGTTATCATGCGGTTGCTCATACCTATAACACAAGAAACAATAGGCAACCTAATCCTCCTCCAGTTATCCCAACTTCACTTCCTCCTTCCCAACCAATTCTTCCGCAAGCTCCACGTATTTCACAAGTTCTTGGTAAGGAATATGATCTCATAGAACAACTTAAAGCTACCCCTGCTAAGATATCCCTTTGGGATTTGATCCAAACTTCTTCCACTCATCATGGAATGTTACAAGATGCCTTGAAAGATTTGAATGTTCCTCCACCTAATACATCTAGTAATATAGTATCTTTGGTTAACTCTGTGATGAATCCTAAAGCTCAAATTGTGTTCACACAAGATGAGTTGCCTACTAGTGAAATTCAACAACAATATGATCCCTTGATGATTGTGGTTATCATAAATGACACGGCTATAAGACGAACACTAGTAGATAATGGCTCTAGCCTTAATGTATGTAGCATTAATCTATTGCATAAGATGAATGTGGATACATCCCTTATTGAGCCTGACTCTCGTCCCATTCGAGGCTTTGATAATGTGGCTAAGTCTTCATTAGGTATTATCACCTTACCCATCACAGTGGGACCTGTTACTTTGCCTACTCCTATCCATGTTATGTCGGGAAATCTAACATACAACTTGTTATTAGGGAGACCTTGGATTCACAGTATGCAAGCTGTCCCCTCTACATTGCATAGACAAGTCAAATTTATTTATAACAATAAGACATATACCTTGATAGGTGATACTAATCTTTAGGCTTGTTTGCAAACATCTACTTCCAAAGGGAGTTCTTCTAAGCCTTCCTCTTCTAGTGATGACTCGTTAAACAAGATACCTATGGATGAATCATCACCCTCTAATAATCAAAATTCTTTGGATGAGTCTAAAGCTCCTGAAGAAGATCCTTCTCGACTTGAGTTTACACATGAAAAGGCTTTTGATCCTAAGAAGGTTCTCACAGAAGATGATTGGGGATCCCTTGACTTTAATCCCACCTTTTTAGGTGAGTATAGGGTTCCTCCTAGAGATCTTAAAGGTAAAAAGAAGGAAGAAACTAGAGATCAATCAGTCTTACTTGAACCTATGAGCAATAATTTTGTGGCCGCTTCTCAAACTTCTTCTCCTCACACCTCTAATTATGAAGAGTTTGATTCTTTGTCTTATGAAAAACCACCTTCTCTTCCTGAAATGGCTGATCATTATGGTCGTGGTTTTCGCATTTTTGCTAAGAATGGGTATCATGGAAATGGTTGTGGTGCTCATGAACAAGGGATAAAAGTTCCTCTAGAGACTAATTTTCACAATTATGCCTTTGGACTCGGCTATAATCCCTGCAAACGTACCAAAGCATCTAAAAGACCATCTCTCAATGTGAATGCTATATTTAGTAGTGATGATGATCTCACTTCAACTAAATCATCTTCTACTTCTATCATCTCTCATTCCCCTCATAAGGAAATCTTGGCGATGAACAAATCTCTTTATGATTCCCCTCAAATTTCTAGATCCACTTATGAATCTTTATCTCCTATTCATCACAAAGTCCTTTCCTCCAGGGATAAGGCTCTAATAAATTACACTCATCTTTCTTCTAAGATTTCTCGTAACTGTCCTTCTTCAATTTTTATCATTTTATACATGTTTTTGATCTCACTTATAGTTGAGCATTTAGCATGTCATATTCAAATACCTCATTCAATCTATCATGTCTTTAAATAACATTAATGGCTATTATGTTGCTCATCATTATGTGACATTGGTAGCTCATTTAGTGGGGGCTCATTGTCATTCATGATGGTACAATTTCAAGTGAAATCATATATTTTTTGAAGCAACATAATAGCCTAATTTTCTCATTCCTATGGGGACAAGAGTGATTTCATACATCTCTTCTTTTTCTTATGTCCAAATCTCTCCCTAGAAGATTGTGTAAGTCCTTCTCATTGTCCTTATCCTTGGGAGGCAATGATCTTTCCTTATTTTTATCTAAGGATCCACTTTTTTCCTATTTCGTGGATGGTGTGAACTTTATTACTTGATGTTATTCCTTGTAGGCATTTGTTGTTTGTTCAAGGATTCTCTCTTACAAGAGGTGTAAGTCCTTGACTACAACCTCTTTTGCACTTGGTAAAATACATCCATAATGAATTCACTCTCCCAATTGGGTTAAAAAGAGCGTCATCCTTCATTAAGAATCACTTTCACCTCGCAAAAGAAGGAAGTATTGCATTCTTATTCTCTTCTTTGTCTTATTCTAGAAGATGTTATATTTGTCTAAGACAATTCCTCTTGGGGATAGGTGTCTTTTGTACAAAGATCTCTTCTCCTCTAAGGATCTCCTTTACACATACTACAAGATATCCCTTTTCAACTATCTTATCCTTGCTTAAGGAGTGTAAAACTCTCTTGCTTGGATCTATGACATTGTTGCATTTTTGGGGTATCTTCTTTTGTGATGAAGGTAGGTATCCTTGTTCTACTTTGCTTATAACATAAACATTACACTTTTTGAGCAATGGGTCATTCTCGGAACCAGAGCACAGACTCTTAGAGCGAGATGTCTCCATTTTTCTTTTATGCAAGGTGATTATTCTCGGAACCAGAGCACAGACTCTTAGAGCGAGATGTCACATTTTTTTACTATACATATACAGGTTGTAGCATACTCGGGCATAGACTCCTATGAGGTGCTTCCAACCTCACTTACACACACATGCACGAGGTTGAGTGGAACTAGCGGCATAAGGCTAGACTTTCTCACTCTCCTCCCTTACATGGATCACCTAGACAGACTCTAGGGGCTAGTTTTCCATGTCCTTTTCCCATGGATCACCTAGACAGACTCTAGGGGCTAGTTTTCCATGTCCTTTTCCCATGGATCACCTAGACAAGATCTAGGGGTGAGAAGTCTGTGTTTTTCTCTCTCACTATTCTTCTCATGGATCACCAATGTGTGTATTCATGCTTTTTTCCTTTCTTTTCTTCTCTTTGCATTTTGTTTCCATTTACATCCTTCATCTTGTGTTAGAGAACTCTCAAATCCTCACACTCTTTGTTGTGTTGGAATTGAGATTTAGTCCTCTTTCTTACCAAATGATTCTCCATTAGTTTTTGATCTCATATCAAATCTTCTTGTGAGCATTTGTCATCAATTTTCTTTAACAATTCGAAGTGGTAAACATGATACCCTGTTTCAACTCACTAAAATTAGCAAGCCGAAACAGGGGGGGGCATATAGCTACCCTCGAATTTTCATCACCTTCCTTAGTAAGAATTAGGTGATTTTGTGATCTAACGTGTGTTTTGTAGGGTGCAGTTCCTAACTGTGTAGTGCAGATACCGCTAGGGGCTTCGTTTGACAGACTTATGGATATATCCTTTTTCAAATAATGTTTACTTTTCTGTACTTTAGCTTGCATATGCACGTAGTGTTCATATGACCGCTAAAGTGGGGGCTAAATGTAGCATCATAAATTGTACGCACTTGCTAGGGTGGTACAATTTCACACCTAGTTTAGCACCCGCCTTGGCACATTTTGCATTTTGCATTGCATTTCCCCTTTAGCACTTAATTAGTCAAATTAATTAGGTCTAAGGTTCTATTTCATCATCTCCCACATCATAAAGTTGGGCCCTTTCATTAAAGTGTGCCCCTTTCATTTTATTCTTCCAATACATCATTTAATCAAAAACCCTAATTAGGTCCTATTTTGAACTTGGGGGCTTGATTTTGAGGGTCCAAACATCTCAAAATCAGCTGTTGCTTTGGGATTCTCTCTAAAATCATCATATCCGATGGTCCTGAAAATTTGGTGAAAAGTTGTCAGGACCATGGCGCCCGGAGTGCAACATGGTCCCGGACATTTTTCCCGAAATTTTAGGAGCACAATCCAATCATAAAATAAAGCTTAACCCCAAGAAATTGGCGGGAAATTCAATCTCTAGGTTGGCCAAAAGTCGAAATTAAGACCTAGGGTTTCATATATAAGAGCTCTCTTTCTTCATTTGAAAGGATCCGATTTTTGATTTCAGGACCTCATATGCAGTGAAAGAGTAGATCTTGGAAGACTTCAACAACATTCAACATCCATCTATCAAGCATTTATCAATTTCATTCATCCATTTAGGGCTTGGAAGACATTGAAGAACAATAGGAGATTACCGACTGAAGATTGGCTTGTACCCCTCCCTTGGGGGTTGGGTATGATTTCATGTTGTTTTCATGTCTTTGCATAAGCTTCAATATATTACTTATTCATGCTTTAGATCACTTTGCATCTTGATTTAGAGCATTTACATTATCATTTACAAGAAATTAGGGTTTACTTTCTAGGTTGCTCTAGTTTGCTTACTTGCATTTTAGGATCTTGCACACACACAAGGTCTGCACACACATTACTTTTACAATACAACTTGGCTATTCGTGGAGGTGGAAATCACCGAAGCGGGGGTTTGACTAAGGAAAAACCCTATATAGCCGCCCAAACACCTTTTCAGATATAAGTGCAGGTTTCGGGACTCGGACGACGCCGCAGGTTACAGATCCGGAGAAGCAGGCCGAGACAGCACTTCCCACCAAATTGCAGAGCAAAAGACTAGGACAGGGGCGTGGGGCGCCCTGATCCTGCCAGGACAGGGGCGCTGGGCACCCTGGTCCTCCTGACAGACAGCATTTTCAACATTTTTGACAGCTTTTCCAAAGTGCAAAAACAGCAGTTTTTGGAGCAGTTTCAGGGGCAGAATCAGGACAGTGGCACCCACGCCCCTGTCCCGAACATTTTCAGTTAGATTTTAACTTCGGGTACACATTTACATTCTTTTCTTGTCCTTGTGTTTACAACTTTCCATTGTTTAAGTTCAATTCTGCAATCTTGTTATTAGTTCATACTTGCACTTTGGGGTTAGGGATTGAACTTGCATCATTTTATCTTTCAATTGCAACAAAGGAATAGAAATCCTAATAGGTAGCCTGTGGCTCTCTCTTCCACAAAAAGAAGTAGCCAATTGTGTGATACCTCTAGGCTCTTTCGTATTCCACAAGTGTGTGGTTGAAAGTGAGATTAGGGCATGTTTGCTTAGTGTCACTTTTTTCTCCCACACATTTAGCCTAATAGTTCAATTTAATGCTCAATTAGGTTCAAGGTTAGTGTTTAATCTGTGTTAAGTTTTCATAAGTGTAAGAGTGCAATTTAGGTTTGGGTTTAGAGTTAGGATTCAATTTGGTTTAGTATCAGGGTTCAATTTTGTTTGGTGTTAGGGTTTAATGTTTAATTTGGTTTAAAATTTATGATGGATTAGATTGTTTAAAAATATGTAATGAAGATATTAATTAGAAATGGGATCACTTTATAAGACAATAATTAGGGTTGTCATTTAATTAAAATATTTTTAAAATAGGGTTAGTATAAGGCTCAATTCAAGGCTTAGGGCTAAGGTTCAATTTGGTTGAGTATTAAGGTTAGAGTTCAATCTAGTTTAATGTGTAGTTTGGTTTAGGATTAAGGTTAGCGTTCAATCTAATTTAATGTTTCATTTGGAACTTTTTCAAGGTCAATTATTTCTATATCTCCAATATGATTCTCCATAACCTAAAGATTTGTGTTTTATTTGCTTTAGGGTTTGAGTTCAATTCGGTATAGGTTAAGTATAAATTTGATTTCGAATTGAATTTGGCTTAGTGCTAAGGTTCAATTTGATCTAGTGTTAGGGTTGGGGTTCAATTTGGTGTAGGTTTAAGATTCAAAGTGGTTTTGTGTTAGGGTTTGATTTGATCTTATTAGGATTAGAGTTAGGGTTGAGGTTAAATCTATTTTATTGTTTAGTTAGGTTTAGGATTAGGGTTCAGTTTGGTTTAGTATTAGGTTTTATGGTAGATTTTGGTTCATGGTTAGGGTTAAAGTTTAATTAGGTTTAATATTTAATTAAGATTAGGGTTATAGAGTTCAATTAAGGGTTAAGGTTACAGTTAAATTTATTTTAGAGTTAGGGTTCAATTTGGTTTAGTGTTAAAGTAAGTATCGATTTAGTTTAGAATTTGGGTTCAATTTGGTCTAGGATAATATTTCAAGGGACCTCCTGATCTATTTTTTTTCTTTTTTATAGATTATAGTGTGATTCAAAATATAAATTCAAAAATTTATCACCTAATTAAATTTGAATGTATTTTATAATAATAATATGATAGTTTATGAATCGACATTTCTAGAATTTTCATGATCCATTTTATTTTAGTGATAGACTATATTATGTACATATGTGAAGATCAAGAAATTTCACCATCTTTCATCATATGTCAAGCCTTAGTATTGAATTATTTTTATTGTTCATGGAAAGATATAGATACATTTGCCCACTTTCTTTGCTAATCATATTGGTTCACTTTCAAAGGATTCAAAAAATATTATATATAATAGGAAGAAAAAAATCTTTTATAGATTTTTTCAAAATAATAATTTTCTTATTATATTCATATTTATAGATATGGAAAAATAATTTAAAAATAATCTTGATTTTTTTCTATTAATTAAATTATAGAAACATTATGGAATTGGAAATTGATGTAAAGGCAAGTAATAGATATTTAAAAATAACAATTTTGTTACTATATTGATATTTATAAATATGAAAAAATTAACTTTTGACATAATCTTAATATATTTAAGTACTTAAGTTTTAGAAACATCTTTATTCTTATTAATTACTTGGTTATTTATTCATAAAGTTCAATTTAATCTATGGTTAAGGTTTATTTTATTTTAGTGTTAGGGGTAGAGGTAATTTTGATTTAGGTTTAAGGTTTAATTTGGTTTATAACCTTAATTTATATTAAGTAATTAAATTATATAAATATTATGGAACTGAGAATTGAATGTAAAGGTAACAAATAGACATTTTGAAAAATAACAATTTTGTTATTATATTGATATTTATAAATATAAAAAGATACTTTTGACATAATTATAATTTATTTAAGTAATTAAATTTTACAAACATCATAATTTTTTTAATTTTTTTTGTAAAAGGTGGCAGTGCCACTTAATATATTTTATTATATAAAGCTGATTCAAAGAGCTCCCAGAGAAAAGAACCAGTAAGAAAAACTCCGATCCTTGCTCTACAATACATAGAAAGGTCGTGAGATTTAAATCTCAAATATGCCAAAAAATAGAATATCTTATAGTCTCCAAAATACCAAGTGCCATAAAACATCCCCCAGTATCGAATGCTTTCTGGAATATATTAAACAAGATGCAGTCCGAACCAAAACATCACGAGAGTTGTACACATTTCTGTAGCATTCCACAATCTATCTCACTTATGTATTTATCCAACTTACAATCTAGCACGCTTCTCAAATCGACATCCCTTCATAATATACAAATACAGGAAAACCAAAGGACCTTGCACTTATAATACCACACATACCAATTTATATCATTATGAAAAAGACCACTGCATAGCTATATGTAATATTATCATGTACCCATATCCTCCAAAATTTTCCCCTTAAGAATTGGATAAGAATCGAAATCACAATTCGGACCCATCATATTAAGTTCCTCCTTGGAACTTCCCATATTTGCCAAATGATCTGCAACCCGGTTCCCTTCTCTATACACATGTGAAATGATGAAGTTTGTAAATGTATCAATTAGTGTCCATGCTTGTTCAAGTAAATATCTTATCTGCCAATTGTCAATATTTCTCTTTATGCAAGCGTTGATAATAATAGTTCAATCGCCTTCAATGTGAATATAATGTTCAATTTTTTTACTAGTAGAATACCTTCAAGTAAAGCATATGCCTCTGCAAAGTTGTTAGTACCCAGTGGAATAAAAGCAGATTTCAAAGAAAAAACACATCTTGTGTGATCCCTTATGCATACTCCTATCCCTACATCACCTGGGTTCCCTTTAGAGGAGCCATCAAAATTTAATTTGAAATGCATTGAATCCGGAGGACACCATTTCACTTTTTTTCTATCAGTTTTACTAGTTCTCACTCTCGGAAGACAAGATGTTACAAGAATAGAGATGCCCTTCCAATAATTAATAACTTGACCATCCCAAGAAGTAAATTCTCTATTTGAATTGAACTGATTTGAAACATGAGAATTAACCAGTTCTGATACTGATTTTTCAATATAATTGAAACATCAGAAAGAGGAGATGTTTGCTTTCTAAAAATATGCTTATTTCTTTCCCACCAAAGTGACCATACTACTATGCATGGGATCAATTTCCATACACATGCAAAAAGAGAGGATGAGTATAAGATTGGCCATGACTAGAACAAATCCCATGCATTATTTGGAAGAGGGGTGCTAAAGGAAAGCTTATCAAGCACAAACATCCAACAATAGTGAGCAAAATCACATTGGAGGAGGAGATGATCTAACGTTTCATTGTGTTCACCACAAAGTACACAAGCAAATGGATGTGCAATATTCAATTTAACAAGTCTCTCACTGGTGAGTATTCTCTTATGTAGAGCAAGCCAAGCAAACATCCCTGCCTTGGGAAGAACACTATTGTTCCAACAAAAATTGTAGGCTCTTTGTGAATAGGATTGAACAGACATTTGATGAATTGCCTTATACCCTTCCTTGATAGAGTACTTTCCATTCTTCGTAGGGAACCATATCAATTTGTCCAAACCATTAGAGATAAAGATAATGTGGTTCTTGAGAATCAGAGAAAATTTTACCTTTTGACTCGGGGAGATTGGGAGTAGAGTTGGCTTCTTCCAAATGACACGATTTGAAGGCTTCTCAAGATCATCTATGTAATCATAAAGGTGAGAACCCCAATGAGCAGTAAATATAGGGATCACATCTCCTAGGGAGTCCTCAAGATGAAGAGGGGGGAGACCACTCCATGAATCATGCCAAAAGTTGACTTATTTTCCACTATGTACTTTCCACGATAAGTATCTAGTAATCACATTCCTAGAGTCCATCATGAAGTTCCAAACTGTAGACCCTGATGGAGGATCAAGGATAGTAAATATATGTGAAGGGGTAGGAGTATCTAAATACTTTGCTTGCATAATTTGACACCACAAAGCATGTGGTTTTTCATACATATTCCAAACTAGCTTTCCCCCAAAGGCCTTATTCCTTTTTGAAAGATCGTGCAGACCCACCTCGCCCGTAGATTTCCTTGGAGTCATTTTGTTGAGAGACACAAGCGGGATCTTTTTATCTTCTGAAAGATTACCTTTCCAAATAAAATTCTGAATAATTTTGTCGATATGAGAGACAATAGATTCTGGGGCTTAAAGGACTGAAATGTAGTAGTTTGGAATTGTAGCCACAACAGTTTTGACAGGGATTTTGTTTGATAGAGATAACCATCTAGCTTTCCACATAGAAATTTTTCTTTTTCATCTGTCAATCAAAGAATTCCAAAAAGAAGGTTTCCCTACTCCCATAAAGAAAGGGATACCCAAGTACGATGATGAAAGAGAATCCACTAGAAAGCCCAATGTCTGGATAATGTTGTTAGACACCATTTTAGAAGTACTGAATATGAATAGTTTAGATTTTTGCGCACTAATTTTCTATCCAGATCCAGAAGTATATATGTCCAATATTTTCTTAATATGCCTTGCTTCTTGTATATTGGAACAACCAAATAAAAGTGTATCATCTGCAAATAAAGTGTGGGTGATAGAAATTGAGGTATTAGGGATGCATACTCCCTTCCAAAAATCTAGACTCAACTACTTATTGACCAATCTACTAAAAGCTTCTACCATGATAATAAAAAGAAAAGGTGATAGTGGGTCACCTTGTCAAACCCCTTGGGTGGCTCGAAAAAAACCAGAAGGACTACCATTAACAATAACTGAAAAATGTTCCCCAGAGGCAATTTTTGATCCATTTGCACCACTTATCCAAAAAGCCAAACTCTTAAGCACTCTCAAAAGAAAGGACCAACATACTTTATCATATGCTTTCAACATGTCTAATTTAGCTATAAAAGCAGGGGACTGTGAAGAGTTAGTTGATTGAAGAACTTCATGGGCCACAAGCGCACCTTCTGATGTTTCCCTGCCAAGCAAACATCATAAAATTGAAAATATAAAAAACATCTTTATTCTCATTCATTACTTTTTATAGAACTTCATAAAGAAATCTTTCATAGATTTTTGCAAATTCAGAATTTTATTACTATCTTCATATTTAAAAATATAAAAAGATAATTTTGATGTGATTTTAATTTATTTCAAATAATTAAAGTTATAGAAACTGGCATATGCTTAAAATCATCATTGCTTAACTATAAATAATAAGGAAAATCACGAATCCCTATTCTAGCTAATAATTCAAACAACATCAATAGAATAACACAATCAAAGCACTAAGGATGTAAAATATCAATTAAGATTCCCTATCATGTGATTGTATATGGCTTCCATTGTTCTTCTCTTCTTCGTGGTTTGATGGTTCTTAGATATTACGCTGGCAACCCACAATTGACACAAAGATTCAAAGTTTGTGATTCTTCTTGATTGTTCGTGATTGTTGAAAATAGAAAATTGAATGCTCAATTTATAGATTTTTGGGTGAGATTGAATGAGAGGTGGAACAAAATGATTAAGAGGTGGAACTCAGGTGAATTCATTTGATTGTTGAGTTGCTGATTTGGAGGTGGAATTCAATTGATTGAATAGATAAATGAGTTAATTGATTGAGAAAAAAGTTGATTGAAAGATGAAAAAGAATGATTGGAGGAGAATTGATTGATGACAAAGAAAACTTTATTTAGAAAAACCTAACTAGAAGATAGAAATAGAATGATTAGAAGAAATTAAAGAAATGATATAATTAATCAATTAAAATAGAAGGAATAGTTAACTGATTGAAAGCTTTTTGGAAAAAACAAGTGGAAGATAGAAATAGGAATTGAAAAGCTAATTGATTTAATTAATTAATTAATTTAGCATGTGCTTGCACTTTGACTTTGTTTTTTTATTTAATCTTTGGATGAGATTTAATTCAAATATTGAATTTATTTTAATTCAATTTATTTGAATATATTTAGAACTTGACTTTGATTTTCAATTTGATTTTTGAAATCATGGACATGTATTTGAAATTAGAAGAAATTAGAAGAATATGAATTTGAATTTGAATTTGAAAGAATTAATGAAATTAGATGAAATTATAATTTGGGGATTTGGAATTAGGAATAGAAGAATTAATTAGCTAATTAAATAATTTAAAGAAAGTATTTAATTATTTAGAAATTGAATTGAATTAAATAATTAAGATTATTTAAATTAAAGGATTAAAATCACAACTAATTAAATAATAAGTATTTAATTAATATTTAGAAAATGGTTAATGATTAACTGATGAGAGATAGAAATTAAAAATGAATTTATTTAAAATAATAAAGATTATTTAAATTAAAAGATTATTAATCACCATTAATTAAATAATACATGTTTAATTAATATTAGAAAATGGTTTAAATGATTAAACGATGAGAGATAGAAATAGAATAATTAGTAAGATGATGAGGAAATATGAAATTAGAAGAATAAGATTAATTAACTTAATTAAAAAATTAAAGAATTATTTAATTAATTAGACGAATAATTAGTACATGATCAATGAGACATTTTTTAGGTGTTTGCATTTCCCCCTCTTTGAGACAATGTCGAAATGATGTTGTTTCAAAGAAAATTAAAAAAAATTTGCCCCAGTATGCCCTCATGACACTTAGGGAGTAATGCCCCCTCAAGAGATTGTTTGTGCATTAAGTGTTGAACATAATGTACCACTGAGAGGGGGTGAATCAGTGGTTCCCAATATTCTAAACCTTCTAAACCAAAATCTTAGTACTGGTTAGCAAATCAGACACAAGGAGGATATGTCAATGAGATAAGGAAAGTGATCAAATGCAAACACACAAGAATACACAACACATAACACCAGATATACAAGGAAAACCCAATGTGGGAAAAACCTCTGTGAGAAATGCTACTGGAGTCTACTGCTCTGATCTAGCCTCACAATAAACACGATTACAAAGTTTAGGGCACCAACCCAAGGAGCACCAACCCCTGATTTTAGGGCACCAACCCAAGGAGCACCAACCCCTACACTGAGCCCCAACTTAGCGAGATACAATAGATCAAATCAATACAATGGTTGTAGCCTTGTTGCAAATGAGTTTTGTAACACATGCAATCTAAATACTTCACCAGTTTAACTCTTCTCTACCAGTTTTCCTCTTCTTAGTTCTCTATCGGTTCACTGTCCTATGTTTATATCCTTTCCGCCCTGATTATGTCTTGCATAACCTCCAACGGTACACTCTCTTTTCTCCTTCACCTTCAACAACTTTCTTCTTGAATCTCCCTTGTTGATTCATACAATAGTTATCTTGTTTGGAAGCTTGTCAGTTGCTCAAACCTTACCGGTAAAACCTCTGATAAACCTTCTACTCGTTCAATCTTTCTGTTAGACAGCTCCAACACTTAGATTATTTCTATCTTCTCTCTGATCACTCTCCGCTCTCTCAGTTACTCTATCTTTTTTGGCATCTAGCATCATCTTCTTTCATTTTCAGTCTGCATAATTATACTTGGCTTTCCCACCAAGACCCAAGTTCAAACGGTGGCATGCTAGGGATTTTCTCCACCAACTCAATCCTTATCAAATATGATCGGATCTCATTTCCTCGATTGATGATCTGCAGTAGATCAAACATCACCGTCGTTTCTTATGACATTTGTACACGCTTTCTATATTTAGTAACCTGCAACTTGTTTTTCGGCCTTGCTCTGTCATTCACCATTAATGCCTTAGTTGTTTCCTTTGACCAATCGAGCACGAAGATCGGATTGTCCTGCTTGATTTACATCACCAAAAATCTTATGCACCTTGATCCACCTCGAGATGCACTTCTTCTGTCATTGACCTATGATTTACAAGTTCCTTACTTAAAGATGACCTGATCATCACCTACCACGTCGATGGGCACTTCATTGAGCTCTGGATGCTTGCCTCTTGGTATCCACCTGTCATCCTTGTCGGCATCCACCTCTGTTCAGTCAACTGAGTCAGTTTAGATTCATTCATTGACCAAGGCATACTACTGGTGACATGTCACCTAGTGGATTACACTCCTCTTTGTATACCAATGATCACATTCTTCTTTGTTGTCATTTTGCTTTCTTACCAAAGGTCATGTTTACTTACCGGTTAACATGCATGTCGGTAACATCTCCTTCTTGCACCCTGCATACAACTTGCATACCAATAACCATCCATACCGGTGACATGCTATACTTACTGGTTGACATCAATGACAATACGATGCCAACAATCTCCCCCTTTGGCATTGATGTCAACATACTGCATTTCTACAACTGGTTCATTCTCCCCCTTTGACATCCTTGACAAAGGGTACAAACTCAGCATGTACTTATCTCCCCCTTAGTCAAATCTCCCCCTTTGACCATCAACTGGTTCAAGATTCAAAAGTTATGGTAGTGAACTCCCCCTGAACCATATATCTCCATACATATTTAAGTGCATGAAGCAAGTGACACAACTCCTAACTTGTGTCACAGATACTCAAAAGTGCTTACCGGTAGAGGCTTGGTGAAGATATCAACCACTTGTTCACCTATAGGGACATACTCTACCTTAACTTCCTGATCTGCTACCTTCTCCCAGAGAAAATGATATTTGATGGCAATATGCTTTGTCCTTGAGTGCATAACTGGGTTCTTTGATATGTTAATTGCATTGGAATTGTCACACTTTTTGGAAATGGGGTCAGACATCTCTACCTGAATATCCTTGAGGGTATACTTCATCCATAGAACCTATGAACAACATGTGGCAACAACAATATATTATGCCTCAGCAGTAGATAGAGAAACTGAATCATGTTTCTTGTTGTGCCATGAGACCAACCGGTTACCTAGGAAGAATGTACCACCACTTGTGCTCTTTTGGTCATCAATGCAGTATGCCCAATCAACATCAGTGTAGGCATGTAAGGTAAAATCCCCTTGCTTGGGATACCATAGTCCATAATGATGAATACTAAGAGGGGGGGGGGGTGAATTAGTATGCCAAAAATCAATGTACTTAAACACTTTGCTAGACTAACAATAAACCGGTAAAACAGTTTAGCAGACAAACCATTTAGCACACATGCAAACCAAATAGAAAATAATGCATTCACCCACAGAAGCACAAACACCATAACACAAGAGATTTTGATGTGGAAACCCAAATGGGAAAAACCACGGTGAGATGGAACTCACAAGTAACTATCTGCAGAATAGGAACCAGACCGGTTAAGGTCATACAATGTTCTTTACCAGAATAGATCCTGTTAGGAATCTCAATCTCTGTTAGGAGATAAGTCCAATTAAAGACTACCTTTCTAGAGGATTTTAGATCCACAGATTTGAACCACCCTGTTAGAGGATTTACAAAAGGCTTTTGGGCCTACCCGGTTAAGGGCTTCAAACTTGTCAAAGATGTGAGTAATCAACAAGTGAGTGATCTAGCTAATAGCACAGATTTCTTGGTTAGATCCTTGATAGCACATTCCTATTGCATTCAAGCATTACTTTAGTCTTCTGCTCAATCACACTCTCTAACTCATTAACCACCTTAAACCCCAGCAACAACCTAAAACCCTAGACATGATGTCCTTTTAAAGGAATTTGATTTCATGTCAGTCCAATAGGATTACAATACAATTTCCTAGGTTCAATGCATCTAGACATATTCTGTAACATGACACAAAAAGCACCGTTGAAGTGTCAGCATCGTCAAACAATCGGTGGATGGTAACTCATCACAAAATGTCAATTGGTAACTCATCACAGAGTATTACCGGTTCATACAAAATACCGGTTTAAGCAAAATACCGGTTGTCGGTTTGACAAAATGAAAACTGGGAAATATGTGTTCTGCCGCTTTGATCTTTCGTACCGCTTGAGATCCTCGAACTGCTTGGGGTCAGCATACCGCTTTAGATCGGTAAACTCTTTCTACAAAACACCAATAGTCTAAGGACTATAATGCATCATACCGGTTGGGAACAATTGCCGGTTGAGCATAACTCATACATATAAAAGTGATCTCAATGCAAGTGTGTGTCCATCAATGATAATCACAACATAATCATCAAAAATGCCAACAATCTCCCCCTTTGGCATTGATGGAAACACTTAGGAAATTTTGACATCTAATTGTTTTACAACAAAAATATGCCATAATCAAAATTACTCCCCCTAAGCATATACACTATCCCTTTTGCAGAAAATACAATGTATACTACTTCTTAACAGAAATAACATGAAAGTATACATCAAAACATTCAAAATTTATACTTTTCCCCCTTTGCCAACAATGACAAAAATAATATGGCAGACCAACCCCTGTTTCATTAAAATAATAAGTGTTTATGATAGTAAAGAATAAAACTTGTCAAAAACTGATTTAAAGTCCTGCAAAAATTGTTTTGTAGATAAGGACTAGGACTCAAGTAGGGAGGTAGCCACTTCCTTCTTTGTCTGCATCTGGGAGACCTGTTCTTCCATGGCGTCTATTGTGCTCATCTCTTGAGTCACCGTTGAAGCATCCAGATTGAGATAACATTTCTGAAGTATCTGCAGGCGAGGGAGTAGAACCAGTTGGAGTTCCTGCAAATCTTGAGTCCGGTTGCTGATTTCCAACTCTATTTTGGCAGATTGGATGTGAAACTGATGAACGGTTTGCCCATAAGCTGTAAAAGAGTCATACGGTAGCTTGAAGGTACTCATATATAACTGCAAGTCAGTTTGTAGCTTTTGCTTTTGTATAAGCACATCATCATAGAAGAGATGGGGTTGGCAAACCTTACTCAATAGTAGATTCCCCTCATCCAGAGCATTCCTTATGTCTTTTTGTGCTTTTTACAGTTCGGACCGGAGCTCATTAAGCTTCTTCACCAAGGCAATGTTGAGAGCCTTTTGATGCTCTTTCTTGGCATTTGCCTTTGCTACCTCTTCTAGGCTCTGCACCTAATCATCCACTGTGGTGCATAGGAGCTTCAATTGTGCCAATGATGAATCAGTATTGGGGAGGTTTGTGCCTGGTAACAAACTGGTAAGAGTGTCCACCGTAGCTTGGATCACATCTTCCTCCTTCTTCCTCCTTAACACCTCAAGGCGTTCTTGAGCAACCTTAATGCTCTGTAGCAGCTCCATTTTGTTTGCAGACTGGAGGTCTATAGGACTGGTGAGGTCAGCCAGTTTGGCTTGACTACCGGTTGCCTTTGGAGTCTCCATCTACGTGCTCTTTGCCACTTCTACTTCCTTGTCCTCCTCTGCCTTCTTCTTCTCTGCTTCTTTTCTCTTTTTGTCTTCCTTATCCTCCTCTGCCTTCTTCTTCTCTGCTTCCTTCCTCTTCTCCTCTTCCTTTTCTTCCTCTGCCTTCTTCTTTTCTACTTCCTTTCTCTTCTCCTCTTCCTTTCTTTTCTTCTCATCCTCTTTTCTCTTCTCTTCCTGTTTCTATTTCTCCTCATCTTCTTCCTTTTTCTTCTTCTCTTCCTTATCCTTTTCTTCTTTCTTCTTCTTTGCATCTTCTTGTTTCTTTTTCTCTTCATCCTCTTCTCTTCTTTTCTTCTCATCCTCTTTTCTCTTTTCCTATTGTTTCTATTTCTCCTCATCTTGCTTGTCAACCTGTTCAGCCTGCTTCTCTTGTCTTGTTGCTTTAGATGGTGTGTCCTGCGCAACATCTTCTACATCCAGAGCATCGACATCAATAGTGTCTGTAGGTTCAACAACCGGGTTTCCTTCAGTATCAAACACTTCATCTAGTTTTGTTATTGTCGGTTCTTGCTCAGCCTTCCTGTTGGCTTCAGCCACTTGATGCATCTTACAAGCTTCTAGAGCAAGAGTGTGTGTATTCTTGATTACTTCTTGACTCTTTCCTTCCAACAACAGGAGTCTTCTTCTTCTCATGAAGAAGAGGCCTTTGTATTATTCATAACTTCGAAAAGTTCTGAATTTGATACATCAGGAAAATGTTGAGCAAAAATTGTCTCTCTCATTTCCTGTTCTTTTTCTATGGCAATGCGCCATTTATTGTCTAAGGAGTTATACAAAGAATTAGGTGTCTTAGATCTAATTTCTGAAGGCAACCGGTCATTAACACATAAATACTTAATGATTTCTTGTTCAACTGCTTCTTTTTCATCATCATTGAAATCATCAAAACAGTCAATCAAATCATTCAACACTTTTCTCCTAATATTTTTTATGGTTCTTTGATAATGTGTCAAAGGTTTGTAGGAAGAAATGTCAATATTTACCGGTGCCGATGATGTCGGTTCATTATTTGTCTTTTTTCTTGCTTGTCTTGTCTTCTTGGGTTTTTCTTCAGACACAGTTTCTTCTGAGTCCGGTGAGTTATTCCTTGTCTTCCTCTTCCTCTCGAAGACTTTGGCAGGTGACTGCTTGGTCACTTTGGGACTGGTTACAGTAACTGGTGCCGATGCCGAAGGCACTGCCTTTCCTTTCTTTTCAGGAGGTTCTATAACCAGTGCAACCCTTTCCAGATAGGTGTCGGTTCTCTTTTCCTTAGGATCAAGAGGTGAGGCAATTAGGGTAGAAGCATACCTGTCCAACATATCATACATCACCTCATAGCCCATAGGCTCTACTTCTTCCTGTCTAGGCTCAATGGCCTCCATTATGCATTCATCCACATTGATGATAAAGCAGATATCATCTTCATATTTCTTGACAATGTCACCGAATATCCTCATCCTCAGACTCATCTTGCTTCTAAACTCATCAAAGTACTTGTTCAGAACTTCAGGGTAGTCGGTTCTAACTGCTTGCAGGCTTTCTTTGATCTGCTTGGTAACCGGTTGGTCCACAGACCACTGAATATTTCCCACTCCAGGGAAGTAACCTTGGAAGTAGAAAAATAGTCCTACTAGTAGTTGTCCAAACTTGAATTTTAATGCATTATCCTATTTGATTGATTTAAGATTCAACAGGAGTTGCCTTTGCATACTGGTGCAGAGGTCAAACGATGCATCTTCCTTGATCATCCGGTAAGCGGCATTTACCGCTGCAGCAAATACAAAGTTAATTCTGCTGGCATGGAACATTCAGTATCCAATCACCATGCATGCATATTTCACGAGGTCATCCTTGATGGAATTAACAGTCATTCCTCGTGAGTTGCTCACTGAACCGGTGAGTTTGGTCATTTCAGTCTTGATGATCTTCCTTAGGGCTGGCACTTCACCGACATTGCAGAAACCGGTGACGGCATGAACAGATTGTGGTGTGATATCATGTGTTCTCTCCAGGTACATCTTGTCACCATGAACTCTGCTCAGAATGATTCTAATGTGGTCATCTGTGAAATCCTCAAGGAAGTAAACCGCATTGTGTAGTTTCTTCTTCTCCAAAATGCTATACTTCGGTTTGATCTTTTTATCTTTCCCACAGAATAGACCTAGCTGCGAGTGAATTGCTAGAGACCCTAGATCTTCAATTTTACAGTTTATATAATCAGATATTCCTTCTTCCACTATTACTCCAGCAGGAACTTGTGACAGGGCATTGTATTTGGACTTGCATTGAATGAATCTTACTGAATCAACAGATGCACTAGAGCTAGTATGAGATGCGGAAGCCATGATAAAAACAGAAAACTCGAGAAATACCTTTCAAAAATCAAGAATTTAGGGCTTTCAGATTCTACTTCACCTCACACTTCGTCAGTTGCAGAATCACCACTTTGTGTTCTTCTCTTGACCATTTGTAATTTGCTTCTGAATCTTCTTCAAGGTTTCTAAATTTCTCTGAATCGTAGCACAAATCACTTTTTCATCGCTTTGCACTTGAAAACCTTCTTCACTCGAAAAATGATAGTAAGAAGTGATTTGAAAATTCCTTTTAAACATATTTCTCACCTACCGTAATAAATGCTCCACCATTAGGGTGTAAACCCTAATTTGCCTTTTACCATTTCCGGTCTTCCACCAAATGACAGGTATCATATACCGGTTAAGGTCTTTTACCAGTGTAAATCGAGGGTTTGAAACATTTCGATGTTTGCTCCCCCTAAGCTTTTCTGATGCTTAGTTTGTCGGTTCTGATATTTCCACACTAGGTGCAGAAACTGGTTCTTCTTGCAACACCACTGGTTTCTTCTTCCAGGTTTTGTTCATATCCGCTTGAATAGTGTCAATATCAATATTTCCTTCCTGAGTGACCAGTATGTCATTCGATATGTTCTTTCTTATTATGCAGAATCTGGCAATGTGACCCGGTTTGTTGCAATGATAGCAGACCATTCCAGGTGCTCTCCAAGGTCCATTATTCATGTTACCGTTCTTCCTCTTGCATGTTGCAGCAGTGTGACCATGACCATGACAGACCATACAATTTGCTCTCCATCCGGTTGTCGCTTGATAACCACTACTTCTTGACTGATTATTGAAGGCATTAAACCGGTTGTGATTCCAGTTCACAAAAGGTTCAGGACCAACTCCTTGAGTCCTCTGAGGATATCTTCCAGTGTTGTTCATAACAGACCTGCATTCAGATGCTCTATGCCCAAAATTGTTGCATGCATAACAGTTACCATTGAATCTATAGGATCTAGGCTGATCATTTAGAAAGTAAGGAAAATTATTGTAAGCCTTACTCCTACACACATTGGTAGTATGTCCTTCTTTAAGACAGTTAAAGCAAACAGGTTTAAACTTTTGCTTACCTTTATCCTTTGATGTCGGTTGTTTCTTTGATGCTCCAACATTTGTACCAAAGGTCTCACCTTCCTCATGACCAGAATAACCAAGTCCATCAGTATTCTTGATAGGTTTGGTAGATTCAAGCTTTTGCTCTAGCTTAACAGAACTCTTGTTGAACTTAGCAAGTATTTCCTTTGACTCGGAGAGTTCTTTGGAAATAGTAGTATTTCTTTCCATCAGATTTGCATTCTCAGAGATGGCAATGTTCAGTTCTCCTTGCATGTCTTCCTTTTCCACTTTTCTCGCATGGAGTTGAGCAGTTAGGGCACTGATCTCTTGCTTCAGCTTGGAGATTTCATGATCTTTGTCTTTTATCAGATCTTCAGCTTTCCTTCGGTTCTCAAGCTCTTGGCACATTCGGATAGTCAGTCCTTCCAAATTCTTTCTCGGATTGGAATTGGATTCATTCAGCTTTTCTACTTCTTGGATTAGGGCTTCCATGTCCACTTCATCAGAAGAACTATTTTCAGATAGCTCCATCAGCTTTTTAGCATGTTCTCTCCTTTTTGCTTGAGAGGCCTTATATTTGACCATAAGATCATCATTGGCTTGCTCAGACTGAGTGAGCAGATGAGTAAGTTCCCTCAATGTGTATTCCTCCATATCTCTTTCCAAGTGGTTAAACTTATAGAAAGGTAGGCTCTGATACCAATTGATGAATACTAAGAGGGGGGGGTGAATTAGTATGCCAAAAATCAATGTACTTAAACACTTTGCTAGACTAACAGTAAACCGGTAAAACAATTTAGCAGACAAACCAGTTAGCACACATGCAAACCAAATAGCAAATAATGCATTCACCCACAGAAGCAAAAACACCATAACACAAGAGATTTTGACATGGAAACCCAAATGGGAAAAACCACGATGAGATGGAACTCACAAGTAACTATCTGCAGAATAGGAACTAGACCGGTTAAGGTCATGCAATGTTCTTTACCAGAACAGATCCTGTTAGGAATCTCAATCTCTGTTAGGAGATAAGTCTGATTAAAGACTACCTTGATAGAGGATTTTAGATCCACGGATGTGAACCACCTTGTTAGAGGATTTACAAAAGGCTTTTGGGCCTACCCAGTTAAGGGCTTCAGACTTGTCGAAGATGTGAGTAATCAACAAGTGAGTGATCTAGCTAATAGCACAGATTGTTTGGTTAGAACCTTGATAGCATGTTCCTAATGCATTTGAGCATTACTTCAGTCTTCTTCTCATTCACACTCTCTAACTCATTAACCACCTTAAACCCCAGCAACAACCTAAAACCCTAGACATGATGTCCTTTTAAAGGAATCTGATTTCATGTCGGTCCAATAGGATTACAATACAATTTTCTAGGTTCAATGCATCTAGACAAATTCTGTAACACGACACAATAAGCACCGTTGAAGTGTCGGTACCGTCAAACAATTGGTGGATGGTAACTCATCACAAAATGTCGGTTGGTAACTCATCACAGAGTATTACCGGTTCATACAAAATACTAGTTGCCAGTTTGACAAAATGAAGATTGGGAAATATGTGTTCTGCCACTTTGATCCTTTGTACTGCTTGAAATCCTTGAACCGCTTGGGGTCAGCATACCGCTTCAGATCAGTAAACTCTTTTTGCAAAACACCAATAGTCTAAGGACTATAATGCATCATACCAGTTGGGAATAATTACCGGTTGAGCATAACTCATACATATAAAAGTGATCTCAATGCAAGTGTGTGTCCATCAATGACAATCACAACATAATCATCAAAAATGCCAACACATAATTAAGTGTCCCTTGTAGATATTGGAATATCCTCCTGACTACATTCACATGTGACTCTTTGGGTGCAACTTGAAATCTAGCCACCATGCATACTGCCTGCACTATATCAGGTCTAGAAGCAGTAAGATATAACAAACTGCCAATCATGGATCTATACAATATCTGATCCACTACCAACGATTCGTCATCCTTGCTCAGCTTGCATCTGGTCACCATGGGAGTACTTACCAGTTTGTTGTCTTCCATTTGGAACTTCTTCAACGTATCTTTGGCATACTTGATTTGAGAGATAAATATCCCTTTACCTTGTTGTGAAATTTGCAAACCAATAAATTAGGACAACTCTCCAAGCATTGACATCTCAAACTCTGACTGCATCTGATCAATAAAATCTTTACACAAGGTATCGTTGTTGCCTCCAAAAATGATTTCACCCACATATACGACCACAATAATAACATGGCTTCCATCTACTTTAATATACAAATTACTATTGGCACTGCCTTTTCTGAACCCCTTCTCCTTTAGATTCTTATCTAACCTTGAGTACCATGCTCTTGGAGCCTGCTTCAAACCATACAGTGCTTTCTTCAACCAACACACAAAGGTTTCATCATCATGTAGCAGAAAACCTTTTGATTGTTCCATGTATACTTCCTCTTCTAAATTTCCATTTAGGAAAGCAAATTTGGCATCCATTTGATAAACTTTATAACCCTTATAGGCAAAGAAAGCAAGAAACATCCTAATAGCTTCTAGCCTAGCCACTGGTACAAATGTTTCTTCAAAATCAATACCTTCTACTTGAGAATATCCTTTGCACACTAACCTTGCTTTGTGGCTCATAATATTCCCTTCTTCATTCATCTTGTTCCGGTATACCCACTTTGTTCCAATGACATTTTTATCAACCGGTCTAGGAACTAATTCCCAAGTCTTATTCTTCTCAATTTTTTGCAATTTCTCTTCCATTGCATCCATCCATTTCTGACTTTTTCTGGCCTCATTGAATGTCTTAGGTTCCATTTCAGTCATGAGGCAGAAATTGGCTTGTTCATCATTCCGGGCAAGTCTTCTTCTAGTCTGCGCACCATCACTCTTATTACCTAAAATATGTTCTTCCGGGTGGTTTTTCTGCACATACCGGTTAGGGACCTTATTGGATGCTTCTTCTGGTTCATTGTTTGACTGAGCTTCTTCACCTTCATCACCAGAATTATCATACCCGTTCACTTGTGCTTGTCTTACTTTATGCATATCCTCATCAACTCTTACATGCATATGACTCTTCTTAGTCTTTTGTTGTAGCATTTGTAGGCCTTACTGTAAGTTGAGTAACCAAGGAAAACACCTTCATCACTCCTAGAATCAAAACTTCCCAAGCCATCCTGATGTCTTTTAATGAAGCATTTACTCCCAAACACCTTAAAGTACTTGACTGATGGTTTCTAGTAATACCACAACTCATAAGGTGTCATCCTGTTGTTTGTTCTCAGCTGAACCCAGTTCAAAGTATATGCTATAGTATGAACTGCTTCCTTCCAATACATATCTGGTAAATTTTCCTCATTCAACATAGTTTTAGCCATGTCCTTGACTGTCATGTTCTTCCTTTCTAACACACCATTTTGTTGTGATGTCCTGGGGGCCGAGTATTGTCTTATGATTCCATGTCTTTCACAATAATCTTCAAACTCGTTTGATGTGAACTCTCCACCCCTATCAGATCTTAGGCATTTTAGCCTGCATCCACTTTCCTTCTCTACCATCTTCCGGAAGATCTTGAATCTGTCAAATGCTTGTGATTTATCCTATAGAAAAGTGACCCATGTCATTCTTGAATAGTCATTAATGAAGAGCATAAAGTATCTCTCACCGACAAGAGCTCTCATCCTAGTTGGACCACATAGATTTGTATGCACCAGTTCTAGCGGTCTTGAAGTATTATGTCCCTTAGTCTTGAAGCTCACCTTACTCTGCTTTTCTTTTACACATTCATCACAAAATGTGCTTCCCGGTTTGATGATCGGTGGTATATTTCTCACATAACCCTTTTTTCTCACTACAACTAGATTATCAAAATTTATGTGGCCTAATCTCCTATGCCACAGCCAGCTCTCATCCACCTATCCCATCATGCATTGGTACTTATAACATTCCTTCAGATTGTACACATTTCTATATGTTCTTTTACCTTCTTCTACAATTTGACCGGTACTCCCTTTTCTTATCTGGCAACTGGTGGAGTCAAAAGTGAATTTGTAACATTTATCACACATTTGGCTTATACTTAGTAAACTGTGCTTCAAACCTTCCACATAGCATACATCATGGGCCTTCAATTTTTCATCTATATTCAGAGTACATTTTCCTTTTATCTTGATGGAGGAATTATCTCCAAATCTTACTGAGCCTCCATTCCAATCTTCAAGTTTAACAAACTTCTTTTTGTCACCAGTCATGTGATTGGAACAACCACTATCTACAACCCATAAGTTCCTTCTTTCTGCATGAAGGGCAGTCTGCACAATCAGACTTGATTCTTCTTTGTTCTTGTCTTTCTCAACCCAAACTAGTTTGTCTTCTTTCTTTTTGTCTGCTGCAACTTCTTGTTCCGGTTTAACTGTCAGTTTCTGATCAGGAGTTGTCTATTTCTGCTTGATTTTCCTGTGCTTGCAATGCTTTGCAATATGTCCAAACTCTTGATAGTTATAGCATTCCACATTGACATTAAAAGATGAATCTTTAAAACTATTGTGGGACACCGGTTGACTTCTCCTACGTTTAAAACTCCTGTGACCAAATCCATTACACTAATAACAAACAACATCCATACCCTAGAGTGCAACAAAATAATTTCTACTTTCAAAACTAACAAGGGGCTTATTCATCAATCTACAATTTGCAACTCTATGTCCAAACTTATTACACCAGTAGCAATAACCATGGAAATTGGGTACATTACAGTCTTGTTGCTTTGAACCGACAAACCTTTGTCTCACTAGATGTCTTCCTCTCATGTTGTTGATTCTGGTGAATCCTTCACTATCCCCCTTGGGATTTCTTTTATGATTTTCATACTGGTACGATGTGTGAGCCTTCCAGTTTTGAGCATACTAGTTCACAGGCTGATTTGTTGTAGCCTCAACATAGGTCTTCTTGCTGGTATCTTTTCTGGCTGTAAATATTTGCTTCTCTTTACTTTCACTTAAAGAAGTGAATTGTATCTCCTTACCGAATGTGTCTTGGCTATTTGGACATTGTCCTTCTTCAAATCCTAAACCACCAATGTCTTTTGAATGCTTTTGTTTGCTCAACATCTTGTCTAAAGCTTCAGTGTTGCCCTCATACTTGCTCCTCATTTTCAATTCATCCTTACTCTTTTCAAGCTCCTTTTTGAGCTTTACAATTTCTTCTTCCAGATTTTGATGCACCTTCTCCTTCTTCATCAGATCAGAGGATGTAACTTCACATATCCTCTTAGCTTCTTCCAACTGGAGTTGTAGATCATAAATTGTTTTCTTGGATTCCTCTAGAGATTCCTCGAGTTGTTCTTGTTCCTCTGCAGTAGCAAGTTTGACCTTCTTGAGTTCTCTTCTTGTCTTACTTAACTCCTCAAGAGCACTTATGAGCTCACCTTCTAGATCCACTTCAACTTCAATGTCTTCATCTTCAACAACCGATTCATCGAGTGCCATAAAGAGATTAACTTCCCTTTCATCCTCATGCTAGTCATCTTTTGATGCACTTTCTTCATCTATGGTGTCATCCTCAATGGTATATAGGTTGTTCTGCTTCTGGTAGCTTCTTCTTCCTTGCTGGTAAACTTTCTTCTCTTTGTCTTTACCAGAAGATCTGCTAGAGCTCCTTTTCTCATCTCCACCTATTTCATTATAGGTAGATTTTGCAGCAAAGTGTCCTATTTTACCACAGTTGAAGCATTTGAGTGGCATCTTTCCTTTATACTTATCGGATCCTCTCTTGAGCTTTCTAACAAATTTTTCTACCTCTGCATCTGAGTCTTCATTGGATCCTTTATGAGCAACCTCTTCCTTGCCCTTCATGATGGAATTGAAAGCAACCTCTTTCCTTGAAGATCCTTCTCTAGTTATCCTCATCTCATAAGCAGTTAAGGAGCCAAATAACTCATCCATTGTGAAGGTTTCTAGATCCTTGGCTTCCTTTATAACAAAGACCTTAGTATCATACTTAGATGTGAGTGATCTAAGTACCTTTTTGACAATAACTTCATCAACAACTTCTTCTCCAAGTACCCTAATGGTGTTCACAGTTTCATCTACCCTATGAAGATAATTTGCGATCTTTTCTTCATCTTTCATCTTCAAGCCTTCAAGCTGACCTCTTAGTGATTGCAGCTTGGCCTCCTTGACTTTTGCATCTCCTTCAAATAATATTTTCAATTTATCCCAAGTCTCCTTGGTGGATGAGCAGTGCATAACCTTAACAAACTCATTATCTGAAAGCCCACTGAGAATAGCATGTTTAGCCTTTGCATTGTTCTCATACTCCTTCTTAGCATTCAAGTCTATGGGAAGAACACTAGGGACAACATACCCATTCTTTATAGACATCCAAACATCAAATCCTAGAGAGCATAGATATGTTTCCATTCTTCTGCACCAAAATGCATAGTTGGTTCCATCAAACATGGGAGCTTTAGAAGAGGAGGAGGACTCATTTATTGCCATTGTGTTCTAAGACTAGAATCTACCCAAGCTAGAAAAATCTTATTTGACCGGGAACCTAGGCTCTTATACCAATTGTTGAACACAATGTACCACTGAGAGGGGGGTGAATTAGTGGTTCCCACTATTCTAAACCTTATAAACCAAACTCTTAGTACCGGTTAGCAAATCAAACACAAGGAGGATATGTCAGTGAGATAAGGAAAGTGATCAAATGCAAACACACAAGAATACACAACACATAACATCAGATATACAAGGAAAACCCAATGTGGGAAAAACCTCGATGAGAAATGCTTCTACAGTCTACTGCTCCAATCCAGCCTCACATTTAACATGGTCACAAATTTTAGGGCATCAACCCAAGGAGCACCAACCCTTGATTTTAGGGTGCCAAACCAAGGAGCACCAACCCCTAATTTAGGGCACAAACCCAAGGAGCACCAACTCCTGCACCAAGATCCAACTTAGTGAGATACAATAGATCAAATCAATACAATGGTTGTAGCCTTGTTACAAATGAGTTTTGTAACACATGCAATTTAAATACTTCACTGGTTTAACTCTTCTCTACCGGTTCTCCTCTACTCAGTTCTCTATCGGTTCACTTTCCTCTGTTTATATCCTTTCTGCCCTGATTTTGTCTTGCATAACCTCCAACGATACACTCTTTTCTTCTTCACCGTCAACAACTTTCTTCCTGAATCTCCCTTGCTGATTGACATAATAGTTATCCTGTTTGGCAGCTTGTTGGTTGCTCTAACCTTACCGGTAAAACCTCTGATAAACCTTCTACCGGTTCAACCTTTTTGTTAGACAGCTCCAACACTTAGATTCTTTCTATCTTCTCCCTGATCACTCTCTACTCTCGCAGTTGCTTTGTCTTTTCCAGTATCTAGCATCATCTTCTTTCATTTTTGGTCAGCATATTTATACTTGGCTTTCCCGCCAAGACCCGAGTTCAAACGGTGGCACGCTAGGGATTTTATCCACCAACTCAATCCCTATCAAATCTAATCGGATCTCATCTCCTTGATTGATGATCTACAGTAGATCAAACATCACTGCCATTTCTTATGATATATGTACACGCTTTCTATATTTAACAACCTACAACTTATTTTTCGACTTTTCTCTGTCATTCACTATTAATGCTTCAGTTTTTTCCTTCGATCAATGAGCACGAAGATTAGATTCTCCTACTTGATTTATGTCACCAAAAAGCTTTTGCACCTTGATCCGCCTTGAGCCGCACTTCTTTTGTCATTGACTCATGATTTACGGGTTCCTTATTTAAAAATGACCTTCTCATCACCTACCACGTCGATGGACACTTTACCGACCTCTGGATTCTCGCCACATGGTATCCACTTGTCATCCTTGTTGACATCCACCTATGTTCATTCAAATGAGTCAGTTTACATTCATTCATCAACCAAGACATGTACTACCGGTGACATGTCACCTTACCGGTAATATTACACTTGCCTTACACCGGTGGATTACACTCCTCTTTGTATTCCAGTGATCACGTTCTTCTTTGTTGTCGTTTTGCTTTCTTACCGGAGATCATGTTTACTTACCGGTGAACATGCATGTCGGTAACATCTCCTTGCATCCTGCATACACCTTGCATGTTGGTAACCATCCATATTGGTGACATGCTATACTTACCGGTTGACATCAATGACAATACAATGCCAACATTAAGGTATGAATGATCTCTCAAAACAAAAAGAATGTGATATAGAAGAATAGTTAGCTGATTAGAGATAGAGATAGGTATTGTGAAGATGATATTGAGATAGAATATGAGAGAATGAACCTTAGAATGAAAGATGAGAATTAGAATCAATTGAGGATGATTGATATGAGATGGTAGATTGATAATGATAGATTGAAAATGAAGATGATGGTTTTCACGAACTTTTGTGCCTTTATTGATAGCGCAATATATATTCATCACCGAGCCTTATTATGTAACAATGAAGCTTTGCAAATCGGGGTATAAGGAACCAAGATATAAAGATATCTCATTGAAGAAACAAACATGTAGAAGACAAGGAATGAACCCTCCATTTTGGTTGTAGCGCCAAGGGTCGAGTTATGTGCGATAGTCACAAACATAACTATTGATTATTTTCCGAATGAACGTACCAATCATAGACACCCACTAAAACTATTGCCCCAAAACTTCATTGGTCCACACCACAAACAACAAACAAAGAAAAGGATCATGCCCATCACAACTCCTCTAGTCACTTGTGGACATCCTTGAGTAGCATAGGAACATGATATGTTGCCAAATGATAAAAGATAAAGACTAACAAGGACAAAATTCAGTAGTTATATTGATCTTTGTCTTCATTTTGATTGCTTGATGTGATGGTTGATAATGTTTGATCTCAGAAAGTGTGGACCCCGTTTAAGACTGACCTATCTAATTTCAAGTGTATCCATCTCTGTTTAAGACAAGATAATAATCACTTGATATTGATATTGATACGATTGATAAGACAGTTTGATCAGTTGATTGCAGATGTTTGATTGGATAGTTGTATCCTTTGTTAACTTCGTGAGAAGTGTTTGTCGGATATCTACTAGGGTTTTCGCTTCTTTGCAAGACATTTTATTACAAGTTTTTTGATTGATTTTTTATTGTTTTTGGATTTTGTGGATCATCAAAGGGAAATTAAGCTCTGCCACCCATGAATTCAGCTATAGCCTTATCATTTTCAAAGCAATTCAATTATGGTAGGTCCTCTTTCCCCCAATCTATCAAGTGTGGGTATATGAGAAATAGATTCTAGTTCTAAAGTTGTGACATGACTAGGTGCTATGCTCGTTTCTATTGATGCACTTCAAGAGGATGATGAAGCCAACCAGATGTTGATCTCATTAGCTGGTGTTATGCTTGTGCTTGAAGAAGACGATGGAATAATTTGGGTATTGATTTCATTAGCCGGTGCCATGCTTGTTTCTGTCACCACATTGGCATGTGAAAATGGCACACATATAATCATTGATAAATTGTTCTCTACAATATGATCAGGATTGGTGATTTCATTGATAAGGAGTTCATGAAAAACTTGTGTAGAGGGATTGAGATCATGAGGGCGACTAGGAAAAATGGTAAGTTAATTTGAGAGGGAATCTTGTGAGGAACATGGAGGATTATGACATGGAGATGAAGGGATGGAGCGATCTTGATTAGGATCTAGAGAAATAATGGGATATTGCTTAGGACATGAAGGTGAAGGAATAATTTGATCTTGAATTGGAAAGGGATTATTAGGAAAGATGGAAGGGATGTCCTGATCTTGTTTAGGAGGTGGATGTTGGATGGGAGTTGAAAGGACACTTTATTCTTGAGATAAAAGGGTATCATTATGAATGGAATAGAAAAGAGCGAGGGGATCATCATAAGATTCTTGTTCGGTGGGATCTTGATAAAAAATTGGGTAGGATGGAAGGGTTTGTTCTTGATGTTTATTTGTTTTAGGACTCATTTATTCTGATTTTGGATTATCCTCTTGACATGGGGAAGGAGTTGGGATATGCATGGGGGATTCTTGGAAGGTTTCAACATTTTGGCCTGATGAGAAAGGATTTTGAATGGGACTCTCTATAATAGGAGTATATGATGTGACTGGATCTTGAATTTCTGAAGCATGGAAGGGACTAGCATCATGAATTGTATTAACTTGGAAACTTATTCTCGATAGTCCTTGGAAGGTTGCATTATTGGATAGAGATAGTGCAGACTGCTCTTGTGTGACTTTAGGGTATGATGAAATGGTGGAAGATATGGAGGCTACTTGAGGTGCAAAGTCTTGATGGGAAGCTGTCATTGCTAGACATGGACAGATGACCTTGTTGTATGATAGGTGACACATTGACCATGTTTGATTGATGTCCAAAGGGTGACATGTTTGTAAATACACTTACATTCATTTGGGACACCCTTGGTGGTGTATTTGAAGACATAGGAGGATATTCACAGACATGTGATGTGACTGAAGGCAAAATTGATTGTGTAATTGTGTGTGACCTTGGTAGTGGTTGACTTGTTTGCACAATTTGTGGTGCTGAGAATTGTGTTGCTTGTTTTATTGGTTGTTAGAATTGCATTGTTGGATGTGTTTGTTGTTGATATTGGTTTCTCATGTTTATTTGTGTGAGAATAGCTAGTATTTCTGATTACATAATAAGAGCTAGCACATCAACTGGCTCTAAGTTTGTATTAGGACGTTCAAATTTTTGAAATAGTTTGAACATCTGGGATCTAGTCTCTTCACTTTTTTTAACTTTTTGTTCCAAGATCTCTATTTCTTGAGCTAGTTTCTCTTCAAGTGGTGGAGAAATAGGTATGGCATTTGTTTGTTCCTAATAAGTTTGACGCACATTTTGGGACATGTATATGTTGGATTGAGATAATTGATTGTTTGGTTGCAATGACATGGTCCCACGAAAGTTGGAAGTTTGATAAGGGTAATGTTGTCTCCTAGAAGTTTGAGAGCTTGTTTCAACCATTGCACTAAAGGATGAAAGTGCAAACCTTTTTTTTTGGATTTTGAGAATTTTGAAAATGGACAATGCAACTGAGGATGACAAACGCAACCTATGTTTTTTGTTTTTTTTTTTTGATAGATTTGATCAAGGAATGACAAGATGAAATCCTAAAGAACAACAATGCAACTTTGGACTTGGATTAGGGAACAACCTAATTTTAAAGATAATGCAAAATGGAGATAATGATTTGACCCTATGCCTTATGAGGATGAAGACTATGCAAGGACTAAAAATGGGATTATGACGACTATGCAATGACTTATGCAAAGAATATGATGACTATGCAAGGACTTATACGAGGATTATGATGATGGTGCAAGGACTATATATGAAGATTATGATGACTATGCAAGGAGTTTTGTGAAGATGATGACGACTGTGCAAGGACTATATATGCAAAGATTATGGTGACTATGCAAGGAGTTATGTGAGGATTATGATGACTATGCAAGGAGTTATGTGAAGATTATGACGACTGTGCAAGGAATAAGGATTATAAGAACACCTATGGTCACAAGTATGCAAAATTTTGGACTTTGTTGGATTGTCAAATGTTTCAAGGTATACTCTATTTCAAATAACTCTATTTGAAGGATAACTCTATTTTTCAATCCTAAGAACACTGTTTGAAAATAAGTATAACTAGATGAATTGTGTTCTGACAAACTTTGAGAATTCAAAGATACGCAAGGTAGGGCCTAAAATAGTCCAAATATTGACTCAATTTTGGTCTAGCACAATGATACGCATAAAAACATAGAAGACAATATTAGGTTGGAAAGTGGAAACCATTTAATGGGGCCCCCGCAGCAAAATACCGAAACAAGACAAAAATATAGAGAGTTTGGCAGCACTGACTCCATTCCATGACACACACTTCTCAAGCATGCCAGTCTCTCTTACCCTGAAGATTCGAAGATCTTATCACCAAGGATTTTTTGTCTCATCATGCAAGGTACATGGAGGGTATCTATGGGGTACGATCCACACACTCGAAACCAATAAATGTGGGTTTTGGGATACTAAGTTGGTTCTTATTGTAAGTTTTGAGGGATCCCGATTTAACGATGGATTATCAGAGCAAGCCACTTAAGGCTTTAGTTAAGCTTATCGGTGCAGGGAAGGCCCCCACATATGTTGAATTCACTCAACACTCTAGCCGCCTGACCAATATATTTATATAGCGGCTCAAAAAACCTACTCGAGAGTATGCTAGGAGAGATGATATCCCCAACGCATCCCAATTTGAAGTACCTCTATGGGGTGATGAAATCCCCAGTCAAGGATACCCCTCACTACTAAAAAGAAAAGTGGGTGTCGTTATCACCTTTCCCTCTCTCCCAAGACCCTGAAGGCGGGTGGAAAAGTACTTAATGCAACAATGGGTCCACCCAAGACACAAAAAAGTTCTTGTTCCCTTAAATATCACAATGTGTGATTTATTCTATTCATAAGCTAGATTCACGCCAATTTTAAAGCCCAAATTGAGGTGTGAGATATGCATGTGCATGCCTATTTTAAAACACCAAAGTGAAGTGCGAGATCATGCATTCCAATTTTAATCCTAGATTTATTTTAAGCACCAAGCTGAAGTGTGAGATCATGCATGTCAATTTTAAACCCAAAATTTATTTTTAAGCACCAACATGAAGTGTGAGATCATGCATGTCAATTTTAAACCCAAAATCCAAAAGTGAGTTAATGCTAAAGGATCCTGCAATCAAATTGTTAGTGATTTCCAAAATAATTTGGGATGATCCAACATTCTCTGTAATTTTTCCACACGCTGCAAATAGGGAATCAATAACCAGAAAAACACATAGAAAACCAGAAAATAGAAAGTCAAACTATCTATTAAACAAATATGTGATACTATCTGAATGAATGCATAATGATATCTAGACAATTGCGTGATGATGAATGGACGAATGTGTGAAACTGACAAGGTGAATGCGTAAACCTAACAGGATGAATGTGTGAGAGATACACATAAAATTAAAAAAACCCTACCAAAAGCTTAAACTTCACCAGAAACCTACAAAACAGACTGTGAGGCCCTAGTCAGATCTCTCATCAACCATTATATATTAATCAGGTTGTATTTCACTATGTATGATAGAACAAGACTATTGTACCTATCAATAGCTTCTTGGTCCTCTAGGTCTTGTATTCTCTTTTTTGCCTTTGGGATCCACTGGTAATGTCTGGCTTGTCTCCTTTGTTCTATTGTTCTTCGAGCACCTGAAATCTTAAACTTTACCTATGTGTCATTAGATATTATATTGAAAGCATCATATAAGGATTAAAAATCTTCAGATTTGCAGAATTTAATGCAGAATTTAGATAGGACAAAGGATTAAAAATTAAAAAAACAAAAAAATAGAATGCCCAAATATGAATAACGAATGCGTAATGATGTCTAGGCGAATGCGTTAAGGTATCAACACAAATGTGTGACCCTATCTAGACGAATGTGTAAATCTATTTATACGATTGTGTGATTATGTTTGAACAAATGCTTGATAGTTAAATCCGCTTTTGAAATCTGTACAAAACCTGCAAAAAAATCTAAAAATTCGTACAATCGTGCAAAATCACAAAAGAAACATACAGGGTTAATCAGTTGTTGTTCACATCGGGTTCACCAAAATGTTGTATGCTTAAAATCATCCTGCTTAACTAGGAATAATAAGGAAAATCCCGAATCCCTATTCTAGCTAATAATTCAAATAACATCAATAGATAACACAATCAAAGCAATAAGGATGTAAAATATCAATTAAGACTCCCTATCCCATGATTTCATATGGCTTCCATTGTTCTTCTCTTCTTCATGGTATGATGGCACTCAGATATTACTCTGGCAACCTACAATTGACACAAAGATTCGAAGTTTGTGATTCTTCTTGATTGTCCGTGATTGTTGAAACTAGAGAATTGAATGCTCAATTTATAGATTTTTGGGTGAGATTGAATGAGAGGTGGAACATAATGATTAAGAGGTGGAACTCGGGTGAATTCACATGCTGATTGATAATTGAATTGCTGATTTGGAGGTGGAACTCAATTGATTGAATAGATAAATGTGTTAACTGACTGAGAAAAAACTAATTGAAAGATGAAAAAGAATGATTGGAGGAGAATTGATTGATGACAAAGAAAAATTTATTTAGAAAAACCTAACTAGAAGATAGAAACAAAATGATTGGAGGAAATTAAAGAAATGATGTAATTAATCAATTAAAATAGATGAAATAGTTAACTGATTAAAATCTTTTTGGAAAAAAGGCAAAGTGGAAGATAGAAATAGGAATTGAAAAGATAATTGATTTAATTAATTAATTAATTGAATTAATTAATTTAGCATGTGCTTGCACTTTGACTTTGATTTTCAATTTAATCTTTGCATGAGATTGAATTCAAATATTGAATTTATTTTAATTCAATTTATTATTTGAATATATTTAGAACTTGTCTTTGATTTTCAATTTGATTTTTGAAATCATGCACATGTATTTGAAATTAGAAAAAAATAGAAGAATATGAATTTGAATTTGAAAGAATTAATGAAATTAGACGGAATTAGAATTTGGGGATTTGGAATTAGGATTAGAAGAATTAATTAGCTAATTAAATAATTTAAAGAAATAATTTAATTATTTAGATATTAAATTTAATTAAATAATTAAGATTATTTAAATTAAAGGATTAAAATCAAAATTAATTAAATAATAAGTATTTAATTAATAGTTAGAAAAGGGTTAATGATTAACTGATGAGAGATAGAAATTGAAAATGAATTTATTTAAATAATAAAGATTATTTAAATTAAAGGATTTTTAATCATCATTAATTAAATAATAAATATTTAATTAATATTAGAAAATGGTTTAAATGATTAAATGATAAGAGATAGAAATAGAATAATTAGTAAGATGGTGAGGAAATATGGAATTAGAAGAACCAGATTAATTAACTTAATTAAATAGTTAAAAAATTATTTAATCAATTAGATGAATAATTAGTACATGATCAATGAGACATTTTTAGGTGTTTACAAAAACATCATGGAATTGATAATTGAATGTATAGGAAACAAATAGATTTTTTTTTTTTTTTGGCAAGGTGGCAATGCCACTTGATATATTTTATTAATAATATATAATTTTTCCAATATATTTAAAAACTGATTCAAACTGAGCTCCCAGAGAAAAGAACTAGCAAGAAAAACTTTGGTCATTGCTCATCAACATGGCTATAGAAGAGAAGTAGTGAACAATCATCTAGCCGGAGCTAGTTACAAAATAGAGATCAACAAATGAGCATGCATGCTCATTTACAAATAGGAGCATGCAAGCTCATTTTACAGAATAGGAGCATGCAAGCTTATTTACAAAATAAGTTCCTGGGATATCTTGAAGGCCCTGCAACAAAGAACTCTTGCAACCAAAATTGACATGCCCCTGCACCAAAAAATACCTACAACCAAAATATATATATACTACAGAGTGCAGAGAATTTACAAGAAACACAAGGGTCCAAAACATGATTGACACCAACGACATGAGATCTACGGTCCGCCATTATAAACAAATGCCAAAGGAGAAGAGGTGAATGCGGAAATGCTAGAGAGAAATGAAGCCCAAAGTTTTTATGTCGTAAATGAAAAGAAAGAGGAGATATATCATAAAAAATATGACAAACCAAAAGAAGCGGCATACAAAGATAATCATGAAAACAACGCCACGCCAAACTTAAATGGCATATGAAGGACGAATTCCCAATGTAAAAATGAATATCTCCAGATTTCACACCAAAAGAGAGTGCCAAACACACGAACAACATCAATAACAACCAACTCATCATTAATGAATGCCAAGTGATGATCGAGTAAAGCAAAGTTCCTCAAATCAAAACCAAACAGAATTATGAAAAGAAATACCTCACCAAGAGAAGAGAATATCAACTCGTATAAACGAGCAATCATATAATAAGAAAGATTAAATACTCGACTCTCTACAGGCTATACTTAATAGGTTTGGGAAGCTCATCAAATCACACCCCAATCGAGAGGAATCGATAACAGTTTTGTCACAACCCATATTAGCGAGGCAATCAACCAATGCATTACCTTCACGATAAACATGTGAGATGATGAGGTGCTCAAATGTATCAAGAAGAGTCCATATTTATTCAAGAATATACCGAAAATGCCAATTACCAGCTTTTCTTGCCTTGCAAACATTAATGACAATAGCCGAATCACCTTCAATATGAAGGTATTTGAAATTCAAATCCTTAGCCATAACAAGACCTTCTAAAAGAGCACAAGCCTCGGCCATATTATTTGTGCCAGAAGAAATTGGCATAGCTTTTAATGCTAATAAAAAACCCAAATCATCACGAAAAACTATCCCTATTCCTGAATCACTAGGATTTCCACGGGAGGAACCATCAAAATTCAATTTACAAAAAGGGGCATTAGGAGGATGCCATTTTATGGAATTTCTATCTACAGGTGTTTTCCGAATCCTTGGAAAGACGGGTGATACATGAATAATGATACTTTTCCAAGAAGAGATCATAAAATTGTCCGAGGAAGAGAACTCTGAATTCATATTAAAATATTTTTGAACATGAGCATTAACTTGCTCAATAATACTTCTTTGCAAAATCCCAAGAACAAAGAATAAATCCGATGAGTCACATATAAAAATGCGCTTGTTTCTTTCCCACCAAATGGCCCATATGACTGAAGAGGGAATTATAAACCACAAACAAGCAAATAGAGAAGATGAATACAAAACTGGCCAAGACTGAAACATGTCCCATAAAGATAAAGGTAAAGGGAATGAAAGAGATAAGTTTTGGAGGACAAAATGCCAACAACTACTTGCAAACTCACAATGAAGAAAAAGATGATTGACATCTTCAAGAGCTTTACCACATAAGACACAAGAAAAGGAGGCTGCAATATTAAATTTGACTAAAGGATCACTAGTCAAAATTCTATTTTGCAGCACGAGCCAGGAAAAACACCAGCTTTAGGTAATACTGAATTATTCCAACAAAACAAAAAGGCACGATGAGGAGCATTTTGATTGGCCATTTGTTGAACAACAAAATGTCCTTCTTTAATAGAGTAGTTTCTCGATTTAGAAGGGCACTAGATAAGTTGATCTTTGATGTTAGAAAGGAAAGCCACTCGGTCTTGCAAAACAGATTTAAAATTTTGAATTTCCTGCAAGGACAATGGAAGAGTAGAGGGATCCTTCAATGAGACCTTGTGAGAAAATAGATCAACACTATCTACATAATCAACCAATCTAACTCCCCATGATTGAGAAAGAACAACTAAAACAGAAGCAAGAGAATCATGCTGTGAAAGGGGGGGAAAGCCATTCCAGGAGTCTTTCCAAAAAAGAATATCCTCCCCCGAATGGACCTGCCAGGAGAGAAAATTAGAGACCACTTCCCTACATGAGATCATAAAGTTCCAAATAGTAGACCCCTGTGGAGGATTAGAAATTGTGAAGATCCTAGCAAGATTCTGGGAATCCAAATACTTAGCCTACATAATTTGGCACCACAAAGATTTTGGCTTAATATACATAGACCAAACTAGTTTGCCCCCAAAAGCCCTATTTCTTTTAGATAAGTCCTGAATCCCAGCACCACCAACTTGCTTGGAAAGAGACATCTTGGTCAAAGAAATCAGTGGAATCTTTTTATCTTTTGTCATGTTATTTTTCCAAAGAAAAGATCATATAATCTTTTCAATTTGGGAGATGACTGATCTGGGAGCTTGAAGAACTAAGATATAGTAATTAGGAATGGCAGATAGGACCGTTTTAATGAGAAGTATCCTACCTGAAAGAGACAACCACCTAGCCTTCCAAGCAGAAATACGAGATTTAAGTCTCTCAATAACAAAATTCCAAAAAGAAGACTTAGCATATCCCATAAAGAAAGGAATCCCCAAATAGGTAGAAGGAAGAGAGTCTACTGGGAAACCTAAGATATTCACAAGTCTATCAGCCACCAATTGAGGAGTATTAAAAATGAAGATCTTGGATTTATGGGGGCTAATTTGTTGGCCAGATCTAGCAGTATAAGTATCCAAAATAAATTTAATATGAGTAGCCTCTTGAATAGAAGAGGACCCAAATAAAAGTGTATCATCGACAAAAAGGTTATGAGTGACTGAAATATCAGAGCTAGGAATTAACACCCCTTGCCAAAAGCCCAGATCCCTTTGCTTAACAACCAATCGACTAAAAGCTTCTGCCATAATGATAAATAAGAAAGGAGATAAATGATCTCCTTGTCTAACACCCTGGGTTGAAGAAAAGTATCCAGAGGGAGCTCCATTAATGATGACAGAAAATGAAGCAGTAGAAATACAACTCTTGATCCATTTACACCAGCTTTCAGAGCAACAAAATTTTCTCAAAACTTTGAGCAAAAAAGCCCAGCAAACTTTATCATAAGCCTTCATCATATCAAGTTTGACCACAAAAGTTGGGATATTGGACAAATTTATGGAATGTAAAGTTTCATGAGCAACAATTGCTCCCTCATGCGTTTCCCAACGCAGAACAAAACCTCCTTGTTGAGGAGAGATGATATGAGGAAGAAGAGTTTTAAGTCTTAAATAAATAGCCTTGGTGAAGATTTTGTAGATAAAGTTGCACAAAGAAATGGGTCTAAATTCAACAAAAGTTTGGGGATTCTTAAATTTTGGGATAAGGGCAATATAAGTGATGTTAAATTTTTTAAGGATATACCCACCCCTCCTAGACTCTTCCAAAGCCATTAATAAGTCAAAACCAATAAAATCCCAACATTTCTGAAAGAACAAGATAGTAAACCCATCAGGACCCAGAGCTTTGTCAGGGGCCATGGAAAAAATAACAGAATGAAGCTCATCTAAAGAAAAAGGCCTCATAAGAAAGTCATTATCCTCATGAGAAACAAGGGAGGGGATAGATTCTAAAAGAAAATCCACATGATGATCCATAAAGGAAGAAGAAAAAGAAGGAGATAACAATTCCTTAAAAAAGGACAACCCTCCTCTCTAATCTGCTGATCTGAATTAAGGACATAACCAGACTTAGAATCCTTAATACTAAAAATTGTAGAAGTAGCTTGTTTAAGCTTGGCTGCAGCTTGAAAGAAGGCAGTATTCATGTCACCTTCTTTAAGCAAAACCTCACGAGACTTTTGCTGCCAATAGATTTCAACCTAGGAGCAAAGGATCTCCCATTAAGCTTGCAATTTCTTTTGAGCATCATTACTGGAGGAATTAGTGCCATGTCTAATAATCTCCTCATTAACAACCTTCAAATCATTGGCAAGTGCCTCTTTTTCATGAAAAATATTCTTAAAGACCAATTTATTCCAAGCCATAATTTGAGATTTCACAAACTTCAGTTTAGAATAAAATTAAAACATCTTAGTACCTTTGCAAAATGGAGCACTTATCCACCATTGCTTTAATAAAGAAAGAAAATGAGGATGAGTGAACC
This sequence comes from Cryptomeria japonica, assembly GCF_030272615.1. Taxonomy (NCBI): domain Eukaryota; kingdom Viridiplantae; phylum Streptophyta; class Pinopsida; order Cupressales; family Cupressaceae; genus Cryptomeria; species Cryptomeria japonica. The sequence continues at coordinate 683,838,467 of NC_081405.1, read as the reverse complement.
ACATTTTCTCAAACTTAAAAGAAGGTCTAACAGAGGGAACATGACCCAATTTATCAAAATTGAGCAAAATTGGGAAATGGTCAGAATCTGAGGAGGTAAGAATCTCAGAAGAAAAGGAAAAGTTGCTCAAACGTAGGTTGAGGGAAATAAGAAATCTATCAAGGCGAGAGGCAATCTGGCATTTAGATCTCCTATTAGTCCAAGTGAAAGAACCATTAGAAGGGAAAATATCGAATAACGCACTGTCTTGTAGAAAGGAAGAAAAGTCATCAATAACCTTCTGAGCTGGAGGATTACCCCCTCTTTTTTCATCCGAGGAAAGGAGAGCATTAAAATCACCCCCAAGCACAATAAAAAAATCATCATATCATAAAAACAATTTAGATAAGGAATCCCATAAGTCGGTTTTATCTGAAGGAGAAGTTGGACAATAAATATTAAACATAACAAAGAGACTTCAAACCATTCAACCTTTAACAATTGCCAATGAGAAGCAAAAGATAACGTCTCAACTTTGACTGATTTAGGATTCCATAAAGTTATAAGACCACCAGAAGCACCCAAAGAAGGAACATGAACAACTTTCCAAAGGGACCATTTGGAAATTATGTTATCAAAAGTATCCTGAGAAAGTTTAGACTCTTGCAATAAGATGATATCCACTTTTGAAGAATCAAGAAATTTATTGATCCTTCCCCTTTTGTCAGGGGCATTTAAGCCCCTGACATTCCAAGATAAAATCCTCATTTATCACAAGGAGAGCAACATGCCCTCCTTGTTTTGACTTGGGAAGAAAATTTCTCTACAATAGTGGATTGAATACTAGCCGCAATCTCCTCCTTGATTTTAGCCAATTTTGGTTTCCGACCCCTCTTCTTAGGAGTTTTAACAATAGGGGGGAAACAGAAGGAGATTGCTCCAAGGATAACTTCTGAGAGAAATCAAATCCATACACATTAGAAACAGTTGAAGAAGGACTATCAATAAGATCTGCATCCACACCTTCAACTGAATTTGGTTGAGAAGAAGAAACATGACAACCATCATGGATAAGCCCCGAAGAGGCAGATGCAGAAGAAAAAGAAAATTCGGGAAATTCCTTTGCAACAATCTCATCAAATAGATCAGAAGAAACTGAAAATAAAATATCTGAAGCAATAAGTTGAATCTTCTTTTCAGAAATGAAAAGAGAAGAAGGAGACCTTGAAATGGGCCTAAAAGAATCACTATCAAAAATCAAACTATGAACAATTTTGGTATCATCCGCTAGACCCATAAAAGAAGAACGAGGAGAAGAATTAACAGAGCAATGATTTGTGCAACCATTCGAAGGTAACAACAATTTTGGAAACGGAACTGAAGGACAATAAATTTAAAAAAAACTCGCAGAGGAAAACAAAAAAAGTTCAAAACGAAATTCAAAAGACCAATAATCCTTGAAAGGACTAGGAAGAAACTTAACCGAGTTTGAAGAAATAGAACAAAACTGACGAATTCTAGACAGAACAAAGAAGAACACAATCAGAGAGCAAAGAAAAGTAAAATCCATCAGAGGCACATCACATATTGTATATCCAAAAAAAGGAATGAGAGATGTAACAGAAAGAGGTAAAGGAGCCGAATCCTTAACATTATGATCCTTCAAAGACTGACGATCCTTACTTTTAAAAAAGGAACAATGGCAAAAATCAGATAAAAAATCTGAACAAACTTGTAAAGGGGCATCAAAATCACCACAACAATGAGAGGTGAAATGGCCAAGTAACGGAGCACAAAAATTAATAGCGATTGAATCTTGAATTACCATAGGCTGAATCCACGCACCATATTTGGAGCAAATAGTAATCTCAGAGGGAACGAGTTTCAACAGATTTAATAACAAACAAACCCTAACCAGAAGATGAGGCCATTCAAAAGGAACTATATCATGCTTAATAAAGATGCCCAATTTGTTTGCCAGGATTTCAACCATATACACATCACGATACTCCAAAGGAAGACCCGGGAAAGTTACCCAGAAGGGCATAAACTGTGGCTTTGCCAATTGAATATCAAAATGAGGAGACCAAGCATAGGTAAAAATTCCTATCCCAAAACAAAACCACCCTTTAAATCTATGCACACAATCCCTATACTTTTCAGAATCGAAAATCACAGTGAAATATAAAGAATCTTTATCAAACAGAAATAAATCCTTCATACCATCCCAATTGGACTTTGCCCATGTTAACAATTTACCAAAAGAAACTGGAGAAAGAAGCTTACCAATGAGGGCTGTAGAACGCAATAACTTCACAGAGTCTTGAATCATGTAATCAGGGAATATAACCTTATACTGCACAGAAGAATGCGAATTACCCCTTATCGAATTGGAAAATGCAGAGGGAGAGTTATGGGGAAGTGGATTTGGATGGAAGGGAGCTCATTTAGCAACATGAATGTCATTTGGGGAAGAAAGGAAGTGAGGGTTAGAAACTAAAGTGTTATTTGGCTAGGTGACATAAGATGGGAGGGAAGGATTATAATCCTGGAAGGAAGATCCAGAAGAAGTTAATGGGGAAAAACCATCAGAACGTGGGGAGCCATCACAAATGTTGAATGGCAGTTGAGGCGAAACATATCTATGCTTCCTAGATTTTTTAGAACCAAAAAAGGAATGAAAATGCTTAAAAGGAGTCTTTGGGTGATCAACAGGAGGAGGACCCAGAATGCCCTGAAATATTAATGCCTTGGGGACAAAAGATTTATAATAAGAACATGAAGGTTTTGGAACAGAATTACCTATAAATTTGTGAAAATATGACGAAGCCGGCAGGAATTTGTCATAAGCCAAGTCACGCCAGCAACCATCCTTGACAACCCATTGAGGAGAATGATTAGAAGTTTGTATCTGAGCCAAATCATGGTCATCAAATGGCACATTTGCCCATCGCATCTGCCTATCCACCATTCCTAGGGGTTTCTTCGAATATCCCTTGATGCCATCACCGTCCACCATCCTCTCGAAACAATAACAACATATTAGGAATGATAAACGCCAATTTGAGTTCGTGCAATGCAAGGATTACAAATTATGCCAAGAAGGGTTGGATTGAAGATGCCCACAAATTGTTTGACCAAAGGCCCAAACGAAATGTGATCACATGGACTGCAATTGTTTCTGGGTATTCGCAGAATGGAAGGGTGGATGATGCGCACAATCTATTTGACAAAATGCCTCAATAGAATGTGATCTCCTAGACTGCAATGTTATCTGGCTACGTACAGAATGGGACGATGGAAGAAGCTTGCATTCTATTTAGCCAAATGTCTAAGAAGAATGTGGTTTCATCGACCACGATGCTTGTAGGTTATATTTAGGAGGGAAATTGGAGTTTGAGCATGACCTTGGGGAAACTCATGGATTCTGCCATTGCAAGCAACGCAGTAATTGGTGCCTCCTCTCGAAACAATAACAATAGATTAGGAATGATAAACGCCAATCTAAGTTCATGCAATGCAAGAATTACAAATTATGCCAAGAAGGGTTGGATTGAAGATGCCTGCAAATTGTTTGACCAAATGCCTGAACGAGATGTGATCACATGGACTGCAATGGTTTCTGGGTATTCACAGAATGGAAGGGTGGATGATGCACGCAATCTGTTTGAAAAAATGCCTCAACGGAATGTGATCTCCTGGACTGCAATGTTATCTGGCTACGTACAAAATGGGAGGATCGAAGAAGCTTGCAATCTGTTTAGCCAAATGCCTGAGAAGAATGTGGTTTTAGATATTTTGAAAATAATAATTTTGATATTATATTGATATTTATAAATATAAAAAAATACTTTTGACACAATCTTAATTTCTTTTAAGTAATTAAACTTTAGAAACATTATGAAATTTAGAATTGAAAACCCTTAATTATTATTTTTGCATTGGTATGAGGATAATAGCTTTCCAATTAAAATAATTTCATTTTTTTTAAAGAATCAACAATTTTTTCAACGGGAACATTAATATTCTATTGAATGGATATTTAGCATAAATTTATCAAAAAAAATTGTATAATTTTTTATGTTTTACTTATGCAAAAAGTTGTATTTCAATTATAACTAAAAAATCAAGATTATTACCAATCACATCTACAAAATCATAATTTGTATCCAAGTTTCTCAATCTTTTCATAATCATGCGTATAACAAGGCTTAATTAAAAGTCAAAATTTTGTCTAAGGTAATCTCCTTTTTTCAACTGTACATACACAGAGACTTGATTAAATATTGTTGTTGAATATTTTAGTCAATAAAACATGTCCTTGTCCAGATTGTATTACAAACTGGCAACCTTAATTCAAAGGATAATATATAAGACACATTAAAATCAAATGAAATTTACCCCTTTCCTAAGAAACCTCCGCTTGCTAGATATACTATAATACATACGATTATATGCAACATTGAGGAATCAATGTCATTCTATGCAAGTTAATTAAAACATGTTTTGATTACCTTCTTTTATCAAAGATCATTGCATGCAAATGAAATTGCAATACTCTTCAGAAATATAATTTTAGATAATAATAAAAGATCTAAGGATAGAAATTTTCTTCTCAATATTTCTATAATTTTTTAGAAGGCGAATCCAACTCATTTTCATCAAACTTGTAACCTATAATTATAATAAAATAGATAATCGTAGTATTTGTATAAATACATTGGTGGCAATCAAGAGCCTCTTAGATATTGTTTCCCTTTGTCTCATCCCCACCCATAATGCACAAAAATAAAAGAATAATGCATGAAAATAAAAGATTAATAATCAAAATAGATAAATGATACTCTTCCTATGTTATTAGACCATGCTCAAAATCCTTGGTGACAATAAAGGTTTGTTGGGCCTCTTAGATGTTATCTCCCTTTGTATCATCCCCACCCATAATGCATGAAAATAAAAGAATAATTCACAAAACTAAAGAAAATAATAAGTTCAAAACAGACAAATGATACTCTTCCGATATTGTTAAATCATGCTCAAAATCCCACTTATTTGCCAGTTTTTTAAAATGGAAATTATAAAACAATGGCCACCCTGTGTTCTTCCTAAGGCAATAAAACCTCACACTGTGTATTAAAATAAAAAAAATTAGAAATCATCTAATATGCGTAGTTACTATAATGATTAAAAGAGTTACTATATCAAAAATATTCCTAGAGACAAATTGATCAAAACAAAGTATATGGACTCTTTGACGGGTTATGGGGCTATAAGTTTAAAATTTTATGGTGGGGAAATTTGAATAAGTGGCTGAGTAAACTTGGAATGATGTGGACTCAAATTCAAGTGATGTGGACTCTTCAACAAGTTTGGAATGGTCATGATGAAAAAAACAATTTCCTTTCACTAGTGCAATAAGGGGTGGATTGTGAGTGTCATGTGATCATTTTGGTTGTCCACGTTATGATGCATTGGCATCGTTCCAATGAGACGTGTGGAAGCCTAGGTAATAATGTTTATTTAATCCCTAAAAAAAGAAAGGCCACGAAAACCAACCCAACCATCCCATCACACTAGTACGTGTTGTGCCATTAGCACAAGTGGTGGGTTAAGAGAGGATGAAGGCACAATTATAGCCTTGATGATTCACACATTTTTGGATTTCTTATTAACTGCTGGCTAATTACGACAATTTTTTAGTAATTTTTTTTGAAATATCCTGGCTTTTTGGAGAAGCCTCTTTGTTATTCCTATGATTGTTCTCAAAATGGGTGGGGATTGATTTTGATATGAGCTTGATAAACTGAATGAATTTAGAAATGATGTGACTGCTTGGCATATCTGCAAGGAGGGAGGGTCGATGAGTACATCAAACATATGAGTGAGTTCGACGAGGATTTATCTGTACAATTTACAACCTTTTAGAACAACAAAAGAGTCATGGTCGGTGGAATCTCCTTTGAAATTAGTGAGGAGGTGATTGTGCACGCCACTAGTCTTTCTATGGAAGGAAAAAAGTGGAAAAGGACTAGTCATGTGGAAAACAATGAGAGTCTCAACAAAATATTTAGAGGGAAGGAAGCTCTAGTTAAATCATAGGGTGGGTATGCTAGAGAGGAGCTTCCTGACGCATGGAAAAAGGTATGTTTGATGATCATGAAATACTTTACTTTGGAGGGTCGTTTTAAAGTCTTTTTTTTCTATCACATGCCACTTATAGATCATTTTAGGAACCATGACCTCATTTCTCTCCCATTCTATCTATTACATTCCCTAGAGCACTCTGTTAAGGAAGCCCTTGATCCCACCAACAAATTAGGGCAAAAAACCTATGCCCTTGCACCAGGTCCTTATTTATAGGCTCCATTCCTTCAATTTGGCTCTGTGTCTGCCTAGAAACATAATGGTGCTAGAAACCCCAATTTCGAGCCCCTCTATTGGTACCATAACTGAAACTCCCAACTCTTGTAAAAAATAATATATTCATCACCCTAGGACTGCAATTACCACTTCTCCTAAAACCCCCTCTACCTTGGTGATTATTATAGAGCTATGTGTATCAAAGGCTCAAAAGAATTTGGATAGCAAAAGGAAAGACAAAAGTATTGGCCATCATAGAAGGATTTCCATTTGGAAGAGTTGAGAAAGGAGGATGAGATAAGGGAGAGCAACATTAAGAATGAAGGTAGACAAAGGTGTAACAAGCTGCCCTCCCATAGCACTAGTAAAGGTAAAAAGATAAAATTGGTTGATTATGATTTGAAGGAGGATGGGGAGGAAAATGTGGAAGGTGGAGGGTGTTATTTGGAAGATAAACCTGAGAAATCGGTTAACAATAGCTGCACACATGCTTCTAATGATATGTGGGATGAGCATGTGAACAAAACTAGTGATGTCAAAATAGAAGAGGATGTTAAGGTGACTACTGCCAGAGGTAGCTATACAAACTATCAAATTGCAGGTTAGGAGATGAAGGCGATGGAAACTAAATTGCAAATGCTAAAGGCTAAGATTCTCAACCTTAGAAAGAAGATGAGCAACATCTCCAAGTTCAATCTTCAGGCGATGGATAGTTCTGCGACCTCCCTATGTCTTATGTAGGAAAATATTCTAGGTGATACGTTGGAGGAGGAAGGCATTCACAAGGAACTCTTCAAGTTCCCGATGAAAGATGAGAACAATGTGTTGCAACAAGCAGGCTGTGTTGTTAAACATTCTAGTCATGTGTAGAGTATTTTTAGGGTTTACTTTTAGTTTACTGCTTTCTATTGTTTATGCTTTATGGGGCTTGGTTCCCTTGTTGCACACTCTAGTTAGTTACAATATGTCTTTTGTTAGTTGTTGTTTCGCTGCTAGACAATGGTTTATTCCTTTTGGTTGGTGGTTTATTACTGCTTAACTAGCCGTTTTGGTATTATTTTGTTGTGATTATGCTAATGTTTTAGATCTAGATGTTGTTTGGCTATGGATGTAATAGGGACAACACCCTTGTTTTGTTGCTCTTTAATTTATAAAAAACAAAGTATATAGATTAAAAATATGTGAATGCAGAAGAGAAAAAAATAACAGGAATTTAGAAATACATAAACTAAAAAATATAACAATAATTAAAAGAAATATAAAAAATCATAATAAATTAGTAACACTTAAAAACTATTGATACCATGTTTTAAGAAATAGATGTATTAAAATAAATAAATAAATAAAATTACTACAATAAATAGAAAAGAAAATAAAAAAAATAAAGAGATGAAAAAGGCAATAAAAACAAAGAACAAAGGAAAACAAGAACTAAGGATATAAGGGAAGGGAAACATGACAAGGAATGAAAGAGGGGGAGGAAAGGATAGAGAAACAAATGGGAGGAAGGCAAGATGAAGAGGAAAATACACAAAGTGAGGGAAGGGGGGAAGGGTGGAGGGTGACCAATTAGGAGGACAAAGAAGGCTAAGAGTGGGGATGGTTGTGCGTTCTAAGATTATTTAAAAGAGGGAGCCAAGAGAAACTTGGGATAGGAACTTTTAAGGAAGCCAAATCCTCATTTGTTTGCTTCTAACAATTTCAATGGCATCATGGATAGGAACTTAAGTGAAAAAGTGACACCATGTCAAAACTCACCAAGATGTCCCCACTTTCTAATTTTTTATCCTTGAAAAATTCTATGAAGTGGGTTGAGTCCTTGATGAAAGAATACAATTTTCCCACAAGAGGAGAGATAAATTTGGCTAGGAAGGTAACAAGCTCATAATTGGGGAGCCCATGGGATCCACAATGGGTCTAAGCGGAACACCATCGTTATGAATTGAAAAATGAGAAAAAAAAGGTGTCCACTTGATCTTTAATGGAGCTTCACTATTGCCTTTCAAACGATGTCATACAAAGCACTAGCTAGAGTACATGATTTGTTCCTCAAAGAAAAAAATGTAGGATACAACTTGAAATGATATCACTTTTGCAATCTTGGGGTTTTGGTGGGCATATGTATTTTTAAAGGTAGCCTTTTCCACCACTTCCAAAGGTTAAAAAATAATATGTGAATCATATATTTACAATTTATTTATTGAGAATGATAACTATAGAACCGTGATCCCTTTGTGGGGGAATTTCAACTTATAACTTATCTTTCTAACATGGGAAATGAGATACAAAGGGGATACAAAATATAACCTATATGACTAGTGAAAATAAATTTAAAATTATAATGGGATGAGTTCCAACATCTAGAAAATACTTATGTTTAATTGAGTAAGTATAAATGAATGATGGGATTTGGTAAAATATTCATGATGCAAGAAAAACACATCTAAAAAAAAAGGTTTAAATTTTATTCTAGTAATTATTCTCAAAGGAATGATGTGATGAACTACTTTTGAACTTAAGAAAAGAAGCACACTTAGATATGACTTGGATTTTTATCCCTTCTTTATATAAATGTTTGTGTCTATGTTGGTAAACCCACTAGTTACCAATGTATAGGCTAAAGAAGATATGATGTTCCTTATGTACAAATAACACAAAAATAAAAGGGTGCTTTAATAAAACCTTGCATTTTTATAACATTGACTGGCAAGCTACCATCTCCAAATACAACAAAATAAAGTGATAGAAAAAAGTTTTAAAGAAGGTGGAAAAGGTAGGAAGAAGAGCCAAAATGCATAAGAATGTGCAATAAGAAAATTTAATTGTATGATGCGCTTCAAACTGGTGCAAATTAGCATATCCTTTCTACCCCTTTCCTATTCTTTTTGCTTCCTTTTTTCCACTTTAATGTAAAAATACTCTTTTTTACTAGATTATTACTTAGTATAATATTTAATATCACTTAATTTTTATATAAAATTAATTATAAATAAAATTTATTAAGTTGGCATAATTAATTCACTAACTTGTACCATATTTTATCCTCTTTGATAGCAATCTCAAAAATACCTATAGGGTTGTTAAAGGTTTATATTAGAAAGTTTGGGTTTTAAGAGAAGGTTATTAAAGAAATAACATAAAGTCACGAGTCATGGAACTTAGGGATTATTTTTAAGTGACTTTGATAGAACCTATGCTTTTGTCAACATTGTAAGTTTAGCAATAATTGGAGTGGCTTTGGCAACAAAATAAGAAAAACATCCAACAAAGATCTGCTCTTAATGAGGTTGACATAGAAGGAAACTTGGAACTATCTTTTGATTAGATTGATATATTTTGTCTTTAATTTATCAATATGGGTCACACATTTTGAGAGAAAGTAAGAACACATCTTTTCTTTTGGGAAGATACACTTGATAAGAACTAAGTTTGACCCTTTATTTCCAAGCAACTATTAATATTATATAATTATCATTTATGTCATGTAAACATATATTATAAATACAATCTCCTAGCTATGTGAGAACATATGAGCTTTAATAAGAATATTTTGATATTATTTTAATATTATCTACTATTAAATATTATTTTTAATCTTTGTCTAAGAGACTGATATGTGGTTGCTAAGGAACACAAAGAACAATTGCACTAGATCTAAAATGGGTCCACCTAATGACTAAACTAATTTCTCAAGTTTATCTAATTTATTCGTGTAATATTTATGGCTATTGTTGTTGTGTAGTATGCTATATTTTTATTTATGGAAAACCTAGGCATTTATGAATTATTGTCACTCCTTGTTTATGATTGGAATATATTAAAAAAAATAGAATAGTCAAGGTTCTATTTTAATTGTTATCCCTATTTAATTTTTGCTTTGCCAATTATTCAAATCTCCAGTCTTACCTTTCTTCCAACTAGGTTCCATTATATTTAGGTTCATTAGCCTTATACATATGGCTTTTGGGATAGAATTGGCATGTATAGTCACTACTTTACATACCCTTTTGACATTGAATCCTTAGATGTGTAATCCTTTAAAGATGGAGAATAATAATTTTTTTAAGTTAGATTTTGATTAGTCTAAAAGTTAATTTGAAACTTAGTCCAAATTACATTAGGAATTCTACCACCAACTCTACGAAATTATCTACTACTTCACACTTGTAGAAGCTTAGTAAACTAGTTGCATTAAACCCATTAGTTTACTATACAACCTACTAGAAGTGATTTATTACCTCTACCTAAACAAGACATCAATGCCCATTCTTCTAGATGCTTAAAGGAAGACCCTTAACCACATTTGCAATAACATTATTTTCCTTTCTCCAACTTTGTCAAGTAGACTTACCAACCAGCCTACTTGGCTTCAATAAACTTTCTATCAACCACCTTGTCCCAATTGCTTTTGACATCATAGAATAGGGAGGCTTCTCCCTTCCTCCAATGAAAAGGAAGGTTTCTCCCACATCATGGTTTAGTATACAACCAAGTGATTTATTACCTCTACCCAAATGAGACAATAATGTTCATTCATCTAGATGCCTAAAGGAAGCCCCTTCACCACACAAGTGGAACACCATCCTTTTCCTTTCTCCAACTTTGTCAACTAACCAAGCTCATCTACCAAGCAACCTACTAGGCTTCAATGAACTCTCTACCAACCAACTTGCCAGGGCAATTGCTTCCCACATCATAGAATAGGGAGGATTTTCCCTTCCTCCAAAGATTCACCTTTTTCTCGCCCCTTCAAATCACATTGCCCAAAACATGAACAATCACTATTCCACAAGTGTCACCACCTAGCCAAGGGAAAATAGTCAAAAACTATTAGTAGTATGGTTGCCATTGTATCAAATGATCGACCCACTAATGCTCAATACAATCACTAGACTTATAGAATCCATAGGATGCAGTTAAGCCATGTCACAAACCCGAGTGCTACACTACACAACACAAGGAGACCAAGGGCCACACCTTGCAACAATCCCCCCAGTGCAAGCGAGGGGGTTTGAACCTATAACCTAGGCTATGATGTACCACTTGTTAGAAGTATGGTTGCCGTTGCACTAATAGATAAACCTATTAATGCTTGATGAAACCGCTAGACTTATAGAACCCATATGAGGTGATTAAGACACGTCACAAACCTGAGTGCTACATTGCACATCACAAAGAGACCAAGGGCACACACCTTACAACAAAAACAACTATAGAAAATGATATTGCTAGAAAATAAAACTATTTCCTAGGAAAAGGAAATGCATACATTGGGTGGAGGAATATTTATGTTTATTAAGTAAGGAGGACATGTGCTTTGGCAAAAGGAATAAGATGTTATCAATGTAGGAAAATAGTTGTTAAGAATGATGCATAATCACCCTAGTAAAGGGAAATTAGTTGGTGCCCACATAAATTCTTTCTTTAACTTGTTTTACTACTTTAGTCTCTTCTATTCCCATTAGTAGGCACTCATGTGGCATATTTTACTTTGTATAATTGTCACCTGTGTTGCTACTAGGATTATGAAAATAACTCAAATGCCAGATTAGTTTAGCTAATTTGCAACATTGTTGCAAGCATAAATATCACCTCAAGTATAGTGATTCATGTCATCGAACGTTCGAATGAATTAAATTAGAAAAAGGATACAATTGAAATCGGTTAACTTGCATTTGGAGAGAAACATGTCACTCACTATTTTGTTTTGGGTGAACTTGTAGTTTCATTGAAATAATTTTGGCTTTATCATAAGTGAACTTGCAACACCACTAAACACTTATAGCATTACTACAAGTGAACTTGTAGCATTTCCACAAGCATCCTTGCAAATTATTGCATGTATCCTTGCAACTAAAACCCATTGGTCAATCCTTAAACAATCCATTTTTTGGGTCATTAGAACTTTTAAGTTTCACAAATATTTTATAACAAACAAGATTATTTTAATATGTTATAAATATTACATTTTTATTATTTATTTAATAATTAATTTTATAAATTTTCTCTTTATTTTTTAATTTGGATCTTTACTTTGAAGTACTTAAGCTTTTAATATCAAACTTAATTAAATTGTATATTTGCAAAGGAAAATAAGCCTCCCCTAAGGTTAATCTAGGCTAACTCAAGAAGATGCAAACATATAAGCATCATTAACTTGGGCTAATCAAATGACAATTGAGATTTGATAATTTTGATAAATGATGGTAGTATTTAGCTCTATAACTAAAGAAGAAACATTAGAAATGAATGAATGCTCTAAGAACTAGAATGCCTCAAGATTTGTAACAAAAAATCTAAGTTTGATATTAGCCTTTGGATCAGAATATTCATTTTCCTTTGTGCGGCATTGACTTTAGGGTTTGAGGTAGACTTTGTGGCCATGGATCTATCTTTCACATACAAACTTGCTTTGACAATATATATGACACTTCCCTTTCTCCCTCTCTTGATTTGTCTTAGATTCTTTTACATCCTTTTGATCTTTGAGTGTTAGTAATATTTATAAATTTGGAAAGGATATAATTATGTCACAAGGGGGCATGTTCTCTTAGGTCAACCAACATAAATATGTGTGTAAAATTTAAAATAACACACCTCAGACATGTATATGAGATTAGAATGATTGTGCAATTTTGGATTCTTTTTAGTACACTAGTTGAAATACTATGGTGTGAGTGATTCCTCGCTTCTTCCATTAGTTTCTTCTATTGTAAAATGAATGCATTGAATGCCTTCAAATACAAGGACAAAGCAACACATTGCACACATTTGCGATTAGTAGGCCCTAGGCAACAAGTGCATAAATAGGAGTTGGCTAAATTTTGATTTTTTATTTTGAATTTGAAAGGATCAAATTTGCCACTATAGAGTCAACCCTATACCCATGGAAATAACCTTGGACATAAGACATGACCAAGTCAATGTGAAAATAAAATACATAGAAGAATGTGCATTTATGGATGTCATAAATATACAAATAAAACAAATATATATATAATACATGAACATAAAGATGATGCAATAAAACAATAAATCTGATTAAGAAACTTATTAAATAACAAAAATAAAATCTTATTATTATAAACTAAAATTAGATCGAGTTTGAATCCATCATAAAATATAATGAAACATTTAAAAAACAAAAATCACAAATACAAAGACTTTTAGATGAGTTCAACCCACAAACCATGTCTTACAAGTTAGGTAGATTATCTCACACCTATTATTGAAGAATGATAACCTAAAATGTTTACTTAAATCGTTTCAAAATTTTCTCTAATTTGTTTTTTTCTTATTTGGAATATTCTGTCTTTTTCTCATTTGTGACAGGTTTAATCAAATATTAAAAAAAGACTTGCGGTCACTCTAAATATCACACATTTTTTTCTACTTTTTACGTGCCGGGCACCAACTTTTACTGAACAAAAGAAACCCTAACCCCGAGCTGGAATTAAAGTTAACACTAGGGGTGGGGTTAGGTGAAGTTGACGGAAAAAGTGAAAGTTTGCCGTCGCCGATTTATACCGCCGGCGGCAGCACGGATTCCTACACTGACGATGTGAAGCGACAAAATCGATTCTTTATCGAATGATAGGGAGATCAGAGTCTCTGATAAGGCAGACAGCTTATAAAATGATAAGGACAGTGACGGGATAACACCGGCCAGTTGTTCGGAGATGTTTTGTTTTCATTCCTGATATAATCTTCTTCCTCCGTTCCTTCTCTTTTCAGCGTCCTGGGAAATCCAAGGTTGCGGGTTCGAACCACGTCCGCGCCAGGTTTTGGACAAATATCCTTGCGCTGCAGTGAATCTAAAGTTTCACGACCGACCGACGCACAGTGCTGCTGAGGATTCGTACGCGAGAAAGAGTTGCAGCGCCGACGCCGACCGAGGAGGTAGGCCGGAAAGGGGGGGGGCGGATTACGATAGAAATTTTGGAGCAATGTTTTGAAGATTTTGCTTTCAGACCTACAGTTTACAGGTACGGAGAATCTGTAGTCGAACAAGCTGAGTATTGTCTGATTTGGTTTCGTATATGGTGTTGTTTTAAAGTTTGTTGTATTTCTTTGCGAAAGTTTGGAAATTTTCGACGAAAAACTGCTGGAAATTAGAAGCTAGAGGAAAATATTGTGTGCAAGGAGTTACATATTGTCTGATTTGGTTTCGTACAGCGTGTTATTAGACAGTTTAGAGTTTTGGCTTTGAAGTTTTGGAATTTTAGATGAAAAGAGGCTTAAAAATTCGTGTGTACGGTTAATAATGTTCAGAATGGGCTAAAAGAGTTTCTGATTTAGTTTCCTTCAGCGTGTTTTTTTAAGTCAAAGGATTTGCTTTACAAGGTCTGCAATTTTCGACGAAAAACTGTTAAAAGCTCGGAGGCGCAGTAAATATTGCGAAAAAAAGTTAAATAGCGTATGATTTGGTTCCTTAAAACGCTTTATTCATAGTCTCAAAGTTCTTACAATAAATTTTTTCAAACGTGATTTTTTTGTGCATCTTTGTCGTGTTTTGAGGTTTTGAATGCGTGAATAACTCAAAGTTTTGGAGTTGAAAAGTTTAAACCCTAGGGATGAGTTTTTGGCTTCTTGTCTTAGCGTTGAGGCTTTGTATTGTTTTCTTTTTGGTGTGTTTTTGTTAGGGTCTTGCTTCGGCCGTTCCTGTATCAGAGCTTTTGGAGCGTTGATTAAGTGGTTGTGGCCGTTTGATCGATCTTTGTGGCTCTAGATCTGTTAGTTCAAGGTGTTTTGGGCTAGCGGCCCCTTTTTCTGTGAGGAGCTTTGTAAGACTGAGGCCAAATGTAAGTTTTGGGCAAGTTTAAGGGGTTTCATACTTTTCCGATAACGTGCTTGCAGCATTTTTAAAGGGAAAAGGAAAATAAAGTTTCTCGTAGACTATGAAAAGAGAATTGTCAAACTCTTTGTCGGAGGAGTAAAAGTTATTTAAGGTCTTGTTCGGGGACAAAATATTGAGGCAGCAATGACTTCGCTCAGCAGAGAGCTCGTTTTTCTTATTCTGCAGTTTCTGGATGAGGAGAAATTCAAGGAAAGTGTTCACAAGTGAGTAGATTTTTTTTAATTCTTTCATTTTGGTTAAAGTTCTTCTGCATAAACTGTGTGCGTATGTTTCTCCACTCTTACCTTTTTTTAAAAGAAAGTAAAAAGATCATAGAACGCAGTTGATTCCAGACATATAAATGGAAAATGTTTACGTGTAGAAGTTTAGAGTTTTTTCGTATTTTATTGAATGCTGTTAGTTTTCTGATCTTTTGTATGAATTTCTGCATAGGTTGGAGCAGGAGTCGGGATTTTTCTTCAACATGAAGTATTTTGAGGACCAGGTCCTGAGCGGGGAGTGGGATGAGGTTGAGAGATACCTCTCTGGTTTCACCAAAGTTGATGACAATCGGTATTCGATGAAGATATTTTTTGAAATCAGGAAGCAGAAATATTTAGAAGCATTGGATAAGTAAGTTCTCTGCCTCTTAGTTATTATATACTGAAATGATTTTTTCCTATTAATATCCATTGGAGACCTTGTAGGATTTATGGGATGACAAAAGCACATACAATTTGAGCTAATTCCGTGTAGTGTACTTCCTTTTTGGGAGAATTCGAAAGGCTCTGATACCTTGTATATGTATTGATAGTCAAAAACAGGAATTATTTTGTCCGAGTTACTAGATTATTTTGGGTTGAGCTTATTGGTTCTTTTCCATCAGAAAAGAAATTCAGTTTTGTGAAGTATAGTTGATAAATGAACCGAATGTGGAATGATGAGCTAGAGGTGAATCCTAATAATACTGGGATAATTAATTAGATAAGTACAATGGTTTGACAATTTACAAGTGCAAGGTATATATATATACCTAGACACATTTGGTTATGCTGAGAATGAATATTACCTAGCATATGTTTTTCTTACCCAGAACATATAATGGTGCAAAGCAAACAGCAGGTATTCTGTACCCAATTAATGTGGCAAATAAGAGAGCAAATGTGCAGCAGGCAACTCCTGCCAGATGATATTCATCCTTGTCCAACTGTTTGTATGCTAGCTTAAATTGATACGATTTTGAAGAAAAATTCCGGTTGAAGGTGTGCAACTCTTAAGATAATATATTATTGAAGACATTTTTTTGTGGTTTGGATTATTCAAAATCTGAAATTGTTATACACACTCACTGGGAAATTTGGTTACAGGAACAGTATCCAGTTCCATAACCAAACTCATCTCTCCTGATGGCAGCATATATATAATATGGTCATAGGTTTATTCATGTATCACCGTACCTTGATTTGAAATGGTGTGTCTGTCCGTGTATGCCTACTAGCTATATTTCTAGATGTCCTTCTGACTGTTATAAAGAAGAGTTTGTGTTAGAGACAATATTCAATACAAAACTAGCCTAGGTCATAATTCCATTAGTGATGGTCACTAATGAATTGAAGTATGAGCGGGTAGTGAGTGCAACAGCTGTGTTCTTTAGACCTGAAATATATGTCAAAGAGAGTCATTTTTTATATTTTTCATATTCTTGTGATTTCAGGTCAGACAGAGCCAGGGCAGTAGAAATATTAGTAAAAGACTTGAAAGTATTTTCTTCATTCAACGAGGAACTGTACAAGGAGATTACACAACTCCTCACCTTAGATAACTTCAGGTACTTAGTTTTTCAAACATACTTTGGTGTAAAATAATCCTGTGTTAAAGGATTTCTTTTATTGTCATATTTGCTGACATTGTCTTCTTGACACCGAGCAGAGAAAATGAACAGCTTTCGAAGTATGGGGAGACCAAATCAGCTAGAAACATTATGTTATTAGAACTCAAAAAACTTATAGAAGCTAATCCCCTGTTTCGAGAGAAGTTGCAATTTCCTGGGCTTAAAGCATCTCGATTGCGGACACTTATCAATCAAAGGTATGTCTTAAAATTTAGTGTGTTAGCTTTTCACTGTTGTTCAGTTTGGCAATACTAGCATACAGAAAATTTGTCTTTTTCTTTTTAACATGTCATGTTACTCTGATATGAGGAATACACTTTCACAGTTGCACATTATTAACCTTCATTTAATCTGTGAATCTTTCTATTTGAATCCAGACTTTGGCTCTCCAGGTATTTTACAGTAGTTGTAACTTACATGGGTTGTTTTACTTGTTCAATTTTTGCAGTTTGAATTGGCAGCATCAGCTCTGCAAAAACCCAAGGCCTAATCCTGACATAAAAACCCTTTTTGTTGATCATAATTGTGGACAACAAAATGGAGCACGTCCCCCACCGCCTGCAAACAATTTTATGGGAGCATTTGCTAAAGCAACACCATTTCCCCCACCAGTAACTAGTCATACTGTAATTGAATCTGGACCTATTTTTATTTTACTTTTGAAAATGACATTTCATTAACTTCTAATTTGCTGTTTGTGTTCTGAATTCAATCTGATATCCTCTTGTGTGTTGCTAACCAGCCATTCCAGCCAACGCCTAGCAATCCTTCTAATTCCCTTACAGGTTGGATGGCTAATCCTGCCCCTGTGGTCCATCCTGGTCTGTCGGCAGGACCTGTGGGACTTAGTACTGGAACAAATGCAGGTAAATTGTTTCTACTATACTATGATTGGTTCAATATCATGTAACTTTGCTGAAATTTGACCTAACTTCTCAATTATGGTTGTAAACTTGTCATTATAAAAAAATGGATATTTTGTATGTGTATGGTCTGTGTACTCTATTGTACTTCATTTGCTCTTCTTTGTTGCCAGTACTTAATAATGTTTTTTGCCAAATTTTCTTCTTTAGCTGCTCTTGTTAAGCGTCCAAGGACCCCTCCAGTAAATACTCCAACAGTTGATTATCAATCTGGGGATTCTGAGCATCTCTTGAAACGAGCAAGGCCAAGTGCCCAGCCAGGCGAGGAGGTATTTTAAAAACCTTATCTCACTCTTTAATTAGTAAGCCATGTCTTTTGGCTGATTTGTGTGGAGAAGAGCTACATTTTTAAATATATAGTACAGGGTTTTGCATTTGAAATAAATAAAAAATGTTACTTTTCCACATATTGTTTCTGACATGCATACACATTAACTTGTTGCAGGTTAGTTATCATGGGACAAATCATCTTCAATGCATGTACTCACAAGATGATCTCCCTACGAATGTAGCTTCAACTTTAAGCCAGGGATCTTGCATAATGAGCATGGATTTTCACCCTGTGCACCAAGCTATACTCCTAGGTATGGCAATATATTCGTCTTGAAAGAACTTATGTAAACTTATGCCATGCAGTTGTGCATTATGGATTGCCATGCAGAACCAGAAATCTTTTATGTGCAGCATTTCTGAGGCTGATAATAATGTTATTGACTATATGTTGTATATGGTTAGGAAATTAGTTGCTGCTTTTTCCTTTGAGATGCTTGTATTTTCCATTATAGGCAATCTTGCCTACACCATGGGATTTGTCAAGTCCTAACCTATTTGGTCTCTGATTTATTGTTTTTAATAAGTGATTTGATATTTGATTTATTTTAAATTTCTTTTCAAAATCTCTATTATTCGATCCCACTGTCACTAGAAGTATGCATTTTTTGTGACTAATCTTTACCATTTCTGTATTGCCAGTCTCCCTTAGTATACAATTTTTAACTGGTTTTAATATTATATCCAATTGAAGACTAGAATAGCATTTCCTAATCTTGCTTTCAGACTCGAGTGTTGTGTCACCTAGTATTGTTTTGTCTCCCTTAGTATACAATTTTTAACTGGTTTTAATATTATATCCAATTTAAGACTAGAATAGCATTTCCTAATCTTGCTTTCAGACACGAGTGTTGTGTCACCTAGTATTGTTTTCTTGTGAGTGTTGCAGTGGGTACAAATGTGGGTGACATAAGTATATGGGAACTGGGTTCACGGGAAAGATTGGCTTCCCGAAATTTCAAGGTTTGGGAACTTGAACGTTGTAGTGTTACAATGCAGGTACTGTTGTCACTTTTTTCAGTCCTTGGTTTAAACATTTTATGATACGCTCTTTCCTGTATTCACTATTCAATTTATATGCACTTAGCTAAGTGAATGTCTTTATTGGTGATGCAGGCAGCAATTGTCAAGGATCCTCCTGTATCTGTTAACCGTGTTATATGGAGCCCAGATGGCACTTTATTTGGTAGGTGTTTACAAAGTAGCTAGTTTGAACATACATGGAGATAATCTTTTCACTAAATAAATATTGTTCTAGCTTACACGGCTTCTGACTGCTGTTATATGTCAAAGTGGTTAGCTTGAACATACATGGAGAGAATGTTTTTGCTAAATAAACATTATTCTAGCATACATAGCTTCTGATTGCTTTTGTATCAACAGGGGTTGCATATTCAAAGCACATAGTGCATATATATACCTACCATGGTGGCAGTGATCTGCGACATCACTTAGAGGTATTTGACCAATTTGCTTTACGTTTTTATTTGGATGCCAATGTAGAATTGAAGCATAACAAGCGCTAGTTTTTCTCAAATATATTAGTTTAAATAGGTACATATTTCTATTTTAATTTTCTGCAACTAGTTCTTTCCTGCATTACTGAAATGCATTTTTAAGCTAAGCCATCTTGATCACATTTACTAGGAACGTATGGTTTCAATAAGATATGGATGTACTACAATAAGTAATATGAATTTTTTTTTGGAGGGAAATTAGTACACATGCACATGCACACAAGCACATACGCATGCTCACTTAATTTTGGAGCTTGCATAAATAATACAAAAGATAAATAATACAAAAGCATCTATTTCCAAGTGCAAATGGAATTGCAAGATTTTGTTAATTAGGGTTCTGTGACATGAAGTAAAAGTTCACAGGGGGCATATCTACAGTGCACATATTCTCTTTTTCTCATTTGTTGGTATTTATGGTTAAATGGTTAAATAAATTTGGAGGTTACTAAATCCATGAATGATTTGGAAATAGTAGTTTATATTGTACAATGTACATAGTTATTTATACTGTTAAATGGGAACACCTTATGTAGACAATTGTTGCAGATTGTTTTTTGCTGATAGCAGGATAGCTTTTATTTGAACTGAGACGGAAGTTTTTACACAGACGAGTATCAACTTCCACTAGTCATTTTCAATTAATATTGATTGTCTTGTTCTTAGCATTCTGCATTTCTATTTAACCTTTAACTTTTTAAGTGACATCAAACTTATTTACTCAGTCAAATGCAAAGTGGGATCATATCTGCATTACCTGAACCATAACACAAGTTTTACTCACATATGGTCCAAATGACCAAATTCATATCTATACTTGTCACATTGCTTGAGCTCTAAGGTGGTTTTGATATGAGTTTCATGCGGTGCATTAAATTAGTAATTAGTTGAGCTTCTCTCTTGTTTGTTGCCCATGAGATCAAATGCATACCTGCCATGTCATTGGAGCTCTAGGGTGGTGTGGTTTTGACAATAGAATCTTCAGTTGAGTCTATTAAATAAGTAAAGAATATAGCTTCTCTATTGGTTGTTGTTCATGAGATCTGTTTGTTATACAAGTCCATTTTAATTCTTCATATTCATTGCAATAAGTTTTTGCTATGAACAGATTGATGCACATGTTGGAGGTGTCAATGACCTTTCTTTTGCACACCCTAACAAACAACTATGCATTATTACATGTGGAGACGACAAAACAATCAAGGTCTGAGAAAAGTACCTGTTACTCTGAAACGATTTCTCTGAAAATGATTTTTTATATTTTGTTGGGAATTAATTAATTTGAGTTTTTTGTTTACTAATATGTCATTTTTACATGCAGGTTTGGGATGCAATCTCTGGCCGTAAGTTATATACTTTTGAGGGTCATGAAGCACCAGTGTATTCAGTATGCCCTCATCATAAAGAAAGTATTCAGGTCAGACATCCTATATTTTGATACAGATGGATTGGGTATGCATGGAGGAAAGTGAAATGATAATTTTCCCTTCAATAATTCAGCATCCCCTGAACTGAAAAGTAGAACTAATTTGTTTGGTGCTTTTATATCAGTTTATTTTTTCAACGGCCCTTGATGGGAAAATAAAAGCATGGTTATATGACAATATGGGCTCAAGGGTCGATTATGATGCACCTGGACAATGGTGCACCACAATGGCCTACAGTGCTGATGGATCAAGGTCTGATTGGTTAAAGCACTTTCATCTTTTTTTCTCTGTTTCGGTTTGGCCATTTGCTTATAACCTCTTTTCTTTCCGCAGGCTCTTTTCTTGTGGGACAAGCAAAGAGGGAGATTCATATCTTGTTGAATGGAATGAAAGTGAAGGAGCAATTAAGCGAACTTATAAAGGATTCCACAAGCGCTCATTGGGTGTTGTACAATTTGACACCACTAGAAACCGCTTCTTGGCTGCTGGAGATGAATATATGATTAAGTTTTGGGACATGGACAACACAAACCTATTGACTACAATTGATGCTGACGGCGGTTTGCTGGTATGGTTAAAGAAGCAGTTTTTACATTTGCAGCATATACAGTTACTAGACCACACTTTATCTATTTTTCCTTTAGCAGTAGATCTATCAGTGCATGAATTTTGATAAGAAGACACTCTTGGCCAAATATTTTGTTTCGGATCTTTCTGTAGGCTAGTCCACGCCTTCGTTTCAATAAGGATGGATCCTTGCTGGCTGTTTCAACCAATGACAATGGCATTAAAATCCTAGCAAATGCTGATGGGTTGAGATTGTTGCGCACATTTGAGAACCGCTCGCTTGATGTTGCTAGGATGCCTCCTGAACCTCTTGCAAAGGTATCTATTTTTGTGTGCAACTGTTTGCAAATTATTATTTACAGCTCATAACAACATTAATAAGGAGATATTCTGCAGGTGGCTTCGGGAAATGCACTTGCTATTGTTGGTGCAAATCCAGTATCAACAGCACTAGGAAGTGAAAGAGGGGGCCCTTCTGTTTCGATGTCTGGACTGGTACATTTTGATGATTAGCATTATTGAGCCTATTATTTTCTTATTTGATTAGGGCAAATAATATTGGACATCATAGATATTTTTGATAATACCTTCAAGTATCTTAATGGGCCAAATGCATCATAGAACAGATAAGATGATTCCCATTTTTAATAAACATTTTGGAAATGATATACATGTATTGATTATATATTATATCCTAGAATGGAGACACCAGAAGTGTCGGGGAGGTGAAAGTCAGAGTGATTGAAGAAGCAGTAGAAAAGAGTAAAAGCTGGAAATTGACTGAAATATCTGAACCTGGCCAGTGCCGATGTCAAAAACTTCCTGATAACTTACCAACAAGCAAGGTATACATTTCTTCCCAAGTTTGAAATTCATGATTTAGAAGTATTTTGTACAGATTTTACAACATCATCATTCACAGTGGGAACTACTATACTGAGATCTGTCAGCATAGGCAATCAGCACATGTTTTCTGCATAAGCAATTACTATTTTCTTAAACATTCATTTGTTAACAAACAAATTCCAATTATTATCTTTCTTGAATGGTGCATTAATTGTGTTATCTATTTCACTCCTCCATATGATTGCAGGTTTCAAGGTTAATATATACTAATTCAGGAGTTGCAATTCTTGCTCTGGCTTCCAATGCGGTTCATAAGCTTTGGAAATGGCAGCGCAATGAACGTAACTCTAGTGGCAAGGTGATCCTGCTGTTGGGAGGTTTTTGTGAATTTCATACCATTGTTCAGTTTTGCGAAAGACAACTAGAAGTACCTTGCATCTTTAATGCCTTCTTAATGTGCTTGTTGATTGTTTTGATTGATAGGCAACTGCCAGTGTCCCTCCTCAGTTATGGCAACCTGCTAGTGGTATACTTATGACCAATGACATAAATGATACAAACCCAGAAGATGCCGTGCCTTGCTTTGCATTATCAAAGAATGATTCTTATGTTATGTCAGCCTCAGGTGGAAAGGTTTCTCTTTTCAATATGATGACGTTCAAGGTAATGATTTATAATTAACATGACAAGTTTTCTAACATCCTTGAGGATTGTATGGCTCTGTAATATGCCTACACTGATCTGTTTTTCCACCACAGACAATGACGACATTCATGGCACCACCTCCAGCAGCAACATTCCTTGCTTTCCATCCTCAAGACAATAACATAATTGCCATTGGAATGGAAGACTCAACGATTCAAATCTATAATGTTAGAGTGGATGAGGTCCTTCCTCAGCTACCGATAAACTTCATATGGTCTTCATTGTTTTGGAGCTAGTATTATTCAAAAACATATTTTTAATTGAATGTGCATTGGAATTCAGGTAAAAACCAAGCTCAAGGGACACCAAAAAAGAATAACAGGACTTGCTTTCTCACACGTATTGAATGTGCTTGTGTCATCAGGAGCAGATGCACAGGTAATTCAGTAATTGTGATATCGATATGATTATTTTGAGCTGCTTGTTGTGATACAAATATGAAACCTAGATTCAAGCCAGTGAAATAACTCTTGGAATGTGGATTTGCAGCTTTGTGTATGGGGAATAGATACCTGGGAAAAGCACAAAAGTAAGTTATTACAGCTTCCAGTGGGTAGATCACCCTCACTTCAAGCAGGGACTCGAGTACAGTTTCACCAGGATCAAATACATTTCTTGGCCGTACACGAAACTCAGCTTGCCATCTACGAAGCATCAAAACTTGAACGCATCAAACAGGTAAGCATTATTCCTTTTTATATTCTATTCCTGTTATGCCAGATTATCTTTTTGTTTTTATCAGTTTCAGTTTAGAATTGCCTAACTAGTTTGTGTGTTGGTTGATGGCAGTGGGTTCCCCATGATTCCCTCTCCACCCCAATATCAAATGCTACATATTCCTGTGATAGCCACCTAATATATGCAAGCTTCTGTGATGGTGCCATTGGAGTTTTCCAAGCTGAAACACTTAAACTAAGATGTCGAATTTCTGCCTCAGCTTATCTTCCTTCCAATTCCATGTGAGTTGAGTTAAAATCATAGAAGTTGTGCTTCAATGCTGACCGTAATATAAGAACATATTATGCATGATTGCTCATTGTGGAAAACAAAAAATGCAA
This sequence comes from Cryptomeria japonica, assembly GCF_030272615.1. Classification (NCBI taxonomy): domain Eukaryota; kingdom Viridiplantae; phylum Streptophyta; class Pinopsida; order Cupressales; family Cupressaceae; genus Cryptomeria; species Cryptomeria japonica. Next base: position 683,814,028 of record NC_081405.1, on the reverse strand, counting down.
CATATCAATTGAGCTCTAAACTTGAAATTGCATGTGACAAAAACTGGCCGGTTATAGTAAAAAGAACATAGCCATTAGTCTTTCTTGGTGTCTTTACATTTTAGCAAGTCTAGAGCAAGTATGTGTGAATAAAGAGTAAGGGAGTTGGATAAGCTTTCCGAAAACCATGGTTTGGTATTTTGGGAGGGATCCATATCCAGAAGTTCTTTGTAATTAGTTAAATCTTATTCATATGGAAAGTGGAAATGGTAAGGATTAGCCTTTTTCGCTGAGTTTTGTCTAACATTCTTTGTCTGATTTGTAATTATATATGCAGCTCTACTGTATACCCCCTTGTTGTTGCAGCGCATCCTTCCGAGCCAAACCAATTTTCTCTTGGGTTGACGGATGGTAGTGTAATTGTTATGGAGCCCCCAGAATCAGAAGGAAAGTGGGGCACTGGGCCACCTATTGAAAATGGGTCAGTGAGTAGCATTCCTCTTGTTGTACCAAAAGCCGGAACACCAGGTCCAGAGCAAGGCCCTAGGTGAGTGATGTTATTTGTTACAATGACTTAAACGTTGCAACTGTGCATTCTTAAATATTACAGGGAGGTGATCACATATTAAAGGCGAGATCCTCCATTTCAAGTTGACCGTTTTCAACTACTGCTTTTGAATTTGTACATTCATCAGAAGCTGTGCAGACTTCCATGAACTAGAAGCTTCCTAAATTCCCCTCTTCACTTGAAAATGTATTCTTGTTATAGATGGGCTAAGGAAGGAGTAGAAAGAGCCTTTTGTTTTTTATGATGGCCCGAGTCCTTTCAAACTCTAAGTTGCATTCATTCTTTCCACGGGATCCTTAACCTGCTTGATCCTTTTATACAAGGGAAGAATCTATATGTCGTTTATGCCATATATTCTCTCAAGGCTTTGTACTGTTTAATTATTTAGTGTAAGAATAGATTTTGGATGCTACCCAAATTAGTCAATAATTGTACTTGGAAATTAGGTTCAATGAGCTGTTTCATGAAAAGAAGCATTGTATTTGTTTCCCAAGAAGACTGGAATTAGTCCTGTCAGTAACTTGTGCATACAAAGTGTTACAGATTTTCTTGTTTACATGGATATTTTGTACATTGTATTTTGAGTTTGAAGCATCAAGATTTACCAGCCTTTCTTATGTTTACATTCATATCAGTATACATGTTCATATTTGAATCTCATTGTTAATTTTTTGCCAATATTTATAAATTTGAAGAAGCTTGTAATTAATCATTGATCGCTGCAGGTTTTGAGATTTTGGATTCAAAGAACTAATTTTGTGATTTCCTGCTTAAATGTGAAAAAATGAGGAAAGGATATGAATTAGTTCAGTATCGAATTTCGATGAATTTGTATTAATCCCCTTGCATCTCTTTCATCATTTTGCAAATTTAGATTTCTTTCACTAGCATTAAATCTTAATGCTTCAAGCATGGATTTCCTAGTCGTTGGACCTCTTATCATTCATTGGATTATTTCATTATGTCAAAAAATGTTCTAGCCCAATTTTTTTTTACCAATTGTTTAGAACTTTCTTTGATTGGAAATTATATTTTTGCACTTGCACCATCAAGGTGAGAAAAAATAGTGAAGATTTTACGTCAAGATTTAATACCATTAAGGTGAGAAAAATTAGTAAAGATTTTGTGTCTAAGATCTTTACTATTTTATCGGACTCGGACTCGGGCTATTGTGTCTAGGATTTTGTGTCCGAGTCCGAGTCCAAGTCTGATTTTGTGTCATTTTACTTAACCGAGGCAGTAGCCGAGTTTGGGGCTCGGGACTCGCCGAGTTTGGCGAGTTTGAGCCAAACTCGCCAACTCGGCGAGTCTGGCAAGTTTGAGTCCGAGTCCGAGTAAGAGACTCGGCGAGCATGGCTCGGACTCGGACTCGCCGAGTTTAGGCGATTCATGGCAATTCCCGTTTCTTTGATATAATCACATCATAAAAGTTCATTTAAAAGAAAATGAAATAAAAAAATTAAAATAACATTTGAATGCATTTCCTTCTACAGTAGCTGTGACATATATCACAGTAATAATGTTCCCTCCAAAAAGGACATTGAATGAATGAAGGAATCTTAATGACGTCCATGAGACCGGCAGTCTAAGGGATCAGAAATCAATGGTGTTCTTATCGATCTTTAAATTCTTCTTGATATTGACTCTTCTATTATAAATCTATATAAAAAACACCAGCAGAGTAATGTGAAGTCTTGCATCAAAAATCTCGTACATATAATTTTTTGAAGCAGGATTGTAATAATGAGAGTGGGAGGACAATAATACAGGATGAGGGAGTACAATGTACTCATACATAATAAATCTTTTTCGGTGAACTAGGATTTTACCGGGCATTTTCCATATCGGATCTAAAATAAAAAAAAGTTCTGTCTTTTTATCTTTCTGGTTTAAAACAATTGTTTGCATTTTGGCGTGTAATATTTGCTAAATCCGATTCTCGAGGCATTACTATTTAGACTTGTCCGTTATTGGCAATATCTTTTGCTTTAATGTACAGTGCATCAAAAGTGCATCAAATGTGGATATTGTGTTCTTTTGGTTGTATTTATAAGCTAGTCCGTATTAAACGGTCTCATGAAAGGCCAGTTTGCTCTGGCAAAAGTGACTGAAGAATGATTCGTACAATGATCAAAGTTAATTTATAAATGTACTTTTTACTGAGAAGTAAGGAATCTCGTGGAATGTGAATTCACTTTTTGATATGTCCACGCTGCACAAATAACGGCATGACGCGCTTTCAATAATTTTGAGTTTAGTAGAGGCTTGGAAACTGGGACCTATTAAAAGCACTTAAAAGTCTACGCATAGTTTTTACTACTTACAGGTGTGAAATTAATTTGTTCGGAAGTTTCCTAACTATTTGTTGGCCGGTCAGTGTTTTCTTGTTAAGGAATACAATCATTGCTCATTAATAAATGTAATAAATAAAAATATCTAGTTAATTTAGATTTAATTATAAGATAGGAGTTTATTCATTTATTTATTGAAGCAAAGCAAAACTACGGGACAAATAGAAGAGCAGTAAATAGGCCTCCAATAAAATAGGAAAATCAAAATCAGTCCAATTACAAACTGTAGATTATAATTTGCAAAGCAAAAGCTTTATTTCAAGAATTAAATAAATATTTTTCGAACTCTTTATTTAATTTGAGAATATATGTTTGTCATTTAATGAATATTTTGTTATTTGTATTGTCTTATAAATATTTTTGTGTTGAATTTGAGAATCACATGAATGATTTGAGGTGTGGGATTGGCTTGCAACTTATGGGGTTGATTTGGTGGATTATAAATTTTTGAAAGTTGTATTTTCTTTATTTCTGTGATTTGAGGTGTGGGATTGGCTTGCAACTTATGGGGTTGATTTGGTGGATTATAAATTTTTGAAAGTTGTATTTTCTTTATTTCTATTTTTTTTTTATGTATGTTAGGATGCGAATATTTAAATTGTGGAAGTCATCGATTTGGGGTCACGCTTTCCTAGGTAAATGACTTGGATGCATCTACTTTGTAACTCATGAGATTGATTTTTGTAGATTATTGATTTTTGGAAGTTGCTTTGCCTTGATTATTGATATTTGAATGTGTGCAAAGATGAAAATATTTTAAAATATCTTTAGAGAAATTGTTAGATTATCAAGGTTTTGTCTTATATTAATCTTTTGGATGGACATTTTATTGCCTTAGGCGAATATTTGAGGACTATATTGTAAATTATGACATAATAAGTTAGTTTTAAGCAGCAAATCCAAATGTTCAAGAATGATTGCTCTCCTTAAATAATTGAATGATTTGTGGATGACTTTAATAGCACACATTTATGTCTTTAAATGTCAAAACATAAGATAATGTTGCACTAACTTTTGCCAAGTTGGTTCATGATAGCTATTGGAAAGGGGTGGAAGTTTGGTATTTGAATTTAAGAATTTAAAATTTTGATTTCAACTTGAACCCCTTAGTTGAATCCAAGTTACATGGAGTTATCACGCTAAGACCTTAAAGTAGGTATAAAATATGTAGATATAAATGTAGGATAGATGTAATAAATAACTAATAATGACAAATATATTTGAATGTAGTATTCAAATAAATATAGAATAACATAATATAATATAAATAAATACAAATAAATAGAAGAATAAAATAAATAAAATTTAAAATATAAATTAACATAAAAAATATCTACTTATCAATAGATGAAAATACTAAATCAGTTTATCAAAATGAACCCAAAACTAAATAAAAGCTATATAAAAATTATGAAAATTTCACAATACCTTTACGAAATCACATTAATTAGCCAAAATTATCTTTTAATGTGCATGTTACAATTTTTATAATTAGAGATATTGAGAGTGTGAATAAAAAGTATTTTTGAAGAATTTTTTCTTTTAATAATTTGTACATTGAAAATATTTTTGTGTTCATTTTTTATTATATGTATAGTATTTGTTGGATAGAGTTTTTTAATTAAATTAATAATGATAGTTTAACTAAGTTGAGATACATTCTACAATAAGCACTAACATGTTAGAGTGATTGAACAAATTTAGAGTTGTCATTAATACAATTATATAAAATGATAGTGTAGTTTTATTTTGTTTATTTTATTATGATTATAATCAAGGTTTAAAATTGATATTTTATTTTGTAATAATGATTTTATAAATTTAGTACAAAAAAATAGGTCTTTGGAAATAAATTAGGTTCAAAGTAAAATGAAATAGCTTTGTATCTTTTTTTATTCTACTTAATTATCTAGTTGTGTATTTAGAGTAAACTTAAATTTTAAATTTGTTTTTGAAATATGAAACAAAAAAGTTATTTTGTTATTATTGAAGTAAAATTATAAATAATTTTATATTTAAAAAAGATACAAAGTTATTTTGAAATTGCATCAAAACAAATAATATATTAAATTAACATTATCCTGTGACCATGTCTTACTATTTATCAAAATTGGTTGTGACCATGTCTTACTATTTATCAAAATTGGTTGCCTAAGTTGTACATGAAAATATTTTGTAATCAAAATTAGAAATTACCAGTTATTTGATCTAGAGTTTCATATTTTGCCATTTATGTGTTGTTGGGTGAAATTAATATTTTGTAATCAAAATTAGAAATTACCAGTTATTTTATCTAGAGTTTCATATTTTGCCATTTATGTGTTGTTGGGTGAAATTGGGTGCATAGTTCATTGATAAATATTTGTGCATATTTTAGTGTATGTTGAAAAATAAGTTTGGTAAAGATTTGAGCATCATATTTTGTTTGAAATTTTTGTAATTTATATTATAATAATTAATTTGATTTTTTTTTTCATTTGGGGACATTACAAATACATCTATCTAAAAAACACCAAACACCAAGAGATGTCTCTCAATGTCTTTTAGATAAATATACTTAATATATACTAATATTTATGTAGGTTCAATATTTATGAGTTGCATATATGAAGTATTATTTTTTATATAAAAAAATGGTAAATGAGTTAATAGATTGATATTTATTACTTACATTTAGATACAAATAATTTTTAATAGGTAATATATTATGTGATTAGTGGTGATGGTAATATGAGTGTCTTTGTTTACATGAGTACCAGAACACTTCAAGTTTAGCATTTAGTATTTTATCCCTAGGATAAGGGTGCCTTGTGACCCAATCCTACTAATTCAAATCTCTATTCTATTTCTTAAGTTAACATTTTAAAAGTAATATGAGTGTTCACTATAATTATGTGTGCCAAAACACTTTTGATTGAGCATTTTGTTTATTACATTTTTTGAAGAGTCCTAATACTAAAGTGGACCAAAAGAATCAACGAATCAACAAGAACAATTCACTAACAATAGATTCATTGGATCATTGAAGTCTTGTTGCATCGACATTCACATAACACATACTACATTGTGTGGACAAGAATTGAAAATCTACCTATTTTTAGGGGAAAATTATTTTTAATTATTTACATTAAATTTTCACTAATATTCTAATGTGAAAGAGCCAACTTTAGTTTATTTCAAACAAGGTAAATAGTTCTTTTTACCATCTAAATGCAAGATAAGGGAAAAATTATAGTGAGAATAAATGCTTGAATCCACTACCCAAACTCTATCTCACAAAGTTAATAAAGAACTTACAATATTTTGTAAGCACCAACTCACAATAAATACAAACTCAAATGGAGAAAACATTCCCCAATTACATTTGTAGGCACCAACCTACATGAGATACCAATCCCCTTATTTAAGAACTGAGCACCAACTCAGATAATAAGGCACCGACCTCAATTGCAACAAGATATATGAAATATGTGTCAAGTGGACCTTCAAAGCTTAGCCTTCAACATCTCTCTGATATTATTTGATTCAAAAAAATCTCACAGTGTGCATGTGATCTACATTTCATTTCACACACTTCAACACAAATTGAGTAGACAACTTGCACAACTTTTGCTATGTTTATTAATATCACTTTCACACTCACACATAGAATGAATCTAGATCATAAATTTATATGCATTCTAATGATGATAACATTATCAAGTCGGCCTAGAACACATTTACAACATCCACAAGTCAACCACAAATACTTTCCTTATACTAAATGTGTATTCAACATGATCCCACAGAAAACACATTACACGATGAGTGAGATCACACTATGTGTTTCCCAATATGAACTCAACTAGTCCCAAAAAACCTTCACACACTGGCTCTAGCTGGTGCATCTTACCATCCTTTTGCACATCCATGGGGAACATTAGCACAAATAGTGAACTAGTTCTATGACCACTCCATTGACAACTTTCCTTCTTCTTGAGCTCCACATTTGAAACTTGAATAGATTTATCTTTCTGTGTAGTCTTACTTGTCTTCAAAGTTGAAAGCCATAAAACATCATTACAATAGAATGTGGTATAAGATACTAATGCAACTAGGTACACATACAATCTTTAAGAAACAATTCTTAGAAACACACTGTAGACACTTTCAAACCCTTGCAAACAACTAAAACTAGTACATTATAATACCATTAATCATTGTACAAAGTTTTGTCCTCCATGACTCTCAAATGCTTTGTTGTTTCACGATAGAAGTAAATAAGATTATTACAAAATTTATGATATTATAACATCAATGACAATATTGATAGTACCTTTGTCTTGCACCTTTGACATCAATCAAAATACAATATTCAACAATCTCCCCCTTTTTTATTTATAGAAAACCATAAAATGCTCACCCTATGAACAACATTCCAAACTTTGTAAAAAATTCCCCCTATGTGGGATGATTGTTCCTATGAGAAATTTGGGCTCTCTTTCTCCAATACACTTTCCAAATCATTTTGGCTTTCTTTCTCCCCAATTGACATCAATGGATAAGGGTGACATGGTTCATCAAAATAATATTTTCTCTCTTCACTTCACCACAAGACCACCAAGTCTTCTTGCGACAGCGAGTCAAAAATCCCCCTAAACTTGCACATCCTCTTGAATTAAGAGGAGAGAGATACCACTCCCAACTGTTGGAAGCATGAGCTTGTATGGTTGTCTATTTTGTAGCAGAAAGTGTGTCTGTTTGAATGATTCAAGAAGCTTTTGGTGCCCTCTGGATATGTTGCATATTGTGTTGCGATTTAGTGGATGTTGTTTTATGGCATGTGTGGTATTCTTAGTATGTTTTTCAAATGGTTTCTTTGTTCCACAAGAGAGCTTTGTTGATTTGTGTTCAGGATATTCAATAATGTTATGGCTCAGTGTGTTTGATTAAGTTATCTTGATTGGATCATATTCTTTTGGTTTAGATATGAGATGGAAGTTGCATTGGGATTTTTTTTTGGGTCTCACTATGGCGTGTGGAGATCTGTAGGAAGTATTTTGCATTAGAAGATGTTCTATGACCAACTAATTGCTATATCTACATGTTACATTTGGTAACGAATTTGGAGAATGTATTAGCATGTGTAGATCATTGGATTAATCTTGGAAGGATGTATTTTGGTTCCCTCTTTCTTATGGAGTGGACCAATCTAAGTATTTTTTGGTCTTGGTGGCTTATTTTGTGTAATATTGCTTATTTTGTTTTGGACGACCCTCAATTAGGTTTTTAATGTTGTATCTCATATTTAAGAAGTGCAGATGGATGAGTTGAGTGTGTGGATTGTGTGTGAATTGATGAGAAGTGTATGAGAATGATATGAAGTAGATTTGGGTTTGTGAATGTGCGAAGAGCTTCGAAGGTGATATATTTAGTAAGACGGTGTGTTGTGATAGTGAAAATTATAGAGATGTTTTCCATAATGTTGGTTGCTTGATCCAATTGTTCAAGTGCAATTTCATTATCAGGATCATCCTTCTCAGTTTTCTGCTATTCCCTTCATTGTTGATTGATAGTGAGTCCTTCGGTAACAATTTGTATCTTGCCCTGAAAAAGTGATCTTCAGTTGTGCGAGTCCTTATTTTGTATCTTGCCTAAGGTTATGCACCTTAGTCCGCAAGTTCGAAGCAGCAAGATCTTTGGAAATAAGCATTATTCATTGTAAACAATTGATATATATTATGAGTTAAATTCTCACCATGGTTTTTCCCAGTTTAGGTTTTCCACGTAAATCTAGTGTTCATGTGTTGCTGGTAGATTCTCATGTGTTGATGATTAATGTGTTGTTGCTAAGTTAGTTGATGTTGTTAATAATTGACCTATTTTGAAGTTCTGGACTGATTTCCCCCCTCTCAATCTTGTCGTGTGTTTCAACACCAACTTCCACATAAGATATTATTATATTTCCTTTGGAAGAGGTTTTGTAAAAATATTTGCAATTTTCTCTTTTCTTTCAACATACTCCATCTTCACTTCTTCGTTCACAACCCTCTATCTTAGAAAATGATAATTAAGATATGCCTTTTCCTTGTATCCATTAGTAGATTCTTTGAGATGTTTATAACACTTGTATTGCCACTCCCCCCCTCCTTTCCTCCCTTCTCTCCCCTTTTTAGGTAGTTCTTTGGTCTATATCTATCATTTTTTCTCCTTCAGCTCTCTTTATCATCTTGATGATGGATCACAAAGTGTGATATGAAACGTTGATGTAAAAAATTCTACACAATCTAATCCATAAGCTTTTATGCAATAACACTTGTTTTGTCACAAACAATAGGAAAGGTGTCACCAAACTCAATGTTCATCTCCTTTAAGGTTTGTTTCATCCATATTACTTGAGTGCAACAAGAGGCTACTAAAACATACTCTACTTATTTTATAGATATGAGATGTTGAGTCTTTCTTTTTGATAAACTATGACACAAAACTATCACTAAGAGAGAATACTCCACTAGTGCTCTTTCGATCATCAATACTTTCAACCCAATTTGCGTCGTATGTGTTTTAAAATTAAAATTATTTTGCTTGGGATACCACAAACCAAAATTTGATGTAGCTTTCAAATATCAAAATATTCTTTCCACTACCTTTACAAGAGTTTCCTTAGGCATTGCTTGATATTTTACTACCGTACCTATTTCTTGCATTATATTTGATCTAGAAGTAGTCATATAAAGAAAATTCCAATCAATGATTACTACAAGGTCTGACTTGTTGAAGAAGACTCATCATCTTTACTCAATTCAAACCCTGTAACCATAGGTGTGCTAAGTAGTTTACAATATTACATCTTAAACTTGTTCAACATCTCTTTCACATATTTGGTTTATGATATGAATATGCATTTAGCTATTTAAGAAATTTGTAAACCAAGGAAAAAGATAAACTAACCAAGAATTGACATCTCAAATTCTTTAAATTGCATTTCATTTTTAAACTCCGTGCACATTTTATCACTACTACCTCCAAAGATTATATCATCACCAAGACAACAACAATTAACTAATGATCATCTTCAATTTTGATGTCGAGATTACTATCTGCACTACCTTTTTTGAATCCTTCCTACCGTAGATACCTATCAAGCCTTGAATACCATGCCTTCGGGGATTGCTTGAGTCTATAAGGGTCTTTCTTCAATATGTATAACAAGTTCAGATTCTCAGATAGCTAACAACCTTTTGGTTGCTCAATGTATACTTCTTCTAACTCTCCATTCATTATTATTGACTTGATATCCATTTGATAGAGCTTGAAGTTCTTGAATAATGATAAGGTAAAAAACATTGCTCTAATCTTGCTACCAAAGCAAATGTTTCTTCAAATCAACTCCTTCCATTTGAGCATAACCTTTACAACAAGTTTGGCCTTTTCTTTATCACTTTTTATCCTCATTCAATTTATTTTTGAAGACCCATTTAGTGACAATGACATTCTTGTGTTTAGGTCTTGGAACAAGCTCCCAAGTCTCATTCTTCTCAATATGGTTTAGCTCTTCTTCCATTGCTTCTAACTAGTTCTCATATTTTCTTGTTTTCGCAAAGGTGCTTGGTTCAATCTTTGATAATAAATATAAGTGTACCTATTCATTTTCTTTCTCTAACCTCCATCTAGTTTGAACTACACTTTGTCTCCAATGATCTTATCTTCTATATTATTTTTCTAAACATACTTGGTTGGAGTCTTTGCAACTTTTTTCTCAGACTCACTTTCAGTGGACTCTTCACTACTATAGAATGAACCCTAATGTTGGAAGTCAACCTAAAATAGGAAATACCTTGAGAACACTATATGAAGGCATCCTTTATAATTGATTTGATAATCTAGCAAGTTCATGAGTTCCAAATCCTTGAACAAGAATCATTGAGCAAATTTTTTTAGATCTCAGTATTATGGATAAACAAGCTACATAAACCTACATGTAAGTGTGTTTTCAAAATTGAGTCTTTTATGCCTTGTCATGTAATGTTATTACATCAACCCTTGAAGGTCTTATCCAAAAATAATTGCATCACCACCATTATCAAGTTTGAGGTAATGCCATTTCAATTCGACATTTTACTTCATATTTAGCGTCTGCCCTACTAGGGGTAAGCTTTTTTTCTAATCATCATTTATGTAATGGAGGTATATTCCTACCTAAGGTTTAACTTAGGAAAATCTCGATACAACACAACATTTCCCTTCTTCCCATGTGTAGGTTACAAGTGAAAGTTGTAGAGTGCAAACTAAGACCTATAGTTCTAGATTTTGAACAATTAGAAAATCATGGACTATGCCAATTAACACATGCACCCAACACTTTTTGGTTGAATTTTGGAGAGGGAGATCTATGGAGCATTCTACTCTGAGATCTAAAGTCTTAGGTTGTAGGACAACTATCACGGCTAAGGCACCTAGCACACTGGTCCACTACTTTCAGGCTCAGATTTTAGTGACAAGTTCATTTATCTGACTTATTTCCATATATGTAGTTATGTGCTTCTTTTATGATTAGTTTCTACCTGTTTATGTTGAATATTATCAATTTCATAGTATTTTAACTAATCCCACTTCTAAAAAAACAAAAACAAAAAATAGGAGAATAATAAGACATAGCATCCATCTCTCTCTTAGGACTAAAGGTGGATCTTGTTGATTATTCTTCTTAATAAAATAAGTGGAGATAGTGATTGATTAAGTTCTTATTTTACATTTCTAAGCTTAGAATCCTATTTCCACCCCATTTCAAGTCCTAATGAACCTAGGAAAATCCTAATGAATGTAGGATAGTTCTAATGAACCTAGGGCAATCCTACTGAACCTAGGAAAGTGCAACTAAAACTAAACTATAACATATTATAAATTGAAGATAAATCAAGAACATAAAGAAGTTCCAAAAGAAAATAACATTAGGGTGTGTTGGTTCTCAAATCAACATATTGGAAAATTCTATGAGTATACCTTACTCAATGGTCAAATCCTCCAATTGATCTAGCCAACTAATAGAGTGAACCTTTAAAGGTTGCTAACTCCCTCACTTCAGGCTCTGCAAAACCTAGGCGGGTGTACTTACTCACCAACCAGTTTCTTCAAATTGGTGCTTTTTATAGCAGATTGCACATTGTATCTTCTACTCCTAATGTTTACCTCAAAGTGGCAAATATATTTGGGATGAACTATCCACTAATTTCCCTTACTCTCTTGATTATTTTCTTCAACTGATTGCTTCTATCTGATTCCTATTTTACTTCTTACATGATCCTCCAACTATTCTTACTCCTAAGTTCTACTTATATCTCCTACTATAACTTGAAATAAAATGAGATTGATTATTTGTTTTTGAATTAATGTTTTAGAGGACCAGTGCCTTATTTCTTTTGGGTAATAGAGTCATTCACTTGCAAACCCTACATATAACTCTGAAAGACAATTTTTAAAACCCCCCTTGGATGGATCTGTCAACTACCCAACCTCCAATGCTATATAATTGTATGATATTCTTCACAGTTAGTCTAATTGAATTTAAATTTCCTTGTGAAAGACCAATTAGACAAGACACAACAGGCAAAACAATTCTCAGATGTATCTTGATGCTCCAACTATGTAACAATATACAATTTCTTCACACGGTGATTTAGAGGAGTAATTATCAACCACAAATAATTATAACAAAGAACTGATTTGGAAATGAAAGAATCCACAACACAGTTTGCAAATAAGAGAACTGGTTTCAATATTGCTTTTAAAATAAGAGTCTTTTACAACTGCTTGAAAATAAAAACCATTGATCCTCCCCATTTCAAATGATTACATCAAATATTTATAATATAGCATAGGGTCATGCCCATTTAAAAAGTCTTTTGGAAATTAACTAAAGATTAACTTAAAGTGGAACTAACTATCAACTAATCAAGCATTGTGCGTTCTTTTGTCATGTGCTCTAGGTACTCCTCACTGAAGTGAGTGTCACAATCATGCACTGTATCCCTCGCCTTGACCTTCATCAACACCATGTCCTCTACGCAATCCACCACTGTGTCAGTATTTCTAGCCTTGGGCACTTTCATAGCATCTCTATATACAAATTGACACTCTTGAATCCAATCTTACCTTTCCTTTTGATCTCCATCCTCATTGAGTAGGGGTGGGATACCATTTTATCCATCACCTATGAAGTCAGCACTTTTAGACTTTAGCACTTTCAAATACTCCTCTTGGGCTTTGATAAGCTCTTCACAATTTTTAATAGCGCTAGGATCATCTTTGCCTACTCCTGTTTCACCCTCAATGTCTGTCGAACAATGTGCTCTGGTGTGAACTTAACCTAAATGTATCCACAAAGAATTTCGTTCATGCAACACTAAATGTTCTAACCTGTTAATCAATATGGTAGTCTTTTCAAAATTTGAATTGCTTCTTTGCTAGGTGCTATCAACATAATTCACTTTTGTCGATGCCTCTAAACTTGGCACCACTTCTACAGTTATCGCTACAGATAAATATAGTAACGTTCCGATGTATGTTATAACTATTTTTTCTTCATGTCACTTCGGTAGAGGTTACGCTGATGAGCCATCACTAGTTTGATTCTTATTTTTGGGTTAACTGTGTCGAACACCTTTCGGATAATGCCTATCGACATTAATTTAACCATTGGTGTCCCTAAAAACTGCATTTCCAACTTCATTAGTTACTTCGATGAAAACCTCGCATTTGATTCCAGTTATCGCCACAAGTTATCCCTATGTTGATATTCTAGTTACAAATATGGGGTCAGGATAAATCTCTCGATATCATTTCATTCACTTGCCATCAGAGCGACTTCCATTGTCGGAACACTGTTAACTTGTTATTCCGACTTCATTAGTTATAGTGATAAGCTTGAATAATACTCATCGATAAGTTCACTTTTATTTTCTTTTATCATGATAACTTGTATTATCTTGGTAACATTTTAGACTTGTCCCGATCTTGTATGTGATTCCAATGCAATGCATATATCGAAATAGTTTAGTCTATTGGGATTATAGAAATTTTTTTGTTCCGTCTTTGACAGTTACTCCGATAGACATCCCTGGTATTCCATTCGGTTGAGCTATACCGATAGTAATATCGAGAAAATTTATTCTATCGATATCACACAAAATTTCTACTCCGCCTTTGTTAGCTATCCCGATACGTAGTTTTGACCTCATGTTCGGTAATGTCATCTTGATATCAATGTACAATTTTGATTTATTAGATCGGATTAATTATCTTAATAGGTATATGAAATGTTGCTCAACAGAGGTTACTTCACTGATTTTTCTTGGGTCTACTAGGCATTTATAATATGGGATCAAGGCATAATGAAGGTGGTGTGTAGACTCTATGCTAGGTAAAAGAAAAATTTTGTAGCTTCAATATTTTGCGATTTCAAATAAAAAAGCTTGGTGATGACTAACAAGCCAGGGGAATTAGGCACTATTTTGTGTATGAAATTTTGAGGTTACAACAGGGTGATTATTGTTGAGAGAGGGTTTTTCTCTACTTGTGCTTCTCTATTTTTCTTGATCTTATGGGAGAGGTTTTTTTTGTTGAGGGCTCCTTTTGAATCTCATTGGTTTGAGATTTCTATGGAGATGGGGTTTGCTTCTCTCTGTTTATTTCTCTTGACTCCTGGGTCTCTCTTTATTGGGGGTTTAGTTGTCCCCCACCCTTCTTGTTTCTTTGGCTTTGGCCTTTGTGCTTCATTTCCAACATCTTTGGGTTTCTCTACTTTTTTATATAGAGGTGATCCTATCTTCTATTACGATGGAGATGGATGTGGCTGGAGATGACCTATCTTCTATTGAGGTGGAGATGGATGCTGCTAGTGATGCCTGGAGGTGCTATAGGGGGGTTGAGGGCACATTGTATCTTGGCCATAAGGGAGCTGTTGATGCCCTTTTTGTTGATTTCTTTCCTTTCTCTCCTAATATCTTGAAGGGTAAGGTGAATTTAGTGTTGTTCTTTCTCAAGGTTAAGGTTATGGGAGCCTTGATAAAACCCATTGTTGAGGTTGAGGGAGCTTGGAAAAACCCTATTCTCATGTTTGTCTGAGTTTAATGGTGTTTGGCTTTGGCCTCTTTCTCTTACAATTGGTTCTTCAATGTTTAATCTTCATTGTTAGGTTGTGGTTGGGTTGCTGGTTGGGTATGTTGTATCTTAATGCATCGTTCTTCTACGGGTTCCAGATCTGTGCAAAGTCCAAGGGTTTCAGGTCCATCCAAAACTTGTTGTAAGGGGTTTTGGGTCCCCTCAAAACCTGTTTGATCATTAATAAAAAATATTAGAGTGATCATGAACTAAGTAATATGTTTGGTCATATACTTAGGAAGTAATCTATTTGAAATCTTAATAAAATTTGGGTAAGAGCAAAGGAGGTAGAACATGAGATTGAATCCAATTTTGAGTACTTATTACCAACCCAAAACCCAAAACCCTATACCAATACTCTCAATTCTATAACCAATACCCTAAACCCTAAACCCTAAACCATATAACCTCAACTAGAACCCAAAACCATTTATCAATACCCTAGAAATGAAACCCTACACTCAAAAACCTAATCTTTATACCCCATAACCTTAATCCAAAACCCTAAATACAAAACAATATACCAATACCCCTGACCCTACATCCTAGACCTTAAACACTAAACCCTATACCCTCAAACCAAAACCCTATACTCTATACCAATATCCTTGACCCTATGACCAATACCTCAACCCTAAACCCTATATCAATATCCTTGACCTTGTAACCAATACCCTAAACCCTATGCCATCAACTAAAAAACTGAAACCCGATACCAATATTCTCGACCCTATAATCAATACCCTCAACCCTAAACCCTTAGAACTCAACCCTATACCCCTATACCCTTACCCATAAAACCTAAAACTTATACCAATACCCTTAACCCTATAACCTATATGACATTAACACTATATCTCATACGTTATACCCTAAACTATAAAGCCAATACCCTAAACCCTATACCACATAACTCAAACCTATACCTTAAACCTTATACACTATCCCCTTAACACTAAACCCTAAACCTTATACAATCAAACATAAAACCTATACACTCAACCTATAACCAATACCCTCAACCCTAAATCCTATACCCTAAACCCTAAACCCTACACCAATACCCTCGACCCTATTATCAATAAACTCAACCCTAAAGCCTACACCCTAAACCCTAAACCTTAAACCCTATACCAATAACCTTTGACCTATAGCCATATATGCTAAACCCTTAACCCTATACCTTATACCCTGAAACACAAAGCTAATACCCTAAACCTTGCACCAATACCCTAAACCATAAAACCTATGCCCTATAACCTCAACCCTGAACATTAAACCCTATACCAATACTCTCAACCCTAAAACCTATATGCTATGTACCCTCAACCATAAACCCTATACCTTATACTCTTATTCATAAACCCAATACCCTCAAAATTAAATCCTACACCCTTAAACCTAGAGAGGGCAAGATTTGGAGAAGAAGATAAAGATGCAAAGAGAGAGAGAGAGAGAGAGAGAGAGAGAGAGAGAGAGAGAGAGAGAGAGAGAGAGAGAGAGAGAGAGAGAGAGAGAGAGAGAGAGAGAGAGAGAGAGAGAGAGAGAGGGGGGGGAGAGAGAGGTGAGAGAACCAGAGGGGGAGAGAGAGGTGAGAGACCTAGATAGGGAGAGAGAGAGAGAGAGGTGAGAGAGATATAGAGGGTGATAGAAAGGTGGGTAATTAGATATGTATGGAGAGATAGAGAGGTAGAGAGGGAGAGAGAGACCTAGAGAGGGGAGAGAGAGATGGTGGGATGGTGAAGTGATGACCTTGAGAATGGAGAGATAATAAGAGAGGTGATGGGCTCTAGGAATGATACTATTTTATGATATCTTTCACAAGACACTTTATATGCTTTCAAGACTTTATATTGATCCTTGATGATACTTTTTAATCTTCATAGATATATGGTATATAATGAATACATGTGTTCTGTGAATATCTATGGATATCTTAATCTTATGATGTTGTAAATGATGATAATTTGGATGAATATTTATTCCTAGGATACTAACCTGTAGTAGTAGGTTTGAATTTTAACCTATAGCCAAAGAAAAACCACCTGCAACAAGGTGTTCCCTATAGCTCACAAGGTAGCGACTGAGGGCATGTTAGATGGAATGCAACTATTGAAGGAGGAAATGATCAGATGTTATTTATATATTGATGTTTTATCTTATAATAAATGCATTAGAAGAAGCACAAAGGAATTCACATGATGATGGGACATGGTTTTTAATGATATCTATTTGTTTCACACATTTCCTATCTTTGTTGCTCTTCAATTGTAATAAGAGTCCAGTTAGGATTATGACTCTTGATTAGTTAGATTACTACTTTAAGTTATTTTAGGACAATTTGTCATCCTTGTTGTTAGGGAGGATCGACAAATGTCCATAAGTAGTTTTTAGTCTTAAGTACCCCACTCTTGTGATCAGATATAAAGTCTATCTCATCAAAGTCTAGGGTTAACTGCAATTGTATCAATCACATATTAGTTGCTAGATTTTGCCATATTATTTTCTTAATCCAGTGAATATTATTGTTACTATCATGCACTCATTTGAACATGAAATAAATAAGAAACATTGATTCCATTATGAGTCAGACCAAGTTGTTTGTAATCCTCTTATAATTTAGATAGTTAATATTAATATTACTTAATTCATTTGAGTTAGTTTGATAGAATTATTATTGTTATGCTATTCTTCTCAAGTTAAATTGATAGAATATTTTGATGGTATTGATAAACTAGGATTGTAAGTTCCATGCTATAACATAGTTAAGTTTTCATTACCTATAGCCATATCTATGTCATTAACTAGTAACTCGTAGCCACTATTGTGTAGGTAGATGTATTTTTAGTATTGTTTATGCTTTAATTTAATTGTTGAATTGACTTAATTTATATAAACAATTGACATACAACTTAGGGAGCCCTCTACTACACATGTAGCGCTAGAATCATCCAAGAAGACACAAACCTTGTTAATAATTAAATGAATCATCATGAGCCAACATGTTACATGATAAGGAATTAGTTGGTCTGTTGAGTTGCATGCATTGAGTTATTTGCATCAAATTATTGTAACTAATAGGAGTCGGTCATGAGGGAGAGAGAGTAGAGGAGAGAGGGAGACAAGGAGAGGGGGGTGATAAAGGGGAAGAAGGAGAGGGAGAGAGGGAGGAAGGGTGGGAGAGACAAAGACAGGAGAGTGAGAGAGATAAGAGAGGGAGAGGTAGAGGTAGAGAGAGGCGAGTATCAACAAAAAAAAAATACCCTCAACCCTCAACCCTAAACCCTATAACAATACCCTCAACCCTAAACCATGTGCCCTTAATTATTAATGCTATACCCTCAACTCCTCAACCCCATAAAAGGGAGGGAGAGGTGACAATCTAGAGAGGGGAGAGAGAGAATAAAGGATAGAGAGAAGAACAGGGAGAAAGAGAGAGGGGTACAAAGGGAGGGATGGAGAGGTAGAGAGTGAGTGAGAGACCTAGAGAGGTGAGGGAGAGAAAAAAAAGAGAGAGAAGTTCACAATGAGAGATAGTGAGAGAAGTGAAGATGGAGGAAAAGAACTAGAGAGGGTAGAGATATAGAGATGAGTGACCTAGAGCATGGAGAAAGAGAGGTGAGAGGCCTAGAGACTAAGGAGAGAGATAGAGGGGGAGAGAGAGGTGGGTGAAGAGATGGGGAGGGAGATGTAGGTGGTAAAGAGAGAGGTAGGGAGAGACCTAGAGAAAGGAGAGAGAGTGGGAGGAGAGATAATGATCAAGAGAATAGAGAGAGGGTGGATAAAAAGAATAAGAGAGGGATATAGAGAGAGGGGAGAAAAATAAGAGAGGGAGGGAGAAGAAGAGAGGGGGAGGGAGGTAGGGAGAGAGATGAGGGTAAGGAGGGAGGGACAAATAGAGGAAGAGACAGGAAGAGAGGGAGGGCCAAAGGGTGGGAGATACTTAGAGAGAGGAGAGAGAGAGAAGAGAGGGAAAGAGAAAGGGAAGTATTTGGAGAAAAGGAAGGAGGGAGTGAGTAGGAAGTAAAACCTCAACTATCCATCGTCAATTGTAAACCATAATGTCTAAGACTTAATTGAACAGAGAGAGAGATAGAAAGTGAAAGAGAATATATTTTATGAAACAATAACATGAGTGCATTATAATGCACTTGTATTATGTCAATGCGTTTACATAACATGAGCGCTTAATAACACACTCATGTTATCAACATGCATTCAGGCGCTTGTGTTATTAACATGCATTCACACACTTGCATTATTAACATGCATTCAAATAACACAAGCACTTTGTAACACTCACATTATTAATATGCATTCAAATAACATGAGCACATTATAATGTGCTCGTGTTATTGTATGCATTGGGAATTTACAACCCTTTGCTTTTGGATTTTCCTTGGGCCTTCGATAACACTCACATTATAATGGTTTTGAGCCCAACATTTTGGAAAATCATTTATAGTTTATATGATCTTCTTAGCTTATAAATTGATGACTTGTGATGGAGATTGGATGTAAAATTTAGGGCAAAATTATGTTTCTAGTATGACCCTAGAGATTGAAGTTCTCTATTGAAGCACTTAACTCTAAAATTGCATAACCTTATTGAAGATTAATTATACATTGAGTGCACTTCTTTGATGTTGGATTTTTCTTTTTTGAGTGTTCTCGTAAAGAATATGTTGTGTCACTTGTTGTTATTGTGTTGAAATTTGTATAAATCTATTTCTATTTGCCTATTTTTTTCTAATTGGTTTCATGTGAATCTATACTATTTCCTTTCCATTACAAGTGTCTCCAATATTGTCTAATCCTAGTGTAGAGTCATCTATAACTAATCATAATAGTGTAAGATCACAAGATGATGGTCTATGCCTCGTTTTCACTCTAGAACATCTCTCAACATAACTATCATAGAAATCTTAAACACTTTTATCTAAAAATGCTAAGAGATATCAATCTTGAATAGTACTTAAGATGCCCATAGTAGTTTAAAAAATATATTAATTATTTGAAATTGTTATGAAATACCATATAATAATGTGAATTCCTTTAATTAGCTTATATTAATATAGAGAAAATATTTTTCATTACAATATTTAAATGAATATATTTTTTAAAATCTCTGCAAACTCTTACATGCACATAAACACATAAATAGACGAAACATAAATGAGAAAAGACATAGAGACATTATTACTTTATATTTTAATGAATAATTATTTTTAGATTTTCAATATAATGCGATAAATCATAAAAATTGTGCTTTTTTAGTGCTAATTATCTTTGAATTTTTTGTGCAACCCGCCATTATTAGTAGTATGAATCTAAAGTAATATTTATTCACATGAAAATCGAGAATTAAGAGGCATCCATTTCGTCAGAACCACTCGAAATACAATCCCAACCTTATGTCTTATTTATTGCATCTCCAAAATTTTTTTAATATAAATATTATTTTAAATATCTATCTAAACTATGAACTACTAAATAGATACACACAACATAGATTAAAAAGCACACCAATACTCTTTATTATATTTTTAATTAAATATTAATATTTAACCATTTAAATAAATATTAAATTTAAAATAAATATTTTATTAACATAAGTTACTAACATCATTGTATTCTACCTTCTAGAAAATTAGTCTGGAAAACTTTTAGTCGTATTAAATATGGCCTCCAAAATTAATCACGTGCAATTCACATTTAAGCTGCCCACGCTTCACGGCCAATTCCAGAAATATATCGTCCTGTCAACATCAGTCCAGATTATCATGAAAGCGACAGTCCCGTCTTCATCCAAACACGAGAAACTTTTTCGCCGGTAAATTAACAACAACAGCCAGTCATAATAAATTGATGTCGGCTTCTCCCGGTCAAAGTGACCGGCTCTATCAGTCCACGTGCTCGCACAATTTGAAGGGTCTTTTCAATTTATTACACTCACGAGATTACTGAAGACAGGCTGTCAATAACTGTTTAATCATTTAACTAAAATTCAGGCGTTTAATTTTTAGTATATAGTTTTTTTAATAACATTGTATTATAAATAAAATAAAAATATAATATGGTATGATATAAAATAGAGGTTAGTTGATATTGTAATGATTGAAATTAAAACATGTAACATAGATAAATTAATATTATTTTAATTTTATATAATTTTATAAATAACTTTAAGTTTATAAAGAATATATATAAATTAATTATATTAGTTTTCTTATCTTATATTAATATTGTATTATATGCAACGAGAATAATAATACTAGCATATATATATATTTTAAAATTTTTTAATGTAAAATACACGAAGAGATATCCGTTTTAAAAAGAGTGGTGGACCTTCTAGATAGTCATGCATGCACAAAAAACTCACACTTAGTTCACTATTAGTGCCACATAGTTAGAAAAAAGTGACGTGTACTTGAGCCATTATAATTTCCGTACATTGGAAGAAAGCTTCATAACAAATAAAAAACTATGGATGCAACCTAATTGTTAGTTAGAATTTCAATGGTTAGAAGATCATATCTAACTACTACCAGGTTTAATAAAATGTGTTTTGAAACAAAATAATCAAATAATTTAAATTGCATATCCAAAGCCCATGCAAACAATATCTCAATAGAAAAATAGTTTGGAAATGGAAGTTTAATAATTAGAAAAAATTACATTACAAGATTTGTTTTGAAATTATTTATGGAATAGTTTATTTAAAGAATAAAAGTTTAGAAGTTAAATAATAAAAAATAAATATTGATATTGGAACAACCAAGCGAACGAGCAATCAACATCAATACAAAAAAATTAGGATATGCATAACATGGTTAATGAAGTTGAACTATTTTTCACAATAATGCATCAAGGAAATGTTGTCTCATAGAGAGCAATGATGTGAAAATTTTAAGCAAATGCAATTGGTTGGTGTAAACACGATTTCCACAACCTTTGCCAATATCCTCGTAGCCTATGTGGGAGTCTTGGAGCAAAGTATGGTCATCCATTGAACCATAAGGGATGAGAAACTCTGTCAAATGTTCAAATTGCAATTAATTTGGTGGATATGTATGCAAAATATGGAAACATAAACAAGGCTTATAAACTATTTTATATTCCTTATTGGCGTACATAATTGGGTAAGAAAGGTAACTTGGGTGTTTTGGGCATGGAGAAATCTCCAAACCTAGCTTTGGTGTTTGGACTTGTGGTGTGATGCAATTATGGCTGAATTTCATGTTGGTACAATTCGGGTCTTGATCACCACAAATATGGACAATAATGATTGCAAGAAAGACTTAAAAAATTTCAAACAAATGCAATTGATCAGTGTCCATTTGTCATTTGAAATAGTTTTGAAATTAAATGTGGGGAGTATAAAAATGGATGACTATGTTTTTAATTAAAACATGGTTTCAAAGCCCATAAGATGAATAACATAGAGTGAAAAATAAAGGTCAATGTAGATGACAAGTTAAGAAAATTGAAAAGACATTGTCATCAATTAGGAAAAATGGGAAGCTGATTAGTCAAGATTTGATTGAATTATTGTTTGGTATAAAAGGATAATGTAGAACAATTGATAGGAATAGTAGAATATGCAATATAAGAAGATAGAGGTATCAACCAAGGGAGTGTGGGTTGTAGACAAGAGGTGGAGTTATGAGGGTTATTCGCCCAATTAGCAAAAATTGGGTTTGGCCAAAGATGGACGTAGGGAGTTCTTAGAATTAGAGGAGCTAACTGAGGATGCAGAGCATTGCAAATTAAAATTAATCTACTTATGTGAGGATAGGTGCATATTGGAGTTTTCACAGTTGAAATTCATATAGAAGGATACTTAGTAGAGGGAGAGAGAGAGAGGTCAATTGAAAGCCAACTTTATTATATTTGTTGCAGATGTATAGTTTGTTTGAAGTGAAATTGAGTAAAATTATGTAGTTTTTTGCAATATTTGTGTCATTGTTATTTTAGTTTGTGGGAAGTGAATTGCCTATGTGAATGTGTGTTTCAGAAGCAAGAGGAAGGTGTCTACATCAAATTTGTACATTAAAATTTCTTAGATAGACACTTTTAGTCAAATACAAAGAAAAAGCTTTTTCACATTTTCATTTGGTGGCCACAATTATGAGTCCTATTGTTTAATTTAAGTTGTTGGCATATTATAATTTTCATGCGAGTCAAATTTATATAGATTAAAATTCATTTACAAATATAGTCGAATATAATTTTGATTTAAGTCAGAATAATAAGTCAAAACAATACTAAGTAAAAGTCATTTACAAATATATGCATGATAAATTTGATTATATTGTCAATGTAAAATCAAATCATTTTATACAACTGATTATGCTGAAGAATACCATATTTAATTCCTTTTATAATCATAACAATTTTATATACTACAATCTATTGAATAATCATATTTTATCAAATATAAACAAAGATTTTTTTCACTTTTTTATGTAATGCACATCATCAAAGAAGTTGGATTCTAAAATTTTAAGTTATTGGTAGGTAATATAATTTTGATACTATAAGAGAATAGAGTGCGAGGGAGGAGGAGGAGCGAAGGCGGGAACAAAAGTTTTGAATTTTTCTCAAGTTGATGGAGCCTGTCATGGGGCATACGAGGCTTCAGGAAGCAAGGATTCGACAGATTTGACCAATTTTGAGGCTAAAGATGGAAATGGGAAATTAAACCATGACCAAAATATTGTGGTATGTGCGATGGGTTCTGATGCTCATAATGGGGCCCTTTGTAAGTAGAATATTTTACTTGGGTCTATGTGCTTGTTGGATTTTTTCTTTGAAAAGAAAGAAACCATAGGAATCCTTGTTAAGGGTCAAATCTAAGCCTAATCCTTCACCGATCTTGATTGTCAATCTATCTAATCTAGAGAGTGATAATTTTGTGATTTCTATATCGAATTATGTCATTGATCAGAGCATTTCTCCTTATGGCTCAATCTTGGGTTCGCAAATTCATGGGGCCATGCTCGAACATTAAGGTGGTGCATTCCTTCATTATAATGAAATGGAAAACTAAGGGTCAAGTAGATATCCTAGCGATGCCTAAAGGGTTCTTCTCATTCACTTTACTTGTGATGAAAATTTAATAGTGGTCCTTTGTGGAGGTCCCTAGGTTATTGGAAAGGTTGTTAGATAGTTCAAATAACCAGAAGACAACTGAGAAGGGGGGTGGTGGGTGAATAAGTTGTCACTAGATTACCAAAACCTTAAGCAATTAAAACATTGATACCGAAACACATAAGCTCAATACCGGAATACATAAACCAATTACCGAAATAGCAGATATATAAATTAAGCACAACCAACAATTAGAGAATAAATACCATCCACATGACACCAAGATTTGTACGTGGAAAACCCGGTAAAGGGAAAAACCACGATGGGAATCCTACCCACAGTTAGATAATACTTCTGCAGTATGTGATTACAAATTGAGGGGTCTGCACTTGCAAGAAGGCCAACAACCTAGAGCACACTGCTCATTACAAAAGGAGTCTCACTGACTACATAAAAATCTAGACTACAATCCGGAAAGAAGAATGAACTGCAATGATAACATCTCCTATGCCTGAGTACAATTCCGATTAAGCTCAATACCAGAGGAATTAATCCTCTTACATAAACCCAACTTGATCACCAATGATCGACCAAATCCTCTACATGAATTATTAATACATTATTCGCTCACATACATCCTTTTTCATTCCCTTACATATGATCTACAATGAGATATTACACATATATATACAAACCCTCGACCTTAAACAATTAGGTCGACCACCAGACAATAAATAAATTATATAATTATAAAACATGTTGACCCGAGACCAAACAAATAATATCCAACCCATAAGACATCCCAGAAACACATTGAGAAGATCAAACAACATGTTACATTAAGCCGGTCCAAAATCTAGATAGTACCAGACCCAATTTAGGTCCACACACACGAAAGCAATGATCCCAATCAACCAAGTCTTGAACATGATCACCATCAGCATCCTGAATCTCTACTAGAAGCCGCACCAACACCACTCATGCATAATATCAAAGGATCTTCAATCAAGCTCTGCCGGTGAAACGCTCACCGGATCAACAAACTAGGATTACCAACATATAAGAAAGCATCCGATCACCAAATCAAAACCAACTGACTGAACATGAATCTAAGTAGAAGATCTAAGGCAATTCCAAAAACTAAAGCATACCAGAGTATACCAGATCATCATGATCTAATCCAACCAGAAACCAAACAACCTACTGAGACCAAAAGGATACCGGTAAACAACCAAAACAACTAGCATTGACATCAATGCCAAAAAATCAATGTAACACATAATCAATTCCTCCAAATGACCAACAATCTCCCCCTTTGGCATTGATGGCAACACTAGATGTGAAAAACATCAAAGTGCCAAGGAATGCCAAACAAATCTCCCACACAAGAATATAGCAATGAAGTTTTGATCCATACTCTCTCTGTAGATGATATCTCAGTAAATTTCTACAAATTTCTCCCCCTAATGTATATAACCCTTAAGTTTTTCACATGAATATCTCTCCGCCTTTGACATCAATGCCGAAGATCTGACATAAATATCAAAGCAAAATCATAAACCACCGAATCACAAGACTAACTACTCCCCCTGAGTAGTAGCATCACCACATCAATCTAGAAGGAATAATATCTTTGATAATGCATATCAGACTGATGCCAAATAACAACAATTAGTTTTTTGTCAGAGGGGCATAAACCCCTAATCTGTCTTTGAGGGACTCAAATGATTCTTTAGGCAAAGGTTTAGTGAAGATACTTGCAATCTGCTCTTTAGTGTTCACATAAACCAATCTAACTTCATTTTCTTCCACCTTCTCCTTCAAAAAGTTATACTTGATAGCTTTGTCTTAGAGTGAAATATCAGATTCTTTGATATGTTTATAGCAGTAGAGTTATCACAGTGAATAACTATCGATCCATTGCAATGCACTTTTATGTCTTTTAACATTTTCTTCATCCATAGAACTTGTATACAGTTAGTAGCAGCAACAACATACTCAACTTTAGTAGTAGATAGAGAAGTACATGATTGTTTCTTGTTGATCCATGAAATAAGTTTCTTTCCAAGAAAGAAAGCTCCACCAAAAGTACTCTTCTAGTCATCAACATCACTTGCCCAATCTGCATTTGTATATGCACATAAAGTAGAGTCATCATCTTTAGGGTACCACAAACCATATCCAGATGTTCCTTGTAAGTATCTAAAAATCCTTTTCACTGCACTCTCATGATTTTATCTAGGATCACTTTGATATCTTAATGCAATGCAAACAACATTCATTATATTCAGTCTAGTCTGAGTCAAATATAGCAGACCTCCAATCATAGACTTGTATCTTGTACGATTTACCGGAACTGATTCATCTTTCTTTGTCAATTTCTCAGTTGTAACCATAGGAGTACTAACCGGTTTAGAATCTTCCATTCCAAATTTCTTCAACATCTCCCTAGCATAATTAGTTTGATAGATGAAAATACCTTTATCATCTTGAGTAATCTGTAAACCTAAGAAAAATTTCATTTCCCCAATCATAGACATTTCAAATTCATTCTCCATATTTTTAGAAAATTCCATGCACAACTTATCTTCACCTCCAAAAATGATGTCATCAACAAA
Source organism: Cryptomeria japonica (assembly GCF_030272615.1). Taxonomy (NCBI): domain Eukaryota; kingdom Viridiplantae; phylum Streptophyta; class Pinopsida; order Cupressales; family Cupressaceae; genus Cryptomeria; species Cryptomeria japonica. The sequence continues at coordinate 683,787,278 of NC_081405.1, read as the reverse complement.
GACCTCAATAATCAGTATATCATCATCAATGAATTTATAATATAGATTACTGTCAGCATTACCTTTAGTGAAACCAAGCTTTAAAAGATATTTGTCCAACCTTGCATACCAAGCTCTAGGTGCCTGTTTCAATCCATATAAAGCTTTATTTAACTTGCAAACCCTATTTTTATCATCTGAAAGTGAAAATCCATCAGGTTGCTCAATATAAACTTTCTCATCAAGATCCCCATTTATAAAAGCACACTCGACATCCATCTGATAAACCTTGTAGTTTTTATGTGTAACATAGGCAAGAAATAGTGTGCAACATAGGCAAGAAATAGTCTTACAACTTCAATCCTAGCTACAAGGGGCAAAAGTTTCACCCTAATCAATTCCTTCCTTCTGAGAATATCCTTTACAAACCAATCTAGCTTTAATCCTCACAACTTGTCCATCTTCATTTAGTTTATTCCTAAAAACCCATATAGTTCCGATAACATTCTTATTTTTAGGTCGGGGAACTGAAAACCATGTGTTATTCTTTTCTATTTGATCTAATTCTTCTTCCATAGCTTTCATCCAACATTCATCTTTACATGCTTCAGTTATTGATACCGGTTCAACTTGAGAAATTAAACATACCTCATTAGTTGCCAATCTTCTTCTTGTCATCACTCCATTATTCCTATCCTCAATGATCTGATCTTCTGAATGATTCAACCTTACATACCTAGGAGTCTTCTGATTCTCTATTCCTCTTCCCTGATCTTCAGTTACTGTTAAATTTTGTGATACTGCCGGAGTAACTGGTTCAACATTTTGTTTCAGTAAGGGTGTTACCGGTTCAGTTATCATCATTTCCAATGCTGGTTCTTGCTCATAAATTTTGATTTGGCTTTTATTTTGCTCATCCACCTTGACATTAGCACTCTCCACAATTCTCTGCAATCTCTTGTTATAACATCTATATGCTTTTCTTTAATTAGAATAACCACTAAATATTCCTTCATCACATATAGGATCAAAATTGCTAATGAAATCATCTCTCTTGATATAACATTTACTACCAAAGATTTTGAAATACTTAACTGTAGGTGTATTGCCAAACCATAATTCATAAGGCGTCTTACCGATTTCTCCTTTGATATGAACTCTGTTGAATGTATAAACTGTTGTGCTCACTACTTCTCTCTAGTAGATATGAGGTGGATTAGCTTCCATCATCATGGTTCTAACAACATCCAAGATAGTTCTGTTCTTCCTTTCCACAACTCCATTTTGCTGAGGTGTCCGGGGAGCAGAAAATTGTCTCCTTATGCCATGCTTCTCACAAAAGTTATTAAACTCACCAGATGTGAATTATCCACCATGATATGACCTTAACCACTTAATCTTCAATCCTGTCTTAGTTTCAACTTTATCTTTAAATATTTTAAACTTTTCAAAAGCCTCAAATTTCTCCCTTAGAAAAGTAACCCACATCATTCTAGAATAATCATCAATGATTAGCATAAAATATCTATCACCTTAAAATTTTTTAATTCTTGCAGGGCCATACAAATCAGTATGAATAAGATCAAGAATGTCATTAGATTTGTCTTGTATACTCTTAAAAGAGATCCTGACCTATTTTCCCATTTGGCATTCTTTACATACCGGAATATAGGGCTTCACAATCTTAGGTATATCTCTAACCGCCTTAGTTGAACTGATCTTTACCATGCAATCAAAATTCACATGATATAGCCTTTTATGCCAAAGCCAACTCTCATCAATTTGTACAATCATACATGTCTTCTCATCGAAATTCAAATGAAATATATTACCTTTAGTTTGAGTACCGGTTGCAATCTCCAATCCATATCTATTAATAATATTGCATTTTCCATCCTTGAATTGTAATTGAGCTTACCATCTAATGATATAGTTTCTTTTTCTTTGATCATGCATGCTTTGTCATCTCCAAATCTGACCAGACCGCCATGAAATTCTTGGAAAGATAGAAACTTCCTTTTATCTCTAGTCATATGATGTGAACATCTATTGTTAATTACCCATTCATCCTTATCTTCAGTTTTAGCAGCAAGGGCCTTTTCTTCAGGTACATTCTCTTCCAGTGCTAGATCATCTTCCTTGATATCTAAGAACACCCATTCCTTTCCATTACCGGAATCACTAGCAGAGTCTTGTGCTGGTTCATCATCATAATCGGTCACACCTTTCTCATCTGCAAAGTAACATGATTTATCTTTGTTTTTCCTGTACTTATGCTTGTTTTGATATCCAGGGTTAGGCTTAAAATATCTTCTAGATCTTTCTTCAAATATTGAATTCCTTTTAGGAAATCTAGATGCAAAATGACCTATCTTATTACATGCAAAAAATTTAAAAGGTGATTTTCCTTCATACTTACTTCCTACCGGTCCTTTAGGTACTCTTCTAGCAAATATGGCTTCAAGTTGCTCAAATTATTCATCTTCTCTTTTCATATCATCCAATTCCTTTGCATACAAAGCTCTCCAATCTTGCTTGCCGGTTGATGATGTAAATGCATGAAAAGCAGGTTCAAACTTCACAGCTCCAGAAGGTCCAAATTCTTCAAGCTCAAAAGTAGATAATTTCCCAACCAAGGTATCCCTATTGGTAGAAGTATTTGCCATTGTTCTCAATTCATTAATTGCAGTAGCCTTCATCTTATAAGGTAGTGGTAAAGCTCTCAGAACTTTAAAAATTATTTCAACTTCACTCAGAGTTCCATCACAAAATTGAATTCCCATCACAATCTCATTTACCCTTTCCATAAATGTATTAATCCTTTCATCTTCTTCCATCTTCAAGTTTTCATATCTCACCCAGTAACCATCAAGTTTAGCAATCTTAACGGTAGGGTCACCTTCATTAAAGTCTCCAACTTGTCTCATATAGCCTTTGCTAATGATTTATCAGTTAATCCCATTATTTGCCGATCAGAAAGTGCACACAAGAGGGCTTATCTAGCTCTACAATCATTCTCAAGCTCCTTGTCCAAGTTTTCTGGAGGAGGATTACTAAATGCCAGATTAAAAGGTGTTACTCCATTCTCTGTGATTTCCAAAATTTCCTTACCAAGACATCTCAGACAAGTCTCCATCCAAATTTTCCATACTTTGCAATTTGTTTCATCAAGCCTGGGAATATCTCTTTGAAAGATAGCTACAGTTGAACTAGATGAACTTGAACTGTTAGTTGTCATAGGATCTTCCTCAAGCGGTTAAGCTTCTACAGAGAGGACTAGAGCTTTGATACTAATTGTTAGACAGTTCAAATAACCGGAAGACAATTGAGAGGGGGGGTGAATCAGTTGTCACAAGATTACTGGAACCTAATTAAAATATTGTTACCAGAACACATAAGATCAATACCGGAATACATAAACCAATTATCGAAATAGAAGATATATCAATTAAGCACAACCAACAATTAGAGAATAAATACTATCCACATGAAACCAAGATTTGTATGTGGAAAACCCGATAAAGGGAAAAACCACGGTGGGAAGCCTACCCACAATAAGATAACACTTCTATAGTAAGTATGTGATTACAAATTGAGGGGCTTGTACTTGCAGGAAGGCCAACAACCTAGAGTACATTGCTCATTACAAAAGGAGTCTCACTCACTACATAAAAATCTAGACTACAATCCAGAAGGAAGAATGAACTACAATGATAGCATCTCCTATGCCTGAGTACAGTTCCGGTTAAGCTCAATACCAAAGGACTTAATCCTCTTACATAAACCCAACTCGATCACCAATGATAGACCAAATCCTCTACATGAATGATTAATACATTATTCACTCACATACATCCTTTTTTATCCCTTACATATGATCTACAATGAGATCTTACACATATATATACAAACCCTCGACCTTAAACAATTAGGTCGACCACTAGACAATAAAGAAATTATATAATTATAAAACATGTTGACTTGAGACCAAACAAATAATATCCAACCCATAAGACATCTCATAAACACATCGAGAAGATCAAACAACACGTTACATTAAGCCGGTCCAAAACCTAGATAGTACTGGACCCAATTTAAGTCCACACACACTAAAGCAATGATCCCAATCAGCCAAGTATCGAAACACGATCACCATCAGCATCCCGAATCTCTACTAGAAGCCGCACCAACACCACTTATGCATAATATCAAAATATCTTCAAATAAGCTCTATTGGTGAAACCCTCATCGGATCAACAAACCAGGCTTACCAGCATATAAGAAAGCATTTAATCACCAAATCAAAACCAACTGTTTGAACATGAATCTGAGTAGCATGAGTAGCAGATCTAAGACAATTCCAAAAGCCAAAGCATACTAGAGTATATCGGACCATCAGGATCTAATCCAACCGGAAACCAAACAACCTACCGGGACCAAAAGGATACCAGTAAACAACCAAAACAGCTAGTGTTGACATCAATGACAAAAAATCAATGCAACACATAATCAATTCCTCCAAATGGCCAACAAAGGAATCCCTAGCTCTTAAAAGATGGGAACTAGGTTTAGATCGTAATGCTTCCTCTTTTCATGTTGTTCCTATTTGGGTTCGACTATGTAGGGTTCCATTAAAATTTTGGAATGATGAAGTTTGTAAAGTGATAGTAAACTCTTTTGGGATTTTCTATCTATCGATGAGATGACAACATTTAGAAAACTACTGGTGTTTTCAAGGATTTCCATTGTATTCACCAAGATTCACACAGTTTTCCTTCTCTCATTGAGATTAATTCAAAGTTTGGAGTATGGTCTCAACCTATTGAGTTTGAAACCCTATCATTTTCCTACTTTATTTGTAAAAAAATAGGACATTGGACCAAAAATTGCCTTTCAAAAGTGCCTCAAAAAATCACAAAAAAATGAAGTTTTGAAGGAGAAAAATGGGCAACCCACCCTAGAAGGCAATAACGATAAAGGCATTATCTTTGTTGAAGGTGAGACTTTTGGAAAAGCTCTTAATGTGGAGAAGTCAATACCTCTTGATGGAAAGAAGGTAACCCCAAACTCTAAAAATAATGATTTAGAGTCCTATTATGGAAGGTAAGGAGGTTGGAGATGGAACAACAATGGGTACTTCAATTGAGGAGGAGCTTTTAATGGAGAAAGCAGATAAGCATCTTGAGTCTCTTGAAAATGGTACAAAAGGACTAGAAAGTAAGAAGGATGAAGGCTAGAGTAACTTGGAGACTTCTATGAACATAAATGAAAGGTTAAGTGCACCAAGATGGTGTGCAAAAAAGTGGACACACACACAAAAAACTTCAAAATACTAATAACACACACAAGTTATTTTAAATTTTAAATAGGGCGTACACGTCTAGGCTCGTTTTATCGAGCCTAAATGAAGAAAAACTATGTACGAGATTTATGTTGTAATAAACGTGTATGCAGTTTAGTTTTCAAAACCTCGTATGTGTTTTGCTGTGAATAATTTTTTTTTACTATGGCTGACTGGGTCATTTTCACCCACGACTGCATAATATATTATTTGAGAGGGTTTTGGAGCATAAGATACACGACGCGAACGTGGTTTTGAAAACCAAAGCCATCCATGATGCCAAGGAAACCAAGAGGTAGGAAGCTTAGTTTTTTCATCCTTTTTGTCTATTTGATAAATTCTATTTGGAATTTGAATGTGAATTCATTGTTTTTGATTTTTTTTGGTCATAAATGCATGCTAGATTATGAAAATACTGCCCCCAGCAAGACACATCTCCTGAGAACTTAGGGCAAAACCCATAGGAGAACCCATAGATAGAACCTCAAGATACGAACCCTCCATCTCCTCTAATAGACCATTCACAAGATACACAGGAGGATTTGATAAATCAATTCACATAAAACACTGCCAAAATAACCAGATTGGTGAATTGATTGAAGGAATCATAGCATGAGCATCATGCATCCCTTGACACAACCTTAGAATCATTGGATATTAGTTCCAATGAAGTTTCCAAACAAGTTACAAAATGGGGAAGCTATAGGGATTGATGTCGTGCTTTTTATTCTAGTGGGTTGTCCTATAATGAAGTAAAAAAAAAAGCAAAGCACAAATATGTGCTTTTTTTACTGATCCCAAAACCACTGAGACCTTACCTCTTAATTCAAAGAGATTTCCTATACACTGGTGTAACCATTTGCCAATGAAAAATGGTTTTTGGAATAGGTGGTGGATGGTCTTTGACCAACCACCTTATAATAATTTTGAGGTTCCATTATATTTTTTGAGGAAACTATATTGTGAGTTTATCCTCAATGAGAGGCCAAACTATTTTGATATGAGAGAGTTCCAGGGTAGAGGTGGAGGCTCTGCCCAAGGTAGACCTAGAGCTTGAAGGAAACTAAACCCCCAAAGTCGCATCCCCCTAGCACCAAAACCTGTGGTCCATGTCACGGTCCCGGTAGCCCTGAAAGAGTCGATGGAGGTACAAACTCTTCAGGCGGCCATGACATTGACTGATGTCATCATTTAGCATGGTACACAATTATCACACCCTCTTGGCCTAGGTGATGATGTAGTAGTTGATCCATTTGGCCATGGTGAGCCCATTCAACATGTGTGTCCCAATTGTTCCGGTATATGCTCTGGGGTGGATATTGAGGCCAGTGTAGATGGTTCCACTTCCCATCTATGTACATGTTGCGGGGGTAGATGTTAGACTAGCACTGCAGAGGATGTGGCACTGACTGATGATTTGATGGATATGGTGTTTGGTGGTTAGACGCAGACATAGGTGTGTTGATTTGAATTGATAACATTTTATTTATCAATCACTTAAAACTTGTAAATGTAAATAAATTTTTATTTATAGATCGATTTAAATTGATACAAACAATATGCATTTCAGAATGCAGAAATTGGTGTTAATATACCGTATTCCTCCCACTGTTGTTGCAGCTATAGCTTCGACGCCCGAGGTATACATTTTGTAACATGTTAAAATAGAATAGTACATAGAATTCCATTTTTTTTATAAGATATACTAACTCTCTTTAATGTATATTTATTTTGCGTTTTGTAGGCGTTGTTAGGGGATCAAATGTCCTAGATTGATAATGCCATGCTCTTGGCCATTGATTTTGGTCTAGAAAGCTATGTGGTATCATATTTTGCACACCTCTTATTTATGTATTCTTTTGAATATGCAAGTCATTTAAATTTAGATTTGTTAATTTATATTTAATATTATCTACTAATATCTCTTGTGTTAATTTTGTTTCTTTTAGGGTACTCCAAGCGTGTCTAGGATACCTCCTGGGCGAAAGAAATCCTTGAGGACGCCTAAAAAATGACAATTTGGCTTTGTAGATTTGATGAATGCACTTGATATGCTAGAGGATCAAGAGAGGGAAGAGGTATGTATCTCTACTTTATTTTCTTGATTTGATGATTATATGCACATGTACATGTGAAATTTAGATAAATTATAAGCTTATCATTTTTCATATAGGAAATAGCCATAGCTGCTTCATCAATTGTGAGCCCTCCTAAGTCAACAGGAGAAGCATCTCAGGCTTCGATACACTTTTGTTCTATATAATGTAGATTTTTAGTGTTTTTGATCTATATATGTTCTTACCTTGTATTAATTGTATTTAACCTACAATAGGCCCCTTCGTGGTTTGGCCATAACGTGGATCCTCTCAAGTTCCATTTTAAGAGGACTCTAAGTCTGACAAGGCAAGGAGAGAAAATACGGTAGATCCCAGATCAACAGATGAGGTAATATACAATTCAATTGTAAAGAAATTTTAGTTCAATGTATAGTTATGTTGATAATTGTGAACTGTTTTCTACAAAAGGATTCTAACTTGGCTTTTGAATTGTGGTTGTGCAGCCATCTACAGATCCATGTACTGCATCAAAGAGGCTCGGTTTTGATGATCCACCACAACTATAGGATCATGTAGTGTTAGTTGTGGTCATTGAAGGACCAATACATCTAAGATATATTCTACATTTTTATTGTAGATCAATCTGGACATGGCATATGCCACATTTTTGTAAAACTTTTATTGACTTGGCATAAATGCCATTTTTTTATACATACATAATTATTGTACATTTTGATATATATAAATATTGATATTCGATCTAATAAATGTGCATTGTGTTCATTATGTGCATTTTGTTGATACTGATATTGATATTCGATACACACACAATTTTTTCATTGTGTTTATTTTTGTGCATTTTGATATATATAAATGTAGATTGATAATTGATATAGTTAAGGTTTGCTCAAACAAAGACATACAATTCATTATGTGAGCAATATATCCAAAGTGCTCCATGAAATAAGTCTGAATGACACCAAACAAGCCTACATAATTGTAATAAAAGAGCCTCCAACATGCAATCATTAAAATTTGTCTCTATCTAAAATAGTAGTTGCAAGCTAGGTATTACCAAAACTAGTGGCTTGCTAATCTTTTAGTTCAGCTAAACAAATGCCTTTTGTTGAATTCTACCCCATATAAAAGAATTCCCAATTGCCATCAGGGAATATAAAGCATTGCAACTATGGAATATGATCTGATAAGCTTTCTTAGATATTGAACTACCCCTAGAAAACTTCATGTCTCAATCACAATAAAAGTCTTGGATCACTTCAAAATAGCTCCCACTTTTACTAAATTCCTAACAATAGTTGGATCTTTGTCTGATAAATTTTAATCTCAGCTACTTCATAGACTTGGCTAATCTTTGATCTCAGACTTAGACAACTATTTGGTGTATTTGGTTACTTCCTTTTTATAAAGTTAAATGAATATTTGCCAATGTAATCAACAATATGAATTATAAACAACAAAAATCTATTTTCTACAATCATGGGTTAAAATCTATTTTATTTACTCTATATATCTCTATGCTAATTAAATTCCCTTTAGTTTTTTAAAAAATAGCTTGTGTCTATTTTTCTACAATTTTTTTATGATTTTTTAAAATCCAAATTTTTACCCACTTTTTCAAAAAATCTTGTACTTTTGGTTTGCTGATTTTTCCCCAAACGATTTTTGTTGCTATGATATAAAGAATTACAATTGTGGAATATGACTTGATATAAAGCATTGCATAGCAATTACCCTCTTAAAAAGTTAACTAAATATTTGCCTATGTAATTACCAAGTGTCAACCTTTGTTACTGCTTTAGTTTTAAGAAGAGGATACAAACATAGCCAAAGTGCTTAGAGACCAAATACAATAGGCTCCCTCAAATTTTACAGAGACCAAATACAATTATGATCACATTTGATCCATGGTAATGATCATTGGATGCTTTTGATTCCTTTCCTTTATATCTCTCAATGTGAGTGGTGCGAGAGCACCCTCATGCTTGCAATGGTCAAATTTGGGTTTTTATCTTGTTTTGTATTGTTTCATCTAAATTAGGTCATTTGGGACCATTAATTGTCATTTGAAGTCATTTGTGAAAGTTTGAGGTCATTTGGATAAAAGATGTAAAAGTTGCTCAATTGTTGTCAAAGTTGCTCAGTTGTTGTCAAAGTTGCTCAGCTGTTGTGAGTCAAAGTTGTCAAAGTTTGGGGTCGAATGATGGAAACCACGTGTGTGGTCATAAATAGGCATCTTCAACATGACCCAAGGGTTGAAAAACTTTGTGTTGAAGTTTTGAATAAAGTTGGAATCAATTCAGAGACTATATCTATGTGTTTTCTTGCAATATTGCTGCTCTTTCACATTGTGTGGATTGTACAGATCAAATAAAGACCCAAGACTTGTTGGAAATGTTAGATATGTGAATCTAGTTTCATTTTCACTTGGTTTCATCATTTTTCACCCAATACTTTAGGAGATATTGCAATTTCTTTAAAAACCATGTGAGAACCGTCAGATGCATGCAATGCAAGGTTGCTAGATAGGCTAACTTTCATTCTGTTCATCGTGGGCACAAACTACCAGCACAAGTGTTTCTGGGTGGGTAGGTTCATATTAGGAAAGAGCTTGTTGTGCCTCCCAACTCGCTAGAACATCCAGAGCCATACCCTACCGACGCAATCTCTCAAGTGCCCTAAGTCCAAAAAATTCTCAAACTTTGACACACAGTTTCTCGGAATCCAAGATGCATATGATTGATTTGTTTAAAAATATAGGGTCATGTGAGGCCCATCTACAATGACCTATCTTTTATTTTGAAGATTCAGAGTCATTTTCACAAGGTAGCATTTTTTCAGTTGGTGCAAAAATCGTGAGATGCATGCAATGCAAGGTTGCTAGATAGGCTAACTTTCATTCCGTTCATTGTGGGCACGAACTACCAGCATGAGTGCACCTGGGGTGGGTAGGTTTATGGTAGGAAATCTCCTATTGTGCTTCCCAACTCACTGGAACGTCTAAAGCCATACCCTACCGACACGATCTCTCAAGTGCCCTAAGTCCAAAAAATTGTCAAACTTTGACAGATTGTTTCTCAGAATCCAGGATGCATACAATTGATCTATTTGAACCTATATGGTCATGTGAGGTGCATATACAATGACCTATCTCATATTTTGAAGAGTCAAAGCCATTTTCATAGGGTAGCATTTTTTCAGTTGGTGCAAAAACTGCTAGATGCATGTAATACAAGGTTGCTAGATAGGCTAACTTTCATTTCGTTCATTGTGGGAATGAACTACCAACACGACCATGTTCGGGTGGGAAATTTCATGATAGGAGAGATCCTTTTGTGCCTCCCAACTCACTGGAACGTCTAGAGCCATACCCTACCGATGCGATCTCTCAAGTGCCCAAAGTCCAAAAAATTGTTAAACTTTGATGATTTGTTTCTCAGAATCCAGGACACATATATTGATCTGTTTGAACCTATAGGGTCATGTGAGGCCCATATATAATGACCTATCTCAAATTTTAAACTCGGAGCCATTTTCACAAGGTAAACTGTCAGATGCATGCAATGCAAGGTTGCTAAATAGGCTAACTTTCATTTTGTTTGTCATGGGAACAAACTACTAGCACAAGCACATTGGGTGGGAAATTTTATGATAGGCAAACTCTTGTTGTGCCTCCCAACTTGCCAAAACGTCTAGAGTCATACCCTACTGGTGTGATCTCTCAAGTGCCCTAAGTCCAAAAAATTGTTGAACTTTGATAGACTATTTATTGGAATCTAGGACACATATGATTGATCTGTTTGAAATTATAGGGTCATGTGAGGCCCATATAAAATAACCTATCTCATTTTTTGAAGACTTGAAGCCATTTTCATAGGGTAGCATTTTTCAGTTGGTGTGAAAACAAAATTAGGTCATGTACTCAAATAGTCATACAAAATTTCAAGTATAATAAAAAATACAAAATGCATCACAAAATTCCATTTATGAATTTATAATTAAACAATACAAAATTTACATATACAAAAATTTGCCTCTAAATATGGACAAATAAGTTCTTTCACTATTACTTTCAGATGATCTTAAGTCTAGAATTTTCATTGTCTCTCTAAATTTCAAATTTCTAATCATTTCAACAATTAATTGGCATCTTGCAGTTTGATTTAAGTTTTCAAAATAGTGTTGCCATATTCTTTTAGCCATTCTTGTTTAGGTTTGTTCATGTAATTTATTAGGCATTGGCTTCAAAATATTCTCATCGATGCCAATTAGATACTTTGGTTTCCTACAAATAATTCTAGGAGGTGTTAACATTGGCGCATTATGTGCATTAGGTACATTCATCGCATCAAATTGAGTTGGTGTATGTTCATCATTTGATTGATTATTCATTGTGGTCTCTTCTTCAATCGCATTAGGTTCATTCGGTAAATCAAATGTTGTTGGTGCATATTCATCATTCGTTTGATTATTGATTGTGATTTTTTCTTCAATTGCATTAGGTTCATTTGGTACATCTAATTGAGATGTTGTAGATAAAATACCTTCTTGTCCCATTGTTCTTGGTTCACATAATCTCTTCATATGCCGCCTTTGTCTTTCCTTTTCAACCTCTTGTTGTTCGGTTGTTCCTCACTCGTTCTTTCCCATCGTTAATAACTATTGTACTAAATAAAATCATTTTGCACATATATGTTACAAAACTTATACAAACAAATCACCATAAAAATGAGTATTATCATTATGTTTAATAAACAAAACTAATAAACAATCAGAATAACATTGAACAAACTAATTATAACAACAATTCAATCATTTGACCTCATGCAAAACAAAATGTTCACTTACTTTGACATAAAGCTATCATAGAATTGCAGAAGCAGTTGCAATGGGGCCTTCAATGAGTTCCAAAACTCCTTTTGTGGTCGTTGAGGCCATTTACTAAATAAAAATATGTGAAAGAAACATGTACGGATTACTTTTAATTAACTCGCACGCATATTTTGTCCCTAAAAATACCCCAACAAACCAACATTCATAGTTCCCATAACCTATGCACACTTCTTATGTTAAAAACCCATACATGTTACTTATAGTAAAGAAAGGTTGAAGGAAAAGGGAGAGAGAAAGAGAAAGGTAGAGGGAAATAGATTTGGAGAGAGAGAGAGAGAGAGAGAGAGAGAGAGAGAGAGGGGAAGGGATACCATGTATGACCCCTTAGGACACCATACGACTTATTAGGATATCATATGGTCCTAGTTGGGATTGTATGGTGTGCTAAGGGATCATATCATGTCGTTAGGGGTCATGTGGGGTCCTAAGGGATTGTATGGTGTGTTAAGGGCTTAGGTGATTTGAACTTATTTTTGTAAGTAGTATTGGCACTACATTTTATATTGTAACAATGGTTCATCTTTCCCCCTTAGGACACCATATGATCCTTTAGGACACCGTACGACCCCTTAGGACACCATATGACCTCTTAGGACACCATACAATGCCTTAGGACATCGTATGGTCCTAAGGGGTCGTATGGTGTGATAAGAGGTCTTCTGGTGTCATTAGGGGTCATGTGGAGTCCTAATGGGGCCAAACATGTGTTACAATATCATATGACCCCTTAGGACACCATACGACCCCTTAGGATATCATATGGTCATAAGGGGTCATGCGGTGTGATAAGGGGTCTTATGGTGTTGTTAGGGGTCATGTGGGGTCCTAATGGGGCCACACATATGTTACAACACCATACGAACCCTTAGGACACCATACGAACCCTTAGGACATCATATGGTCCTAAGGGGTCATGTAGTGTGCTAAGGGGTCATATGGTGTCGTTAGGGGTCATGTGGGGTCCTAGTGGTGCCACACATGTATTACAACACCATATGACCTTGTAGAACACCATACAACCCCTTAGAACATCGTATGATCCTAAGGGGTCATGCGGTGTGCTAAGGGGTCTTATGGTGTCTTTAGGGGTCATGTGGGGTCCTAATGGGGCCACACATGTGTTACAACACCATATGACCCCTTAGAACACCATACAACCCCTTAGGACATCATATGGTCCAAAAGGGTCGTATGGTGTGCTAATGGGTCATATGGTGTCATTAGGGGTTATGTGGGGTCCTAGTGGGGCCACACATGTGTTACAACACCATATGACCCCTTAAGACACCATACAACCCCTTAGGATATCATATAGTCCTAAGGGGTCATGTAGCGTGATAAGGGGTCTTATGGTGTCATTAGGGGTCATGTAGGGTCCCAATGGGGCCACACATGTGTTATAACACCATATGACCCCTTAGGACACCATACAACCCCTTAGGAAATCATATGGTCCAAAAGGGTCATATGGTGTGCTAAGGGGTCATATGGTATCATTAGGGGTCATGCGGGGTCTTAGTGGTGCCACACATGTATTACAACACCATATGACCCCTTAGCACACCATATGAGCCCTTAGGACATCATGCGGTCCTAAGGGATCATGTGGTGTGATAAGGGGCCTTATGGTGTTGTTAGAGGTCATGTGGGGTCCTAATGGGGCCACACATGTGTTAAAACACCATATGACCCCTTAGGACACCATACAACCCCTTAGGACATCAAATAGTCCTAAGGGGTCATTCGGTGTGTTAAGGGGTCATATGGTGTCGTTAGGGGTCATGTGGTATCCTAAGGGGTCGTATGGTGTGCTAAGGGCCCAGGTGATTTAAACTTATTTTTGTAAGTAGTATTGACACTACTTTTTATACTATAATAATGGTTCATCCTGCCCCCTTAGGACACCATATGACCCCTTAGGACACCATACAACACCTTAGGACATTGTATGGTCCTAAGGGGTCGTATGGTGTGCTAAGGGGTCTTATGGGCTCGTTAGGGGTCATGTGGGGTCCTAATGGGGCCACACATGTTTTACAATACCATATGACCCCTTAGGACATGATACGACCCCTTAAGATATTATATGGTCCTAAGGGGTCATGCGGTGTGATAAAGGGTCTTATGGTGTTGTTAGGGGTCATGCGGGGTCCTAATGGGGCCACACATGTGTTACAACACCATATGACCCCTTAGGATATCATATGATCCTAAGGGGTCATGAGGTGTGCTAAGGGGTCATATGGCATTTTTAGGGGTCTTGTGGGGTCCTAATGGGGCTACACGTGTTAGAACACCATATGACCCCTTAGGACACCATACGACCCCTTAGGACATCATATGATCCTAAGGGGTCATGTGGTCTGCTAGGGGTCTTATGGTGTTGTTAGGGGTCATGCGGGGTCCTAATGGGACCACACACATGTTACAACACCATATGACCTCTTAGGACTCCATATGACCCCTTAGGACATCATATGGTCCAAAGTGGTTGTATGGTGTGCTAAGGGGTCTTTTGGTGTTGTTAGGGGTCATGTGGGGTCCTAATGGGGCCACACATGTATAACAACACCATATGACCCATTATGACACCATATGATCCCTTAGGACTTCATATGCTCCTAAGGGGCCATGTGGTATGCTAAGGGGTCACATGATATTGTTAGGGGTCATGTGGGGTGCTAAGGGGTCTTATGATGTCATTAGGGATCATGTGGGGTCCTAATGGAGCCACACATGTGTTACAACACCATATGCCTTTAAGACACCATATGACCCCTTAGGACATCATATGCTCCTAAGGGGTCATGTGGTGTGCTAAGGAGTCACATCATGCCATTAGGGGTCATGTGGGGTACTAATTGGGCCACACATTTGTTACAACACTATATGACCCCTTAGGACACCATCCAACCCCTTAGGATATATATGGTCCTAAGGGGTCATGTGGTGTGCTAATGGGTCTTATGGCATCGTTAGGGGTCTCATGGGGTCCTAATGGGGCCACACATGTGTTACAACACCATATGACACATTACGACACCGTATGACCCCTTAGGACATCATATGCCCATAAGGTGTCAGTGGTGTGCTAAGGGGTCACGTGATGTCGTTAGGGGTCATGTGGGGTCCTAATTGGGCCAAACATGTGTTACAACACCACATGATGTTGGTAACAATGCAACAAACCAAGAGGGGGGTTGTGAATTAGTTTGCACAAAACTCTACACAAATCAAACTTAAATTCAGATATGATAATCAACAGTTAAAGCACATATTAATACCACATCAATATCATACATAACACCAAGTTTTTTGACGTGGAAAACCCGGTTAAGGGAAAAACCATAGTGGGAACCTACCCACAATGAGATAATACCTTGTTAGGAGTAAGTGAAATATTACAATGTGGAATTCACATGCATTCATGTTCACTACCTAGAGATTAGTGCTCAAATACAATAAGGGCTACAACCTTGGGGAAGAATCATTGTCTTACAAAAGATTCAAACAACAATCTGGATTACATGAACTGATAAAACAACATCTCCTAATGCCTGATGATAGTTTTGATTAAGCACATATACTCAAACTCTGCTCTTACACTTCTGCACACTCTTTCACACCTCTTCTCTCTTCTCTTTTTCTACTAAGTGATCAATACAATATTCACACATGAAAATGATGGACTTGAAAAGAACTGAGAGGGGGGAGGGGGGTGAATCAGTGACACCAAATAAAACACTACTTCAAACACAAACTGGTAGATGAACTTAACCAAGCATTTAAACAAAATACATGCTATCCAAAATGATATAACAACATCCACAAAAAGTAAAGTATCCACCATAACACAAGTGTTTATACGTGGAAAACCCAAATAGGTAAAAACCACGGTTAGCTGGAACTCACAAGTTAACTATCTGTAGTAATAGATAATTGACCAGTTAAGGTCTACAAAGTGCTATGCTAGGAGTGAATCTTGTTAGAGATACCAAAGCTTGATTAGAAGCTTATACCCTGTTAAGAGTACTACCCTATTAGGAGTAACCTCGTTGGAGGATTTGAGAGTCCAAACTAATGGATCACCTTGTTAGAGGATTTGTACAATGAAGCTTGTTAGAGCTTACCCGGTTAGGGGATTTGATTCTGTTGTAATGATTAGAAAACAACAAGAATGGTTTGATCTATTCTGAGTAGCACAATACTTGCTTGATCAGATCCTTCTAAGTACATTCAACACTGCTCTTCATCTTAACACTTATCGCTCTTCAACAAAAGCTTTCACTCTTTATGCATATCAGTATTTGCATAACATCATTCTCTATCCCTATCAAATGATTCACTAAGATGTCTTAAATAGACATTCAAATCTTATGTTAGCCTAAGGAAATCAAAACACAATTTCCTAGGTGCAGCAGTGTATCTAGACAAGTGATCAAAACTCATCACAAAATAGACCGTCAAGAAGTCAATGCTGGTAACTCATCACAAAAATCAGATACCGGTTATAACAGTCAAAACCGGTTGGAACAAAACATGTGAACTGTTGTCTTGGAATCTTTCGCTTGATCTCCATCTTCATCTTCATCTTCATTTTGATGCCGACTTAGTGTAGCCACATGTTATCTCTTAAGCACATACCGGTTGACATAAAGTACCAATTAGAGATAAACCTTAAACATACCGGTTGACAGTGTAAACCAATTGAAGTTACACTAGTAGTCAATGTAATCATATGTGTGTGTGAGAGTGTTTCATCAATGACAACAAGTGATGAATACATTACAATCATCATCAAGCCAACAATCTCCCCCTTTGGCATTGATGGCAACACTTAGAAAATTTTAGAGTAATACAATACCACTAAGTGTGCATACACAACAAATTTACACATATACTCATACTCCCCCTTAATGCATGCATAAATACAAAATTTTCAAAAACACACATACATATTATTACCCCCCCTTTGACAACATGCCAAAATGAAAAAGTAAAATATATACATATATAGAAAATCTTTATCAAAGTGTTCAACATATATTAACAACTTAAAAAGATTTCATGCATTAGCTAATCTCGTAAAAATATCATTGAACTTCTGCTTCATTTGAGATAAAGCATTTTCCCATGATTCTAGTATGTTAGAAGTATACTCAAATATAGGCATTAGCTGGTAATGAAATTCTTCCATTGAGTCTAGCATGCAAGTTTCAGGAGTAGCAAGAATAGCTTCTGCATTGGAGTAGGCTCTCTGAAGAATGTCGACCTGTAATGTGAGAAAACTCTTGAGCTCTTTTAGAGATCAAAGTCTCTTAGCCTTCTCAATATCATTCTTGTTTAATCTATCATGTAGATCATCTACAGACTGGTTAAAGGCATGAATGGAGTCCTAGAGTGGGACATATGCCTTGCATATCCATTCCATTTCTTGCTCAGTTTCAACTTGACTCTTAGAAATGTCAGAATAAAAGAAAGAAACATTGGAGGTAAAGGCAAGATACTTTCCTCTAGATTCAATAACTTTTCTCAACAGACTTCCATTATGAGATAGAGCCATTTTGCCACTTTTAATTTTCTTTGCCAGTTTATCTCCATATTTCTTCTTGTGGCTTTTCTCAGTAGACATTTGAGCAGCATCTTCAAGCCACTTGATTTGATCAGATTCATCCGCAACTACTTGACCAAGTTTTCTAATGGGTGTAGGAAGATGTGCAACAACTGTTTCTGGTAGTAAACTAGACAAAATTTCTACTGCATTCTGGATTGTCTCTGCTTCAATCCTTTGTTCTTTCAGTCTCTTCTTATGTGCTCGAGATTGCATAACATTAGCAATCTTCAACATTTATGACGTGCTCAAAATGTTCATATCAATGGGTCCTGAAATACTTAAAGAATCATCATCATTATCATCTTCAAGTAGTTTCTGCTTTGACGGTTCAGGGGGTACACTCTTAATGATAGCTCTCTTTGTATTCTGCTATGTTGTCTCTTCAGGTAACTTAGTGGCAACTTTCTCAGTAGACTCCTTTTGAGTATTTTCAATGACCGGTGGAGATTGGGGTTTCACCAATTGTTCTGTTGCCGGTTCATTGTCCACTATTAATTGAATAGCCGGTTGTTCAACTAATGTAACTTGTACTTCATTAATTGTAGGAGGATCCATATCTAGTGTAGTTTTGTCTTCAGATAGGTCTACTATGTTCTGAACATCTTCATCAACAAGAATAATGAAATCATCCTTCTTCTTGATTGGATAGACTATGTCAAGTTGAACAATCTCCTCTTCATCCATTTCGGGTCAAGGAACATCATCTGTAGTATTATCCTTATTGCTATAGTGGATGAGTTCTTCCCTCTTTTTGATTACATAGGCTAGCTGATGTGTCTCAGTATCAATAACTCCCCTTTTTTCATTAAGAAGCTTCAATCTTCTCATTTTAAAAACAAAATATACTTTGTATTGCTCAACTAAAGCACTAATTCCATCCGAGGATAAATTGGGAAAATATTGTACAAATATTTCATCAATAATCTTCTTTTCCAATTGAATAACTTCCTCCCATTTATCTAAAAGAGTATTATACAAAGAGATTGAAATATCTTTTTCCAAGTCATGCAGAAATCTATTATAATGACCCAAATAAGTTATTACCTATTGAATGACTTGCTTCTGCTCATCTTCAGTGAAAGAATAAAAATATTCTTTGAAATTGTCAAACCTATTTCTTTCTAGTGTCTTCATTGTTCTCTCAAAAATTGTGTTAGGTTTGTAGGTAGCTATATCAATAGGTGTAGTTGCCTTTGGCACTACCTTTACCTTCTTGGATGTTCTTTCGGTTGCTTTTCCTTCTTTGGTTCTTCAGAATCCATTCCCTCAAACTCTGGTTGTAAAATCAATTTTTGATTTCTCTTCTTTGGTGCACTCTCCTTCTTTACATATACTTTAGGTGTTGGTTCCTTTTTGGTTAGGACACTCCAAGTCACCCTTGTGGTCTTTTTCACAAGAGACTTTTCATCAGACTTCGTTTTCTTTCCTTTCACATTAGCTACAGGTACAGTACCTGTTTCTATTGGTTAAACTTGGACTGCCACAATGTCCAATTTTGCCTGCTGTTTATCTTTAGGTGATGCTAGCAGGGTATTAGCATAGCCAGCCAGTAAATCATGATTAACCTCATAGCTCATATGTTCCATCTCTTCCTCTCTAGGCTCAATTACTTGCATCAAGCAAAAGTCAGTGGTAATAGTGAAGACTGTCTTTTGCAAAGTGTTTTATCACATCTTCAGGTAATCTCATTTTCATGCTCATATTTTTCTGAAATTCATTAAAATACTTATTCAAGATAGCTGGAAAATTATTCTTCACAACCTTAATGTTTTTCTTGATCTGTGCATTGATCAATAGATATTTTGACCATTCAGTGTCTCCAATTCCCTGTAGGAAGCTCTGGAAATAGAAAAATAACCCAGCTAGTAGCTGACCATATTTGAACTTTTGAGTGTTGTCCTTCTTAATAGATTGCAAATTTTGGAATAATTGCACTCTGATGGCTTCACAGAGATCATAATCTGCATTATCAACAATCATTCTATGTGCTGTGTGAATTGCTGCAGATGGAACACTATTAAGTCTACTGGAGTAAAATACCTGGTAGCCTATCATCATTGCTGCTAGTTTCACTGCAGGGTCTCTAATATTGTTGATAGAAAAAACACGCTTTATCAGATGTAGAATCATTTAATTTGAAGATAGTATCTTTCGAAATTCATCTTAGCACAAGAATTTCACTGGTTGAGAAATAACCAGTTACAACCTGAATAGCTTCCTTGGTTATTGTGTGAGTCCTTTTTAAATACATGTTCTCTCCATGAATTTGAGTCAAAATGATTTTGATGTGTTCTTCCTCAAAATCTTCAATAAAGTAGGCGACATTATGAAAACCTTTTTCAAAAACCCTAGCATATTTTGTTTCAATCTTTCCGTTCTTATCACAGAGTGACTTCAACTATGTATAAATGTGTAGAGTTCCTAAATCTTCTATTTTGCAGTCTATATAACTAGACAAGTGACCTTTGACCACAACAACGCTCGGGAATTGCGACAATGCATTATAAGACATAATTTGGTCTTCCTTTAGAGATTCCTTAGGCTCAGCAGTGATCATCAACCTCTCTACAGACTTAGAAGTAGATGCCATTCTAGATAAGCAATTTTTGAAGTGGTATACAAAGAAATACCTTATTTCTTGCATGTTGCTCTGTTTCCCAATTGAAATGCCCAAATGCACACCCGTTCGCCTCTCTGCAACTTTCAATTCAACTTGATTTCTCTAAACACGAAACAATTCGCTAATTGACAACAAGACAATCTTATTCGGCTCTGCAATCACTTCAAATTTCTTTCTCGAAATAGTTAGGGTAAAAAAGACAAAGTAAAAATTTCTTTTATTCCTTTTTACCAACTACAATAAATGCTCCCACTTTAGGTTACAAACCCTAATTTCACCGCTCAAGTGAAATATCGGTTGATAACACCTCAACAAAAGGTCACCAAAATTCATGATTCTGTTAGGCCCAATATGGAAAGCTAATGTACTGAAAGGGGAGGGGTGAATCAGTACTTCAAATCCTTTTAACAACAATATCTTTACTGTTATGCATAAACCAAAAACTGTTGTAACATAATATAAAGCTAAAACAAATAAATAACAATCATACATGATTCACTCCATAACACATATATTTTGGTTACACAGAAACTCTTGGTTAGAGAGAAAAAATGCGATGGGGATGGCACCCACAACTTCACTACTCTAATAATAAAGAGTGCTTGGTTAGAGCTACATGTTTAGCTATTTCTGATAGCTTATCCTGTTAGGAGTATCAATATCTACTAGATCTACCTTGCTAAAGGATTTTACAACACTTAATTTAAATGCTGCACTTGGTTAGAGGCTTTACAATTTATAGACTTAGTTAGAGTCTTTTACCCTATTAAAGGTTTCTCTTACAACTTCAAAATATTACAGTAAAATCATTACAAATATCTGCAACTTTACATCTGGAATGTTATAGCAGATTCTATGTGCTCAAATGAGATTACCTTGCTTATAGCATACCTCGGTAATCCATAGATTAACTCGGTAAACCTATCTGTTTACTCTGTTCCTTGACTGTTCTCTGAAATCCTTCTCAGTGACCTTTGTGTCTCTATAACAGTCATAACACTTAGTGCTTTTACATGTCTTGCTTCATACACCTCTATATCTCTCTCTCTGTCACATTTTTATCCTTAATCCATGTTGTATAGATCTCTTATGTCGATGATCTGATTCATTGCTTTGATCTTACAAACATGATTTATCAAATGAATAACCATACAAAATATTTCATTGGTTAAATGACCTCGAAATCATACACAATCTTTAAGTGCAATTTCCAATGTGATAACGGTTCTATGTTCCTCGATCTTGTAACATGTTTCTATATGTATGTCCAGGTTCAATGAATTTGGTAACATGTTTCACTTGGTGTATATCAACTCGGTGTATCATCTTTGCTGCTTGGTAGACATGGAATGATACTCGGTACACAGCTCGGTGTATACTGGGCTCTATGTATACTTTCTTCTTTAACCGGCTGTTCTGTGCATACTGACTGAATGTTTTGGTAGTAGTCACCGACTAGAGTATATAGAATGACTTTGGATATAAAACCAATGGCAACTTGATAAGTAGTAACAAACTCCCCTTTTGACATTAGTTGAGATGTTTGATAACTGCTCGGTTCACTGCTCTGTTCTCTGTTCCCTGTCAAAATTGACTCTGTATTTGAATACTTTGTATTGCTTGGTATACTCCCCCTGTATACTACATTCCCTTGTATACTTTGATATGATACTCACTCCCCCTTTTTGATAACATTGAAACTTAGTTACCATTGGGTGGTGGCAACTGGTCAAAAATGGATTTGTACTTTGTTTGTGCGTCGGTAAGAGCAGCAAAGAGGGTATTCTTGACACTGTCCATTAAAGAATTCTGAGTTGTAATGTCAGCTAATAGTGAAATTAATCCATCTAATGTGCTTCCCTCTTGCTGAGTGGATAGGGAGGTAGCCTTGTTGATCTTCTCTTGGACGGATGAAAGATGAGGAAGGAGTAATGTTTGAAGTGTCATTATGTCCATCCTTATCTTGTGTTCTTCATTGCTTAGTTCCAATTGTTGAGCCATGAGCTGTTGTAGCTTGGTATAAAAATTCTGAATGGAATGTGGCTCAGTGGTCAACTTACTTGAGAGATTGGTGATCTCTTTCTCAATTGCTTCTGTTTTATTCTTGATGTCCTTAATAAATAAAGAAAATGTACAGAGTTTCTGAAATAAATAAAGAATGTGCTTGAGTTGAGGGGTCAACTCAGCAATAAATTTGACAAGTTTAACTTTGCCAATGGCAATAGCCTTCTGTACCTCTTTAATCATTTTTGCAGTGAGCTCTTTGTCTTTTATCTTGCTCAAATATTTGGATGCATCTACTCCAGATGTCTCTATCTTGGTTAGGAGTTCATCTAGTTGAATGTGGATGGCTGCATCTTTGGTGACTATAGCTTTAGGTAGCATATCTGTTAATAGTGCTTTCACCTTCTAAAGTTCTTTATTTTTCTTTTGAATAGCCATTTGCTTCTCCTGTTCAGCTTTGGCTTTGCATAGTTCACCAAAATCAATAAGTGCTTGCCCCTTTAATTTGGATATATCAACATTGGGCAACACTATTGGTTTTGACAAATCTAATTTGAAACTATGCTTTTTCATCTTCTTTTCTTTACCTTTCACCAATTGAACTAAGACAATGGCTTGTGAGGCTTGATGACCCTCGATAGGTTGCTCAGTAGAGGCAACACTGTGGTTGGTTACTTTAGCCTCTGAAGTGTCCTTTGGTGTCTCGGTTGCAACATTTTCAGTGCTAGAAGGTGATTGTGAGGTTTGTTCTTGAGAAGTACCTTCTCCTGCTGTAGACTGGCGACCTTCAGTGCCTTGTTCCATATCCTGAGGGACCTCAGTTGAAATAGGCTGATTGACTGGAGGATAGGGCTAAACTTGTTCCAAAATTGACTCACTGGATACAAGTTGGGCATAAGCATTCCCTTCAATCATTTCTTGTTCCGGTGCCTCTGAATCCATGATATCTTCATCGACTTGTATGGTGTCAGCAGGGTCTTGCTCGGTGATGTCAGGATCTTGCTCGATGACATCAACTATTTCAACTTCAGTTTTCTCACCAGCATCCTTGATGCGAAAGATTTCTTGCCACTTTTCCTTGGTCTCTTTCTCTACTTCTAGATAAAGTCCATTCATCAATTTTAAAGCTTTTTGCTTGACTAGGAAGTTTTTGTGGTAATTTGTCAGATTTTATTTGATTTCATCTACCGACATGTCTGGAAAGAAATGTACTAGACTTCCTTCTCTAATCTATTTTTTCAAGTCCATTGCATATTTCCACCTGTTATCAATATGCACATACAATTCTTTTGGAAGAGAATTAGATACTTCCAATGGAACCAATTGGAATTTCAGAAGTGTGCAGATGACAACTTCTTCTATTTGTCTCTTTTCGACATCATTTTTGGATTCATACTTAACATATCTGAATGATCCAAATCCACCATATTGCTTCAGATTAGCACAAAAATTTTCAACACTATGTACATTTACCTTCTTTCTCTTGACAATCTGAAATTTACTTGCATCTTCAGATTCAGTGTCACTAGACTCTTTTGCCAAAATGAGTCTCCGAGTAGATTTCTTGTAAGTTTTTGTTACCTTGGGTGTGGCAACACTCTTTATTTTATTACTCGGTGAAGCTACAGATGCTCTTGTGTTAGGTCACTTTGCTGGAGGAGTCGGTGTTCTCTTTGATGTATCCTGTTTCTTTCTTTTCAACACTTTTCCCTTAGGTAATTCGGTGCTCAATGTTATAGCTGCCTCTTGGGCTTCAGATTCCTCTTCGATAATGGCTATGGTACCCTTGACAGGTGTGGAGGAAGAACCTTCTCCAAATTTCTTTGATAATGCCTTGATCATTTTTGTTGCTTTTCTTGTAGCTTTGGGTACTACAATGCTCATTTTTACTTTTTCCTTCACTTCTTCATATGTTCCATACCTCAGCTCGGTAGCATGCCTTGGTAAAGTGAGAAATGCATCTATCTGTTGTTGGGTGATTTCAAAATCAATCTCGTAACCCATAGGTGACAAAGATTGAGTTCTCGGTTCCACAACATTCACATAACAGTAGTCAATCTCCACTTCAAAACATATGTCATCCTTGTATTTTTCCACTAGCTGGGGTGGAATTCTATGCCTGTTATGCATCTTCTCCTGAAACTTGCTGAAATAATCATCCATAATATCATTAAAATTATCACCTAGACATTTGATGTGGTCATTGATTTGATGGGTGATTGGTCGGTGTAGCTCCCAAACTACTTTACCGACTGATGGAAAGAATTTCTCAAAATAGAAAAACATGCAAACTAACAGTGATCCAAACTTCAATGTATTTGCCGAGTTGTTCTTCTTCGGCTTCCTTATGGTGTTCAGATTCTCAAATAGGTTTTTCAGCAATACTTCACATAAATCAATTTTCATGCCTTTCTTCACAATTTTATAGGCTAAGTTGACTGCTGCACAGGGTACACTGTTTTCCCTTGCCGATTGGAAGAAACAGTAACCTATTACTCTAATGGAAAACTTTAGCTCTACATCAGTGACATTGTTCAATTTCAGTCCTCTGCAATTTGATTCTACTTCGGTTAAACTGATCAATTGTGATATCATTTTCTAAGCTCGGGCATGATCAAAAATAGGGTCCCCGGTGATCAAATGAATGATTTCCTTAGTGATCTTAAACAGTTGCTCTTCTAGCCACTTGAAATCATCATGAACTCTGCTCAGAACAAATTTGACCCACTAGGGTTTGAAGACACGGGGATAGGTTAGGGTTTCAGTCAATCCCTTGATTTTAATTTGTTCATACTTGCTATCCAATTTCCCATCAGTGCACAATTCATCATATGTATCCTTGATTTCAACATGACTGAGTTCCTCAACACAACATTTGGTGAAGAATCTGACATCCTCAACTAGCAAAACTTTATCCGGAATGAGTGAAAATGCAGTTTTGTCATCCGGTTCAGATGCTACTTTGGGAGTTAGAGAATATTTCAATGAGGGCTTTTCAATATTCTTAACAACAACAGCCTCTTGGATCTTAGGTGCCATTGCAGATTTCAGATAGAAATTAACAAAAGATCCTTAGGGTTTGAATATTTTCAAACGACAAACGCTTCACACTTAGCAGATAGTAACAACTTGATATGATCGGTAAACCAGCTTAACAATGCATTGAGATTGATGTAAATACCTTGAAATTTGCTTCGGAAGATGGTTTGATCGCCTTTGAATCGCTTGCTTTGCTCTCTTGAAAACTTGGTAAGAGTAAAATGACCGCGTAAATGCTTTAAGCACACAATATACCTTATTGGGCTCCATGCAGGTTAGGTTAAAAACATTAAATGCACTCGGTTCCACTAAACTGATTTACTTTCCTTTTTGCGCTTTAACTGAGTAACCAGACTTTCTTCATTTACCGACTTGACAGGCTTCCTGTATTCACCGACTTGATAGTCTTCCTGTATAGTGCTCCAAAAGACTTTGATAGAATTTCAAACTTACTAATACATCTTAGTTATGCAGATTTTGAATTAAGTACATAATAAAATAGGAACTGTTAAGATTGAACCTTTGAGAGAATGCAGTCCCTTCATACCTTTACTGATTAATTTGGAATAGGTGCACCTAACTCGGTAGGTAAGGTGCTTTCTTCATTTGACATAATTGCCTTCTTTTTCCAAATCATCTGGAATTTGCCTTTTATTTCTTCAATATCTCCTCTAGGTTGATCTCTGCAATCTCCAGCCAAGTGTCCAACTTTGTGACAATGAAAACATGCCATTCCAGGATTTTTCTGTGATCTTTGGTTGTTCATTCTAAACCTTATAAAATAGTTGGCACTTATATGTCCATATCTTCCACAACATTCACACCATATCCTTGTATTGTAATCCCATGGTACTGCATAATACTGTCGATAAGGATTTGTGTGAGTTTGGTAGCCTCTAGTGTTTTCTCGGTGTGCATACCACATATAGTTCTTTTGCTTAAACCAACACTTCTCGGTACTATGTCCATATCTATTGTAGTTTTTACAAAACCCTTTGAATTTTGCCTTCTTACAATTGTTAACAGACTTTGTCCTACATTGATTGAATGTGTGACCATAATTATTGCAATTATGACAATAACCATTAGACTTAGTAACATTGGGTTGCTTACCTTTTCTGATTTGGCACATGTTAGCAGTATGACCTTGATTTCCACAGTAGTTGCAAATAGGCTTCTTTCTTTGGATGTGCTTCTTGTTTCCAGCTTGCTTTGATGATTCTCCTCTCTTAGTTGTATGAATTCCCTTCTCAGTAGAGTCTTTTCCTTTGTAACCGAGTCCTACTTCTTTGTTGGGTCTTCTTGTATTCAGTTGTTCATCCAACATCTTTGATGCTTCATAGCTCTTCTTCAGTGTTTCCTTGGATTTTTTTTTTGTTTTAAGTTCATTGGTCAACCTTGATATTTCAAGTTTCAATGCTTGATTCTCATCATCTTTCAGATTTGCTTCATGATGTGCATAACCTAGTTGATCTGACAGATTTTGTTGAATCCCAGTCAACCTTGTGACTTCATCATTCTTTTCAGATACTAATGCTTCAAGTTGTTGTTTTTCTCTTTCTAGATCTCTTACTTTATCCTCAGTTGTCCTTAATGCATCAAGATTCTCAGTCATCTGTGTGCTAAAATGTTCTTGTCCTCTTTTCATTTGTTTTAGCTGATCAACCAGTGCTTTGTTCTTTTCTTTCAATACTTCAATCATTTCTTCAGTCTCTTCAGACATACTATTCTCAGATGATGTTTCAATTTGTTCCACTAACTCTTGAGAGTCCTGCAAATCATCAGATAATCTTCTTCTAACTTTTAGAGATTTTTGCATTTGTCTTTGCATGTCTACAATCACTTGATTAGGATGATCCAACTCTTCTTGCAGATACACAATCCTCCGAGATTGTTTATAGCTTTCCATTGATAAGATCTTTCTCTTTAGGTTGTTAAACCTTTTTCCAAGATTCAAGCTTTGATACCAATTGATAGGCCCAATATGGAAAGCTAATGTACTGAGAGGGGAGGGGTGAACCAGTACTTCAAATCCTTTTAACAACAATATCTTTACTGTTATGCATAAACCAAAAACTATTGTAACATAACATAAAGCTAAAACAAATAAATAACAATCATACATGATTCACTCCATAACACATATATTTTGGTTACGCAGAAACTCTTGGTTAGAGAGAAAAATTGCGGTGGGGATGGCACCCACAACTTCACTACTGCAATAATGAACAATTCTTGGTTAGAGCTACATGTTTAGCTATTTCTGATAGCTTACCCTGATAGGAGTATCAAGATCTATTAGATCTACCTTGCTAAAGGATTTTACAACACTTAATTTAAACGTTGCACCTAGTTAGAGGCTTTACAATTTATAGACTTAGTTAGAGTCTTTTACCCTGTTAAAGGTTTCTCTTACAACTTTAAAATATTACAGTAAAATCATTACAAATATCTACAACTTTACATCTGGAATGTTATAGCAGATTCTATGTGCTCAAATGAGATTACCTTGCTTATAGCATACCTCGATAATCCATAGATTAACTTGGTAAACCTTTCTGTTTACTCCGTTCCTTGACTGTTCTCTGAAATCCTTCTCGGTGACCTTTGTGTCTCTGTAACAGTCATAACACTTAGTGCTTTTACATGTCTTGCTTCATACACCTCTATATCTCTCTCTGTCACATTTTTATTCTTAATCCATGCTGTATAAATAGATCTCTTATGTCGATGATCTGATTCATTGCTTCGATCTTACAAACATGATTTATCGAATGAATAACCATACAAAATATTTCATTGTTTAAATAACCTCGAAATCATACACAATCTTTAAGTACAATTTCCAATGTGATAACGGTTCTATGTTCCTCGATCTTGTAACACGTTTCCATATGTATGTCCAGGTTCAATGAGTCTGGTAACATGTTTCACTCAGTGTATATCAACTCAGTGTATCATCTTTGCTGCTCGATAGACATGGAATGATACTCGGTAGACAACTCGGTGTATACTGGGCTCTGTGAATACTTTCTTCTTTAACTGACTGTTCTATGCATACCGACTTAATGTTTCAGTAGTAGTAACCGACTAGAGTATATAGAATGACTTTGGATATAAAACTAATGGCAACTTGATAAGTAGTAATAGATTCAAAAATTCTTTCCCACTCATTTTACAAGGGATCCGGAGATGTTTTACCGTTAAGCTCCCCTTAGCAATGTTAAACAAGATTAATTGACCAGTGCTAAGTTCTCTTCACTGGGTGAACGAAGAATTTCTTCTCCAAGTGAGTCATCACCTTTCTTTTTCCAAATCTGATTCCTCTGGTTTCCTCAACATCAACTTTCTGCTTGCCTTTTTGATCCTTGAAAGAGTTGACCGGTTTGCTATTTCTTAATCTACAAAATTTTGCTAAGTGCCTCAGTTTGTTGTAGTGGTAACAGACCATATCAGATGATCTCCAAGGTCCTGCATTTCCTCTTCTTGTTCTTCTTCTGTAGTTCATAGCCACA
Organism: Cryptomeria japonica; assembly: GCF_030272615.1. Taxonomy (NCBI): domain Eukaryota; kingdom Viridiplantae; phylum Streptophyta; class Pinopsida; order Cupressales; family Cupressaceae; genus Cryptomeria; species Cryptomeria japonica. The sequence continues at coordinate 683,758,198 of NC_081405.1, read as the reverse complement.
TTACCAAAGTTATTACAGAAGGTACAAATAACATTTGTTACCTTTTCCATCTCGAATGGACTAAACCGGTTGCCGTAGGTCTTTGCCAGTTCAGGTTTACCCGATTATCAAAGTTTCGTATCCGGTCACCATTTGGTCTAGGATGCATGTGTGGTACATGATTGTTTGCTCCATATCTGCACTCAATATGTCTATGCCCATACATTCCACATGTGTAGCAATGACCTTCAAACTTTCTTGACACATACCTAGCATTAGTATTGTAATTTTCATTTTTGTTAGGTTTGTTTCTACAGACATTTGCAATATGACCAGGCTTATGACAAAAAAAGAAGACAAGTTTAAAAACCTTTTTACTGGTAGTCTTATTGACTTTAGGATCATTTTTGTTCTTTGTACTAGAGGATTCACCTTTTTCAGTTGTATGAAAAGAAAGTCTAGAGATATCACCCTTCATTCTCTGTGATTGAATTTGTTCTTCCAGCATGGTAGAACTTTTGACGAACTTCTCCAATTTCTCATTGGCTTCAGTAAGCTTTTTGACAAGATCTTCATTATGCTTAGACAGGTTCTATTTTAGAGACGATGCCAGCTCAAGATCTAGCTTTAGGTTCTCCTTTTATCTTGTTTCAGCAAACAAGTTCTCATGCATAGTGTCTTTTTCCCATTTGATATTTATAATCTCTCAATCTCTTACCTTGATAAGATCTTCAACAACTCTTCTGGCTTCCAGTTCTTGACTCATGCAGATAGTGAGACCTTCTATCTCTCTCCTTAGATTTAGTTTCTCACCATTCAACTTTTCAACTTCTCCTGCTAAAGCTTCAATATTGGCTTCATCTGAAGAACTATTATCAAATCTTTCTAATAGTTTTTCAAATATCTCTCTCCTTTTGACTTGAGAAGCTTTCAATTTTCCCCTAAGGGATTCAACTTCATTTATGCTAGCTTCTAGCTCTCTAGCCATCTCGAAGTAGCTCCTATCCCCCATGGTAGTTTCAAGACTCCCTTCTAAGTGGTTAGGCTTCAAAGAAGTTAGGCTTTGATACCAATTGATGGATTTGAAAAGCACTGAGAGGGGGGGGGGGGTGAATCAGTGACACCAAATAAAACACTACTTCAAACACAAACCGGTAGATGAACTTAACTAAGCATTTAAACAAAACACATGCTATCCAAAATGATATAACAACATCCACAAAAAGTAAAGCATCCACCATAACACAAGTGTTTATACATTGAAAACCAAAATAGATAAACACCACGATGAGATGAAAATCACAAGTTAACTATCTGTAGTAATAGATAACTGACCGGTTAAGGTCTACAGAGTGCTCTACTAGGAGTGAATCTTGTTAGAGATCCCAAAGCTTGATTAGAAGATTATACCCTGTTAAGAGTACTACCCTGTTAGGAGTAACCTCGTTGGAGGATTTGAGAATCCAAACTAATGGATCACCTTATTAGAGGATTTGTACAATGAAGTTTGTTAGAGCTTACCTGGTTAGGGGATTTGATTCTGTTGTCATGATTAGAAAACAACAAGAATAGTTTGATCTGTTCTTAGTAGCACAATACTTGCTTGATCAAATCCTTCTAAGTACATTCAACACTGCTCTTCATCTTAACACTTATCGCTCTTCAACAAAATCTTTCACTCTTTATGCATATTAGTATTCGCATAACATCATTCTCTATCAGTATCAAATGATTCAATAAGATGTCTTAAATAGACATTCAAATCTTATGTCGGCCTAAGGAAATCAAAACACAATTTCCTAGGTGCAGTGTATCTAGACAAGTGATCAAAACTCATCACAAAAATGACTGTCAAGAAGTCGGTATTGGTAACTCATCACAAAAATCAGATACCGATTAGAACAGTCAAAACCAGTTGGAACAAAACATGTGAACCGTTGTCCTAGAATCTTCCGCTTGATCTCCATCTTCATCTTCATCTTCATTTTGATGTCGACTTAGTGTAGCCACGGATAATATCTTAAGCACATACCAGTTGACACAAAGTACCGGTTAGAGATAAACCTTAAACATACCGGTTGATAGTGTAAACCAATTGAAGTTACACTGGTAGTCAATGTAATCATATGTGTGTGTGAGAGTGTTTCATCAATGACAACAAGTGATGAATACATTACAATCATCATCAAGCCAAAAAATGATGCCTCTCACAAATGAATATTACATGAATATTTACAAATCATCAACCTATATTTCAAGGTTAGCTAAACCCTCAATGCAAATTACAAGATAATAACCTCACACGCTATGACAATACATGTAGACCAAAACAATGTCAATTAAGACATAGTCTGGACCCAAATCAACATCGTAATTATGAAACACCTCCAAGAATCATGCCTTGAACATCCACAACATGCCACAACTCCATAAATGTCATATAACACGAAGAGCACCACCAGATCAATAAAATGATCAATAACACGCACAACGATCAATGCAGACCAACAACACGAATATAACTGTTGTCACGAGGATTTGCATCTGATGCAAGCTTAAATTTCTTGCAATCTCATGACACATTGGACTGCTCTCAAGTTGTGGGTATCCTATTATGAGGGCAGACCTTCAGATTATAGGCTGACTTCCTATTTGATCACCTAAAACTTAATTGAATCTCCGAGAAAAGGGAAGAAGGATATGCATAAAACTGAAAATACTACTTAAAAAGGGGATCCACCAATGACTGAAACTGACTTGCAAATGCTTATAAACCTCACAAAATAGTCAGATAATGAAGCCTTGTAATCTCACAACTCAAATATACATGCTTGCAAAAATGATTCATATGAAAGGTCTAAACTTTTATATGTTTGCAGGAGGGAAAAACTAATATTTTCACAACTTCAAACATTAAATATAACAACACATTCACTGACCTGCACTATAACATGTTGCATATGATCATAACACCGAGGCAATAAGATGAAAAGATGGATTTTGTAAAAATCACAAAAAATCACTCTAAGAACTCACACACAATTCTTGAACAACACAAATTTGAGAAGGAAAATGGGCTTCTTTATTGATCAATAGGAGATATCTGCATTACCAATTTGGAAAATCTCATAAGAAATGAGTTACAGGAGTATGAAAAACCACTGCTACACAAGTAGAAGAAAGTCTAGAACTAGAGACAGAAAAGTGACTGTAGACACATAAAAATGACCACTTTCTTAAGTGAATATTTAATATTTATTTTATTCTCATTCCTCTAATTAATTAATTAATTAAATTAAATCATGCACATTCATCTATTTGATTAAATAAGTTATTCAATTTATTTAATTAAATTCACCTAGGCCTTTCATATCATTTAATTGAATAAATAATTTTATTTAATTAAATCCCCTTTCTACTCTTTTTAATTAAATTTGCATTTAATTAAATTGTTCACTTCAAATAAATAAATCTAATTTATTTAAATCCCCCCACTTGCATCTATTTTTGTTGAAATAAAGCAATTTATTTTAATTAAAATTACCCTCCATCCACTTGCAGTCTCTCACATCTCCCACTTGCTTCTCTAAAACCCCTTCTAAATTCTTCTAATCCCTTCTAAATTAGCCTAACCCATCTACTAAATATTGTCACATCCCTAAGTAAAGGGGAGTCACTTCTCAAACCCTCAAAGTCTTTGGAAACCATTGAAGGCTTTATGTCCTCAACAAGATAACCCTCAAAGTCTTCCAACCCATTTAAGGCTCTTACATAACCATTAATGGTTAACTCAACCCTATTGCATGATTAGAGACTTTCTCTCTTAACTCAAACCTCATCGAACCCTAGGGTCTCATCAAGCATTCATTGCTTTGACCATGGTTATTCCTTTAACCCTTACACAAGAGTTTATCCTTTGGGTAAAAGCTTTATCCAATGGATAATCTTAATCTAACCTTAACCCTTACCTCCTAAGGTAACCTTCATGTCTTCTCAAGCATTTAATGCTTATTGCATCTCCTCTCAAGCAGTCTTATGTTGACAATTGTCACCATTTCATTGGTGAGAATTGTAAACATGGATTGATAACTTTCAATCCTGACCCTTGATAAGATCATCCAATCCTTCATTGCCCTATTTTTCCTATAAATAGAGCTCTCAAACCTCCAATTTGAGGATCCAAGTTTATGCATCTAATCTATACTCATTTTTATCAAGCATTTTAATCCCTTTTTGAATATAAATAATCTAATAAGCATTTTTATAATTATTTCTCTTTATCATAATAATCATATTAAGCTAGTGTATCATGTTAGGATAGTTCTTTTACCAATCCTTGCATCTTATCACCATATACATGCTAGTTTAGTTCATCTTTTGTTAATATCGTGCACATTAGGATTGCATTCATGTTAGATTGATCAAACATCCCTCATTCTCATGATTGTCATCTCTAAGTCACTTTTCTCAGTGATATGAGAGAAAAGGCGTTGGCTTAAGGGGTCTTGTGAGATAGAGAACAATGGAACATCCCTTGGGAAGTTGAGTTATTCAATATAACTCCATAACTTGCACCAAGGGTCCCATTGGTGTGTGGACTAGTCTTGAACTCGTAATATTTGTTTCATCGCACCACTTTTTCCGCATAAATTTCTGGCACCCACCGTGGGACATAACCCCATTTATCAAATCATTTTCGATGCAGGACTAACTTTGTAGGTACACAGAAAACTTGAATTAGTGCATGGATACCATTCTGTAGTGCATCTAGTATTTCCTTTGGCGCATCTTGCCGACTGTTTAGTGCGTTGATACTGTATATGGTGAAAATGGATAACAACAATGTTGAAAGACTAAATGAATTCAACCACAAAACCCTAGCCTAACAACAACAAAGATCCACCATAACATATGAAGATTACCTAAGACAATGCAAATCAAATGAAATCACAAGGATTATACCATCACATGTCCAATAGGGTTTGGATCTCCATTCTTCCTATCTCCATTGATCTTGCTTGATATATTTGCTCTCAGATTTTATGTGTGCACAAGAGCTCAACAAAGAATGGAATGTGGTTGCAAGTAGGATCGCATACGAAAAGCGTAGTGTAGTCAAGTGCATAAATTGATTAGCCAGGGTTTGATAATGAAGGAAGCATCTCCTTATATAGAAGACACTATAAGAAATGGAGGGATAAGATTGAGAGGTGTAAAAGAGGTCGGCTATGATTAGAGGGTAGGTAGAGAAAATAAGAAAATAATAAGAGGGTAGGTAGTGTAGGAATTAAGAGATGAATGACATGTGTCATGGGTAGAAAAGGCTAATGAATTAATTAAACACATAAAGATTTATTTAATTAATAGAAGAAGTGGGATCAATTAAATAAATAAGTTATTTATTTAATTTAAGAAAAAGGATAATTTAAATAAATAAAAGTATTTATTTAAATGAGAAATAAGGCTAGAAGAGGATAAATGAATTAATTAAATAAATAAAGATTTATTTAATTAATAGAAGAATTAGGCTAAAGTAATTAAATAAATAAAATATTTGTTTAATTAGACATGACAATTTTAGGTGTCTACAGATACCATACCTTAGCGCATACAAACTTAACTTTAGCGCATAACATTTCTGCTATTTCCTGTAGGTCTCGACACTTTAAAACATTAGTGTAGCGCATTTAGGCAACAACGTAGCACATCTGGGATTTTTGCTAAAGCATAAGTTCCATTCTGTAGCGCATATGGTCTGTAGATTAGCGCATGACAGACACATAAAGAAAAACAAAATTGTAACAAAGATAGAAAAATTAGACTTGTGGAAGTCCACCTTAAAATTTTGGTTTTCTAACTATTTTTTATTGCAAGTAACTAGCGTTTGTTTGCAGGATCAAGATATTTTTCTTTTACTAAGTTTAGACTTGTGATTAAATTTTTTATTTTTTAACTTGGTTAAGTTAGTTATTTAAAGTTTTCTTCATTTCCTCATTAGTAAAATTGAACTCATTTTCTTTCGGAGTACTTAAAAAGAACAACCAAAACCTTGCTTTGCTTTCATGGGAAGAGAAAACACTTCATTTTTGGGTTTTAAAAAGAACAAGACAAACCTTTATTTATGAAAAGTCTTAAAAAGAACCTCACCATCCTTTGGTGTCTAAAAGGATCCATTACTTTTCTTGCATAAGTTAAATAACCTCACTTGTTTTCAAGTTCTAGATAAAGCCAAAGAGGGAAATCTTTCCCCTATCGAATTCATTTTGTTGACCATCTCAAAAAATTGGCTTTGTTGACCAGGATTTCATTTACTTAGCTTTAAAATCACTGATTTGGGAGATAAAAAGAACACCAAGTTGTTTTGGAGCAACATTTCCAAATAGAAATTAATAAATCATTGCTTTGAAGGATAAAAGGAACTTTGTGTGCCTTGTCTCAAAAGTGGAAGGTATATGGTCTCCCCTTAACTGGGTGACTAAAAAGCCAAACCACTCTTTCATGCTTTATTCATTTCAAAGCAGTTAAATCCTTTAGCAGGCTTGCCCTCCCATGTTGCTCTTAGAGCGTCATTTAAATGGTCGGTGAGAGGGGAACGACCTAAGTGGGAAACGACTTTATCGCCAAGTGTTCCAACCTACTATAATCAAAAGTGGAGGGTGACAAAAGTCCCTTTCAACGGTTTCATGCAGTGATTAGCCTTCCCCCAGTATCTTTATGATAAGTAAAGCCTTTGTTCTAAAGGTTGGGAAGCCTCCCGAGGGAGTTTATCACTGATGGACGAACAGAAACCTTGAGCCAAGTCAGTATCCAGACATCTTCAATATCATAGTGCAAGGGTGGGGAAGAATCCACCCCCAAGATTACTCACCATATATCTCCCAAGATAGATACTCAATTGTGAAGCAATTCACTTTGGGTTAATTTATAGCAAAAGGCAAAAAAATGAGTGCCCCCTAGGGGTGACACAGTTGTTTGAGCTGACGGAGTATCGAGACTAGTGGGCTATGGTATTGTTGATGACCTTTGAATAAAAAGTCTGCCTAAATTGTATTATTTGTATCCAAACCTGTGAAAACATTGGGGATTGAACACATCCTTGCAGAACATACACTCTTTGTTTATAATAGGCAAAATGGTTGTCTTTTTCGTGCTGTGTTTGCATTTTATACTTCAAAAAATCATCTATCAAAGTTGAGAAAGTGTTAAAATTTCCAGAAAAACCCAAAAACAAAACAAGACAGAGTAGTTTAGTGTGTAGGAGCAACATCCTAGCGCATCTGAAGCAAACTTTAGCACGTCAAAACCTAAACTTAGCGTATTCATTCTAAAAAATAGCACACAACTGTTTGAATATTTGGCAACTAAACATTAGCGCTTCTTAAGGACATATTAGCACGTTGAAGCATCAGCCTAGCACATTGGGGGCAAACTGTAGTGCTCTGAGTCTAAACCTTAGCGCATATTCAGGACAAATTAGCGCATAACCATTCTTGGAATAGCAGAAGTCAAAAATCTAGTCTAGCATGTAGCACAGGCAGCTTAGCACATTGGTGGTTTTAAACAACTCATCTGATTCAAACTTTAGTGCATCCAGTCTCTGTCTTAGCACATAGATAAAACTGTGAAAATAGAGAGCAAACATGAACCTTCTTGAAACATTTTAACATCAGTTGCAAACATCCTTTTGGATCTTTAGTCAACCTTATCAGAAAGAAAACTTGAGTAAGAACGTCAGAAACTATTCCAAACGATCAAACAATCAAACAAGTCATTCTTAGAACAAAAGTTGTCAAAAATCTAAACTAGCTAGGGATAACACTTTCTCCTATCAAAATCGGGTAACATCATCACATTGATCAAAAGGTCCACCAATTAAATGAATTCTATCATCAAAACATACCTAGTTTAACCCTAAGTTGTCAAATCGAGTTTCCATATCAGGAAGGCTCTTATTCCATATCATTTGACACACTTTGTCGTGAGGGGAATCTAAACCTTCATTTGATAAAAGTAGGCTTAAGTTTTCAAATAAAGTATCACAATCCAACCAAATCAAAGGAAACCATTGATCACCTATGTATGACCACTCATATTTTGAGAAGAAAAAGTCTTCATCACAACACTAAGTTGAAGAAACGACAACCTAGTTCCTAGAAACTTGCTAAACGAAATAGATTTCTCTACATCAATCGCCAATTCTTCAAATCTCATAACACATTTCTCCGTCATATGCGCTTATATCTTCAAGACAAGTCAAATGAATTTGACGAAGAGTCATTGAGAAGTAGAGATTTTTGCCAAAAATCAACATTTAGTCACCACTTAAATCGTGGAGGAAAGATCAATCCAACTTTCTTCCCGGAAGTTTGCATCACTTATAACATACCTCGATTTGAACCACCAACCCTTGAACAACACAAAGAAGAGGAATTCATCCCCTTTGTCACCAAAAGTTTCTATTAGATGCCCACTGTCACTCACTCTCAACGAAACAAGCAAAGCGAACCACAACCAAAGTCTAGTATGGGTTGAAGATTATCAAATCCTTTCAAGTATCCAAATCTAGAAGACACAAATATTTCTGAGGAGCTCCTCCAAGAATGTCAAGAAAGCATCTCATTTCAAAAACTTGTGAAAAAACTCATCGAGGCTGACAAAGAAAAATACTTTCTCATGCTAACAAGCAAAGGATTTAGGATCCCTGAAGACTTTGATACTAAAATCTGTAGGACAAGATCTTGAAATTATACTTATCAAGAACAACAAAGAGAAGAGGAAGCACATGACTCTGAGCAAAACATACCTGAGCCAAACATACCAGAACACACACATACCCAAACTAGGGATAACGAAAGAGAAGAACTCTTCCCTCGACAAACAAATGTGCCCTTGGTTGCTCTTACACAATAGATGCAAATGCTGCAAAGACAAATACATGACATGCAACAGGGGACCACAATACGGTATCCCTTAAACAAAATTTTTCCTTACCCTTTTGACAGGAGGTTAAACATGATACCTTTTCCCCCAAATTCAGATATTCCCAAATATGACAAATATGATGGTAAGAGCGATCCTTGTGATCATGTTCGGGAGTTTTGTATCATGAGCCTTGAATTTGCCCATGATGACACCTATTTGATGAGGCTATTCCCAAGAAGCTTGGGAGGAAAAACAATGGAGTAGTTATCCAAACTCACACTTCCTGTCAGATCCTTTGATGAGTTGGTCAATAAATTTATCACTCAATACTCCTACAATATTCAACATGCAATCACCATGCTAGATGTCTACAATACCAAACAAAAAAACAATGAAACATTCATGGTGTTTCTTCAACGTCAGAGACGGATGGTTTCGAGATATCCCCAAGATGTGCCCAAAAAGGAAAAGATGGAAATTTTCAATGACAATCTGAAGAGTGAGATGAGTTACATAGTCAAGCTCCAATGCATACCATCTTTTGCCAAGTTGATTGAAAATGGAATTCAAGTAGAGGAGGCATGTATCATGAAAGGAACATTGAAGTTCTTCAAAGAAGGAACTAATTCATCTAACTCTCATTTCAACAACCAGAACAACAACAACTTAGACAAATCCAGGTTCTGGACCAGAAACAAAAATGTTGGAAATGAGGGAGGAAATGATGCTAATGATGTAAAGTCCAAACAACAAGTATTGGCTTTATCGGGTAATCCTTAGGCTACCAAGAATCAAAAGGGTGCTAACCAAAGCACTAACACTTATACACCAAATACCAATCAGGGACCTTCAAATGCAAACAACACCAACAATACCCAAAACAACAACACAAATCGAGGACCTAATCCAAATTCAAGGGGTAACACCAACAATTTTCCAAATAAGTGCATTTACACACCATTGGGGCAATCTTAGAATCAACATTCCGAGAACTCCTAGCAAACAAGATTATCACGTTACCAGCTATATGATAACTCAATGATGAACCACTAGTACCAAACCAAAACTGAGAGGGGGGGGGTGAATCAGTACAGACACAAATATAGTTCAAAACCGGTTTGACAACAACCACTCTCAATGACTGATAAATAGAGATACCGGTAAAACAGAGTGCAACCGGTAGCATCCATAATAACTCAATCAATCATGAACCAGTCACTTACTAAGATTTTCTCTTAGCTCAATACCACATTATCATAATATTATCATGCATCAACTAGTAGACCTAACCATCAAATCTTCACAACAGTGAGTTCAATATGTTTTATAGACAGGCATAAAACATAGAAACTTCATGTGCATAACAGATAAAACAAAGCATCACAAGACAAAAGCATTTCACATGACACACATATTTTTCACGTGGAAACCCAACAGGGAAAAACCACGGTGGGGATGAATACCCACAAGATGCTTTTTGAACTCTTTAGAAGTCCGCTCTGTTAGGAGCCTTGTCCGGTTAAGAACATTACAATAGGTTTTGGTAGGAACCGATCCTGTTAGGGATCACTCGGTTAAGGGTTAAACCCGGTAGGGTCACCTTGTTAGAGGATTTTATGAACTAAATAGCTGAAAGGATCTCCTAAGCTTTTCTAGCTTCTCAGAACTCATTAGCTTCGAGTTACCCAGTTAAGGGATTTACAGCAAGCCGGTTAAGACCACCCAATTTAAGGGATTTTGAATCAAGCCAGTTAAGGCTACCTTGTTAGGGGATTTTGCAACTGTTGAAGTGGTTAGAAATCAAAAGGTATTACAATGATCTGTTAACAGTACTTAATACTAATACAGATCCGTTTAGGCTCCTCTTCTCCTTCTGCACATACACTTTGCAGGTATCTCTTTTCTCCTATGGTCTAGCAAGAATCTTGTATCACTTTTGTTGGATACACACTCACTACTTTTTGCCAACAACTTTAGATAGAAACCTAACATCGACCTTATAGGGAACATACAGGTCGGTAGCAAAAACCCTAAACCCTAAACCTGTTAGGTTGAGCAATTCAAACGGTTCGATCCTGACCGTTGAAACATACTGCATTGAATGCACCAGTCTTGAGTCGATCTCAAGACATTCTCCATCGTCCATTATCCACTGTTTTCATGGCGGCTGATAACCCATCACGCGTTATCACTATTTGACAGACTTCGCACATTCCCGAGGTAGATAGGAATAGTCTTCTTCATGCAAGATCCTTCACGCGCACAGAGCTTACATGGCAACATGATCTATCCTCCATCATACTACTGAATCATCACACAAAGATCACCGATTGAGTCACACAGACTTGAGATACTCCAACCAGAAACCCCAAAGTGGAACCTGCCTTACCAACTGGTAGTCATACATTGCTTCCATGTGTCAGTTTCCATAACTACATTCCGGTTCACTTTGAACAAATGTGCCGCTTCACTTAGGCATATACCGGTTCACACATATGCTGGTATCTCTTTCTTCTCTTATCTCATGTGCCGGTTCACACTATGTCTCATATTGACATCAATGACAACATACAATATCATTATGTCTTCATGCCAGTTTACATAAAGCTCATGCCGGTTCTCATAATGCCAACACTATAAACAACTTTGAACCCTAGGTCAAACCACCTTGGTGGAATGACTCACACTTCTGTGATTTTGATGGAAATAAAGGACATCAAACAAATGATTGCATGAGACTTAAAAACATTGTTCAAGACATGATTGATAGAGGTGATTTAACGATTGATGGTCTCAAAACAAATGGTGATCATGACACCTTTAAAAATCCTCTTCCAAATTACAACAAGGAAGGAGCTTCACCATCAAATGATACATGAGAAGCTTGCATCAATCACATATACAATAACACCATCAATCATATATCGACAAATGACAATCAAGTAAATGTCATTAAAATCAACGACAAACATGAACATGATTCGATCAATGTAACCACTAGAGCTCAAAAATATCTTGAAAGGGCATACATCAATAGAAACCACTATCCCCAAGACTCAATATGATTTGGTAAGTCAACTACGAAGAAATCCTGCTCAAATATCCATACTTGAGTTGTTAAAAATTTCACCAAAACATAAGGACATCCTGGAACAAGCACTATTGGAAACAAATGTACCTCAAGATCTGGATATTGACAAATTTCAAGCCATGGTGGCTCACACGATAGGGCCTCATAATCTCACCTTTTCTGAGCATGATAATATCTCATTGAGCCATCCACATAATACTCCCCTTCACATTAAAGTTTTAGTCTACAAACACTGAGTTAAAAGAGTATTAATAGATGGAGGAGCTGGGCTCAATATCTGTACCTTAAAACTTATCCATGCATTAGGCTTCTCTGAGTAGTCTATTGATCCACACAAAAAGATCACTATCAAAGAATATGACGACAAAGAGAGATCATCCAAGGGAACAATTATATTATCTATTTAGTTAGAACTGTAACAAAGGGACACTATGTGCCAAGTCTTAGACATAGACCTCACATATAATATTTTATTGGGTCGTCCTTGGATACATGAAATGCAAGCGGTATCGTCAACTTACCACCAGTGTGTCAAATTCTCATATAATAGGTAGGAGATTTCTATATCAGCAAATAATAACCCCTTTCAACATTGCAATGCTATGGGGGCAGCCCAAGACAACTTGGTTCCACACAACAGGGAAGCTCAAACTTCCTCAGCATCAAATCATCATCAAGAAAAGCTCAAATCTTTATCCATGGATTTCAAACAAAAGATGAAAATCAAAGAGCAAGGCATGGGAGAATACTTTCAAACCCATGTGTCTAACTAAATTACCAACATCACCAAAATCTCATGGGCAGCCTTCTGCATCAACACATCAAGCAACACATCCCATCACCAAGTTTGATGGCAAATTTATCCAATTAGGCACACTAGCACATGAGTCCGAAGAAAAGGACATCCTTAGTTGGCTATACAAGGATGAAGAAGAAGTTAGAGCTACTACTATGGAAGTAATTATACCAACACAATAGTATGGAAAGGGATACCTGATCATGCAACAGATGGGGTACAATAGCAAAGGACCTATAGGCAAGCATCAAGAAGGCATCACATAACCATTGGATCCTCCTTCATAGTTTCTAGAGACAAAACAAGATTGGGCTATGGACACACTCTACCCCCAAAGCAGAAACCAAATAAATATCAAAAACCTCAGTGGAAAGCAAAGAAGAAATACAAGGAGGACTCATGGCAGGTGGCACTACATGAATCAACAAAAACAGTAAGGAAGGAACGAGAACACCAAGAAAAAGAGAAACAACAAGAGGAAATGGCCATCCAAAGAGAAGAAGCATCTTATGTGGACGTACACCATGTTCATGTTGGTATTTTGGATATGTTGATATGGTTTTGTCATTGATGTCAACACCTATTAAACACTTATCAACTTTGGCACTTTGGAGAATTGGCAATGTTCACCGGTAAGAAAGTGACTTATGCATAGTCACCGGTATCTGGTACACCGACAAGATATATTGATCACCGACACTTGGAATGATATGGAAACTAGTTGGTTATGTCAAAGACATCATTTGGATACTTTGTCTTGGAGATTTGTTCAGTGGTATATTTGAGTTTGCATATTTGTTGTTACCGGGCAATAGGTCTAGAATAAGCACCGACAGGCTTATCTATTCCAGATCAGTAAAGCACGCTATGGAGATGATTTTATTGTAATTGTAAATGCATTGAGCCGACATCATGCATCAGATATTGTTTTATTTGTAAATGTTTTATTGTAATATCTTTTAGAGATGACCTACTAAAATTGGTCTTAGGTTATGGTATAATTGTAAGATCTTATTTGTAAGATCACATAGGCAAATGTGAAAAGGATTGTAAGAATGTATATGCAAAAATAAGAAAAGCTATACACACAGACATCATTCAGATTGAAGGAAGGTTTTTGTGAAGGCATATCAGAACTACACCAGTACTGAATCCAACATATGAAGATGCTATTTTGAGCAGTACATTATTATTGGATTTAACCATCCAATTGTAGTTAGGGTGACTCCTATTTGTGATTGAGCAGTGAGCTCTAGGCGCTTGGCCTTTCTGCATGTGTAGATCCCATTTGTATAGACATACTATCTGCAGTAGTATCATCTAATTGTGGCTAAGGTTTCGCACCGTGGTTTTTCCCCTTACAGGGTTTCCACGTACAAATATTGGTGTTATGTGTTGTGGATGTTATTGTCTTTCTGTTTCATGCATTAATCTTCACCGATACTGCAATTAACTAATAAATTGTCTATCGACATAAATTTTGGTTTATCGGTATTAAGCATTTGTCTTGGATAAGTTGTTTTTGGTTTAAATTTATTTGACAACTGATTTACCCCCCCTCCCCCCCTCTTAGTTGTCTATGGGACCTAATAATTGGTATCAGAGCCTAGTCCTCTTTTTGCAAAAGTTTAACAGCTTGAGGAGATCCAATGTCTTCTAACTATTTCAGGAAGGACAATCCTAGACTTGATGGAACCAACTATGGCATATGGAAGATCAGGATGGAGACACATTTGAATTGAATTAGGAAGGACATCTGGGAAGTTACAAAGAATGGCTATACTGCTCCTACTCCCGATCAGCCTAATCCACCTACCTTAGGAAAAGATGAAGAAAATGATTGCAAAGCAAGGGAAGCACTTTTGAGCGCATTGTCAAATCAACAAATCATGGGATTATCAGATAGATCTACTACTAAAGCTATTTAGCACCATTTGGAAACATTGAATGAAGGAGATTCCATAGTCAAAATTGCAAAACTCGAAAGCTTCCGAGTCAGGTATGAAAATCTGAAAATGGAAGAAGATGAAGGATTTCTGCTTTTATGGAAAGAGTTAATGAAATTGTTTTGGGTATTAAATTTTGTGGAGGAGCCTTAAGTGAAGATGAATTTTTTTCAAAAGTTTTAAGAGGATTGCCACCGGAATACAAAATGAAAGTTACTGCTATAAATGAGTAAAGAACAATGCCTAATACATCAGTAACTAGGGACACATTGATTGGAAAAGTTTCAACCTTTGAAATTGAGGAATTTGGTCTTGTTGCTATTATAAAGAATGATTTAGCTTTTAAGGCAGGAGAGAAAATGAAGAACTTGAAGAACTTGAAGCACTCTTTGCAAGAAAAAATGCCTAAAGGCCTAGTTGGAAGTAAGTATGAAGGTAAAGCACCCTTTAAATGTTTTAACTGTAATAAAATTGGTCATATGGCTTCAAGATGTCCTGATAAACATGGAAGATTGAGAGAAGAAGCTAGAAGAACATACAAGCCTAACCCTGAATATCAGAGATACAGATTTAAGAAGAACAAAGACAAATCTTGTTATCTTGTTGATGAAGGAGTCACTGATGATTCTGATGAGGATTTGGTAGATAATGGATGGGTTTTTGTTGCTATAACTGAAGATCAACCGACACCTACTATTCAACCGGTAGAGCAGGCCCTAGCAGCTAAATTTGAAGTAAAGGATGAATGGATCATTGATTCAGGATGTTCACATCGAATGATTGGTGATAAAGGTAAATTCTTGAACTTTCAAGAATATAATGGAGGTCTAGTAAGATTTGGAGATGATAAAGCTTGTTTGATAAAAGAAAAAGGTACTATATCTCTTGATGGTAAGCATAATACCGACAATGTTTACTATGTCGAAGGTTTAAAGTATAATCTTTTGAGTGTTGGTCAATTAGTTGAAAAAGGATTTCAATTACAATTCAAGAATGGAAAATGCAAAATTATGAACATAACTGGTTTGGAAATTCCATCCGGTAATCAAACTAGAGGTAATATCTTTCATTTGAATAGCAATGAAAAGACATGCTTGATTGCACATATTGATGAAAGTTGGCTATGGCATGAGAGACTCTATCATGTAAATTTTGATTGCATTGTGAAAATAAGTACAACTAAGGCAGTAAGAGATTTACCTAAGATTGTTAAACCCCACAATCCGGTATGTAAGGAATGTCAATTTGGAAAACAAGTTAGAGCATCTTTTAAAAGTATTCCAGAAAAATCCAATAATGCTCTTGACTTAATTAATACTGATTTATGTGGTCCATCTAGAACTAAAAGCTTACAAGGTGATAGATATTTCATGCTAATCATTGATGACTATTCTAGAATGTGTTGAGTTACTTTTCTCAGAGAAAAATTAGAAGCACTTGGAAAATTCAAACTATTCAAAGCAATGGTAGAGAATGAAACCGGTAAGAAAATCAAATGTCTAAGATCAGATCAAGAAGGTGAATTTACATCTAAGGAATTTAATGCATTCTATGAAGTAAATGGAATCAAAAGATAGTTATCAACACCCTGGACACCACAACAAAATGGAGTTGTAGAAAGGAAAAACATAACTATCTTGGATGCAGCTAGAACTATGTTATTAGAAGCAAATCTACCACATGTATATTGGAGAGAAGCAGTGAGTACAACGATCTATACATTCAAAAAATTTCACATCAAAGGTGAAACCGGTAAGACCTCTCATGAACTATGGTTTGGTATTACTCCTACTCTTAAATATTTCAGAATATTTGGAAGTAAATGTTATATTAGAAGAGATGAGTATATTGGAAAATTTGATCCTAGAAGTGATGAAGGAATATTTTTTGGTTATTCTTCTAAGAGAAAAGCATATAGATGTTTCAACAAAAGATTTCAGAAAATTGTTGAGAGTACAAATGTGAAAATTGATGAGCAGTTTAGAGGAACTTCAAGGTATATAGACTCTGAACTGGCAACAAAGATACTGACAAATGAACCTACATTGAACCCACCGGTACAGAATGAAGGTCCAGTTACACCGGTATCATCTGAAAGCTCCACTGTAATTGATGAACTACAACAAACTAAGACACCCCGGTATGTAAGATTGAACCACTCTGAAGATCAGATAATTGGGAACAAGTATCAAGGAGTTATGACAAGAGAAAGACTGGAAAATGAAGAGGTATGTCTTATTTCTCAAATTGAACCATCATCAATTAATGAGGCATGTGAAGATAAACACTGGATTAAATCTATGAAAGAAGAATTATAACAAATTGAAAAGAATAACACATGGACATTAGTTCCCCGACCTAAAGACAAAAATGTAATTGGAACAAAATGGGTATTCAGAAATAAACTTAATGAAGATGGTAAGGTAATCAAAAATAAAGAAAGACTAGTGTGTAAGGGATATTCTCAGAAAGAAGGAATTGATTAAAATGAAACCTTTGCACCGGTAGCTAGAATTGAGGCAGTCAAATTATTCTTGGCTTTTGCAGCACACAAGAACTATAAAGTATATCAAATGGATATTAAATGTGCATTTCTGAATGGAGATCTTGAAGAAAAAGTTTACATTTAGCAACTTGATGGATTTTCTTTGACAGATAACAAAGTTATGGTTTGCAAGTTAAGGAATGCTTTATATGGGTTGAAGCAAGCTCCAAGAGATTGGTATGCTAGATTGGATAAATATCTTTTGAAGATTGATTTTTCTAAAGGTAATGCTGACAATAATTTATACTATAAAGTAACTAATGATGACATCTTGGTTATACAAGTTTTTGTTGATGATATAATCTTTGGAGGAGAAGATGGATTATGTAAAGGCTTTTCTATTGAAATGCATCAAGAATTTGAAATGTCTTGTTGGCATTATGAGAACTGGTATGAGGACATAATGATATTGTATGTTGTCATTGATGTCAATATGTGATATAAAGAGAGAACCGACATATGTGAGAACCGGTATATATGTCAAAGAAAAGCGATATATTTGTTTAAGGTGAACCAACATGTCAAGGTGAATCGACATGTAGTCATGGTGAACCGGCACATGGAAGTGTTGTATGACTACCGGTTGGTAGTCTCAACTTCAGGGTTTTCGGTTGAAGTGTTTCATGCCTGTATGGCTAAACTAGTGACATTGTGTGATGAGTTAGCATTGTAATGAAGAACATATCATGTTGCCACGTCAGCCTTGTGCGCGTGAAGGATCTTGCATAAAGGAGATTGTTCCTATCTACCTCGGGAATGTGCGAAGTCTATAAAATGGTGATAATGTGTGATGGGTTATCAATCGCCATGAAATCGGTGAAAATGGATGATGGAGAATGTCTTGAGATTGGCTCAAGACTGTTGCAATTAATGGAATGTTCTCAATGGTTAGGATTGAACCGTTTGAATTCCTTAACCTAAGAGGTTTAGGGTTTAGGGTTTATGCTACCAACCTATTTGTTTTCCTATAAGGTTGATGTTGTGACTCTTTCTGATGTTGTTGACAAAAGTTGTGTGTGTGTATCTAAGAGAAGAGATACATGATACTTACCAGACTAGAGGAGAAAAGTCATATCTGTAGAATGTAAGTGCAGAAGGTGAAGAGGAGCTTAAGCGGATCTGCATTGGCATTGAGTGCTATTATCAGGTCATTGATATACCTGTTGATCTTTAACTACTTCAACAGTTGTGAAATCCCCTAACAGGGTAGCCTTAACCGGCTTGTTGAAAATCCTCTAACAAGGTAACTCGAAGCTACCGAGTCATTGATATCCTTTAGCTATTGAGTTCTTGAAATCCTCTAACAAGGTACCCTTAACAAGGTTTAACCCTTAACCGGGTATTGTAGCCATCCCTTAACCGGGTGATCTCTAACAGGATCGGTTCCTAACATAACCTTTTGTGATGTCTCTAACCAGACAAGGCTCCTAACAGAGCGGACTTCTAAAGAGTTCAAAAACAAGCTTGTGGGTATTCATCCCCACCATGGTTTTTCCCAGTTGGGTTTCCACATGAAAAATATGTGTGTCATGTGTGATGCTTTGCTATTGTTTGTTAAGCATATGATGGTTCTGTGTTTTATGCCTATCAATAAAACATGTTGAACTAGCTGTTATTATGATCTGATGATAGATTACTTGTTTATGCATAAGGGTGAAATGGTAGTGTAGTCTTGAGTTGAGTGAAAGCTAAGTGAGTAACCGGTTAATGCTTGTCTCAGACATTCTTAGTTTTATCGGTTGCACTCTGTTTCAAACCGATGTCATTGTCTGCTAGTCATTTGAAGTGTTTGCTATCAAACCGGTTTTGGACTGTATTTTTGTCTGTACTGATTCACCCCCCCTCTCAGTACTAGTTTGGTACTACTCGCTCATCATTAAGTTATCAATTGGTATCAGAGCATCCTCTAGGTCCTATGTGTTATAAGCTTAACCACTTGAGGGAAAGATCCTGTTGTAATGATGAAGAGGGAAGGTCCAAAGTTTAACAAGGAAAATTTTAGTATATGGAAATATAGGATGAAGATATTCATCAGAAGCATGGGTGCTCAACACTAGAGCTATGTTGAGAATGTCTATATTGTCCCTACCAGTACTCTCATCGATGACCAAAAGAGATAGATACAAGAAAATGGGCAAGTCATGGAAGCCCTTATTAGTAGCCTATTTGACATTGAGTTTATTGATGTTCAGGACAAGGTAAATCCCAAAGAGGTATGGGATGCTCTTGAAAATATCTATGGTGGTGATGAACATGTAAAATAGGCTAAGGAAGAAATCTTGAGAGGGAAGTTTGAAGATATGCGGATGGTTGAAGGTGAGACCATTCAACCGTATGGAATAAGAATCAAAACCATTGTTGGAGATATCAAGAGTGTAGGTGGTAAAATAGAAGACTCCACTATGGTAAGAAAAGTCATGAGATCCCTATTGCCAGTCTATGCAATAAGGGTTGCCGCTATTTAGGAGCTGAGATCAATAGACAAGACTAAGGTATCCTTGGACTCCATCATAGCAAAGTTGACCACCTATGAGCTAAATAGTTTTGATGGCAGTGTCCAAAAGACTGAATCGGCTTTTAAAGCTTCTGTTATTCTATCCAGAAAAGGAAAAGAAGCTAGCACTAGTGGTGAACCAAGACAGAGCAGAGAAATGGATGATGAGGAGATTCTGATGGCATTTGAAGCTCTCCTTGCCAGGAAGCTTCCTAAAGGAACCAGTAAGTACAAAGGTAAGCTACCTTTGAAATGCTTTTCTTGTAACCGGATAGGACATATTGCTATAAACTGTCCTAATGGTGATAACAAGGACAAACCAGAAAGGTTCAAGAAATTCAAAGGAGGAAATCAGAGAAACTGTTTTGTGGCAGTTGATGAAGGTGTCACAGATGAAGAATTGGAGGATGAAGAAAATGGAGATATTGTGTTTGTGGCTGTCAAGGAAGAAGTGTCAGACAAGAAGGCTCTTGTCTCCCGATTTGATAATTCCAATGAGTGGATCATTAATAGTGGCTGTTCTCACCATATGACTGGTGACTGGAGCAAGTTCCTATCCTTGGAGGAGTATGATGGTGGTGTGGTTCATTTTGGAAATGATGCACCATGCATGGTCAAAGGTAGAGGGTCCATCTCTCTGAATGGAAAGAGTAGTGCTGACAATGTGTACTGGGTTGATGGTCTCAGACACAACCTTCTGAGTTTTGCCCAGCTGAATGATAATGGCCACACTCTAGAATTCAAGAATGGAGTTTGTAGAATCAAAGGAAAAGATGGTGAATTGGTGGCCATCGGCATACAGACCAAAGGTAACCTATTTCATCTGAATGCAAATATAAGTACATGTCTTATGGCTAAGTTTGATGATAGCTGGATATGGCATAGGAGACCCTGCCATGTAAACATTGATAACATTGTAAAGGCCAGTAAGATCAAGGCAGTTAGAGGGTTGCCGGTGCTAAGCAAACCGGATAATACCTTGTGCAGAGAGTGTCAATTGGGGAAAATGTCTTCCTCAACCTTTAAAGGTAAATCTTTCACTGCTGACTACTTGCTTGATCTTGTGCATACTGATTTGTGTGGTCCTATGAAAACTAGGAGTGTGTAGGGTGATAGGTACTTCATGATTCTTACTGATGACTTCTCAAGAATGATGTGGGTCACATTCTTGAAAGACAAGTCTGAAGCCTTTGTAAAGTTTAAAGCTTTCAGAGCATTAGTGGAGAAGGAAAGCGGTAAAAGGATCAAGTGCCTGAGAATTGATCAAGAAGGGGAATTCACTTCCGGTGAATTCAACAAGTACTGTGAAGAAAATGACATCAAGAGGCAATTATCTACCCCCTAGACTCCACAATAGAATGGCCTAGTAGAGAGGAATAACCGAACTGTGGTTGAAGCAGCTAGAACCATGTTGATTCAAGGAAAGGTAGCTCACACCTTTTGGATAGAAGCGGTGAGCACTGCAGTCTACACAATGAACCGGGTACTCATCAAGAAAGGTAAGGATAAAACTCCTTATGAGTATTGGACCGGTAAGACACCTGTGGTCAGCTACTTTAGGGTATTTGGTAGCAAATGTTACATCAAGAGGAGTGAACATCAGGGCAAGTTTGAAGCTAAATGTGATGAGGGAATATTCCTAGGATATTCCACCAAGAGTAAAGCTCTCAAGTGTTTCAACAATAGAACTTAGAGAATTATGGAAAGTATCAATGCGAGAATTGATGAAACCTCTGAGAAACTGGAAGAGACAAGCAATGAGCAAGCGGTAAACGAACTGGGTGCAACCTTCTGGGAACCGGTTGTCAGTCAATTGAGTACCAGTAACAGTGTTCCTACATCGACAAATGTAGATGCTGATACTGATGGAGATGAGGATGAAGAAGAAAAGCAAGAGGAATCTATCAAGACCATTCCTCGGTATGTCAAGCTGAATCATGATCCTAAGCAGATCATAGGAGATAAGGATGCAGGAATCCTTACAAGAAGAAAGGTCAGAGAAAACTCATATATGATCTCTGAATTTGAGCCTAAATCATTTAAAGAGGCACATAAAGATGAAGACTGGATCAAGGCAATGGAAGAGGAACTTGACTAGATAGAGAAAAATGGCACATGGTCCTTGGTATCTAGACCGAAACATAAAAATGTAATTGGCACCAAATGGGTCTTCAGAAACAAGCTAAATGAGGATTGCATAGTGATTAGAAACAAATCCAGACTGGTGTGCAAAGGACATGCCCAAGAAGAAGGAGAAGACTATGGTGAAACCTTTGCTCCTATAGCTAGATTGGAAGGAGTTCATATGCTTCTAGCATATGCAACCTTTAAAGGCTTCAAAGTATATCAAATGGATGTAAAATCTGCATTTCTAAATGGTGTACTTGAAGAGGAGGTGAATATAGAGCAACTAGATGGGTTTTCCCTATCTGAAGACAATGACATGGTGTGTAGGCTACATAAAGCCTTAGATGGTATAAAGCAGGCACCTAGAGCATTGTATGAATGCCTACATTCCCATCTTGTGAAGATTGGATTTGAGAGAACAAGTGAAGATAGCAATATCTACTTGAAGTCTGAAGGAGATCAGATCCCGATCTATGAGGTATTTGTTGATGACATTATCTTTGGAGGAGATGACAAGACGAGTCATGAGTTTGCAGATGAGATGAAGAAAGAGTTTGAGATGTCACTCATAGGGGAGATTAAGTTCTTCATTGGAATGTAGATCCAACAGATGAGAGATGGAATCTTTATCACTCAGTCCAAGTATGTCAAAGAGGTGTTGAAGACCTTTGGCATGGAAGATAGCAAACCAATTGGTACACTGATGGTGACTGGTTGTAAACTATCCAAAGAGGATGACTCAGCATTGGTTGATGAGAAGGAATACCGATCAATGATTGGTAAATTGCATTATGTAGTGCATAGCAGACCAGATATTGCACATGTAGTTGGCATTACTGCAAGGTTCCAAAAAAGTCCAAGGGAATCCCACTTGGTTGCAGTCAAGCAGATTCTTAGGTATCTGAAGGGAACTATTGACTATGGATTGTGGTATCCATATAGCAAGGATTTCAACTTGAAAGTGTTCACAGATGTTGATTGGGCTGGTAATGTAGATGACTGGAAGAGCACAACCGGTGGTGCATTCTTCCTTGGTGGTAGACTGGTTTCCTGGATGAGTAAGAAGAAGAGTTGTATCTCTTAGTCTATAGTAGAAGCGAAGTATGTTGTAGCTTTTATGAATTGCACTCAGACAATTTGGATGAAGCATGTATTGAATGGCTTCAAAATTCTTGTATTTGAAACGGTAAGCATATTTTGTGACAATACTAGTGCAATTAATAGCTCCAAGAATCCGGTTTTACATTCTAGAACTAAGTATCATTTCTTGAGGGAAAAGCTTCAGAACAAAGAGATTGCATTGGAGCATGTTTCCAGTAAGGAGCAGTTAGCAGACATATTCACCAAGTCTCTCCCAAAGACTACATTTACATAGTTAAGAGGTGAATTAGGGGTACTGCCCCTTCAATAGGTGAACTAAAAGCATATGCTCCACATCAGTCAGGTACTGCACAATCATTTTTTTTGATTGATGTGTTGAAGGATGCTACTCCTCAGGGGGAGAAGCATAATGGAATAGGGATGTTTGTGCCTCCACTTTGGCATTGTTGTCAAAGGGGGAGAAGAAGTGTAGTGGAGAAGATATCTACAAAAATCAGGGAGAAGATGAGTTTTCAGAAATCGGGGAGAAGAAGTGTAGCGGAGAAGATGGAGAAGAAATCTGCAGAAATCGGGGAGAAGATGAGTTTACAGAAAGACATGTTTGTATATTTCCATCAATACCAAAGGGGGAGATTGTTGGCATTATGAGAACCGGTATGAGGACATAATGATATTGTATGTTGTCATTGATGTCAATATGTGATATAAAGAGAGAACCGACATATGTGAGAACCAGTATATATGTCAAAGTAAAGCGTTATATTTGTTTAAGATGAACTGACATGTCAAGCTAAACCGACATGTAGTCATGGTGAACCGGCACATGGAAGTGTTGTATGACTACCGGTTGGTAGTCTCAACTTCAGGGTTTCTGGTTGAAGTGTTTCAAGCCTATATGGCTCAACCGGTGACATTGTGTGATGAGTTAGCAATGTAATGAAGAACAAATCATGTTGCCACGTCAGCCTTGTGTGCATGAAGGATCTTGTATAAAGGAGATTGTTCCTATCTACCTCAGGAATGTGCGAAGTCTATAAAATGGTGATAACGTGTGATGGGTTATCAGCTGCCATGAAATCGGTGAAAATGGACGATGGAGAATGTCTTGAGATTGGCTCAAGACTGTTGCAATTAATGGAATGTTCTGAATGGTCAGGATTGAACCGTTTGAATTCCTTAACCTAACAGGTTTAGGGTTTAGGGTTTATGCTACCGACCTATCTGTTTTCCTATAAGGTCGATGTTGTGACTCTTTCTGATGTTGTTGGAAAAAGTTATGTGTGTGTATCTAAGAGAAGAGATATGTGATACTTGCCAGACCAGAGGAGAAAAGTCATATCTGCAGAATGTAAGTGCAGAAGGTGAAGAGGAGCTTAAGCGGATCTGGATTGGCATTGAGTGCTATTATCAGGTCATTGATATACGTGTTGATCTTTAACTACTTCAACAATTATGAAATCCCCTAACAGGGTAGCCTTAACCGACTTGTTGAAAATCCTCTAACAAGGTAACTTGAAGCTACTGAGTCATTGATATCCTTTAGCTATTGAGTTCTTGAAATCCTCTAACAAGGTACCCTTAACAGGGTTTAACCCTTAACCGGGTATTGTAGTCATCCCTTAACCGGGTGATCTCTAACAAGATCGGTTCCTAACATAACCTTTTGTAATGTCTCTAACCGGACAGGGCTCCTAATAGAGTGGACTTCTAAAGAGTTTAAAAAAAAGCTTGTGGGTATTCATCCCCACCGTGGTTTTTCCCAGTTGGGTTTCCACATGAAAAATATGTGTGTCATGTGTGATGCTTTGCTATTGTCTGTTAAGCATATGATGGTTCTATGTTTTATGCCTGTCAATAAAACATGTTGAACTAGCTGTTATTATGATCTGATGATAGACTACCTGTTTATGCATAAGGGTGAAATGGTAGTGTAGTCTCGAGTTGAGTGAAAAGCTAAGGGAGTAACCGGTTAATGCTTGTCTCAGACATTCTTAGTTTTACCAGTTGCACTCTGTTTCAAACCAGTGTTATTGTCTGCCAGTCCTTTGAAGTGTCTGCTATCAAACCAGTTTTGGACTGTATTTTTGTTTGTACTGATTCACCCCCCCTCTCAGTACTGGTTTGGTACTACTCGCTCATCATTAAGTTATCATGTCTATGATTGGAGAGATAATTTTTTTTTTAGAATTGTAGATTTCACAGACTGATAAAGTATATTTTTGAGCCAATCCAAATACTTGAAGGAGTTACTAAAGAAATTTGGGATGGAGAACTCTAAACTGGTAAGCACACCTATGACTACAAATGACAAATTATCACTAAGGGATGAATCTACACTTGTTAATCCAACTAGGTACAAATCTATGATAGGAGGTTTACTGTATTTGACACAAACAAGACCTGATATTATGAATGTAGTATATATTGTTTCAATATTTCAGAGTAATCCTAGAGAAAATCATGAATCAACAATAAAAAGGATTTTTCGGTACTTACAAGGAACTGCAAATCTTGGCTTATGGTATCCTAGAGATGAAAACTTTGAATTATGTGCATACACAGATGCAAATTGGGCAGGAGATGTGGATGATAGAAAAAACACCACTGGCGGAGACTGTTGAAGCAAAAGAAGTAAAATTGGTTTATGTGAATACTAAAGAGTAGATTGCAGACATTTTCACTAAGCCTTTTCCTAAGAAGTCTTTTGAATATCTCAGAGATTAGCTTGGGGTCATACCCCCACCGGTAGAGACTTAGACATTTGATGTTTTTCATCAACCGACAAAATTAATAGAAAAATCTTTTATTCTGACTTTGATGAGGAGAGCTACTTCTCAGGGGGAGTAGTTGGTATACTGAATTGGTTGGTATTTTGTATTTGAACTTGGTTTTGTATTAGCTTTGACATTTGATGTCAAAGGGGGAGAGATTGATATGGAAAAACACAAGGATAACACATTTTACCCCTAGGAGGAGAGACTTGGGGAGTGATTGTTGTTTTGGGAGTGATTGATTACTTTCTGTATCTGAATTTTTGATTTCTTGTTATGATCTCTTTTGGGAGATTGTTGGTTTTTGGTATTTGGCATTTCTATTTTGGCACTTTGATGGTTTTTCCATCTTATGTTGCCATCAATGCCAAAGGGGGAGATTTTTGGTATTTTGGATATATTGATATGGTTTTGTCATTGATGTCAACACCTATTAAACACTTATCAACTCTGGCACTTTGGAGAATTGGTAATGTTCACCGGTAAGCAAGTGACTTATGCATAGTCACCAGTATCTGGTACACCGATAGGATATATTGATCACCGACACTTGGAATGATATGGAAAACACTTGGTTATGTCGAAGACATCGTTTGGACACTTTGTCTTGGAGATTTGTTCATTGGTATATTCGAGTTTGCATATTTGCTGTTACCGGCAAATAGGTCCAGAATAAGCACCGATAGGCTTATCTATTCTAGATCAGTAAAGCACACCATGGAGATGATTTTATTGTTATTGTAAATGCATTGAGACGACATCATGCATCAAATATTGTTTTATTTGTAAATGTTTTATTGTAATATCTTTTAGAGCCGACCTACTAAAATTGGTCTTAGGTTATGGTATAAATGTAAGATCTTATATGTAATATCACATAGGCGAATGTGAAAAGGATTGTAAGAAGGTATATGTGAAAATAAGTAGAGCTATACATGCAGAAATCATTCAGATTGAAGGAAGGTTTTTGTGAAGGCATATCAAAAGTACACTGGTACTGAATCCAGCATATGAAGATGCTATTTTGAGTAGTACATTATTATTGGATTTAACCATCCAATTGTAGTTAGTGTGACTCCTATTTGTGATTGAGCAGTGAGCTCTAGGTGCTTGGCCTTTTTGCATGTGCAGAACCCATTTGTATACACATACTATCTAAAGTAGTATCATCTAATTGTGGGTAAGATTTCCCACTGTGGTTTTTCCCCTTACAGGGTTTCCAGGCACAAATATTGGTGTTATGTGTTGTGGATGTTATTGTCTTTCTGTTTCATGCATTAACCTTCACCGATACTGTAATTAACTAATAAAATGTCTACCGACATAAAGTTTAGTTTATCGGTATTAAGCATTTGGTTTGGATAAGTTGTTTTTGGTTTAAATTTATTTGACAACTGATTCATCCCCCCCCTCTCAGTTGTCTCCAGGACCTAATAGTTCAGGAACCTATTCCAAACAAGGTAGAATCACCCCATGGAGAAATCACTCCTCCCAAAGGATAAATAGTATATGAACAGATGCAAAGATTACAAGCAGGATCTGATATGGAATCAGAGAAAACTGTCATAATGGTATCAATTATCGGGGATCTCTTTTCACCTTACAACATACCTGTCAACAACAGTAAAAGACTCTGGGACAATACTTCTGAGACTGATTCTAATGACTATGAATGGGATAGTTGTTCAAATGTTACTGAAGATATTCCTGAAAGTACTATTCATACACTCGTTTCTCAAGAAGGACAAGGCACAAAGTCTAGACTACTTGAATTTGATCTACAACATATCTATGAAGCCAAAGAAAATGAGCAACGACATTATGAGCAAGTCTAGATGAAAGATGATACCATTGAAGACCTCAAAAATATCATTAACTTATCTAATATCCTGACCAACCTTAACGATACCTCTATCATGACACTTACCGCAACCGAACTCAACCCACCCAATGACTTTCTACCTCTCGTATTTCCTAATCTCATAGACTGGGATTAACCTAAAAAGCATGACATACCTATTTTCCCAGATGATGACTCCATTATCCATTACCTATGTACTATCAACCCATAAACAAACTCTACCAGTAAACAAAGTAACGACATCTGCAATCAGGAGAGTGCCAAGTCTTTTAGTCACCAAAATGAAAGAAATAAAGGATCTATTGCTGAAAACTAGTCAATGGCGGCACTAGATCATAAAAAAGTAAAAATAAAGGACACATCTAAGGGTGAAAACCTTTTTAAGGAACCTAAGGATGGGAGACTTGACACTCTTCCTGAGCACTATCAAGGGCGATCACCCATATTGATTGAACCCACTCAATCAATCAACATTGGTACAAAAGAAGCAACCAAAAACATACACCTAGTAGAATCTCTGACAGATGAAGAAAAACCAGAGTATCAAAATTTTCAAAGAAAAGAAAAGAAAATTTGCTTGGTCCTATGTAGATATCCCCGAGATTGATCTACACTTAATCATGCATCACTTATCTATTTCTCTAGGAGCTAAGGCAGTCAAGAAAAAATTGAGAAAGATGAATCCGCATGTAGCACTAATGGTCAAAACTGAACTAAATAAACTATTAGACATCGGATTTATTCAACCTATAGACTATGCTGAATGGATTTCAAACATTGTGCCAGTTTCAAAACCAGATGGAAGCATCAAGATATCCACAGATTTTGGGGATGTTAACAAAGCCTGTCCAAAGGATGACTTTCCTTTGCCTAGCATCGACATAATTGTAGACCTCACAATAGGCCATGCAATGCTATCATTAATGGACAATTTTTCTGGCTATAATCCAATCAAGATAGCTCCAGAGGATCAAGATAAAACAACGTTCACCTATCCTTGAGAAACGTATTGTTGGAATGTCATGCCTTTTGGCTTAAAGAATGCTGGGACAACTTATCAAAGAGAAATGACGATAATATTTCATGATATGATGCATACCTTCATGGAGGACTATGTAGATGATTTACTAGCTAAGTCATTTACTTGGGCAGAACATCTGGGCATATTAGAGAAAATATTTGAAAGATTGGAAAAATTCTAAGTTAGGCTCAACCCTAAGAAGTGTGTCTTCGGGTAACATCAGGCAAATTATTAGGCTACATCATGTCAACAAAAGGTATTGAAGTAGATCCAACAAAGGTACAAGCCATCATGGAGATGCCACCTCCCAAGAACATTAGCCAACTCAGATCTCTACAAGGACAACTCTAGTCTATCAGGTGATTCATCACCCAACTAGCAAATAAAAGTCTACCATTCAATCATTTGCTACACAATAATGTACCATTTAGATGGGAAGCCAAATGTGTAGAATCGTTCTATCAAATCAAACAATATCTAATGAACTCACCAGTTCTGGTACCACCAATAGCAAGGAAGCCACTTATTCTCTACATATCAACAACATACATATCATTGGGGGTACTATTAGCACAAGAAGATCAATAAGGCAAGGAACGAGCTATCTATTACATCAACAGAACTTTAAATGGATATGAGCTCAATTACACATTCATTGAGAAGGCTTATTTAGTTGTGGTATTCGCCTCTCAAAAGTTCCAACATTACATGCTATCTCACACAATCAAGCTAGTAGAAAAAAAATGATCCTCTCAAGTATTTACTCAACAAAGTAGCTCTCACAGGAAGACTAGCTAAATGGGTCATGATTCTCAGTGAATTTGATATCCACTACACAGAGCATTGGGCTATCAAAGGACAAGTAATTGTAGATCAATTAGCTAAAGCACCACTACTAGATAAGCAACCAATGGAGGTCGAATTTCTAGATAGGGATGTCCTTACTATGACCACCAAGCAATGGACCCTATTCTTTGATGGTTCCTACACTCAACATGGCTCAGGTGCCGACATCTTGTTCATCACTCCTGAAGGACACACCATACCAAGATCATATAGACTCATGTTTCCATGCACAAATAGCATTGCTGAGTATGAGGCACTAGTCACAGGAATCAAAATGGTCGTGGAATGGAGAATTGTGGAACTAAAAGTCTATGGAGATTCCCAACTAGTCATAAATCAGATCAACAATGACTATTAGACAAAAGATAACAAGCTGCTGCCATAAAAAAGAATGGTGGATGACTTCAAACAGTATTTTGTACATGTCACCTTTGAGAAAATACCAAGTTTGGATAATAGAGCAACCGATGCAATGGATACTATCACTTCATTGCTACAAATTCCATAGCAACAAAGTCATTATGAGTTTCTGGTAGAGAAACTGTTTTCCCCAGCCTATGCCAATTTTGCATCCCATGTTATCTATGCCTTAACCGGTTCAGAATCTCCTTTATACAGAACAATCTATGAGTATCTTAAAACCAATACCCTACCCATTGACCTATCTTGAAACCAAAAGCACAATTTTATCCAACAAGCCGCCCGTTATACCCTAACTGCTGATACCCTTTACCATCGAGGTCTAGATGGTACTCTTCTTTGTTACCTTGATCGTAATGAATCTGACTCTGCTTTACATGAGCTTCACAAAGGTATCCATGGCACACATTCAAGTGGTTCTACTCTTTCTAAAAAACTTCTAAGAATGGGATATTACTGGCCAACAATGGAGAAAGACTCTTATCAATTTGCAAAGAAATGTACTAAGTGCCAAATCCATGACAATGTTATACATGCACCAACATAGGAATTGTAGCCATTTACAACATCTTGGCCTTTCTGTTAGTGGGGACTTGACTTAGTAGGCAATATACACCCTTCATCTTCAAATGGACACAAGTTCATTATCACTGCAACAGAGTATTTTACAAAATGGATTGAAGCAGTCCCAATGATCACAGTAATTGGAAAACAAATTGCCTCTTTTATTCTCAATTATTTGATCTACTAATATGACATTCCCAATTCTATCATCACAAATAATGAACGTCACTTCAAAAACTAGGATGTGCAAGAACAATGTGAATGATTCAAAATCCAACATCATTTCTCTACACCTTACTACCCGTAGGGGAATGGTCAAGCAAAGGCATCAAATAAAACAATATTGAAAATCGTAAAGAAAACAATAAATGATGCAGGAAAGGATTGGCATGTGTAGCTCAATACGACACTTTGGGCATACAAGAATAGCATCCGGACACCTACAGGAGCTACACCATATTCATTGGTGTATGGATCAGAAGAAATTTTAGCTCTTGAGGTAGAAATTCCATCACTCAGAGTATCTTTGAAAGGCCTTATTCCAGATGAGGAGTATCGAGTAAACATATTGCAAGAACTAGAGCTTCTGGATGAAAAACACCAACATGCCTATAATCACCTCAAAGCATACCACAAGTGCATGTGCAAAAGCTACAACCACAAATTTATCCCTAGGAATTTTTAATTCGATGATCTTGTACTCAAAGAAAATCTCAGAAATCAACAGGATTGAGAAAATAAGGGGAAGTTTGAACCTAACTAGTTGGGTCCCCATATCATCATCTCAGCCTATGGATCAGGCGCCTATCAGCTAACAACTTTAGAAGGAGATGTTCTCGATGAACCAACCAACAACATTCATCTGAAGAAATACTATACTTGAGTGGTCTAATGCACGAAAAAAGCGAAAAATACAAAAAAAATAAAATCAGAAAAATAACAAAAATAAATAAATAAATAAATAAATAAACAACAAAAAGGTGCAATAAAAACAAATGGTGAAAAATTGGCAACAGGCGCTACTTGTGAGGGAACAACTCCTCTATCTATCTTTTCTCATATATTTTATATCAGAATTCCAAAACCACTGGCCATCGCCCAACACTTTACAAAATAGCATTATCCTGGACATACTTAGTGTAGTCATTGTCCTTGCCTATCTAAATATCAGTTCATCATATCCCACCGTGGCTTGGTAATCACTATACATATCCAAATAGATCAATATATATAACTAAGGACAACATTCCTCTGACTTCAAGCATTTCGACAAGCAAGCAAACAAAAATCACAACATGTCAAGCAAATCCTGTGAAGCAAAAATTCCAGCAGCCAAGAAAATAAAACACCGATCCAATTAACAACTTCAAAACACATGATGGATGATTTTCTAAAGAATAATTTGTTTACATCTTGCATGAAGTTTTGAATATTTTTGCACTTGAATTTTTTTGAATTATTAGATCCGCTAAATTTTCTCAACGATGCATCCAGCTAGAGAAAGTAGATGGAGACTTTGATATTTTTTATTTTTCTGTCTGTGAGGCGATCACTTGTACTATGCAAATACTTGTCTTGAGACATGATTCACAACATATCACTGAAGACATGGTTCCATTTTACGCATACAAATGGTTTAATCTTGTCTGTTTATACACAAGCAACACTCAGGTCATCCTGGTTCAATTATACCTTGACGCTTGTGCCATCTTGCAACATCAAAATTCATGTAATTTTTTCTCAGGTCATTATGGTTCAATTATACCATTATGCTTGTATAAATTTTCAACATATCAAAAGCTCAATGATGATAAACAGAAAGAAAGCAAAAACATGTGACTATGCAGGAATGGCAAACAACAAGATGAGGATGATCAATTAGTTGCATATCATTTTATAATTAGTTGCATATCATTTTACAAATAGTTGCATATCATTTTACAAATTAGTTGCATATCATTATCATACATCTCATTTTCAAGATACATCTCACAGCATATCATTATCATATATCTCATTTTCAAGATACATCTCACAACATATCATTATCATACATCTCATTTTTAAGATATGTCTCACAAATCATATCATTATGTCATGAATCATATAATCATATCAATCAATATCAAATCAAAAGCATTTATCATAGCATTGCATCATCATCATAGAACCATCACATCAATGCATAAATCATCATCCATAAGAACACATCACATATGGATCGTGCAAATAGTGTCGTATATATATCTCAAAAATGGTCAAAATATACAAAAGATGTCATGTTTGTCAAAATACAACACAATGATCAAAATACAATGGAGACAAGTCTCTCAGGTATGACTATCACCTGAAGTTGATGGTCTCACAACATATGTCCAGCTCTTGGATCTCCAGGTGGATCACATCGAGAAGGCCCTATGACACCTCTTCTCTTTGTCCCTGACTGACTCCAAGCTGACCGACTAGCATTAAAACTAGGAGCCCTCTACCCTTTGGGGACTAGGTCCTCATACAGCTACCTATAGTACTCAACTACCATGGTAGTGTACCATATCCCCCTAAGTGTGTCCCACATCGGGGCACCTGCTGTCGCTCTCTGCAGTCTCTCTGCAAGCTCCTCTGCTCGACCCCGACGCTCTCTCTCCGTATCTTGCTTTGCAATAATCTAGTGATGCTGAGCCAATACTTGTGCATGAAGCTACTGCATTGACAACTATAGGGACCTAATCTGTGCATCCTCTTGGTGGGTGGGTACCCGAACCTGAATGGGTACTTGTGTCGTGCTACCCCCAATCCCTGTCCCTGTCCTAGGCACTGGTGGAGGTAATACATCTTATCTCCTCCTCTGAGTCGACTGCCTAAACTGATCCATCCCACCCACAACTGCTATCACCTCACCTGCCCAACCAAATCCACCAGCTCCAACCACCAAACCTCCCCTCCCTCCCTCACCAACTGCTTGCCTCACTAATCCACCTCCTCTACTCCCTCCATCTCTTCCTCCAATCCTCCCTCTATCTCCTCCATCCCCTCCTCTATCTCCTCGTCTCCCTCTACCACCTCCCCTCTCATCTCCCCTACCATCTCCTCCATCCCCATATCCCTCCTCCAGCTCCTCTCCCTCACCTCTCTGTCTCCCTAGCCTCTCGAGCTGCTCATCCTCATCATCATCAAAAGCGGGAATCATCTCTAGTGGATCTAATATCCGTGCTATGACATGGGCCATAAAGAGCACTGCAAACTCCTCCATCATCCTCACATCTACTATCCCAAACCCATAATACCATATCTGTCTAGCCAAATGCATGTACCTCCACCGCTGCTGCACTATCAATAGTCAAACCCTACTCTAGCACATCCTGCCTCTGATGAGCATATCAACATGCTCCCTGGGGTATACCCTGTTGTCAACCATACTGCCATTGAACTTGGTTGTGCAAGAACCTCTCAATGATAAAAGGCATCCACCCTATCAAGTATCGTGACATATACATATAGGGCATCTCTAGCCCGTCCTCAGCCCATACCTCATAGTCCATATATGGTCTCCAGATGACCACATTAATATCATCTAGCACCCTCCTCCAATGCTCTAGCTTGTCCAGCTTACACTGGACAACTATCCCTGTGTATCAATATGCATAAGCCCGACCAACTAGCCTATCCCTGTCTACAAGTGGCCTCACTATGGGAATATGCTCCCAAGCCCACACCTGTAATAATGTGACCCCGATTGATAAACTGATGTATCCTAGATACACCACTTGATGCAGATCTCTATATAGATGGGCCAACATACAGGACCCCCATGCAAACGTGCAACCTTGTGTCACCATATCCTCAAGAACCAATCCCCATCCCACTGCCAGTCCCTTTGACCTATGGTCGGGACACAAAAAGCCACCTACAAAACCTGCCAATACCAAAGGTAGTGGGGCATAATTGAAATCTATGAACTCCTGCCAAGGGATCTCATATCCGCAAATATGCTCGTCATAGAATATCCGACGCAAAGCCTCTATCCCATCCTCCCTGGTCTACTCATAAGGCAATAGGGCTCCAATCATAGGAATCCGTAGAATCCGATAACAGTCCTCTGGGGTGACTATAATCTCACCAGTAGCCAAGTGAAAGGTGTTCGTGTCACTGTGCCACCTCTCTACCAATGCTGTTAGTAAACCCTGGTTAATGATATACCAAGGCATGTTCAACAAAGACGAAAAACCCACATCTCTTAATAATATCTCTATCCGCTTGCATCAACCGCAGAATCAGAGACCATGGTATGGGAAATCGCTCTCGCGACTGTAGTATGCCAAGCCATTCCTGTAACAACACAACATGTCCAAATATTAGTTCTCACATCTATCCGATATATCCAATCAAAATTCCATATCAACTTGAAACAAATCCAAATCAAATCAAGTTTCATATAAAAAATCAACTACCTATCGAAATCACAATTCCATATCAACTTGAAACAAATCCAAATCAAATCAAGTTTCATATCGAAAATCAACTCCCTATCGAAATCAAAATTCCATATCAACTTGAAACAAATCCATATCAAATCAAGTTTCATATCAAAAATCAAATCTATATTGAAATAAATATTCCATATCAACTTGAAACAAATCCATATCAAATCAAGTTTCGTATAAAAAATCAAATCCATATCGAAATCAAAATTCCATATCAACTTGAAACAAATCCAAAATCAAATCAAGTTTCATATCAAAAATCAAATCTATATCGAAAATCAATTCCATATCAAAATCAAAATTCCATATCAACTTGAAACAAATCCATATCAAATCAAGTTTCATATCAACTATCAAATCCATATCGAGAAATTACATCAAAGATACATAACGCAAACAACTAAAAAATCCATATCACAAGACTCATATCAGGAACCATATCGAAAATCATAAATCAGAACTCATATCAGACATCACATTTCACGACAAAATCAAAGATTCAAATCAACAAAAAATCAAGATCAATCAACTTAGTACTTCAAACGGCAAAAGCAAATTCCCCATCTATCAAAACTCAGACATCATCACAACAGACACAATATTGGCAAGGCACCCATCCTAATCTTCTTCATCTATTTTTCCCCCACAGCATCACCTTTCCTTTCTTCTCTAGCTGCATTTTCTAGCCACGTGCTAAGAAATCTCCCCCATGTGCTAAGCTACCACCTATGCCCTAGCTAAACTCAGCTATGCGCTACCCTGTTCCCCGAAAGTGCTACCTTGTTAGCCCTATGCGCTAGGTTACCCTATGCGCTACTCTGTTAGCCCTATGCACTATCCTACTCTATGTGCTACCCTAAATCTATAGTGCATTATCTGACGACTCCTAGACACTACCCTAGTCGACAAACCCTACGCACTAACTGTATCGTATGCGCTATGCAAATGACCGAACGTGCTAAACTATGAAAATCTGACATAAAAAATTAAAAATTTGATCAAAATAGACAAAACAAAAATCAAAAAAGGAAAAATTTAATGACTTACAAGTGGACCATACGTGGCGGGCCTCCGGTATCGACGAACGCACTTGAACGGTGTGAAGCATAAGGAACCGACATCTTGTCACTATCTAAATGTCACTCTCACAAAAACTCAAAAGACACAAATGATACAAATAAATCACTTTTTACCTTTTTATAGGGTAAAAGTAAATTAGGGTTAGTAGGTGGGACGTGTATTTTTCTTGTTCCCTCGCTTTTAACCCTAGCAAACATCATTTTTCAGGAGATGAATAAATTAAACAACACATTCAACACAGTCAAAATTTCAAAATGCGATCAACTCTAAAAACAATTATCAAATCAACCAAATTTTCAATTTTTTGATTCATCTCTCGAGGGGGCATTATCAATATCATTTATCAAATCTAGGGCACGATATCGACATCTCGACACACGACATCACACCGATCAAATTTTGGCGACACATCAATTTTCTTTGAATCAACATGTGCACACACGTCACTTCAAAGAGGGTCAAAATGCAGACGTATAAAAATGACCACTTTCCTAAGTGAATATTTAATATTCATTTTATTCTCATTCCTCTATTTAATTAAAATTAATTTAATTAAATCATGCACATTCATCTATTTGATTAAATAAGTTATTCAATTTATTTAATTAAATTCACGTAGGCCTTTCATATCATTTAATTGAATAAATAACTTTATTTAATTAAATCCCCTTTCTACTCTTTTTAATTAAATTTACATTTAATTAAATTGTTCACTTCAAATAAATAAATCTAATTTATTTAAATCCCCCCACTTGCATCTATTTTTGTTGAAATAAAGCAATTTATTTTAATTAAAACTACCCTCCATCCACTTGCATTCTCCTACATCTCCCACTTGCTTCTCTAAAACCCCTTCTAAATTAGCCTAACCCATCTACTAAATATTGTCACATTCCTAAGTAAAGGGAAGTCACTTCTCAAACCCTCAAAGTCTTTGGAAATCATTAAAGGCTTTATGTCCTCAACAAGATAACCCTCAAAGTCTTCCAAACCATTTAAGGCTCTTACATAGCCATTAATGGTTAACTCAACCCTCTTGCATGATTTGAGACTTTCTCTCTTAACTCAACCCTCATCTAACCCTAGGGTCTCATCAAGCATTCATTGCTTTTACCATGGTTATTCCTTTAACCCTTGCACAAGAGTTTATCCTTTGGGTAAAAGCTTTATCCAATGGATAATCTTAACCTAACCTTAACCCTTACTTCCTAAGGTAACCTTCATGTCTTCGCAAGCATTTAATGCTTCTTGCATCTCCTCTCAAGTAGTCTTATGTTGACAATTGCCAACATTTCATTGGTGAGAATTATAAACATGGATTGATAACTTTCAATCCCGACCCTTGATAAGATTATCCAATCTTGACCCTTCATTGCCCTATTTTTCCTATAAATAGAGCTCTGAAACCTCCATTTTGAGGATCCAAGTTTATGCATCTAATCTATACTCATTTTTATCAAGCATTTTAATTCCTATTTGAATAGAAATAATCTAATAAGCATTTTAGAAGTATTTCTCTTTATCATAATAATCATATTAAGCTAGTGTATCATGTTAGGATAGTTCTTTTATTAATCCTTGCATCTTATCATCATATACATGCTAGTTTTGTTCATCTTTTGTTAATATCATTCACATTAGGATTGCATTCATGTTAGGTTGATCAAACATCCCTCATTCTCATGATTGTCATCCCTAAGTCACTTTGCTCAGTGATCTGAGAGCAAAGACATTGGCTTAAGGGGTCTTGCAAGATAGAGAACAATGGAAAATCCCTTGGGAAGTTGAGTTATTCAATATAACTCCATAACTTGCACCAAGAGTCCCATTGGTGTGTGGACTAGTCTTGAATTCGTAATATTTGTTTCATCGCATATATTGACAAATAGTCATTTATACAAAAGCTTTCCAAAATTTTAAATTTTGGGCTCCAAGAAAATGTGCTGTCACAACTCTAAATCTCCCCTCAAAATCAAGACCTAACTGAAAGTGAACTCCTCTCAAACTGTAAAAAGAGAAGTCAAAATGAATGCAAAGTCCTTGGGTGGATATAACTGAAAACCCCTAAAAATTAGGGGTAGAACTGGAAGAATCAAAGAGTCAAGTATTTCAAAACACTCCTTGATAGATACTCTATCCATTAAAACTCTCTAATTGGACTCAAATTGCTAATTAGGTGGCCAAAAGTCCTAATTTCACTCCCTCATGTGTTGACACAACTTCAATCAGCTCCATGATGCAAGCAAAGGTAACTCCCTCTTGGTTATTACACAACAACACTTCAAAATATCTATTTTTGCATTAAAAAGAATATCTTTTATTTTAAGTGATTAATCACTATCACTTCAAAATAGAAAACTCACACTTTGGACCCAATGCAAAAATAAAATGCATTCCTATCAATAATCTGAGCCCCTTTGACCTATTTTCCACAAGTGTTTAGTTAACACTTAAAATAAAGATAAAATCTTCTCGGCACAAATGGATGAATAAAATATTTTAAAGGCACAAAGCCTTTACTTTATTGAGCCTTTTAGGTTTTCAACCCTAAAATGAAGAAAGAGATGAAACACATTACATCTTATCATCATTCTTTTCCCGTTGGAGGACGACGCCATGGGAAGGGTTTTGAGCATGAGATGCACTCCATCCATCGCTGTAACTGATGATTTTTTCCTGAAAGCTTTCTACAGGGGGAATAAGAGGTAAGGTCATCTCCATTTTTGAGGTGTTTTTAGTCTTATGGAGTGTAACCTCATTGTGATATTTATCCCATTTGGTGCTCTTTTTTATATATTCCCTATTGATCTTCCCCAGCTCGAGCTTCTGAGAGCTATGGCTCTAAGATTTCATCGACTTCTTCTGCAAATTTCTGAAATCACTGCTAAGGATGATTACTATGCTGGAAACCCTAAAGCGCGGATTCAAGCTCTATGTGATTTTTGAGTCGTTGTCACTATAGATTTGTGGAAAACTTTCTTAGAGAAATGAATGGTAAGTCCACCATGTCTGAAATTTGCTTCTTTTTATTTTTATTTTAATAGAGAAATGGCACTGAAAAATATCGCTTGATGGCTTTTGCACTGCATTTGTGAAGTTTATTGTGGCTGGAACTGTACTTTTCTACTATGAAGGTGTGCTTAGAGGGATCATTGTATCTACGTTTGTTCATGGTACCTTGCCCTTATATCACTACTCACTATTGCAGACTTCTCTTTTGATCATAGTGACTGCACCTTGACCATGGTTGTTATGTGGCCATATTGTAGACATTGTCTTTTGTGTACCCACACTTCTATCATACATGGAAACAAACCTTTTGGCTCTTTTACGATTAGGTTCTTTGCCATTAGCATTGTTGTATCTGCTCTACTAATTCTTACTTCTCTACAAATGGTAGCTTAACACTTTATTTTGGTGAATGTTGTGCATTTCGATTGTATATTGTCCACTTACTGTTTAATGATTTCTATTTTGCTTTATGAACATGTGGATGCTTTAAGGCTACTCCTTCATTACAACCCTGCCTTTATATGGCTATAGCTACCTGCTCTTGATAGTTTCACTGTATTGGGCTGATACAACTGAAAGTGGGCTATTTATCATGTTTGTGGATTATCTACTGACTGCATCTTGAATGTCTATTGGTTGTCTTTATGTCTATAGCTGCGAGGGTCTTCTTGCTTTGAGAAATCTGAATGATGCTATGAGTAACTTATATCATTGTGCCACCTGTAGATGCCTACTCTTTTGTGGAATTGTAGCCTTTACTGGGCTACTTATCTTATAAATATCTCTGTGATAGTTATACTTGACTACTTTTTCATCATCTGGCATTGTTATCAAGTTATTCTAGGCTTTGAAAGAGAGAACCATCCCTAAACATGTTTCTATAACTATTCTTGATCTGTGACTGTCCTTGATCTACTTTTGATCATGCATTAAAACTTAGGTCTGTACTTTAATGTCATTGTGCATTCTTGCTTGTAATGAGTCTGTGAAGAGATGGCACTGGTATTACTGTTGTAGGCCCAATAAACTTGAGGTGGCCTGTGTATCCCTTTCTCTTTTGGTATTATGGATGTGTTGCATTAGTTTTGTCAGTGATGTCAACACTTATCCTTCTAGAGATCTTTGGTTATGTTGAACCGACACATTGTGATCACCGACAAGTTCAGTGAATTATGCATAGTCACTGGTATATTGTCCATCGACAGGTTATATTGTTCACCGACATTGATGATGACTTATTATCATCTAGAGATCACTTGATTATGTTAAAGATATGTTTTGGATATTTGGTTTTGGTATTTTTTTTAATGGTCTAATTGGGTTGACATATTTACTATTATCGACAGATAGGTCAAGGTTATGGACCGGTATGCATTATTTATTCCAGATCAGCATGAAACGTTACAGAGATGATTTATTGATTGGATATTGTTGTAAATGTATTGAGCCGACATGATGCATCACATCTAGACTTATATGTAATTGATCTTATTGTAATATTCTTAGTAAGCCAACCTACACATTTGGTATTAGGTTTTGTATATATGTAAGATCTCATTTGAGATGAGATTGAATAGGAGATGATATGTAAGGTTATGGTATGGTAATGTAACATGGTATGTGCAAATATTGAAGATATTAGAGCAGACCATAAGAAAAGGTTCAAGTAAGGTTTGAAGGTGTTTATCATAGCTTAATCGGTACTGAATCCAACATTAGAGATGCTATCTTGAGCAGTACATTATTCTAGGATTCAACCATCCTACTGTAGTCATTGCGACTCCCATTTGAGCAGTGTGCTTTAAGTAGTTGGCCTTTCTGCATGTGCATACCCCATTTATATACACATACTATCTACAGTAGTACCATCTGATTGTGGGTGAAGTTTCCCACCATGATTTTTCTCCTTACAAGGTTTCCACATGAAAATCTCTGTGTTATGTGTTGTGGATGTTGTTTCTCTTTCTGTTTCATGCATTAAGTTTCACCGGTATTGATATTAACTGTTAATCTGTTAACTGGAATTAAATTTAGTTTACCAGTATTAAGTATTGAGTTGAAGTAAGTTATATTTGGGTTAAAATTAATTGACAACTGATTCACCCCCCCCTCTCAGTTGCCTTCCGGGTCCTAACAATTGGTATCAGAGGAAGTCATCTTTTTGCAGAAGCCTAACAACTTGAGGTGATCTTATGGCAACTAACATTTTTAGGAAGGACAACTCGAAACTTGATGGAACTAACTATGGTATATGGAAGATCAGAATGGAGACACATCTAAATTGCATTGGAAGAGACATATGGGAAGTTACAAAGAATGGCTATGTTGGTCCTACTCAGAATCAACCTACTCCACCTACATTGGGCAAGGAATAAGAGAATGACTTCAAAGCAAGAGAAACACTTTTGAGCGCATTATCAAATCAGAAAATCATGGGATTATCAAACCAATCTACTGCTAAAGACATTTGGGATAAATTGGAGAAATTGAATGAAGGAGATACCACTTTCAAAATTGCAAAACTGGAATGCTTCCGGGTCAGGTATGAAAATTTGAAAATGGAAGAAGATGAAAGAATTTTTTCTTTTATGGAAAGAGTTAATGAAATTGTTTTAGGAGTAAAATGTTGTGGAGGATCCTTAAGTGAAGATGAAATTGTTTCTAAAGTTTTAAGAGCATTTCCATTGGCATACAAAATGTAAGTAATTTCTATTAATGAGTTGAGAACAATGCCTAATACATCAGTATCTAGAGATACCTTGGTCGGAAAACTTTCAGCATTTGAGCTTGAGGAATTTGGTCTTGTTTCTACTATTAAGATAGATTTAGCCTCTAGAGAATCATCATCTACAACATCATCATCATCATCATCTGACAAATATGATTGGAAAACACTTTATGCAAAAGAACTTGAAGATGTTAGAAGGGAAAATGAAGAACTGGAAGAACTATTTGCAAGGAAAATGCCTAAAGGTCTAGTTGGAAGTAAGTATGAAGGTAAAGCACCATTCAAATGTTTTAATTGAAATAACATTGGCCATATGGCATCTAGATGTACTGATAGACATGCAAGACTGAGAGAAGAAGCTAAAAGAACATACAAGCCTAACTGATAGGGAGATTGAGTGACAAGTTACTCAATAAGCCTAAATTGGTCTAGTTTGTCAAGTGGACCCAAGGATATGTTTTTCTAATGTATTCAATTAGTGTTTGGAAACATAAAGCTCCAACACCCACACCTCTCCTCAAACAACCACCCTATTGAGTCTTATACAACTTCCTTATACTAGCTTGTTTCCTCAAAGGCACTCAAAGTTACTGAAACCCTCCAACATAGGTCCACACCCCAAAATGATGTCTTGACTACCATAATTGGTTTAATTAGGTCCTATGTGTGTATTTCAACTATTTTAGACAAGTTAGGAAGGTTCATACATCATTTGGACAATTGGGTTCAACTTTTGTGAAAACAAGGCTTAAAGGGCTACTAGCCCGTGGAGGGCTAATTAAGTGAAATTTTCTTGCATAGGATGACGATGACCCTAACCATCATAAAAATTGTGTTGGATGGTGTGAATAAGGTGTAAAATCAAAGGTTTTCCTATTTTTAGCCCCTGAGAAGCTGGTATGGTGTCTGTTCATGTTTTTAGGCAAATAAGTAAGGTTTGAGAGGGTTTTATCCATGTAACAAAGGAAGTCAATGCTAAACTGCAAACCAAGCCCCCAAATTCATGTAGGACCTATACCACATATTTTGAAACAAGTCTCCATCCCTTCTTTGCATGACATTATGACAAACACTTGCTACACAAACCATTAATTGATTGTTTTATGCATTACTACTACACTTTCACTATTTTTACTGCACTTTCAAAGTTAGAATAGCATGGAAACCTTCACCAAGGTATGTGGTAACTTCAAAGAACCTTTTCAACACCTAACACAAGATTCCAAGGCATGGATATCTACACAAAGCAAGTTTAGACCCCCAAAGTGATTAAATCCCCAAAACTGGGTACTTGCTGCTAGCTAGAATTAACACACACTTGCAAGGTGAAAAGTACATTGTTTGGAGCTCCAAATGCATCGAAAACTTCTTGAAGACTAGTGTAGACCTCTCCCTCAATTTTTCTTA
Organism: Cryptomeria japonica; assembly: GCF_030272615.1. Taxonomy (NCBI): domain Eukaryota; kingdom Viridiplantae; phylum Streptophyta; class Pinopsida; order Cupressales; family Cupressaceae; genus Cryptomeria; species Cryptomeria japonica. Next base: position 683,715,006 of record NC_081405.1, on the reverse strand, counting down.
CTCAAATTGGTCTTGAGCACAAACAAGTTTGGTCTTACTCACATTTCTAGCCAAATCCATCACCAATTTGCCTAGCATATGCTCAAAAACATTTCTTTCTCACAACCCTGGCCAAAATGTGAAATATTTACACTATCAATGTGCAAAAAAACTTGTCTAATTCCATCCATGGGAGCCCAAACTTGGACAAGTTGATGCATCTTGGAGGCCAAACCCTTTGACAGGGCAGTCAAAGAGCCAAAAGTGAAACTAATCTATACAATCAACTTCCAAATGCTCAAAAAATGAAATTAATACATCAAATGCCTTGAATGTACATTAAGAAAAATCTCCAGCAAGTAAAGAATGGAAATGAACTATCCAGTAGGGACTGTCACAAGGAAATGAGTTAAAAACCATCAAAAAGCCAAAATTCTTGATATTTCCTATTGAGAATATCTTCAAATACAATTGCTAACCCTATACAAAGAAGAGGGAGGAATATTTATATCACCATGAATCAGTTATAAGGTCCTATATGGACAAACAACTGTAGGAGGTTTTCTTTTACAATCTTGTCTTAAAAATGACAACTTTTCCAAACAAGAAAGCAACTTTTGTTGCTCCAAATGACAATTTTGAGCAACCTAACCTATCTTTCCCTCCTAGACACATACGAATGTTTAAAAACACTCACAAAAAATGTTCCAAAACTTTTCCAACCATTTCTAGGCCTATAAGGCAATTTCTCACTTTTTAGCCCTTTTTGGCCTAGAAGCACAAAATTGACAATTCAAGCCCTAAGAAGCAAAATTTGATCTCTCAAGCACAAAATAAGATTAAAAACTTATGAAATGACTAAAAAAAACCTATGAAATCATTTCAAAACCAACAAGACACTTAAACATGAAAAATACCAAAAATGAAGAGTATAAACAAAACTAGGTGCTCTTGCACCACTAACCTTGAATATCAGAGATACATATTTAAGAAAAATAGAGACAAATATTGTTACTATGCTGATGAATAACCAGTAGAAAATGGATGGGATTTTTGTGCAATAAAGGAAGATCAATTCGCACCTATTATTCCATTGGTAGAGCAGGCTTTGGGAGCTAAAATTGAAGAAAAGGATGAATGGATCATAGATTCTGGATGTTCACATTATATGCCTGGTGATAAGAGTAAATTATTGTCTTTTTAGGAATTCAATGGAGGTCTAGTAAGATTTGGCAATGATAAAGCTTGTTTAATCAAAGGAAAAGGCACTATATCCTAGGATGGTAAGCACAATACTGACAATGTTTACAATGTTGAAGGTTTGAAGCATAATCTTTTGAGTGTTGGTCAATTAGTTGAAAAGGGATTTCAGTTACAATTCAAGAATGGTAAATGCAAAATCAGAGACAGAACTGGATTGGAGATTGCAACCGGTAATTAGACTAAAGGTATCTTTCATTTGAACAACAATGATAAAACATGCTTGATTGCACATACTGATGAAAGTTGGTTATGGCATAAGAGACTTTGTCATGTAAATTTTGATTGCATTGTAAAGATCAGTTCAATTAAGGCAGTAAGGGATTTACCTAAGATTGTGAAACCTCATAACCCAGTATGTAAGGAATGTCAAATGGGAAAGCAAGTTAGAACAACTTTTAAGAGTATTTCTAAGAAATCCAATAATGTTCTTGATTTAATTCATACTGACTTGTGTGGTCTGACAAGAACAAGAACTCTATAGGGAGATAGATACTTTATACTAATTATTGATGATTATTCTAGAATGTGTTGGGTTACTTTTCTTAGGGAGAAATCATAAGCTTTTGGAAAATTCAAATTGTTCAAGGCAATGGTAGAAAATGAAACCAGTAAGAAAATCAAATGTTTGAGATCAGATCAAGGAGGAGAATATACATCAAAGGAATTTAATACATTTTGTGAAGTGAATGGAATCAAAAGACAACTATCAGCACCTCAGACACCTCAGTAGAATGAAATTGTGGAAAGGAAGAACATAACTATTCTGGAAGCAGCTAGAAGCATGATATGATAGTTCTGATACTTAATATAAGTACAGATCCAATGCCAACAAGATGAGAGGGGGGGAGTGAATCATACAAACTTAATCATCCATAAAAACATTAGATTCAACCTCGGTAACATATATATCAGTCATATAACCAAAAACTGTCAAACATGCAAGCTCAAAAGCATATGAACAATATAAACCTCATAATACTAGATTTAATGTGGAAACCCAAATAGGGAAAAACCACTATGGGATTTCAGACCCACTAAGAAATATACTCTTCTAGAGTATGCTCGGTTAAAAGAAAATCCTGTTAAAGATTACAAACACATTGCTAGATGTGACCCGGTTAAGGGATTTCCCTCAGATCTGTTAGGATCTTCACTTTGTTAGAAGTGACCTTGTCAAAGGATTTCAAACACTCAATCAAAATGTCACCTTGTTAGAGGATTTCCATATAAGACTGTTAAGTCCACTTGGTTAAGTGATTTCTTGTCACTTTCACAAAATAACAGTAATACAATCTATCTGCAACTTCACATCTAAAATGATAAAGCAGATTCCTATTTGTTCAATACAATCTAGACATAGAACTAATCTTGTCTATCTGCTGGGCATCAATACTCTGTTATTCTAACAGGTCTTCAAGCTTCTGTGCTCGGTAATCACTATGTAGCATCCCTGTGCATACACTTTCTCGCATACATTGTTTATCAATAGTTTCCTATTTATAAACAATCTTCTAACCGCTTAATCTCCTTGATCACATTTCCCATGATCAATCATAGCCATCAGATCTTCAATCTTGTCCAGGTTCATTGTATCTTTTGATCTGAAAACATTTTACCCTGCTTTGGAACTTGCACATTCACCTTGGAACTTGTGTTAGGGTAATGCGGTTCAATCTGAGCTGTAGATCTTCTTGCCGACTTTCCATTGCCTTAGATTCGTTTAATAAACTTCTTTCACGGCTTGCCAATCATTGATCTGCTCCAACTCATCAGCTTCTTTCATTAAATATCACATGTAAACATTTAATGCATTCTGTTATAGCTCGGTTACAACTCGATGAATACTAAACTTCACTCGGTAGACATTCTGTCTTCATTAACCGACTGTGATAACCTTAGGGTTTATCGACTAGGTTCCTTAGGGTTTACCGACTAGGTTCTTTGCTTGATAACATAGTATAGTATTAACCTTTACATTTTACAACATATGTATGATGTTAAAACAATCTAAAACATCAAGATCTCATCATTATCTGACTCGGTAGAGTTACCCATTGAATAACTTATCCTCTTATTTATCATATTCTTTCCTGTGTCTTTACCAACTCCTTTATAATCTTCATATCATATTTCTCAAGATATGGCAACATCATACTGAATTAGAAAATCAATTTCTTGACATCAATGACAAAATAATAATATCAAGATAGTAAAACATCTTTAATCAGTTATGTCCATAATCATCAACAACCTTCTCAATATCCTTATAATGTAATATTGCCAACAATCTCCCCCTTTGGCATTGATGGCAAAACCAATTGATTTGACCTTTAAAAGATTCAGATTGCTGTGATTCTGAAATGCTAAAATGCTCTCCCCCATACATTAGACTTCTCTTCTGTTTCGAGTCTTTATTTCAACCTGTAGTCTTCTCTCAGTCTTCTCAGGTCTTCTCCCCCTTTGTAGGTCTTCTCCCCCTGGGTAGGTCTTCTCCCCCTTTGACAACAATGCCAAAAAGAAAAAGAACTAAAACATAATTTCTTTTTGTAAGAAGTTATTGCCTACTGTTGTGTATCAATTGAGTCTCGGTTAGAGCATTTGTCTTCAATTCTTGTTCCCTGTATCATTCTCTGTATTATCCTAGTATTAATTCTAGTACACTTTCAGAAAAACATTCTAAAGTATATCAATCCAGCATCAACTTCCCAAAAGATATTCAATAGAGTCATCGAAGTGATGCTTTCACCGAACTCGGTTAGTGAGTAAAAGATAGGGGTAGGACCCCTAACTTACTTTTGAGATATTCAAAAGTGTTCTTTGGTAGTGGCTTGGTGAAGATATTAGGTATCTGCTCCTTTGTGTTAACATATTCCAACACCACTTTCTTCTCTCAAGCTTCTTCTCTAAGATAATGATATTTGATAGAGATGTGCTTTGTCTTAGAGTGCATAACAAGGTTTTTTGAAATATTAATGGCACTAGTATTGTCACAGAATATAGTTATTGGCTTAGTAACTTTCTCATTTATACCTTCCAATAGTTGTTTGATCCATGCAATGTTGGTACAATTCAGTGCTGCTACAACATATTCAGCTTCGGCTATTGACTGAGAAACACATCCTTGTTTCTTGCTAAGCCAACTCACTAGTCTTTCTCCTAAGAAGAAATCTCCTCCACTTGTGCTTTTTCTGTCATCAATGTTGCCTGCCCAATCAACATCAGTATAAACTTTTAAATCAAAATCATTTCCTTTCTGATATACTAAGCCATAATCTCCAGTGCCTTTCAAGTATCTGAAAATTCTTTTGATTGTAGTCATGTGGATTTCCTTAGGATCTACAGAGAATCTTGCAACAATACCTACTGCATGTGCTATATCTGGCCTACTATGAACAACATATTGCAACTTTCCAATCATAGATCAGTAAAGTGTTTCATCAATAGATGCAGATTCATCATTCTTTGATAGTTTACAGTTGGTAGTCATAGGAGTACTTACTGGTTTTGAATCCTCCATTGCAAATTTCTTCAAGATTTCCTTTATGTACTTGGATTGAGTAATGAAAATCTCATTTTTCATTTGCAGTATCTATAAGCCTATAAAATATTTTATCTCACCGATTAATGATATCTCAAATTCTTTGCTCATTTCATTTCCAAAGTTCTTGCATAAAGAGTCATTTCCACAAAATATAATATCATCAACAAATATGGCCGAGATTAGTATTCCATTTTCATCATTCTTCATGTACATGTTGATGTTCTCACTTGTCCTTATAAAACCAATCTTAATCAAATAAGAGTGCAATCTTTCATACCATGCTCTAGGTGCTTGTTTCAGACCATATAAAGCTTTGTTCAATTTACATACCTGATCTTTATCATTGTCATTAACAAATCCTTCAGGTTGTTCAATGAAAACTTCTTCTTCTAATATTCCATTCAGAAATGCAGATTTGACATCCATTTGATATACCTTGAAGTTTATGAAAGCAACATATGCCAACAATGTTCTAACACCTTCAAGTCTAGCAACAGGTGCAAAAGTCTCACCATAATCAATTCCTTCTTCTTGGGCATAACCTTTGCAAACTAATCTTGCTTTGTTCCGAATGACCTCACCTTTTCATTTAGCTTGTTTCTGAAGATCCACTTTGTACCGATTAGATTTTTGTCCTTCGGTCTTGGTACCAGTGTCCATGTGTCATTCTTCTTGATTTGATCAATCTCTTCAGTCATAGCATTTATCCAATCTTCACTGTTAAATGCCTCTTTCACAATTCTCGGTTCAAATTCAGATATCAAACATGTGTTCTGTCTCAGTTTGTTCCTTGTCATCACTGGATCATCCTTATCTCCTATAATCAGACTTGATGCATGGTGTCTTCTGACATACTTGGCTAATACAAGCTTGGTAGGATCTGTATGATCTTCTTCATCACTCGGTAACTGGATATTTCCTTCATTTTCTCCAATAGTTATCTCGGTAGGACTTCTCGGTTGCACATAGACAGATTCATCATAGTCTTCCGGTTCTTTGGAATTCCCTTCATCAGTTCTTTCTGCAAATTCATCAATTTTCACATTTGCACTTTCTACTATTTTGTTAGATGATTTGATCAGACATTTAAATGCCTTGCTTCTAGAAGAATATCCTAGAAATGTTCCTTCTTCACTTTTCTGATCAAACTCGCCATTTCTATCATCTTTATGAACATAACATTTACTTCCAAAGATCTTAAAATAACTTACATTAGGTTTCTTGCCATACCAGATTTCATAAGGTGTCTTCAAAGTATCTTTCTTCAATTGAACTTGGTTCAAGGTGTAAATAGCTGTGCTTATTGCTTCTCTCCAAAATGTTTGTGGAACCTTCTTCTCAATCATCAGTGTTCTAGCACAATCCACAATAGATCTATTTCTTCTTTCAGCTATTCCATTTTGCTATGGAGTTCTTAGTGCAGAGACTTGTCTTTTAATACCATGATCATTGCAAAATAGGTTGAACTCATTAGATGTGAACTCTCCTCCTCTATCTGATCTAAGACATTTCAGTTGTCTTCCTGTTTCATTTTCAACTCTAGCCTTGTACCACTTAAACATTTGAAAAGCTTCTAATTTTTCTTTTAAAAACATTACTGACATCATCCTTGAATAGTCATCCACAAATAATATGAAATACTTATCACCATAATAACTTTGAACTTTCATAGGACCACAAAGATCAGTGTGCACAAGATCTAAAATTCCCTTAGAAGTGTAGGACTTACTTGTAAAGCTTGATCTTGTCATTTTACCCATCTGGCATCCTCGACACATAACATTGTCAGGTTTTTCAAGACTTGGTAGACCTCTTACTCTGTGCTTCTTACTTATCTTGATCAGATTATCAAAATTAACATGACAAAACCTTTTATGCCATAACTAGGTATTATCAATCTTTGCATGCAAACACTTATTGTGTGTTGAGTCAAGGTGAAATGTATTACCTTTTGTTTGTGTCCCGGTAGCAGCTAACTTTCCATTCTTGTCATGAACTTTGACAATTCCTTTCTGAAATTCTATTCAGTAACCTATGTTGTTTAGCTATGCTACACTCAACAAATTATATTTCAAACCTTCAACCCAATAAACATCATTGCATCTTGCTTTATCAAGAAGTGTTATGGATCCTTTACCTCTTACCGGACATGGTGCATCATTACCAAATCTAACATAGCCTCCATCATAATCTTCTAACATAACAAACTTGTGTTTATCTCCTGTCATATGATGTGAGCATCCACTATCTATAATCCAAGAATCATTAGTGTTTATGTGAGATATTAGGGCTTTTTCTTCATACCTTTCTTCATCTGATCCATCCTTGATAGCCACATAAACAACTTCCTCTATATCAGTCTCATCTGATTTATCATCTTCAGATTCCTCATCAGCAATTAAGCATGTCTTTCTATCTCTTCTTCTGAAGTATCGGTGTCCTCTGTAATGATTATCTTTTTGTCTGTCATCTCGGTAATCTCTCTTTTTAGTAAAATCTTTGTCAGGACAGTTAGAAGCCATATGTCCAATTTTATCACAATTGAAACATTTCAAAGGTAGTTTTCCTTTATACTTACCTTTGCCTCTCGGTAACCTTTTGGCCAATAGTGCTTCAAACTCTTCTTGCTTTCTGATTTCTTCATACAGTTTGTGTACCTTCTCCATGTTCTTCCGAAATCTTTCACTTGCTCCACTATGATCTCCTTCAGAGTACTTATACTTTCTTTCATTGTAATCATTAGATTCATTCAAATAAAAAGAACTAAATGCAGATTCAACTTTATTTACCGATGACCCACTGTTATCAAAATTACTTAACTCAAATGCATGTAGCTTACCAATAGTAGCATCCAAGGAAACTGGCATATTAGGTACAGACCTCAATTCATTGATTGGATAGACTCAGATTGCATAGGTAGGTAAAAGGGTTCTTAACAACTTACTTGTCACATCCTTTTCTTCAATAGTTCCTCCTACTCCTTTGATTTGATTTACAATCTCCTTTAGTCTTGTACTGTACTGGGTTATGTTCTCATCTTCATTCATCCTCATAGATTCAAGTTGTCCTCTTAAACTATCAACTTTTGCGCTTTGAACATGTTCATCTCCTCCATATACAGATATGAGCTTAGTCTACATTGCCTTTGCATCATTGCAGCCTTCTAGATCATTAAACTTAGAATCGGTCAATGCAGATGTTATTTCAATAATTGTATGAATATGTTCTTGGTTCACCTTTATCTCTTCCATAGTCAATGGATAGGTGCTCGGTGCAACAAAATCATTCTCCAGATAGTATATAGCATATTCTCCAACTCCTGATAGATGTAGCTTCATCCTTTTCTGCCATGTAGAGAAACTTGACTTATTCAACTTAGGTGCATCCCTCTTATACATCTTTGGATCTTTAACTCAAGTGCCTTTAAACTTTCCTTTTGGAGTCCAAAGCTCTGATACCAATTGATAGTTCTGATACTTAATATAAGTACAGATCCAATAGCCAACAAGATGAGAGGGGGGGGGTGAATCATACAAACTTAATCATCCATAAAAACATCAGATTCAACCTCGGTAACATATATATCCGTCATATAACCAAAAACTGTCAAACATGCAAACTCAAAAGCATATGAACAATATAAACCTCATAACACTAGATTTAACATGGAAACCCAAATAGGGAAAAACCATTATGGGATTTTGGACCCACTAAGAAATATACTCATCTAGAGTATGCTCGGTTAAAAGCAAATCCTGTTAAAGATTACAAACACATTGCTAGATGTGACCCGATTAAGGGATTTCCCTCAGATCTATTAGGATCTTCACTTTGTTAGAAGTGACCTTGTCAAAGGATTTCAAACACTCAATCAGAATGTCACCTTGTTAGAGGATTTACATATAAGACTGTTAAGTCCACTCGGTTAAGAAATTTCTTATCACTTTCACAAAATAACAGTAATACAATCTATCTGCAACTTCACATCTAAAATGCTAAAGCAGATTCCTATTTGTTCAATACAATCTAGACATAGAACTAATCTTGTCTATCTACTGGGCATCAATACTTTGTTATTCTAACAGGTCTTCAAGCTTCTATGCTCGGTAATCATTACGTAGCATCCCTGTGCATACACTTGTCTGCATACATTGTTTATCAACAGTTTCCTATTTATAAACAATCTTCTAACTACTTAATCTCCTTGATCACATTTCCCATGATCAATCATAGCCATCAGATCTTCAATCTTGTCCAGGTTCATTGTATCTTTCAATCTGAAAATGTTTTACCCTACCTTGGAACTTGTGTTAGGGTAATGTTGTTCAATCTAAGCTGTAGATCTTCTTACCGACTTTCCATTGCCTTAGATTCGTTTAACAAACTTCTTTCACGGCTTGCCAATCATTGATCCGCTCCAGCTCATCAGCTTCTTTCATTAAATATCACATGTAAACATTTAATGCATTCTGTTATAGCTCGGTTACAACTCGATGAATACTAAACTTCACTCGGTAGACATTCTGTCTTCATTAACCGACTGCGATAACCTTAGGGTTTACCGACTAGGTTATTTGCTTGATAACATAGTATAGTATTAACCTTTACATTTTACAACATATGTATGATGTTAAAACAATCTAAAACATCAAGATCTCATCATTGTCTAACTCGGTAGTAGTTGCCCATTGAATAACTTATCCCCTTATTCATCATATTCTTTCCTGTGTCTTTACTGACTTCTTTATAATCTTCATATCATATTTCTTAAGATATGACAACATCATACTGAATTAGAAAATCAATTTCTTGACATCAATGACAAAATAATAATATCAAGATAGTAAAACATCTTTAATTAGTTATGTCCATAATCATCAACAACCTTCTCAATATCCTTATAATGTAATATTGCCAACATGATATTGGAAGCAAATCTACCTCATGTGTATTGGAGAGAAGTAGTGGATACACCAGTTTACACTTTCAACAAAGTTCACATCAAAGGTGTAACCGGTAAGACCCCTTATGAACTATGATTTGGTAATACTCCTATTCTTAAGTACTTCAAAATATTTGGAAGCAAATGTTATATTAGGAGAGATGAGTATATTGGTAAAGTTGATCCTAGAAGTTATGAAGGAATATTTCTTGGTTATTCATCTAGGAGCAAGGCATATAGATGTTTTAATAAAAGAATGCAGAAGATCATTGAGAGTGCTAATGTGAAGATAGATGAACACTTTAGAGGAAATTCAAGGTCTGTATATTCTAAACCAGCAATTGAGATGATCATAAATGAACCGATACAGAGTGCACCGGTACAAAATGTGGATCCAGTCACACCAGAATCATCAAAGAATTCCACAGTGACTGAAGAACAACAACATATGAATAAACCTAGGTATGTAAGACTGAATCACTCAGAAAATCAGATAATTGGAAATAAGTATTAAGGTGTTATGACAAGAGGAAGATTGGAAAATGAAGAGATATGCTTAATTTATCAAACTGAACCAATCTGTTATTGAAGAATGTAAAGATGAACATTGGATAAAAGCAATGAAAGATGAATTAGAACAAATTGAAAAGAACAATACATGGACATTAGTTCCCGACCTAAAGAAAAAAATGTAATTGGAACTAAATGGGTATATAGGAATAAACTTGATGAAGATGGTAAGGTAATGAGGAACAAAGCAAGATTAGTGTGTAAAGGATATTCATAGAAAGAAGGAATTGATTATAATGAAACCTTTGCACCGGTAGCTAGAATTGAGGTAGTCAGATTATTTCTTGCATTTGCAGCTCATAAGAACTATACATTTTATCAGATGGATGTGAAATATGCATTTCTGAATGGTGATCTTGAAGAGGAAGTTTACATTGAAGAACCTAATGGATTTTCATTGACAAATGATAAAGATATGGTTTGTAGATTAAGGAAAGGTTTGTATGGATTGAAGCAAGCTCTTAGAGCTTGGTATGCTAGATTGGACAAATATCTTTTGAAGCTTGGTTACACTAAAGGTAATCCTGACAACAACTTATATTTCAAAGTGACTAATGATGACATCTTGGTTATTGAAGTTTTTGTTGATGATATCATTTTTGGAGGAGAAGATGGATTGTGTAAGAACTTTGCTAACAAGATGTAGGAAGAATTTGAAATGTCTATGATTGGGGAGATAAAATTCTTTTCAGGATTGCAGATTTCATAGATTGATAGAGGTATATTCATATGTCAAACAAAATACTTGAAGGAACTCTTGAAGAAATGTTGTATGGAAAACTCTAAACTGGTAAGTAATCCTATGACTACAACTGATAAATTGACATTGAAGGATGATTCAACTCCTGTTAATCTGACAAGATACAAATCTATGATTGGAGGTTTACTGTATTTGACACAAACAAGACCTGATATAATGAATGCAGTATGTATTGTTTCAATATTTTAGAGTAATCCTAAAGAAAATCATAATCAATAGTAAAAAGGATTTTCTGGTATCTACGAGGCACAACAAATCTTTGTTTATGGTACCCTAAAGATGAAAATTTTGATTTATGTGCATACACCGATGCAAATAGGACAGGAGATGTAGATGACAGAAAGAGCACCACTGACAGAGCATTATTTCTTGGTAGAATATTGATTTCATGGCTAAGCAAGAAGCATAGTTGTACATCATTATCAACAACAGAATCAGAATATATTGCAACAACAACTAATTGTACTCAGGTATTATGGATTAAGCAAATGTTGAAGGACATAAAGGTAAAATACAAAGAACCTATAATCATTTATTGTGATAATTCAACAACAATTGATATATCAAAGAATCCAGTATTTCATTCTAAGACTAAACATGTTTCTATCAAATATAACTTTCTGAAAGAGAATGTTGAAGCAAAAGAAGTGAGATTGGTTTATGTGAATACTAAAGAGCAGATTGCAGATATCTTTATTAAGCTTTTGGCTAAAGAAAATTTTGAATATCTCAAAGAGCAGCTTGGGGTAATACCCTCATCGATAGAGACTTAGAAAGTTGAAGATTGGCATCAAACCAACCGAAACTAACAGAGAAACCTTTTTCTGGCTTTGATGGAGGAGAGCTACTTCTTAGGGGGAGTAGTTAGTCATATTGGTTGGTTATATGTTTTGGTATTTATTTGCTTTGGAATTTGATGTCAAAGGGGGAGAGAGATTATTATTTGGAGACATTATTCATTGGGGAGAGATATATACTCTTTGCATTTTGATTTTGATTTTTGGTATTGATCTATTTTGGAGATTGTTGGTTTTTGGTTTTTGGCATTTTGTTTTGGCACTTAGATGTTTTTCCATCTAGTGTTGCCATCAATGCCAAAGGGGGAGATTGTTGGTATTATGAATGTGTTGCATTAGTTTTGTCATTGATGTCAACACTTATCCTTCTGGAGACCTTTGGTTGTGTTGAACCGACACATTGTGTTCACCGACAAGTTCAGTGACTTATGCACAGTCACCGATATATTGTCCAGCGATAGGTTATAATGTTCACTAGCACTAATGATGACTTGTTATCATTTGGAGATCACTTGATTATGTCAAAGACATGGTTTGGATACTTGGTTTTGGTATTTTCGTTAATGGTCTAATTGGGTTGACATATTTGTTGTTACCGGCAGATTGGTCAAGGTTATGGACCGATATGCATTATCTATTCCTGATCAACATGACACGTTATGTAGATGATTTATTGATTGGATATTATTGTAAATGTAGTGAGCCGACATGATGCATCACATCTAGACTTATATGTAATTGATCTTATTGTAATATTCTTAGTAAGTTGACCTACACATTTGGTCTTAGGCTTTGTATATATGTAAGATCTCATTTGAGATGAGATTGAATAGGATATGATATGTAAGGTTATGGTATGGTAATGTAAAATGGCATGTGCAAATATTGAAGATCTTAGAGCAGACCATAAGAAAAGGTTCAAGGAAGGTTTGAAGGTGTTTATCAGAACTTAACTGGTACTGAATCCAGCATTGGAGATACTATCTTGAGCAGTACATTATTCTAGGATTCAACCATCCTACTGTAGTCATTGTGACTCCCATTTGAGCAGTGTGCTCTAGGCAATTGGCCTTTCTGCATGTGCAGACCCCATTTATATACACATACTATCTGCGGTAGTATCATCTGATTGTGGGTAAAGTTTCCCACCATGATTTTTCTCCTTACAAGGTTTCCACGTGAAAATCTCTGTGTTATGTGTTGTGGATGTTGTTTCTCTTTCTGTTTCATGCATTAAGTTTCACCGGTATTGATATTAACTGTTAATCTGTTAACTGGAATTAAATTTAGTTTGCCCGTATTAAGTATTGAGTTGAAGTAAGTTATATTTAAGTTGAAATTAATTGACAACTAATTCACCCCTCTCTCATTTGCCTTCTGGGTCCTAGCATGCTCTTTATCATATATGGACAGTAGTAAAGGCCTTAAGGCTATCATTATGCATTATGCTAGAAATTGAAACAACTGTTATCACTGTAATCTTTGAAGATGGCATTTACCTCTATCTTGAGACTGTCCCAAAGAATGTCACCATGTCTGTTTATTCTTGCTTATAATGACTATTATAGTAATGGACTTTTAGAAGAAGCTCAAACTTTTATAGTGGCTGCTAAGACTTATTGCTCTTTTCAATCTTTATCATTTGCTAATTGTGGTTCTTATAATGGCTTAGTATGTTGTATTTACCACATCCATTAGGTTTCAAATTCAGTGCCTTGACTACTCGTGGAGATCTAGATAATGAATCCAAATTGTTGATATCTTCATGCCTTTCAAATAAGCAACTATTTCCTTGTAATGCTAACAGTCATATCTGTTGTTACAATAAGGCTATTATGTTAATGCCCTGTCACTGTCCAAAATATAGTCATAACCACCCACACATTATTTTAGTGTATATTGCTCCAAGATTGCATTGCAGACATAAAAAGATTCCTTCCACTGTACTTTGATCTTTTGACAAATATTGCTTAGTTGATAAGACCTTTCATATTACAAGCCTTATCAAGGATGGGTTTGAGTATCAATTTCAAGCCTCCTAACATGTGATTCCTGTCTTTGTCTAATAGTGAAATGATCACTATGTCCTTTTATTTTTTAGAGATGCATTTGTAATCATTATCACCTTTGCCTCTTTTCACTTATTATGATTGTCAAAGGAGATTTTGAACCTTAGATTTGTATTGATGCTTTATTTGGTTCATACTGACCCTGCACACTTTTGTGGTTGTAAATAATGATTAAGTTGAATCTTTCTTTAGCCTTCATGATCGATTATGATTTGTTACTGGCTAAGTGCATTTTATATGTCTTTTGTAGTCCTTTGATTACTATAGCAATAAAGTCATTATCTTATATCTTGTGCCACACTGTATTATCATAACAATGATCACTGTACTTTTGACTGTTGGAACACATGGCCATCTTCAAACTGTGATTACATTCTTATGTTTGTGAGAAAGGCTGCTTATTTATTGTAGGCTATTAAGGCAGAGCTAATGAATCCCTATCCGTGTCATAACTGTTACTAAAACTCCAAGGTTGCGATCTTCATGAATGACTAAATGGAATTACCTTTTGGCTACAAATGGTGTCCTTGTGCAATGTTGAGCTCTATGGACAAAAGATCTTGTCACTATTCTTGAATGTGAAAAACCATTCTTACTACCTTGTGACTAAGCCCTTCGAAGTATGAGTTGGCTGCTCTTGATATAATGTGACTGTTCCAATCTGTTCAGTATTTTTGGCATCTTTTTTTTTAATGAGGTTCTTATCATACTCTTCATGCTTTGGATCTCTCTGTCAATTTTAGTCTCTTGACAGAACATGATATCATGATCCATACTGACTATACTTGTATATTATTGTGATTTCTCTTTAATGATTGTGTTGTTCACCAAAAGTGATTAAACCAAGAACACCTGCAAATCAATCTATGAGAAAGCCAATCTCAATCAATGAAACACTTCAGGGCTTGGACAATATAACATAGGATCCTAAATGATCCTCCTGCACTTCAGGTTCTACTAGACCTAGGGGGGGACACCCTTTTGATGCACTGAATCAAACTTGTTTACTCACCATGACAACATCAATCAAGCAGATAAACCATTCCACAAGCTCAACAAATTAGATAACACATACAAATTGGCTAGATCTGTATAAATCATAGATGAAAACAAAGCTTGGAATGGAAAGAACATACCCCTAAACATAAAGGGAAATAGATTTGTCTTTTATATTTCAAAATCTGAAACTATCCCCAAACCTGCAAGACCAGTGCCTTGTTCATTGGGCAATAGAGTCATACATAGAACTGCAAATATGCATCCTAGTCACAAATTGGTTTTCCTTAAACAATATTCCTACATTAACAGCTTATACTAATGCATTACTTAATTCCAATCATAGAATTATCAGATCTGGGACACATTCCATTATTCATGACTGATTACAAAGTTTAAAACCTTCACTAAAGGATACCTATAAACAATCACACACTTTCCTTGAAATTGACAAATTCCATCTTCCTTAAGGATTCAATTCATAATAATGGAAATACATACACAGAGACAATACTGTGGGAAATTTACTCATGCCTGACACAAGTAAGATGTGCAACTAGAAAACATATGCTATCCTGCAATATAAAATTTGTACCCTGAAACAAACCAAAGAATTTTACAAACTTGGGTCAAGAAGTTCAGAAAATGGAAGCCATGAAAACTGGAGCACTTCCTCCAAAATTATGGAACCCTTACAATTGAGAAGAAATTGGAATAAGAAGGAGAGGGAAAAAAATCAGATTTCATCAAAACAAGCCAAGTGTCTCTTTTTCCAACCGAATTTCAATTCCTTCATCTTTCCTATGGAAACTTCTCTCAAAATATCTAATCTTTGTTGAAAAAAACTTCATAACTACGTTCCTCATCTTGATAGCTTTCCGGTGATATATAATACTTGGTATTTTGAGAAAAAATAGACCTCTGGGCGAATTAAACTAGGATATGTGCACATCATTTAAATTTTTCATTTTTTCATATAGTCTCAACTATATATTTAACTTTATTTTTTCGCTTGATTTTTGCCTTGACGTCCTGCCACGTGGTAGTCTCTAATTCAGTGATAGGATCTATTGGGCAGCACCTCGGATGACACCTCATCACCGCCACTGGGTTACTTGTTCATCGCCACGTGTCTGCCACCTATGCGCCACCTCAGTGCGACGTCACCGGGATCCGGATTGCCTTCCGTCTTTCACCATTTTGCGATGGCTAACCAACGTGCACCTTTCCTTCATGAAATCACATCATCCGTCGGATCTCGCTGAACCTGCAGGGTCTTTAATAGTTCATTTTCGGCCTGAGATTTTTGCCATTTCGCAATAGCTAACCTTCAAGCATCTTCGGCTTGCAAAATCATGCTGACCGTCGATCTCCTTGAAACCTGCTCACTAGTTAATCTACCCTTTGTCTGCAAAATTCACTCACCTCAGCGCCACGTCACTGGGATCTGGACTGCCTTCTGTCTTTCACCATTTCGCGATGGTTAACCAACGTGCACCTTTCCTTCGTGAAATCACACCGACCGTCAGATTTTGCTGAACCTGCATGGTCTTTAACACTTCATTTTTAGCCTAAGATTTTTGCCATTTTGTGATAGATAACCTTCGAGCATCTTCGGCTTGCAAAATCATGCCGACCGTTGATCTCCTTGGAACCTGCTCACTGGTTAATCTACCCTTTGTCTGCAAAATTCACTCACCTCAATGCCACGTCACTGGGATCCGGACTGCCTTCCATCTTTCACCATTTTGTGATGGTTAACCAACGTGCACCTTTCCTTCATAAAATCACGCCGACCGTCGGATCTCGCTGAACCTGCAGGGTCTTTAACACTTCATTTTCGGCCTGAGCTTTTCGCCATTTCACGATAGCTAACCTTCGAGCATCTTTGGATTACAAAATCATGCCGACCATCGATCTCCTTGGAACCTAGTCACTGGTTAATCTACCCTTTGTCTGCAAAATTCACTCACCTCGGGATCCGTGCCTACGTGGGGTTCGCCTTGTCACCACTTGTCGGCTTCCTTGGTTGCCTCGGGAAGCACGCCCATGCGCATGGGGTCCACTTGGATGCCCAACCGACACCATTCGTCAAAAGCCTCTTGAGGCTTTGACATTATAGATGTGTGTAGCTTTGGTTATATATACCAAAAAATTACACTACTCAGCCAATGTGGGACTAAAGTCTTTTGCCTGGGACTGCATTTTGTGAGCTTTTCCCTGGGTTTTTCATGGTTGCCAATGTATTTGTTTGGGATTTTAATACATCTTGTTTCATACCAAACACAGATGAGAGACTTTGGATGCTTCAAACCTGTCAATTACCATCAATTCCATGTTCCACGCAAAGGAGGGGGAGTGCTAGAGTTTTTTGATTTCTGCTAACACGTGGTAGATTTGGCAATGGTTGCTGATTGCATTTGGTTTGAGGGCTTTAATTGTTGAAGTCTATAGACTCTTTAAACTCCACATAGAAGGGAAGGAAGTGCTGGTTATTGGCTGAAAGTTTCTTAGTTTTCAAACTTCACATTTTCCTCTGTGCATTGTAGAAAATATACCCAAGCTCCTCCTTTATCATGCACATAGCAGGGAGTGCTGGCTTGGCTGCCCATTTTATTGGTTTTGCAAATTTAAAAAACCATTCAACTCCCTTTGGGCTGCCATTATTACATTTGTTGGAAACTCTCTTTGCCTCTTCCATGTGGGGAAGAATGCCTGGCAAAAGTTAAGGAATTTGCCTTATATCTGCCCATGTAATTTGCTTTGAAAATCTAACGCCTTCTTCTCCAAAGCACTGGGGATGTTAGCAAAGTTTGTTGGAGATTTAAAATTGCTGTTGTATTGACTATGGATCATAGCAACACACCTGGCATTGCATTTGTTTGATAATTTCTTCAGCCTTCTATCTGGCACGCAGGGGGAATGATGGCTTCACACTCAACAATTTGCATATACCCTTTGATACTTGCTTGTAATGGGCTTTCTGTTGTAAATGTTGGGAGGGGTTTCTTTTCTTCATAGACACATTTAAGTGCAACCACAAGGCAAAGCAATGATTACGCCTTGTTTGAAATGATAACATAGCGAGAAGTTAGTGAGTAGTTTATTTGTGCTCTGTCTAAGACTACCATTAATGGTTTAATGGTCACTTTTGATGCATTAGACTGATACAATAAATAAATCTTGCAGATTTCTACCAATGGAATGTATTTTTGATAATGATGTAAACATGTCCCTTCTCAAGAAAAGAATAACACAACTATTCACTTCACAAACCATTCATGATCATATCTTTATAAATTTTCATTGTCCCATTGGTGAATTGCGGTCGAGTTGGTATGGAGATGCATATATTGCCAGGAAAAAAGAACATTTCGCCATTAAAATTAATGCACGGGCATGAGCCAGGTCAGGCCCCAAAGTGGGTCCAACTAGATTTTTTTTTCATTTTCATGCAACTAACCTCTGAAATGCCTCACGAACCTTAAAAATACCTTTGGAATCAATCGGCACCATTTTCGGATCATCAAACTGAGTTTCACGACTTTCAAACGCCTGCCCCAAATTTTCACATTTAATCGCGAAGACGTAATTTTCAAACCTGTCAAAACACCTTTCTGGACCTCGCCATCTGACAGGCGTGTACTCTGATATACAAGCATGAACTCTACCAAATGGTTTTCCAAGAAGAATCCCGAGCGAAGAGATATTAATTGTCGAAAATGACCAACTAGCTTTGTCGACACTACGGACCTAATGAAGTCAATGTTCTAGCAACACATGATGCCTTTCTCAAAAATACCAAATGACCTCTGTAGACCCTCAAATTTGAAACACATGTACCTTGAAGTACATATTAAATCTTTGAATTCTCAGTTCGACCAAAATTCTGACTGGGTGCAAATGGCGCGCTCATGAAAATGGCTACTTTAACTGATGCGACAACAAAAGTACGGATAATTGAAAAAGATGGCTCAATAGACCCTTTTGAAAATCGATCAAACAGATTGGCAGAGGCTTGAAATTTGAAACATGACTCATCATTTATACCAAAAATAGCCTGGAGAAAACATTCTGGCATAACACTCACTGAGGCAACTTTTATACTTATGCCAAACAGGGCCTCAACTAGGTCCTGAAACAGGGACTTGTCAAAACATTCAAATTGCAAACAGTTCAAGCTTGGTAAACTGAGAAAATGGATTCATGAAGACTTGAAATTTTTCATTTTGACTCACATTTATACATACAATTTAATCCATTTTGAAATTCTTTATGACAATCAACAGGGAAAAAGATATAAACACCCAAAGTAGGCTACTCAATCAAATTTGCATTTATGCCTAAAATGCACTTTCAGCTCACCCCTCGAAATGGGTACCTGGTACACTTATCCAAACTAAATTCTGAAAGTTGTACATCACTGCATAGGCCAAATGAAAGGTTTAGGACACATTTCCCAAGCCTTACCCCCTGAAAATCAACTAGCTCCATTTTACCCTCTCTCTAACTAGGCCATTCAAACTGACTCATTTAGAAAAGCAGAGCAAAATTTTGATATGGGCCTCTAAACTTGACTCAATTTTAATGAGTCCCAACAATGGCTCTGATTGGGGATGGTTGATTTCAAGATCAACACAAGAATCCAGAATGTATGGTTGAGCAGACCACCCAAAAACGAATACATCACTTCTCTTCTCTTCTCAAAAATAGGGCTTCTTTATTCTACCCAAACAGCAGGGCACTTTATTGAAAACCACACAACTGAAGCAAAGCAACTATACAAGATATACAAACACACCGACAACTGAATATAAATTGCTCCACTTTCCTCAGCATTTACCTCTATCAAAAATCTGATTCTCATCACTTGATACCATGATCCAAACAAAGGCACCTTTCAATAACAACTGAGCAGAATCGACATAATCAACCTCTTTTGTCTCATTACTGTAATAGCTGGTGTGCATACCTTTTGTCTGATTTTGAACTTTGTAATCACACGCTATTTCAACAAAAGTGAAATCATGAGACCAAACACAATAGAGGCTTTCCCATAAGATGACATACATTTCACTATCCCAATCAACTCTATCATTTGCAAGGGTACTATCATGCTAAAATTCAAAAATAAAAAATTCATTCTCAACACTGTAGTTCTTATCAACACTTACCTTGTTATCATTTAAATTTATAGAATGAGGGACATTACTAACCAATTGATACAAACAAGGAACATAAATGTTACAATCTGGATGTGATACTTCACTATGCTGATCACACTCCATATTATCCTTGTTTATCAAACTCAAAACCTCCG
Organism: Cryptomeria japonica; assembly: GCF_030272615.1. Classification (NCBI taxonomy): domain Eukaryota; kingdom Viridiplantae; phylum Streptophyta; class Pinopsida; order Cupressales; family Cupressaceae; genus Cryptomeria; species Cryptomeria japonica. Next base: position 683,694,769 of record NC_081405.1, on the reverse strand, counting down.
CATTCTCAATATCCCATTTATGGAAAAGAATTTATACCTTTGGCTGAAGCAAATCCTCAGCTAAATCTTCTTCATCAAACTTATATCCACCTGAAAAACTTCCATTTGTGGTTTGAAGAAGTCATCACACAACCCATGCCTCTTATCTTCATCAAGAAGTAAAATTTTACAACACATGCTATTGCTGTTTGGAACTACATCAACATTACAAATTTTTGAAACACAGGAAAACTCCAGCATTTTCATCAATGGAATCAACACCATGAACATTAGTATCAAAAGAAAAGAACTCTATATCCAGTTCAAGCATACTATCAACATTCACATTCTCTTCATGGTACTTGAAATTTTGAAAGCATTCAAATATACGTTCACTTAAATATGAAACTAGAACATTATCAGCACTTTCACATATGTTCTTATCTTCAAAGACACTTTCATTTTCAGATTTCTGATTGAGGTATATAACTTGGTCTCCTCCTATATCATCTTCACAAGATGAATAATAAGAATTCTCATAACCATCATCAGCTGCATGACTGGAATTCATTTGCTGATGATAAGAAAGTGAATAACTCATGCCAAGATCATTCTTATTATGAAATTGCTCTTCATTGTTCTTCTGTATACCTTCAAGGTGCTGAAAATTGAACTCATTATCCTTATAATCAGAAACACCACTCCATTTTGAAACACATTCATCACTGCATATACTTGCACTGAAAACACTATCAGCATCATCCACAATTTCATTTTCAGATTTATCAAACTTAAACAAAATCTGATTTTCATCATATTTCACATTTTCACTTGCATAATCAACAACTTTTGGTGATCCCTCAGTATTTGGTGGTTCAACATCAAACACATCAGCAACATGTAAAGATCGATGGTCATCACCATCATTGTTTTCATTTTCATTACCCTTGAGAGATGCATAATTAACTTCAGAGTTTGCAGTCACATAATCAGCATAACTGCCATACAAATCAAATAGTACATATACCTTATATATGTCTATCTCTGTATCAGCATTATCACAACAATTCCCACTGATCATTCCATCATTACTGTGAGAGACAACCGACATTAACAACAAAGATTATTGACTCTCATTTAAAATTATGATGCATATGACTCCTTGAGATGAAAAATTACAAATGTTGCTCTCTTGCTCTTTGGATGAGCTTTATATTTGACTGTCCTCTGATAGTGGTCTTTGAAAACTGTAAGGCTACATAACTTGCATCCATGTGTTCATAACCTGCTCTATTCTCTGAAACTCTCTTCTATTATTTTGAAATATTTACATGAGCTGGGCTCAACCCTCATGGGAGCCACACTTCCCCCCACTCATGTAAAACAACCATTCCTGTATCTGCACAAGAAGCAAACAAGTTAGACAAAGACAATGCATAATATGATTTATTGTTGATGATTTGACCTGATATTTACTGATTTGCTTGGCATAATAGCTATTGTGATGCACATGGATGGATTGTATATTTTCAGATGCATGTGCAAATAATGGATGATGATTCTCATTGCTCTAACACAATGTCTTTCTCAAATGCAGGTACTCAGGAGCGACAAGGTAGCAACAAACTGGATGCAAGTTGGGCGACAGACTATAGATGCTACAAGGCAACTCAAAAAGGGCTCGTCATTTAGGCAACGACGAGTCACCCTTCTTTACCTGCATTTACTTTAATGTTTTGCATCTGCAAATGTATAGTGTATTCCTTATTTTCAGCACACCAGTTAGTCTCACAGCTTGTGTGAGACATTGTACATTCATCAATAAAAGATTAATTTTCTCAAAAAATTGTGTTCTCTCTATTTCATATGCATCTGAAAAATGAAACATGATATTGCAATCTTTTGTCTTTCTTTTCAAATAATCATGAATGCAATTCTGCAAAATAAAAATGCACCTTCTTGTGTGCTATGTAAAACATCATAGCTCTACCTGATTGGGGTAGTAGAGAAAATAGGTAACAATAACATGATATAGGAACATTCACAAGCGAGGTGAATTGCATCACAATGACCACAATAACTCAGATTACTAGAATCATCATCATCTCTTTACCGGAGCTCAAGAACACCAACATAATTGAATGTCAACTTGAAAGATTCGCTTGTGGATTTTCAAATCATGAACTACTAGAATTGAGGACACACCTATACGTCCCAAACACTCTACCAAATCCGGAAACCAAGACATTGCAATTCCAGAGCAATGTGGAGTACAAACCAGAACACCGAATAACACGAACAACTGAAAAACAAACTTCAATATTGGATTTCATAGCTCGATCACATCATCATGCAGACCACTGAAACTTATGCTGAATCAACTAGAGATAAGCATCTCAAAACACATTAAACTGCAATAACTCAATTGCAACATACTGACCAAAACAACTCATTTAATCTTACTGCAACATTGCAACACACAAAAGAATACATTGACATCAATGACAAAACACTGTTCTAGCAAAATTCTCAACAATATCCAATAATCTTCCCCTTTGGCATTGATGGCAACATATGAATGTGAAAAACCATCAATGCAAATAAAGAAATCAACCACCAACAAATATCAACAATCTCCCACTGGGATCAACACATGATATAACAGTTTTTCATATGCCTCTCTCTCCCCCTTTGACAACAATGCCAAAGATAAATCTTAACAATATCCACAACTGAATATCTAAACCACCATACTGACTACTCCCCCTAAGTAGCAACCACCATTCATCAATCTGATAGTTCTGATACTAAATATGATTAGTACAGATGCCAAGCTAACAATATGAGCGGGGGGGGGGGGGGGGGGGGTGAATCATTCAAACTTAATCTTCAATAAAAACAACAGATTCAACCTCGGTAACCTTATCAGAAAAATAGTAATGCATGCAGACCCATAAATAGATAAGATCACAAACATATAACACCAAATTTAACGTGGAAACCCAAATAGGGAAAAACCACTGTGGGATTTTGGACCCACTAAGAAATATACTCTTCTAGAGTATGCTCGGTTAAAAGCAAATCCTGTTAAAGATTACAAACACATTGCTAGATGTGACCCGGTTAAGGGATTTCCCTCAGATCTGTTAGGATCTTCACCTTGTTAGAAGTGACCTTGTTAAAGGATTTCAAACACTCAATAAGAATGCCACATTGCTAGAGAATTTTACAAATAAGACTGTTAAGTCCACTCGGTTAAGAGATTTTATGCTACTTTTCAAAATAACAGTAATAAAAATATGTCTGCAACTTCACATCTAAAAATGCTGAAGCAAATTCTTATTTTCTTAATACAATCAATTCATAGGACTTATCTTGTCCCTCTGCTGGGCTCTATACTCTATTATCAAAACAGATCTTCAAGCTTCTGTGCTCGATAATCACTATGTAGCATCCCAGTGCATACACTTGCCCACATGCATTGTTTATCAACAGTTTCCTATTTATAAAAAATCTTCCAACCACTTAATCTCCTTGATCACATTTCCCATGATCAATCATAGCCATCAGATCTTCAATCTTGTCCAGGTTCAATGTATCCTTCGATTTGAAAACATTTTACCCCGCCTTGGAACTTGTATTTTCACCTTGGAACTTGTGTTAGGGTATTGCGGTTCAATTTGAGCTGTAGATCTTTGATGAGGAAGGATGATAGAAGGTTAGTCTTCTTTGAGGTTGGTGGGCTTTTGTTCTCAATGTGCTTCCCAAATCAATCCCTAGGCACAAAAGGGATTCTTCTAAACCTTTCTCCTATCTCTTCCTCTCTATTCAACACTGCTTGCGCTCTATTGTATTGGACATAACTCCTCCTAACCTTCCATGCTAAGGCATTCAAGTCTGAAATGAGGTCCTCTTGTGTGTCACCAAAAATGAACAAGTTTGGTTGTCCAACTGGCTGAATCTCCTCTCTTCCAGGAATGGGCAACTGTTGGAGAACCATGGTTTACCTAACCTTGTTTGCACCTTTAAGGATTTCAATCATATTAATGTGTTGACTAAGCATCTAAATAGGTTTGTAAAGTGTGATGACTGTCCTTCACCTTTCAAGAATGAAAATTTCCAAGTTGGGTGCAAAGAACGTTGGTTTACTCAAGGCAACTTCTAGGTTCAAATGGTCATTTTGATCAAATGACTTAGTGCAATGCTGAGGATCTTGTAGTAGGGTGTATTAGGTCTTAACTTATCAATTTTGATGATTTGAAACCATCACTTACTCCTCGTTCCTTACCGATTTCATGAAATTGTCAAATTTGCTCCAAAAAGGCTACTAGAATTAGCCCTAGTTTTTAGTGAAATTTGTTCACCCTGCTCAATCTGTTATACTTCATGGAAAAACCTTGGAGATGTGGTCTATTGATGATGAAGACTCAAGTATTTTTGCTATGGCAAGTACTGTACGGACTGTTTGAGGACTGCCCCACAAAATAGGGACTTTTCAAGGGTCTTTGAGGGATTTAGTGAGGGTTTGCAATTTGAAAGTACTAGACCCAACTAAATGTTTTATACCTTGCTATGACATATGCCAAAAACTCCCAACGATTCAAACTTCATCTTAGACTAATGTCATTATATCAAACAAGTGTCAAACTGCTGCCCTTACACAGAAATAAAAGTCTAGGTGACTGGGACAGCAACGTTTTTAAGATTTTGCATACTTTTTGAACAATTGTAAACCCAATACAATGAAATTATATCAAATATGGATGCAACAAAGACTTAACATGAGTTTGAACACCCTACAAAGCAAATAAGAAGGGATTTTTATGACTGCTGTTCATACACCGCCATCACTGCACTTTTAACAGTCTTAAAACTGTTTACACTTTCTTTCTTTGTTTTAATTTATTTCTTCAATCTATCCCTGGCCTGCAAAGGGGTGTTAATGGCAAGGTAAAAAGCAATACATATAGCCTCTTAAAGATCTTAAAGGTTGAACACTCAAGGGATGCCACAAAACATGACAGCCTTATAAGACTGTGACAAAGAAATACACTTTTCTAGGATCCTTATTTAGGTCCTTTACAATAAAATGGTGTATCTTATCTTCTTAACATTGAAAACAATATTAAATACATTCCCTGATACCAAAAAAAAAAGGAATCCATCATTCCATGCTGTCCTTGAGGGAGGTTGGCACTGAGGTTTTAACAGTGAAACAGTGACACACTGTCTTTCAGTCTGTTTACACCTTTTCTTCTTGCATCCAACCAAGTCATGAGAGAGACAAGGATGGTAAAGTGCAGCAATAACTCTTTCCAACTTAAGTCTACTTCAAAATTTCAAAGTATAGTGCTATGAACAACAAAGTACCATTCAAACAAATCTAAGAATACCCAAGCCAAGTTGCTCACTCCACATACTTGCCATGGGTTTACAAACACCTGTGCATTGTTAGAAAAGGAAAATGGATGTATGGTACAGTATGTACAGATCCAACAAATTCCCTCAAAGCCATGGATGAAGAGACTTTGAAGAAATTAGTTGGACCATGAATGGTCTTCCATTGGAACCACAAAACAATGCCTTTCTCAAGAGCACTTCAAACAAAACTTGTTCCAAACCCCAAGAAAAGATCAGAGATCACTACTAAAACATCAAAGGAGATCACATCAATCAAAAACAGGTTTAGTACGGACTCATGGAGCCATGGTACGGACTATACTCTAAAAAGTGCAGAAAACTAGTTAAAAACTCACAGAAAACAAGAGCAAAATGAGTATTTTTCTTAATTTTCCAGAATGAAAAACCCATACAATGATTGGAACATGGTTTTTATACATGTTCCAACTTATTGAAGCCCTTGTATGGATAGTTATAGGCTGTAACTAACCAAAACCACCAAAAACCACTTTTTTGATAACTTTTGACAACTTTTTGACAACTTTTTGTTGCTCAAAAATTGCATTTTGACTTCCGGTGACTTGGCACTCAAACCAATGAATCAACATCATTTAGAAACACTAAATAAACATTCTCCAATGCCTTTCAAGGCTTTACAACATCAAAAAATTCAAAAATGCTCATTTGGACCCAAAATTGACAATTTTTAGCCTACCGAGCAAAAAACCAAAAAAATCTTGGAAACTCACAAAATGAGTTCCAAACCTTATTACACCACAAAAAAAACCTATTAAACCTACTAGAAGCATAAAATAAACACACATGCTTAATTTGCAATAAAATGTTATACCTGCTAAGATTTGAGCATTCAGGTGCTCAGGTGCTCCTGCACCATACTCCCCTAAGGACAAAGAAGTCATGTGACTCCTTTGGGTAGTAAAGAAAGAGGAATTCTAGCTTTGAGAAAGTCACTTTCAGGTATCCATGTGGCTTCAGAAGCTAGTTTATCCTTCCACTTGATGAGATGCTCCAAGTAGGTATGGTGTCTTGTCTTTTTGACGATTCTTGAATCTAGTACTTGCTGAGGAATGGGAGTAGAAGAAGAGGGAAGAGAAAGATCAGAAAGGGAATGAGAAAGATCTGAAACTCTTTGTGAATCTGATGGTAGCTCCCCTTTGAATGGCACCAAATCTGCAACATTGAAAATAGGAGACATAGAAACTCATTAGGCAAATCAACTTTGTAAGCATTATGGCCATATTTAGCCAAGATTTTGCATGGTCCTACTCTTCTCATTTGCAACTTAATAGGTACTCCTTTCTATAACCGTGACTTGTTGAGATGGACCATCACATAATCACCCACTGAAAATTGAACATCTCTTTTTGAAGCATCAACTCTCTCCTTAACTTTTTGAGTAGTTTCCTGTAAAGACTTCTGTACCTACTCATGAATTTCTTTCATAGACTGTGCCATATCTTCTGCTGTACCACTCACTTGCTGCAAGTTAGTTACATCATTTAACTCAAAAACAACTCTACGATGCATTCCATAAACAATCTGAAATGGGCTCTTACCAGTGGATCTGTTTACACTGTCATTGTATGCAAACTCTGCCTGATGGATGAGTTGATCCCAACTTTGCCCATATTCTTTGGTAAGACATCTGAGTAGATTACCCAATGTTCTGTTCACCACTTCTATTTGGCCATCTATCTGTGGATGGTAAGCTGAGCCAAAAGACAAGTTAGTACCCAATTTCTTCCATAAAGTTTTCCAAACATGACCCAAAAACTTAGCATCTCTATCAAATACAATGTTGGATGGCAAACCATGAATTCTTACAACTTCCTTAAAGAAAAGAAAAGCAATGTGACTAGCATCATTAGTAGTTTTGCAAGGTATGAAATGTGCCATTTTATTGAATCTGTCAACAATCACAAAAATACTATCACATCCTGTTTTTGTTTTGGGAAAACCTACCACAAAATCCATACTGATGCAATCCCAAGGCCTAGAAGGTATGGGAAGAGGCTGATACAAACCAACATTCGTGCTAGTACCCTTGGCTTTCTGACATACCATGCATTGCTCAACATATTTCCTGACATCTGCCTGCATCTTAGGCCAAAAATAGTGCCTCTGAACCAATTCCAAAGTCTTATTAAGACCAAAGTGACCACTCAAGCAACCATTGTGCTTTTCCTGTATCAGATTCTCCCTCATTGAACCTTTTGGCACACACAGCTGTCCACCCCTGAATAACAATCCATTCTGCAAAGTATAGTCAGCATATTCACTATGAAAAGTATTCTGAAAATCTTGACAAACCTTGTAAATATCAGCAAAATCAGAATCATGTGGCTATAAATCCTTAAAACATTCTATACCAATACTTCTAATCTGAATTTCTTGAACAGTAAGTAACCTTCTACTCAATGCATCAGCTACTTTATTGCACTGTCCTTTCTTATGCTTCAAAGTAAAGGTATATGCTTGCAAAGACTCTACCCATTTAACATGTCTGTGACTAAGCTTATCCTGTGAATTGAGAAAACTAAGTGCCTGGTTGTCAGTGTAAATCACAAATTCTTTAGGAAGAAGGTAATGCCTCCATTTCCTAAGTGCTTGAACCAAAGCATACATTTCAAGATCATATGAAGAATATTTCTTCTTAGCACCATTAAGCTTTTCACTGAAAAATGCAACAGGTCTATTATCCTGACTCAAAACAACACCAATAGCAATATTACTTGCATCACACTCTAAGGTAAACAATTTTGTCAAAACTAGGTAGAATCAACACTGGTTGGGTAGCAACTCTGACTTTCAACAATTCAAATCCCCTATTGGCTGCTTCTGTCCACTGAAATTTCACTTTCGCACCACCCTTAATGGTTTCTAACATAGGTGCACATATTTCACTAAAACCTCTGATAAATTTCCTATAAAATTGAGCAAGTCCATGAAAACTCCTAACATCACTAGCATTCTTAGGGGTTGGCCAATGAACTATGGCTTCTACCTTATCTGGATCCATCTTCAAATCACCCCCTAAAACAACAAAACCCAAATAGACCAGCTCTTGCTTAAGGAAATCACATTTTTCTAGGTTGATAGTAAGTTGTTCATCATTCAATCTTTGTAAGACAATCTGCAAATGTTGGAGGTGTTCTTCCTTGGTTTGACTAAAAATTAAGATGTCATCAAGGTACACAACTACAAACCTGCCTATGAAGTCATGTAACACCTCATTCATCAATCTCATGAATGTACTTGGTGCATTTGTTAACCCAAATGGCATGACTAGCCATTCATACAACCCCTCATTTGTCTTGAAAGTTGTTTTCCATTCATCTCCTTCTTTGATGCAGATTTGATGATAATCACTTTTTAGGTCTATCTTACTAAAATATTTTGCTCCATCTAAACAATCCATAAGATCTTCTATCCTAGGAATGAGGAATCTATACCTGATTGTGATCCTGTTTATTGCTCTTGAATCTGTACAAAGTCTCCAAGCCCCACCTTTCTTAGGTGCTAACACTGTGGGTACTGCACATGGACTAATACTTTTTCTAATCATTCCTTGGTCTAATAGCTCTTGGATTTGTCTTGCCACTTCCTGATTTTGTTCAAGTGTCATTTTGTAAGCAACTTTGTTTGGTAAGGATGCACCTGGGATGAAATCTATCTGGTGGCTAATGGCTCTCTGAGGAGGTAGAGAGGTTGGTTGACCATCATTAACAATTGACTTAAACTGATCTAGAAGTTGCTGCACCTCATTTGGGATTTCTATCTTCTTTTCTTTCTTTTCATCAACTGGTTTAGTTACTAATGCAAAACCTATGCCATCACCTTCTTTTAGGGTATGAATGAACTCCTTTTCACCGACTAACAAAATGTTGGGAACTTTTGGTTTGCTGCCCTCACTCTCTTCATTAAGGGATTGAATTTTATAGTTGATACCATTCTTGAAAAATGAGTATGAGTTCTTTTCTCCATCATATTGTGCTTTCCTGTCAAATTGCCAAGGTCTTCCTAAAAGCAAATGACAAGCATCCATAGGTAGTATATCGCACAAAATCTTATCTTGGTACTCACCTATGTTAAACTCTACCCATGTTTGTTCACTCACCAATACATGCTGCCCTTTTTCCAACCATGTGACCTTGTAGGGCTCATTGTGCTGTATTCTAGGTAGATGAAGTTTTGTAGCAGCTTCTTCTGATATGATGTTATCAGTTGATCCTGAGTCAATGATAACTTTGCACACCTTTCCTTGGATCTTACATTTGATCCTGAAAAGAGCTTTCCTTTGAGACATATCTTTCTGAGATGGCTCTTTCATGAGGATCCTCCTGATCATGAGGTTTTCCCCTTCTTCTGATGGTGTCACCTTTGATTTGGTGTGGTTTCCTCTTGCACAAAATGGACTCTCTTATGACCTCCTTGAGATGAGCTTGGCTTTTCTGGGCATCTATATGCCGGATGGCCTAGTTTCTGACAGTTGTAACACTTCATTGTGGAGAAGTATGAACCTCTTTCAGGTCCATTAGATCTACCCCTTCCTGGGTTGCCTGATCCCCTACCCCTATAGTTGGGTCTGCTCTGAGAATCCCCGCTTTGCTCAATAAGCTTAGACTCTCCCTGGGACCTATGATCTGTGTATCTTCCCCCAAAACTACCTCTATGACTGCCTCTATTTCCTCTGCCTCTGCCTCTACCATTATGTTCTTGTTTCTTCTTGTTTCTCTCTTCTACCTTCAATGCTAATTGATAACACTTCTGTAATGTGTTGGGACACCATAGGCTTAACTCTTCCTGAATATTCCATCTTAACCCATTGAGATACCTAGCTACTCTGACATTTTCATCTTCTTGTACCTTAGATCTAAGGCTTAGTTTTTGGAATTCTTCAGTGTAACTACTGACATCTAGGTCTTTCTGTCTCAAGTTTTGTCTCTTCCTATGCAACTGGATTTCATAATCTTTAGGCATGTAGGTGTCTTTGATCTAAGTCACCATTGTCTTCCAGGTGGTTATGGGTTTCTTTCCCTCTTTCACCCTTTCCTCTTGGATGAATTTCCACCAAGTTAAGGCTGCCCCTCTCATTCTGGATTTGGCTACCTTCACTTTCTGTGCTTCAGTAATGCCATCACATTCAAAGTGATTCTCTAGACCCTCTATCCACTCCATTAGTGCTTCTGGTTCCATCTTACCACTAAAAAGGGACACTCCATCTAGGGCCTTTCCAGTCAAAGCTTTCAAAGCTTGTAAAAAGGTTTCTTGTTCTTTATCCAAGATTGGATCTGGTTCTAGGACTTCTTCCTCTAAGGTTTCCTTCTTATCTTCAGCACTTTCTACTCTCTCACTGACTTCTTCAGTCTTGACTTCTACTTGGTTCAACTTTCTTTCAAGTTGTTGTAACCTTTCCCTAAGGAGTCTATTTTCTTCACCCTGATCCTCCATCCTCTTTGCTAACTCTGCATTGGTCACCATGTTGTCGGTGTTGTCTCCCACTGACTCACTACCAGACATATGCTAATCTCTCAACCCAAATCTGAATTGGCTCTGATACCACTATGATGAGGAGGGATGATAGAAGGTTAGTCTTCTTTGAGGTTGGTGGGCTTTTGTTCTCAATGTGCTTCCCAAATCAATCCCTAGGCACAAAAGGGATTCTTCTAAACCTTTCTCCTATCTCCTCCTCTCTATTCAACACTACTTGCAATCTATTGTATTGGACATCACTCCTCCTAACCTTCCATGCTAAGGCATTCAAGTCTAAAATGAGGTCCTCTTGTGTGTCACCAAAAATGAAAAAAGTTTGGTTGTCCAACTGGCTGAATCTCCTCTCTCCAGAAATGGGCAACTGTTGGAGAACCATGGTTTACCTAGCCTTGTTTGCACCTTTAAGGATTTCAATCATATTAATGTGTTGATTGAGCATCTAAACAGGTCTGCAAAGTGTGATGACTATCCTTCACCTTTCAAGAATGAAAATTTCCAAGTTGGGTGCAAAGAACGTTGGTTTACTCAAGGCAACTTCTAGGTTCAAATGGTCATTTTGATCAAATGACTTAGTGCAATGCTGAGGAGCTTGTAGTAGGGTGTCTTAGGTCTTAACTTATCAGTTTTGATGATTTGAAACCATCACTTACTCCTCCTTCCTTACCGATTTCATGAAATTGTCAAATTTGCTCCAAAAAGGCTACTAGAATTAGCCCTAGTTTTTAGTGAAATTTGTTCACCCTGCTCAATCTGTTATACTTCATGGAAAACCCTTGGAGATGTGGTCTATTGATGATGAAGAATCAAATATTTTTGCAATGGCAAGTACTGTACAGACTGTTTGAGGACTGCCCCACAAAATAGGCACTTTTCAAGGGTCTTTGAGGGATTTAGTGAGGGTTTGCAATTTGAAAGTCTTCTCCATGATACTAGACCCAATTAAATGTTTTATACCTTGATATGACATATGCCAAACACTCCCAAGGAATCAAACTTCATCTTAGACTACTATCATTATATCAAACAAGTGTCATACTGCTGCCCTTACACAGAAATAACAATCTAGGTGACTGGGACAACAACGTTTTTAAGATTTTGCATACTTTTTGAACTTTTGTAAACCCAATACAATGAAAGTGTATCAAATATGGATGCAAAAAAGACTTAACATGAGTTTGAACACCCTGCAAAGCAAATAAGAAGGGATTTTTATGACTACTGTTCATACACCGCCATCACTGCACTTTTAACAGTCTTAAAACTGTTTACACTTTCTTTCTTTGTTTTAATTTATTTCTTCAATCTGTCCCTGGCCTGCAAAGGGGTGTTAATGGCAAGGCAAAAAACAATACATATAGCCTCTTAAAGATCTTAAAGGTTGAACACTCAAGGGATGCCACAAAACATGACAGCCTTATAAGACTGTGACAAAGAAATACACTTTTCTAGGATCCTTATTTAGGTCCTTTACAATCAAATGGTGTATCTTATCTTCTTAACATTGAAAACACTGTTAAATACATTCCCTGATACCAAAAAAAAATGGAATCCATCATTCCATGCTGTCCTTGAGGGAGGTTGGCACTGAGGTTTTAACAGTGAAATAGTGACACACTGTCTTTCAGTCTGTTTACACCTTTTCTTCTTGCATCCAACCAAGTCATGAGAGAGACAAGGATGGTAAAGTGCAGCAATAACTCTTGCCAACTTAAGTCTACTTCAAAATTTCAAAGTATAGTGCTATGAACAACAAAGTACCATTCAAACAAATCTAAGAATACCCAAGCCAAGTTGCTCACTCCACATACTTGCCATGGGTTTACAAACACCTGTGCATTGTTAGAAAAGGAAAATGGATGTATGGTACAGTATGTACAGATCCAACAAATTCCCTCAAAGCCATGGATGAAGAGACTTTGAAGAAATTAGTTGGACCATGAATGGTCTTCCATTGGAACCACAAAACAATGCCTTTCTCAAGAGCACTTCAAACAAAACTTGTTCCAAACCCCAAGAAAAGATTAGAGATCACTACTAAAACATCAAAGGAGATCACATCAATCAAAAACAGGTTCAGTATGGACTCATGGAGCCATGGTACGGACTGTACTCTAAAAAGTGCAGAAAACTAGTTAAAAACTCACAGAAAACAAGAGCAAAACAAGTATTTTTCTTAATTTTCCAGAATGAACAACCCATACAATGATTGGAACATGATTTTTATACATTTTCCAACTTATTTAAGCCCTTGTATGGACAGGTATAGGCTGGAACTAACCAAAACCACCAAAAACCACTTTTTTGACAACTTTTGACAACTTTTTGACAACTTTTTGTTGCTAAAAAATTGCATTTTGACTTCTGGTGACTTGGCACTCAAACCAATGACTCAACATCATTTAGAAACACTAAATAAACGTGCTCCAATTCCTTTCAAGGCTTTTCAACATCAAAAAATTCAAAAATGCTCATTTGGACCCAAAATTGACAATTTTTAGCCTACCGAGCAAAAAACCAAAAAAATCCTGGAAACTCACAAAATGAGTTCCAAACCTTATTACACCACAAAAAAAACCTATTAAACCTACTAGAAGCATAAAATAAACACACATGCTTAATTTGCAATAAAATGTTATACCTGCTAGGATTTGAGCATTCAGGTGCTCAGGTGCTCCTGCACCAATCTTCCTGCCGATCTTTCTTTACCATAGATTCTTTAACAATCTTCATACACGGCTTACCAATCATTTAATCCTCTCCATCTCATCAGATTCCTTCATTAAATATCACATGTAAACATTTAATGCATTTTTTTATAGCTCGGTTGTAACTCGGTAAATACTAAACTTCACTCGGTAGACATTCTGCCTTCATTAACCGATAGCGATAACCTTAGGGTTTACCGACTAGGTTCTTTTCTCGGTAACATAGTATAGTATTAACCTTTCAAACAATAGCATATGTAGGATATCAAAACAATCTAAACATCATGATTTCATCATTGTCTAACTCGGTAATAGTTGCCCATTGAATAACTTATCCCCTTATTCATCATATTCTTTCTGTGTCTTTTACTGACATCTTTATACTCATAAAATCATACTTTTTAAGATATGGCAACATCATATTGAATTAGAAAATCAATTTCTTGACATCAATGACAAAATAATAATATTAAGACAGTAATTATCCTTAATCAGTTATATCCATAGTCATCAACAACCTTCTTAATATCCTTATTGAAATGCCAACAATCTCTCATTGTAATTGGAATGCCAACACAATCCAAAGTAGAAAATATCTTTGTAAAGTTCACCAGATTGATGTAATTCCATGCATCTTAGTTCTTATCGGGAGAGGCAATTACCCCTAGCTTCCCTTTGAGATACTCAAAAGTATCTTTAGGTAAATGTTTCGTGAAGGTATCTGTAATTTGTTCCTTACTAGGAACACACTCTAATATGATTTCCTTCTCATTGAACTTCTCTCTCAAGAAATGAAACTTGATTGATATATGCTTAGTCTTAGAATGCAACATCAAATTCTTGGAAATATTAATGGCACTTGAATTATCAAATTATATGACAGTAGGATCATCAAAAATAACTCTGATATCCTTCAACATTTGCTTCATCCAAATTACCCGAGTATAACTGCTAGCAACAACGATGTATTCAAATTTTACATTTGATAAGGAGATAGAATTCTACTTTTTACTTGACCAAGCAACCCATCTCTTTCCAAGGAAAAATGCACCACCACTAGTACTCTTTTGATCATCCGCATCATCTACCCAATCATTATTTTTAAAAGAACATAAAGTTATAATCTTTAGGATATCACAAACCAAAATCAACTATCCCTTTAAATATCTAAAAATTCTTTTTATAGCTACAACATGAGATTATTTAGGATCAGCTTGAAATCTAGCAACAAGACCAACACCATTAATACTATCCGGTCTAGTCTGAGTTAAATAAAAAAATCCACCAATCATAGATCTATATCTAGTTTGATTTTCTTTTAGAGAATCATCATCTTTTGTTAACTTACATCTGGTTACCATAAGAGTACCAACGGTCTTAGCATCATCCAAACCAAACTTTCTCAACAATTCCTTCACATACTTAGAATGAGATATAAAAATACGTTTACTTGATTGTGAAATTTACAGTCCCAATAAAAATTTCATCTCACCAATCACAAACATTTCAAATTCATTCTGCATATCATCAACAAACTTCTTGCACAAACCATCATTTCCACCCAAAAAAATGTCATCAACAAATACTTCAACAATTAAGATGTTATCATTATCAATCTTGAAATATAGATTACTATGAATAATGCCTTTATTGAATTCAAGCTTCATCAAATACCTATCCAATCTTACATACCAGAATCTAGGGGCTTGCTTTAATCTATATAGTGCTTTCTTCAACCTGCAAACCATATCCTTTTCCTTTATCAACTGAAATCCATCTAGTTGCTCGATGTAAACTTCTTATTTTATCTCACCATTGAGAAAGGGTGACTTGACATCCATCTGATACACTTTGAAATATTTTGAAGCAACATAAGCAATAAATAATCTAATAGCTTCAATTCTAGCTACCAAAGAAAAAGTCTCCTCAAAATCAACACCTTCCATCTGTGAATAACCCTTACAAACAAGTCTAGCTTTTTTCCTAACAACCTCACCTTGTTCATTCATTTTATTCTGAAATACCCACTTAGTTCCAATTACATTTTTATCTTTATGTCTATGAACTAAAATCCATGTATTGTTCTTTTCAATTTGATTAATCTCTTCTTCCATTGCTCTGACCCAATTTTCATCTTTACAAGCTTCATCAAAATCCTTAGGTTCAATCTTATAAATAAAGCAATACTCCTCAACAATTCTTATCCTAGTCATTACACCTCTGTTCTTATCTCCTATGATTTGATTTTTTGAATGATTTCATTTTACATACCTAAGAGTCATAGGATTATCTTTGTTTTTAAGAGTCTTGAAATCTCTCTTTTGCATTAGCATCTACACCTTCATTCTTAGGATTTTTCAAAACATTCTGAATTTGATTATGGGTTTGCACTTGATTTCCTTTATTGGTACTGACATCCTGATCATCTGAATCATATTCAAAAGGTCTAGGATGATACACATTTTGTTCATAAACTTTCACATTAGCACTTTCAAATATCTTTCTCAATCTTTTTTTATAACACCAACCTGCCTTACTCTTAGTAGAATAACCAAGAAAAATTACTTCATCACATCTAGCATCAAATTTTCCTAAGTCTTGATCTCTTGTGATATAACATTTACTACCAAAATTTCTGAAATATCTAATAGTAGGAGCGTAACCAAATCATAACTCATAAGGAGTCTTACCAGTATCACCCTTGATATGAACTCAGTTCAAATTATATACTACAGTACTCACAACTTTTCTCTAGTATATTTGGGGCACATTTCCTTCAATCATCACTATTCTAACAACTTCCTAAACTATTCCATTCTTTCTCTCCACAATACCATTTTGTTGAGGGGTCCACAAATCAGATAACTGTCTCTTCACCCCATGCTCTTCATAAAAGGAATTGAACTCTCCGAAGGTAAATTATCCACCTCTTTTAGATCTCAGACACTTCAGCTTCAATCCAGTCTCTATCCCTACCATAGCCTTGAAAATCTTGAACTTCTCCAACACTTAAGATTTATCCCTTAAGAAGGTAACCCACTTCATCCTTGAATAGTCATCAATCAACAACATGAAGTACCTATCACCCTGCAAGCTTCTCACTCTAGAAGGACCACACATATCAGTATGAACAAGATCCAATATTCCAATAGAAGTATACTATTTTCTTTTGAAATAAACTCTTGTTTGCTTCCCTAACTGAAATTCCTTACATACTGAATTAGAAGGCTTTACAATCTTAGGCAGATCTCTCATAGCTTGAGTGGAGATTATCTTAACCGTGTAGTCAAAATTTACATGACACATCCTTCTATGCCACAACCAAATTTCATCAATCTGAGCAATTAAGCAAATTTTACCACCATAATTCCAATGAAAGATATTACCTTTAGTCTGTGTACTTGATGCAATCTCAATTCAAGAGCTACTCAAGATCTTACATTTTCCATTCTTGAATTGCAAGTCATATCCCTTATCAGCCATTTTTCCAACACTTAAAAGATTATGCTTTATACCTTCAACATACAAAACATCATCAGTGTTATACTTACCATCAAGAGAAATAGAACATCTACCATGGATTATATACCAATTTTATTATATCCAAATCTCACTACACCACCATCATACTTTTCCATACTCACAAATTTACTCTTATCACTTGTCATGTGATGAGAGAAGCCACTATCAATTACCCATTTTTCTTTCTCTTCAACTTTAGCAGCCAAAGATTTCTCTTCAACAATGCAACTAGTAGAATCAGTAGTCACTAGATCATCTTCCTTGATAGCAATGCACACCCATTTATCTCACAAGTTTCCCTTCTCAAACTCATCATCTATTACACGTTCTTCATCAATATAATAAAAATTCTTATGATATTTAAGCTTGTAATACTTCAATGGCTTCTTAGGATTTCTATCTCTTTCCGGGGCATCTAGAAGCAAAATGTCTAGTCTTATTGCATGAAAAGCACTTAAGAGGCAACAAACCTTCATACTTACCGACACCTTTAGGGAATCTTCTAGCAATCAGGGCTTCAAGATCTTCAATCTCTCTCTCTTCTTCTTCAATCTGTTTCATCTGCTTCTTATATTTGCATACCCTTGTAGAAATTTCCCCCAGATCATACTTCTACTTCTCGGATACAATAGCTTTGAATGTGGTGCACGAGCACCTAGGAGGCTCATATTTTTTTTTTTTAATGTTTTTATGATGCAATAAGGTCATGTGGACCATCTCATAATGTTTGATCATGGTGTAAGACCTTGATGCTATTTTTGTGCATTGTAATCTATCAGGATCTAGTTAGTCAACTATGGTCAAAAGTCATCCAAATGTGGAAATGGGGTGACACAATTAGAAATAATGTTTTTGAGACATATATGGCCTATATGTAATGGTTTTAGGGTGTTTTGAAAGTTTTGTGTACCCATGTAAAAGTTGCATAAGCTACTTTGCAACTTTTGTTGTCAGATTGACAACATTTTGTGGATATTTGTAAACCAATGACTATTTGGTTCAAAAGGTGGTTATATCTGGTTGGTCAGTTGTATATGGGCCTATATAAGCCTCTTCTGAACCAAGCTCAAGTTTTTGGAAACATTTTGAAGGTTTGGCAATACAGAACATCTCTATTTTCCTTGGATTTTGCTACAAACACGTGTAACAGTCCATTGGCATTCTTCTGTACAGATTGGTGGAGACACAATATGTAATTGGAATCTTATATCATTGAGTTAAATTACTTATCCAAGTGATTTGAAGTGTTTTGGTGCATTTTGTAGGGACATCTATTCGTTTCTTTCCTACCGGGTCAACAAACCCTCTTAAACCTAGGGTTTTGAACAAATGTGGCTATAACTTGACATTCCCTAATCTAAAAACCAAATCTATTAGGATAATTTTAATTCTAAAAGTGTATTATAGGATTTTGGAGGTTTCAGAGATGTCCGTGGAGAATGGAGGAAGAACCAATCAATTTTAACTTGGCATCTTCATGTGTTAGGTTATGTAATTGATCGAGTTTTATGAATTGGGAAGAATTATAAGTGTTTGGACCCCAAATGTTGGTGGAATTGGTAGTTTGGAGGATTTTAGAAGGTGTTCCAAGTGGTGGCTTGGTTGTTTGAACAATCTAAAGGGTAGTTGCTTTGTAAAAGTGACCTAATTAGGGCTCTAGGGCTAGTAGGGCAACATTAGTCCTCATAGGAAGTCCAAGACATCAAGGGTTGAATTTGTGATATGTTTTTAACCTTGTTGAATGGTGCCATTTAATCTGGACATGTTATATCTACTCCTTTGTGATTTGGTGTATTGGGACTGTCTACCATGGAAGAGTTATTAGGCCTAATTGATGCCTAAGTTGTGATAAACCTTAGCAAGAAGGTTGTGGTCAATTAAGACTCATTTGGGGTATGAAAAGGTTATTCTAAACATGTGAAAAGGTTTCCTAATCAATTCCCATTTTTCCTCATATGATGTCCAAGTATGACTAGTGAGTGTGTTTTGAAGCCTTGAAGAATTAAGGCTTAGAATTATATGATGAGTAGTCCACCATACCTTGAATGCTTCCCCTGATGTTTACAATATTGTGTAGAGTCTGAGATTGTTGTGAGTTTGATCTAAAATTGGTCCTATCAGTTTTGGGGTTGTGTTAAAAAAGTTATCTTGTCAAACTCAGTCCTTCACAAGGCTCTGCATCATATTGGTATAAGAGCCAAAAGGTTCTACAATCTGATTGTAGGGAAGTGAGACTTCATGTATGTTAGTAGAAGAAAGTGAAGGAGAGGATAACATAGTGCCTCTAAAGGGGATGACCACATAAGTGGATAAGAAATTCCAAGAGATGGAAGAGATGACCAAGACCGGAGTCAAGGAAGCACTCAAAGCTGAACTAAAGGCAATGAAGAAAGGGAAAAGGATAGAGGAGGATTATGATGGAGAAGAGGAGAAAGAAGAAGAAGAAGAACCCCAAAGGTAGGAGGCAAAGATACCTGCAGATCAGAAACCATTCCTTGAAGCCCTAAAGACAATAGGTAAAGACTCTTCAGAGGCCAAGATGGATATCCCTACCTATAGTGGGAAGATGAATGTTGAAGAACTTGTGGATTGGATAGATGCTTTGAATAATTATGTTGAGTACAAGGAAGTGGCTGAGGAAATGAAAGTAAAGTTTGCTAAGACCAAACTAAACATTGCTGCTTTGACTTGGTGGAACTATACTCAGGGTGAAAGGGTGAAGATGAGAAAGAGCATGTTTTACTCTTGGCACAGGATGGTGTCCAGAATCAAAGCCCAATTCATGCCTGTTGATTATGAAGTGCAACTTTATAGGAGAATGCAAAACTTAAAACAAAAGAATTTGAATGTGGCTTCCTACACAGAGGAATTCCACAAATTGAGTTTGAGATGAAGCCTCCATGAAGATGAAAAGGAGAAGGTTTCTACATACTTGAATGGACTAAAATTCAACATTCAAGATGAAATGAGTTTGATGACTCCTAAAATAGTATTTGAATGCTTTCAAATGGCTTTGAGGGCGGAGGATAAGTTGAGAAAGGAAGGTGAACACTATAGTAGGGGAAGAGGAGGCAAGAACTTCAGAGGAAGAGGAAATTTTGGGTGAAGAGGTCAGTCTCAAAAATCCCAAGGTGAGTCTAGCCCAACAAAAATAGAGTGGAGACTTAGGTTCAAGAGAAGGCTTTTGAGGAAGGAGCCCCAACGGAAGTGGTAGGTTTGGAGGACCATGGAGAGGTCCTAGTGTCTTCACAAGGAGATGCTTTAATTGTAACCAAATAGGGCACACTGCAAGCAAGTGTCCCGAGAAAGCCTCAAACTCTCATAGAGGAGAGAGAAGAAACCAGTTGATTCAAGAAGATGATTGTCAAAGTGTAAATTCCCCAATTAGAAGTGCAGCCTTGGCCCATGATGGAGAAATATTGATGATAAGGAGAACCATTTTGAAGGTGCCTCAAGTGAAATAACCTCCTTAGAGGAAGACTTTATTCAGAAACACATGCAAGGCCTATGGTAAGATATGTAAGGTAATAGTTGATTCAGGTTCCACTGAGAATTTGGTTTCCATAGAGATGGTAGACAAATTAAAATTGAAAATATTACCTCATGCTAACCCTTACAAGGTGTCATGGTTGAATAAGGGGCAACAAGTCTTAGTGGATGAATAGTCTTGGGTAGAATTTGAGATACGAGAGTATAAGGATATAATATTGTGTGATGTAATCCCCATGGATGCTTGCCATTCTCTATTAGGACCTCCATGACACTATAATGTACAATCCAAAGATGATGGGAAGACAAACTCCTTTCTTATAACCAAAAATGGAAAGAAATACAAGATGGATCCTTTACCGGATGAGAGTGTGGATAAAAAAATTGTGTCAAGTGTCATGATAGTGAGTGGGAAAGAGTTTCTAGATACCCAAAAGGAGGAAGGAACCCAAGGGTATGCTCTGATTTTGAAACCCAAGGACAATCTTTATTTGCATAGCCATGGTGAAGAAGAAGTTCCCAAGGAATTGCAACAGTTGTTGGAAAAGTACAAGGCTATCATGGTGGAGGAGATGCCTAATACATTGCCACCTATTAGGGACATAAGCCATTAGATTGACTTCATACTAGGGTCTACATTACCAAACAAAGTAGCTTACAAGATGACCCCATCTCAGAATGAGGAGATTGCCAAGAAAGTACAAGAGTTGTTGGATAAGGGTTTGGTGAGAAAGAAACTCAGTCCATGTGTTGTCCCAATAGTCCTAGCACCTAAGAAGGATGGTAAGTGAAGGCTTTGTACATATTCTAGAGAAATCAATAAGATCATCATAAGATATAGGTTTCCTATGCCTAGAATTGAGGACCTAATGGAATGTTTGGGAGGGGCTTGCTATTACTCCAAGATTGATCTCAAGAGTGGGTACCATCAAATCAGGATAAGGCAGGGAGATGAATGGAAGATTGCCTTCAAAACAAATGAAGGCCTCTATGAGTAGTTGGTGATGCAATTTGGGCTATCTAATGCCCCAAGCACATTTATGCACCTCATGAATGAGGCATTGAAAGAATTCATTGGTAAATTTGTTGTGGTTTATCTTGATGATATACTTGTGTTTAGCAAGACAAAGGAGGAGCATTTGGAGCACTTGAACTTGGTTTTGAAGAAGTTGCATGGTGAAAAATTGATGATCAACATGGAGAAGAGTGTCTTCATGAAGGAGGTACTTGTCTACCTTGGATTTGTGATTTCACAGGGGAATTTGAAGATTGATGTAGGAGCATCCTCGATCGATGAGCAATCTTGCATCAACCAAAAATATTTCCTTTCAGTTTTGTTCTTGTGTAGTTTTATATGCAGTTTTCTATGTTCTTACCAGTTGGTACTGGTAGTTGATTTTTTTTCATGGAAGATCTTATTTTTGGTTTCCAGGCTGGTTTGTGTGCTTATTTCCAGATTTTTAATTCATTTAGGTTCTTTTCTAGTCAGTTACTGCTTCCAGTTGACTATTTCTGGGTTCCGGGACAGTTCTTGAGCTTACCGGTTAGTTTTTTCCATCATTACCGATGCAATTCTTGGCGTGTGGATCTATTTCGGGTCTTGTTCGATGTTGTTTGACATGTGGCTGACCTTCCTACTGAACCACACCTCTTGGTTATTATTTTCCAAAAATATTTATGTAATTCTTATGGCCGACCTAGTTACACATTTCATTTTCCTACATTGGTAAATGTAATCTTATGAGGCTGGCTCGCATATGTTCCAGTGGGTATAAATATGATATTATGTAATCATTTGTAGGGGCAGAGGAAGTAGAATTGAGAATAAGGATTGAGATTCACATTTGTGTTCCAGTTGATTCTTAGAGTCCCGGTTGGATTGCATGTGGCTTGAGGCCTGCATGTAACGAGTTAACTATCAGATGTTCTTTGATGATTATATGATGATAACCAAAAATTCTAAAGCAATAATATGATCTGTTTATGTAATCTTGTTATGTTTTCTTTTTGCTTTCATTGTGTTACTATTGTTGCATAAGCCAGTTGATTCTCTTTGAGGGTTTTACCAATTATGGTTGCATCAAAGATGGATCTAGCAAAGGTGGAGGCTATTTTGTCATGGCCAACACCAAGGATAGTAGGTGATGTAAGGAGATTTCATGGGTTGACAATATTTTATATGAAGTTTATCAAAAAAATTAGTCACATATGTGCACCTATCCTAGACACCATTAAGGGAGGAAAAAAGTGTAAGTTTTCTTGGTACAATACAACTAATGAAGCTTTTGAATATCTAAAAAAGAGGGTAGCACAATAGCCCATCCTTGTTTTACTTGATTTCAATAAGTTGTTCACAGTGGAGTGTGATGCTAGCAATCTAGCCATAGGGGCTATCTTGAGTCAAGAGGGCAGACCAATGGCTTTCTTTAGTGAAAAAATTAATGATGCCAAAAGGAAGTACTCCACATATGATTTAGAGTTGTATGAAATGGCACAAGCCTTGAAGAAATGGAGGCATTGTCTTTTGCCTAAAGAATTGATTGTTTACACTTACAATCATGCTCCCAGTTTTCTAAATGGACATGAAAAACTTTATCACAAGCATATGAAGTGGGTTGAACATCTTCAAGCCTACACATTTACCATCAAGCACAAGAAGGAGAAGGACAATAAAGTGACATGCATTCAGTAGGAGGGTATGCATGGTTCAAGTAATCCAATTTCAATGTGTGGGGATTGATTCCCTCAAGAAAATGTACAAGAATGATGAAGACTTCAAGGAGATATATGAGGTTATTGTTCAAACGGAGCTAATTGTGTGTCCCTTGATGCTCCATGAGGGAGAACATCATAAAATAAAAGCATAGCAGTAGTTTGGGGGGCCACTTTGGGCTTGATAAAACACTAGAATAGGTGAAGAGATTCTACTTTTGGCAAAAGTTACAATCAGATGTCAGAAGATTTGTTGAAGGTTGCAGCATATGCCAAAGGGCTAGGGGAACACCATCCAATGCAGGTTTATATCAACCACTCTCTATTCCTAGTAGGCCATGGGAGAGTATTAGAATGGATTTTGTTTGGGTCTTCCTAGGACTCAAAGGGGTTTTGATAGCATCTTTATTGTGGTATATAGGTTTAGTAAGATGGATCATTTTTTCCAATACAAATGTACTAATGATGCTTCCCATATAACTACTTTATTCTTCAAAGAGATTGTTAGAATACATGGTTTGCCTCTCAACATTATGACTGATAGGGATTATAAGTTTGTGGGACACTTTTGGAGTACTTTGTGGGAAAAATTAGGCACTCAGTTTTCTTTCACTTCAGCCTATCATCCTCAGACATATGGCCAAACTAAGGTGGTGAATAGGTCATTGGGGAATCTTCTCAGGTGTCTTACAAAGCAACATGGAGAGGCATGGGATATGATCATCCCTCAAGAAGAGTTTTCTTATAATGACTCTACTAATAGAAGCAGAAAGGAGGAGTCCTTTTTAGGTCTTCTATGGGCTTCGCCCAAGAGGGATTCTAGAACTAAGGGACTTACAAGGCATGGAGAAAAGGAGTTCTCAGGGAGAAGCCTTTGCATTGAAATTGAAGAACATACATGATAGAGTAAGGGAGACTCTCCAAAAGAATACATAGAAGTACAAGGAGAAAACTAATGAGAGGAAGTGAGATGTACAATACCAAGTGGGGGACTTAGTAATGGTACACTTGAAGAAAGAGAGGCTTGCTAAGGGTCAGCCAACAAAGTTACTCATGAAGAAGATTGGTCCTTGCTGGATTGTCCACAAATTTGGTCCTAATGCCTATGAGATTGAACTTCCTCAAGGCTTAGCCATATCCAAACTCTTTAATGTTTCAGATTTGTTTCCTTATAAAAGTGATAATGTTGTAGGTTCAGATGCAAGTTTGAAAACAGAGGGAGATGAAGGGTGGGTTAAGGATCTACCACATATCCATCCATTGAAGTTGGAAAGCATATTGGACACCAAGATGATAAAGAAGACTAGGAAGAAGACATAAAAGGAGTACCTTGTCAAATGGAGTGGCCTACCTGGTGAAGATGCCACTTGGATGAGTGAAGAAGACATCTTGAAACATGACACTTCTGTTGTAGACTTGGTTCCTGAAGGGACTTAAGCTTTTCTACCCCCAAGAGTAGGAGGCTCATGAAGATCAATATATTTTTTTTCTCTCCATGTTTATATGATGTAATAAGGCCATGTGGACCATCTCATAATGTTTGATCATGGTGTAAGGCCTTGATGCCATTTTTGTGCATTGTAATCTATCAGGACCTAGTTGGTCAACTATGGTCAAAAGTCATCCAAATGTGGACATAGGGTGAAACCATTAGAAATAATGTTTTTGAGGAATACATGGCCTATATGTAATGGTTGTAGGGTGTTTGGAAATTTTTGTGTACCCATGTAAAAGTTGCATGAGCAAGTTTACAACTTTTGTTGTCAAATTGACAATTTTTTGTGGAAATTTGTAAACCAATGACTATTTGTTTCAAAAGGTGGTTATAGCCAATTGGTAAGTTGTATATCGGTCTATATAAGCCTCTTCCAAACCAAGGAAAAGGTTGTTGAAACACTTTTAAGATTTGGCAATACAAAACATCTATGTTTTCCTTGGATTTTGTTGCAAACACATGTAACAATCCATTGACATTCTTTTCTACGGATTGGTGCAGACATAATATGTACTTGTAATTTTAGAGAATTGAGTTAACTTAATTTTCCAAGTGATTTGAAGTGTTTTGGTGCAGTTTGGAGGGAGATCCATTCATTTCTTTCCTATTGGGTCAACAAACCCTCTTAAACCTAGGGTTTTAGACAAATGTGGCTATAACTTGACATTCCCTAATCTAAAAACCAAATATCTTGGGGGAATGTCAAGTATAAAAGTGTATTATAGGATTATGGAGGAAGAACCAAGCAATTTTAGCCTGGCATCTTCACATGACATGTTATGTAATTGACTGAGTTTTATGAACTGGGCAAAATTTTAAGTGTTTGGATCCCAAATGTTGGTGGATTTGGTGGTTTGGAGGTTTTTAGAAGGTGTTACAAGTGGTAGCTTGTTTTTTTGAACAATCTAAAGGGTAGTTGCTTTGTAAAAGTGACCTAATTGGGGCTCTAGGGCTAGTAGGGCAATATTAGTCCTCATAGGAACTCCAAGACATCAAGGGTTGAATTTGTGATATTTTTTTTACCTTTTTTAATGGTTCCATTTAATCTCTACAAGTCGTGTCTACTCCTTTGTGATTTGGTGTATTAGGACTGTCTACCGTGGAAGGGCTACTAAGCCTAATTGATGCCTAAGTTGTGATAAACCTTAGCAAGAAGGTTATGGTCAATCAAGAATCATTTGGGGTCTTCAAAGGTTATTATAAACATGTGCAAAGGTTTCCTAATCACTTCCCATTTTTATTCATACGATGTCCAAGTATGACCAATGGGTGTGTGTTGAAGCCGTGAAGGATTAAGGCTTAGAATTCTATGATGAGTTGTTCACCATACCTTGAATGCTTCCACTAATTTTTAGAGTCTTGTGTAGGGTCTGAGATTTTTGTGAGTCTAATCTCAAATCAGTTCTATCAGTTTTGGGGCTGTGTTCAAGAAGTTGTCTTGTCAAACTCAATCCTTCACAAGGCTTTGCATCAGAATGCAGATTTAGATTTAGGAGGGACTTCACCAAATTCACTCACCTCAAAGGAAACAAGCTTTCCAATCAGAATGTCTCTAGTCACATATGTCACAGTTTGAAACTCTTTAATAGCAATATCCTTGTGCTTGTAAGCAGGAGTCAATGATCTCAATACTTTAGCTACAATCTCATATTCTTCTAATACTCCACCGACACGTCCAATATTCAATACAAGCTTGTTCACCCTCTGCATAAAGGAGGTAATGTTATCATCTTTTCTCATCTTCAACATCACATAATTACCTTCAAGCTCTACAATTTAGCAACTTTCACATGACTATCAACTTCATACAAATTCTTTAGCTTCTTCCAAATATCATGAGTAGTTTGCAAATCCATTACATTAGTCATCTAAGAATCTGTAAAGGCACTCAATAATGCTTCCTTAGCTCTAATATTGAATTAGGCTTCCTTAACTTCATCGGGAGTAGTAGGACTATTTTGAGGAACATTATACACATTCTTAGTGATCTTCCAATAGTCTTCACTGATGCATTTCAATTGAAATTCCATCTGATTCTTCCAAAGAGTATAATTCATTCCATTGAATCTTAGACTATCCTTCTTAAAATCAAAGGTTTCCATCCTGAATCTCCTCAAGCAACCAAGCTTCTTCTAGAGGATTTAGCTCTATTACCAATTGTTGGAAACAATGGAGAAAACTAAGAAGCGGGGGGGGGGGGGGTTGGGTGAATCAGTTTGCACAAAAATTCTACACAAACTTAAATTCAGATTTGATAATTAACAGTTAAAGCACAAATTAATAGAACATCAATATCACACATAACACCAATTTTATTGATGTAGAAAACCTGATTAAGGAAAAAATCATGCTAGGAACCTACCCATAATGAGATAATACCCTGTTAGGAGTAAGTGAAATATTACAATGGAGAATGCACATGCATCTGCTTGGAGCTCATTGCTCAGATACAATAAGGGCTACAACCATAGGGAAGACTCAGTATCTTACAAAATATTCAAACAACAATCTAAATTACATGAACTGAAAAAAAATCTCTCCTAATGCCTGATTATAGTTCCGGTTAAGGACATATACTCAAACTCTGCTTTGACACTTCTGCACACTCTTTTGCACCTCTTTGCTCTTCTCTTCTACTATGAAGTGATCAATACAATATTCACACATGCATATACCTCTCACAAATGAATATTACATTAATATATACAAATCATCAACCTATATTTCAATGTCGACTAAACCCTCAATACAAGTTACAAGATAATAACCTCACACACTACAACAACGCATGCAGACCCGAACAATTTCATCTAATACATAGTCTAGACATAAATCAACACCACAATTATGAATCACCTTTCTCAGTAATTTGTTGGATTTTTGCTCTCTTGTAGATGATAATTTTCTTCAATTTTTGACCATTTCGAACATGTTATAGACATAGAAGACACAATGTTTAACAAACAAAATGCACAAGCAAGTACAAATCTTATGGTAGGCTGAGACAATAGTTGTTGAATCTCACGTGGAGTTTCCCCCGAGGCTACACTATTCAAAGTGGATATTTAGATGCTTGATCCCACTGGCTCCACCCTCGGCACTCACTTCTTTGGGGCAGCCAAGCATAAGTTTCCATGAAAACTCCCCATGGAAAACTTTATATCTCTACTAGGAACCATATGTATGTGAGCCACTTCAGAGGTCCAACCTCTTGCGCCAACAACTAGAAGGATTTTGGCAACTAGTACAAGTGGTTTTTAATAAAGGCTTCCAGTCATGTGGCCATACATGCGACACTTTCAGCTCTGTAAATACAAAAGGTTCTCAGCCTATAAAGGTTACACTCCATAGGGTTTATGGGGAAACATAGTGTCGGTATGAACTTATCGACACATGTTGCTTGTGACTTTCGTCACAAACACAATTTATTTATAGTGGATTGGAAGGACTAGGTATTAGCCCGTTTCTACTTTAGGTCGTTCCCCTCTCACTGGCCCCCTCAAGGCAACTCGGGAAGGCAGGCCCTCTAAAGGATTTAATTGCTTGAAAATAAAGAAAACATAAAAGAGTGGGTTTGGCTTTTTGGTCACCCAATTAAGAGGAGAGCATATACCTACCACTTTCGAGACACGGAATACAAGTGTTCTTTTTAACCTTTTCAAATCAATTGTTGCCTAGGTCCTATTTGGAGATATTGCTCCAACAAGCATGGTGTTCATTTTAGCCCTTTTAAAAGTCTATGTGCAACTATTTTTAGAGAAAATATCAAAAATGCAAGTTGCATGCTGTCAATTCATCCTCTTAGTTAAACTAGATGAACAAGATATGGTATATTACTTCCCAAATGAAGACTTCTAATTAACTAGATGAGGAAATGCATAAAATTTGCCTTAAATGCCATCCTGCACACACATGTTAGTAATCTAGAAAAAAATGATTTTTTGGACATTTGGACTTGCAAGAAAATTTTATCAGTCTTATAAACAAAAGCACTAACCTAACATATGCACTATTTTTCTGTTCAAAAGCACTAACCTGTGAAACAAAAGCGTTAACTTAGACTACAAAAGCGCTGCTCTGTGGATACAAAAGTGTGATTTCTTTGGCATATGCGCTAACCTATGATGCAAATGTGCAAACCTGTGATGCGAATGCATAGAATTTAAGATAAAAGCGCTAACCTATATGACATATGTGCTAACCTATGATGCAAATGTGCAGTTTTTCAGACAAAAGTGCTAACCTACATGATATATGTGCTAACCTATGATGCAAATATGCTAACCTGTCGAACAAAAGCACTATCAGAATTCACACATGCATGAATCTGCATTGCAAATGCATTAATTTTATTTTTTTTGAGATTTTTAAAGGTCTATGTAAGGTCCAGCCCCATGGTGGGTGCCAAAATGTGTGAGCTTGAATTTCATCCTCAGAATGTTACCTGTAATAAGTTAGTTTCACAAAATACAATGGAAATGCGTACAGGAAATCCAAATTCAACCAATGAAACTACATGAAATACAAATTCTATTTTTACTTTCATGGTTTATGTCTCATTGTGTCCCAACTCCACTATTCATGGTTGCAGATGGTGTGCTCTCAGACAATGCATTGTTGGCTTCCAAGATGACATATGAAGAATGGACTGATAACTTGTAGTTGACTGATACTATGATATGCAAAGCTACATGATTATGCTAAAATGATAATGCTATATGATTATATTGCTAAAATGATATTTGCTATTTGCTTCAAAACTAAAACTCACAGATGCATATGATTAGCTTGCAAAATGCACTTGAAGTCTCTTGAAGTCTAACTCTTTCTCAACTGAAGCTCTGGATTTTATAGACTTTGAGAGGATTAGATGATGTGGCTCAGATCAACGGTCATGATTAGATCTACATATTTGGATGGCCGTGAGCAAAGGTGAAGGTTGAGAGAAAGGGGGAAGGAGAAGACAAGTGTCACTCATCTCACCTTGACTGGGTTGCTGACTAAGAGAATCTAGGGATGGTTGGAGAAGATTTAGGCATGGTAGGACAAGTGGACTCAAGTCCTTCCTAAGATGTAGGGGGTGTTGGAGAGAATATAGGAAATGGTTATGAAATATGTGTACATACACAATATTCATTAAGTTTGGAAGTTGGAGATAAATCATGAATTAATATTTAAGAAATATTAATTTCCTTAGCCACATGATGGATGAGTTGGCAAAGGGAAGATGAAGTGGAGATGGAGGGTGAGTTGGAAAAGAGATTAAATAATTTAGAAATTATTTAATATTTGAGACTATAGGATAGGAGAATAATTATTAAATATTAGATATTTAATTTCTTATAGGAGATAATTAAATATTAGATATTTAATTAACTTGGTTAGAGGATTAATTAAATATTAGATATTTAATTAACTTGGTTAGAGGAATAATTAAATATTAGATATTTAATTATTTAGAGGGATAGGATTGATGAATTAATTAATACAATATTAATTAATAGAAAGACATGAGAATGAATTAAATAAATTTATCTTTTCAAATTAACTATTTAATAGAAGAATAATTATTAAATAAATATAAAATATTTATTTAATTGCTCATAGCCAATTTTTAGGTGTATACACAAACCATAACACCGAATAACATGAACAACTGAAAAAGAAACTTCAATACTGAACCTATTAGCTCGATCAAATCATGATGCAGACCACTAAAACTTATACTGAATCAACTAGAGATAAGCATCCCAAAACCCATTAAACCAAAACAACTCATTTAATCTGGCTACAAGACACAAAAGTGTATGTTGACATCAATGACAAAATACCGTTCCAACAAACTTCTCAACAATATCCAATATATGACCTCTTATGGCATTATATGCTCCTAAGGGGACATGTGGTGTGCTAAGGGGTCACATTATGTCATTAGGGGTCATGTGGGGTGCTAAGGATCTTATGGTTTCGTTACATGTCATGTGGGGTCTTAATAGAGCCACACATGTATTACAACACCATATGACCCCTTACGACATCATATTCTCTTAAGGGGTCACATGATGTTGTTAGGGGTTATGTGGGGTCCTAATTGGGCTACACAATTTTTAGAGCACCATATGACCCCTTAGGACACCATACGACCCCTTAGGATATCATATGGTCCTAAGGGGTCATCTGGTGTGCTAAGGGATCTTATGGCATTATTAGGAGTCTTGTGGGATCCTAATGCGGCCACACATGTGTTACGACACCATATGAACCCTTAGGACATTATATGCTCATAAGGTGTCAATGGTGTTCTAAGGGGTCACATGATGTTGTTAGGGGTTACATGGAGTCCTAATTGGGCCACACATGTGTTACAACACCATATGACCCCTTAGAACACCATATGACCCCTTAGGATATCATATGTTCTCAAGGGGTCATGTGACATGCAAAGGGGTCACATGGTGTCTTTAGGGGTCTTGTGGGGTCCAAAAGCATCCACATGACATGTGTTAGAATGTCTTACGACCCCTTAGGACACCATAGCACCCCTTAGAACATCATATGGTCCTAAGGGGTCATATGGTGTCGTTAGGGGTCTTGTGGGGTCCTAATGTGACCACACGTGTTAGAACACCATATGAACCTTTAGAACACCATATGAACCCTTAGGATATCATATGGTCCTAACGGGTCATGTGTTGTGCTAAGAGGTCATATGGTCTCGTTAGGGGTCATGTGGAGTCCTAATGTTGCCACACATGTGTTACAACACCATTGACCCATTAGGACACTGTATGACCCCTTAGGACATCATATGGTCCTAAGGGGTCATGTGGTGTGCTAAGGGGTCACATGATGTTGTTAGGGGTCATGTGGGGTTCTAATTGGGCCACACATTTGTTACAACACCATATGACCCCTTAGAACATCATATGCTCCTAAGGGGTCATATGGTGTGCTAAGGAGTCATATGGTGTCGTTAGGGGTCCTAAGGGGTCACACATGTATTAGAACACCATATGACCCCTTAGGACATCATACATAGTCTTAAGGGGTCATATTGTGTCATTGGGGGTCACGTGGGGTCCTAATGGGGTCACACATATGTTAGAACATCATATAACCCCTTACGACAACATATGGTCTTAAGGGGTCATATAGTGTGCTAAGGGACCATATATGATGTCATTGGGGCTCATGTGGGGTCCGAAGGGGGAGAGAGAGGGAGAGAGAGAGAGAGAGATTTAAAGAGGGTGAGAATATAATGTGTTAAGATATTGAGAGACAATATATATATTTTACATACATATATGTATACATTATTGGCATGATTAGCATAACTGATGTTGATGGAGAAAATTGATGAAGCAATAAAGGATTGTTGGTAATGATATAGTGATGAAGAGATTGAGATTATTGGCTTAATGAATTTGATCAGTTATTTTTGTTATCATTGATGACAAACTATGTGGCAACTATGTTTTTCATGTTTATTTTGTCATCTAAGTCTTTTTGGTCTACCGGAAATGCCTTACCGGTAATGAAGACAGTAAACTGGGAAATAGGACATTAACCGGTAAACGTGGAAATGTTTTGATTGGTTCTAGAGATTGGTGATGAGTCAAGTGTTGAGGTTTGGAACATGTATTTGTATCATTGTAATATATCTTTGACTAGAACCGCCTGATGCTTTGATTACCGGAAATCATGTTTTTTATTTCAGTTGTATTTTCTAACTGGTATTCAATTCTTATAACCGGTAATGATTTTGAGTTCGGCAGTGTATTACATTATGTTTATATTTTGGTGATGACATGGTTGAAACCACATGAAGTGTTTGGATGATGTTTTGGCATGATCAAAGAGAAAATTTCTTGGGAATGTGCGAAGTGCTTAGTGGAATGAGCTAAGGGTTTGAAAATGTATCAGATCGAGGTGTGGTGATCATTCAATGACTGTAATTGATTTGCAATTGATTTTAATGATCCATTTGATAATTTGTAATGAGATGCAAAGATCTGTGATGATCTATGTTTTAAATTCATTTGATTAATGTATCTAGGGTTTTGTAACTGAATAATATGTAAAGGTTATTTAGGTCGATATAGTTCATGTTTGTTGTGTCGGTGAATTGAGAAAAGAGTGTGAACCTGAACCAATGTGGTGTATCTATAGGAGTGTAGCAAAGTGGAGCTAAATTGGATTTGAACAAGCAAGCAGTTGGTGCTATTTCTAGATCCTTCATCTGTTGTTCCCTAACAATTTCAACATACAAAATCCCTTAACTAGGTAGGTTCTAACAAGCCTCAAATTATAAATCTCTTAACCCGGTAGCTCAACATCTGAGTCTCAAATCCTCTTGCGAGGTTGCTTCTAATAGGGCAAAGCTCCTAACATGGCTCATCATAGAAATCCCTTCACCGGGTGACTCCTAATAGGGTCTGCTCCTAACCGGACTAGGCTCCTAACAGGGTGCATTTCGAAAGAGTGCACAATTTTTGTGGGTACCAATTCCCACCGTGGTTCTTCCCTATTTGGGTTTCCACGTGAATATTATGGTGTTCATGTGGTGAATTTTTTTGATGTGTTGATTTGATTTATTTTCAGTTTATACATGTTGATGAACACTTAAAGAGTAGTTTTGATAAATTAGTTTAACAGTTGGTTACAAGTGATTATCAATAATGGTAAATAGTTTATTACTGGTTTGTGATTGATTTGGTGAAGTTTTATTAGTTTAAGTTAATGTTTGATATTGTTGTTAATATCGATTCACTCCCTATCAGTATTAACCGGATCCTCTCAGATTAGCAATTGGTATCAAAGCATTAGGTCTTCTGTGTGCAGAAGCTTAACAACTTGAGGAAAAGATCTTGAGAAGGATGATGGAGAAGGAGGATCCCAAGTTTAACAAGGACAACTACTAGATATGGAGTGATTAGATGAAGATATATATGAAACGAATGGGTTCTCAGTTCTGGAATCATGTGACAAACAAGTATGTGACTCCTACTACCAGTCCCCTGACACTTGATAAGATTAAGGAACAAGAAAACATCTAGGCACTTGAAGCAATTTTATGTACTTTGTCCGACTCTAAGTATATAGATGTTCATGGATTAGAGATTGTA
Source organism: Cryptomeria japonica (assembly GCF_030272615.1). NCBI lineage: Eukaryota > Viridiplantae > Streptophyta > Pinopsida > Cupressales > Cupressaceae > Cryptomeria > Cryptomeria japonica. The sequence continues at coordinate 683,660,828 of NC_081405.1, read as the reverse complement.
TTCAAAGTATGGGAGAAATTAGGTTTGATTTATGGAGGTGATGAAAATGTACAAAGAGCTAAGGAAGAAAGTCTTAGAGGTAAAACTGATGATATGAGAATGGTTGATGGTGAGAATATAGCATAATATGGACAAAGGATTATGGAAGTTGTAGGTAGTATTAAGAGTTCTCGAGGTAAAGTTGAAGAAGATACTATTGTTAGTAAGATGGTTAGAACTCTCTTACCACAATATGCTATTAGGGTATCTGCAATACAAGAGTTGAGATCTATTTCTAAAGATAAAGTTATTGTTGATTCCCTTATTGGTAAGTTGGCTACATTTGAATTAAATAACTTTGATAATAGTGTTTCTAAGCCATCTGAATATGCTTTTAAGGATTTTGTAACCGATACGTCTATGAAGAAAGGAAAGGATATTTATCATAATCATGACTGCAGGTCTAGTCATGGCGGTAGCAGAGGAGATGGTGATGATGAAGATCATTTGATGGAACTTGAGACACTATTGGCTAAAAGATTTCCTAGAGGCATCGGTAAGTACAAAAGTAAACTTCCTCTGAAGTGTTTTTCCTGCAATAAGATTAGACACATTGCTGTAAATTGTCCTAATAGTGATAAAAAGGAAAAGTTCAGGAAATTTAAAGGAAAAGGAAATAAACATTGCTATGTTGCAGTGGATGAAGGTGTGATAAATGAGGAATCCAAGGAAGAGGACAATGGGGAAATTGTCTTTGTTTCTATGAAGGAAAATCTGACTAATGAAAAAGCTTCGGTATCACACATGGATAGCAGTGATGAATGGATAATAGATAGTGGTTGCTCACACCACATGACCGGTGATAGAAACAAGTTCTTGTCTCTTGAAGAATTTGATGGCGGTGTGGTAAGGTTTGGTAACAACTCACCTTGCATGGTTAAAGGTAAAGGATCTATTTTATTGAATGGAAAAATTAATGCAGATGATGTCTTTTGGGTAGATGGATTAAAACATAGTTTACTGAGTGTTGGAAAATTAAGTGATAAAGGATATCTTCTTGAATTTAAGAGTGGAGTGTGCAGGATCCTTGGAAGTAAAGGAGAGTTGATTTCTATTGGAAAAAAGACTAGAGGCAATCTTTTTCATCTAAATACTAATGTGAATAGTTGTTTGGTGGCTAAGTTTGAAGACAACTGATTATGGTACAATAGGTTTTATCATTTGAACTTTGACAATTTGATAAAGGTTAGCAAATCAAGTATTGCGAGAGGTATGCCCCTACTTGTGAAACTAGACAATGCGTTGTGTAAGGACTATTAGATGGGTAAGATGATTTATGTATCTTTTAAGAGAATTTTTTTTTCTTTAGAGGATATCCTTGATTTAGTTCACACTGCTCTATGTGGTCCTATGATCACTAGAATCTATTATGGTGATAAGTAATTTATGATTTTTACTGACGAGTTTTCAAAGATGATGTGGGTAACTTTTCTGAGAGAAAAGTCTAAGGCTTTCAATAAATTCAAGGCATTTAAAGATTGAGTTGAAAAGGAAACCGGAAGGAGTTTGAAATGTATGAGATCTGACTGGGGAGGTGAGTTCACTTTTGATGAGTTTGTGAAGTTTTGTGATGAACAAGGAATTAAGAGGCAAATGTCAGCACCCAAAACTCCACAACAAATTGGAATTACTGAGAGAAGGAACAAGACAATTGTGCAAGCTGCTAGAACAATGTTGATACAAGGTGCAGTAGCTAAGATATTTTGGAGGGAAGCAGTTAGTACAACTGTTTATACTTTGAACTAGGTACTTGTTAAGAAAGGTAATAATAAAACACCTTATGAACTTTGGAATGATAAGACTCCTAATGTCAGCTACTTTAAAATTTTGGCAGTAAATGTTTTATTAAGAGAGATGATGTTACTAGAAAATTTGATGCTAAGTGTGATGAAGGGTTTTTTCTTGGATACTCTACCAAGAGTAAAGCATTCAAGTGTTATAACAAGAGAACTGAGAAGATAGTTGAAAGTGTAAATGTTAAGGTTGATAAATTCTCTGAGAAACTTGATGAGACGAATAGATCTAAGCCTGAAAAAGATGAAGAAAACCTTGTGTTTATAGAACCGAAAGTGCAAAAGAATGATGAACAAAACAATTTTGAAATAGGTGCTCAACTGATAAATGAAGAAAGCGATGAAAAAGATGATGAACATAAAGCAGAAGGCACAACACCATAATCGATAATACCAAGGTATGTTAGATTAAATCATTCAGAGGACCAAATTATAGGAGATAAGAATGCTGGTGTACAGACTAGAAGAAAATAAGAGAAAACTCTTATCTAATTTCTACTATTGAGCCTAAAATAGTAAGAGAAGCATTGAAGGATGATGACTCGATTAATGCTATGAATGCGGAATTGGATCAGATAGAGAAAAACAAGATCTAGACACTTGTTCCCAAACTGAAAGATTAGAGTGCTATAGGTACAAAATGGGTTTGTAGAAACAAGTTAAATGGAGATGGAAAGGTTGTAAGGAATAAAGAAAGACTTGTTTGCAAAGGATATGCACAAGAAGAAGGAGAAGACTATGGTGTAACCTTTGCACCAGTGGAAAGACTGGAAGGTGTAAGAATGTTGCTTGCCTTTTCTACTTTTAAAGGATTTAAGGTATATCAGATGGACGTTAAATCAAATTTTCTAAATGGTATCCTGGAAGAAGAAGTATACATAGAACAATTGGATGGATTTTTATTAAGTGAAGATGAAAATATGGTTTGCAAATTACACAAGACACTATATGGTTTAAAAGAAGCAAAAAGAACATGGTTTGAAATATTGCATACACATTTGATCAAGATAGGATTCCAGCATACCAATGAGAACAATAAAGACTGGTGGAGACAAAATGTTGATAGCAAAATTTTTTGTTGATGATATAATATTTGGTGGTGATGATGATATATGTATGAATTTTGTTGAGGAAATGAATAAAGAATTTGAAATGTCTCTTATTGGTGAGATAAAAAATTTCATTGGGTTGTAGGTTCAACAACTGGATGGTGGGATATTTATCTGTCAGACTAAATATGTAAAAGAAGTATTGAAAACCTTTGGCATGGAAGATTGCAAGCCAGTTGGTACTCCGATGGTGAGAGGTTGTAAATTGTCTAAACATGATGATTCATGATTGGTAAGATGTGCTATGTTATTCATAGTAGATCAGATATTGCACATGTTGTTGGATTGGTTGCTAGATTTCAGAATGATCCCAAGGAGAATCACTTGGTAGTAGTGAAAATGATATTTAGATATTTGAAATACATAATGGATTATGGATTATGGTATCCTTATAAAGATGACTTTTATTTGAAAGTGTTTACTGATGCAGATTGGGCAGGCAATGTTGATGACCGAAAAAACACTACCAGTGGAGCTTTAATTCTTGGAGGTAGATTGGTTGCTTGGACAAGTAAAAAGAAAACATGTGTATCATAGTCAACAAATAAAGTAGAATATGTTGCAAGATCTATGAATTGTACACAGGCAATCTAGATGAGACATGTGTTGGAAGGTTTTAAGCAAGATATGTCTCAACTAGTGATTATTTATTGTGACAATACTAGTGCTATTAACATTTCAAAAAATCCCATGTTACATGCAAGGACAAAGCATATAGAACTAAAATATCACTTTCTGAGGGAGAGAGTACAAGAGAAGCAAGTTAGAATGGAATATGTGACAAGCAAAGAGCAGTTAGCAAACATCTTCACTAAACCTTTGCCGAAGACAACCTTTGAGTACCTTAGAGGTAAATTAGGGGCCAGACCTCTACATAAGTTCAACTAAGATGCAGGAGATGCATCAATTCAGTGGACTTAATGAATATTTTTCACTATGGATTGATGAAATGTTGGCTACTCCGCAAGGGGAGCAACTTAGATGAGACAACAACAACATGAATGAAGACCGGATATGCATTTGCACCTTTGGCATTGCTATCAAAGGGGGAGAATAATTTTAAGAGAAAGGGGGAGAAGTAATATGATTTGGAGGAGAAGAATTTGTGTAGCAGAAGAAACTGGTAGAAGAAGAGTGAGTGAAGGCAATAGAGAAGATTATAGTTGACAGTTATATATGTTCCAATGTTTCCATCAATGTCAAAGGGGGAGATTGTTGGCATGATTGGCATAACTAATGCTGATAGAGAATATTGATGAACCAGTAAAGGACTGTTGGTAATGATATAGTGATGAAGAGATTGATATTATTGGCTTAATGACTTTGATTAGTTATTTGTGTTGTCATTGATGGAAAACTATGTGGTAACTATGTTTTTCATGTTTATTTTGTCATCTAAGTCTTTTTGGTCTATCAGAAATGCCTTGCCGGTAATGAAGATAGTGAACTGGGAATTAAGACCTTAACCAATAAATGTGGAAATGTTTTGATTGATTCTAGAGATTGGTGATGAGTCAAGTGTTGAGGTTTGGAACATGTATTTGTATCATTGTAATGTATCTATGATCGGAACCGCCTCATGCTTTGATTATTGAAAATTATGTTTATGAGTTTTGTTATATTTTCTATAGGGTTTAAGAAGAGTTTAAGAACTAGTATTCAATTCTTATAACCAGTAATGATTTTGAGTTTGATGGTGTATTACATTATGTTTATAAGTTGGTGATGATGTGGCTGAAACCACGTGAAGTGTTTGAATGATGTTTTGGCATGATCAAAGAGCGAATTTCTTGGGAATGTGTGATGTTCTTAGCAGAATGAGCTAAGGGTTTGAAAGTGTATCAGATTGAGGTGTGGTGATCATTCAACGACTGTAATTGATTTGTAAATGATTGTAATGATCTATTTGATGATCTGTAATGAGATGTAAAGATCTGTGATGATCTATGTTGTTAATTCAGTTAAATTTTGATGTATCTAGGGTTTTGTAATTGACTAAGATGTAAAGGTTATTTAGGTTGGTATAGTTGATGTTTGTTATATCATTGAATTGAGAAAAGAGTGTGAAGTCGAACCAGTGTGGTGTATCCATAGGAGTGTAGTAGAGTGGAGCTAAATTGGATCTGAACAAGCAAGCAGTTAGTGCTATTTCTAGATCATTCATTTGTTGTTCCCTAATAGTTGCAGCAGACAAAATCCCTTGACCAGGTAGGTTCTAACATGCCTTAAACTATAAATCCATTAACTGGGTAGCTCAATATCTGAGTCTCAAATCCTCTTGCGAGGTTGCTTCTAATAGGGGAAGGTTCCTAGCAGGGCTCATCATAGCAATCGCTTAACCAGGTGACTCCTAACAGAGTCTTCTCCTAACTGAGCATAATTGTAAGCTTCTAACCGAGCTAGGCTCCTAACAAGGTGCATTCTGAAAGAGTGCACAATTTTTGTGGGTACCAATTCCCACCGTGGTTTTTCCCTATTTGGGTTTCCCCGTGAAAATTCTGGTGTTCATGTGGTGAATGTTTTTGATGTGTTGATTTGATTTACTTTTAGTTTATGCATGTTGATGAACACTTAAAGAGAACTTCTGAAAATCAGTTTAACAGTTAGTAATCAGTGATTACTGGTAATGGTAAATAGTTTATTACTGGTTTGTGATTGATTTGGTGAAGTTTTATTAGTTTAAGTTTATGTTTGAAATTGTTATTAATACTGATTCACCCCCCTCTCAGCATTAACCGGATCCTCTCAGATTAACATACATACACATATTCATGCACATATTATATACATATAGACATAGACATGGTATATACATATTTGTTGGAAGGAGACACTGTTACGGAAGAGATAAGTGTTTGGGATTATTTTGGGGTTGTCATTGATGACAACTCATATCGAAAGGGTCATCCAGAATATACAAATTCATTCTTCTAGAAGTTTTTCTTTAGTCTAGAAAGTAGAACACAATATTTGGTAGAGGAAGAGTACATTGAGTAGAATTCAATTTTGGGTGCACATTTTTGTTTGAGGTGGAAGAGGTAGTCAATTTTTTGGTTGGAATTCCTTAGTCTACAATCCTAGACTTTGGTATTGATTCTAGTGCATGTTTGATGATCCAGTATCCAGTATTTTGGGAAGAACAAGGTTATTGTTGCATAGCGTGTTATGCAAAATCTTTGGGATAATTTTGTTAATTGGTGTTGTGTTTGAGGTTGTTGTGCCGACTTATGTGAAGTGTATAACCAATTTTTTTTGGTCCACATGTGCATTTGTAATCGGATTGAGCTAACTTCTTATTACACATTTCATATTTTGTGAATATTTTTGAGCTGACATGTTGGTGACCTAAGCAAGTGATGCGGATATATAAGACCGATCTATATGGGCATTTTTTATAGATTGATATTGGTGTGTGAAGATTGTATGAGTGTTTGTATGCAGTTTCACATGCGCTATCCTTAGATCTATGCTCTCATGTATGACAGAGTTGAGTAGAACAGAGTAGTGTGCTAGAACAATGGAAGAAGACTCTTTGTGCTTAACCGGAATTGCATTTTTGTATTTGTAGATGCTATTCTTAAGTTCAGACAATCAATTATCATTTGTAATCGTTCGTAGGATAGTGAGTCCTCTGAGGGTTGTAGCCCTCTCTTTTGTATTTAAGGAGTGAGCTCTAGGTAGTGTGCCTGAATGCATGTGCATTCCCCTTGTAATATTATTATACTTATGATCATAATATTTTAATATTGTGGGTCTCAATTCCATCGTAGTTTTTCCTTTTCTGGGTTTCGACATAAAAAAACTGGTGTTATGGTTTTGTGCTTGTGTGTGTTAAGTTTCTACACTTTACTTTTATTCATTTGCATTCGGTGGTTTAAGAATCTGTTCAAGAAAGTCATAAATTGCAGAACATTGATTCAGCTCCCCTCTCAGTGTTCATTGATTCCAACAATTAGTATCAGAGCCTAGTTCCTCCGAGGAAGCCTAACAACTTGAGGAAGATCTGAGATAGTGAATCGATGGAAACTAGTTTACAAAAAGAACTCACTGTGGCACTTGAAGATCTAGATACCGCAAGAAAATAAGTAAATAGCCTAAGAATAAATTTGAGTGATGTTGAAGACTTGATTGAGTCTTTGAAGGAAAAAGTGAACACATCTAGAGAAAAGAGAAAGGATCTTATGGACAAACTCAAGGAGAAAGAAGACCAAAGCATTGATGACCAAGCCTTAAAAGACAAGACATATGAATGTGAAAAACTTGCTAGAGATAATGCAGTCCTGAAGAATGAAATGAAATCCATTGTGATGAAGTTGACAAAGGAAATTCAAGACAAGAAGAAGAATGAGGAAAGTTTGACTCAGTCACTAAAGTATAGATTTGATGCATGTTGCAAACTAAATCATGAAAATGACCCATTGAAGCTTGAATTGATATAATTCAGGAATAATGAGAAAGAGCTTGAAAGACATATCATAATTCTAAGAGATGAACTTACTATTGCTAATGAGTACAAAGAAAAATTCAATGCTAGCTCAGCTAAGCTGAATGAGATGCTACAAAGTCGAAAGAATAAAGGTGATATGGGAGGAATTGGATATGAGAAAGGAGAAAGCTTTGGATTTGGTCAAAGAAATGCTAAACCTTAGAAGAACAACAGACCTTCGATAAGACAACCCAATGCTTATAAATTCAATGGTAAATGCTTTGTTTGCAATAAATTTGGTCATATGACAAGTCAATGCAGTGTTTGCAATAAATTTGGTCATATGACAAGTCAATGCAGAAATAGGGCAAATCAGAATAATTCATCATTCTTCGGACAATGTTTCAATTGCGATCAATATAGTCACAAGTCAATTGAATGCATAAGTATAGTAAATAGGAGAAATATAAGATGATATTATTTTGGAAGATTTGGATGTATTGCTAATCAATTCAAATCAAGGGGAAATCAAGGTAATTCTAGGCCTAATAAGAGAAACAACATTGTTTGATATGCTTGCAACAAATTCAATCACATTGCTAAATTGTACATAAGAAAGAATATGAACTAGAATTCTCCAGTAGATAAGAACAAGTCAAATGATAGGGGCAAAGCGAAGGTTGAATAGACCAGAGAGAAGTACAAGAAGAAATGGGTCAAGAAGGGTGATTCAGATGAAGTGAATGAGTCCACACCTAATTCTGGTGTTTGAACCTCATCCAGTAACTAAGGCACTTGGCCTGAGGGGGAATCTTTTCATGCAGATCCTAAAAACCCCCTTTCTGAGATCTGTAACTGGTTGTGGCAGGTTGCATATGATTGTGAATGTTTGTGTAGTCAATCTTGAAAGATCTCTGGAAGACTTCATGTCGATTTGTGACTCTAGAATAATATTCATGAGATACAGGGCATCTAGGAGAGTTAGGGTTGAGAATTTACTATACCTAATAGTTATGGATGCAATGGATAAAATGACAATTTAACTCTTATTTCTGACATTGTGTTTGAAGCAAAAGAGCAGGAGAGCTTGGCAAAGAAGATTATGAAGTAAACCCAAAGCTTTGAAGAGATTCAATGAAAATTTCTTGCATCCGACTGAAGACTAAAATATATTTCTTAAAGTTCAATAACCTTCTCTATTTATAACCTAAAATTTGACAATGACATCTTTTGGTGTGGTGACTTCGTTGGTTGTTGACATAACTGATAGGGAAAGGCCAAAGTTTAAGAAACACCTATATAAATTGATGTAAGATGATCCGAATGGAGCATTTTCATCCATTCTGTATGGTGTTTTGCATGTTGAGGATATTAGGGATTACATCCATTGCAATTTTGAAGAGATCGAAAACAATGAAATGTTGAAACTTTACACAGAGCACATGGTACATGGCATGGGAAACCTTAAACCTAAATTCAAATCTCTCTAGGACAAGGGTTTCATTCAATTTGTGAATTTTACAGTATTTGACGAACCCAAACGGGTTAGATACATTCTGAGTAGAATTCATGACCACTTCATATGGCTTGACAAGCCACACAAGATCATGAAGCAAGCAATCAAAGTCGTAACATTCTTGAATTTAATTGGTGAAGTACCTAGCCTTAGGAATGTAAAGAACCAGACCATGATGGAGGCAACCGGTTCCAAAAATGATGGAAGATCGATGACAATTAGTGATATTATCGAATATGATGTTAGATTTACAACCATGCTAATGGGTTACAAGGTCTATCAATCCAATAAAGATAACTCAGTATTCAGTACAACCATTTATGCTACATATCAAATTCTCAAGGAAGACAAGCTATATGATATGTGTGAGGTGCTCTAGAGTGAGCTCTTAAACAATATGAAGAAGATAAAGTAGGATAAAAAGCATGTATTCAAAATCAGTACTCTGATTATCTGTCTGTACTTCTATTTCATGAATGAGGTCCCCGGTGTAGGTGAGGTTCAATGGGCCTATGATAGGCTGATAACGGTGCAGATAAAGGAAACTCTAGATGGATTAGGTGATGCACAAGCTCAGAAAGATATCCTATGGGGATTCTTAAAAACCTTCCAAGACATGATAGAGAGAAGGGAAAGGATCCCTAAGGAAATTGTGGAGAAATATGAAGACTCCATATGCTTCATGGTGGACACCAATCAATGCTTGATGGAGGATGTTGAACCCAGGATAATATGGATAATACCCATGGGGTATGAGGTTAGTGATGATATTATTAATGCATATGCTCAATACCTCTTGAGAAAGCTGATAGACAAAATAGAGGAAAGATTTGTTGGCATATGCATACTCCAATGAGACATTGTAAGTGATTGAAGGTTTTGTCATTGATGGCAACCTTACAATCCTATGGCACCGGCAAGGCATTACAACAACACTAGCAAGATCAGACTCTACACTGACACTCAGACCACTGACACCGGCAGAGAAAGAAAGCATACCGGCACAGAGGCCGACAAGATTTTTGTTATAATATATTTTGTTTATTATTATAAAAATTTTAGAAGCCGACTTGGCAACATTGTAAAATGACTCATATATATAAGAGATCATTGTAGGACATTTAAGTGAAAAAAAGAAGAAGTAAGGATTTTTATGGTAGAATGTAATTAGGTAGACCAATTGTGCAAAATATAGGTTAAGGGTTTATGTAAGAAGCAGAGCAAAAACTAGTACTAGATCTGGCATTATAGATGCTATTATGAAGCAGTACAAGATACTGGATTTATATAATCCATCATTGTAAGTCAGCGAGACTTCCCATTGAGTAGTGAGCTCTAGGGACTTGGCCTTCATGCATGTGCAGGCCCCTCTTGTAAGTAATATTCTCTTATTGTCCAGTAAGTGAATATTGTGGGTCACAAATCCCACCGAGGTTTTTCCCACACTGGGTTTCCTCGTTAAAATATTGTATTATGGTATGTTTTTCATGTGGTTGCTTCTAATTCTGTTTATTGCATTATTTCTTGCTTACCAATACACTGTTATAATATGTTCTACATGTTTTAAGTTAAGAAATTCTACTCACTGGTTAGATACTGATTCACCCCCCCCTCTCAGTATCTGTGGGAATCCTAACAAGATTTGGAACACACAAGGAGAAAATCTTGAGCCTGCACTCTCAATTCACCAAACCTAGAATGCAGAGAAGAGTGAGGAAGGAACTGGAGTAGCTTGCAAAGGATATGGGAATCTCAAAGGAGGCAATTCAGAGAGCCCAAGAGAGGAACATCTTGAAAGAAGAAGATATGGTGAAACCAAAGAAGACCAAACTGGAATCTCCTTCCCTAAAGACAAGGTAAGAAAGGAAGCCAACACCTTCCTCCAGTGCTCAAAAGCCTGTTCCTCCACATAAGCCTCAATCCAAACCATCTAGTGGAACTGAGAAGAGGAAGAAAGGGAATCCAAAAAGAATTTATGTAGCAACCACTGCAGAAGAAGAGACTGAATTAGATGAAGCAGTAAGGGAGGTCAAGAAGAATGCTACTACTACTAGGGTTGTCAAGATGCAACCTTCTGATGGAAGTCAGACCAATAAGAAGCCTAGAATTGATGTTGATCCATCTAATATAACTCTCAAGAAAGTCAAGGAAGCAATAACAAAACAAGGTAATCTTAAATTGCTTTCCCAATTTTATGATCGATTGGATGAAAAAGGGTAAAGGTCTATAGAAGAAGCTACTATTATATATTTCAATAAGTATAGCAGGGTGCTTATAGATATTGCTTTTGAAGTTCCTAAAAGTCTATATGATATCTTGGATATGAGAAAAAAAACTGCTAGAGTAGAAGAGGGGAGAATTAGGGAATATGAGTTAGTGCAACTCTGTCTGGTGATTGCCAAGACAAAAGTTGATATAATTCTTAGAAAAAATAAAGAAACATTTAGAAGTAAAACCTGAGTAAATAAAATAATGATTGGAAAAAATGAGGATGTACATAAGGAGACACGAGAAATTTTCAGGGAAATAATAAAGTATGAGTATGATGTAGTTCCTGAAATATCTCAGGAAAGTGTTCAAAAGTCTGTTCCAGAAATCTTTGGGATGTCATCCTTAGGAGATGAACTGGAAATTACAAAACCAAATGAACAGACAACTAAACCTATTGCTATAGATGATATTGATGACAATCATCAAATTGCAGACTCTAGTAAAGCATATTAGAATCCTCTAGTGATAAGTGTTGATTTAGAGAAGAATGCTAAGTAGGTTGGTGATGAAAAGGCAGAGGATGCAGAGATGGAAAAGAAGGAGAAGGATGAAGGAAATATTGAACACGTTCTGGTAGCAAGAGACAATGTGGAATCTGAGAAGGACAAGAAAATTATCAGTGACACGGATCTCATTCAAGGGCTGATCAATCTCAATTCCTTATCTCCTGTGCAAGCACTCAAGTTTGCAGCCTTAGCTTAAGAAAAAGCCAATGAAGACTTGTTGATATTCCACTCTGAGGACAAATAGCTTATATCTTTGACTACAAGTGTTCTTGAGAAAAAAATGCCATCCTTTAAGAAAGACACTCATGACTTGCCCTCCGATAAGCTGCGAAGTATGCTTAAGGCAATAGACTCATTTTGAATATCTAGAAAAAGCTACAAATGTAAAAGATTTGAATCATTTCAATGCTATGAGGTTAAAGACAATTTTGAGAATGGTTGAAGGTGATAGGATCAGTCTGATAACCAGTGTGAAGGGAATTCAGGAGGCATTGAACGAAGGGGGGTAAATCTACAAGTCATGTCTTCTATTGCCGAAGTTCACTATAGAGCTTGATAAGAAAATTAAAGAGTGTGAAGGACAATTGGTTGGTATATCTCAGTCCTATGCCCCCTAGGTGATTTTTGAAATTAATTTTGAAGCTCAGGTGATGTCCTTACTTGATTAAATCAAAAGCTTGAATCAAGAGAAGGATAGGATAGTTGGTAGAGTGGGAGAACTGAGGAACCTAATCACTCCCCGGTTGGATACTCTACTGACCAGTCAGTAGGATGAAATGAATGCACTGAATAGGAGTGTTCCTTTATATATCAGAGGAGCAGAAACACATGCATACCTATTTAGTGCTTTGATAAACATTTTGGAGAGCTTGAAAAAAAGTTGGGATGATCACTTGCAGTCATTGAAGACTATTTTTGTAGACATCTTCAAATTTGTGTAAGCTATGTATACCCTTTTACATACAATTTTGAGTGGTTACCTACCTTTTCCATTGATGTCAAGGGGGGAAAGGTGTGAAAAATGATGTATATTCTCAGCGGGAGCCTGTTAGAATCAAAGTTTTTGATATTTTGTAGTGTATAACATTTTTAGTTTGACACTTAGTCAGTTTTCACTAAGTATTGCCATTAATGCCAAAGGGGGAGATTTTTGGCAAGAGACACTGTTCCGGAAGAGATAAGTACTTTAGGATTGTTTTGGGGTTTTCAATCATGGAAACTCATATCAGAAGCATCATCTGAAATATGTGAATTCATTCTACTAGAAGTTTTTCTTTTTTCTAGAAAGTGGAACATAATATTTGGTAGAGTATGAGTACATCGAGTAGAACTCAATTTTGAGTGCACATTTTTGTTTGCAGTGGAACAGGTAGTCGATTTGTTGGTTGGAATTTCTTAGTCCGTAATCCTAGTCTTCGATATTGATTCTAGTGCAAGTTTGATGATCCGATATCTAGTATTTCAAGAAGAACAAGGTTATTATTGTGTAGCATGTTATGTAGATTCTTTGGGATGATTTTGTTGATCGATGTCATGTTCATGGTTGTTGTGCTGACTTATGTGAAATGTATAAGAAATTTGTATTGGTCCGCATGTGCATTTGTAATCGGATGGAGCTAACTTGTTATTATACGTTTCATATTTTGTGAATATTTTTGAGGTGACATGTTGGTGACCTAATCAAGTGATGTAGATATATAAGAAAATATATATGGGCATTTTGTAGATCGATATTGGTGTGCGAAGATTGTATGAGCATCTATACGTAGTTTCACGTGCGTTATCCTTGGATTTATGCTCTGGTGTATGACAGAGCTGAGCAAAACAAAGCAATCTGCTATAAAAGTGGAAGAAGACTCTTTGTGCTTAACTAGAACTGTATTTTGGCATTTGTTGATTCTATTCTTTAGTTCAAACAATCATTTGTCATTTGTAATCATTCATAGGACAGTGAGTCCTTCGGGGGTTGTAACTCTCTCTTTTGTATTTGAGTTGTGATCTCTAGGCAGTGTTCCTGAATGCAAGTGCATTCCCCTTGTAGTATTATTATACTCCTGATAAAATTATTTTAATTTTGTGGTTCTCAATCCCACATGGTTTTTTCCTTTCTGGGTTCCCACGTAAAAATTCCTGTGTTATGGTTTTGTGCTTGTGTGTGTTAATTTTCCACACTTTAGTTTTATTCATTTGCATCCAGTGGTTTAAGAATCTGTTCAAGAAAGTTATAAATTGCAGAACACTGATTCACCCCCCCCCCTCCTCTCAGTGTTCATTGATTCCAACAATACGTATACACATATTATATACATAAATATCTATTTCTATATATTGGAATGTTTTTTATGTTGACATAACCCACATGGGTTTTTTGCTCTCTAAAATGCATACAACCTTTTCCTTTTTAAAACCTCGTACGCGTTTTCAATTGAAAAAAACTATATGCATTTAGGCTTGTGAATAGGCTTGGATGACAAGGCTGAGGGTTGGAGTTTGATTTCCCTCCATTTCCCTCCTTTTGAACGTGTTTTGTTTTATCGAATTGGTTTCTCGACTTTGTCATCATCAGGTTTACACCTCTCAACTGGGCATTTCTAAAACTGCCACCATATTTTCAGCCATCTTCTGAGATTTCTAACCATATAATTTTTTTAAAATTTGAACAACAATAACATATTATCTTGAGTTTCTTTTACCAATGTCTCCATAGTTCTTAGAGACATATGTGTACCATTTTTTTAATAACTTTTGATCTACTTATCCAAATTTTAAAAAATTAACATATTATTGTAGTGCAAAAAGTTGCATTTTCAATTATTTTCATGGAAGTTATGCTTCGTGCATGAACATGCATCTTATTTTTAGGATGTGTTCATTTCGTAAAATCATTAAAAAAAAATACTTTACAAAAAATTATAAAAAAATACACAACTTCTAGTGCTCACTCTTAAATATCTTTCTACCAAAGGATTTTTCAAAATACTAAATCTAACTATGAATGTTTTGATGCGCATGTCAGACACTATGTTGTGTTTTTTAGAAAAAAATAGGATCTATTTTTCGTGCGTAAAATAATTTGACACCCTTAATCTTATCCAATTTTGAAATTTTTTAGTAGTTTGGAAACTATATTTAGAGTACTACAATATTTGTTCTTTGAGTATGTTCATATTTTGAGTGGACAAGTCTCAAATTTCTCCTCCAACTTTAGGTTTAGTTGATTTCATAAAAAAGGTGTCCACTTATACCCCCTTTTTTGCACACCATCTTGGTTCACTTTCCCAAAAAAATTGAAAATTCTGAGAAACAAGACCCATGCTCTAATTTTTTAGATCTATTTTTTAGTAGATAATCTTTTGGATGATTCCATTGATAAGAACCCTATTTTAGATAATGAAGGTAATCTTTGTGAAAGAAACAAGGAGTCTGATTCTGTTAAGAAAATTACAACTTTGAAGACTCTAATCTCGATGATGGTTCATCGTTCATTGAGGTCGAACTAAGAAATAGGGGGTAGACGTCCCTCTCAGCGAGTGTCTAGTATCTAAACAAAGCTAAAGTTGGTTGTAGGGGTTCTAGAGGCTTAGGGAGGAAGCCTATTAAATGGAGTAGAGAACAAAATAGTTTGCAAGATATTGTTGATGGAGTTCAAAAAAATCTTCCAAAAATGTGCTTGCAAAGCACCCCTATTAAAAAATAACCCTCACAACCATGGCCATTTGATTAATTTATTAGGGATTACAAACTTGATATTTTGCTAATTCAGGAGAAAAAAATGTAGAAGGATAAGATTTTGAACCTTAAGAATCTATGCTTTAAAGATAATGGTGTTCATTGTTGTAATGTTGATGGGGTTAGAAGAGGGTTTGCTACTTTTTGGAATAACAAAACTACTTCTTGAGAACCTATTTGAGAGGATTCCAATAGGTTAGCCACTAAGTTTACCCATATCCATGGTTTCTCTTGGATTAATTCTAATATCTATGCCCCTAATAATAAAGTTTCTAAAATAAATTTTTGGAAATCATTGGCTAATTTAAGAGATTTTCATAAGGAGGATAATTGGCTAGTCATTGGGCACTTTAAGACCCCTCTTTCTTAAGCGGAAATGTTTGGGGTCTCTCAGGTTTTGATTGATAGAAGGGAATATTTGATGGACTTCATTAAAGATTATGCTTTAATGGAAATGGACCTTTGTGGAGCTTCTCTACTGATTATTTCCCTAGTTAAAAATGCTTCTCCTTTAGATTTGAGATGATATGGTTGCATCATCCTCAATTTAGGGATAAAGTCAGGGAATGGTGGGGTATTAATCTGAATGGTTCAACTATGTTTCAAGTGGATAAGAACTTAGTTCATATTAAATTAGAAGCTAGGCATTGAAATTGGGAATCTTTTGGGTAGATCTTTGTGCAAAAAGATTACTTTGATCTAGATCTACAAGGTATTCAAAGGAAAATTCAATAGGTAGGCTATTATAATGAGTCTATTACTCAGGAATATAACATTTTCACTCAAATCCTTGACATTATAACTAAAGAAGAGGAGTTTTAGAAACAATGGTCAAGGGCTCCTTGGTTGAACCATGGAGATAAGAATACTAGGTTCTTCCACACATTTACTCTCAAACACAGCCTCCAACAAGATTACTCACATAATGATAGATGCTATCAGGATTAATCACATATTGAACTTAGATGGTATGCGTATTCAAAATGAGGATGATATATACAACGAGGTAATGTCATTATTCTCCAATATGTTGTCTAAGGAAGGTCCTTTAGTGGAGGATCTTCAACACAGCTTCCTTAATGTCATTCCCTCTATAGTTAATGAAGATATGAATAGGAAGCTAGTTTCAATTCTCTCTATGAAAGAGATTAAAGTTGTGACTTTCTCCTTTGAAGGTAATAAAGTCCTAGTCCTGATAGTTTTCTTGTGTTATTTTTTCAATCCTTCTGAAAGATCATAGCCAATGATATAGGAGCTATTGTTAAAGATTTTTTTGGAAGCAAGATAATCCTCAAAGAGTTGAAATCTACTTTTATTGTGCTTATTCCTAAGATCCTTGGTGGTGATACCTTTGATAGATTCATAACAATAAGTTTTTGTAATTCTGTGTACAAAGTTTTGTCTAAAGTCTTGGCTCTTTGTATTCTTGATTTGTTGCCTAAGCTTATCTCTTCTCAATAGAATGAATTTTTCCCTAGCCAAAAAATCCTTGATTCCATTATAAATATCTATTAAAATATTCATTCTTTGGAGATGTTTAAAAGTGTTAGCTTCTTGGTTAAATTGGACCTTATGAAAGCTTTTGACTGAGTAAATTGGAGTTTCCTAATCAAATTTATTAAAGATTTTGGGCTCAAAGAGGTTTCTTGAAATAATATCGTGATTTTTATCTATTACCAAGTCTTATGTCATTGTTAATGGCTCTCCTTCAAGTTTATTTTAAATCTCTAGGGGCCTACGATAAGGGATCCCATCTCCCCCCTTGTTATTATTATCATGGTGGAAGTCCTTGGTAGATATTTGTAAAAATTGATCTCTTATGATATTTTAAAGGGCTCCCACCCCTCCTCTCAACATCTCTTCTATTCACATCAATAATTTGTTGATGATACTATTATCCTTGGGTATTCTTCTATCAAGATACCTCTGGACAAAAGATTAATCTCCATAAGAGCTCTATTTTCTTCCTTAACACTCCCAAAGATAGACAAAAATGGATTTTTTATGTCTTGGGATGTAAAATTGAGCCCCTTCCTTCAACATATCATGGTCTTTCCTTATGTAGTAAGGTTCCAAATTCTTTTTGGTTGAAGCTTATTGATAAGTTCATTTTGAAATTGGCTAGTTGGAAAAGGTTTCCTTAAGTTAGCCTGGCAAGGTCCAATTATTAAAAGTGTCTCTTCAAAACCTTCATGTGTATGTGATGAGTCTCTTTAAAATTCCTAGTAAATTTGTTGAGGTCATTGAAATAATTTAGAAACACTTCTTATGGTCAGGTGGTGAAGAGAAAAAAAGGATTCCTCTTGTTTCTTGGGAAAACATTTGCAAATCTGAAAAATAGGGTGACTTGGGTTTGAGATGCATTAAGGATTTCAACTTGATCCTCATTGCTAAATAAATTTGGAGACTATTTCAAACTAAAAGTGAGTGGAGTTCAATTGTGTGCAATAAATATTTGCAAAACTCTACTTCTTTATCCACTTTTATTTTATTTTAGAGGATCTTCCTTTTGGCTCTTTGATTTGGAATCAAATAAAGCTTTCAAAATTCATCATTAAGAAAGGCACAAGATGGAAACTCGGTTTAGGAGGTTTAATCAGATTTTGGGATGATAGTTGTCTTGGCATGAGCTTGTATCTACTTATTTGATTTATAGACCTTTTATGAAGGACTCTATTAATAGATTTGGGGTCTATGCGAGTAACTACATTCAGAATGGGACTTGGAAGGATATTTTTGTGATTAATATGGATCTTTGGAGACTCCAATGCTTGTTTAATTCAATCGACATTGTTTAGTAGGAGAAGGAGTTGGTGTAGGCAAATTCCCCTTCGGGTGGTTATATGGTTTCCTCAGTTGACTCCTTTTTAAATCCTTCTGTTGAACCACCCCTCTTTTGGGATAGAGTTTGAGAACCAAAGTTAATACCTAAGATCAACATTTTTTCTAGATCTTTATTCAAAACGAAGTCCTCACTTTGGACAACTTATGCAAAAGGGGTCTTTCTCTTGTGAACATGTGTTTTCTATGTCAGGAGAACTGTGAAAGTTCCCTTCATCTTCTTCTTGAATGCCCTTTTGTTTGGGATATTTGGTCCACGAGGGCTTCACTTAGTGAACCTAGGTGATAGCACGTGTGTTCACGACATACTAAAGAATCCCCGTATTTTCAAAAAATATTGCCCTAAACTCCTTTTTTGTCACCCCCTCCTAATACACAACCTGAATTACGAGCCCCCTATTTTCACCAGATATTGTATTTTTTAATAGCTTGAATTAAAAAACCCCTATTTTCACCAATAGGCAATATATTGTACCCTCATTTTTGGGATATTAAACCCCCCCAATATGAATTCACATGATATAATATTGCCTTGCTAGTGAAGCCCCTGTGATTTGGTCTCACATTTTGGGTCTTCGGAGTGTGGATTGGGTCTTCCCTTCTTTAGTGGATGATATCTTAAGTCAATGGTTGTTCTCCTCTCCTAATTATACCCTCTCCTTTCTTTGATACTTTGTTATTCCTCATTTGGATTGGGGCGTTTGGAGATAAAGGAATAATTGTGTTTAGGGACTCCTCTATTGGTTCTGATAAGGTGTCTTCTAAATTTTGTAGAGCCATCAAGGAAATTTTTTATTTTGGTCTCTCTTCCTCCAAACCAAGGGAAAATTTTTCTTTAATTGATTATGATTTGCAGGTGGCTCAAGTAGATGGCAACTCCAAGAGGATATTTCAATCCCTTTTAAGAAAGTCAAAACCCCTAGAGATAATATTGTGTGGCAGACCCCTCCTCTTGGTTGGGTGAAGGTTAAATTTGGCTGTGCTATCCATCAGGATTGGATGTGTATCAATGCAAATTAAAAAAAAAATACCTCATTAGCCCTAAGCTCTCTCTTAGCTATCCAAATGTAATTTGGTTCACATTATGATCATGTTAAGGCTTTCATCTTTAATTTCTTTTGTTAGTGTGTTTGTTTTTGGTTAAAAACCAACATGTACTATTTTGTGTATAGTTTTTTACACGTTCATCAAATTTTGAATAAACTTACATTTTTAGAAACTAAACTCCTGATACAGGAGCATTCCTGGTTCTTGGCAATCTTGCATCAACCAAAAATATTTCTTTTCTATTTGTTTTTTGTTTCAACATTTCTTTTTGCATTTTATTGCATTGGCTCACCGGATCTTATGGAGCTGGATTTTGCTTGAGGACAACATCATCTTCTTTATTCCTAAACTGCGGAGCATTTGGATCATTTTTCGGCAAGTTATCGATTCTGGATTCTGAGACAATTTCTAGCACCAAAACTGCTTGGACCTATTTACCAGATCCTTTCCATAGCTTGCGGAGCCCAGTTCATTGATTTCGATGTTCTTTGGCATGTGGTCAACCTTCCCTTTGATCTGCACTTCATCCTTTGGATTTTTCGAAGGAATCTCTTTGGTGGAGGCTGACCTATTGGTTTTACATGTTTGATCTTGTTCTTCGGCATTTGATCCCTTTTGGCCAACCAGATCCCCTTGGATTGTATAAATCATTATAATTGAACATTAGAAATAAGTCAGATAGAACATAGTAGATAGATCTTAAGATTTAGAGGTCCGAGAGTGACCTGTTATGTAATTAAGCATGTTTGTAGTAGGCTAGTGAGCTAAATCTTGTAATCTAGATGTTACCGGTTATCTGTAAGCGATTTTTCATGATCTAATTCATTCAATTCTACATTGCCTCCATCATATCCTCTTTTTTCCATTGTGTTTACTCTTGTTGCCTGGTTCAGATTGATCTCTTTGAGGTCCCTCCTAACCAGTGACTACACCAAGTGGTATCAGAGAAAGATTTCATTTTGGAGATTGTGTTGTCCTAAGAATCTTGTTGTGGGGTGGTAGACTATGGATCCGACCCGCAGCTGCAGAGGACTACCATGAAGATAGCATGGAGAGGAAACATCACAGATGATGAAATTGAACAAGTTGCAAGATATTTGAATGGATTGTGGATGTCTATACAGGATGAACTCAGTTTGATCAAGTTGTGGAGTGTTGAAGAAGCTTACCAATATGTCCTGAAAGTTGAAGAGAAGTTGAACAAAAGACATGAGAAGAGACGGAGAGGTAGAGGTGGAAGGTTTTTCGAAGGAAGATTTCAAGGTGGAAGAGGATATATCGGAGGAAGAGGAACCTGTACAGATCAGAACAAGGACAAGGAAGTAAGCAAAAAAGGTAATTCATACAAGAAGGATGACAAAAATTTCTACCGAAGGAGACAACCTGATGGTTACCGGAATGAGGGTTTTGGAAAGGATGACAAACGACAAGACAAGAGAGTGTTTAGAAGTGCTTGCTTTAAATGTGTAGGAGAAGGACATCGTGTTTTTGAATGTAAGAAGACAAAGAATAATGGGAGAACAATGTTTGTGGAAGAAAGCCCCACTAGATTAGCTACCAAACCGGAAGATGGAGAACTTTTGATGATGAGGAGAGCTTTGTGTCATACTAGAGGAGATGAAGAGCCCTTGCAGAGGATAAATTTGTTCAAGACCAGATGTAAGGTATTTGGTAAGTGTTGTAAAGTTTTTATTGATAGTGGTAGTTCAGATAATCTTATTTCAGAAGAGATGGTGAATAAATTGTAGTTGGAAAGATTGAAACACCCTAAGCCTTATCAGATAGCATGGATTCAAGATGATCATAAGTTGTTAGTAAGTGAGCAATGTTTGGTAAAATTGGGAATTACCATGATGAAGTTTTGTGTGATATTATGCCTATGGATTTTTGTCACCTTTTGTTGGGCAGACCTTGGCAGTTTGATCGACAAGAAATACATGATGGGAGAAAGAACATATACACTATTGTGGTGAATGGGATGAAGAAAACCTTGTTACCCTTGGAGAAGCCTTTGAAGAGTGAAGTCTGTATGAATTCTAAAATCTGTTTGGTGGATGGAAGGAAATTCCTGGATGGGATGAGACATGAGAATATGTGCTTTGGCTTAGTTCCTAAGAAGACTGAGAATACAGAGCATGAAGGAGAACGACCGAAAGAGATAAAGGAGTTGCTGACAGAGTATGAAGACATCATTTTTGATAACATGTCTGATGAATTACCACCTATGAGAAGTATCAATCACTGCATGGACTTAATTCCCGGAGCTAGTTTGACTAACAAAGTTGCACACCGGATGACACCGACAAAGAATGAAGAGTTGAACAGACAAGTGCAGGAATTGATGAAGAAAGGATTGATTAGAGAAAGTTTTAGTCCTTGTGCAGTATCAACAGTGTTAGCACCTAATAAGAATGGAGAATGGAGGATGTGTACCAATTCCAGAGCAATAAACAAGATCATAGTAAAGTACTAGTTTCCTTTACCTGGGATGGATGACATAATGGACTGTTTGAGTAGAGCCAAATACTACACAAAGATAGACCTAAAGAGTGGATATAATCATATCAGAATCAAAGGAGATGAGTTGAAGACGACATTCAAGACAAATGAAGGATTGTATGAATGGTTGGTGATGCCTTTTGGGTTGACTAATGCACCTAGTACTTTCATGAGGTTGATGAATGAGGTATTGAAGAAACTATTGGGTAAGTTTATTATTGTATATTTGGATGACATTTTGATTTTCAGTAAGATGAAAGAGGAGAATTTGTTGCATTTAGGACAAGTCTTGTAGCGATTCAGAGAAGAGAAGTTGATGATAAATCTTATGAAGTGTACCTTCATGAAGGAAGAGTTAGTCTATTTAGGATTTGCAATATGTATGGATGGATTGAAGATGGACCTTGAGAAAGTAAAAGCAATTGTTGAATGGCCTACACCAGAAAGCATTGGGGAGGTAAGATCATTTCATGGATGGGCTAGTTTCTACTGGAAGTTCATCAGAAATTTCAATTCAATTTGTAGTCCTATGACTAAGACAATGAGAGGAGATAGGAAGGAATTCAAGTGGACCACTAGAGAAAATAAAAGTTTTGAATTATTGTAGCAGAAGGTCACTGAGCAGCCTGTGTTAGCTTTACCAGATTTCAACCAAGTATTTCAAGTGGACTGTGATGCAAGTTGGAATGCAATTTGAGCCATGCTGAGTCAAGAAGGGAGAGCAGTAGCTTATTTCAGCGAGAAGTTGAATGATGCTAGGAGGAGATATTCAGTGTATGATTAGGATTTTATGCCATAGTTCAAGACTTGAAGAAGTGGAGACATTACTTGTTGCCTAAGGAATTTGTGTTGTATATCGATCATCAAGCCTTACAGTATTTGAACAGTCAGAGTAAGTTGAATAAAAGACATATAAGATGGGTATAATTCTTACAGAGTTACGCCTTTGTGTTGAAGCATAGGAGTGGGAAGTCAAACAAAGTTGTTGATGCATTAAGTAGAAGGAGGAATTTGCTGACAGAGATGAGAGTGACAATATTAGGGTTTGAGGAGTTGAAGACCTTGTATGATGATGACCTAGATTTTGCAGATGCTTGGAAAGCATTTAGAGAACCAGTTATGGTAGATAGAAGCAAATGGTTGGATTACTTTATTCAGGATGGGATGTTATTAAGAGGCATTCAGTTGTGTATACCTAAGAGTTCTATGCGAGAGAATTTGATAAGGGAGAAGCATAGTGGAGGATTGGTCGGACACTTTGGTGTTGACAAAACAGTAGCATTAGTGAGTGAGCATTACTTTTGGCCTCAGATTCATAAGGATGTTAGGAAATTTGTACAGAGATGTAGAATTTGTCAAGTTGCAAAAGGTAGTAGTCAAAATGTGGGATTGTATAAACCTTTGATAGAACCAGAGAGACCTTGGGAGGATATAAGCATGGATTTAATACTTGGATTGCCTAAGACACGCAGAGGGAATGATTCTATATTTGTGGTGGTGGATAGATTCTCAAAGATGGATTATTTCATACCTTGTAATAAGACATCAGATGCAGTGCATATACCTGACTTATTTTTCAAGGAGGTAGTGAGATTGCATGGATTACCTAAGACAATAGTTTCAGACAGAGGTACTATGTATGTTGGTTATTTTTTGAGAACACTTTGGAAGAAGATGAAGACAAATTTGAAATTTAGTTCTTCTTTTCACCCACATACCGATGGACAGAGAAAAGTAGTAAACCGAAGCTTGGGAAATTTGTTGAGATGCTTGGTTGGAGAAAAGACTGGAAGTTGGGATTTGATTCTTGCACAGGCAGAGTTTGCCTACAATAATTCAATGAACAAGAGTATCAGAAGAACACCCTTTGAGATTGTTACGAGAGCACACCCTAGAGGTATATTGGAATTGAGAGATATTGGTAATGAAGACAAGCGAAGTGCAGAGGCAGAAGAATTTGCAAATCACATAAAGGCCATGCATGTTCAGGTTAAGCAACATTTGGAGGATATGAACAGTAAGTATACGAAGAAAGCAGATGAGAAGAAGAGAAATAAAGAATTTGAAGTTGGTGATGAATTGATGGTATATTTGAGAAAAAGAAGATTTCCAGTTGGAACATACAACAAGTTGTAGATGAAGAGGTTTGGACCTTGTAAGATCTTGAGGAAGTTCAGTTCCAGAAATGCATATGAAGTAGAGTTACTAGATAGTTTGAGTATTTCACCTATATTTTACATTGCAGATCTACATCAATATCATGAATTAGAATTCAGTGAAGACAGTATTGTAGGCTTGGAGAAACAATTGCCTTGGAAGGAGGGTTAGTGCAGCATCATGGGGGGCCAAAAAGTGGCGATGTGAAAAAAATAACCTTTTCCACTTGCCTAAAAACGAAAAAAAATCCGTGTTGACTTTTTGCTTGGCCTGGGTGTCAGTACACCTTGGCATGGTAAACACCTATGTAAATTAGATATAGGATAAAATCGGATATCTGAGATTATCGAATATCCGATATTTATAGGTAATTTTAAATTAAAAAAATTAATTATATAATATAATGTAATGTTATATTACATATTATATAGTATATAATATATTATTATATTATATAATATAATAATATATTATATAATATATTATTATATTATATTATATTATATAATATAATATAATATAATATTATATAATATAATATAATATAATATAATATAATATAAGATAATATAATATAATATATAATATAATAATATATTATATATTACATATTGTATAATATATAATACATTATTATATTACATAATACGTATTATATAATATATTATTATATTATATTATATATTATATAATATATAATATATTATTATATTACATAATATAATGTTATTTTAAAATAATTTAACTATTAAAATCCGATTTATCGGATATCAGATTTTATCAGATATCCAATTTTCTGAGACAATATAAGTGGACTGTGACAGCTTGTGAGTTATTTTTCACCCACAGACTTTTTTAAAATCCGATATCTGGTTGGACCTGATATCTGATTTTGTGACCCAAATATGCAAAAAAATCCATTAAAAGGTAGGATTTTTATTGTTTTTCATCATATTCATTCAAATTTTTGTATTTTTTTTAATGTTTATTTGTTTTTCCTTCAAACTATGTTTTTTTCATGAAAAATAGGTTTTTTAAAATCAAATACAAAATTGTTCAAATTTGTTAACTAAATTCAATTGTTTACATTCATTTAGGTTAAACATGGGGGATAACAATGAAAACATTGATCAACCACAACCGTAACAACCAAACCCTCTTGCACAAAACCCTCCTTTGCCAAACCCCCCCTCAATTTAGGATTTAATTGCACAAAACTTGAACCAATTGAGGGGGATTGCATATGTCTATCGTAGGATCCCTTGCCTAAACCCAATGTTTGATCCCCTCACGTCGATCATAAAGAGTATAGAAATCATCACTGAGGAGGACAATGTTGCTCTTTTGTGGTGAGATTCTATGAGGGAACAATATGCGAATGGCTTGTCCTATAAAAATATCAAGGATCTCGAGATATCCGAAGCCACTATCGTTGCATTGTTTGTGAATCCCCGCACTAGTCAACCCATAGACCCCCAAAAAAGAAAACTTTCTATTAAATGGTGCACAAATGATGGTATTGTGAGAAAAAATTCAGATCGTTGGTGGATGGTTTTCGATAAACCATCCAACAAAAATCTCGTTGTCCCCTTCTACTTCATCGAAAAACTATATTCTTAGTTTGTTTTAGGAAAACATGTGAACTACTTTGATATCCAACCTTTCTAGGATGTGGGTTTAGGTATGCCCCAAAATAGACCTGGGGTAGTTAGAGTAGTCCAGGGCCCATATGCCCCCCTCCTCCTGTTGATCCCCCACCTCCAGTGCAACATCCAAATATCATTTGTGAGGTGGCATCACATACCATATCAGCTATTCACTCTTTGAGTAGCCCTTTGGTTTCTCAGGATAGAGTAGTAGCTCAACTTACTTTTGATGGTAGCTATGCATTTGGTGGCACTGACATGACCTCCTCGGCTCACACATTTGCGTGCCCCATAGTTGTGTCATGTGTGGGCACGTATGCTTGGGTCCAATTGGACAGCCTGTTGATCCTCATGTGCACACTGCAGATTATGAGGTCCATGAGATGCACGATGCACCATATGTTATGACATAGACTGGAGGATACCCTGGAAATTCCTCACATGTTAGAGGAAAGGAGGCACCTTCATCATACATTGATGATGTAGTGGTAAGATTTGTATTTTCACAGTTCATTCTATATTTTAAATGAATATTTATAATCTAGATAATATTAAGTACTAATTTTTATTTACATGGTCTATTTAACAATTGATGACAGAAGAGGAGTTGACACAGATCCAAGAGGACACCTTGATGATCATTTCATTTGGCCTTGATAACTTTACAATATATATATATATTATTGCACCTAGCCGTTTGTATTTTATTGTACATACATGCTCATCATTTATATTGGTATTAACTATATTATGTAGTAACTTGCATGTATATCTTATTTTACTCTTGTAGGGCAAAAGTAACATGAGTGCGAGGCTGTGTGATTTAGGATCTGGTTGTACAGTTGGACACAAGGGAAAGGTAATTGAATGCAAATATGATTGAATGAATAGTTTAAATAACTTATAATGATTATACATGTCTAGACATAGATTGATAGTTTCATATACTTGTTGTGTATATGTATAGAAAGTTCTTGGCCTCACATCCTTGTTGACTACACCCACTATACCTGAAGATGAAGAAGAAGAAGAAGAGATGCCTCGAGTACATGTGTTTTTTATTTTATTTTGTGTTTAGTAGATATAATTCATTATTATCAGTGACAATTATATGCTAACTTGTATCAATGTCATGTTTGTGAGCATATGTAGGTTGTGTGAAAATATTGAAAACATACCTCCTCTACCGAAGACATACATCAAGAGTCCTCCAAAACCAAAGAGAAAATGTCGAGATGAGGTAAACAAGAATAGTTCAATTATAGTTCATTTTTATGTTAACTTTTCTAATGTGAGTTATATAATATAACTAATCTTAATCGTGGTTTGTTTTTTCTTGTGCAGGATCCTTCAAAGTTGAGCAGTGTGGTGAAGAGGATCGATTTTGATGATCCATTAGTATCTTAGGATGTTATAGATACTTTTGGGATACTTATATGTCTAGTTGGCATGTATATTTTGTATATGGACATACATTCACGTATATAGACATACATTTTGTTTGAGTTAGTGTTTATGCCATATTTGTGTATGGACATACACTTTTAATCATTTGACATTTTCATATATACAAAAGTTGATATTTGATCATATAAATTGTTTCTCATGTGTGCATGGTGTTATCATGGAAAACTTTAATCTTCAATCCAATAATTAACAATGGTTAATAATGTTCATTTAATGAACAATACAATTCATTTCATTTCATCGTAAGTGTTGTTTGTATAATGAAAAATACAATACAATTCATTTAATGAACAATAAAATTAATTTTATGAACAATACAATTCATTTAATCAACAATAAAATTTATTTAATGAACAATACAATTCATTATTATCCTATGCATGCTCC
This sequence comes from Cryptomeria japonica, assembly GCF_030272615.1. NCBI lineage: Eukaryota > Viridiplantae > Streptophyta > Pinopsida > Cupressales > Cupressaceae > Cryptomeria > Cryptomeria japonica. The sequence continues at coordinate 683,633,395 of NC_081405.1, read as the reverse complement.
TATTTTTTCACCCCCACTTGGTTGAATGCTTGGGGTCATACCCTATCAACATCGTCCCTTGAGCACCCTAAGTGCTAAAAATTATCAAACTTTGACGAACCCTAACTAAGAATCCATGGCACCTGTGAATGATCCATTTGAACCTATGGAGCCATAAGAGGGGTCCCTACAAAATCCTATCTTAGTTTTTCAAGTTTCCTTATTAGGGCAACATTTTTTCAGTTGCCAAAAAATCTGTCAGTCTCATTCAATCGAATGTTGTCGCATGGCCAATTTCTTATTTTTCTCGTCGTGACAATGAACTGTCAGTTCTGACATGTCCAGTTAGGAATTATTATCCTATCCATGCTCCTATTCCCCCCCCTCCCACTCGGTCGAACGGTCGAGGTCATATCCTACCGGTGTCATCCCTTGAGCACCCTAAGTGCTAAAAGTTGTCAAACTTTGATAGGCCCTAACCCAGAGTCAGTGGCACCTAAAAATAATCTATTTAAACCTATGGGGCCATGAGAGGGGTCCCTACAAAATCCTATCTTAGTTTTTCAATTTTCCCTACGGTTTTATTAGGGCATCATTTTTTCAGTTGGCAAAAAATCCGTCAGTCTCATTTAATCGAATGTTGTCGCGTGGCCAATTTATCGTTCTGCTTGTCATGATAACAAATCGTCAGTTCTGACATGTCCAGTTAGGCATTATTACCCTATCCATGCTCCTATCCCCCCCCCCCACTCGGTCGAACACTCGAGGTCATACTCTACCGACGTCGTCCCTTGAGCACCCTAAGTGCTAAAAATTGTCAAAATTCGACAGGCCCTAACTCAGAATCCGTGGCACCTACAAATGATACATTTGAACCCATGGGGCCATGAGAGGTCCCTACAAAAGCCTATCTTGGTTTTTCAAGTTTCCCTATGGTTTTATTAGGGTAGCATTTTTTCAGTTGGCAAAAAATTCATCAGTCTCATTCAATTGAATGTTGTCACGTGGCCAATTTCTCGTTCTACTCATCATGATAACAAACTATTGGTTCTGACATGTCTATTTAGGCATTATTACCCTATGCATGCTCCTATTCGCCCCCCCCACCCCACTTGGTCAAACGCTCAGGGTCATACCCTACCGATGTCGTCCCTTGAGCACCCTAAGTGCTAAAAATTGTCAAACTTTGACAAGCCCTAACTTAGAATCTGTGACACCAGTGAACAATCCATTTGAACCTACAGGGCCATGAGAGGGGTCCCTACAAAATCCTATCTCATTTTTTCAATTTTCCATACGGTTTTATTAGGGCAGCATTTTTTTAGTGGGTGAAAAATCTGTCAGTCTCATTCAATTGAAAGTTGTCGCATGGTCAATTTCTCATTTTTCTCGTCATGATAACAAACCATCGGTTCCGACATGTCCATTTAGGCATTATTACCCTATGCATGCTCCTATTTTGTCCTTCTCACTTGGTTGAACGCTCGGGGTCATATCCTACCGACGTCGTTCCTTGAGCAGCTTAAGTGCTAAAAATTGTCAAACTTTGACGGGCCCTAACTCAGAATTTGTGGCACCTATGGATGATCCATTTGAACCTATGAGGCCACAAGAGGGGTCCCTACAAAATATCATTTTTTCATGTTTCCCTATGGTTTTATTAGGGCAACATTTTTTCAGTTGGTGAAAAATTTGTTAGTCGCATTCAACCGAATGTTGTCATGTGGCCAATTTCTCATTCTGCTCATCGTGATAATGAACCGTCAGTTCTAACATGTCTAGTTAGGTATTATTACCCTATGAATTCTCCTATCCCCCCCCTCCACTCGATTGAACGCTCGAGGTCATACCCTATCAACGTTGTCCCTTGAGCACCCTAAGTGCTAAAAATTGTCAAACTTTGACAGGCCCTAACTCGGAATCCGTGGCACTTGCGAATGATCTATTTGAACCTACGGGGCCATGAGAGGGGTCCCTACAAAATTCTATCTTGGTTTTCAATTTTCCCTATGGTTTTATTAGGGCAGCATTTTTTCAGTTGGTGAAAAATCTGCCAGTCTCATTTAATCGAATGTTGTCGAGTGGCTAATTTCTCATTCTGCTCGTCGTGATAATGAACCATCAGTTATGACATGTCTAGTTAGGCATTATTACCCTATGCATGCTCCTATTCCCCCCCACCCACTTGGTTGAACGCTCGGGGTCATACCCTACCAGTGTCGTCCCTTGAGCACCCTAAGTGCTAAAAATTTCCAAAATTTGAGGAGCTCTAACTTGGAATCTATTGCACCTGCAAATGATTCATTTGAACCTATAAGGCCACGAGAGGGGTCCCTACAAAATCCTATCTCATTTTTTCAGTTTTCCATATGGTTTTATTAGGGCAGAATTTTTTCAGTTGCCAAAAAATCTGCCAATCTCATTCAATGAAAAAATATAGATAAATAAGCATTACACTGTACACATAGTGATCATCAATATTTCAATGTATTGTATAGATATAATTACCATTACAATTGCATTTGACATCCTTGAACGAATATGCAAACATGATTTTTCATCATTATCAATACAACTACACCGATGTACTCATGTACAAATACATTGTATATCATCAATATAACTAAACCAATTTGCTCATGGACATTGCATATCATCATAACAAAGTTACATCACTTCATATCCATATACAAATACAACATCCCACTTCATCTCCATCAGACATCCTCATGTCCTAAGAGAAAAGCTTACGTACAACAATGCCTGCATATAAATAAAGACCAAAATAAGCAATCTTTTTATGTGGAATGAATGTGCTACAAGAAACAAATTATAACACTTAATACAAATTATTTTGTTAAATTATAAATAGATAATTAGAAACATTTTTAAGATGTACAAGATTGTATAATTACGAAACTTACTAGTTTCTCTGCAAAGTCTACAAGCGTAACTTTGAAAAAAGATGCATGTTGATTAAAGCCCTTCTCACTGCATTTCTCTGCATGGTTGAAGATGATGGTAGATATTGTCATTTCTAAATGGAAATACATTCACTTGACTTTTTGTTTATGGACAAAAGTTAATCTCATTAATGTACAAAGGAAAATGTACCATCACCAAGGGTAAACTAGTCAACGACGAATGATCTAGCATGAACATGTATTTTTAAGAATTGTTAGTCTACATATAAAATGCATGCATGAACATAAAGGATTTATGATAATCACTTCAACTGAAATGCATGATAATAAATGAAAATGTGGGATTATATACCATAAAAATACATCCCTTCAAATTATATCAAGAGAACCCACTATGTTGATGCAAAAATCATAATGCAACAGTGTTGTATATCATCAAAAAAACCTCCATGAGCATAAAGGTTTTGCGATAATTATATCATCAAAAAATGTCAAATAGTGATGTCTAATAAAAAAAATGTAAAGCTTGTCAAATGCATGATAATAAGCCATGTTGCAAAAATACGTCCCTTTGAATTATATCAAGTGTACCCGCTATGTGCATGCAAAAACCGTGTTGCCAAAAAAAAACATTCATCAATAGACCCACATTTTGAACACATCCTTAATATACACATAAGAAATTTGAACATTAAGGTTTAATGATCATTATTTGAAATGAAATGAATGATAAAAAAAATAAGGCACCATTAAAGACCTACTACTCAAGTATGCTTGAAGGGTCATCTCTTTGCTTAAGGGTATCCAGTATTGCTTCATGATCAACAATAGCCACTATCCATAGGTCTTTGGTCTTCGGTTTTGCTTGATGCTTCAACAACTTGACATTTGTAGCTATAATAAGGTGTGAATACATGATAATGGTTTTGTGTCTCTCATAGTCTTCAAATGCAGGTATGCCATTCTTTCTAATTATGTATGTTCACAACCAAGTTCCCACAACAACAACTGAACCTATAGGATATGTGAACCCATCATCATCTATCATTGGTTGTGTTAGATTTTGTTTTCCATGTACACATTGTGCCAACCAATATTCTAATCTCTCTTCATTCCCTTGCGGTGCAACAACTGCAAAAACATGTCCTTGCTATACAAGATCTAATAGACGGTCATACTCAAGTGAACTTTCCATGTGATCATTTGACAAGGATATTGTTTGAGATAAAGGAGTTAGGTATTGAGGAACCCACCTATCAACCCACTCACTTGACTCGCACTGATCCCAATCACACCAAACACAACTCTGACAAAAACAAGCCAACGCTCGTGTCCAAATGATCCATGCACTTGCATTTGAGTTATGAAACGAATGCATCTTTGAAGAATCTTTAATTGTTTGACAATCCAATCTATATCCCACTATGTCGTCCTTAACCAACCAAAAGAATTTGGTCACTGTTGAATCAAGAGTACCTCCATGTGACAATGTTGAACTACACCAATCAATAATAGAACGTGCATCAGAGAAATTTGCATAGGAAATCCTCAATTGCTCCTTAACTAGAGCTCTCTTCAAACATGCACCTACTCCATCATGCTCCCCCTTCCCATGCCCTACCTCAAAAAAATACCAAATATGAGGTATACACCTCTCTACATGCATTCTACTCAGCCAATAAAATATACAAGCATTATTGAATTGACCCATACAATTATCTGACCATATGATATGTCGATCAATTGCAATATCTTTCTCATGCAAGAACTCAAAAACATTCTCGAAAGAATGTTGCACATACTCAAATGAGTGTGATCTATCATCACTCATATAAAAATGATACTTCATGATTATCTTCCTGTCCTCTTATATACTATCAGGAGAATGTCTATATTTAATGTGAACAAAAATAGCAATTTGGATTGAATTGAAGCACTGAGACTATACCTCATGTTGTGGTTGCAATGTATAGTTCTCTACAAAATCAACACTGATACAATAGTGCCAATCGGGAAAGAGTTCTTACACATCCTGAACTGTTGATCCAACCATTGAGACCTACGGGTGTGCCTTGCATACTTGTAGAAAAGATTTTCCTTAAAATCCAAAATAAAATCAGCAACACTCACTTCTCTTGAGAGTAATTCACATTTCACTATCTCATATCTTATTTTCTCAACATAAGTCTTTCCAAACTCGTGTTCGTTGCCCTCATGAAAACATGAAACAAACTTTTACAACTCACCACATTGTGAGTACTTCTCATTCAAAAAATCATTTCTATAGAAATAGCAGCCATCATCTCTAGGGCATAAAAATAGATATTGCAAGTCTCTTGATGATTTCAGAAAGAGCATTGCACCACACTCCTACAACATCTCATTAGTATGCATCGTAGAATGAATATGGCATAAAAGTTCATGGTACATTGAAAACTCTGTTGGTATTTTGGTATGGTTTTGTCATTGATGTCAACACCTACTAACACTTATCAACTCTAGCACTTTGGAGAATCAACAACATTCACCGGCAAGCAAATGACTTATGCATAGTCACTAGTATCTGGTACATCAACAGGATATAATGTTCACCGACACTTGAAATGGCATGGAAAACACTTGGTTATGTCAAACACATCGTTTGGACACTTTGTCTTGGAGATTTGATTATTGGTATATTCATATTAACATATTTGATGTTACTGGCAAATAGGTCCAGGTTATACACTGGCAGGTTTATCTTTTCTAGATTAGCATGGCACGCTATGGAGATGATTTATTATTATTGTAAATGCATTAAGCTGACATGTTGAATCGGTTATTGTATCGGGCATTAATTTATTTGTAAATTGATTTTATTATAATATCCTTTAGAAGCTGACCTACTAAAATTGGTCCTAGGTTATGATATAAATGTAAGATCTTATTTGTAAGATCGGGTGTGGAATGTGAAGAAGAATTGTGAGAAGGTATATGCAAGAATAAGCAGAGCTATACACACAGACATCATTTGAAGGTGAAGCAAGGTTTTTGTGAAAGCATATTAGAACTACATAGGTACTGAATCCAGCATATGAAGATGTTATTTTTAGCAGTACATTCTTATTGGATTTAACAATCCAATTGTAGTCAGTGTGACTCCTATTTTGTGTTTGAGCAGTGAGCTCTAGGCGCTTGGCCTTTCTACATGTGCAAACCCCATTTGTATACAATTACTATCTACAGTAGTATCATCTGATTGTGGGTAAGGTTTCCCACTATGTTTTTTCCCCTTACAGGGTTTCCACATACAAATATTGGTGTTAAGTGTTGTGGATGACTTTGTCTTTTTGTTTCATGCATTAATCTTTACCGGTATTGCAATTATCTATTAAAATTGTCCACCGGTATAAAAGACTAGTTTACCGGTATTAAACAATAAGCTAGTTAAGTTTTTTTGGTTTGAATTTATTAGACAACTTATTCACCCCCCCCTCTCAGTTGTCTCTGGGACCTAACAATTGGTATCAGAGCCTAGTCCTCTTTTGTAGAAGTTCAACAGCTTGAGGAGATCCAATGTCTACTAACTATTTCAGGAAGGACAGTCCTAAACTTGATGGAACCAACTATGGCATATGGAAGATCAAAATGGAGACACATCTAAATTGCATTGGAAATGACATCTGGGATGTTACAAATAATGGCTATACTGCTCCTACTCAGAGCCAGCCTAATCCACCTAACTTGGCTAAAGATGAGGAAAATGATTGTAAAGCAAGAGAAGAACTTTTGAGCGCCTATCCGATCAGCAAATCATGGGATTATCAGATAGGTCTACTGCTAAAGCTATTTGGGATCATTTGGAAACACTGAATGAAGGATATTTCACAGTCAAAATTGCAAAGCTTGAAAGCTTCCTGGTCAGGTATGAAAATATGAAAATCGAAGAAGAGGAAAGGATTTCTGCTTTTATGGAAAGAGTTAATGAAATTGTTTTGGGTATTAAATGTTGTGGAGGAACCTTACGTGAAGATAAAATTGTTTCAAAAGTTTTAAGAGGATTTCCACCAGCATATAAAATGAAAGTCACCGCTATAAATGAGTTAAGAATAATGCCTAATACATCAGTAACTAGAGATACATTGATACATCAGTAACTAGAGATACATTAGTAAATTGAGGAATTTGGTCCTTTTGCTACTATAAAGATAGATTTATCTTTTAAAGCATCAACATCATCTGCATCATCCTTTGACAAATCCGATTGGAAAGCCTTTTATGCAAGAGAACTTGAAGAAAGCAGGAAAGAAAATGAAGAACTTGAAGAACTTGAAGCACTATTTGCAAGGAAAATGCCTAAAGGTCCAGTTGGAAGTAAGTATGAAGGTAAAGCGCCCTTTAAATGTTTTAACTGTAATAAGATTGGTCACATGGCTTCAAGATGCCCTGATAGACATGCTAGACTAAGAGAAGAAGCTAGAAGAACATATAAGCCTAACCCTAAATATCAGAGATATAGATTTAAGAAGAATAAAGACAAATCTTGTTATCTTGCCAATGAAGGAGTGACTGATGATTCTGATGAAGATCTGACAGACAATGGATGGATTTTTGTTGCTATAATAGAAGACCAACCGACACCTACCATTCAACCAGTAGAGCAAGCCTTGGCAGCTAAAATTGAAGTAAAGGATGAATGGATCATTGATTTGGGATGCTCACATCATATGATAGGAGGTAAAGGTAAATTCTTGAACTTTCAAGAATATAATGGAGGTCTAGTGAGATTTGGAGATGATAAAGCTTGTCTGATCAAAGGTAAAGGTACAATATCTCTTGATGGAAAGCATAATACTGACAATGTTTACTATGTTGAAGGTTTAAAGCATAATCTTTTGAGTGTTGGTCAATTAGTTGAGAAAGGATTTTAGTTACAATTCAAAATTGGAAAATGCAAAATCATGAATAGAACTGGTTTAGAAATTGCAACTGGTAATCAAACTAGAGGTAATATCTTTCATTTGAATAATAGTGAAAAGACATACTTGATTGCACATATTGATGAAAGTTGGCTATGGCATAAGAGACTCTATCATGCAAACTTTGATTGCATGGTAAAAGTCAGTACTACTAAGGTAGTTAGAGATTTACCTAAAATTGTCAAACCTCACAATACAACATGTAAGGAATGTCAATTTGGAAAACAAGTTAGAGCTGATAACTCAATGATGAACAGTGAGTACCAAACCGGTACTGAGAGGGGGAGGTGAATCAGTACAATCAAAAACACTTTCCTAAAACCGGTTTGTCTGTAGACATTGCGCTTTGGCAAACAAATAGTAACACCGGTCTTAAACAGAGTACAAATGACAAACCGACAAAACCCAGAATAAATGAGACAAGCATAAACTGGTTAACACTTATCTTTTCATACAATCTAATAATTCATTTCCATTTCACCCTAATGCATGAACAAGTAATATATCATCAGAAATATATAAACAGCTAGTTCAGCATGATTGACCTTCAGACACAAATCACTTAAACTATCACATGAAAAACACCACACATGACACACAAATTTTTCACGTGGAAACCCAACTAGGAAAAACCACGGTGGGGATGAATACCCACAAGCTATTTTTGAACTCTTTAGAAGTCTACTCTATTAGGAGCCTAGTCTGATTAAATATTGTTACAATAGGTTCTATTAGGAACCGATTCTGCTAGGGATCACCCGGTTAAGGGATGGCTAAATACCCGATTAAAGGTTAAACCCTGTTAGAGGTTACCTTGTTAGAGGATTTCATGAACTCAATGGCTTTGAGTCACCCTATTAAAGGATTTACAGCAAGCTGGTTAAAGCTACCTGGTTAAGGGCTTTTCCAACTATTGAAGTGGTTAAAGATCAACAGGTAATACAATGATTTGGTAACATCACTCAATGCCAATGGAGATCCGCTTTAGTTCCTTTCTTCTACACACACACTATGCAGGCATCAATCCTCTTATTTGTTCGAGCAAGAATCACGTATCTCTACACTTAGATACACACACACCATTTGCCAACAACCTCAACATGCAACACAACATCGACCTTATAGAAAACAGATAGGTCGGCAACATAAACCCTAAACCCTAAACATTTAGGTTTACCAATACAGTCAATTCAATCCTAACCATTAATCACATTGCATTTTACTACAACGGTATTGAACAGATCTCAAGACATTCCCCATCATTCGTTCTTCACCGCTTCATGGAGGCGATAACCCATCACACGTTCTCCATCATTTACAAGGACTTCACACATTCCCGAGGTGGATAGGATCGATCTCCTTCATACAAGATCCTTCATGCGCTCAAGCTGACGTGGAAACATGATCTGATCTTCATTATAATGCTAACTCATCACACAAGCTTAGAAATCTTCAACCGGAAACCCTAAAGTTGAGACTACCAACTGATAGTCATGCAAAACCTTCATATACCATTTCTCATACCAACATACCGGTTTACCTCAAACAAACATACCACTTCACCTTTTCACATATACCGATTCACAATGTTATACCAATTCTCACATATACTGGTTCTCGGTATCATACCAGTTCTCTTGCCTATTGCAAACTTCAATATACCGGTTCACTCTTCATCATATTGACATACCGATTCACTCTTTAGCATATTGACATCAATGACAACATACAATATCATCATGTCATCATACTCTGCACATATGCCAAGAAGAGCCTCCTTCAAAAGTATTCCAGAAAAATCCAATAATGCTCTTGACTTAATTCACACTGATTTATGTGGTCCACCTAGAACTAAAAGTTTACAAGGTGATAGATATTTCATGCTAATCATTGATGACTAATCTAGAATGTGTTGGGTTACTTTTCTCAAAGAAAAATCAGAAGCACTTGGGAAGTTCAAACTGTTCAAAGCAATGGTAGAAAATGAAACCGGTAAGAAAATCAAATGTCTAAGATCAGATCAAGGAGGAGAATTTACATCTAAGTAAATTATTGCATTATGTGAAGTGAATGGAATCGGAAGACAACTATCAGCACCTCAGACACCACAACAAAATAGAGTTGTTGAAAGAAAAAACAGAACTATCTTGGATGCAACTAGAAGTATGTTATCAGAAGCAAACCTACCACATGTATATTGGAGAGAAGCAGTAAGTACAACGGTCTATACATTCAACAAAGTTCACATCAAAGGTGAAACCGATAAGACCCCTCATGAACTATGGTTTGGTATTACTCCTACTCTTAAATATTTTAGAATATTTGGAAGTAAATGCTATATTAGAAGAGATGAGTATATTGGGAAATTTGATCCTAGAAGTGATGAAGGAATATTTCTTGGTTATTTATCTAAGAGTAAAGCATATAGATGTTTTAACAAAAGATTGCAGAAAATTGTTGAGAATACAAATGTGAAGATTGATGAACAATTTAGAGGAACTTCAAGGTATATAGGTTTTGAACCAGCAACAAAAATTCTAATAAATGAACCTACACTGAATCCACCAGTACAAAATAAAGATCCAGTTACACCGGTATCATCTGAAAATTCCACAGTAACTGAGGAACAACAACAAACAAAGACACCCTAGTATGTAAAACTGAATCATTCTGAAGATCAGATAATTGGAAACAAGTATAAAGGAGTTATGACAAGAGGAAGATTAAAAAATGAAGAGGTATGTCTTATTTCTCAAATTGAACCATCATCAGTTAATGAGGCATGTGAAGATAAACATTGGACCAAAGCCATGGAAGAAGAATTAGAAAAAATTGAGAAGAATAACACTTGGACATTAGTACCCCGGCCTAAAGATAAAAATGTAATTGGAACCAAATGGGTATTCAGAAACAAACTTAATGAAGATGGTAAGCTTATCAGAAATAAAGCAAGACTAGTGTGTAAGGGATATTCTCAGAAAGAAGGAATTGATTATAATGAGACCTTTGCACCGATAGCCAGAATTGAGGCAGTCATATTATTTTTCGCTTTTGCAGCACATAAGAACTACAAAGTATATCAAATGGATATTAAATGTGCATTTCTAAATGGAGATCTTGAAGAAGTTTACATTGAACAACCTGATGGTTTTTCTTTGATAGATAACAAATATATGGTTTGCAAGTTAAGGAAAGCTTTGTTTGAAGCAAGCTCCAAGAGCTTGGTATGCAAGATTGGATAAGTATCTTTTGAAGATTGGTTTTTCTAAAGGTAATGCTGACAACAACTTATATTATAAAGTGACTAATGATGACATCTTGGTTATAGAAGTTTTTTTTGATGATATAATCTTTGGAGGAGAAGATGGATTATGTAAAGAATTTTCTATTAAATGCAACAAGAATTTGAAATGTCTATGATTGGAGAAATAAAATTCTTTTTAGTATTGCAGATTTCACAAACCAACAAAGGTATATTATTGAGTCAATCCAAGTACTTAAAGGAGCTACTAAAGAAATTTGAGATGGAAAACTCTAAACCGGTAAGCACACCCTATGACTACAAGTGACAAACTATCACTAAGGGATGAATCTACACCTGTTAATCCAACTAGGTACAAATCTATGATAGGAGGTTTACTGTATTTGACACAAACTAGACCCGATATCATGAATGCAGTATGTATTGTTTCAATATTTCAGAGTAATCCTAGAGAAAATCATGAATCGACAGTAAAAAGGATTTTCTGGTACTTACAAGGCACTACAAATCTTGGATTATGGTATCCTAGAGATGAAAACTTTGAATTATGTGCATACACAGATGCAAATTGGGCAAGAGATTTGGATGATAGAAAAAGCACCACTGACGGAGCATTTTTTCTTGGAAATAGACTAGTTTCTTGGTTGAGTAAGAAACAAAGTTGTGCATCCTTATCAACAATAGAATCAGAATATGTTGCAGCACCAACTAATTGTACACAAGTACTATGGCTTAAGAAAATGTTGAAAGACATAAAGGTAAAATGCAAGGAACCTATAACTATCTATTGTGATAACACTGCAACAATTGATATATCTAAGAATCCAATACTAAATTCTAAAACCAAACATGTTTCTATCAAACTGAATTTTCTAAGGGAAAATGTTGAAGCAAAAGAAATAAAACTGGTTTATGTGAATAATAAAGAGCAGATTGCAGATATTTTCACTAAACCTCTGCTTAAGGAGACTTTTGAATATCTTAGAGATCAGCTTGGGGTCATACCCCCACTGGTAGAAACTTAGAGAGTTGATGTTTGTCATCAACCAACAAAATTAATAGAGAAATCTTTTACTCCGGCTTTGATGAGGAAGCTACTTCTCAGGGGGAATAGTTGGTATACTAAATTGGTTGGTATTTTGTATATGAACTTGGTTTTATAGTAACTTTGGAATTTGATGTCAAAGGGGAAGAGATTAGTATGGAAAAACACAAGGAAACACATATCACTCTCAGGGAGAGAGATTGTTACCTTGGGAGAGATTACTTATATTTTGGTAATTGTTGACATTTTGGTATTTGGCATTTTTGTTTTGGCACTTTGATGGTTTTTCCATCTTGTGTTCCCATCAATGCCAAAGGGGGAGATTGTTCATATTTTGGCATGGTTTTGTCATTGATGTCAACACCTACTAACACTTATCAACTCTGGCACTTTGGAGAATCACTTTGGAGAATCAACAACATTCACTGAGAAGCAAATGACTCATGCACAGTCACCATGTATCTGGTACACCGGTAGGATATAATGTTCACCGGCACTTGGAATGACATGGAAAACACTTGATTATGTCAAAGACATCGTTTGGACACTTTGTCTTGGAGATTTGATTATTGGTATATTCGTATTTACATATTTGTTGTTACCAACAATTAGGTCCAGGTTATACACCGATAGGTTTATCTTTTCTAGATCAGCATGGCACGCTATGGAGATGACTTATTATTGTTGTAAATGCATTAAGCCGACATGTTGAATCGGTTATTGCATCAGGCATTAATTTATTTATAAACTGATTTTATTATAATATCCTTTAGAAGCCGACCTACTAAAATTGGTCCTAGGTTATGATATAAATGTAAGATCTTATTTGTAAGATCGGGTGTGGAATGTGAAGAAGAATTGTGAGAAGGTATATGCGAGAATAAGCAGAGCTATACACGCAGACATCATTTGAAGGTGAAGCAAGGTTTTTGTGAAAGCATATCAGAACTACACCAGTACTGAATCCAGCATATGAAGATGCTATTTTGAGCAGTACATTCTTATTGGATTTAACCATCCAATTGTAGTCAGTGTGACTCCTATTTTGTGTTTGAGTAGTGAGCTCTAGGTGCTTGGTCTTTCTGCATGTGCAGACCCCATTTGTATACACTTACTATCTACAGTAGTATCATTTGATTGTGGGTAAGGTTTCCCACCAAGGTTTTTCCCCTTATAGGGTTTCCACGTACAAATATTGGTGTTAAGTGTTGTGGATGACTTTGTCTTTTTGTTTCATGCATTAATCTTTACCGGTATTGCAATTATCTGTTAAAACTATCCACCAGTATAAAAGACTGGTTTACCTGTATTAAGAAATAAGTTGGTTAAGTTTTTTTGGTTTGAATTTATTAGACAACTGATTCACCCCCCCCTCTCAGTTGTCTCTGGGACCAAACAAACTCCTCTCTCTCCCCTAATCTCTCTCCCTCCCTTCCCCTCTCTCTGTCTCTCTGTCTCTCTGTCTCTGTCTCTCTCTCTCTCCCCAATGTCATATACTAATTTATTTATAAATGAATATATTTTATATTAATAAATAGTGGATTCATTATGTGCAAATTTAGTTATTGAATTTACTTATTAAAATCGGATATTCAATTGTACCGGATATTCGATTCTATCGGATATTCTATTTTTGCTCTACAAATTTCAAATTTGAAATTTTGGCTCAGAAATGCTTTGGGATTTGGCTTGGAAGTGAAAAGCATGGAAAGTCAATTGAAAAAACATGTTTTTCAGTATTCCTTGATTTTCCAGACTTTACACTGGTGGCTGACGACTTTTGTTATAGCCAAAATTGATAAAAGGAAAGGTGTTTTTTAAGGACGTTCTCAGCTTTCCAACAATATAAGGCTTGTCTTATTTCGACTTTAATAAATAATTATTATTTATTTTCTAATTGAATTCTGACAAAAGACTTGATTGATAGACTGATTGAAAAACACTCATAACTTTCAAACGGTATAACATTTTTTGAACCCGAAACATACGTCACATCCTATGCTTCGTCTACTATAGGGAAAAAAAATTTTAAAAAAAATTCATAAGGTTTTGACCAAGTTAAGGTGGTCAGACGTAGAAGTTTCTGAATTTCTGAAAAGCTATCATAAAAAATTCATAAATAATTATTTACTTTATTAAAAATTATAAAAAAATATGTGTCACATCCGGACATGAGTCTGATACTTATATTATAAATATTATAAAAAAATATTATGATTTGATTGTGATTAGTGTGGTCAGACATACGCCTACTTCTTATCTTTTTCCTGAAATTTTAGTACCACTGCATTTTAATTTGAAATTTTCATCAAATAGGATTTTTTTTTTCAAAAAATAACTAGTAGCTTAGAAACTACATTGAATTTTCTATAGATTCTTTTCTGACATATTTTAAAAATAATTTTCACAACTTATTCAAATTTTCATGTCAAGTTGCATAACTCTGATTTTTTGAAATTTCATTGCCACTTAAGGGCCTATTTTGGCACACCACGATCTTGCACATACCCAAGAACCATATCAGATTGAAGACATTTTGGACACAAGGATTGGGCGTAGTACCCGAAGAAGTCAATACATGGATTATCTTGTGAAATGGAAGGACAGACCAGTTGAAGACTCATCTTGGATTTCTCAGGCAGAGGTTGACCGCCTTGGTTTTCCTCTGACCCCAGCAAAGTGAGAGACTCACTTTTTCAACAACCCCGGATGTCTGATGCAGGAGCATCCCCGGTTCTTGGGAATCTTGTATCAACCAAAAATATTTATTTTCTATTTGTTTTCTGTTTCAACATTTCTTTTTGCATTTTCTTGCATTGGCTGACTAAATCTTGTGGAGTTGGATTTTCTTTTGAGGACATGATCATCTTCTTTATTCCTAAACGGCGGAGCATTTGGATCATTTTCCAGCAAGTTATCAATTTTGTAGCTTGCGAAGTCTAGTTCGTTGATTCTGATGTTCTTTGGTGTGTGGCTGACCTTCCCTTTGATCCACACTTCATCCTTTGGATTTTTCGGAGGAATCTCTTTGGCGAAGGCCGACCTGTTGGTTTTACACATTTGATCTTGTTCTTCGATATTTGATCCCTTTTGGTCGATCGGATCCCCTTGGATCGTATAAATAATTATAGTTGAATATTAGAAATTAGTCAGATAGAACATAGTAGATAGATCTTAATATTTAGAGGTCCAAGAGTGACCTATTCTGTAATTAAGCATGTTTGTAGCAGGCCAGTGAGCCAAATCTTGTAATCTGGTTGTTATCGGTTATCTGTAATCTGTTTTCATGATCTAATTTATTCAATTCTGCATTGTCTTCATCATATCCTCTTGTTTCCATTGTGTTTACTCTTGCTCCTAATCTAGATTGATCTCTTTGAGGTCCCTCCTAACCACCAACTGCACCAACTCCATTCTACACACCTTTAGATTTATTTTTGATTAGTTTTCAATTATTTTAGGGGGAAGCACACTCGAATTTTTGTTTTCCAAGATGTGCACACTTTTAATATAGTATAATATCATATAGTCATTAAAAAATTAGCCAAAAAATATTTGGCATAACTACAAGGTGTTAGCTAATTTCTCATTGAAGCAATTTTAATTTTTTTTAAAAAGGTTAACATTATAGGGGGGCACAACATATGCTATATGTTTTTTGCATAAAAAGATGACCACTTTTTGTGGCCCACATTTTAAAACACTTAATCTCCACAAATTAGTAGTTTAGAAAGTAGACTCAGAGCACTTTGACTCTTGTTCTTTTTGTATCTTCAAATTTGAAGTGTAACAATGTTCAATTTACCGCCAAATTGTAGACATTGTTGATTTCAAAATAAAAGTGACATCCTAAGACCCCCTTTTGGTACAGTGCATCTTGGTGCACATACCCTTTGCTATATTTCTCATGAATCTAGATTGTGAATACCAATTATTGTCTTTAAGAGGAAGACAACATTCTTAGGCAAAATTACAGATAGAAGGCTCTCAGAGGTTCTGAATTATCCTCATTGTTTGATCATTAGGGCAGTAAGAAGGATACTCAAAGAGGAGTTCCTCTTCACAAAGCATAAATATAAAGTGAATACAAAGATACGATAATTTGGTGGCCTTGTGTGAACGTACTCATTTTTTTTTTAATGGTAAAATAATTGTCATATGAAACAGAATTCCATAAAGAGGGTCAAATAACAGAATACTGAATAGGTGCAATTTGGATTTGATTAGATGGTGTGAGGGAGCTTGAGATAATATTTCATTTGTAGTTATTGAAGCTTTAGTTCTTTGACTTCTTTAAGTTGGCTCCTATAGATTATTTTTTGTGCCCTGTGCTAAACAGTATTAGGTATAGAGGTTGTGTGCCTATACAAGACTGTATGGATCCGTACAAGTAAATAATTTTTTCCCGAATTCAATTATGACCGATTCCAATAATTTTATAAATGACTTTAGGGTTTTTGAGTCTTCTAAGTTTGATAATGACCTCCATTTTGTGCCAAAGTGCCAAGATTTTTCATCTACCCCTAGATTTTGCCCCGATTTTGTGCGCTTAGCCAAATTGGCCTAAAATTTCAACTGATTTGATTTTGATGAAACGATAGTTGATCTTAGGGTTTTTTGATGTTGCAAACATGAGAGCAACCTATGTTTGAGCCGAATGTGCACAATTGTTTTTACTCCAAGTTGGATTCCTCAAGCATGTGGACAAGAACTTGATAGATCAACTCTGATACCATGAAGGACAAAATATTGTGGTCTGATACCATGTAAAAGCTCATAATAAATCATAGGAGTCAATATTCATTTGCAAGAAAAACACCCGTCACACAAAAGAGACCAAGAAAATGACGTGTGCTCTATAACAACCAAAGAATTTTGTATTATTGCACAAAACAATATTAGAGATACAATTACAATGAATAAAGGAATCCTTATAAAATAATGAATGAATGCTAGGTGCAAACCTTAATGCTAAAATTAGGAGAACTAAAGTAATGTAAAGTAGGAGCTAACATGCTAGAAGTAATGCTAGAAAAGCAAACTCTAGATAATAAAAAGTACCTCAGTTCAGCTTAAGTGAAAAAGTAATTTAAGGACCTAATTAAAATAGTTAGATAAATGTCCTAATTACTCCAACAAAGATAGTATTTCATTTGTAGCTAGTAAAGTTTTAGCTCTCTAACTTCTTCAAAGTGACAATTAAGAAATTTAAGTCTACAAAATTTCCTTTTCTTAGACCACAATACTGAAAAAAAAATATTGAGATGAGAGGGAAAAGTGTATAAGATAGACCATTTAGGGTAGCTTAAGTGATAAATTATAGAGCTTACACTAAGTGCACATTAGTAGTGGTCAGAGTAACCAATTTGCTTGGGATGGTGTGTATTTTTCTACAATACAAAAGCAATTGACAAATACTTAAGCAAATAACATAAGCCTTTCTTTTTCATGCTTTTTCTTGAGAATGTTTAAAGTTAGTATGATATCATCAATTCTTTTACAATTAATGTTAAAGAGTAGTTTGGTACTAAGGACAAATTTCTCTTATGTAAATGTTGAGAATAAATGCACACCAAAATTCCCCTGGGTTGCTTGACGAGTCTAATAATACTATAAATGAAAATAATTATCCAATTTTATTCATAATCCTCTCTTTTCGTACAATTCCTAGAGCCTAATTAGACTTCCATTCTATGACCTCCTTTTGAGAGTGGTACCTTGATGTCGAAAATAATTCTTTTGTAGATGATAGAAGTCACATTCAAATGTTGTATGTGATCTAGGTTTCAAAAACTACATTCTTGAGGACATCTCCATGCAATTCGAATTTCAAGGGTAACTAATGATCAATGCTTTTTCCATTTTCTTTACCAGTTCCTCTTCTATGATATCTAGAAACACTACCACAAGCATTGATAAATTGTTTTTATATGCCTTGTATTGACAAACAGTTTCCATGAGTTCCTCCCCTAATAACTATTGCATTGCATTGAGCAACAATCCACTTAAGGTTTTGAAGAATATTTTCAATTGTTGCTCTATTATGCCACCAAGAAAAGTCATTTTTCTGTGGTTACCCAAATGCAAAGGTGCATCCATTAGGTTTCTAACAATTAACAGTGACTTAGTTTTCTTTGGGATTGTGCCTTGAGGTGAAGATGTTCCATCTAATCATTATTCCTACCTTTCTTGGCCTCATTTGCCCTTCTTTTACACTGAGGAGTATGAATCTAGCTCTTTCCTCGGATGCAATGTATAACTACATAAAAATGTTCATTCAACAGATTGAAAAGGTGATCATGTTATCATCTTGCCCAAATGTGGGACCTTCATGACAATTATCCACTTGAAAATACCCACTTGGTTGAATATTATTAAAAGGACTTTTATGACAATGTAATAAATTTGAAATGATTAAAAAACTTTGAATATTTATTATAACCAACATTTTTTGTAGAGAGGCCAATATTTCTTCCAGAACATCATTCTAAAAGGGTCAAGAAAAATGCTATTAGGGTGTGGTCCCATGAGGGGGCTTAAGCTTCTAGTTTCATGGAGCAAGGGGCCCCATGAAATAAAAAAAATTATGCTACGCGATTATTTAGAATCCTTTCCTCTAACTAGTTGTAGAAAACATTTATCTTGTCAAAATAAACCCACACAAAAAAGGCTAAACTAACGAAGTTAAGAAGATGAACACCCCATTAAGAAGCTTCATGCTCAATGGTGTAAGAATATTGATATACTTGGTAGCCATCACAAACCCAAAAGAACACATCACAAACACCTTTGCAATTTTATCATTTTCACGATGGATTCTCTTTCAATCTTCATTGTTGCCAACATAGATGAAGTAAACAATAAAATTGTGTTGATACAAACCAATGTTTTGAGGATAAGTTTTAAGCTCAACCAGATCTCCTTTAGTCAAATCTAGGAAACCTTTGGAGTGTGCCTCAACTCTTCAAACAAACTTATCTCCCAACAACAAAAGATATTTAGGTTCCAAGCATCATCTAAGCATTTATAGTTAAAAATTGATTAATGAGATCTAACAATGTAACCACCACACTCTTACATGAAATCACACAAAATCTTATTGTGAGACACTTAAATAAAGCTAGAAAATTGAGACACTTGAATAAAGCTAGAAAATAGAATTGATGAGAACAATTTCTTTGGGCTTGAGTTGAAGCATCCAGGTTTCACATTGTCTAGTTTATCAATCATTATGTTCGGAAATCAAATTCAATATTCACTGATTCAGTCAACTGAACAAGATTCATGTCTATTGATTGAGGTTCTTCAATCCATTATGTGAATGTAATATACCTCTCGATAATTGAACTCTCCTTAACTAATGTTTGTGGACCTGTAATACTAAATGAAAGTGAAAATGCTAATGTATTAGCATGCCACGATATCCAAACAAACAAATGTAAGACATTGTCAACAGACCCTTGATTTGCTAGTAAAATTGAATGATTATTTTCAGTGATTAGCCAAAACATTGATGTAGGTGGATACAGTTGTTTCAGTCTTCTATGGCTGTTCCTCCCATTCACAATATGAAGACGACCACCTTTTTACACGGTTGGTGGCAATTGTTGTCTGTTCACAACACACGAAACCTTAGCTAACTGAGCAACAAAAAAATTATTTGTATCTCTCTCACAAATTATTGTGCTATTGAAGAGATTGCATTACCTCTCGATTCCAGTCAGTTCGGAATACAATAAACATAATTGCAGCAGTCTGAACTGCAGTCCCACACAGCATTCCCATCCAGATACCCTGCCATATTTCACAAAGGTCTAACCTAAAAACTCCAAAGTAATAATAATAATAATATAAATTCGAAAATTTTGTAGCTCACCTGTGCTTCCAAATGAAACGAATAACCGAGAATAATTCCCAGTGGCACTCCAATTACGAAATATGATATGACATTCACATAAGCAATGATATGTTGTTTTCCTGTTCCAATCGCCACACCTGAAAACACAGAGGATTTACTGGCTCATGAGTTAAACAAAACAAAAAGTGACTTAGAGGCAAGAAAATATAGTAACTCGTTAGTAAAGCTTAAACAGAGGATTGTGTACCTGAGAGAACTGGCTGCACACTGTTGAGAAGAATGGTGAATGCTAATAAGAGTGCCAGTTTCGAAACAGCTTGCTGGATGGAGGCACTTTGTGTGAATAAAGAATCAAAACTATTGCGAAAGATAATGATGAGGAAGAAAATTACAATCCCTATCAGAAGAGAAGTTGTTGCTGAGACAACTGCAGAAAATCTGGCTGCTTTGCTGTTTCCAGCTCCGAGTTCATTTGACACCCTCACACTGCATTATATTTTCATAAAAAGGAAAAGCAATAGTTGTTGAGAGACTAATCTATATCTTCAGAAACAGCAGCAAAAGATTGCTTAGATAAGTCTGCACTCACCTGGTGCCAACAAGAAAGGCTATGGGTATCATAAACTCCCATCCATTAATAGTCATACTGCAAGGATAAATTATATTAAGTAAATTTTATTACCAGTGTTTCAAATTGTAATGTTCTTCTTGAGATTATATTTTATTACAGTGGGGTAATAGACCATACAGCATGGTCTTAAACCATTGAAATCATTTGCTGATTTCATACCAAATAGAAAGTGAGTCATCTGCTACTTCGAGGTTTTGGAGCTTGAATGTGAGTAATAATATCAATCTCGTATACCATAGCTCAACACTGTTCAAGCAAGACAAGGGATGAGTTAAAATCGGGTAGCATTGGGAAGTATAAGGCCCAAAACCATCTTAGCATAATGAGAAATGTGGAAATTTGTAGTGTTAAGAGTGTAGTTACCATAACATGATTCCTGAAGCCACAGACAACTTTAGGTAGGACCAAAGTTGAGAAAATGCATCCAAAGAAAATCCTTTCCATGTAAGGGGACACCCACCACAGATAATATAAAGAAACAGGGTAACTGAGGGGAAACACCATGCTAAATTCATTGATGCAACTGCTCCTGGAAGACCCCAACCAAGCTTCACAGTAAATACCCAACTCATCAAAACATGGAGTGTTAGAGTCACGGTTATTGTATAGGCAATGACCATGTTTTTCAATTGGGCCTGCAGATACCAAGTAGTTGTCCACCAAAGAACCAGAGAGAAATGCATGGGGATGCACCAGATGGCCACTTTGCCTGTTAATTCAGCTATATCATCCGCTTGCCCCAGCAATTTGAGAATAGGGGAGGCAAATATATATACAGGCAGAAATATCACTGCGAAGCTGGTAACAACAATCCATGAACGTTGGAGGTATACTCCTAACATACTATATCGTTGAGCTCCAAAAGCTTGTCCACAAAGAGTTTGAAGGGCACTTCCCAGTCCCAACTAAACAACCAGATGGTCAGATAAAAGGTGTACTGAATATGTGAACATCTAATTTCAAACAAAACTTTTAACGTTTTTTAATTTAAATAAAATAGTAAATAGTTATTTGAAACCTGATCTGTAGGGACAGCTTACTATTCCCCTAAATAATCTTCTTCTTTTTCTTTTTTATTTGCTATATAAGTTGATTAGAATAGTATAGTACTAGTATTGAAGAGAACTTACTGATAGACCATAATTGAAACCCCAGATGACATTGATGATCATAGAAATGGCAGCAAGTTCTAAATCGCCAATTTGGCCTGCAAACTCCTGAGTGATGACAGTCAGCCCATACATTGCAAGTCGGTAGAGTATAGCGGGACCTGCAATTCTCCATAACTTGTTCGATTCCAACCAAAATTTCTGAACAAAGGAAGCATATTCATTGGTGTGCTCGATAAGTGGGGTCTGCAGCGAGGTCACATCCATTTTCCAATCAATTGGTTGAGGAACGCAGTGGTGGAAGAATGAGTTTAGCTGTTTTCTAGTCATTTAAGAATTTTAAGATATTTATTGCAGGGAAGAAATGAAGTCAGATAGATTTTGGATGTTATAGAGCTAAAAATTGTACTGTACTGTGTTTTTCTTTTCAGAATGGTAGACTGAAATTACATGTTTAGAATGTGATTCTATCTAACATTATTTTGAAGCAATGTGTGGATATATAATAGGTTTTCTTGCAATGAATTATGTAAAACATTTTATAAGTGTCCACACCATCTAGATAGTGTGGTCACATCTCTAATCCACAAAAAGCTCATGTCACATGGGGAGTGAAAAGTGACAAGTCCATCATGGTCAGTTTCATGGTTGGAAAAATCTTTGAACGAAGGGAATATATTCATTGGTGTGCTCAACAAGTGGGGTCTACGGCGAGGCCACATCCATTCTCCAATCAACTAGTTGAGGAACCTAGTGGTGGAAGATTGAGTTTAGCTGTTTTCTAGGTCATTTAAGAATTTTAAGATATTTATTGCACGGAAGAAATGAAGTTAGATAGATTTTGGATGTTATGGAACTAAAAATTGTACTGTGTTTTTTCTTTTCAGAATGGTAGACTGAAATTACATATTTAAAATGTGATTCTATCTAACATTCCTTTGAAGCAATGTGTGGATAGATAATACGTTTTCTTACAACGAATTATCTAAAACACTTTATAAGTGTCCACACCATCTAGTTAGTGGGGTTACATCTCTGATCCACAAAAAGCTCATGTCACATGGGGAGTGAAAAGTGACAAGTCCACCATGATCAATTTCATGGTTGGAAAAATCTTTTAAGGAAGGGAATATATTCATTGGTGTGCTCAACAAGTGAGGTCTGCGGCGAGGCCACATCCATTCTCCAATCAACTAGTTGAGGAATGTAGTGGTAGAAGAATGGGATTAGCTGTTTTCTAGGTCACTTGAGAGTTTTAAGATATGTATTGCAATGAAGAAATAAAGTTACATAGATTTTGGATGTTATGAAACTAAAAATGGCAGTATGTTTTTTCCTTTCAGAATGTTAGGCTAGAATTACATATTTAGAATGTGATTCTATCCACCACTCTTTTGAGGCAATGTGTCGATAGATAATACATTTTCTTAGTGGACTCTATTTATGTGTCATTTAATTTTTAAAACTATGGATTGTCTAAAAGGCTTTTTAAGTATCCACACTATCTAGTTAGTGGGGTCACATGTTTGATCCACCAATAGCTAATGTCACATGGGGAGTGAAATGTGACAAGTCCACCATGGTTAGTCTCATGATTGGAAAAAATACTAGATAGTTAGAATAAATGGCATACAACTTGAGAGGAGTATTAAACTCATAGGTGTGCCTTCTTACCACCTTCCATTTTCTTGTAAATGTTGTACATTGAAAAAAAGCTTTTAGATTAGACTCTATATGTTTCTTGGTCTTTCAACTAGTTGGGGAATGTAGTAGTGGAAGATGGGATTAGCTATTTACCAGGACGCTTAAGAGTGTTAAGATATGTATTGCAGAGAAGAAATGAAGTTAGATATATTTTGGATGTTAAGGAACTAAAAATGGTAGTATGTTTTTTCTTTTAAGAATGTTAGGTTGGAATTACATATTAAGAATGTGATTTTATCTAGCACTACGAGGCAACATGTGGATAGATAATACATTTTAATGGACTCTATTTATCTATTATCTAGTTTAAAAAGCAACAGATCATCTATAAGGCTTTATAAGTGTCCACACTATCTAGTTAGTGGGTTCACATCTGTGATCCACCATAAGCTAATGTCACATGTGGAGTGAAAAGAGACAACTCCACCATGGTCAGCCTCATGATTAGAAAAAATATTGGATAGTTAGATTACATGGCATATTGCATAAAGTAACATGACACCCAACCTGAAAATCTCGAATAAAGTGTTAAACTCATGGGTGTGTTGTCTTACCACCCTCCATTTTCTTGTGAATGTTGTACATTGAACATTTTTTTTTGGATTAAATTGTCTATGTTTCTTGGTCTTTAGATTGTTTATAGTAATTTATGTTAGTTTTTCTTCTTGCTTCTTTATTTTCAAGATTCTCATTATGTGCTTCTTTTATTATTCTTGCCTTTTGTTTATTTATTTTCCTCCTTTGACCCAATTCTTGGTAATCTTCATTTTCCTTCTCTCTTTTTTGTCTCTTTAGCTTCTTCTTGTTTTTCTTTTTCTTGTTTATGCGTCTTTTCATTCTATTTTATTTTATTATCTTTATTTATTTTTAAATCGTTTCATCTTTTCATCATTTAGTATTTTTATTTTTTATTTTGACCTCTTCTGTCACAATTCTTTATAAGACTTTCTCTGCAATCAATTACTACATTTTTTATCATGATGAATCATTAAGTGCAATCTAAAATGTCTTTTCTTGATCAAATAAACATACACAATTTAATCCAAAAGATTTTGTTCAATATTCTATGGACTGTGGAAAACTCACACTAGATAATGTTGTACACACTATTTTCCTTTTATTAATTCAGAGTTTAAAAGGATATATTCAGTAAAAAAAGGCTTTAAAAGATTTTTCATGCAAGTACATTTAAAGTTATTTTTTAGATATTAAAATATATTTTGTTATAATTTTTTATAGATAAATTATTAATTTTGGGGTAAGTGCACCAACATGGTGAACAGAAAAGTGGCCACATGCCAAAAATAAATAAAAATTTCATAACCCGTGCCGGTTCTAAAATTTCAAAAATGTGCTAGGCTTGGTAACACCAAGGCTAGAGAAAAAACAATATAAAAAACCAAAAGTTCATTTATTTTTAAATAAAAAAATTTAAAGTTTCTCAAAACCCGTACATATTTCTTTTGTGTAGGCCACGTGTTTTGGCCATTTTCAATGCCAAAACATGTGGAGCATAGAACCCGCATGGGTTTGTTGCTATTTTTTATTTTCCCAACATCGAGAGCAATTTTAACAATGGCACCCCGTCGAACAGGTAAGATTTGATTTGTTTGATTATTTTTCTTTGCATTTTAATTAAATTAGGGTTTTTTAATTGATTTAAGTTTTGTTTTTATTAATTTGATGTCAGATTCTTCAAGCAATCCCCAAAAATGAAATAGACAACAAAGACCTCCCCCTACACAAGCAACACAAGAAAACCATGTTAACATTGCACAAGAGCAACAAAAAAACCCTCAAAATCCTAAAAATGTTGCTCCTCAACAACCACCACCACCCTGAAACCCTCCACGTCCTCCATTAGATCATGTAGATGCCACACAAGAGGATCTCATCAATCGCCTTACACAAAATAGTGCCCAAATTTCTATATTGGTTAATAGGTTGAGGACCTCTAGGCTTGAGCACCACTCAACCCTTGCTAGAACACTAGAAACAATGGCTAATAGTGCAAATGAGGTATCTAGGAAGGTTATGAAATTGGGTTCATGGAGGGATATATCTCGAACATTTTATGCGGATGGGTTGTCATATGATCAAGTGAAGAAAAAGGGCATAGGTAAAGCTGACATATGTGCTCTTTTCATCGATCCTGTTACCAGTAACAACCTAGAACTAAATATGACTCGGTTTCCTATACATTGGTGTGTTCATGCTAGGTTGAAATAAGCTTTTTGGGATAGGTGGTATATGGTCTTTGACCAACCACCTTGTAATAATTGGGAGGTGCCTCTATATTTTTTGAGAAAGTTGTATTGTGAGTTTATCCTCGGTGACAAGTCGAATTACTTTGACATTCAACAATTTCAGGGTAGAGGGAGAGGCTCTGTGCAGGATAGACCTGGGGCCCATAGGGTGGTAGACCCACAACATAGGAGGCGTACAACTCCTAAACCCATGGTTTATGTCACTGTCCCTATATCCTTGAAGGAGTCTATGGAATTATAGACTCTTCAGGAAGCTACATCATTGACTGATGTCATTGTTCAACATGGCACACGATTGGTCGGAGCAGAGGATGTACCAACACCTACAACACCTCCTTCATCAGCGAAACCTCCTTCATCAGTAGCACCTCCTTCCTCAGTGACACCTCCTTCATCAGTAGCACCTCATGCATCATTTGGCACGAGCCAACCCATTCAGCATATGTGCCGCACCTGCTAGGGTGTATGTTCTGGTGTAGACATTGATGCAAACGAGGATGGTGGGACATCTCATTCGTGTACATGTTGTGGGAGTAGATGCCATGCTTCCACTATAGAGGATGTGTCCCTCATCGACGAAATGCTCAATATGTTGTACCCTCTCTATCAAACACAGGTGCGTTTAATTTTGTTTATGACATGTTATCAATTAAGTGACTAAATCTTATAAAAAGATGAATTTTTATTTTTAGAACAATTTAAAGTGACATATAAATAAAATGCATTAGAGCTTGCAACAGGTGGTGGGAGTACACCACATAATGTTCAGTCGACTCCACGATCACGAGAAGTTTCACCACCAGAGGTAAATATTTGTAAATTTGTTAAAAATATAATAATACATTGGATTCAAAATATATTTTGTTCATTATATATGTATCATTACTTGATATTTTGTAGGGCTTATCAATGGCTAAGATGTCCCAACTTGATGATATCATGCTTTTAGCCATTGACTTTGGCCAAGATAGCTATGCGGTACCATTTAGATATTTATATTTTTGACTTAAGTGATATATTAAATACATTTTCTTATCCCTTATGTTAATTTTTTTCCATTAGTTTACCCCACCTACCTCAAGGACATCTCGTGTGAGAAAGCCATCCTCTAGCACTCTGAGGCAGAAAAAGATATCCTCTCGAACACCCAAACGACGGAAGGTAATTCAATTGTTGAATGTATTATGATTAAACATGTATATGTAGATATTGATAAATGCACTTAATTTATTTGTTCTATATACAGAAACACATGGGGTTTACGGAATTAATGAATGCACCTGATGTCGATGAGGTTCAACAGAGGGAAGAGGTGATATCTTCATATTCACTTTGGATTGCATTCTTGCTTGTTCGAAATAACTAAATCCTTTTATGTCTATATCATATGTTATCATTTTTCATACAGGAAATGGTAATAGCTACATCAGATTCAACTAGGCCTCCTAAGGTTACAAGAGAACTATACGAGGCTCCAGTGTGCATTTTTTCTACATATGTTAAAAATATTTATTTTATCTAGCTTGTCAACAACTTTGGGTTATTAACTTGTATGATTGTCTTTAAACTATTATAGGCCCCTTCCAAACTTCCTACTTTTATTCTACCATTCCATTTCAGTAGAAGTCCTACATGTATATTATGGGATCCAACACGACCAAGGCAAAAGGTATGTTTGTCTTAGATCAACTCCTTTTCGCTAAGTGCACAATGGAGTTGAAACCGTCTAGTTAACTCCTTTTGGATCACTTACCATGGATATAGGAAATGGTCGTAACTGATTCATCTGTGACTTTGCCTCCTACGACCACAATACATCCATCTGAGGCTCCGATATGCTTTATTTTTTTAGTCTATTCATTTTTAGTTATTATGTGTTATTTGACATATATGTCTTTAACATGTATTAATGTTGTTTTACCAGTTACAGCCTCCTTTAGGACATCCCACGAATCCTCAGCCTCACCAAATTGTAGAAGACAGAGACGAGGTAATCAGCATTTCAACTTCAAACAATTTAGAGTTCAGTATTTAGTTATTTTGATGTTATATTGAGAAAATATATCTGTTTTGACATTTGAATTGTCCTTGTGCAGCCACCTGCAGACCCACATATTGCTTCAAAGAGGCTCGATTTTGATGACTTGCCATAGCCATAGATACCAATAGAGACATATAGTTATAGTTGTGGTCATTGAAGGACCAATTTTTTATATATTCGACATTTGTATATGTATATCGACTTTGATAGACATGGCACGTGCCACATTTTTGTAACTATTATTGATTTGGCATCTATGCCATTTTTGATATATGTACACGATTATTGTTCATATTGATATATATGAAACATGATATTCGATCCAATTTGTTCATTGATATCTATGAAACATGATATTCCTGAAACTTAGTTCTTTTCTATTGAAATGTGATCAAATTTGTTCATTGTGTATGTCTTGAAATGTGGTCCAATTTGTTCATTACTTGTAACTCATATGGTGCATACTTTTAAACTATCTATTTCTCATATTGTGTATACCCAAGTACTGATACCGATAATGTTGATATTGTGTATTTTGATTGAGTGAATTTTCTTTGACTCCTTCGTGCATGAAGAGATTGGAGTGAAGTTCATCATTTCAAGAACCAATTAAGACAAGATTTGAGCACACAAAGCAGATTTGAAATTTATCTAAGGATGAGTCAGCTTAGGTAAGGTTTTCATTTAAATTTTATTCCACAACAAGTCGGCCTTAGGGTAAGAGACACACCTATTCATCCAAATCACCTATAAAAGAAGAGTTGAAGCACTTACGGACGATCCGTGTGAACCAATGGGGTCATTTTGTCGCTGCCTAAAATATCCTATCTTGGTTTTGGGCAACTCGATTCCGTTTTCTTGTGGTGAGATTTTTTCAGTCACATCAAAAACTGTCAGTGAGAGGTGGCAAAATAGTGCATCTTTCATTCTGCTTGTTGTGGGAATGAACCATCAGCACAAGCATGTCCAAGTGGTCAAGTTTATGCTTGGTGTTCTCTTGTCTTGCTCCCCAAGATGTCCGATCGTTACGAGCCACCTTGTAGCGAAGTTTTCCCTTGAGCGCTCAAAGTGGAAAAAATGACCAAACTTTGACGTCCCGTAACTCGAAGACCATGGCACTTATGGATGATCTATGTAAACCTATGGGGTTGTGTTGTCACTGCCTAAAAAATCCTCTCTCAGTTTTGGGCAACTCTATTCCATTTTCTTGTGGTGAGATTTTTTCTGTCGCATCAAAAACTGTCAAAAACCGTCAGTGAGAGGTGGCAAAGTAGTGCATCTTTCGTTCTGCTTGTCGTGGGAACAAACCGCCAGTGCAAGCATGTTGAGGTGGTCGGGTTTATGCTAGGTGTGCCCTTGTATCGCTCCCCAAGGTGTCTGATCGTTATGAGCCACCTCATAGCGACGTTTTCCCTTGAGCGCTCAAAGTGGAAAAAATGGTCAAACTTTGACGTAGCATAACTCGAAGACCATGGCACTTATGGATGATCCATTTGAACCTATTGGGTTGTGTTGTCACTGCCTAAAAAATCCTATCTCGGTTTTGGGCAACTTGATTCCGTTTTCTTGTGGTGAGATTTTTTCTGTCGCATCAAAAACTTTCAAAAATCGTCAGTGAGAGGTGGCAAAATAGTGCATCTTTTGTTCTGCTTGTCGTGGGAATGAATTGTTGCCGCAAGCACATCTAGGTGGTCGGGTTTATGCTAGGTGTGCCCTTTTCTTGCTCCCCAAGACGTCTGATCATTACGAGCCACCTCGTAGCGACATTTTCCCTTGAGCGCTCAAAGTGGAAAAAATGGTCAAACTTGGACGTCCCGTAACTCGGAGATCATGGCACTTATGGATGATCTATTTGAACCTATGGGGTAGTGTTATCGCTGCCTAAAAAATCCTATCTCATTTTTGGGTAACTCGATTCCATTTTCTTGTGGTGATATTTTTTCTGTCGCATCAAAAACCATAAAAAACCATCAGTGAGAGGTGGCAAAATAATGCATCTTTCGTTCTGCTTGTCATGGGAACGAACCATCAGCGCGAGTCCATCCAGGTGGTTGGGTTTACACTATGTGTGCCCTTTTCTTTCTCCAAAAGATGTTCGATCATTACAAGCCACCTCGTAGCGACGTTTTCCCTTGAGCGCTCAAAGTGGAAAAAATAGTCAAACTTAAACAATATGAAATAACTAATATGCAATATCTCAATGCAAATTCTCAATGAACCTAGAGCAAAAACAACATAATAACAAGATATTCTCCAGGATCTTTTTGAATGAGAGATGAGAGCCTGAATTTATAGAAAATTCAGAAAGAAACCAAAGGTTGAGATCAAATGATGATGAGCGGTCAAGATTTTCCAAGAGGAAGCACAATCTAAGTGAATTGATGTGATTGGATGCTTTTCTCAGTTTTAAAGGAAATTGAACTAAAATTAAGATAAAATAAAAAAAAAACTTATTTATTCTCTATTTCACTCAATTTTAATATTTAATTGTTTTAATTGCTTTCTTTGAGACTATTTATTAATTTTTAATTTGTTTTACAAGATTATCTCCAATTGATTTCTTTTCTCAAATTTTAATTCTTTTTTGGTCAATTAATTCCTTTTTTGATTTATTTCCTTTTTTGAAGATTTGTGCTCATAATTTCCAATTCCTCTTTCTTGATTTGTTTCCTTTTTTGAATATTTATAGCAATTTGATTTATTTAATTAAATTAATTCCTCTTTTTGATGATTTAATGGCAAATTGATTTATTTAATTAAATATGCTAGGATATTTAATAAAATAAATAAAATAATTGTTTAAAATGATTTACTTGGAATGATTTAATTAATATTGGTTGATTAATTTTGCCATGTGACATTTGATGATTTAAGAAATTAATTGTGTGCTAAAGATTTATTTAATTGCATTTGGTTAGGACCTTGGTGACGTTGTCAAGATTAGGGGCTCATGGTTTAGATGATCATTTTTAGGGTATTACATTTGCCCCTCATTGAATTAATGTGCGAGCAACGTGTTGGTTCAAAGAATAGTTGATGTCTAGGAGATACCAGTTCTGAACTTGATTGATCATGAACTAGATGAAAAGCGAGGTGTTTAGCTTGATTCGAAGCGACGAAGTTGAATGAAGTCTGATTAAAGCGATACCGATCCCGAACTTGATTGAACTAGGAATGATAGAGAGCCAAGATACCGAACTTGAACTTGATTGATCAAAAAGCGGATCTTACTGATCTAGAACTTTATTGATCTAGACACAGTGAGTGAAGATAAAAATCGATCTTGAACTTGATTGATCAAGATACGATGAGCGAAGATAAACTGTCTAGCTTGATTCAATGTGATGAAAATGAACACTTGCTTAGATTGAGTGTGATCAAAGATACTCTTTAAACCCTTGATTGAGTTTAAACGAATAATCAGCTTGATGAAAAGCGATGAAATTGATTAACATTAAGAGATTGATTCAGACAAAGACAAATATCAGCTTGATTTGAAGCGATAAAACTGATATGCCCCTAGTGATTGATTTGATGAAGCTTAGTTGCTTGACTTGTAACGAAGATTTCTTTGAGAGAAATTCTCAACTTTGAGGTCATGAGTATGCCCCCTCGGGAGCGAAATCGAAAGATAGCGAGGGTTGAGTAGTGATTGTAAGCAATTTTTTTTTTGTAGCGATGATAAGTTATTTGAGCACAAAGATTAATGTTGAAGATTAAAATCAGAGTTAATGTGAGAATTCAATTGAGATTTAGTGTTTATTAACAAGAAATTGAGCGCAAATTGAAGAAGAGAATGAGCATTTGATGAAAGCGCTAAGTGGTCAACATCGTGAAATTTTGATGAGAGAATTGACATCAAATTTTGATTTCGATCCCGAAAATGGACTTAGGACAGATGATTTACGAGCTCTTGATTTGATTTCATTGCACTTGTGTTGATTGATTATGAGATGTTGTTCTATATGCTTTATTCTATATGTATGCATATCTTTTCAGTATAGATGAATGAATGCAAATGGAATATGGGTGTTTATTTTTGTTTCTTTTTATGCAAATAAATGATGATGCAAATAAATGAGGAGAATAAGTAACTAGTAATGCAAATGTTTATTTTTCTTCATGGAATAATACGAATGCAAAAAGTGTAAAATGAAATGTATGGATCTATATAAGATGCTCATGTATGTAGCTAACATCTCAATACACAAGTACTCGATCAGAGAAACAATGATGAAAAAGTGACCACTTAGCTGAGAAATGATGATGGTTCCAACTTCTCATTCAGAAGATAAAGAAATCAGTGTTACCATACCGAAATCACTCTAAATTCACAAGATCCAGAATGAAATGCAAGATGAGATGCAAAATGAGATGCAACCAGAACCTAGTCACTGGATTTGAAAAGCTTAATTTTCATCATTGAGCATTTTACAAACATAGCAAGCAGATTAGAGTTCCTTTCTTTTCATGTGCAATATTAATGATCTTGTCTGCAATGACCCTTTTTCCATTCATATCCTTGGATACATTTCGCAGGGACCTGGATTACATGATAAAGAAATTCCCTCAGAACAGACAAAGAAATGATGGGAACCTCCTTGTAGCATTCAAATAAGTAGATTTGAGGTATGTGTGGCGATTTCACCTTAATGTGAAGGCACTTATCATAGACACCCAGCTGATTAGATGTTTTCAGATCATTAGAATCATTCCTACAAGCAGAAAACAAAGAAAATATTATGCCCCCAATCCTTGCTCCTCTTAGTCAAGATAGACTTCCTCGAGTTACTCAGAGGGAATAATAAGTGAAAGCCAATGTAAAAGACAACATACAAAGAAAATTTCATGCATATCTCAAATAGTTTAGTGATTGTTTTCAGTTTTGTTTTTCTTGTGTACTCAGTGATAAAACACTTCAGTAGTTAGGAGATAGGTGACTGACTCAGAGTGGATGACCGGGTACCACTGACTAAAAGATGACTCGGTTGATACTGTTTAGGATATGTAAATTGATTGGTTTCAAGGCATGAGGGTTCCAACAAACCAGGATGTCACAAAAGTGACTGAAATATGTACAAGCGGGAATGCCAATGTTGCATTGATAGACAAAGTGCTTGAGTATAAGAGGTGCCTGTTTGCCAGGTTTTCACTTGCTTGGCAGAGATTCATTTTTTTTTACCAAGGTGCCTGTTTACCAGGTTTTCACCAAGGCATTTTCTCTCTCCTTTTTTTTTCACTTTTGAATTTCTTCAGGACTTTTTTCTGACTTTTAGGATTTTTTCAAGACTTTTTCTGATTTTTAGGATTTCTTCAAGACTTTTAGCTGTATAGGCTGCTGGAGCAGAGAATGTTTAGGTGAAGAATTTTTTCAGATGGATGGTGTTGATCAGTTTGAGGAGTTGTTCTCCTTTCGATGTTGAGAGTTGATAGGCACTAGAGCTAAAAGTTGCAGTAACGATATAGGGACCTAGTCAGTTGGGTTCGAACTTCCCTTTATTGTCTCGAAACTGTTGATTTTCAGGATTTTCTCTGAGAACTAGGTCACCAACCTTAAATTCTCTTTGTCAAACATTCTTGTTATATCCTCTGGACATTCTCTTTTTTTAATACACTCTGAGATGATCAAACGTCACTTGTCGATGCTCATCTAGCGATTCGAGCTCTTGCAATCTAGATATTCTATAGTCTTCATCAGTAACAAGACCTTGCAAAGAAACTCTTAGAGATGGTATTTCCACCTCAATAGGTAATACTACTTCAGACCCATACACCAAAGAAAAGGGTGTATCCCTAGTAGGTGTTCTGATACTTGTTCTATAAGCCCACAATGCAGGATTGAGCTGCAGATGCCAATCCTTCCCAGATTTGTTCACTGTTATGTGCAAGATAGTCAATAGGTTTTTCTTAGATGCCTCTACTTGTCCATTACCTTGAGGGTAATATACTAATGACCAATGTTGTTTTATTTTGAATTTCTCACAGAGTTCGTTTAGATATTTGTTCTTGAATTGTCCTCCATTGCCAGTTATAATGGATGAAGGTATACCATACCTGTAGATGATATAATTAAGAATAAATAAAGCTACTTGTTTGCCAGTTGCCTTGATGAGAGGAACCACTTCTACCCACTTAGTGAAGTACTCAGTGGCAGTGATAATACATTTATGTCCATTAGATGATGCAGGATATATTTGGCCAATTAGATCAAACGCCCAGTGTTGAAAGGGCCAGTGTGTCACAAAGGGTATGAGATCCCTTGCAATAGCATGGATAAGGTGCCCATGTAGTTGACACTTTTCACAGGTTTTAGCAAATTTTATAGCTTCTTTCTCCATGTCTGGCCAATAGTAGCCAGCCCTTAGTAATTTTTGTGCTAAAGTTAGACCGTTCAAATGGGATCCTCAAACACCTTCATGAAACTTGGATAATGCATGTTGGGACTCCTCAATTTCTAGACATCTAAGCAAAGCATTATCTAAACCTCACCTAAATAGTTCATTAGCAATGATGACGTACTGTGACGCATTTCGGCTTAGGTTCCTTTTTTCATTTCGGGAAAGATTAGCAGGGACAACTTGGTCATGCAGGTAAGAGTAAATGTGGCTATAACGAGATGAGTCATGTCCAATAATAGAACAGACCATCTAGGACTCAGGAGAATCATAGGCAGGATAATGTAACTCTTCCACGAGGAATTCAAAGCAAAAATTAGATTCTTGTAGCTGTGGTATAGATGGAAAAGTGGCCATTGCATCCACTACTCTATTTGCTGATCTGGGAATCTGCTGAAATGATACGAAGGTAAAGTATTTCTTGAGATCATCCACCATTCTCTTATAAGCCATCAGTTTCTCATCTTTTGTCTGATATAGATCATTGATTTGGTTGATAAGGAGTTGAGAATCTCCATAGATATGTAATTCAACAATCTTCCACTCGATGGCCAGCTTGATCCTGTTTACCAAAGCTTCATATTCTGCAATGTTGTTTGTGCAAGGGAAGAGAATCTTGTAAGCTTTTGGAATTGAGTATTTTTGGGGAGTAATAAAAAGTATTTTGGTACCAAAACCATGTTGCGTGAAAGACCCATCAAAGAACATCTTCCATGATTGTTGAGTAAGGTGCATGATTGATTCATCCGAGAATTCTATATGTAGAGGTTGACTTTCTTCAAGTGGAACATCAGCAAGTTGTTTTGCAATAACCTGTCCTTTGATGGTTTTACATTCCACATATTCAATATCAAATTCTATAAGAACCATGATCCATTTGGCCAGTCTTCCTGTAAGCATTTCTTTATTGAGAAGATATTTGAGCGGATCAATCTTACCTACCAGCTTAATAGAGTGTGCCAACATATAGTGCATTAATTTTTATGATGCAAAGACTAATGCCAAGCATGCTTTCTCTATTATAGTGTAGTTCATTTCATATGACACCAATGTTATGTTGATGTAATAGATAGCTCATTCCTTTTTATTGTCATCCTGTTGTGCCAGAAGTGCCCCTAGTGAAGTATCTGTAGCAGATATGTATAGAGTCAATGGCTTACCTTGAATTGGTGGCATTAATATGGGTGGATCAGAAAGATATTTTTTGATTTGTTTTAAATGTTGTTCACAATCTTTATCCTAGTTGTATTGAACTCCTTTCCTTAATACCTTTGTGAAGGGTTGAGCTTTGTCTACTAGCTGAGATATAAAATGCCTTATTGACTGAAGACAACCCTATAAACTTGTCATTTGACTGATATTCTTGGGCGGAGGCATTTCCATTATAGCTTGGACCTTTTCAGGGTCAACCTCAATTCCTTTTTTTAAATTATGTAACCAAGCAATTTTCCTGATGTTGCTCCAAATGCACACTTTTTAGGATTTAATCGGAGCTTGAATCTTTCCATTCTATCTAGTATGAGACCTAGTTCTTGAATATGCGTAGATCTCTTCATGGTTTTTACTAGGGTGTCATCAACATAATCTTTCATGTTTTTATGCATCATATCATGGAAGATAGTGGTTACCACTCTTTGGTAAGTTGCTCCTGCGTTCTTTAGCCCAAACGACGTAACATTCCAGCAGAAGGTTCCCCATGCACATGTGAAAGCTATCTTTTCTTGATCTTCAGGCGCTATCTTGATCTGATTGTAACCAGAGAATCCATCCATTAATGAATACATCTCATATCTAGCAGTCATATCTACTATCATGTCAATGTTGGGCAATGGAAAATCATCTTTCAGACATGCTTTGTTGAGATCCCTGAAGTCTATGCAAACTCTAATAGATTTGTCTACCTTTGATACAGGTACTATATTTGATATCCATTCTGCATAGTCTATAGCTCTGATAAATCCAACTTTTAGCATTTTTTCTAGTTCAGCCTTGACTAGCAGTGCCACATGAGGATGCACCTTACAGAGTTTTTTTTTTACTGGTTTAACTCCTGGTGTAATAGAGAGATGATGCATGATGAGATCAGGATCTAGTCCTGGCATGTCTGAGTATGTCCATGCAAAGGTGATCTTCTTTTCTACAAAAAGGTTGCTGAAATCTTTTAACTCTTCTGCTGATAGTGATTGAGCTAAATGAATGATGTGTGGTGTCTCTTGACTCCCAATGTTCACTGGCTGAGTTGGCTTGATTAATATAGAAGACCTCTCTTGGAAATGACTTGGTAGTATATCAAGTATCTCACCTTTAGGTACGTCCTTTATTTTCTCTTTTTTAGATTCTGACACCGCCACAATGTGGTTTTCGCCATCAGGTCTTTTATTTTTATTTTTCTTATTTTTGCGACTAAGATACTTGATATCTATTTCAGTCCCATTTTCACTTTGTTCACTGGTGGAAGAGTTCATGGGTTCAACTGCATTGAGATAATAGGCTAACGTATAGTAAGTGGCAAAAGTAGGTACATTCAAGGGTTGGTTATAAAGAGTATAATCGATCAGTTCAAGATGTATTAAGGATAAGGTGGAAATAGGCTCAAGGGAGTTCACGATACTATCATCATGGCTTCAGATCGATCAGTCAAGTTCCAGAAGACTACCTTGCATATGTGTCTCAAGACCAAGAAGAGTTACGACACGATTATCAAAATTTATGTTAGTATTTATTGGACCTAACCCAAGCGACCTACTTCTAGCATCGTCACCTACTTCAGACTAGACTACATACTGTGGTGTGACAGTAACAGGGTCAGTACACAACATCTCAACATTCATGATAGAGTAGTCATAATGTGTTATTGAATAATCGTTGTTATCAATAGAGCTCCTCTTTGAGTTATTAGAGTCATAAGATGAAGTTTCTGACTCATCTTCAAGTAGCTTAGTAAAAGTATATATAGTATCAATACCCACATCTTTGATGTTGCAAGTTCCTTCATGATTTGGTTCATTGATTACTTGTATTTGAGACACTTGTGGACATAACTTTGATGGTTTTGTTAATCCCTGGCGTTTGTTCCATTCAGCTTCCTCTGGACTGATGACTGGTTCTGTTTCTGTATCTTCTAATTCTTCATTTGTAGTTATGTACCTAATTTGTCTTATCTCATTATAGGGAGAGTTGATAGGTGAAGAAATTGCTTGTGTCCGTTCTTCCTTCAGTTGTTGTTCATAGTCTTCTCATCTTTTTAGTCTGATTTCTTCCATTTCCCTTTGCATTCTTAGGCATATCAGCTCTTGTGCATCATCTATGATATCACTGGATTCTTCAGGGATTTCTATAGTAGATGTATCTGAGAGATGGTCTGGGCCCCATTCATACTCATTTGAATCAGTTTCTGAATCATCTACTTGTTGTCTACCAATATATGTGACTGGAACTTTCAGTGGTGTAAACAATTCTCTGATTCTGTATACTTCATCTCTCATATCCTCTAGGACTTCTACTTCCTATGGTATTATAGTTGATATAATTGGAACTTGATTACCATTTGTTTCCTCTCTATGGGTGGGCAATTCTTTTTGTTCATTGTCACACTCTTCCTGAGTTTTTCGAGTGTTAATTTCTTGTGTTGTTAAAGGTAGTACCTTTTTCTTCCACTTAAGTTGATGGTGGGACGTGCGCTTCTGATATGATGACTTTCTTGAATCATATCCCAATCCAGCTTTATCATTGGTAGACTTAGTTTGTAACTGAATAGGTTCAACAATACCTTTTTGACACTTGCCTAGAGGACCAATACCTGAATGTTCCATGCATTGAAGCATCTTATAGCCTGGACCATATTGTGTCAGGGAAATCTCACAATGTCATATTTCTTTGTTTGCACTGTCTTCTTTGAAAAGCAATTTGAGAACATCATCCTCTTCTATTTTGCCTGTAAGAGAAGTAGAGGACTATATGAAGAGACCATCATAAATGACTTTTGGAGTTGAAGTTTGTGGATTCATAACCTCTGATGGTTTTCTGGACTATCTTGGTGACAGAGGAAGAGACATTAGTGAGAGTATAGGCTCTATTTTGTAGCCATCTATGCCAGTGTTTGTGATTTTCAATTTCTTTTCTAAATCTTTCAGCAAATATTCCAAACTTTCAACTGTAGAGGTTGCTCTATTATGAGGAACAAAAGAATCAGCACCCTACGTTAATGCATTGCAGGTATAACTTGTATCAGCAGGAATACTGACTTCAACTCCATTATAAAGAAATTTCAAGCATTGATGATACGTAGATGGTACTGCTTTCATTTAATGAATACATGGCCTAGCCAGTAAGATGTTGTATGAAAGATGAAGATCAAGGACTTGAAAAATGACATCTCTTTCTATAGGTTCTATCCTGATTGGTAATAGTACCAGACCCTTAGAAGTTCTTTCTTCTTCATCATAAGCCTTGATTGTTATTTTCTTTGTTGGATCAATAACGTTTTCAAAAAATCCCAGCTGTGTCAGTAGATTGTAGGTACAGATATTCAACCCAGTGCCTCCATCTATCAAAAAATGCTTAACTCAATGTTTATGGATCATGGCTTCAATGTGTAATGGCTGGTTATGTGGGTGACTCAGTGAGTTATCATCTTCTTCAGAGAAAGTGAGATAATGAGGTGAAGTCAGGTGGCCCACCATAGATTGAAACTGATCTATGTCTAAATCTTTAGGGACATTGGTGGTAAGTAAAGCCTTGTCCAGGACCTCTCTATGAGAAGAAGAGATCTTAAGCAGTTCCAAAATGGAGATTTGAGCATTGGTTCTCTTCAATTGTTCGACAATACTATAACCAGGAGAAGATGATAAAGCTAGTTGTTTTGATTTGGCTGTGATAGTGTCTATTTGTCTATTTGGTAGATTTGATGTTGTTTGATCGAAAGTTGAGGAACTAGCTCCTGGGAGAATGATCTTCCTTTGAGCGTGAGTCACAGCATTAGCAGTTTGTGCTTGACTTTGGTGATCCTAGATTATGATCACATTGCAATATTCAAGTTGATTAGATTCAATCATGTTGATCATATTATTGTTGTTAGTGTAGGTATAATTGACTCTAACTCCTCCCTTGGATTTTGAGGAATCTCCTTGTTCATAAACCAGTAAGGGGTCTTTAAATGCCTTAAGATCAAAATTAGTCACATGATTTCCAACAACAATATTTCCTACATCAATGAGATCTTGGATTTCATGTCCGAGTTTCATGTAGTTGTTTATGTTATGTCCCTTGTTCCCATGGTAGTCACAGTATTCATTTTTTCTCCATGATTTGGGTCTAATTTCTGGGTCATATGGTCTAGAATTGTCTGGCAATGTTATCAGATTATTTTCCAATAAAGTTTTAAAAACCAATTCATATGATTCATCTAGAGGAGTAAAATCATGCTTAGGTTTTGAAATCCAAGGATTTTCTTTAAACCATTCTCTTGCTTTCTTTGGAGGATTTTCTGCCACAGTTTTAGCTACCTTGAGTGCTTGCATGCCATTGGCTAAGTTAAATATTGTGGATTTTGTTTTTGCTTGGACAATATCTACCACTCCATCACTAACAACATTTTTGTTGTTATCTTTTCTGTATTTCCAGTACTTGCTCTTTTTTTTAGAACTAGAACCTTGCGATGTTTCTTTCCAAAGTGATATATCTCCCTTTTTTACAAGCACATCTTCCATTCTGTGGGCCTTGTCTACCATTTTGTTGAATGAAGGATGTACTTGCATCTGGACACTGTACTTCAATTCAGGGATTAAGTTGTTGACAAAGATATCCATTTTCTCAAGGTCTGGGATAGTACGTGAATATCTATAGAACATCTTTCTCCATCATTGGAGAAAAGTGAGAAAGGGTTCTCCTATTTTTTGTTTGGTATTGCAAAGTTCTATCATAGTGACTGGGTGACGAATGTTGTAGGAGTATTGTTGTAGGAATAGTTGGATTAATTCTTTGAAAGTTTTTATTGCCATGGGTAGACTTGAGAACCATTCCATAGCTTGCCCCCCTAAACTTCTTGGGAAAAGGTGCATGAGATACGTTTGGTTGTGCATGAACTCCATACATAAAGCACATAATTCTCTGATATGATCTTGGGGGTCTGTATTCCCATCATATTTGTCAAACTTAGGCATTTCTACTCTTGAGGGAAAGGGAGGCATGTAAATGTTTTTGTCAAATGGGAATTGGCATATTGTGTCGAGAGAATATTGTTTTGGTGTTTTATCTTTGTTTTTTAGTTTTGTGACCTCAGTTTGTAATGTTTGCATTTGTTTGTTTATCTTTCCCCATGGTGTCTCTTCCTCTTTAGTGACAAGGGCCTCCATATTATAACCAATAGGGAGTTTGGTGCCTTGCTTTGTTAATTCTAAGAAATAGTCTTCTTTTTCCCTAGCCATGATGACCTTCATCATTTTGACATTTATGTATTTCGGCCTCAGGAGGCTTAGGAAGCTCAGATTCAGTCGATGAGGAATCATTGTCAATGGCATGATTACTAAAGTTGTCATGAGTGTCTCATTTACTAGCTTCTCTTTCTTGTCTTTCCCCGGACATGGTGGGAGAGAGGGGTTGACCAAAGATTGGTAGATCATAAACTAGTATTTGTGACGAGGATGGTTTATTTTGAAAGAGGTTTTCTTCATAGAATGGATTGTCATTTGATGAAAAGGGTGTTTCTTTTTCTTTTTCTATTTTACTACGAGAGTTTATGGTTTGAACAGGCATTTGTAACCGACGGGACCGAGAGCTAAATGTGTTGTAGAAGTCAAGATCAAATTGTAGCTAGTAGTTCATTTAACGTAGTGATTGAGAGAAGTTACTAAGATCTGGTCTGGTTTCAGGAATGATCTATCCTGTGTAAGATGTTATCTAAGTTAACTTAGGTTTGATAAGATATCATTTGAACTAGCTGAGAGATGATCGACAAAATCGTGCAACACAATGATAGGGGTACACTATCAAGGTTGTTTATGCTCAGGAGGATGATAACCAGCTTTAGGCTCATTGTAGACTATTTTAGACAGGTTTGACTGTTCTAGACTAGCAAAATCAGACACTTGTATGACAAAATTTCTAAGATTGTACGACAGTATAATAGCTTCAGGATAATAACAGTTCTGTTTTGTATGAGTTGCTGCCTAGTACCGTACGACAAAGGATTCAATGCAGTTTTGTCTCATATGACACAGGATTTAGCTTTAAATGATAGACTGTTGGGTCTTGTACGACAGAGGATTGAGCTCAGACAACAAATTAGAAGACTCGTATGACACAGGATATGGTGCAGGATGACAAATGATCAGGTTCGTACGACTGTTAATAGGACAGAGACAAAAATTCTAAGTTTTTCAATAGCCTTGTATGACAGCTGAGTATGACCAATTCTGAGGTGGACTAATTTTTTACCAGGATAGACTAGTTTTGACACAAATAGAGTTTATTACTGAGTTGTTGATTTGTTTTCTCCAGTTTTAGTATGTTTTCTCCAGTTTTAGTATTCTAGTTTTAGTTTGAGGGATAAAAACACAGAAAACACATAGTATGAATAGTAACTCCAATCACAACATGCAAATCCTATGGAAGCTGGCTTAGAGAAGAAAACCTTTGCTTGCTGACTTAGGTACACACCCAATAGCTAGTTAGAATACGGTCGCTGAGTCTCACGCAATGGATTCTCAACATCGTATTAGCCGACTCCAAACGCTAATGGGGGCACTATATGGCAAGTGTCTTGGGAGACTTACTATCTCTCTTGCACAAAGATTATCAACCTTTCAGAGGTGAATTGAGTAGCTTCTAATTTTAATTGGATCTAGTAAGGGGTCTATTCGACACATTGAGGTATAAACTCAATTAAGAGGTCTCCCAGCCTTGAAAACCAAGGTTTAATATACCTGAAGGTACTGAGGAGAGCTATTTCGAAGCACTGTCGTTGACTCGATTTTCATCAAATCACATTTATTTTATAGTGGGTTGGAGTACTTGGCATTTAGCCATTCCCACTTAGGTCATTCCCCTCACACTGGCCGTAAAGGCT
This sequence comes from Cryptomeria japonica, assembly GCF_030272615.1. NCBI lineage: Eukaryota > Viridiplantae > Streptophyta > Pinopsida > Cupressales > Cupressaceae > Cryptomeria > Cryptomeria japonica. The sequence goes on along the minus strand of NC_081405.1, from coordinate 683,591,157 downwards.
TTAAGAGTTTTTAAGCTCCTCCAGAGGGCAGGCCTACTAAAGATGTACAAATCTCAAACAAAGAAAATGCCTCAAGGGTCTGGATTTCTGATTGTCTAAAAAAAGACAAGAGCATACTCTCCTACCTCTCAAAATTTTCTAAAAACACGAAAGATAAATTTGTTCATTAACCAGATAGCGAGTTAGGTGCCTAAAAATGAATTTAAAGAATACGCGAGGTTTGGTTGATTCTCTTTAGGCAACCTACAAAAACAATGTATCAGTAGTCATGTTGTTTTTATTCTTTGACATGTGTATGTTTGATTGATAAATTCTTTGATAAGCGTCCTGCAAGAAATTGGTTAGGCTGTAAAAATCTCAGGTAGACAGAAGACAATTCAGGGTTAGCGTCAGTGTAATCAAAATTGGACAGAAAACTTGAAAAGTGAAATTTGTTTTAACCCAATAGAATATAGCATCATACAACAATAACATAGAATGAAATGACAAAAGACTTTTATCATACGAGTCAGAACTGAGCATAGGACGACAAAAGATAAAATTAGATAATCAGAAATAGTATGTCGTACGACACCATTTTGTGATTCGTACGACAAATAACAAGCTTCAATATAATGTCATATGGTAAATAACAGGCTTCAATATAATGTTGTATGATGCAGTTATACTACTCGTATGATATTTCACAGAGATTATACGGACAAAACCTGCAGGATAAAAAAAATGATTTTGAGGCCGAAAAAGTAGTCTTCTGCCCCACAGTGGGCGCCAAAGATGTGTGTGTAAAAAGTGGACCTGTATCTGTATCTGAAATACACAACACTTCAAATAAGTCATTACATGTATGGTTAGATAGATATAAGCATGAATATGAAAACCATAACAAATCGACCCATTGCCTTATAAAAGATGTGAGTATAAGATTGCTCTCCGATTTGTATAAGCAATACCAGTGACTAGACTACACCAAGAGGAAGGATTTAATCTATATGAGCATGATATTAAGCTAAATGAATGAAAGATTAATCTAACATGATTTAAACAATATGAAATAACTAATATGCAATATCTCAATGCAAATTCTCAATGAACCTAGAGCAAAAACAACATAATAACAAGATATTCTCCAGGATCTTTTTGAATGAGAGATGAGAGCCTGAATTTATAGAAAATTCAGAAAGAAACCAAAGGTTGAGATCAAATGATGATGAGCGGTCAAGATTTTCCAAGAGGAAGCACAATCTAAGTGAATTGATGTGATTGGATGCTTTTCTCAGTTTTAAAGGAAATTGAACTAAAATAAAGATAAAATAAAAAAAAAACTGATTTATTCTCTATTTCACTCAATTTTAATATTTAATTGTTTTAATTGCTTTCTTTGAGACTATTTATTAATTTTTAATTTGTTTTTCAAGATTATCTCCAATTGATTTCTTTTCTCAAATTTTAATTCTTTTTTGGTCAATTAATTCCTTTTTTGATTTATTTCCTTTTTTGAAGATTTGTGCTCATAATTTCCAATTCCTCTTTCTTGATTTGTTTCATTTTTTGAAGATTTATGGCAATTTGATTTATTTAATTAAATTAATTCCTCTTTTTGATGATTTAATGGCAAAATGATTTATTTAATTAAATATGCTAGGATATTTAATAAAATAAATAAGATAATTATTTAAAATGATTTACTTGGAATGATATAATTAATTAAATAAATATTTAATTAATATTGGTTGATTAATTTTTCCACATGACATTTGATGATTTAAGAAATTAATTGTGTGCTAAAGATTTATTTAATTGCCTTTGGTTAGGACCTTGGTGACGTTGTCGAGATTAGGGGCTCATGGTTTAGATGATCATTTTTAGGGTATTACATCTACAAGTTCTTTTGGAAATTTTATCATGCATTAGCTTCACAATATTTTCATCAATATCTATTAGGAACTTTGGTTTTCTACGAATTATTCTAAGAGGTGTTAAGATTGGTGCATGCTCTTCATTTTCATTAGGTGCATTATGTGCATTGATCACATCAAATTCAAATGGTATATCTTCTTCAATTTCATTAACATGTGCATTCACCAAATCATTTTCAAATGGTGTATGTTCATTGCATTCATTGGGTGCATTCATCATATGCATTTGAATTGGTGTATGTTGATCATTTTGATTTGGTGCATTAATCATATCAATTTCAATTGTTGAATGTTCACCACTTTCATTAGGTGCATTAGATGATGTGCCTTCATGTAATCTCTTCAGATGCTCCCTTTGTCTTTCCTTTGTTGTCTGTCTTTGTTCATTTGTTCCTCTCTTATTCTTTCCCATTGTCCTACACATAACATCATGATGACAATCCATAATCAAATAGCAAAAAAACAACAAATGATCATAATTTTGTTATAATCTAAAGTAACAATAATAAAATAACTTTAAAAAAAACCAAAATACAAGACAAATAAATCACGATCAAAGCAAAAAAACAACAAATGATCATGATTTTGTTACTATCTAAAGTAACAATTATAAAATCACCTCAAAATCAATCATTCCAAAGCAAAAGTGACAAAAGAATATGAAAACCTGACTATTACTGTCCCAGAAAATCATGTGCAAAAGCAGTGAGGCCTTCAAACAACTTGCAATGCTGGTTTTTAGGCCGTTGGGACTAAAATATATTAAGATTTTCCCATAACCCATACAGGTTATGGAAACCTTATATGTCAACATTCACAATTTCTCATAACCCGTACGGGTTATGTAGAACTAGAAGTTTTGGCCTTAGTTCTACATAACCCGTACAAGCTATGTAGAACTAGGAAAAGGAGAGGGGGAAAGGGAAAGAGAGGGAGATTGGGAAAAGGAGAGGGGGAGAGGGAGAGAGGGAGGGAGAGGGGGAGAGGGAGATTGGGGAAAGGAGAGGGGGAGCGGGGGAGACAGAGAGAGGGAGAGAGGGAGGGAAAAGGAGAGGGGGAGAGGGAGAGAGGAAGGGAGAGGGAGATTGGGATAAGGAGAGAGAGAGAGAGAGAGAGAGAGAGAGAGAGAGAGAGAGAGAGAGAGAGAGAGAGAGAGAGAGAGAGAGAGGGAGGGAGGGAGAGGGAGGGAGGGGAGAGAGAGGGAAATTGAGAAAAGGAGAGGGGGGAGAGAGAGAGAGAGGGTGAGAGAGGGAGATTGGGGAAAGGAGAGGGGGAGAGAGGGAGATTGGGAAAAGGAGAGGGGGAGAGAGAGAGAGAGGGAGAGAGAGAGAGAGAGAGAGAGAGAGAGAGAGAGAGAGAGAGAGAGAGAGAGAGAGAGAGAGAGAGAGAGAGAATAGGATAAGGAGAGGGGGAGGGAGAGAGGGGGAGAGAGGGAGAGGGAGAGGGATGGTGGAGATGGGGAGAATAGGATAAAGAGAGGGAGATTGGGGAAGGAGAGAGAGAGAGAGAGAGAGAGAGAGAGAGAGAGAGAGAGAGAGAGAGAGAGAGAGAGAGAGGAGTATGATAAGGAGAGGGGGAGGGAGAGAGAGGGGGGGAGATAGAGGAGAAATTAGGAGAGAGGGAGAGGGAGAGGGATGGTGGAGATTGGGAGAATAGGATAAAGAGAGGGGGAGAGGGAGAGAGAGGGAGATTGGGAAAAGGAGAGGGGGAGAGGGAGGGAGAGAGAGGGAGATTAGGAAAAGGAGAGGGGGAGAGGGAGAAGGAGAGAGGGGGGATGGAGAGAGGGAGGGAGATTGGTAAAATAAGAGAGAGAGAGAGAGAGAGAGAGAGAGAGAGAGAGAGAGAGAGAGAGAGAGAGAGAGAGAGAGAGAGAGAGAGAGAGAGAGAGAATAGGGGATATGAAGAGAGGGTGATTGGGAAAAGGAGTGGGAGAGGGAGAGGGAGAGAGGGAGATTGGGAAAAGGAGAGGGGGAGAGGGAGAGGGAGAGGGAGAGAGAGAGAGAGAGAGAGAGAGAGAGAGAGGAGAGAGAGAGAGAGAGAGTAGGAGATAGGAAGAGTGAGAGAATAGGATAAGGAGAGGGGGAGGGAGAGAGAGAGAGGATAAATTGGGAGAGAGGGAGAGGGAGAGGGAGAGAAAGAGAGAGTATAGGAGAGAGAGGGAGAGAAAGAGAGATTTAAGATAACGGAAGGGGGAGGAATAGGGGGAGAGGAAGGGGGAGGGGGAAAGAGAGAGAGAGAAGAGGGAGAGGGTGAGAATAGGATAGGATAATGTGTGTGTGTGTGTGTGTGAGAGAGAGAGAGAGAGAGAGATAATGAGATAGGAAGAGAGAGTAGGAGGAGGAGAGGGTGAGAGACATGAGGTAGAGAGAGAACAAGAAGGAGAAAAGGGTGAGAGAATTTAAAAAGAGAGAAGTCTGAGGGGGAGAGAGATGCGATAGAACTCAAGGAAGATAATTAGGGCTCAGAATAGACAAAGACAATGATGGGGGAAGTAAGATGAGAGAGAGAGAGGAAAAGAAGAGATACATGCATGTATACAAACATATATACATATATCTATATAAATATATGTATATATAACTATAGATATGCATATATACATACATAAACACATATTATCTAGGTATGTCTAAAACATGTGTAGTAAATGCTAAGTTTACAAGCATACATTATTATGTCTTCTTAACCCGTACGGGTTTTGTGAAACAAAAAAAAAAATTAGTTCTTCATAACCCGTACGGTTTTTGTGAAACAAAAAAAAATATTTCTAGTTTTACATAACCCGTACAGGTTATTTAGAACTGCGAATAGTAGTTTTGGTTTTTCAAGACCCGTGCAGGTTTTGGCTTGGTAAGAGGGTTGGAAAATGACCCTAAGGCTTGCAAGCCCATTTTCCCCCCTTTTTTGTTCCTTTACACATTTTTTCATCCTCCACCATGATTTCTTGACTTCATCGTCATTAGGTTTACAAATGATCAAGTGGTTATCTCTAAAATTACCACCATAATCTCACACATCTTCTTAGTTTTCTAACCATATAAATTTTTCTAGTTTTGGACAACATTAGCATAGTAAACTTTAATTTTCTTTATCAGTGCCTTGACAGTCCTCACATACATATGTCTACCATTTTTTTAATAACTTTTTATATACTTGACCAAATTCAAAATAAATTATATATTATTTTTCTACACTAGATTCTATACGCTTTTAAAAAACAAATTGCATTTTTTATTATTTTGATGCAAGTTATGCCCAGCGCACGAACAGGTACCAAATTTTTAGAATGCGGTCACTTCCAAAAATCATAAAAAATAAAATACTCAACATAAAATTACAAAAAAATACACAACTTCTAGATCTCACTCTTACCTATCATCCTACCAAAGGGTTTTGCAAAATAATAAATCTAAGTATATATTTTGTGCAGCGCACAAAAATAGCTATGTTATATTTTTCTGAAAAAATCAGGAACAGTTTTTTCGTGTGTGAAAGGTTTGACCCTCTTAATCTTATCTAATTTTTAAAAAATTAGTAGTTTAGAAACTAGATTCAGAGTACTGTGATTATTATTATTTTCTCAACTCCTAGTTTTGAGTGCATGACCTTCAAATACCTCTTTAAAGTTCAGGTTTACCTATTTTTAGAAGAAAAAAAAAAGTGGCCACTTATACCCCTTTTTTTGTTCACCATCTTGGTGCACTTACCCTTTGAGATGTATTTTATAATGGTAGTAAGAACTGAAGTGTAATGGTGTGATTTTATTAACATAAAGTCTAACTGTTTATGTTATGATAATAATTCTAGGAAATAAATGCAAAAATTAGAAATATAGAAAATCACTTTGAGGGGGTGAACTCCAATAATTAGTTAATAATATATGAATTCAATAATAGATCATATGATGGTATGGGAGAGAGTTATCTTCCTTATTTATAACCTTAACTATGTAAGAACATACCCCTTTATTAGGTAATTAAGAGGGATTAATGTATTAACTAATATTTATGTTACGATTAAGTGTACCACAAGTGATTATCCATATTATATCATATTATAATCATAACATTCTCTTCCCCATTAGAAAATCATTTTCTTCAATGTGTTGAACACTCAGCAGGACTGAGAGGGGTGGGGGGGGTGCGTAAATCAGTCCAGAACTTCAAAATTAATTATTAATAAACAACATTAACTTACTTAACAATAACACATTAACCATCAACACATAGGCATCAACCATCAACACATGAACACTACTTTTACGTGAAAAATCCAAACATGGAAAAACCATGGTGAGAATCTAACTCGCAATATGAATAAAAATGTTTACAACATTTTAGGCATACTACTAAGGAGAATGTTCAACACCTGAAGGACTTACAGAACTAAGGCGCACAACCTTAGAGAAGATACAAAGATGAATTCCTCAACTGAAGATCACTTCTTCAGGACAAGATACAAACTATTGTCAAAGGACTCATTGTTTATCAACAACGAATGAAATAGCTAAATTGAAATAGAGAAGGATTCTCCTAAACATGAAATTGTCCTTAAAATAGCTAAATCAAGCAACCATCATTATGGCAAATATCTATGATTACCTTCACTGTCACAATACAATGTCTTGCAAAATATATCACCTTCAAAGCTCTTCTCAAATTGACTTTCGCATCACCACAAACTCAAATTTGTTTGCAAATCATTTGTGTACACTTCTCACCCAATTCACTTCTCATCCACACAACAATTCATCCATCCACACATCTTAAATATGAGATCCAAAATTGAAATCCTAATCAAGGGTTGATCAAGATAGAATAAGCAATATTACACAAAATAGGCTACTCGGACCTAAACTACTTAAATTGGTCCACTCCAAGAGAAAAAAGGAACCAAAACATATTACAATACATCCTTCTATGATTGATCCATCAATCCACACATGCTAACACATACTCCAAATTTGTTACCAAATGTAATGTGAAGAAATAACAACTAGTTAGCCACATAACCTCTTTCAATACAAAATACTCAATGTGGATCTCCACATGCCATGGTGAGACCTAATGCAGGAGCATCCTTGGTTCTTGGCAATCTTGCATCAACCAAAAATATTTCTTTTCTGTTTTGCAATTTCAACATTTCATTCTGCATTTTCTTGCATTGGCTCACCAGATCTTGTGGAATTGGATTTTTCTTGAGGACATGATCATATTCCTTATTTCTAAACCGCGGAGCATTTGGATCATTTTTTGGCAAGTTATCGATTTCGGATTCCGAGGCAGTTTTCTAGCATCGGGACCATTTGGACCTATTTGCATTAGTGAATCTACCAGATCCCTTTCATAACTTGCGGATCCATTTGCATTGATTTCAATGTTCCTTGGAGTGTGGCCAATCTTCCCTTTGATCCACACTTCATCCTTTGGATTTTTCGGAGGAATATCTTTGACAGAGGTCAACCTATTGGTTTTACATGATTGATCTTTCTCTTCGGCATTTGATCCTTTTTTGGGCTGAATAGATCCCCTTGGATCATATAAATCATTGTAATTGATTATTATAAGTCAAGTAAGAAAGTAAGAAGAGATCATATAGAATATAGTAGATATATCTTAGGTTTGGAGGTCTAGGAGTGACCTTTTTCTTGTAATTAAGCATGTTTGTAGTATGCCAGTGAGCTGAATCTTGTAACCTGAATGTTACTGATTATTTGTAATCAGTTTTCATGATCTAATTCATTCATTTTTGCATTGCCTCCATCATAGCCTCTTTTTTCCGTTGTGTTTACTCTTGTTGCCTAGTCCAGATTGATCTCTTTGAGGTCCCTCCAAATCGGTGACTGCACCTAGTGGTATCAGAGCGAGATTTCATTCTGGAGATTGCGTTGTCCTGAGAATTTTATTGTAGGGTGGCTGACTATGGATCCAACCTGCAGCTGCAGAGGACTGATGTGAAAATGGCAGGAAGAGGAAATAGGAATGGTGGAGCGTGTGGGAATGCAGACCCTACTGTGATGGAAATGTTGCGAGGAATTGCATCCCGGTTGGAAGTCGTTGAGACAACCCAGAGAAGAGGCCGACATATTGAAGATGTGAGTGAAGATGAGCAAGAAGAGGCTCAGACAGAACAAATAGAAAATCCACTGGTGATCAATCCAGATGAGGAAAGGATCTTAAGAGTTTTGAGTAGGGCGAACACTAAACCACATTTTACCCCACTAGAGTATGATGGAAAGTTGGATTCAGATGAAATGATGGATTGGATCTTGGAGATGGAGAAGTATTTTGATTTTGAGAACACTACAGAGGAAAGAAAGGTGAAGTATGCATGTACCCGGTTCAAAGGTCATGCATCTCTTTGGTGGGAGCATTTGTAGGTTGATAGAAAAAGAAGAGGTAAAGAGAAGATCAAAACATGGGAGCAGATGGTTGCTAAGTTAAAATCGAAGTTTATGTCAACTGATTATCAAGTAAAACTGTTCCAGAAGTTGCAGAACTTGAAGCAGAAGGAATCTAGTGTGAAGGAGTACACATAAGTAATCTACAAGTTGTTCCTATTTACTAAGTTGTCATTAGTTTTAAGCCCAAATTCATTCTATATACTCTAGTCTGTTAATACTACCGAAAAGTCCAGTCGGTAAACACCAAGGTCACCAGTGTTGGTTACAGAAGAAAGACAAGTCACCGAGTTGTGAACCGAGACATATGCAAAATGTCTACCGAGTAAGGTTTATATGTTTACCAAGCAGCAAAGAAGGTATACCAAGTTAATCTGAACCGAGTGAAAATATGTTACCAAATTCAATGAACCTGGACACTCATGTGAAACGTGTTACATAGTTCGAGAAGATGAAACCGTTACTACATTGGAAATTGCATTTAAAGATTTTGTATGATTTTGACGAAGAATATCCAATGAAATAATTTCTACGTTTATTCATTCAATAAAACATGTTTGTATGATCAAAGCATGAACAGATCATCATCTCAGAGATCTATATAAATAGAATAATTTGAGTACATGAACATAGGGTGACATGTAAGGTCAATCAAGAGAAGAGAGATGAAGGAATGATTAAGTCAAGCATGAAGGAATAAGATTGATAGAGATAATCATAGGTTACCGAGAAGGTTTCAGAGAATAGTTTAAGGAACAGAGAATACATAAGTGGTTACCGAGTTGATTTATCAATTACCGAGGAATGCTATGAGCAAGGTAATTTTATATTAAGCACATAGAGTCTACTATAACATTTCAGATGTGATGTTGCAGATATTTTGTAAAGATTTTGATTGAAATATTAAATTGTAATAGAAACCTTTAACAGGGTAAAAGACTCTAATAAAGTCGATAAATTGTAAAGCCTTTAACTAGGTACAAAATTTTCTAGAAGTGTTTGTAAAATCCTTTAGCATGGTAGATCTAAATATCTTTATACTCCTAACAGGGTAAGCTATCAGAAATGGCTAAACATGTAGCTCTAACCGAGCAATCTTGATTACTACAATAGTGAAGTTGTGGGTACCATCCCCACCACAGTTTTTCTCTCTAACCAAGAGTTTCTGTATGACCAAAAATCATTGTGTTATGGAGTGATATTTTTATGCATGTTATCTTTATGATTATGTTTCAGTATTTTATATCTTTGAAATCAACAATACATAGTTTGTGTTTATCAGTAAAACTGTTTTTCAAGAAAAGTTTTGAAGTACTGATTCATCCCTCCCCTCTCAATACATTAGCCTTCCAAGTAAGACCTAATAATTGGTATCAAATATTTTCTCTTGATAAAGGTTCTAACAGCCTAAAGAGAAAGATCCTATCAATGGAAGGTTATAAACAATCTCGCAGGATTGTGAATCTTCAAGAAGAATTGGATCATGCTAATCAAATGATTGCAAATATGCAAAGGCAAATGCAGAGATCATTGAAAGTCAGAAGAAGGTTGTCTGATGATTTATAGGACTCACAAGAGTTGGTGGAACAAATTGAGACATCATCTGAGAACAACATATCAAAAGAATCTGAAGAAATGATTGCAGAATTGAAAGAAAACAACAAAGCACTTAGTGAACAACTAGAAGCAATGATAAGGGAACATGAGTATTTTAGCACACAGATGACTGAAAATCTTGATGCATTGAGAACAACTGAAGATAATAAACAGATTATAGAAGGAGAAAAACAACAACTAGAAGCAATGGTGACTGCAAAGAATGATGAAATATCAAGGATGACTATAGTTCAACATAATCTATTTGATCAATTGGACTATGCACATCATGAAGCTACTCAAAAGGAAAATGAGAACCAAGCATTGAAACTTGAAATATCAAGATTAACCGATGAACTGGAAGCAGAAAAGAAGTCAAAAGAAACATTGAGGAAAAGCCATGAAGCATAAAAAATGTTGGATGGGAAACTGAATATGAGAAAACCCAACAAAAATGCAAGACTTGGTTACAAAGGAAACAACTCTACCGAGAAAGGGATCAACACTACTGAGAAAGGAGAATCTTCCAATCAAGCTGGAAACAAAGAGAACATCAAGGACAAGCAGCCTATTTGCAACTACTATGGAAAACAAGGACATACTGCCAATGTTTGCCGGATCAGAAAAGGTAAGCAATCGGATGTTAATAGGTTTTATGGTTATTGTTACAATTGCAATAAGTATGGTCACACATCTAAGCAATTTAGAACAAAGTCTATCAACAATTATGAGAAGGAAAAATACAAAGGGTTTTGCAAAAATTGCAATAGATATGGACACAATACCGAGAAATGTTGGTTTAAGCAAAAAAAATATATGTGGACTCCACACTGAGCAAACACTAGAAGTTACCGAACTGACACAAATCTCAATCAACAATATACTTCAGTACCATGGGATTACAATACAATAATTTGGTGTGAATGTTGTGGAAGATATGGACATATAAGTGCAAACTGTATGATAAGGTTTGGAATGAACAATTGGAGATCATGGAGAAGTCCAGGAATGGTATGCTTTCATTGTCACAAAGTTGGACACATAGCTAAAGACTACAAAGACCAACCGAGAGGAGATACTAAGGAGATAAGAAGAAAATTGCAGAAATTTTGGAAAAAGAAGGAAAATGTGTCAACCAATGAAGGAAGCACTTTACCTACCGAGTTAGGTGCATCTACTTCGGATTAGTCAATGAAGGTATGGAGGGAATGCATTCTCAAAGGTTAGATCTTAATAGTTCCTATGTATTCGTGCACTTAAATTCAAAATCTGCATAGCTAAGATGTAATAGCAAGTTCAAAAAATTATCTAGTCTTTTGATTTACCAAGGAAGTCGGTAAAACTAGTAAGCCTGTCTAGTCGGTAAAGGGAAACCAAGTGCATTTAATGTCTATTATACCTAACCGCACGAATCCCGATAAGGTTTAAAGGAGGTATTAAAAGTATTGAGAGCGGTCATTTTTCACTTACCAATTTTCAAAGAGTAGAGCAGAGCGAATCTAAAGGCGATCAAACATTTCCAGAGCAAATTCAAGGTATTTAGCAAATCTAAAACCACATTTTCAGTAGTTAACCGATCAAGTCAAGTTGTGAATATTTGCGAAATATTTACTAAGTTGGAAGTGTTTTCTGGTTATTTGAAACCCTAAGCTATTTCGTAAGCAGAATTTCAGTTTGTAATGGCCCCCAAAGTTTAGAAACTTGTTGTACTAGAGACCATTGAGAAGCCTACACTAAAATATACCTTACCTCCCAAAGTGGCTTCCGAACTCGATGAGAAAACTACATTTTTTCTTATTACGGATTGGGTTCTATTGATTGAAGATGTTAGATTTTATACCAAGTGCAGAGTTGATGAGCTAGGTCACACTGAGATTAAGGATATGTATGATAAATTGTGCACTGATGGAAATCTGGATAGCAAGTTTGAGCATATCAAAGTCAAGGGATTAATCGAAGCCCTAACCTATCCTCGAGTCTTCAAACCCCAATGGGTCAAATTTGTCTTAAGCCGAGTACATGACGATTTTATGTGGCTAGAGGAACAACCTTTCAAGGTCACCAAGGAGATTATTCACATAATAACCGGATACCCTATATTTGACCATGCCCGAGCACAGAAAATGATTTCACAGAAGGAATTGATAACATTAACAGGAGTTGAGTCTGATAGCAGAGGTCTTAAGTTGAACAATGTGACAGATACAGAACTGTATTTTGCTATTAGAGTTATTGGTTATTGTTTCTTCCTGTCGGCAAGAGAAAATAGTGTACTGTGTGCAGTTGTAGATTTGGCCTATAAAATTGTTAAAAAGGTATGCAAATTGATTTATGTGAAGTATTGTTGAAGAATCTTTTTGAAAATCTAAATACAATAAGGAAACCAAAGAAGAATAATACTACCAACACACTAAAGTTTGGGTCACTCCTAGCATGTATGTTCTTCTATTTTTAGAAATTCTTTCCATCAGTCGGTAATGTTGTTTGGGAATTACACCGACCTATCACCCATCAAATAAATGATTTCATCAATCAGCTAGGTGATAATTTCAATATGATAATGGATTACTACTTCAACAAATTCCAGGAAAATATGCATAGAAGGTATAGGATTCCACCTCAACTAGTGGAAAAATACAAGGATACTATATGTTTTGAGTTGGATACAGACTACTGTTATGTCAACGTAGTAGAACCCAGGACTCAATCACTACCACCTGTAGGTTATGAAATAGATTTCGACTTTGCTCAATAGTAGATAGATATCTTTTTAGCACTTCCAAGGCATGCTACTGAGAAAAGATATGGCACGTATGAAGAGGTGAAAGAAAAAGTAAAAATGAGCATAGTTGTACCAAAGGCTGCCAGAAAAGCCACAAGAATGATCAAGGACTTAACTGAAAAGTTTGGAGAAGGTTCTACCTCCACTCCTACTAAGAGTGATCAACTTTCAATCGAAGAAGAGTTTGAAGCTCAAGAAGCAACAATTACACTGAGAACCGAGTTGCCAAAGGGAAAAATTTTGAAAAGGAAGAAACAGGATGCAACCAAGGTATCACCGACCCCACCAGTGAAGTAACCGAACACTAGATCATCTGTTGTGTCACCCGGTAAGAAGAAAAACAATGTAGAAATACCTAAGGTTACAAAAAATTATAGAAAGAAGAATAGAAAACTAATTTTGGAAAGTGACACAGAGTCAAAAGATGTAAATAAATTTCAGATTGTAAAAAGCACAAAGGAAGATGTACATAGTGTCGACAATTTTTGTGCAAAATTGAAGGAATTGTTGACATTTTTGATGTTTATGATGTGATTGTCATTGATGGACACACACTTGCATTGAGATCTTCTTTATATGTATGAGCCTAAGCTCAACCAGTACATGTTCCAACCGGTATGATGCATTATAGTCCTTAGACTATTGGTGTTTTGCAGAAAGTGATTACTGATCTGAAGCGATATGCTGACCCCAAGCGGTTCAAGGATCTCAAGTGGCACAAAGGATCAAAGCGGCATAACACATATTTCCCAATCTTCATTTTTGTCAAACCAACAACCAGCATTTTGCTTGAACTAGTAATACTCTATGATGAGTTACCATCCACTGATTGTTTGACAGTGTCGACACTTTAACGATGAATTTTGTGTCGTGTTACCAAGTATATCCAAGTTCATTGAACCTAGGGAATTGGATTGTAATCCTATCGGACTGACATGAAATCAGATTCCTTTATAAGGACATCATGTCTAGGGTTTTAGGTTGTTGTTGTGAAAGTTAATGTTGTTGCTAGGGTTTAAGCTAGTTGAGGAGTTGGAGAGAATATGAATGTATAGAAGACTGAAGTAATGCTGGAATGCATTAGGAATGAGCTATCAAGGATCTAACCAAGCAATCTATTCTATTTACTAGATCACTCACTTGTTGATTACTCACATCTTCGACAAGTCTGTAGCCCTTAACCGGGTAGGCCCAAAAGCCTTTTGTAAATCCTCTAACAAGGTGGTTCACATATGTGGATCTAAAATCCTCTAGCAAGGTAGTCTTTAATCGGACTTATCTCCTAACAGAGATTGAGATTCCTAATAGGATCTATTCTGGTAAAGAACATTGTAAGACCTTAATCGGTCTGGTTCCTATTCTACAGATAGTTACTTGTGAGTTTCATCTCATCGTGGTTTTGCCCATTTGGGTTTCCACATCAAAATCTCATGTGTTATGGTGTTTGTGCTTTTGTGGGTGAATGCATTATTTGCTATTTGGTTTGCATGTGTGCTAACCGGTTTGTCTGCTAAAATGTTTTACCGGTTTACTATCGGTCTTGTAAAGTGTTTAAGTGCAAAGATTTTTGGCATACTAATTCACCCCCCCTCTTAGTATTCATCAATTGGTATCAGAGCCTACCTTTCTATAAGTTTAACCACTTGGAAAGAGATATGGGGGAATACACATTGAGGGAACTTACTCATCAGCTCACTCAGTCTGAGCAAGCCTATGATGATCTTATGGTCAAATACAAGGCATCTCAAGCAAAAAGGAGATAACATGCAGAAAAACTGATGGACTTATCTAAAAATAGTTCCTCTGATGAAGCGAACATGAAAGCCCTAATTCAAGAAGTAGAAAAGCTAAATGAATCCAATTCCAACCTGAGAAAAGAATTGGGAGGACTGACTATTCAAATGTGCCAAGAGCTTGAGAACCGGAGGAAAGCTGAAGATCTGGTCAAAGACAAAGATCATGAAAACTCCAAACTGAAGCAAGAGATTAGTGCCCTAACTGCTCAACTCCGTGTGAGCAAAGCAGAAAAGGAAGACATGCAAGGAGAACTAAACATTTCCATCTCCGAGAATGAAAACCTGATGGAAACAAATGCTGTTATTTCCAAAGAACTCTGTGAGTCAAAGGAAATACTTGCTAAGTTCAACAAGAGTACTGTCAAGCTCAAGAAAAAGCTTGAATCTACCAAACCGGTTAAGAATACCAATGGACTTGGTTATTCCGGTTATGAGGAAGGTGAGACCTCTGGTACAAATGCTGGAACATCAAAGAAACAACCGACATCAAAGGATAAAGGTAAGCAAAATTTTAAACCTGTTTTCTTTAACTGTCTTAAAGAAGGACATACTGCAAATGTGTGTAGGAGTAAGGCTTACAACAATTTTCCTTATTTCCTAAATGATAAGCCTAGATCCTATAGATTTAATGGTAATTGTTATGCATGAAACAAGTTTGGACATAGAGCATCTAAATGTAGGTCTATTATGAATAACACTAGAAGATATCCTCAGAGGACCCAAGGAGTTGGTCCTAAACCTTTTGTGAATCGAAATCACAACCGGTTTAATGCCTTCAATCATCAGCCAAGAAGCGGTGGCTATCAAGCGGCAACTGGATGGAGAGAAAACTGCATGGTCTATCATGGTCATGGTCACACTGTTGCAACATGTAGAAGGAAGAATGGAAACATGAACAATGGACCTTGGAGAGCACCTAGTTTGGTCTGCTATCATTGCAACAAACTAGGTCACATTGCCAGATTCTGTAGATCAAGAAAGAACATATCCGATGATATACCGGTCACTCCAGAAGGAAACATTGATATTGACACTATTCAAGCGGACATGAACAAAACCTGGAAGAAGAAACCAGCAGTGTTACAAGAGGAACTAGTTTCTACATCTAGTGTGGAAATCATGGAACCGGCAAACTAAGCTTTAGAAAAGCTTAGGGGGAGCAAACGGCGAAATGTTTCAAGCCCCTGGTTTATACCGGTAAAAGACCTTAATCGGTATGCGATACCTATCAATAGGCAGAAGATCGAAAATGGTAAAAGGAAAATTAGGGTTTATGCCCTAATGGTGGAAACATTAATTATGGTAGGTGAGGAATATGTTTAAAAGTATTTTTCAAATCATTTCTCACTATCAGTTTTCAAAGCAAAGGAGGTTTTCGAGTGCAGAGCGACAACAAAGCGATTTGTGCTGCAATTGTGAGAATTTAAGAAACCTTGAAGCAGATTCAAATTCAAATTGTAAACAGTTAAGTGAAGAATGCAAAGCAGTGATACTGCAACCGACAGAGTGCAAGGTGGAGAAGAATCTAAAAGCCCTAAATTCACGATTTTCGAAAGGTATTTTTCGAGTTTTCAGTTTCTATCATGGCTTCTACATCTCATACTAGCTCTAGTATATATGTAGATTCAACAAGCTTTATTCAATGCAAGTCTAGATATAATGCCCTATCACAAGTTCCAGTTGGTGTGATAGTAGAAGAGGGAATCTCAGATTACATAGACTGTAAAATAGAAGACCTAGGGTCTCTAGCAATTCACTCGTAGCTAGGTTTGTTTTGTGGACAAGATAAAAAGATCAAACTGGAGTATAGTATCTTGGAGAAGAAGAAGCTCCACAATGTTGTTTATTTCCTAGAGGATTTCATAGATGATCACATTAGGATCATTCTTAGCAGAGTTCATAGTGACAAGATGTACCTGGAAAGAACTCATGATATAACACCACAAGCAATTCATGTCGTCACCAGTTTCTGCAATACAGGGGATGTGCCAGCCCTAAGGACAGTAAGCAAAACTGAAATGTCCAAGCTCACCGGTTTAGTGAGCAACTCACGAGGTATGACCATCAATTCTATCAAGGACGATCTAGTGAAGTATGCATGTATGGTGATTGGATACCGGACATTCTCAACTAGCATAATTAACTCTGTATCTGCTGCAGCGGTAAATGCCGCTTACTGGATGATCAAGGAGGATGCATCATTTGACCTATGCACCGGTATGCAAAGGCAACTCCTATTGAATCTGAAATCAATCAAACAAGATAATGCATTGAGGTTCAAGTTTGGACAACTACTGGTTGGGTTATTCTTTTACTTCCAAGGCTACTTTCTAGGAGTAGGTGATGTCCAGTGGTCTGCTGACCAACCGGTAACCAAGCAAATAAAGGAAAGCATTCAAGTAGTTGGAACCGGTTACCTTGAAGTTCTGAACAAGTACTTTGATGAGTTCAGATGCAAAATGAGTCAGAGGGTGAGATTATCAGGTGATATTGTCAAGAAATATGAAGATGATATATGTTTCACCATTAAAGTGGATCAATGCATAATGGAGGTTGTTGAGCCCAGACAGGAGGAAGTGGAGCCTATGGGATATGAGGTAATGAATGATATGCTAGAAGGATATGCCTCTACCCTTATTGCCTCACCACTTGATCCAAAGGCAAAAAGAACCGACACTTACCTAGAAAGGATAACACCAGCTGAGGAACCCTCAGCAAATAAACGAAAAGAACCTTCAGTGAAGAAGGCAAAAATAGTGCCTTCAGCATCAACACCAGCTACTATAGTCAGTCCTATAGTGACCAAGTGGTCACCATCTAAAAAGAAACCTGAAGCGGCACCTGCTTAAAGTGTTCGAGAGAAAGAGGAAGACAAGGAATACCTCTCCAGACTCAAAAGAAACCATGTCTAAGGAAAAACCAAAGAAGACACGTCAAGCAAAGAAAAAGACAAAGAATGAACTGGCATCATCAGCACCGGTAAATATTGACATCTCCTTCTATAAACCTTTGACAAATTGTCAAAGAACTATCAAAACATTAGGAGAAAAGTATTGAATGATTTAATTGATTGTTTTGATGAATTAATGATGATGAAAAGGAAGCGGTGGAAAAAGAAATAATTCAGTATTTATGTGTTAATGACCGGTCACCTTCAGAAATTAGATCTGAGACACCAGATTCTTTGTATAAATCCTTAGACAATAAATGGTGCATTGCCATAGAGCAGGAACATGAAATGAGAGAAAAAGTTTTTGCTGAACATTTTCCTGATGTATCAAATTTAGAACTGTTCGAAGTAATGAACAAATACAAAGGTCTCTTCTTCATGAGAAGAAGAAGACTTTTGTTGCTAGAAGGGAAGGGTAAAGGAGTGCTCAAGAATATACACACCCTTTCTCTTGAAGATTTGAAGATGCATCAAGCGGCTGAAGCCAACCAAAAGGCTGAGCAAGAACTGGTAATAACAAAACTGGATGAAGTGTTTGATGATGAAGGAAACCCGGTTGTTGAACCTATCGACACTATTGTTGTTGATGCTCTAGATGGAGAAGATATTGCTCAGGGTACACCATCGAAAGCTACATGCTAGGAGAAACAGGTAGAAAAGGAAGTAAAGAAAAAGGAGACAAAGGACAAAAAGGAGGAAGCGAAGAAGCAAGCAAAGGCGAAGAAGAATGAAGAGGAGAAGAAGAAGAAGAAGGATGAAGAAGAGAAGAAGAAGAAAGATGAAGAAGAGAAGAAGAAGAAAGATGAAGAGGAGAAGAAGAAGAAGGATGAAGAAGAGAAGAAGAAAAAGGATGAAGAGGAGAAGAAGAAGAAAGATGAAGAGGAGAAGAAGAAAAAAAATGAAGAGGAGAAGAAACAGAAAGATGAAGAGGAGAAGAAGAAGAAGGATGAAGAGGAGAAGAAGAAGAAAGATGAAGAGGATGAGAAGAAGAGAAAGGCAGAGGAGAAGTGAAAGGAAGTGGAAAAGAAGAAGGCAAATGAAGATAAGGTAGAGGAGAAGTGGAAGGAAACAGAGAAAAGGAAGAAGGAAGAGGAAGAGAAGGAAGAGGAAAAGAGAAGAGAAGCGGCAAGGAAGAAAATAGAGGAGGACAAGGCAGGAGAAGTGGCAAAGAGCACGTAGATGGAGACACCTAGGGCAACCGGTAGTCAAGCCAAACCGGCTGACCTCACGAGTCCCATTGATCTCTAATTTGCAAGTGAAAGGGAGCTACTAAAGAGCATCAAGGTTGCTCAAGAACACCTTGAGGTGTTAAGAAGGAAGAAAGAGGAAGATGTGATCCAAGCTACGATGGACACTCTTACCAGTTTGTTACCCAGTACAAATCTCCCCAGTACCGACTGATCTTTGGCACAACTAAAGCTCCTATGCATGGTAGTAGATGATCAAGTGCAGAGCTTAGAAGAGGTAGCAGAGGCAAAGGCTAAGAAAGAGCATCAAAAGTCTCTAAATATTGCTTTGGTGAAGAAGTTAAATGGGCTCTGGACTGAACTCCAAAAAGCACAAAAGGATATAAGGGACGCTCTGGATGAGGGGAATCTTCTACTCAACAAGATTTGCCAACCCCATCTATTATGTGATGATGTGTTTGCATAGAAGAAAAAGCTTCAATCTGAATTGCAGTCCTACATGAGCACATTCAAGCCACCTTATGACTCCTTTATAGCCTATGGGCAAACTGTTCACTAGTTTCACATCCAGACAACAAAAATGGAACATGAGATCAGCACCCGGTCTCGAGATTTGCAGGAGCTACAACTAGTTCTACTCCCACTTCTAAAAATTCTTCAGAAGTGCTATCTAAATCTGGATGCCTTAACAGTGACATAGGAGATTAGCACAATTGATGCCATGGAAGAACAGGTCTCCCAAATGCAGACAGAGAAAGAAGTAGCCACCTCCCTACTTGAGTCCTGGTCTTTATCTATGAAACAATTCTTGCAGGACTTTAAATCTGTTTTTGACAAGTTTTATTCCTTATTGTCATAAACTTTTATTATTTTAATACCAAATGAAAATAGGGGTTGTTCAACTGTACTTTGTCATTGTTGGCAAAGGGGGAGAAGTATCTGGTATTTAAAATTTTGATGTATGCTCTGATATCTCTATATGCAAAATAGTTATACATTGTATTGTTAAAGGGATAGTGTATATGCTTAGGGGGAGCAATTTTTGCTATGGCATGATTTTGTTGTAAAACACTTAGATGTCAAAATTTTATTTTCCTAAGTGTTGCCATCAATGCCAAAGGGGGAGATTGTTGGCATTTTTTATGTTTATGATGTGATTGTCATTGATGGACACACACTTGCATTGAGATCTTCTTTATATGTATGAGCCTAAGCTCAACTAGTACATGTTCCAACCGGTATGATGCATTATAGTCCTTAGACTATTGGTGTTTTGTAGAAAGTGATTACCAATCTGAAGCGGTATGCTGACCCCAAGCGGTTCAAGGATCTCAAGCGGCATGAAGGATCAAAGCGGTAGAACACATATTTCCCAGTCTTCATTTTTGTCAAACCGGCAACCTGCATTTTTCTTGAACTGGTATATTGTATGAACCAGTAATACTCTGTGATGAGTTACCAACCAACATTTTGTAATGAGTTACCATCCACCGATTGTTTGACGGTGCCGACACTTTAACAGTGCTTTTTGTGTCGTGTTACCAAGTATGTCCAGGTTCATTGAACCTAGGGAATTGGATTGTAATCCTTTTGGACCAACATGAAATCAGATTCCTTTATAAGGACATCATGTCTAGGGTTTTAGGTTGTTGTTGTGAAAGTTAATGTTGTTGCTAGGGTTTAAGTTGGTTGAGGAGTTGGAGAGAATATGAATGTATAGAAGACTGAAGTAATGCTGGAATGCATTAGGAATGAGCTATCAAGGATCTAACCAAGCAATCTATGCTATTTGCTAGATCACTCACTTGTTGATTACTCACATCTTTGACAAGTCTGTAGCCCTTAACCGGGTAGGCCCAAAAGCCTTTTGTAAATCCTCTAACAAGGTGGTTCACATCTGTGGATCTAAAATCCTCTAGCAAGGTAGTCTTTAATCGGACTTATCTCCTAACAGAGATTGAGATTCCTAACAGGATCTATTCTGGTAAAGAACATTGTAAGACCTTAACCGGTCTAGTTCCTATTCTACAGATAGTTACTTGTGAGTTCCATCTCACTGTGGTTTTTCCCATTTGGGTTTCCACGTCAAAATCTCATGTGTTATGGTGTTTGTGCTTTTGTGGGAAAATGCATTATTTGCTATTTGGTTTACATGTGTGCTAACCGGTTTGTCTGCTAAACTGTTTTACCGGTTTACTATCAGTCTTGTAAAGTGTTTAAGTGCAAAGATTTTTGGCATACTAATTCACCCCCCTCACTCTTAGTATTCATGAGGAATATGGTGGATTTGGGTCATTTAGATATGTAAAATATAATACTAGAACAGATGAAGAGAAGAGGAAAATAGAAGATACTGTAATAAGTACACTTCTCAAATTTCGAGTAGTTCCATTGGAAGTGACTGGTTTTCTTCCAGAAGCATTATACTCATATATTGATAATAGATGGAAGTATGCTATGGAATCGAAGAAGCAAATAAGAGAAAGAGTTTTGGTACATCTCTCTCCAGATATGTCGGTAGATGAAATAAAAGATCACTTGAAAAACTACCGGACAAATTTTCAAGTCAAACAAAGGGCCTTAAAAATGATGAATGGACTATATCTAGAAGTTGAAAATGAAACCAAAGAGAAATGGAAGAAGATATTCAGGATTCAGGCTGAAGAGCCAAAAGGTGAAGATGAAATAGTTGACATCACCAAGCAAGATCCTTCTTCCACTATTCAGTTAGATGAGGATGTCATAGACACTGAAGCACAGGATGGAGAAATGATAGAAGGAAACACCTATGCCAAACTTGTGTCAAGTGAATCAGTTTTGGAACAGGTCAAGTCCTATCCTCTGCTCACTCAACAAGTCTCAGCCGAGAAACCTCAAGACACAAATGAAGGCACAAAGGCTCCAAAGGATAAACAAGATGAACCTACCTCTCAGGCCACCGATGAGCCAACTTCTCAATTACCTTCAAGAACTGAGACAATTGCCACTAATACTTCAAGAAAGGAAACACCGAAGGATAAACACAAAGGCTACAGGAACTGACAAAAGTGTTGCCTCTATCGAGAAACATATCGAGGAAGGTCAAGTCTCCAATGCCATTATACCCATTCAATCGGCAAAGGCATCATCAAAGGAGAAGAAAGAAAAATGACACAGTTTTAAGGTAGATCTGTCAAAGCCTATTGTGCTACCGAATGTTGGCCTAACAAAATTGAAAGGGCAAGCACTGATAGAATTCGGTGAGCATTGTAAAGCCAAAGCAGAGCAGGAAAGACAAATAGCTATTCAACAGAAGAAATGATTACTTCAGAAGGTCAAAACATTATTGACAAATATGATACCTGAAGCTACCATCAATAAAGATGTTGTCATCCATGTGCAACTGGATGAACTACTCACTCAACTGGAGGAATCTGGAGTAGAAGCATCAAAATACCTTAGCAAATTGAAGGAAAAAGAGCTAACTGCCAAGATGATTGAAGAAGTGCAGAAAGAAATTGCTATAGGTAAAATAAATCTTATTGAATTCATTGCTAAGTTATCCCCTCAACTTAAAAATATTATTTATTTATTCCAGAAGTTATGTACATTTTCATTCTTCATCAAAGATATCAAGAATAAGACTGACATCATTGAAAAGGAGATCACCGATCTCTCAAATAAATTGACTACTGAGCCAACTTCTCTTTAGAATTTTTATTCAAGGCTACAAACACTTATGGCTCAACAGTTAGAACTTTGGAATGAAGAGCATAAAATAAGGATGGATATCATGACTCTTCAAACATTGTTTATTCCCCATTTGTCATCAGTTCAAGAGTAGATCAACCAAGCTACCCAATTGTCAACTCAAGTCGAGGGAAGCACTTTAGATGGTTTGATCACACTATCAGCTGATATTACAGCTCAAATTACAATACCGGAAAGTGTCAAGGATGCACTTAAGAACACTCTTATAGAAGCTTGTACAAAGTATAAATCTATTTTTGATCAGTTGCCCCCACCAAATGGTAACTAGTTTTGATGTTTGTCAAAAAGGAGGAGTGTACCGAACACATGACCGAGCATGATTATCTGAGTGTATAGTTGAAATTGTCAGGGGGAGCATGGAACATCAAGTTATGTACAAAATATTGATAAGGGGAGTATGTATTTGAGTATGTATTTGAACATTATATATACTGACATTTTAGTTTATTTTGCAAGTATATAGATTTTGTATTTTTTTGAAAGGAGTTTTGTCAAACATACCAAACTAATGTCAAAAGGGGTGATTGTTGCTATTTACTAAGTTGTCATTAGTTTTAAGCCCAAAGTCATTCTATATACTCTAGTCAGTTAATACTATCGAAAAGTCTAGTTGGTAAACACCAAGGTCACCGGTGTCGGTTACAGAAGAAAGACAAGTCACCGAGTTGATACACACCAAGCTGTGAACTGAGACATATGCAGAATGTCTACTAAGTAAGGTTTATATGTTTACCGAGCAGCAAATAAGGTATATCGAGTTAATCTGAACCAAGTGAAAATGTGTTACCAGATTCAATGAACCTGGACACTCATGTGAAATGTGTTACATAGTTCGAGAAGATGAAACCATTACTACATTGGAAATTGCATTTAAAGATTTTGTATGATTTTGAGGAAGAATATCCAATGAAATAATTTCTACGTTTATTCATTCAATAAAATATGTTTGTATGATCGAAGCATGAACAAATCATCATCTCAGAGATCTATATAAATAGAATGATTTGAGTACATGAACATAGGGTGACATGTAAGGTCAATCAAGAGAAGAGAGATGAAGGAATGATTAAGTCAAGCATGAAGGAATAAGATTGACAGAGATAATCACAGGTTACCGAGAAGGTTTCAGAGAACAGTTTAAGGAACAAAGAATATAGAAGTGGTTACCGAGTTGATTTATCAATTACCGAGGAATTCTATGAGCAAGGTAATTTCATATTAAGTACATAGAGTTGCCTATAACATTTCAGATGTGAAGTTGTAGATATTTTGTAAAGATTTTGATTGAAATATTAAATTATAATAGAAACCTTTAACAGGGTAAAAGACTCTAATAAAGTCGATAAATTGTAAAGCCTTTAACCAAGTAAAACATTTTGTAGAAGTGCTTGTAAAATTCTTTAGCAAGGTAGATCTAAAGATCTTTATACTCCTAACAGGGTAAGCTATCAGAAATGGCTAAACATGTAGCTCTAACCAAGCAATCTTGATTACTGTAGTAGTGAAGTTGTGGGTGCCATCCCCACCGTAGTTTTTCTCTCTAACCAAGAGTTTCTACATGACCAAAAATCATTGTGTTATGGAGTGATATTTTGATGCATGTTATCTTTATGATTATGTTTCAGTATTTTATATCTTTGAGATCAGCAATACATAGTTTGTGTTTATCAGTAAAACTGTTTTTCAAGAAAAGTTTTGAAGTACTAATTCACCCCTCCCCTCTCAATACATTAGCCTTCCAAGTAAGACCTAACACAAGTTGAATATCAAATCCAGAAATGTCGATGATGAGGTTGAAAAATTTGCGAGATATTTGAATGGACTACAAATGTCTATACAAGATGAAGTCATTTTAATCAATTTGCAGTGTGTTGAAGAAGCATACCAGTATGCCTTGAAAGAAGAAGAAAAGATGAACAAAAGACATGAGCTGAGATAGCAAGGTAGAGGTGGAAGGTTTTCCAGAGGAAGATTTCATGGAGGAAGAAGATATTCCAAAGGAAGAGGAACATGTATGGATCAGAACAAGGACAAGGAAGTAAGTAAAGAAGGTAATTCATACCGGAAGGATGACCAAAATTTCTACTGGAGGAGAGAACCTGATGGCTATTAGAATGAAAATTTTAGAAAAGATGATAGAAGACAAGACAAGAGAGTGTTTAGAGGAACTTTCTATAAGTGTGGAGGATAAGGACATCATTCTTTCGAATGTAAGAAGACAGAGAACACTAGGATAACAGAATTGTTAGAAGAAAGCCCCAATGGATCAACTAACAAAACAGAAGATGGATAATTGTTGATGGTGAGGAGAGCTTTGTGTCATAGCGAAGAAGATGAGGAGCCCTTGCAGAGGATAAATTTGTTGAAGACCAGATGTAAGGTATTCGATAAGTGTTGTAAGTTTGTTATTGGTAGTGGTAGTTCTGATAATCTTGTTTCACAAGAAATGGTGAATAAGTTGAAGTTGGAAAGATTGAAACACCCTAAACCTTATCAGATAGTATGGATTCAGGATGATCATAAGTTGTTAGTAAGTGAGCAATGTTTTGTGAAATTGAAAATTGGGAATTATTATGATGAAGTCTTGTGTGATATTATGCCTATGGATATTTGTCACCTTTTGTTGGGTAGACCTTGGTAGTTTGATAGACAGGAAATATATGATAGGACAAAAAACATATACATTATTGTAGCAAATGGGATGAAAAAAACCTTGTTACCCTTGGAGGAACCCTTGAAGAGTGAAGTCTATACGAATGCTAGAATTTGTTTAGTGGATGGAAGGAAATTCCTAGATGGAATGAGACATGAGAATGTACATATTTTTCCTTAGTTCCTAAGAAGACTAAGCATCCAAAGCATGAAGAAGAACAACCAAAAGAGATAAATCCGTTACTGAGAGTATGAAGATATTATTTCAGATAATGGGTCCGATGGATTACTATCCGTGAGAAGTATTAGTCATTGCATGGACTTGATTCTCGGAGCTAGTTTGCATAACAAAGATGCACACCACTTGACACCGGTAGAGAATGAAGACTTGAATAGACAAGTGCAAGAATTGTTGAAGAAAGGTTTGATTAGAGAAAGTCTGAGTCCTTGTGCAGTATTAGCAGTATTAACACCTAAAAAGAATGGAGAATGGAGGATGTGTGTCGATTCCAGAGCAATAAACAAGATCAGAGTGCAGTATCTGTTTCCTTTACCTAGGATAGATGACATAATGGATTGTTTGAGTGAAGCCAAATACTACACAAAGATAGACTTGAAGAGTGCATATCATCAAATCAGAATAAGAGAAGGAGATGAGTGGAAGACAACATTCAAGACAAATGAAGGATTGTATGAATGGTTGGTGATGCCTTTTGGGTTGACTAATGTACCTAGTAATTTCATGAGGTTGATGAATGAGGTATTAAAGAAGTTCTTGGCTAAGTTTGTTATTGTATATTTGGATGACATTATGGTTTTCAGTAAGACAAAAGAGGAGCATTTGTTGCATTTAAAACAAGTTTTGCAAAGGTTGAGAGAAGAAAAGTTGCTGATAAATCTTAAGAAGTGTACTTTCATGAAGGAAGAGTTAATCTATTTGGGATTTGTGATATCTGTGGATGGTTTGAAGATGGACCCTAAGAAAGTAAAAGCAATTGTTGAATGGCCTACACCGGAAAGAATTGGAGAGGTAAGATCATTTCATGGATTGGCTAGTTTCTACCAAAAGTTCATTACAAATTTCAGTTCAGTTTGTAACCCTAAGACTGAGACAATGAGGGAAGATAGGAAGGAATTCAAGTGGACAACTAGATCGAACAAAAGTTATGAATTGCTGAAGCAAAAAGTGACTGAGCAACCTATGTTGGTTTTACCGGATTTCAACAAAGTGTTTCAAGTAGATTGTGATGCAAGTGGAACTGCAACTGGAGCCGTATTGAGTTAGGAAGGGAGAGCAATAGCTTATTTCAGTGAGAAGTTGAATGATTCCAGGAGGAGATATTCAGTGTATGATCATGAATTTTATGCCATAGTTCAAGCCTTGAAGAAATGGAGGCATTACCTATTGTCTAAGGAGTTTGTGTTATATACCGATCATCAAGCCTCGTAGTACTTGAATAGTCAGAGTAAGTTGAATCAGAGACATATGAGATGGGTAGAGTTTTTGCAGAGTTACACCTTTGTGTTGAAGCATAGAAGTGGAAAATCTAACAAAGTTACTGATGCATTAAGTAGAAGGAGGAAGTTTTTGACAAAGATGAGAGTGACAATATTAGGATTTGAGGAATTGAAGACCTTGTATGATGATGACACAGATTTTACAGAACCTTGGAGAGTATGTAGAGAATCGGTTATGGTAGATAGAAGCAAGTGGCTAGATTACATCAATCAGCATGGGATGTTATTCAGAGGAGTTTAGTTGTGTATACCTAAGAGTTCTATGAGGGAGAATATGATAATGGAGAAAAATAGTGGAGGATTAGCTGGACACTTTGGTATTGATAAGACAATAGCATTAGTGAGTCAGCATTACTTTTGGCCTCAGATTCATAAGGATATTAGGAAATTTGTGCAGAGTTGTAGAGTTTGTCAAGTTGCAAAAGGCAATAGTCAGAATGTGGGATTGTATAAGCCTTTGACAATACCGAAAAGACCTTGGAAGGATATAAGCATGGATTTCATACTTGGGTTGCCTAAGACACAAAGAGGGAATGATTCTATATTTGTGGTAGTGAATAGATTCTCAAAGATGGCTCATTTCATATCTTGTAAGAAGACATTAGATGCAATGCATATAGCTGACCTATTTTTCAAGGAAGTGGTGAGATTGCATGGATTACCTAAGAGCATAGTTTCAGATAGAGATACTAAGTTTGTTGGCTATTCTGGGAGAAAACTTTGGAAGAAGAATTGAAATTCAGTTCTACTTTTCACCCATAGACTGATGGACAAACAAAGGTAGTAAATAGGTGCTTGGTAAATTTGTTGAGATTCTTAATTGGAGAGAAAACCAGAAGTTGGGATTTGATTCTTGCACAAGTAGAGTTTGCCTACAATAATTTAGTGAACAGGAGTACCGGAAGAATACCTTTTGAGATTGTTACCAGAGCACACCCTAGAGGTATATTAGAATTAAGAGATGTCAGTAATGAAGACAAGTAGAGTGTAGAGGCAGAAGAATTTGCAGATCACATGAAGGCCTTGCATATTCAGGTTAAGTGACATTTGGAGGACATGAACAACAAGCATAAGGAGAAAGCAGATGAGAAGAGAAGACATAAGGAATTTGAAGTTGGCTATGAAGTGATGGTGTATCTGAGAAAATAAATATTTCTATTTGGAACCTATAACAAGTTGCAGATGAGGAAGTTCGGATCCAAAAATGCATATGAAGTGGAGTTATCAGATAGTTTAATTATTTCATCTATATTTAAAATTGTAGATCTACATCAGTATCATGAACCAGAATTCAATGAGGACAGTATTGTAGACTTGGAGAAATAGTTGCCCCAGAAGGAACCAGATTAGATTGAAGACATTTTGGAAAGTAGGATTGGGCATAGCACCCGGAGTAATCTGTATAAGCAGTATCTTGCAAAATGGAATGACAGACCAGTTGAAGATTCATCTTGGATTTCTCAGGTAGAGGTGGACCACCTTGGTTTTCCTCTGACCCCGAAAAAGTGAGAGACTCACTTTTTTCAGCAACCCCGAATGTCTGATGCAGGAGCATCCTTGATTCTTTGCAATCTTGCGTCAACCAAAAATATTTCTTTTATGCTTGTTTTCTATTTTGTAGTTTCAGCATTTCATTCTGCGTTTTCTTACATTGGATCACTAGATCTTGTGGAGTTGGATTTTTATTGACATGATCATATTCCTTATTCTTAAACCACGGAGAATTTGGATCATTTTCTGACAAGTTATCAATTCCGGATTCTGAGACAGTTTTTTAGCACCAAAACCATTTGGACCTATTTGCATTGGTGATTCTACTAAATCCCTTCCATAGCTTGCAGAGCCCTAGACATTGATTCCGATGTTCCTTGGCATGTGGTCGACCTTCCCTTTGATCCACACTTCATCCTTTGGATTTTTTGGAGGAATCTCTTTGATGGAGGCTGACCTATTGGTTTTACACATTTGATCTTGTTCTTCAGCATTTGATCCCTTTTTGGGCTGACCGAATCCCCTTGGATCGTATAAATCATTTTAATTGAGCATTAGAAGTCAATTAAGAAAGTGTGAAGAGATCGGATAAAATATAGTAGATAGATCTTAGGTTTGGAGGTCTGAGAGTGACCTGTTATGTAATTAAGTATGTTTGTAGTAGGCTAGTGAGCCAAATCTTGTAACTTGAATGTTACCGATTATCTGTAATCAGTTTTCATGATCTAATTCATTCAGTTTTGCTTTGCCTCCATCATAGCCTATTTTTTCCATTGTGTTTACTCTTGTTGCCCAGTCCTGATTGATCTCTTTGAGGTCCCTCCTAACAGGTGACTACACCATAACCCCTAACTTCTACCTAATATACTCAAAAGTATCTTTGTCAAAGCTTTAGTAAAAATGTCTACTACCTGCTTGGATGTAGAAATGTATTCCAGTCTAACTTCTTTCTCTAGAACCTTCTCACTTAAGAAATGATAACAGATTGAGATATGTTTAGTTCTTGAATGCATAATCGGATTCTTTAAAATATTTAAAGCACTGGTATTATCACACATAATAGGAATAGCTTCATCATATACTACTCTAATATACTTAAGAGTTTGCTTTATCCACAAAAATTGAGTACAACAAGATGTTGTGGCAACATATTTAGCTATTACAGTGGATAATGACATTAATTCTTGTTTCTCACTCATCCATGAAACCAATATATCTCCCAAAATGAATGCACCACCACTAAAAAATTTCTTGTCATCAATACTTTCGGCCCTATCAGCATCTATATATGTTTTTGACATGAAATATCCATCCTTCTTGTACCATAGGCCAAATTTTTGAGTTCCTTTCAAATATCTAAAAATCCTCTTCACTTCTTGATCATGATTTTACTTCAGACTAGATTTAAATCTTGCAACTAAGCACATAGCTTACATAATATCAGGTCTAGAAGTGGTAAGATATAGTTCAGCCCTCTAATAATAGATCTATAATTCTTTTGATTAACATCCTGAGATGTATCATCTTTGTCTATTTTGCATTCAACAGCTAAAGGGGTAGTAACAAGTTTACAATTTTCCATATCAAATAGTTTCTTTAGCATCTCTTTAACATACATAGCTTGAGATATAAAGATTTCATCATTTAACATAGTAAATTGAAGACCAAGAGAGAATGACATCTCTCCAAACATAGACATCTCAAATTATTCTGGCATCTCTTCTGCAAAATATTTTCAAAATCCATCACTTCTTCCAAATATAATGTCATCAACATAAACAACAATAATCAACAACTTAATGCGTTCAACGTTGAAATAAATATTGTTGTCTATAGTTCCTTTTTTGAAGTTTTGTTGTAACAAATATCTATCAAGTCTCACATACCACACTCTATATGCTTGTTTGAGTCCATACAGTGCCTTTTTTAATCTACAAACCATGTTTGGATCATCTGACACTCTAAATCCATCTGATTGTTCAATTTATACTTTTTCTTCCAATTCTCCATTTAGAAATGTTGACTTGTGACTTGTCCTTGTTCATTCATTTTGTTCCATAATACCCACTTAGTTCCTATCACAATTTTATCGATCAGTCTAGGTACTATCTCCCAAGTCTGATTCTTATGTATCAGATCCAATTCTTCTTCCATTGTTTTTACTCAACTTTCTTCTTTACTCTTTTCTTCATATGATTTAGGTTGAATGAGTGAAAGAAAATAGTAATTAGTTTGCTCATTTACCTCTATAACACTTCTTCTTGTATGAACTCCTTTGTTCTTGTCTCTAATTATCTGATCTTCTGAATGATTCCTCTACACATATTTCAGGGCCTTGATTACTTGCTCCAGTTCTTCATTATCTTCTTGATCTGTTTCATTTGATTTTTTCTTCATTTCTTCCTTCCTAATCTATCTTTTCTTCTATAGCAACAAGAATAATCTCAAGTTCAATCTATTGAATAGGTTTGGGGGTAGTCTGATCCCATACCTCATACACTTTCACATTTGTACTCTCCACTATCTTATTTAATCTCTTATTGAAACACTGGTAGGCTTTGCTATTCATAGCATATCCCAAGAATATTATATCATCTACTCTGGTATCAAAATTTCTGAGGTCATTCTCATCTCTTTTGATATAGCACTTACTCTCAAAGATTTTGATATATTTCATAGTAGGTGGTCTTCCATGCCACAACTTATAAGGTGTCTTAGTATGATTTACTCTTCTATGAACCTTGTTAACAATGTAAATAACAATATGCACAACTTCTTTTTAGTACACATTAGCCAAGTTAGCATCTTTCATCATAGTATAGGCCATCTCAATAATAGTTCTATTCTTCCTTTCTATCACACCATTCTGTTGAGGAGTTCTCAGAGTAGAAAGATGTCTCCTAATAACATATTTCTCATGAAAAATGTGAAATTCATTTGAAGTAAATTTTCCACCTCTATTAGATCTCAAACACTTGATTCTAGAGTCAACTTGATTTTCTACCATTGAATTGAAAACTTTAAATCATTCAAAATCTTCAGTTTTTTCTCTCAAGAGTTTAACCCATGTCATTCTAGAATAATCATCAATGAGTAACATAAAATAATTTTCACCATTAAGTTCTCTTGTCCTTGTAGGGCCACACAAATCTGTATGAATTAACTCCAACAGATATCTTGTAGAATACTCCAAGTGTTCTTGAAACTTCTCTTTGTTTTCTTCTCCAACTGACATTCTCTGCACATAGTGTCAATAGGCTTAATAATGTTTGGTAAATCTCTCTTTCGGTCTTCTAGATCTATCCCGATTCTTCACTTCTATATCCAAGAATAAATATTCTTCATTCAAGTCTTTAACATCTTCTTCCTAAGACGAATGTGCCATTATAGAGTAAACACTCTTTTTCACTTTATCTCTATCATATGTTCTTTTCTTAGAATCATGTCTTCTATATCTACTTTTATTTTCATCATCATTAGATTTTTTGTAGTCTTCTTTATAAATTGTGAATACATATTGTCTTATATAAAAAATATTTGAGCATCTTTAAGGAACACAAATTTCATACATGTCAATTTTGAATTGGGTTGTCCTATAAATGGAAGAAAATTGTCAATTTATTTTGAGTAATAAGACTGTAATTGCATATCAATGCGGGGCTAATTATTATTTATCACTTTAAAATATGTTCTATGGTAAATACTGTGTGTAATTAATAGAGTATTGATTGTTCTACAAAAATAGAGATAGTAATGAATCAAATTTTAGCAGTTTTATTGCCTATGGCCCATGAGAATAGAAACCTTTAAAAGCTTTAGCACCACTCTAATGAGACTAATTTTCTTTATAAATTTTATGCCAAGCTATTATCAATAAAAGGAAGTCCTATCCTCTCCTTAAGAGGAGGCATGGCTTGGTTCAAGCACTAATGGATTGAGAACCTCTCAATCACTAAAGTAAATGCTTGACCTAATTAATTAGAATGAAAAAACCACAATTAGTACTTTAAAATGCTTAACAAATTTATTAAATATGGGATAATACTTAGGAGTTACAAAAATAAGAGATATTGTAGTGGTACCATATACTAGTATACTATTCAAAGTAGATATGGTGATTGAAAAGAAATTGACTATAACACATTTAGATGCTATACATCAACATACTAATAAAAATAGAGTTGATAATGTAAGAGGATATTGCATCTTAAAACAAAAGCATAATCAAGTAAGGAGCCAAGGGAATACTTAAAATGGATGTAGAATGTGAAAGAAGCAGACAATAAAAAAAACTAATAAGGGATTATATTTAGAAGCCACACATGTAAGAAATATTGCATTGTAATGATCTAAAGATTTTACTTTATATATAGTTTATACATCAGTATACCAATTAGAGTCTTATTTATGCAATTTTACAACTTGTCCATTGGGTTGTGTTGATTGGTTGAAACATGGGTTATTACATTTAAGATTCAATGAGCCAAGATCACCTTAATTAAGCAATGTTGTAAAAGAATAAATCTACTCAATAAAAACAATATCATAAGTTAATAGTCTTCATACATCGTAAAAACATTTTGCATAAGTTGCCCATTTAAATTATAAGTTGTATCCATTCTTATTCATTTTTTTCTAACATTTCGAAATCAACTCAATTGTATTCTAAATAATTACTCGTAACAAGATGATATTCATTTCTACAACAAGAAATGAGTGACTGAAAACATTGATGTGGACACAGTTGTTTCACATTCTTCTATTCCTATTCCTCCCTTTCACAATGTGAAGACGACCACCTTTTAACACGGTTGGTGGTAAATGTTGCCTGTTCACATAGCACGCTAACTGAGCAACCAAATTAATTGGTATTCCCCTCATAACAAACTATTGAAGAGATTATATTACCTCTTCATTCCACATAGTTTGAAATACAAAAAGAGTTTGAAGGGAACTTCCTAGTCCCAACTACACAACCAGATGGTCAGATAGAAGTTGTACCTAATGCTCAAACTTGAACTCAAACAAACAGATAAGAAACATTGTGATTTGAAAACATTGTAATTAATTTGGTTGCTCAGTTAGCGTGTATGAGGTATGAGAGTACAAATGTTGCCTGTTCACACAACACGCTAACTGAGCAACCAAATTAATATGGCTAGAGACAGAGGAAAAAAGAGAGAAAACAAAGAGCTGACTATGTATTCATATATTGAAAATATAAATTGATTTACAAAATGGAGTTGTTGCTCATTTATCAAACTTAAGAAATAAGACAAGTCCCCTGTTCTTTCTCTGCTAAGAAGTTATATATTCATTTTTATTTTATTTTTATACACACGATGTAAACCTACCCTTCTCTCCTATTTGTATACAATTACAAAGAGACTCATCTTCTCTGGTTGTTGTTGCTAAAGCACCGCAAATTTTTCTTGCTTTTTTTATATACTCTAACTCTTAAAACTACCCCCAATTCTATTTGTATATGCCCAACAAAACAAAGGACAAAAAAACATGATAAAAAATGCATTTAATGAGCACATAGTTAAATGAATTTACAAGGAAGATTACAATTAGACTTTGTATTTCATATCTATCTGTCGTGGACATAGTTAAATGAATTTACAAGGAAGATTAATTTATATATGTGCTTCTATATAGTTCCTTCTATACTTCACCATTCTTCACTACAACATCATTGTCACTTGCTCCCTCTTGGATTGCGTTGAGCATATATTACCCATTTTTCTCCTCTCTTGTAGAATTGTACTTCTCCAATTTATTACATACTTATCTAGATACTATGTCTATTTATAATTTATTGCCCCTTAAAGGGAAAAATAAATGTACTTCCACTAACCATACTTGTAACACTAAATATTTTTCACCTCCTCTTTAATTTTTAGTGGTTCATTATAGATCTCACATATAAGCTTCACTTTCAAAACTAGTTATCAATCACACATTGTATCAACATATAGTCCTTTGAATGAAATAACGTGCATTCTATCCTCTTTCACTATCATGATTGACACTTTCTCTATTTCCTCTTTCATTCACTTAAATTAGATTAATCAATTTGGCCCATACCTTTTACATTTATTTCCTCTTCAATACATCCCTTTTTATAATAAAAATAAAATGTCAACTAGTATTGATCCTCTTATTCCTTTTGAGGCTCCTTGCTATCACATATATTTTATGTAGTTGCAACATTTTTTAATATCACGCATTGCTCAAAATTATAGTTCTATAGATACTACATTGTCAACATATGTGTTGACACTATGCACTCTTTTTATTGCACACACCTCTTACATCTCATAAGTTTTAGTACCAAGAAATGCATACTTGCATTTGAGACCCTTTACTATGTCTACTTATATTTCTTTGGTAATAATTTTAGTAACACAAGAAAATTGGTATTTCAGTCCCATCAATAATTTTTAACTATCGAATAGTAACATTATTTTATTTCTTTACACCTCTCTTTTGGGTGATCAATAGAATGATGATTTATTATGTTCATCACAAAGGTATGAGTAGTCATTCTATCATCTTGGGTATCTCTCTTACCATTCTACCATAGTATCCGTAGAAGTACATGGAATATCCTTGTTTTACCATAATAAGTTCCTATTTGAATCTAACTAATCAATTCAACAATATCCAATTACCTCTTTGTAGCCAAGATACTTTATATGGACTAAGGTGAGATACTCTTCCTATCCCTAATTTTTTTACCATTTCAAAGGAAGCTAAACAATTCACTCTATAACTAAACTTTATTGCACATAACATTTTCCTTGCACACAATCATTAATAGATTATCTCATCACATTGGTTCATTCTACTTTCTTGTTTGTTTTAGTAGTGTTCTTTTCATGATAAAAGATATTCTATGTTGTCATTCCATTTGTGAGAATTCAAATAATTTATGGCTCAATTCTCCACACTTGTAGAATTCACCAAAAAATCCTTTACCTCTTAGAAAAAAATGAACTTCTTTGTTTGTTGAGTAGGCTATTTCTTGTACATGTGACTACTTTTTTATCATTAGTGTAGGATCCTCTCTTCATCATGCTTGGTAGGTTTTATTTTTCTATTAATCTTTCCTTTTCTTCTCTATAAACCTTATTAGTCTATCTACAATATCTACTTGGCCTTTAGTCTACATTAATATCCCCCTCCTTAGTGGTTCATATCTTTATCATGTCCAAATAATCATATTATAAAGTTAACCTTAGATAATTGAAATAGGGTGTGTCTAATGATAGAAGAAAAAATAGAAGGTAAAATAGGGTGGAAGACTTTCAAGGTTTAGAGATTGGTTTTACCACATACTTTATACCTTTTGGCTATGATAGTATGAGTAATCATACTAGTTTGGATTCAACAACGAGGAATGAAGATGGGAAGTGGGCACCTACAAAAAATGAGTAGGGAAATTAATAAAAGGCCCAATATTTTAATACTTTAAGGAAAAGTGAATCCTTAAATTAAGAATTATAGATGGTGAATACTCAATGCTAATGGAGAGAAAGCATGGAAAAGTGTAAGTGGAGAATAATTGTGGTTCATGGATTAGTCTTATAGCTTAAAAAGTACATAAAACATGGAGACCTAAAATCCTTGGGCCAAAGGCAAAGACAAAGTAGGGAGTGGAAACATGAGTAAAGACATGGTTAAATACCTAGGGAATAAGAAGTCTAAGAGACTGAAATGGTCTAAGGTCTCAAACAAAATGCAAATGATGGGTTTCACTTAATGGAGGGAAAGAAACCTAGCAAGAGGAAACCTATAAACCTAGTAAAGGCTACAAATAAACGCAATCATCTATAACACTTCAAAATTTCTATAGTTTAAGATATTTAGGCTTGTGATAAGTATAATTGAAGGCAAAACACTATATCAAGAACATTTTTGAATATGGGGGTTTATTGAAGTAACTCATAGATTGGTTATATATGGGAAAACATGGTTCTATTAAGAAAGGAAGTGATTGATTTAGATAAATTTGCACTTGCTAATATAGACCCTAACATCACAAAGGGGCAAGACAAAGATGTCACATAATAGATATAGAGACAAAAATATAAATCTTTATACAAGAAATTTATCCTCATGAATCAACAAGGCCTTGGACTAGTCGATGGCAAAAAATGTATGGAAGTGAGTTCATTTTCTCTTCATGAAATAAACTAAGCTAATCATTAGAAGTAGGCATTAAAATAATCTTCAAGATAAATTTCATTGCAATGTGGTTAATACATATTTGAAGGTTCTTAACAAGTTTAATAATTGATCTAGGGAGCATGTCTAGAAAAACAAAAGCAATTGGCAACTTTTCACTATGGTGGTAGAAAAATTATTATTTTTATTTCCTTTTCCACATCATTAAGTGTCTTGCATCTGAAAAATACTCTACTGCCTTAATCTTCCTAGCCAATTTCTCCAACTTTGCACAAATATACTATCTATGAATGTCACTTATCTCCTACACAAGAAGCACATACCATTTTATGGCCTTCAATCCAACTAGAACTAGGGAGATTTTTTTTTTTTTTGATCTTTAATCAATCTCCTTACCATTTGCTCAAACCACCTACCCACTTTTGTCTAGATGTGAGAGAACATAAGCTACATCTTTTTTAAGATTCAAATTTAGCGTTGCTACAAATACTCTAAGCTTATATTCATTGGTGATTTGTAGGCATCAAGAAAATAAATCCACATAGGTAGCAAGAAAACAGATCCACATATTATCCCCAAGTTTAATTGGCATCTTGATGATAATGTTAAGGGTGTCCTCAAGATAGCTAACACGTGCAAGAAAGGGAGATGACCCAGTAGTTGTGCACCCTAACTTTGTGCTTCTCAAAATCCTACATGGAAATTTCAAATCACTCCCAATTTTTTACAACAACTTACTTGGCATGTCCCCTCCTTATAACTAAGGTTTCAGGGCCACATCATCAAATATGATGCCATATCAACATTCTTTTTGCCAAGGTGTCCAAAACAACCCAAAAAAAAGGTGAGACAAATAATCATTCAAAAGAGGCTTCCATACTTGTGCAGCTGATGTGGCATCATATGATTGGTTGCTTTTTATAACTAAGGGTATATTTCATTCAATTATGGGTAGTCATCATAGCAATAACAACTTTAAAGTCACAACTATTGGTGCAATGTTGTCAAAACAATTGAACATTAAATTGACAAGTATGAGTATTAAATCAGCAATTACTATCACAATAATTGTAAAGCATTCAAGTACAAGGTCCTCTCCCCTAGGCCAATAATAGACATATAATTATCAATTGTAAGTGTAATGCAGTAAGGGTTACATGCAATGTCATTGAAGTATGTACATCTCACAATATGCACTAAACCTGATGGCTGCATGCACATCTAACACAAGCAATGTTTATAGTTTCAGAACATGTTCCAAAATGATTCATTAATTCATATATTTTGAGAATACCCTTACAAAATTGATTTTGTGCATATCCCACAAACACGTTTCATTGAGGCATTTTGTCAAACAGTTTACGTGCATTATTTTGTGTTCCACATTTTTCATATATGTCTACTAGAAAATTTCCAATCATGATAATATCTCATAAATATACCCCTTGTATTATTTTATGATAGATGGCCATACATTTGTCAAAATTCCTTTGTCCTTTATAGTTTGATGGATCTCCATACCCTGTTCCAAAGGTCCCGACCCGACTTTAACACTCCTACAACTTTGAAAAATGTCCTAAGTTTTTATTGCCCTCTCAACAAACTCGATTCCACGTTTTTTGGTACACTATTTTTTTTTGGTATCTGGACAACTTTTTGCACATTAAATATGTTTGACTTTTAATGAAAAAGCTTAAAATTTGAATTTAATGTTTATTTTATTTATAAATATAATTTAAAATAGTTAATTACATATTTAAAAAGAATTACATATTATTTTATTTTTTTAGAATTATAATAATAATTATTATACTATAAGATATAATAAATAAATAATAAATTATATGTTTACAAATTTTTAAGTTTTGAATGTTAATACAATTATAATATGTATAAATAATAAATATAATTTAGAAATAGTTAATTATATATTTTTTTAAAGATTATTTTTTATTTAAAAATTTTACAATATGATATAAAATAAACATAATACCAAAATAATAATAATTTTTTTTACTTTTTAAATTTATTTTTATATATTGGTTTTATATTTATATCATATGTTATATAATCTACATAATATACATATGATATATTATTTATATTATTTTATTAATATATATCATATATTTATTATTCATATTTTGTATAGTATTATATTAGTACTATATTAATATTATAATATGTATAAATAATAAATATAATTTAGAAATAGTTAATTATATATTATTTCTTTTAAAGATTCTTTTTATTTAAAATGTTTACAATATGATATAAAATAAAAATAATAATTTTTTTTTTTTCTTTTTAAATTTAGTTTTATATATTGAATTTATATTTATATCATATGTTATATAATCTACATAATATACATATGATATATTATTAGTTCCTACCGACAGGTAGGTAACTAACGCATTCATTAGATTCAATTAATTTTATAAACTGATCAATCATTTTATAGTATTTAAGAATATTTGGTTGCACTTCTATAGTTTTGATTTTTTCCATATTTTTATAATAACAAAAAAGTTATTTATCAGCAATTCTATTGGTAATTGCTACTGCATAATTAATTTTTCTTATTTTATTTTAAATTTTAAATTGTCACCTCCCAGCTACATTATTATGACTATGATGTATAATACACAGAAAAGACTTCGATCCATTTTTCATTGTCTTTTGTGACGATATGTGTGGTGGTAGGCTGCAAGAGAAAACCGAAAGTGAAGGCAAAGACCAAAGGCAAAGGCTTCTGTTGTTACGCGAAAGTTTTAGGCATTTCTGCGGAGGAGTTGGGGCCAGCATTTTCACAGGTTTTTCCTTTCCCATTAAACGTTCGAGCTTGTATTTCACAGACGAAGTTGCAGAGAGGTGATAATTATTTTCTTTGCGGCTGGTCACATGATGGCGCTAGAGGGCGGAAGAGGAGTGGATTATGTGGAGTTTTTGGGGTGAGGTCGTATGGGCTCCGGATTTGGTTTCTAGGGCACAATCTGTGGAAGGGAGGTTGTTTATTTGTTTTGGCTAGGGTTTCAGGATGAGGTTTAGTGAGAGGAGAAGAGGAGTAGCGGGGGGAATAAAATGCTCGGTTGCCGGTTTGAATGACGGAGACTTTGACGTGCTTGGTTAAAATGGGTAAAACGCTCCAGGCTTTGTTAAAACGGCAGAATACTCGCCGGATTTTGGAACATAGGGTGTTGAAATAGTAGGTGTTATTACAGGAGAATTAAAAGAAAACGGCTGTGAAAATGGCGAAGAAGTGGAGAAACGGCTGTGATTATGTTCAGGGTTTGAGGAAACAATGGCCGTAAATGTATTGGTAGTTTGATGCTTTTAGGATTAAGAGGATTTGTTGTTTTATTTATTAAATTGTAGTTGTAAAGTTAAAAGTTAATAATAATTAATTTTTTATATAAATATAAATTAATTTAGATAACTGTTCATTAATATTAGTTATAATAATATAAATATTTTTATATTAAAATATCTTATGTAAATTCAATATTAAATAAAATTTTAATACATGTATTTTTTTTTATATTAATATTATATTTTTCAATATAGTAATTAACTAGAATATTTTGAAGATAATTTACTAAAGATAATTATTTAAAAAAATAATAATTACAAAGTATGAATTTTAAATTTTGAATATGAAAGGTAAATTTTATAAATTAGTTTAATCAGCTACTTTATTTCTAATATTGTAGTCATCTACATTTTTTTAATTATTAGTAATCATGAAATGCATTTGGCACTGAAATCTAAAGCTTGCACTCTTTAAAATTTGTAAAAAACTATTAGAATCTTGATAAAAATTAAACCCACTTTATTTCAATCTTATAGACACCTAAGTTTTGTTGTTCTTTACCATTATACCTAGCATGTACATTAACCTTTTCGAACTCCCCTCTACCACCCATAAATTTTCTATTCTCCTCTCGGCAGGAACATGACGCTTTGCGTCTCTTGTTTATATTAGAAATCGAGAGTTAAACACAGAGTAAAAGGAGGCCGGACCTCATAACAAAAGAGTTGTCACCGACTTAGGACAACATAAAAAAGAAAGCAAGCGTAATTGATCATGTACAACTGCACAATACAGTATGTCCATAGCAAAGTCTGACAATAACCATAAAAGAAAAAAGGAGCCAAAAGAGAACACATCAGTGCAGGATATCATCATGGGCTCCAACCCATGTCATCCACCCACATGGGCCTTCCATCCACACAATGTTCTTACGGTTTTGAAACTGAGCAAGCATCTCCACTTGGTCAAAAGAAGGCTCTTTGTTATCCTTGATCTCAATGCTCAACATCTTGAGGGCCTCTTCGAAGGATGACATGTTCTCCGTGTTCCGTCTCCACTCGTAGCCATCTTTCATCTCATAGATGAACATAGTAGCATGCCCATCTTTGAGAAACCTCGGGAGCTTGTTCCTTTCCAAGTTCATATTAATGGAAACATGCACAGTGATGTTAAAAAAGGTGAGTCATCAAAAAGACTCAGTAAAGGCCCTGGCTTGGCCTTCAAACCTATCGTCATTCCTTATCTTCCATATATACCAAAGAATGTTAGCAGAAAGAAAAACCAAAAGATATTAGCATCCTGCTTAAGCCCCTGAATATAACTAGAAATGATTTCCATAATGTTCACAAGACTAGGGATAGAGAAACGAAACATTAACCAGATCTCCTTAGCAATAGAGAAATCAAAAAGAATATGCCTGCCAGTTTCAGGCAATATACATATAGAATACAAATCAACATTATATAGATCCTTTCTGAGAGGAATCCTGTCAAGCATTATGAGCCATTTAAAGCATTTAATTTTGGGAGCAACCGGACTTCCAGAGCCTGTTAAATCTTTTTTGCCAATGCATGATACATAAGTCGGTATACCATAACAGTTAACATGACTGGTAATGGAATCATCATAAGCCAAAACAATGTAGATATTACAGGCCTTTATTTTAGACAAAAGAGAACCATTAGCCCATTTAAATGAGAGAAATCTATGAGAGTCAGCATCACAATCCTTAGGAAGACCCAGATCATCACAAGCCTTCTTAATCATATTATAGGTTCTTTTTTGAGCAGGGGGGAGGTTATACTACATAATATACATATGATATATTATTAGTTCCTGCCGAAAGGTAGGTAACTAACGCATTCATTAGATTCAATTAATTTTATAAACTGATCAATCATTTTATAGTATTTAAGAATATTTGGTTGCACTTCTATAGTTTTGATTTTTTCCATATTTTTATAATAACAAAAAAGTTATTTATCAGCAATTCTATTGGTAATTGCTACTGCATAATTAATTTTTCTTATTTTATTTTAAATTTTAAATTGTCACCTCCCAGCTACATTATTATGACTATGATGTATAATACACAGAAAAGACTTCGATCCATTTTTCACTGTCTTTTGTGATGATATGTGTGGTGGTAGGCTGCAAGAGAAAACCGAAAGTGAAGGCAAAAACCAAAGGCAAAGGCTTCTGTTGTTACGCGAAAATTTTAGGCATTTCTGCGGAGGAGTTGGGGCCAGCATTTTCACAGGTTTTTCCTTTTCCATTAAACGTTAGAGCTTGTATTTCACAGACGAAGTTGCAGAGAGGTGATAATTATTTTCTTTGCGGCTGGTCACATGATGGCGCCAGAGGGCGGAAGAGGAGTGGATTATGTGGAGTTTTTGGGCTGAGGTCGTATGGGCTCCGGATTTGGTTTCTAGGGCACAATCTGTGGAAGGGAGGTTGTTTATTTGTTTTGGCTAGGGTTTCAGGATGAGGTTTAGTGAGAGAAGAAGAGGAGTAGCCAGGGGAATAAAATGCTCGGCTGCCAGTTTGAATGGTGGAGACTTTGACATGCTTGGTTAAAATGGGTAAAATGCTCCAGGCTTTGTTAAAACGGCGGAATACTCACCGGATTTTGGAACATAGGGTGTTGAAATAGTAGGTGTTATTACAGGAGAATTAAAAGAAAACGGCTGTGAAAATGGTGAAGAAGCGGAGAAACGACTGTGATTATGTTCAGGGTTTGAGGAAACAATGGCCGTAAATGTATTGGTAGTTTGATGCTTTTAGGATTAAGAGGATTTGTTGTTTTATTTATTAAATTGTAGTTGTAAAGTTAAAAGATAATAATAATTAATTTTTTATATAAATGTAAATTAATTTAGATAACTGTTCATTAATATTAGTTATAATAATATAAATATTTTTATATTAAAATATCTTATGTAAATTCAATATTAAATAAAATTTTAATACATGTAATTTTTTTTATATTAATATTATATTTTTCAATATAGTAATTAACTAGAATATTTTGAAGATAATTTACTAAAGATAATTATTTAAAAAAATAATAATTACAAAGTATGAATTTTAAATTTTGAATATGTAAGGTAAAATTTATAAATTAGTTTAATCAGCTACTTTATTTCTAATATTGTAGTCATCTACATTTTTTTAATTATTAGTAATCATGAAATGCATTTGGCACTGAAATCTTAAGATTGCACTCTTTCAAATTTGTAAAAAACTATTAGAATCTTGATAAAAATTAAACCCACTTTATTTCAATCTTATAGACACCTAAGTTTTGTTGTTCTTTACCATTATACCTAGCATGTACATTAACCTTTTCGAACTCCCCTCTACCACCCATACATTTTCTATTCTCCTCTCGGCAGGAACATGACGCTTTGCGTCTCTTGTTTATATTAGAAATCGAGAGTTAAACACAGAGTAAAAGGAGGCCAGACCTCATAAGAAAAGAGTTGTCATCGACGTAGGACAACATAAAAAAGAAAGCAAGCGTAATTGATCATGTACAACTGCACAATACAGTATGTCCATAGCAACGTCTGACAATAACCATAAAAGAAAAAAGGAGCCAAAAGAGAACACATCAGTGCAGGATATCATCATGGGCTCCAACCCATGTCATCCACCCACATGGGCCTTCCATCCACACAATGTTCTTACGGTTCTGAAACTGAGCAAGCATCTCCACTTGGTCAAAAGAAGGCTCTTTGTTATCCTTGATCTCAATGGTCAACATCTTGAGGGCCTCTTCGAAGGATGACATGTTCTCCGTGTTCTGTCTCCACTCGTAGCCATCTTTCATCTCGTAGATGAACATAGTAGCATGCCCATCTTTGAGAAACCTCGGGAGCTTGTTCCTTTCCAAGTTCATATTAATGGAAACATGCACAGTGATGTTAAAAAAGGTGAGTCATCAAAAAGACTCAGTAAAGGCCCTGGCTTGGCCTTCAAACCTATCGTCATTCCTTATCTTCCATATATACCAAAGAATGTTAGCAGAAAGAAAAACCAAAAGATATTAGCATCCTGCTTAAGCCCCTGAATATAACTAG
Source organism: Cryptomeria japonica (assembly GCF_030272615.1). NCBI lineage: Eukaryota > Viridiplantae > Streptophyta > Pinopsida > Cupressales > Cupressaceae > Cryptomeria > Cryptomeria japonica. The sequence continues at coordinate 683,547,531 of NC_081405.1, read as the reverse complement.
AAATGATTTCCATAATGTTCACAAGACTAGGGATAGAGAAACGAAACATTAACCAGATCTCCTTAGCAATAGAGAAATCAAAAAGAATATGCTTGCCAGTTTCAGGCAATATACATATAGAATACAAATCAACATTATATAGATACTTTCTGAGAGGAATCCTGTCAAGCATTATGAGCCATTTAAAGCATTTATTTTTGGGAGCAACCGGACTTTTCCAGAGCCTGTTAAATCTTTTTTGCCAATGCATGATAGATAAGTCGGTATACCATAACAGTTAACATGATTGGTAATGGAATCATCATAAGCCAAAACAATGTAGATATTACAGGCCTTTATTTTAGACAAAAGAGAACCATTAGCCCATTTAAATGAGAGAAATCTATGAGAGTCAGCATCACAATCCTTAGGAAGACCCAGATCATCACAAGCCTTCTTAATCATATTATAGGTTCTTTTTTGAGCAGGGGGGAGGTTATACTACATAATATACATATGATATATTATTAGTTCCTGCCGACAGGTAGGTAACTAACGCATTCATTAGATTCAATTAATTTTATAAGCTGATCAATCATTTTATAGTATTTAAGAATATTTGGTTGCACTTCTATAGGTTTGAATTTTTCCATATTTTTATAATAACAAAAAAGTTATTTATCAGCAATTCTATTGGTAATTGCTACTGCATAATTAATTTTTCTTATTTTATTTTAAATTTTAAATTGTCACCTCCCAGCTACATTATTATGACTATGATGTATAATACACAGAAAAGACTTCGATCCATTTTTCATTGTCTTTTGTGACGATATGTGTGGTGGTAGGCTGCAAGAGAAAACTGAAAGTGAAGGCAAAGACCAAAGGCAAAGGCTTCTGTTGTTACGCGAAAGTTTTAGGCATTTCTGCGGAGGAGTTGGGGCCAGCATTTTCACAGGTTTTTCATTTTCCATTAAACGTTAGAGCTTGTATTTCACAGACGAAGTTGCAGAGAGGTGATAATTATTTTCTTTGCAGCTGGTCACATGATGGCGCCAGAGGGCGGAAGAGGAGTGGATTATGTGGAGTTTTTGGGCTGAGGTCGTATGGGCTCCGGATTTGGTTTCTAGGGCACAATCTATGGAAGGGAGGTTGTTTATTTGTTTTGGCTAGGGTTTCAGGATGAGGTTTAGTGAGAGGAGAAGAGGAGTAGCGGGGGGAATAAAATGCTCGGCTACCAGTTTGAATGGCGGAGACTTTGACGTGCTTGGTTAAAATGGGTAAAACGCTCCAGGCTTTGTTAAAACGGCGGAATACTCGCAGGATTTTGGAACATAGCGTGTTGAAATAGTAGGTGTTATTACAAGAGAATTAAAAGAAAATGGCTGTGAAAATGGCGAAGAAGCGAAGAAACGGCTGTGATTATGTTCAGGGTTTGAGGAAACAATGGCCGTAAATGTATTGGTAGTTTGATGCTTTTAGGATTAAGAGGATTTGTTGTTTTATTTATTAAATTGTAGTTGTAAATTTAAAAGATAATAATAATTAATTTTTTATAGAAATGTAAATTAATTTAGATAACTGTTCATTAATATTAGTTATAATAATATAAATATTTTTATATTAAAATATCTTATGTAAATTCAATATTAAATAAAATTTTAATACATGTAATTTTTTTTATATTAATATTATATTTTTCAATATAGTAATTAACTAGAATATTTTGAAGATAATTTACTAAAGATAATTATTTAAAAAAATAATAATTACAAAGTATGAAATTTAAATTTTGAATATGAAAGGTAAAATTTATAAATTAGTTTAATCAGCTACTTTATTTCTAATATTGTAGTCATCTACATTTTTTTAATTAGTAGTAATCATGAAATGCATTTGGCACTGAAATCTAAAGATTGCACTCTTTAAAATTTGTAAAAAACTATTAGAATCTTGATAAAAATTAAACCCACTTTATTTCAATCTTATAGGCACCTAAGGTTTGTTGTTCTTTACCATTATACCTAGCATGTACATTAACCTTTTCGAACTCCCCTCTACCACCCATACATTTTCTATTCTCCTCTCGGCAGGAACATGACGCTTTGCGTCTCTTGTTTATATTAGAAATCGAGAGTTAAACACAGAGTAAAAGGAGGCCGGACCTCATAACAAAAGAGTTGTCATCGACTTAGGACAACATAAAAAAGAAAGCAAGCGTAATTGATCATGTACAACTGCACAATACAGTATGTCCATAGCAACGTCTGACAATAACCATAAAAGAAAAAAGGAGCCAAAAGAGAACACATCAGTGCAGGATATCATCATGGGCTCCAACCCATGTCATCCACCCACATGGGCCTTCCATCCACACAATGTTCTTACGGTTCTGAAACTGAGCAAGCATCTCCACTTGGTCAAAAGAAGGCTCTTTGTTATCCTTGATCTCAATGGTCAACATCTTGAGGGCCTCTTCGAAGGATGACATGTTCTCCGTGTTCCGTCTCCACTCGTAGCCATCTTTCATCTCATAGATGAACATAGTAGCATGCCCATCTTTGAGAAACCTCGGGAGCTTGTTCCTTTCCAAGTTCATATTAATGGAAACATGCACAGTGATGTTAAAAAAGGCAAGTCATCAAAAAGACTCAGTAAAGGCCCTGGCTTGGCCTTCAAACCTATCGTCATTCCTTATCTTCCATATATACCAAAGAATGTTAGCAGAAAGAAAAACCAAAAGATATTAGCATCCTGCTTAAGCCCCTGAATATAACTAGAAATGATTTCCATAATGTTCACAAGACTAGGGATAGAGAAACGAAACATTAACCAGATCTCCTTAGCAATAGAGAAATCAAAAAGAATATGCTTGCCAGTTTCAGGCAATATACATATAGAATACAAATCAACATTATATAGATCCTTTCTGAGAGAAATCCTGTCAAGCATTATGAGCCATTTAAAGCATTTAATTTTGGGAGCAACCGGACTTTTCCAGAGCCTGTTAAATCTTTTTTGCCAATGCATGATAGATAAGTCGGTATACCATAACAGTTAACATGATTGGTAATGGAATCATCATAAGCCAAAACAATGTAGATATTACAGGCCTTTATTTTAGACAAAAGAGAACCATTAGCCCATTTAAATGAGAGAAATCTATGAGAGTCAGCATCACAATCCTTAGGAAGACCCAGATCATCACAAGCCTTCTTAATCATATTATAGGTTCTTTTTTGAGCAGGGGGGAGGTTATACTACATAATATACATATGATATATTATTAGTTCCTGCCGACAGGTAGGTAACTAACGCATTCATTAGATTCAATTAATTTTATAAGCTGATCAATCATTTTATAGTATTTAAGAATATTTGGTTGCACTTCTATAGGTTTGAATTTTTCCATATTTTTATAATAACAAAAAATTTATTTATCAGCAATTCTATTGGTAATTGCTACTGCATAATTAATTTTTCTTATTTTATTTTAAATTTTAAATTGTCACCTCCCAGCTACATTATTATGACTATGATGTATAATACACAGAAAAGACTTCGATCCATTTTTCACTGTCTTTTGTGACGATATGTGTGGTGGTAGGCTGCAAGAGAAAACCGAAAGTGAAGGCAAAGACCAAAGGCAAAGGCTTCTGTTGTTACGCGAAAGTTTTAGGCATTTCTGCGGAGGAGTTAGGCCCAGCATTTTCACAGGTTTTTCCTTTTCCAATAAACGTTAGAGCTTGTATTTCACAGACGAAGTTGCAGAGAGGTGATAATTATTTTCTTTGCGGCTGGTCACATGATGGCGCCAGAGGGCGGAAGAGGAGTGGATTATGTGGAGTTTTGGGGGTGAGGTCATATGGGCTCCGGATTTAGTTTCTAGGGCACAATCTATGGAAGGGAGGTTGTTTATTTGTTTTGGCTAGGGTTTCCGGATGAGGTTTAGTGAGAGGAGAAGAGGAGTAGCGGGGGGAATAAAATGCTCGGCTGCTGGTTTGAATGGTGGAGACTTTAACCTGCTTGGTTAAAATGGGTAAAACACTCCAGGCTTTGTTAAAATGGCGGAATACTCGCCGGATTTTGGAACATAGCGTGTTGAAATAGTAGGTGTTATTACAGGAGAATTAAAAGAAAACGACTGTGAAAATGGCGAAGAAGCGGAGAAACGGCTATGATTATGTTCAGGGTTTGAGGAAACAATGGTCGTAAATGTATTGGTAGTTTGATGCTTTTAGGATTAAGAGGATTTGTTGTTTTATTTATTAAATTGTATTTGTAAATTTAAAAGATAATAATAATTAATTTTTTATAGAAATATAAATTAATTTAGATAACTGTTCATTAATATTAGTGATAATAATATAAATATTTTTATATTAAAATATCTTATGTAAATTCAATATTAAATAAAATTTTAATACATGTAATTTTTTTTATATTAATATTATATTTTTCAATATAGTAATTAACTAGAATATTTTGAAGATAATTTACTAAAGATAATTATTTAAAAAAATAATAATTACAAAGTATGAATTTTAAATTTTGAATATGAAAGGTAAAATTTATAAATTAGTTTTAATCAGCTACTTTATTTCTAATATTGTAGTCATCTACATTTTTTTAATTATTACTAATCATGAAATGCATTTGGCACTGAAATCTAAAGATTGCACTCTTTAAAATTTGTAAAAAACTATTAGAATCTTGATAAAAATTAAACCCACTTTATTTCAATCTTATAGACACCTAAGTTTTGTTGTTCTTTACCATTATACCTAGCATGTACATTAACCTTTTCGAACTCCCCTCTACCACCCATACATTTTCTACTCTCCTCTCGGCAGGAACATGACGCTTTGCGTCTCTTGTTTATATTAGAAATCGAGAGTTAAACATAGAGTAAAAGGAGGCCGGACCTCATAACAAAAGAGTTGTCATCGACTTAGGACAACATAAAAAAGAAAGCAAGTGTAATTGATCATGTACAACTGCACAATATAGTATGTCCATAGCAACGTCTGACAATAACCATAAAAGAAAAAAGGAGCCAAAAGAGAACACATCAGTGCAGGATATCATCATGGGCTCCAACCCATGTCATCCACCCACATGGGCCTTCCATCCACACAATGTTCTTAGGGTTCTGAAACTGAGCAAGCATCTCCACTTGGTCAAAAGAAGGCTCTTTGTTATCCTTGATCTCAATGGTCAACATCTTAAGGGCCTCTTCGAAGGATGACATGTTCTCTGTGTTCCGTCTCCACTCGTAGCCATCTTTCATCTCATAGATGAACATAGTAGCATGCCCATCTTTGAGAAACCTCGGGAGCTTGTTCCTTTCCAAGTTCATATTAATGGAAACATGCACAGTGATGTTAAAAAAGGCGAGTCATCAAAAAGACTCAGTAAAGGCCCTGGCTTGGCTTTCAAACCTATCGTCATTCCTTATCTTCCATATATATCAAAGAATGTTAGCAGAAAGAAAAACCAAAAGATATTAGCATCCTGCTTAAGCCCCTGAATATAACTAGAAATGATTTCCATAATGTTCACAAGACTAGGGATAGAGAAATGAAACATTAACCAGATCTCCTTAGCAATAGAGAAATCAAAAAGAATATGCCTGCAAGTTTCAGGCAATATACATATAGAATACAAATCAACATTATATAGATCCTTTCTGAGAGGAATCCTATCAAGCATTATGAGCCATTTAAAGCATTTACTTTTGGGAGCAACCGGACTTTTCCAGAGCCTGTTAAATCTTTTTTGCCAATGCATGATAGATAAGTCGGTATACCATAACAGTTAACATGACTGGTAATGGAATCATCATAAGCCAAAACAATGTAGATATTACAGGCCTTTATTTTAGACAAAAGAGAACCATTAGCCCATTTAAATGAGAGAAATCTATGAGAGTCAGCATCACAATCCTTAGGAAGACCCAGATCATCACAAGCCTTCTTAATCATATTATAGGTTCTTTTTTGAGCAGGGGGGAGGTTATACTACATAATATACATATGATATATTATTAGTTCTTGCCGACAGGTAGGTAACTAAGGCATTCATTAGATTCAATTAATTTTATAAGCTGATCAATCATTTTATAGTATTTAAGAATATTTGGTTGCACTTCTATAGTTTTGATTTTTTCCATATTTTTATAATAACAAAAAAGTTATTTATCAGCAATTCTATTGGTAATTGCTACTGCATAATTAATTTTTCTTATTTTATTTTAAATTTTAAATTGTCATCTCCCAGCTACATTATTATGACTATGATGTATAATACACAAAAAAGACTTCGATCCATTTTTCATTGTCTTTTGTGACGATATGTGTGGTGGTAGGCTGCAAGAGAAAACCGAAAGTGAAGGCAAAGACCAAAGGCAAAGGCTTCTGTTGTTACGCGAAAGTTTTAGGCATTTCTGCGGAGGAGTTGGGGCCAACATTTTCACAGGTTTTTCCTTTTCCATTAAACGTTAGAGCTTGTATTTCACAGACGAAGTTGCAGAGAGGTGATAATTATTTTCTTTGCGGCTGGTCACATGATGGTGCCAGAGGGCGGAAGAGGAATGGATTATGTGGAGTTTTTGGGGTGAGGTCGTATGGGCTCCGGATTTGGTTTCTAGGGCACAATCTGTGGAAGGGAGGTTGTTTATTTGTTTTGGCTAGAGTTTCAGGATGAGGTTTAGTGAGAGGAGAAGAGGAGTAGCAGGGGGAATAAAATGCTCGGCTGCTGGTTTGAATGGCGGAGACTTTGACGTGCTTGGTTAAAATGGGTAAAACGCTCCAGGCTTTGTTAAAACGACGGAATACTCGCCGGATTTTGGAACGTAGGTGTTATTACAGGACAATTAAAAGAAAACGGCTGTGAAAATGGCGAAGAAGTGGAGAAACGACTGTGATTATGTTCAAGGTTTGAGGAAACAATGGTCGTAAATGTATTGGTAGTTTGATGCTTTTAGGATTAAGAGGATTTGTTGTTTTATTTATTAAATTGTAGTTGTAAAGTTAAAAGATAATAATAATTAATTTTTTATATAAATATAAATTAATTTAGATAACTGTTCATTAATATTAGTTATAATAATATAAATATTTTTATATTAAAATATCTTATGTAAATTCAATATTAAATAAAATTTTAATACATGTAATTTTTTTTATATTAATATTATATTTTTCAATATAGTAATTAACTAGAATATTTTGAAGATAATTTACTAAAGATAATTATTTAAAAAAATAATAATTACAAAGTATGAATTTTAAATTTTGAATATGAAAGGTAAAATTTATAAATTAGTTTAATCAGCTATTTTATTTCTAATATTGTAGTCATCTACATTTTTTTAATTATTAGTAATCATGAAATGCATTTGGCATTGAAATCTAAAGATTGCACTCTTTAAAATTTGTAAAAAACTATTAGAATCTTGATAAAAATTAAACCCACTTTATTTCAATCTTATAGACACCTAAGTTTTGTTGTTCTTTACCATTGTACCTAGCATGTACATTAACCTTTTCGAACTCCCCTCTACCACCCATACATTTTCTATTCTCCTCTTAGCAAGAACATGACACTTTGCGTCTCTTGTTTATATTAGAAATCGAGAGTTAAACACAGAGTAAGAGGAGGCCGGACCTCATAACAAAAGAGTTGTCACCGACTTAGGACAACATAAAAAAGAAAGCAAGTGTAATTGATCATGTACAACTGCACAATACAGTATGTCCATAGCAACGTCTGACAATAACCATAAAAGAAAAAAGGAGCCAAAAGAGAACACATCAGTGCAGGATATCATCATGGGCTCCAACCCATGTCATCCACCCACATGGGCCTTCCATCCACACAATGTTCTTACGGTTCTGAAACTAAGCAAGCATCTCCACTTGGTCAAAAGAAGGGTCTTTGTTATCCTTGATCTCAATGGTCAACATCTTGAGGGCCTCTTCGAAGGATGACATATTCTCCATGTTCCTTCTCCACTCGTAGCCATCTTTCATCTCATAGATGAACATAGTAGCATGCCCATCTTTGAGAAACCTCGGGAGCTTGTTCCCTTCCAAGTTCATATTTATGGAAACATGCACAGTGATGTTAAAAAAGGTGAGTCATCAAAAAGACTCAGTAAAGGCCCTGGCTTGGCCTTCAAACCTATCGTCATTCCTTATCTTCCATATATACCAAAGAATGTTAGTAGAAAGAAAAACCAAAAGATATTAGCATCCTGCTTAAGCCCCTGAATATAACTAGAAATGATTTCCATAATGTTCACAAGACTAGGGATAGAGAAACGAAACATTAACCAGATCTCCTTAGCAATAGAGAAATCAAAAAGAATATGCTTGCCAGTTTTAGGCAATATACATATAGAATACAAATCAACATTATATAGATCCTTTCTGAGAGGAATCCTGTCAAGCATTATGAGCCATTTAATGCATTTAATGTTGGGAGCAACCGGACTTTTCCAGAGCCTGTTAAATCTTTTTTGCCAATGCATGATAGATAAGTCGGTATACCATAACAGTTAACATGACTGGTAATGGAATCATCATAAGCCAAAACAATGTAGATATTATAGGCCTTTATTTTAGACAAAAGAGAACCATTAGCCCATTTAAATGAGAGAAATCTATGAGAGTCAGCATCACAATCCTTAGGAAGACCCAGATCATCACAAGCCTTCTTAATCATATTATAGGTTCTTTTTTTAGCAGGGGGGAGGTTATACTTGGTACTAAGTTCTTCCCAGCTGATAAGAGTGTCATATTTCAGAATGTCAATTAAATAGGTTATCCCTTTGTTGGCCCAAGCTTTGACCGAGCAGCCTTGAGTAAGGGGCAAAGGTTTGGTCCACCAAATAGATCTTTCACCATGAAGAAGGCTATTACTGTTGACATTAGTGTTGACCATATATTTCCTAACATACTCCCAAGCTTTCCAAATATATTTAAAACACACAAGTACCTTGGACAGAGACAGGGAAACCACCAATAACAAGGTCACTGAAGGGCAATCCTTTCCATGAGTTAGCACCTTTCGACACAGCCCTCTCAATATTGTTTCTAACCAAGACCTTCCAAGGTTCTTGGCCCTCAAAAGCATGGAAGATCCATTTGGCTACGAGAGCAATACCTTGGGTCCTGAGATCTTTTAGCCCAAGGCCTCCAAGTTTTTTCTCAATATGACACCACTTCCAATTAACAACATTCATTTTATTATTCCCTTTGCCATCAGACCACAGGAATCGTCTAACAACCTTCTGAATTTCAAGAATTTGATAGTTACTAAACATCCAAGTAGAGGAATAGTAGATATTGTAGGAGGAAAGGATTTTCTAGCAAACTTGGACCCTACCAGCCAAGGAAAGGAACCTGTTGTTCCACTTATTAAGTTTCTTATCAATTTTCTCCCTAACCCATAACCACATATCCTTAAGGGAGGGAGAAATGGAGAATGGTATACCAAGATACCTGACAATTTTGTTGGGGCCACCCCATTGGAAGCCATATTGTCTAAGCTAGTAGGAGGGTGTTCTTTCCACCCCAGGAAAGTCAACTTGGACTGGGAGATCCGGGCCCCAAAGATCTCACCAAATACCTTGATTTTTTGACTGAGATTCTCCAAGTTCTGATTAGTGAGCTCAAGGAACATAGCCGTATCATCGACAAATTGAATATTCAGCAGGTCATTATCATCAGGCAGCCTAACCCCTTTCACATTAGGGGATACAAAATTATCCCTTAGGAGGCAGAAGAGAGCATCAAAGGCAATGAAAAAAAGAGCAGGGGCCAAGGGGCACCCTTGTCTGATATAACAAGACAACATTATGGAGGAGGAGAGGGTACCATTAACTTCAATATGAGCAGAGGAATCTTGGAGGAGGACCTTAACATAATTATAGAACTTCCTAGGGAAGCCAAAAGCTTCAAGCATCATGATAATAAAGTCCCATTCAACCCTATCACAGGCTTTCTCAAAGTCAAGAAGAAACATAGTAGTGTCCTGTCCAGACACCTTAGACCATTCCATAGCCTCCCAGCTAGTGATGAGGTTTTCAAGGATATACCTACCTTTAATGAAACCGGTTTGGGTGGGGCAGATGAACTTGGGAAGAATTTTCTCAAGGTGGATGGCCATAATTTTAGCCAAGATCTTATAGGACACATTAAGGAGGGTAATGGGTCTCCAATTTTTAATAAGGGCTTTATCACCATCCTTGGGTATAAGGTTGATGGTTCCCTTGTTGATGGAATCACCAAGGGTGCCATGTTCATTAGCCTATGTGTAGATATCATGCAGATCCATGCTAATCCAATCTAGGTTAGCTTTATAGAACTCGATAGGGAGACCATCAGGTCCAAGAGTTTTATCATTGTTAAGAGAGTTGACGGCTCCTTGAACTTCCTCAACAATGATCTTCTTCTTTAGGAGGAAAGACTCTTCCTTGGATATTCTACAGGGAATAATGGATCTACATTTAAGTCTCATGGCCTTGGCAACCTTAGAATCTTGTGAAGTGAAAAGGTTTTTATAGAATAAGGTAAAGACATCTTTGATGTTATCAATACCAATAATCTCCTTGTTATCAACAAGAAGCCTATCAATTTTTTCCCGGTTTTGTTTTTGTTTAAGCGGATTAAAGAAGAACTTTGAGCCTCTATCCCTGAATTGAAGCCAATGGCTATGGGCTCTAATCATGGCTCCCTTGATCTTAACTTGTTGATGTTTCCTAAGAGCATCCCTAGCTCTCGCAACTTGGTTGGCTAAATCAGGGTTAGTTGGGGACTGTTGATTTTTTTTTTCAATGTTCTGGAGATTGAGATTAAGATTTTTTTTCATAAATCTGTAATCTTTGGCCTTCTTTTGGCCTACGGTCTGCAGGAGTTTCTGCCAAGAGGCAACATTGCAGTTCCATCTGGCAATGTGGGAGGGAAGATTCTTATTTTGTTTATTAAGGAGTGTAATAAGGTTGATGGCAGCAAGGATGTCAAGATCTTTAAGTAAATTAGTGTTAAGAAGGAATTTTTTACACTCGGGCACATTGGTGTTCAAAGAGTTAGCAATTTTGATATGAGAAATGATAGGGTGGTGATCCGAAAGAGTAAACAGGAAAGCAACAATCGTGTTGCCTTGATCATCAAGCATAAAGGAGAAAAGGTCCTTATTAGCATATAATCGGTCAAGTCTAAAGTATATTTTGTTTTTACCCTTTTGGTAGTTACACCAAGTGTGCCAAAAACTCTTGTACTCAGATTTATTTCCTAAAAGGGGATCAAACAAATTCTTCTGGTACTTCATTCTATCTCGGTGAGTTTTTCAGAACCTTTCCACTCAATGGGATTCCCTCTAGCTTTATCATCTTGACTCTCAATCATGTTAAAATCCCCACCTAAGATCTAGGGGATGTTAGGTAAGGAGGCAATCCAGTCCCAAAGGGTGATTCTATCTTTATAGTCATTGGGAGCATAGATAGAGCAGATCCCAATGTGAGAACCATCAATATTGATAGTGGCCCACATAGCCTTGTTAGAGGGAGAGCAACCTTTGTTAGTAATGTGGTTAGTCCATTTAGGGTTAATGAGCAAACCAACTCCTTTGTTAGTATGATATAATATATTTGTTATTCATATTTTGTATAGTATAGTATGTAATATAATACTATACAATATAACATTTATTATATAATAATATTATATTTAGTTTATTAATTGATGCTAAATATTATTTAAATTTAATTAGATATTATATTAAATTTATCTATTAAATAAAAATTAATTATTATATAATTATATGATATTTAAATTATTAAATGATAAAAGTTAGAGAATGATGGATTGATTAGCCATTTAAGAATAGGGTAAAAGGTCATAGGCATAAGTGGAATAGGAGGGTACATATGCTGGTCATATAAAGAGACTATATATTCATGTAAATCTACTTATTTAGTCATATATATTCTTAATGAGTTTGGTTCAAAGTATTAAAAAAGACATATATATATATATATATATATATATACATATATATATACATACATACATATATATATACATACATATATACATATATATATATATATACATACTGTAGTCACATAAATCTGTCCACTTAATTAAATGAATACTTAGTACTTATTTGATTATTTAACCATCAATTAATAATTAATTAAATTAATATTTAATTAATTCATCTTAACCCTCTTCTTCTATTAATTAAATAAATTATTCAATTTATTTGATTTAATTCACTTAACCAAATTCAGACCATTAATTAAATAAATAAATCATATTTATTTAATTAAATCTTCTCTCACATTTAAATAAATTAATATTTATTTAAATCCCCCAAAATCCCACCTCTCACATTTAAATAAATTAACATTTATTTAAATCACCTTTATCCTCTACCCACTTGCATTTTCCTACAAATGCAAGTTGCACAATTATTTTAAATAAATAATTTATTTAAATCACCTTTATCCTCCACCCACTTGTATTTTCCTACAAAAGCAAGCTGCACAACTATTTTAAATAAATTATTTATTTAAAATCCTATTTATCCTCACCCACTTGAAACCTTTAATGGTTTCCCTTAAAGTCTTCAAACTTGATGGCTTTAAAGTCTTCAAACTTGATGGCTTCCTTCTATAGTCTTCTTAAGCCTTTAATGGTTTCCCTTAAAGCCTTCAAACTTGATGGCTTTAAAGTCTTCAAACTTAATGGCTTCCCTTAAAGTCTTCTTAAGACTTTAATGGTTTTCCTTAAAGTCTTCAAGCCTTTAATGGTTTCCCTCAAAGTCTTCAAGCATTTTAATGCTTTATCTTCCTTTTTCTCATTTAAATAAATTAATATTTATTTGAATATTTATCCAAATGCAAATTACACCATTTAATTGAAATAAATGATTTTATTTTAATTAAAAATACCAAAATTCCTCCCACTTGCATATTCCTACAAAATCCACTTGCATGCCTAAACCCCTTCTAGATTCTTCTAAACCCTTCCTAATTAACCTAATCCATCCCCTAAATATTGTCACATTCCTAAGCAAATTGGAGTCACTTCTCAAAGACTCCAAAGTCTTTGAAAAACAATTAATGATTTGTGTGTTCAACAAATTAACTTCTAAAGTCTTCCAAACCACTTACGGCTCTTACATGACCATTAATGGTTAATTCCACTTGCACCCATGGTTAAGGACTTTGACCCCTAACTTAACCCTCATGTAACCCATGTGTCTCTTCAAAGCATTTATTTCTTTGACTAGGGTAACCATCATGTCCCCTCAAGCATTTAATGCTCCTTATCTCTCCTCTCAAGCCTCCTCATGGCGACACTTGTCAACATGGGATTGGGTTGAAAGTCTCACATGGATTGAATATCTTTCAATCCTAACCCTTGTTAAGATTACTCAATCTTAACCCTTCATTTCCCCATTTCTTCTATAAATAGAACCCTTCTCCTCAAGCAAAGAAAGAAGCATTAGAGTATTGTTGTTATATTGGCATTAGCATAGAGCTTTCTCATAGCATCACTATCTACACTTGCATAGCATTTGCTTATCATATTCAACCATCTTGAATCTCCATATGGCATCCATGGCTAGTGCTAAAAGCTGAGAGCTACACTCATTTGGGACTTGGAGAGGAGAGGAACAAGGGAGGAGCAACTATGAGCATCTTGATTAGCTATTTTATTCTATGTTTATATGCTTTCTATTTCATGCTTAATATCTCTCTTGATACGCCTGTTTAGGATAATCTTTTGTTGCTAACACTAACGTTTGTTTCTTGTGCTCTTGTGTGTGTTGCCATCAAACAGATTTTCTAATCCTTTTTGCAGAGCATCACATACATATATACATATACATACATATATACATATATACATATATACATACATATATACATACATATATATATATACATACATATATACACATATACATACATATATATATACATACATATACATATACATATACATACATATATATATACATATACATATACATATACATATACATATACATATATATATACATATACATACATATACATATATACATACATACATATACATAGATACATATATATATACATATATATATATATATGTATATATATATGTATCTATGTATATGTATGTATGTATATATGTATATGTATGTACATACATATACATACATATACATATATACATACATACATATACATAGATACATATATATATACATATATATATATATATGTATATGTATATGTATATGTATATCTACATATGTATATGTATATATACATATATATATGCATGTATATATAATGTGTGAGAGAGAATTATATTAAATTTCACTATAATATAAGAAATAATAAATGTATATTAAATGAATCTCTCCATATATGAATCACCTATACATATTGCTCTCTCTCTCTCTCTCTCTCTCTCTCTCTCTCTCTATATATATATATATATATATATATATATATATATATATATATATATATCCCCCTTTCTATCTCTATCTCAAATAAAGATATATATATTTTATAAGTAATAATATTCTTCTCCTTAGTTGATATTTATTTAGGTAAAATGCATTAGCAATTGTGTTAATTCCTAAAAAAGAACTTGTAAAGAAAAAAAACCTATTTCAAATTTTTAATTTAGTGAATAACACATGGATACCTTGAGTAACCATTGGGACTACCATTACAAATTATTTGTTAATTTAACTTAATTAGAAACCTATTAACCAGTCTTTATACATTCATCTCTTTCACCTCAATCTATCCCTCTTCCTCTCCTCTCTATATCCATCTCTTTGTTCTTCTCCATCTCCATCTCTCATATCTATCTCTATCTTCCTATCCATCTATATCCCCTATCTACATCCCCTTACCTCTCTCTCACTCACTCTTCCCCCTCTATGTCTCCCTCTTTCTATCTCTATCATTCCCTCTCTCTCTCTCCCTATTGCAAACACAACATGAGCATGTTGGCAATAGAGGCTAATTTTATTCCTTGAATCAAAGGCTTTGTTCCTATCCTTTTGGATCTCCTTAAGTGGATTTTTGATTTAAATATATCACTTCTCCATTGAGAAATATGTTGCATAAACAACAACATTTTCTAAATCACCTACCAATTAACCTCACGTACTACATAAGTATATACAAATAATAGACCAACATTTTCCTTAACCGACCTTCCACACCTCTTTGGCATACCCATTTCACACCAAGGTGCAATTGTTAGTTATTAAAAAATGAATTGCCATCTTTATGAGTGTTCTTAATGAATTAGCACAACCTCTCTTGCCTTCATTAGCTCTACCGAAAGCAAGCCCACTCCTCTAATGTGCTCCACTTATTTGTTAGTTGTAGTTTGTTTCATTGGTCATTGACTATTTTGAAGGGTCTGAAATTGAGGGTTAGCTTTGTGTTGTAAGAAGATTTGTATTTGATTAGTTTCCTTTTAAATATTAAAATATATTTCAATTTAAAAATATATATTAATAATTTTATAGATTTTTTTTTATAATTTATTTAAAATTTCTTTTTAGTTTATGGATTTAATCGTGTAATAATTTTTTAATGAAAAATTAAATTCATAGACATTCAATTTCTACTGATAAGGATTGCGAGAGTTTGATATTTTTAATTGATATAATCTTTTTTAATTACTATTTGCATTTTATAACCAAAACTACTTTGGCATGGGGCATGGGAGGGAAGGGCTAGGCAAGAGGGATGGAGGGCTAGTGGCCCCCCAAAATGCACAGCTTGATCTAAGAGATTGGCTTTCATGGAAGTAGAGAAAAAAAATTCTTTAAATGATGTTCCTGTTGGGGATAAGTCTAACCCTATCCTATATGATAAAGTGTTTGATGTCTATTTAGAAGATAATGAGGACCTTTTGAAAGCTATACCTTTCTTCGTTGGAGTGGCCTCCAATTATTGGCTGGATAAACTCATTGATAGAAATGCATGCTTGTCTTACAACTCCACTTATCCTTCAATTATAGTCTCTAAAGATAATATTGAGGTCTCTCTTCTTGATAGCTTTATGAATGAAGCCACCTTGGATCTGGTAACTACCCTCATCATTAAGTTCTACTCTTTCAGATCTAATGTTGATCTAGTTCGTCAATGAGCTTTAGATTGAAAGGTAGTGTATTGATTGGTGCTATAAAAATGGATTATTTCTATTTAGATTTGATATTAAAGAATATATAATCAAAGTCTTCTCAAAGGGCCCTTGTTTTTTTTGACAAAGGACATCATAATGGTTTCTCCCTCTATATGTGGAAGCTTGGTTTTTTCCTTAAGCTATACCTAGGAAGGGTTTCTCCTACTTGCAGTCCACCTTCAAGGGCTTCCCCTAGAATTTTGCAACCCCAACACCTTGAAGAGTATAGTGGATTTGTTTGTTGTTCTTATTATCATTGATAAATTTACTCTCCAAAAATACCACCTCACCCTTGCTAGATGTTGTGTTAATGTTGAAGTCAATAAGCCCCTTCCCCAAAGTATCACCATTGGCTCCAATTTGGTGGACAATACCAACCAATTGTCTATGAGAATTTTGGTTTCTTTTGTAAAAACTACCTTAGATGTGGTCATATTACAGATAAATGCCACATTCCATCCATCTAGAACCCTTTGAAGAAGGGTAAAGAGATTTCTAGAGGTCCCCATGGCCAACGGTTGATTAGAGAAAGCTCAAAATCAATGGAGTGGCCTCCTTTATTGAACCAAACTCAAGATGTAAATAAGACACCCTCTAAAGAGAGAAATTGTGACTCTTTGGTGCCTATTATTCCCCTAAAAAATGTGAAAACCACCCAACATGGAAGAAGGAGAAATCATTGAAGTTACAGGTCACGACAAGAAACAAAGGAGCTAGATCCAAATGATAAGGTGACTACCCAAAGATGGGAGCATCAGGAAACAATATAATAAAGAAGACACTTTGAGTGCAGATAGTGCCTCACAAGATGCAAATAAATATGTCTCTTTTATTCCTATGGAGATGAACCCTTTAAGTCTTAGAACATGGATATGAAAGTTTCAAAGCTTATAGACAAGGATGCTAACGTTTTGGAGAATCCTTTGTTGGTCAAGTCTCCAACAAATTGATTTAGGAAGACCCTAACACACAACTAGAAGGAAATAAGGAAGCACAACAAACAATTATAACAAAAGAGAAGGATGTTGAATCCCTATTAAAGTACCTTAACATAAACTAGGATGACTCTCAGTCCCCTAATGGTGTTAAAAACATAGTTAGACTCTTTCTCAACTTCAACAATCCTCTTGAGTACACCCCTCCTTCCAGCTAGAAAAATAATTTCGGACAATGGTTGGCAGTAAAAATAGGAAGAAAGTCGGTGGAAGGAGAGCTAGCATAGGGATAGATTCAAGGAGAGGAGGATCTACTCATATATAAACTTGACAAAGAGAAGCAACAAAGGGTATAGCAATGGAAAAACAAAGGACCCTTGTCAATCTGTTAGGGGCCAAAAGAACCATATAATGAAGATCTTACCATACAACATCAAGGGCTAAATAGCCCTCATAAACAACATACTCTGAGGTGTACTATTATTAAAAATAAAATAGACATGCTTTTGTTGTAGGAATCTAAGATGTTTGAATCTACTTTTGCCAAGTACACAAATAATGGCCTAACACTACTAATTATATTATCAATCTTGTTGATTGTGCTTCGGGGGAGATCATGATGATGTGGAACCCCCTTACTATTAGAGTAAATATTGTTGACAAGTGTAAAAATAGTATGAAAATTGTCTTTGTTATTGTGTCTTCTAGTGAGAAATGGAACCTTTTCGATGTTTTTGCACCCAACACAAGAGCTGCAAGAAAAATCTTATTGGACAAAATTGCCTTCTTGATGAATTCCCATCAAGATTACCATTGGATATACGAGGTATTTCAACACCCTATTATTTCCCTTAGAAAAGTTGGGTGACCTTGAGGACTACTCAAACAATATGATGGATTTTGATATTATTTTAAACAATATTGGCTGACTAGATGTGGACCTTAAGGATTTCCTTTTAACTTGGTCTAATAGGAGGTTGGGAGATAATATCATCTAACTCAAGATAGATAGGTTTATTATTTCTAATAGTTGGAATATACTGCAATATCTCACTCTCATTGCTACTCCTATAATTAGGTCTAACCATAATCACCTGCTTCTATTTTGGGAAATCTCCCCTAAGAGAGGCCATTTCCCCTTTAAATTTTAAATTATGTGGTTACTCCATCTTGAATACCGAAACTTGGTCAATGCTTGGTGGAATATCCCTATCAATGGGACCCATATATATAAAGTTTTTGATTAAGAATTTTTTTTTTGAAGGGGCCTCAAAACTTGAAGTACAAAGAGTTTCCATCAGAAAACACACAAGCAACCCACAACTCAACAACAACAAAAAAAACCAAAAAGAGAGAGAGAGAACTCTAGCACATCAAGCCAGAGACAAAAAAACAATTAGAGAACTAACATGGGTTCTTCAATGCTTCTACAAATTACCTTCCATTTGGTCTAGATTCTGAGACAAGTTACTCAAATCTTATAGTTTGAGCTTAGCTTACTCCCTAGTCTTTTTGAGATTACCATGAATCCAAGTTTATGGACCACTATCATCATTGCCCTATTTACCCTTCTCTACCAATTCAAGATCAATAATACTATTATCTCTTGATTTTAAAGCCTGCATATTCAGCCACTGATTCACAAGGATTTTAATCCCTTCTACACTGCTATAAACAAGTCTATAACTCATATTAACCGAGTTTGTGAGGTTGTCATCAAATCTCTTCATTTTTCCTTCTAAAACCCCCAACCTACTTTCATAATCTATTCCAACTAAGCTACATCTTTCTACCTTGCATAGATATCCCTGTGACCTTTGCAATCAAATCCTCCAAGATACCTGTGCATTTATTGCCAATACAAATTTTACGATTCTTTCATCCCTTATAGAACACCTTAGTCACCTTCAAATCATGGCCATGAAGATGTTCCAAATGAAAAGAGACCTCACCCGTAACCAGTATCCACCAAATTTACTTTTTTCTATGAACATCATCACAAGAAATAGGTTCCAGCCTATTCCTATCACCGTGCATGGTGGAACCCATGCATAAATAGCAGGGAAAGGTCTACCCCACAACCAAATATACTCTTGAATAGTCGCAATCCAAGATACCAAAACCACTATGTAACAAACAACTATCTGAAGTCTAAGAAACCAAAATCAAAACCCATAATTTCCCACAATCAGTGTGGCAATAATTACTAGGAATGTCATAAGGAAAAGATATATCCAACTATCATCATGAAAACACCTCGTTCTACCAAGGAAGTAGAGGCTAATGGAAAAGGCCATCCATAAAGTCAAGTCATTCACCATGGAGCCTATCAAGTCTAATGATATCTTTGACATTAGGAGGAAGACGGTTCATCTTATTCCAATGACATACCTCCCTCCACAAAACACCAATATTGGCAACGGAATCCACAAAGGAATTACGTTCCTTGAAAACATGAGAAATAATAACATTATCAAAGTCTTTGATAAGGTTTAAGGAGTCCTTAACTAGAGCTTCAATGGACCAACTAGGATTATGAGATCTCTTCAAACAATTTATAATGTTAAGCAAATCATCCTCAATCTAAACTTTATGGAAACCAAGAACATGAGACAATTTAATGGCATGGAAACTAGCAATGGCTTGAACAAGGTGGTTGGTCTGGATTCGTAAAGGTAGTACCACTATTGAAAGGAGCCTACAATAATCATATCTCACACTCCCCCATAACCACTCAACCCAAAATTCCTCTTAGATGCCCCATCAAAGTTTATCTTAACCCATCTCCAAGGGGGAGCAGACAATTTGACATTAGCTCTAGAAGATTTAACAATTCCCATAGGTCAAGAAATATCATAATATAACACCCAAAATTACTAGCAACCTGTCATTTAGAATCAATATGACACACATGAAGAGAGATAGGATTTACCTCCATAACACCAATCTAGAAATTTTCCTTAATAGCCTAGAAAATCTTATGAAAAAACACCTTAGGAGGAAGAAGAGTATCTTTAAAGATACAATTGTTTCTCTCCTTCTAGATCCTCTAGGTCACATGAGGCAAAATCAAGGACCAAAGAAAGACTAGTGCCAGATTGTGAAAAAGAAGAGACCATTGAGACTACATGTCCCCAATAGAGGAAGGAAAAACCCGATTCAGATTCCAATTCGACAAGATGAGAGACCACAATTCCCTAACAAAACAACAATCTAGGAAAAGATGATAGATACTTTTGAATTGCTCATAGTAGAGAGGGAATTTGTTGATGAGAGAGAACCCTTGCTTACAAATCTTATAAAAAATAAGGATCTTTTTTCTAAATTGAAAGCCAAAAGAAAATGTTAATCTTTGGGATTAATTTTGAATTCCAAATCGAAGCCCATAGAGGAAGAGACAAAGTGGGTTGTAAGAACAAAGAAAAATCCAAAGCAGTAGAAAAAAATTGAGGAAGACGACCACCAAACAACCTGATCTAGAGAAGGCATCGAAGGGATGTGTTGGAATCTTAACATGGATTGGAGATCACCTAGACCTCGATTCAACATAGAAATATCCCTCCACTTACCATCAAGGATACAATTTTCCACCTTGTCACCAAAATGACCCCAAAGAGAGGGGACCCCAATCCACCAATCAGCTCAAAATCAAATAACCTTGCCATCCCCCAAAATCCATATAATGCCTTTAGAAAGAACATGTTTAGCCTTGTTCAAATTATTCCATAACACTGAACCTGAAGGGTGAGAAGGAGACTCCAAAAACTATCCCAAACAGGGCAAAGTAGGGGCATATTTACTCAGCACAATCTTACTCCAATTTAAATTAGTAGAGAAGAGTCTCCATAATTGCTTGACTAACAAGGCAAGATAAAATTCCTTAAGTCTTTTGATCCCTAAACCACTAAATTTCTTGGGATTATAGACTTCATCCTAGGCATCTGATGAGCCCCATTTTTTATGTCTTATTTAGACCTTTAATGTTGTTTGAACTCCTTTATATTTTTAAAAGACATGATATTATATAGCCTATGTTTGTATTAGGCCATAACTTTAAGTGAACCTTTGATGTCTTAAAGTCATTTTTGAATGATTGCCACAAATGCTAAATGAATGTATTTTTGGTTATGAATGGTGATAAATGTTATATTTTAAGTGATTTTGAATCAATAGAGGCATTTGTGTGCTTAACTTCTTGAATACAACTATTATAAGGTTGGTTTCAGGTTGTTAAGAAACCAGTTAACATAGTTGACAAGTTGCAACAAAGTCGTGAGGAGATTGGAAGTAGCAGTCCAGGAAGGAGCCAATATTGTTATAGATAGTTAGCCAACTATTGTGACATTTGAGGATTTTTTGATTCAGTCCAAGAGTAGTTATCTTCTCATTCACTCACCATGTCCACTAGTGGAGCAAATATAGAGAGATGTGTTATCAAGACTGATTGAAATGAGCAGTGCTACTCTGTTTTAACTTTTTTGTTCCTTGTTTTAATGTTTTTTTAATAAAAGCCATCATCCTGATCTTTAGGAGCGAAGTGACTAAAGTAGTTAGATAATGAAAGCTCTTCTTCCCTGTAAATTCAATAAGCCTATTCTAGAAAAATCTAGAGTGATAAGATATGTGATTTCCTATATTTGTTGAGCATCAAACAGAAAGAAACAAGTTCATATTATCTTTGTTATCCGTGTGAGTGCATAATGGAATTCTGAGTACATAGTATCTGAGCTTTGATTTAGTTGTTGGGAGAATCATCCAAGGGGGCCCACTTGGAAGGAATTCCATTTTTTTATTTTTTAGTTGGTTTCAATTCTATTTATAACATACTTTAAATATTTGATTGTTCCTGCGATCGCAAAAAATCTGTTTTGTGACTGTTCCTGCAGCTAAGGTAGAGCATAACTATTTCTTTTACTAGTTAGAGTTTTACTGTTCTTGAGAAAGTTTTCTCAGCATTTATCTTAATAGGAAAATAGTTGATGGTTTCTATATTTGATTTCTTTTTGTTAATCTCCTTTCTTGATTATTGTTTAAGAACCAAGATGCTCTTAGTGCACAAACAATGCAGTCCCATCTCAAGTCACATGTCCTTAGGTTGATAGGATAAAAATGAGCTTTAATGATAGAACTTGATGGCTACTCAATAAAGATATAATGTCTCTAAGTTGAAGTGTTATGCTCAATTATCTATCCATTGTTAGCGACCAACATTTTTGGCATCATTGTTGGGGATGGTGTCAAGCTAAGGGTTTATTGGGAGTTAGAAAATTCTTTGTTGCAATTTTATAGAAGTAGAATCTTTTGTTTTCTCAAGCAATAGGATTAGATAGGAACAAATTATATCACCATATTAACCTACAACAGACATGGTGGAATTGAGTTAAAAATTAAATGCATAGGGGAAGGAGAAGGGATTCTTATGGGAGATTCCTTCCAAATGAACCTAATCTTGAAGATCACCCAATTGACCAAGAATTTGACCATTTTGATGCATATGAAATAAACTCTTTTGCTGACTTTTTTTAGGATTTGGGAAAGATTGAACCATCTCCTCAAGAACCACTAGTTGAGAAACCACTTGAGAATCCTTGGCCTCATGTTATCTACCAAGCAAATATGATTTCCCAAGATAATGCTCAACCCACTTTTGAGTTTCCTATACCTAATCAAAATCAACTTCCTAATATTAAGAATATTCCATCTATGTAGCCCTTCCCAAATTCTATGGTTTGGTGACAGAAGACCCAAACGCCTTTATGTTTAATTTGATATCCTATGTAGGAGCTATGATTACACTATTGGTGCTCATAAGCTCAAACTGTTCCCTACCATATTGAAGGAATATTCTCTAAGATGGTTCATGAGTTTAGTGTTGATACCATGATTAGTTGGGATGTGATGAAGGAGAAATTCCTTGAGAATTCTAAGGAGTATTGTAGAGGCAATGATATGCATGGAGATGATATTTTCGAGATGTCACAGAAGGAAGATGAGAGTCTAGAAGATTATGTTGAATGATTCTTTTTTAGCTTCAAGAAATCTAAGCATAAAGCATTGAGTGAAGAATCTCAGAAGTTGATCTTCTTGAAGGGAATTAATGATGAATGCATGGATGCATTGGACCTTATGGGAGGAGAAGATATTACCCAAGTTGATTTGGATGATATAAAGAAGATTTGTCAAAACTAATCTAGAGTTGCTCATAAGAAGACAAGAGGTTATATACCTGGCATAAATAAGACAACCTTGGGAGTTTTAAGAGTGGAAATAACACATTTTCTGAGATTTTAAACAAGACATCATGAATAATATGACAACACAATTGGATATATTTCAAGCCAAATAGAAACATGATGAGGTAGAGACAATGTTGGATGAGTTTTTCCCTCGTTGGAGACAAAAGAAAAGAGAGTGTAGATGTAATAAAATTTCAAGTATAGAAATAAAGCAAGTGTATCCAAAATTCAAACCTATTAAAGATGATGAGGGATAAATCTTCTAAATTGCAAAAAGGAGGCCATGGGCTCTAAGACAAGGTATGCCTCCAAACCCTCTATCTTTTAGTGGTCCTTATTCAAACTCTTATGCACCTAATAGTCAATGGAAATCTTCATACCCCCAAACTTTGGTAATTATGGACCAAAAAAATGGAATTACCAACAAAATCCTTGGCCAAATTATCAAAGCCCTAATCCTCCTCCTCAATGGCAACCACCACCAAGAAACTGGCAGCAACCATTGCAATGGTCCAATTAGAAAACTAGTTACCTGCAACCACAAGCACCACCTAATCACATAGCTATTATGCCTCCTACAAATGCAAATGAAAATACCAATGCACCCAATCCTACTCAATTACTAGCTGAGCCTACACCCAATCCTAATAACAGACCATAGTAGTAGCAAGCCTATTCTATAGACTCTATCCCATATCATGCATATGTTGTGAACATAAATGATATACACTTGCGTTTAGGAACAACCTTTCCAACACCTAATCCTCCTGATATAATTGAGCTTCCTATGGAAGAAGGAGAGAACACAAATACCAATCTGCCCTCACATGATCCCCTTCAAAGAAATCAAACAAGGAATCTTGAGCCAATCCACAAAAAAGATCTAATACCAATGTTTCCTCGGAGGTTGGTAGCCACAGAGCCCAAGATAGAACTAGTCTTTGACTACTTGGATCAACTAAATCATGTGTGTAAAAATACCTTTATTATAGGCCATTAAAGATGTACCTATTTATAGCAAGACAATAAGGAATGCATAGCTCAAGAAATGGGACAGGAACAAGAAAGATCCAACAAGAATCCATGTAATTGGGAAACTAGCATATATAAGCTAGGAAAGGTCGTTGTGCCTAAATATTCTAATCCTAGTAGTCTAGTGGTAGGAGTGACTATTACTGATATAGAAGTTCAAAATACCCTCATTGACCTAGGAGCTATTATCAATGTCATGACTAAGGATATCATGCAACATCTTCAACTCACAAATCTATGGCCTACTGCTACTGTCCTCCAATTGATTGATAGTTCTACTATTAAACCAGATGGTATTATAAAAAATATTTTTGTCACCTTATACTCTTGGGAGTACTCGATTGACTTCATGATCTTATCTCCTAAAGCTACTATGGGGGGATATCCAATCATTTTAGGAAGACCTTGGTTGGCCATATTTGATGCCTATATAGGTTGTAGGTCCAAGGATGTGACTATTTCCAATGGGGATAGCACCAAAAAACTCATTTTGTACCATCCAGCTTAGCCACATGAGGAGACAAATATGCCTGTTTGGCCAAATGTAGGTGAAGAAAAATAAGATGAGGTGAATAATCTGGAAACACTAATGATGATTGACAAAACTCACTGTATGAAACTCCAAGAGGATGTCAAGTGCTAACTCAAGTGTTAAAAACTAACTATGAACTAGAAGAAATGGCAGATAATTGCCTAGCATGTTCATCATGTCCATTGTAGACATTAATGCCCAAATTTACTTCCTCTACATACCTTGCAACATCATACTTGTTACATACATTGTTGACCCATGAAATCAAGATGCCAATTATTAATGAGGCATCCATGATTGAATTAACCAAACAGAAAGAGGTCTCACCAGGGAAGCATTTGATCATCAACAACAAGCTTACCTTGGATCAACAACAATCCTTAATTGAACTATTGCAGTCACATAGATATGCCTTTTCTTGTGATTATACAGATATGAAGGGCTTGGATCCAAAACTCTACACACATAGGATCTACATCAAGGAAGATAATAGACCAATCAAACAACCCCAAAGGAGATTCAACCCTGAAGTCGGGGAGATAGTCAAAGCCAAATTGGAAAAATTGTTGGATGCAGGTTTCATCTACCCCATTTAATACAATCAATGGGTATGTCCCTTGTTCATTGTTCCTAAAAAGAGAGGAAAATGGAGAGTTTGTGTGGACTATAGGGAGCTAAATTCAACAACTAAGAAGGACCACTTCTCATTACCCTTCATTGACCAAGTCTTAGATTCTCTGGTAGGGAAGAAATATTTTTCATTTCTTGATGGTTTTAGTGGGTATAATCAAATCAAGATAGCTCCAGAAGATCATGAGAAAATCACAATCACTTGCCCATGGGGGATATGTATATTTTGTCTTGCCATTTGGTCTATACAATTCACTAGCAACTTTTCAAAGGGCGGTGATTAGTATTTTCTCAGACATCTCTCATAACTACATGGAAATCTACATGGATTCCTTTAATACTTATGGGGAAACCTTTCAAGAAGAATTGAATAATTTGCATAAGGTTCTACAAAGATGCAAATATCACAACCTCTCATTGAATAGTGATAAATGATTCATCATGATGCAGGACGGTGTAGTCCTAGGACATTATATCTTTGCTAAGGGTTTTCAAGTATATCCTACTAAAAATGAGGTAATCTAAAATTTTCCAACTCCTACTAAGAAGAAGGATGTCAAAACTTTTCTAGGCCATGTTGGTTATTATAGGAGATTCATTAGTAACTTCAACACAAAAGAAGAACTGTTGTATGGATTGTTGAACAAAGATGCAGAATTCCAGTAGACACCAGCATGTGAAAGGCATTCCAAGATCTAAAGGTTGTTTTGACTCAAGCCCTTGTCCTTAAAGGACCTCAATGGACTCTTCCATTTCATGTCCATACAGATGCTTAAGACCATGCAGTTGGAGAAGTCTTGGGTCAAAAAGGAGCCATAGAAAATGCAATCTATTACATCAACAAAAATCTCCAAGGAGCAGAGTTGAACTACATTGTGATAGAAAAAGAGATGTTAGATGTTATCTATGCAAATATATTCAGACATTATATCATAGGATATTAGGTATTTGTTCATACTGACCATGCTACAATTAAATATCCAATGAAAAAAGTTGTTGTTTGACGAATTCTTGCTAAATGGTTACTCTTGATGCAAGAATTTGATATTACAATCATAGACAAGCCAGGAAAAGCAAATGTTGTAGCTAACTTTTTGTCCAGATTAACAAGTAATACACAATAACCTGTCATTGATGAATCATTTCTAGATGAGCATCTTTTTTCTATCAGCATCAACACACCATGGTATGCAAACATTGCAAATTATTTGGTAGTAGCAAAAGTTCCTTCACACTTTTCACCAAAGGCAAAGAGAATGTTGATAGAAAGGAATTTTCCATTTACATGGATATCAAGATGCCTTTTCTATACAGTGCCAGACAATGTGATGAGGAGATGCATTATTAGAGAGGATGAAACATATGATAACCTCCATGCTTTCCATGATGATGATGAATACTAAGAGGGGGGGTGAATTAGTATGCCAAAAATTATTGTACTTAAACACTTTACTAGACTAGCAGTAAACGGTAAAACAATTTAGCAAACAAACTAGTTAGCACACATGCAAACTAAATAGCAAATAATGCATTCACCCATAGAAGCACAATCACCATAACACAAGATATTTTGACATGGAAACCCAAATGGGAAAAACCGCGGTGAGATTAAACTCACAAGTAACTATCTGCAGAATAGGAACTAGACCGGTTAAGGTCATACAATGTTCTTTACCAAAATAGATACTGTTAGGAATCTTAATCTCTGTTAGGAGATAAGTCCAATTAAAGACTACCTTGCTAGAGGATTTTAGATTCACATATGTGAACCACCTTGTTAGAGGATTTACAAAAGGCTTTTTGGGCCTACCCGGTTAAGGGCTTTAGACTTGTCAAAGATGTGAGTAATCAACAAGTGAGTGATCGAGCAAATAGCACAGATTGCTTGGTTAGATCCTTGATAGCTCGTTCCTAATGCATTCCAACATTACTTCAATCTTCAACACATTCACACTCTACTTTTTCTCACAGACCTGAACTTCTCTTCTATATTCACACTTACAAAAACTCATCAACCATCTTAAACCCTAGCAACAACCTAAAACCCTAGACATGATGTCCTTATAAAGGAATCTGATTTCATGTCGGTCCAATAGGATTACAATATAATTTCATAGGTTCAATGCATCTAGACATATGTAGTAACACAACACAAAAAGCACCGCCAGAGTGTCGGCACCGCAAAACAATCGGTGGATGGTAACTCATCACAAAATGCCAATTGGAAACTCATCACAGAGTATTACTGGTTCATACAAAATACCAGTTGTTGGTTTGACAAAATGAAGATTGGGAAATATGAGTTGTGCCACTTCATTCCATCATACCACTTGAGATCCTCGAACCACTTGGGGTCTTCATACCGCTTGAGATCGGTAAACACTTTCTACAAAACACTGATAGTCTAAAGACTATAATACATCATACCGGTTGGAACAAATACCGGTTGAGCTTTAACTCATTCATACAAAAAGTGATCTCAAATCAAGTGTGTGTCCATCAATGACAATCACAACATCAATCATCAAAAATGCCAACAATCTCCCCCTTTGGCATTGATGGCAACACTTAGGAAAATTTTGACATCTAAGTGTTTTACAACAAAAATATGCCATAATCAAAATTACTCCCCCTAAGCATATACACTATCCCTTTTGCAGAAAAATACAATGTTTACTACTCCTTAACAAAAATAACATGAAAGTATACATCAAAACATCAAAATTTATACTTCTCCTCCTTTGCCAACAATGACAAAAACATTGCAGATGAACCCTTGTTTCATTAGTATTAAAATAATAAGTGTTTATGACAGTAAAGAGTAAAACTTGTCAAAAACTGATTTAAAGTCTTGCAAAAATTGCTTCATGGATAAGGACCATGACTCAAGTAGGGAGGTAGCCACCTCTTTCTCTGTCTGCATCTGGGAGACCTGTTCTTCCATGGCATCCATCGTGCTCATCTCTTGAGTGACTGTTAGGGCATCAAGATTTAGATAGCATTTCTGGAGAATTTGCAGTCTTGGCAGTAGGACCAGTTGAAGTTCCTACAAATTTTGTGTCTAGTTGCTTATCTCTACCTCTAGTCTTGCAGACTAAAGTTGAAACTGGTGAGAAGTTTGGCCATATGTGGAGGAATCATAGGGCATCTTGAAGGTGCTAATAAATGACAACATATCAGTTTGCAACTTGTCCTTCTAAGTGAGCACATCATCACATAATAAATGAGGTTGGCAAATCTGGCTGAGTAGTAGATTTCCCTCATCCATTGCATCTCTAATGTCCTTCTATGCCTACTGAAGATCAGACCAGAGCTTTGTTGACTTTCTCACCAAGGCAGTGTCCAGAGCCTTTTGATGTTCCTTCTTGGCATTTGCTTCTGCAACCTCTTCCAGGCTTTGCACCTGGTCTTCTACAACTGTGCATGGGAGCTTCAATTGTGCAAGTGAAGAATCAGTACTGGGAAGGTTCATACCAAGTATCAAACTGGTAAGAGTGTCCACCGCAGCTTGGATCACATCTTGCTCCTTTTTCCTCCTTATCACTTCCAGGTGTTCTTGAGCAACCTTAATGCTCTGCAGCAACTCAGATTCATTTGCGGACTAGAGGTCAATGGGACTAGTAAAGCCAACTGGTTTATCTTGACTACCAGTTACCATTGGGGTCTTCACCTGTGTTCTCTTTACCGTTGCTTCCTTGTCCTTGGCTTTTTGCTTATCTTCTTGAGCCTTCCTCTTCTCCTCTTCTTCTTTATTTCTTTTCTCTTCTTCTTGTCTCTTCTCTTCATCTTTTCGCTTCTTCTCTTCTTCATCCTTCTTCTTCTCCTCTTCCTTCTTCTTCTCCTCTTCCTTCTTCCTCTTCTCCTCTCCCTATTTCTTCTCTTCCTCTTTTCGCTTCTCCTCTTCTTTCTTTTCCTCTTCTTTCTTCTTCTTCTCTTCCTCTTGTTTCTTATTTTCCTCTTCTCTTCTCTTCTTCTCCTCTTCTTTTCTCTTATCCTCTTCCTTTTTCCTCTTTTCCTTCTCTTTTCTCTTATCCTCTTCCTCTTTCTTCTTTTTCTCCTCTTTTCTCTTATCCTCTTCCTCTATCTTATTTTTCTCCTCTTTTCTCTTATCCTCTTCCTCTTTCCTCTTTTCCTCTTCTTTTCTCTTATCCTTTTCATCTACCTATTTCTTCTTTTCTGCTTCATGTTGCTTCTTTTCTTCTTTTGCTTGCTTCTCCTGTCCTATTCCTTCTAATGGTGTACCCTAAGTAATTTTTTCACCATCAAAGGCATCAACGTCAATGGCATCCATCTATGCTGTGACCGGTTCTCCTTCACTATTATACATCTCATCTGGTTTGCCAGTTTCCGGTTCTTGCTCAACTTTCTTGTTGGCTTCAGCCACTTGATGCATCTTTAGATCTTCTTGAGCATGAGTATGTGTATCTTTTATCACTTCATGAACTTTTCCTTCCAGTAACAGGAGTCTTCTTCTTCTCATGAAGAAGAGGCCTTTGTATTTATTCATAAATTCGAAAAGTTCTGAATTTGATACATCAGGAAAATATTGAGCAAATATTTCCTCCCTCATTTCCTATTCCTTTTCTATGGCAATGCACCATTTGTTGTCTAAATAATTATACAAAGAATCCAGTGTCTCAGATCTAATTCTGAAGGGGACCAGTCATTAACACACAAATACTTAATGATTTCCTGTTCAACTTCTTCCTTTTCATCATCATTGAAGTCATCAAAACAATCAATTAAATCATTCAGCAATTTTCTCCTAATATTCTTTATAGTTCTTTGACAATGTGTCAAAAGTTTGTAAGAAGAAATATCAATATTTACCGGTGCAGATGATGTCGGTTCATTCTTTGTCTTTTTCCTTGTTTGCCTAATCTTCTTAGGCGGTTCTTCTGACACAATTTCTTCTGAGTCCGGTGAATTGCTTTTCATCTTCCGCTTCCTCTCAAAGACCTTGGCAGGAGTAGCTTCTGGTTTCTTCTTAGCTGGCGACTGCTTGGTCACTTTGGGATTGGCTGCAGTAACCAGTGTCGATGCTAAAGGCACTGCCTTTCCTTTCTTTTCTGAGGGTTCTACAACCGGTGTAACCTTTCCAAATAGGTTCCAGTTGTCTTTGCCTTAGGATTAAGGGGCAAGGCGATTAGGGTAGAGGCATACCCATCTAACATTTCATTCATTACCTCATAGCCCATAGGCTCCACTTCTTCCTGTCTAGGCTCAACGGCCTCCATTATGCATTCATCCACTTTGATTGTGAAGCAGATGTCTTCCTCATACTTTTTGACTATATCACTAGATATTCTTACCCTTTGGTTCATTTTGCATCTAAACTCATCAAAGTATTTGTTCAGTGCTTCCGGATAGTCTGTTCCAATCGCTTGTAGACTTTCCTTGATTTGCTTTATCACCGGTTGGTTAGGAGACCACTGAATGTCACCTACTTCTGGAAAGTAGCCTTGTAAGTAAAAGAACAACCCAACTAGTAGTTGTCCAAACTTAAATCTTAGTGCATTGTCCTGTTTAATCGAATTAAGATTCAACAGAAGTTGTCTTTGCATACAAGTGCACAGATCAAACAATGCATCTTCCTTGATCATCCTGTAAGCAGAATTTACCACTGCAGCAAAGATAGAATTAATTCTGCTAGCAGAGAACATCCGGTAACCTATCACCATGCAGGCATACTTGACCATATCATCCTTGATTGAGTTGACGATCATTCCACGTGAGTCGCTCACTGAATCGGTGAGCTTGGACATTATAGTCTTGCTGACCTTCCTTAGGGCTGGTACTTCCCCTATGTTACAGAAACTAGTGATAGCATGAATCGCTTCCGGTGTGATATCATGTGTTCTCTCTAGGTACATCTTATCACCGTGTACCCTGCTTAGAATAATGCGAATTTGATCATCCAAAAATTCTTCAAGAAAGTAAATTACATTGTGAAGTTTCTTCTTTTCCAGAATGCTGAATTCCAGTTTAATCTTCTTATCCTTTCTACAGAACAAACTTAACTGGGAGTGGATCACAAGAGACCCTAGGTCTTTGATTTTACAGTCTATGTAATTGGAAATGCCTTCTTCTACTATAACACTAGTAGGTACTTGAGACAGGGCATTGTATTTCGACTTTCGTTGAATGACGTCCATAGAATCAACGGGTGCACTAGAGCTATCATGTGATGCGGAAGCCATGATAAACGAAGAATTATGAAAAAATACCTTCATAGATCAAAATTTAGGGCTTTGAAATTTGAACTTCACCACACACTCCTTCGGTTGCAAAGATACCGCTTTGCGTTCTACACTCCTCCAACAAATGTTTGCTTCAGATTCTTCTTCAGGAATTTGATAAATTCTTTGAATAGCAATGTAATTCGCTTTTCTTCACTCTACACTTGAAAAACTTCTTCGCTTGAAAAATGATGAGTGGGAAATGATTTGAAAATTCCTTTTAAACAAGTTCTCCACCTACCATAATAAATGCTCCACTATTAGGGCATAAACCCTAATTTTCTTTTTACCATTTCCGGTCTTCTACCGACTAACAGGTATCTCATATTGGTTAAGGTCTTTTACCAGTGTCAACTAGAGGTTTGAAGTATTTCACCATTTTCTCCCCCTAAGCTTTTCTGATGCTTAGTTTGCCGGTTTTGAAATTTCCACACTAGGTGCTTAAACCAGTTCTTCATGCAACACCGCTGGTTTCTTTTTCTAGGTTTTGTTCATATCTGCTTGAATAGTTTCAATATCAATCTTTCCTTTCGGAGTGACCGACATATCATCCGATATACTCTTTCTTTCTTTGCATAATCTTGTTGTATGACCCGGTTTGTTGCAGTGATAGCAAACCATTCCAGGTGCTCTCCAAGGTCCATTATTCATGTTTCCATTCTTCCTCCTACATGTTGCAGTAGTGTGACCATAACAATGACAGATCAAACATTTTTCTCTCCATCTGGCTGCCGCTTGATAGCCACCGCTTCCTGACTAATGATTAAAGGTATTAAACCGGTTGGGATTTTGGTTCACAAAAGGTTCCAGACCAACTCCTTGAGTCCTCTGAGGATATCTTCCAGTGTTGTTCATAACAGACCTACATTCAGATGCTCTATGCCCAAACTTGTTGCATGCATAATTATTACCATTGAGCTTATTGGATCTAGGTACATTGTTTATAAAGTAAGGAAAATTATTGTAGGCTTTGCTCCTACACACATTAGCAGTATGTCCTTCTTTAAGACAGTTAAAGCAAATTGGTTTGAACTTTTGCTTACCTTTACCTTTGAATGCCAGTTGCTTCTTCGATGCTTCAACATTTGCACCAGAGGTCTCACCTTGCTCATGACCGGAGTAACCAAGTCCATCAGTATTCTTGACAGGTTTGGCCGATTCAAGCTTTTTCTCTAGCTTAACAGTACTCTTGTTGAACTTAGCAAGTATTTCCTTTGACTCAGAGAGTTCTTTGGAAATAGTAGCATTTGTTTCCATCAAGTTTGCATTCTCGGAGATGGCTATGTTCAGTTCACCTTGTACTTCTTCTTTTTCCATTTTGCTTTCATGGAGGTAAGCGGTAAGTGCACTGATCTCTTGCTTCAGTTTGGAGATTTCATGATCTTTGTCTTTTACCAGATCTTCAGCTTTCCTCCGGTTCTCAAGCTCTTGGCACATTCAAATAGTCAGTCCTTCCAACTCTTTTCTCAGGTTGGAATTGGATTCATTCATATTTTCTACTTCTTGAATTAGGGCTTCCATGTCCACTTCATCAGAAGAACTATTTTCAGATAGCTCCATCAGTTTTTCAGCATGCTCTCTTCTTTTTGCCTGAGAGACCTTATATTTGACCATAAGTTCATCATAGGCTTGCTCAAACTGAGTGACTCGATGAGTAAGTTCCCTCACAGTGTATTACCCCATATCTCTTTCCAAGTGGTTAGACTTATAGAAAGGTTGGCTCTGATACTAATTGATGAATACTAAGAGGGGGGGTGAATTAGTATGCCAAAAATTACCGTACTTAAACACTTTACTAGACTAGCAGTAAACCGGTAAAACAGTTTAGCAAACAAACCGGTTAGCACACATGCAAACTAAATAGAAAATAATGCATTCACCCACAGAAGCACAATCACCATAACACAAGAGATTTTGACATGGAAACCCAAATGGGAAAAACCACGGTGAGATGAAACTCACAAGTAACTATCTGCAAAATAGGAACCAGACCGGTTAAGGTCATACAATGTTCTTTACCAGAATAGATCCTGTTAGGAATCGCAATCTCTGTTAGGAGATAAGTCTGATTAAAGACTACCTTGCTAGAGGATTTTAGATTCACAGATGTGAACCACCTTGTTAGAGGATTTACAAAAGGCTTTTTGGGCCTACTCGGTTAAGGGCTTCAGATTTGTCAAAGATGTGAGTAATCAACAAGTGAGTGATCTAGCAAATAGCACAGATTACTTGGTTAGATCCTTGATAGCTCATTCCTAATGCATTCTAGCATTACTTTAGTCTTCAACACATTCACACTCTACTTTTTCTCATAGACCTGAACTTGTCTTCTATATTCACACTTACAAAAACTCATCAACCATCTTAAACCCTGTCAACAACCTAAAACCCTAGACATGATGTCCTTATAAAGGAATCTGATTTCATGTTGGTCCAATAGGATTACAATATAATTTCATAGGTTCAATGCATCTAGACATATTTGGTAACATGACACAAAAAGCACCGCCAGAGTGTCGGCACTGCAAAACAATCGGTGGATGGTAACTCATCACAAAATGTCAGTTGGAAACTCATCACAAAGTATTATCGGTTCATACAAAATACCGGTTGCCGGTTTGACAAAATGAAGACTGGGAAATATGAGTTGTGCTACTTTGTTCCTTCATACCACTTGAGATCCTCAAACCGCTTGGGGTCTTCATACCGCTTGAGATCGGTAAACACTTTCTGCAAAACACCAATAGTCTAAAGACTATAATACATCATACCAGTTGGAACAAATACCAGTTGAGCTTTAACTCATTCATACAAAAAGTGATCTCAAATCAAGTGTGTGTCCATCAATGACAATCACAACATTAATCATCAAAAATGCCAACAGATGAGCCCTATGGTGACCATTTTGCCACTAAAAGAAAAACAATGAAGATTTTGAACATAGGATATTATTTGCCTAGTCTCCATAAAGATGCTATGAAGTACACAAGGAAATGTGACAAATGTCAGAGGATGGGAAGGCTAAACAGATCTAATGAAATGCCCCTACATCCCCAAGTGGTTATTACCCCTTTTTACAAGTGGGCTATGGATTTTATATGACCTATTGATCCACCTTCCGATAGTAAGACCTACATTTTGGTGTGCACTGACTACTTAACTAAATGGGTTGAGGTTAAAGCCATGAAGCATGCAAGAGACAATAAAGTTGCATAATTTATATATGAGGATTTTTCACAAGATATGGGGTGCTTAGAGAAATTGTTACAGACCAGGGAACTCAGTTCACATCTAATCTAGTGGTAGGTTTGGTAGAAGAATATAAGATTAGGCACAAGAAGTCAACCCTATATCATCCACAAGCA
Source organism: Cryptomeria japonica (assembly GCF_030272615.1). Classification (NCBI taxonomy): domain Eukaryota; kingdom Viridiplantae; phylum Streptophyta; class Pinopsida; order Cupressales; family Cupressaceae; genus Cryptomeria; species Cryptomeria japonica. Next base: position 683,512,360 of record NC_081405.1, on the reverse strand, counting down.
ATGGGAAAGTACAGGTTTCTAACAAAGAAATTGAGGCCATTCTCACCAAAATAGTAGCACTGCATAAAAGAGATTGGGCAAACCACTTACTAGAAGTAGTATGGGTTTATAGAACATGGAAAACTATAACTCGATTCAACCCTTTTGAATTGGTATATGGAAAAACAACAATAAGGACAGTAGAATTTGAGCATAAGACGCTCTAAACAACCTTGGAATTAAGCATGGAATTGTCACAAGCACAGTCAAATAGGGTTTAATGCAACTCAATGCATTGGATGAAATGAGGCAGACGACTTTGCAGCACACTGCATTAATCCAAAAACAACAAATCAAATGGCATGATAGGTACATCAAAATAAAAATATTCAAACCAAGCGATTGGGCTTTGTTGTATGACTCACAATACAAGGACACCATGGGAAAACTTCAAACCCACTGGTTGGATCCTTAAGAAATCACAGAGGTATTTCCAAATGGTGTTGTCAACTCCCAACCCTTGATAATGTCATATTTAAATTACTAGTAAATGGGCATCGATTACGTCTCTATCATAAACCAACCAGTAAGGAAGAGTTCATGCAACAATTTGAGGACAACAAAAATTCTACTCTTCCTGCAGCCATTGAAGGTGGACTTCCTAGTTCACCACGTGACTAAAAGTGTTCCTTTAAGCCTTTCATAATAAATTCTCCACGCTTATGTGGCAACCCTCTATTCCAATTTTCATTCCACGTCACTTACACTTTATTTCATTTTCCCTTTCTCTCACTATCACTTCACATCATATACTTTGGCGTTCTTGTTCTCAACTTCACATGTGTGGACAATTTTATCACCTTGCAGTATCTATATCAACTCAATTGCAAGGTATGTAAATGATATTTTCTATTCATTATTACTTAAAATGTATCTTTTATTATCATTTTATCACCTTAAATGTACTCATAATTTATGCATTCAAAGTGACAACCTTCCTCAATGATTTTACATGTGTGGACACCTATTCCATTTTAAGTCAGGGCAAGGGAATTAGCCACACCAAATTAGCCAAATGTCATATGAATATTTGTGATGATAATTTGAAGGAATGTCTCGATAAACATGGAATCAGCTCTCATTGTTTGCATGTACCCCAAATCAGGCCATTTATTACCCCTTGTTGTCATAATTATATTTTATGTCTGCCTATAGTTGTGCCTTTGTTTTTAACATTTTTTTACAACAAAATTTTCCATAACAAATATAAACTATAATAGCAGTCATTAGAAGGCAGTGTGTAATTGTGGCTATAAGAAAGGTAAATTTGAAACTGTAAAACAAAGCTTAGTAGTGTTTGAAAGGTTTGGTCATAGTTGGGGAATTCCTGTAGTAAATCAACCTTTGCAAAAATGGGAGGCTCCCCTGTTCACCATGAACCAGTAGAACACACCCTCATTTTGACCCAGTCTATCAAATATATAGAGATTATGGGTGGTTGGATTATTTTCTAAAGCTTCACGACTTCAATGAAGCTATGACATTGTAATTTGCCTGCACTTTGAAGAATGACCAAGTAGTGGTCAAGGGTTTAAGAATCAAGGTTACAAAACAACAAATTGCAGAGGTAATAGGGTTGCCTACAACAGGGGAATTGTATCCTAAAGGCCATGATGCAAGGACAACTAGGGTTGAATTTACAGTGCATGGTGATCCTCCATTGATAGTGACTTAATAAGGTGCAAGAAGATTATCTCTGCCACAAAAATGGGTTGCTATGTCAGTTTATGTCATTCAAAATTTGACTTGTGAGGGTTAGGAGTCTTAGCTTCATTCGGTGCATTTTAATCTCCCAAATCATATTTGACATGGAAGGTTGATGAATGTTCCAAATTTCCTCTATAATATATTGAAGAAGATGGAAAACAAAGTTCAGAAAGGTAATGTGAATTATGTTTCTCATCATAGTTTGATTCATTTGTTGATAGAAAAGACCCTAGAGGAAACAAACCCTAGGATGCCTTGGGATGATTTTTTGAAGACAATAGGGGTTGAACCAATAAATATAGGACATGTAGTTGAGGGGACAAAAGGAGACTCATATTCTAGACCACTTCCCACTCAGTCCTTTAATGGAATCCCTATTGAAGATACTTCTCATTCATCTGAACATAATGAGGAAACTGAAAACCCTAGTGTTACCTCTAAGAAAACCCTTGTGTCAACTTCTTCTCCAAGAGTTAAGAATAAGAAAAGAAAAACAATTGCAAAGAAGAAGGAGAGTGGTAAAAAGAAAATTTAGACTCGGAATTTTGTTCCTAATAATCCTAATCCTTAGAAACGTAATGCCAGAGAACTTGTACATCCTGTAGCCACTAAGAAAGAAAAGAGGGCTACTAAACAAGTAAAGAATCCTATGAAGAAATTAAAGAGGGTTGTTTACAAATCTATAAGGAGTAGCCACATGCTTAAGAAGATTTTAAAAGTAAATAAAAACTAAATGAGGAAATTCTTATCCAGAGTATCGATATAGAAGAATATCCAGCTGATAAAGAGGAAGAGGAACTCCATCATGAACAATCCTCATTTATTCAAACAACTTCATCCCCATCATCATTTTCTCATCATACTAAAAAGGAAGAGGATGTTCAAAGGAGTGAATAAGAGAAACTAGAAGAAGTATTAATTCATTCTGAGGAAATACAAATTGACCTTAATATTGGTCTACATACCGAGGTTTATCAAAAGAGAGATAACCCTAAGAAAGACAAGGATGGAGAGAAACTAACCAGTGGTTTGGATAATCTTGCAAAATAAGAAAAGCAAGTGGCAGCTAGAAGTAAGGAAAGGAAGATGCAACGATAGGGAAATATAATTAAGGTAAGAATACATATGTCACCTCCATTTTAATGGGCTTTGGTTGCAATGGAACTATGGAAGTTAATGGAGGATAGAGAAAAAGAATGAAAGGAAGAAAAGGAGAAATTACAAAAGGAACTCAAGGAGAAGAATGCAAAAGAATATAGTTTGAAAGATAGAATGGAAAAGGTAACCACTCTTGTTTGTTAACTTGTTCAATGTAGACCACCACCTAGGGTCTATTCTTTATATCTGAGGGAGCTATACATTTCTTACAAAGTGTCTAGGGAGATTTCAGGATTAAATTCCTCTCATTAGACCCGGTGATTTCCTCTTTTTGTATAAAACTTCCACTCCTCAATTAAGAAACCATCTCTATGAATTTTATCTGTACAATCATGATGTCCCATATGATTCATAATGAGAATAACATGGGTGTGTAGTTTAAAGATTATCAAAAAAAGGAACAATTTTTTCCACTACCCTTGCGAACTAAAGTAGATGATCCTGACAAAATATTATATAAGTGGAATTAGATTATCTATAATCCTAAAGAGAAGGATAGAGTCATGGATTTGAGAGAAGAATCTCATCAAGAATATGAGGCAATGGTAGATACTTCAGCTAGAATAGTTTTTGGTTATCTAGCCTAGAGATAGAATTTTTTGCCAGATAATTTGAAAGAAATAGAGCACTCTGGAGAGAAGATACATACATATAGTTGGTCAATTTGTTACAAGAAAAATGGATACCATTAATTTTTCAACCCCCATTACCGCGGTGGCCCATTCCATACTGGAAAAACCTTGTATCTTATGATTATAGTCAGGTAAAGTCAAGATCTACAGAACTATCATGCACGCCCTAGAGAGAAGCTACATACACACAGTTGGGCAGGTCATTGCAAGAAAAATGGATACCATTAATTTTCCAGCCCCCATTACTATGGTGGTCCATTCCATACTAGAAAAATCTTGTATCTTATGATGATAGCCACGGAAAGTCAAGATGAGAGACCTTGGCCAAAGATTAGGGATTTTATTGGAGTTCCAATGTGAAGACTGCAAGTGCAACTACTGTTGGAGATTTCGAGCTTCTAACTTGGTAGCATAATTAGAACCCTCCTTCTTGTGGACCAACAAAAGATTAAGTCAGGGGGAGTGATGAGTCCCATTTTTTATATCTTATTTAGACCTTTAATAGTGTTTGGAATCTTTTATATTTTCAAAATAAATGATATTATACAGCCTATGTTTGTATTAGGCCATAATTTTAAGTGAGCCTTTGATGTCTTAAATTCCTTTTTAAATGAATGCCATGCATGTTAAATGAATTTATTTTTGGTTATAAATAGTGATAAATGTTATATTTTAAGTGATTTTGAATAAATAGAGATCTTTGCATGCTTAACCTATTGAATGCAGTTGTTATAAGGCTGGTTTTAGGTTGTTAAGAAAGTAGTTAATGTAGTTGACAAGTTGCATCAAAGCCGTGAGGAGATTGGAAGCAGCAGTCCATGAAGGACTCAATATTGTTATAGACAGTTAGGTAGTTGTTGTGGCATTTGAGGAACAATCCAAGAGAAGTCATTTTCTCATTTACTCACCATGTCTAATGGTGGAGAAAATATAGGAGAGATATGTTATGAAGACTGATTGACATGAGAAAAGTCCTACTTTGTTTCAACTTTTATGTTCCTTTTTTCATGTTTTTAATAAAAGCCATCCTCCTGATCTTTAGGAGTGGAGCAATTGAAGTAGTTAGATAATAAAAACTCTTCTTCCCTATAAATTCAATAAGCCTATTCTAGAAAAGGGTAGAGTGAGAATATATGTAATTTCTTGTATTTGTTGAGCATCAGAAATAAAGAAACAAGTTCATATTATCTCTATTATTAATGTGAGTGCGTAATGGATTTTTGAGTACATATTATCTGAGCTTTGATTTAGTTGTTGGGAGAATCATCCTAGGGGGCCCACTTGGTGAGGATTTCATTTGTTAGTTTTTAGTTAGTTTCAATTTTGTTCATAACATAATTTAAATACTTGACTATTCCTAGAGCTGCAAAAAAATTGTTCTATGATTGTTCCTACAGCCAAGGCAAAGTAGAACTGTTTCTTTTACTGGTTAGAGTTTTGCTATCCTTGAGAAATTTTTGTCAGCATTTATCTTAATAGGCAAATAGTTGATGGTTTCTAGATTTTATTTCTTTCTATTAATCTCCTTTCTTGATTATTGTTTAAGAATAGAGAAGCTCTTAGTGCATAAAAATGTAGTCCCATCTCAACTCATATGTCCATGTGTTGATAGGATAAAATGAGCTTTAATAATGAAACTTCATGGCTACTCAGTAAAGATATCATGTCTCTGAGTTGAGGTGTTATGCTCAGTTGTTTGTCCATTGATAGAGACCAACAACAACCAAATGGATGTGTTTCTTATCTTTGGTGCTAGACCAAAGAAACCATTTTTTATTATTTTCAATCATTTCCATGAATTTTGTGGGGATTTTAAAAAGGGTCATACCATAAATCAAAATATTTTGAAGGGAAGCATTTATTAATTGAAGTTTTCTAGCTTGAATTGGAAGTGTTCCTTTCCATCTAGCAAGGTTCGCATTAAACCTATCAATTAAGCCATTCCCAAAGGAATGAGGAACCGTATTACCATTGAGAGGAAGGCCAAGATAAGTAGTTGAGAGATCCTCAATATTACAGTCCAAGATATTTGCAATTCTTCTCTATATAGTAAGAGAAGTTTTAAAGAAGAACAAGGAGTCGTTTGCAAAGCTCACTTTTTGACATGAAGCAGCTTCATACCTAACCAATAGATTTCAATTTTCTCGCTTCTTTGATTGAAGAGTCTCCCAAAATTAGGGTATCATCAACAAATTATTGATGGGAGAAAACCAAGCTGGAAGCAGACAAAGACAAACCTCTCAACAAACCATCAACCACCACTTTTTGGATGAAATGGCTCAAAGCTTTGACCATTATTATAAAGAGAAAAGGGGATAGCAGGTCCCCTTGTTTGATGCCTCTTTAAATCTCAAAGAAACTAGGGGGGGGGCATTAATGATCACCAATAAGGTAGGAAAAGAGACAAATTACCAAACAATGTCCAAGACCTTAGCCCCAAACCCAAAAGCTTTAATAATTTTAAGAAGGAAACCCTAATTTACCCAGTCATACACCTTCATAGGATTTAAATTGAGAAGGAAGCTCTCATTCTTGTTACATGAGGGAATGAATATTCTCATGAACAATAGCAATAGAACCTAAAAGACCCCTATATACAAAGATGCCTATAAGCTAAAAGAAATTAAAAACAATGCCAGAGCTTGGAACTATTATACCTATGGAAATATTTTTCATAAAAAGACCCAAATATTGGTTGATCTAAAGGAGACTCAAGATGCATTTCTACGAGGAACATGTTGAGATTGAAATTTTTCTCAAGGAAAGACAATTGAGAGAAGATTGACATTGTCTTCTTAAAGAGGGATATATTAATAATTGATTCTTCTATCAATCCACATTAAAGAATAAGAAAAGAAACACTATTAGAAGAATCATAGACACTAGAATGGGAACATCTGGGAGGATGAGGACCAAATTGGGTAAACTGTCAAGTTTCTTTCTTTCAAGACACCTACTGGGAATTTGATAGAATTGTAAGTTAATAAGATGATATCTTTGATGTGATACCTCATGTCTTGATAAATATTGATAACTACAATTTAACTGTATTGGAAGAGGAGGTCAAATTTGTTGTCTTCTCCTTTGGGGCCTTTAAAACACCTGGTCTTGATGGATTCCCCCCTACTTTATTCTAGCCTTAGAGGGATATTGTTAAGGGGATGTTGTTGTTGTTGCTAAGGACTTCTTCCAATCTAGGAAATTTTTAAAGTAAGTCAACACTACCTTCATTTCTTTGATTCCAAACAAAGAGTAGGTAGATGGCTTCCTTGACTTCATGCCAATCATCTTATGTAATACGTTTAATAACATTCTTTCTAACCTAATTATCAACTACCTTAAGCCTCTTCTTACCTGCCTCATTTTTATTAATCAAAAGGGATTTATTTAGGGAAGACGAATCTTAGATATTCTCTTGACTAAACCTAATGTTCTGCATTCAACGGAGAACAACGAAGAGAAAAGTATGATTTTCAAACTTGACATCTCAAAAGCTTATGAAGGAATCTCTTGGTAGTTTAATTTATATTACTCTCCAAAGGTTTGCCTTCTAGGTTAAATCTATTCAAATTATTAAGGAATGTGTCAATACTCCCATGTTCTCTATCTTGGTCAATGGGGTTTCTAAGGATTTCTTCCATAATGAAAAAGGACTTAGACAAGGTGACCCCTCTCCCCCTTTCTTTTCATCTTAGCAGTTCAGGTCTTAGGGATAAATATTGATAGATTAATCTCTCAAATTAGTCTTAAATGAGTGATTTTGGCTTCCTCCCTCCCTCCTTCACATCAACAATTTGTGGATGACACCATTCTTTTTGGCCTATCTTCTATCCATGAAGCCCAATAATGGAAATTAATGCTTAATAAGTATGCTCAAATCTTTAGGCAACATATTAACTACAATAAAAGTGTTATTTACTTTTTCAATACTGAGGAAAGGCTTTAGGATAAAATTATCAAAATTCTTTGGTGTTAAAAGGAGTCTCTGCCTACCACCTATCATGGATTGCCTTTGGCTATGAAGAAACTACCTCATAATTAATACTTTTACATTATGGAAATAATTTAGAGAGAGTTTGTGGGTTGGGAGGTAGGAAAATATCAACTCTTGACAAATGATGTTCAAAATATCTCTATTCAAAATTCTAGTGGAATGAACCCACAATAGTGGGTTACACTTTTTTGCCAGCTTTAACATTGCAATATTCATTTTTTCAAATAAAACTTTAGATTCAGATAGCTATTACTTCTAAACCATAGGAATTTGTAGATGATACGAACTAGTAATTTATGTAATTTTGTATGTAGATTATAAAAGTATTTTTTTGATAATTTTTGGAATCAATTTGCTTCCCTTTTTCTATCTCCCTCGAGCACTAGTTTTTTTTCAAAAAATGGTTTTTTTAAAGAGTGATACTCACTCTGTATAGACTAACTTTTTTTCTATAATAGATATGTCTGTGATTATTTTGAATTTGGTTTTGTAACATCCATATTTAATGTTTTTAATTGATTTCGTAACATTATATTCAATATTTCATATTTTGTTAAGATTTAAAGTCGAGTTAACTGTAATTTTGACATATGTCCATTTGATATTACATAACTTGTTGTATATGTAATGAAAAACAATTTATTTTCTTTTGTTGGAAATATGACTTCAATAACTAGTGCATAAATATTTTTCAAATTTTTTTGGGCAACGCTTACTATTTTTCCATAAGCATTGAATAAAGAAGTTCATGTTCAGTGAAAACCCTACATTCATAAGAAATAAAATAAAAATATATTAATGAAATTAAATATATTAAAAATTATAGTATTTGGAAAGCTTATAATAAGGAATAAATACTTAAAAAAATAAAACTTCTAAATGAATTCATTTGACCCCCCTAAAGCTAATGTAAAATTGGTTTTCTATCAACATTTGATAGATGCAAAGGAGACTCCATTGCAAGTATGATGTTTGCATTTTTGATGTTTATGTTGTGATTGTCATTGATGGAAACACACTTGTATTGAGATCCCCTTTATATGTATGAGCTCATGCTCAACCGGTATTTGTTCCAATCGGTATGTTGTATTCTAGTCTTTAGACTAGTAGTGATTTTGCAGAATGTGTTTCCCGGTCTGAAGCACATGTCGACCCCAAGCGGTTCGCAGATCACAAGCGGTACAAGGAAGCAAAGCGGCACAACACATTCTTACTAGTCTTCATTTTTGTCAAACTGGCATCGGCATTTTGTAAAAATTGGTAATACTCTGTGATGAGTTACCAACCGGCATTTTGTGATGAGTTACCAATCCACCGATTGTTTGACGGTGATTCTTGTGTTGTGTTACTGAGTATGTCTAGATTCACTGAACCTAAGAAATTGTAATGTAATCCTATTGGACCGACATGAAATCAGATTCCTTTAAAAGGACATCATGTCTAGGGTTTTTTGAGTTGTTGAAGAAGTTGCGAATAGGGTTTATGTTAAGCTAGGGTTTAAGGTGGAAGTGGAGAGCGATCTTATTAGAGAAGATCGAGTTGTAACTGAGAGAGAGATAGAGGAGACTGAAGTAATGCTGGAATGCATTAGCTGTGAGCAATACTGGATCTAACCAAGCAATTTGTGCTAGTAGATAGATCAAACACTTGTTGATTACTCACATCTTTAACAAGTCAGTAGCCCTTAACTGGGTAGGCCTCAAAGCCTTTGTAAAATCATCTAACAAGGTGGTTCACACATGTGAATCTAAAATCCTCTAACAAGGTAGTCTTTAATCAGACTTATCTTCTAACAGAGATTGATATTCCTAACAGGATCTGTTCTGGGTGAAGAACATTGTAAGACCTTAACCGGTCTGGTTTCTATTCTGCAGATAGTGACTTGTGAGTTCCATCTCATCGTGGCTTTTCCTAGTTGGGTTTCCACGTCAAATATCTTGTGTTATGGTTGTATTACTTTTGTGGGTGAATGTTTTATTTGCATTTTGGTTGGTATGTGTGGTAACCGGTTTGATTGTCAGACTGCTTTACTAGTTTATCTTTAGACTGTGTAAGTGTTTTAGTGCAAAGATTTTTGGCATACTAATTCACCCCCCCTCTTAGTATTCATCAATTGGTATCAGAGCCAACCTTTCTATAAGTTTAACCACTTGGAAAGAGATATGGGGGAGTACACCTTGAGGGAACTTACTCAATGGCTCACTAAGTCTGAGCAAGCCTATGATGATCTTATGGTCAAATACAAGGCATCTCAAGCAAAAAGAAGAGAACATGCAGAGAGGCTGATGGAACTATCTGAAAGTAGTTCTGAAGATGAAGCTAACATGGAAGCTATGATTGCTGAAGTGAATAAGCTGAATGATTCAAACTCCAATTTGAGAAAGGAGTTGGAAGGACTGACTATTCGGTTTAGCCAAGAGCTTGAGAACTGGAGAAAAGCTGAAGATCTGGTAAAAGACAGAGATCATGAGATCTCCAAGTTGAAACATGAGATTAGTGCACTAACTGCTCACCTCCATGAGAGTAGAATGGAAAAAGAAGACATGCAAGGGGAACTGAACATTGCCATCTCTGAAAATGCAAGTCTTATGGAGACAAACACTACTATTTCCAAAGAACTCTTTGAGTCAAAGGAAATACTTGCTAAGTTTGGAAAAAGTACAATCAAGCTAGAGCAAAAGCTTGAGTCATCTAGACCGGCAAAGAATACCAATGGTCTTGGTTTTTCTGGACATGAGGAAGGAGAATCCTTAGGAACAAATGCTGAAGCATCAAAGAAGAAACCGACACTCAAAGGAAAAGGTAAGCAAAAATTCAAACCTGTTTGCTTTAACTGTCTTAAAGAAGGATACACTGCCAATGTATGTAGGAGCAAAGCTTACAATAATTTTCCTTATTTTATCAACAATGTACCTAGATCCAATAAGTTCAATGGTCATTGTTATGCATGCAACAAGTTTGGGCATAGAGCATTCGAATGCAGGTCTGTAATGGATAACACTGGAAGATATCCTCAAAGGACCCAAGGAACTGGTCCTGAATCTTTTATGAACTGGAACCACAACCGGTTTAATGTCTTCAATCATCAGTCAAGAAGCGGTGGTCATCAAGCGGCAAACAGATGGAGAGAAAGTTGTATGATATATCATGGTCATGGTCACACTACTGCAACATGCAGAAGGAAGAATGGAAACATGTACAATGGACCTTGGAGAGCACCTAGACTTGTTTGCTATCATTGCAACAAACCGGGTCACATTGCAAGATTCTGCAGAAGCATAAAAAGTATATCTGATGATATATCGGTCACTTAGGAAGGAGAAATAGATGTTGAAAAAGTTCAAGGAGAAATGAAAAAAACATGGAAGAAGAAACCAATATTATTGGAGGAGGAACCGGTTTCTGCACCTAGTGTGGAAATATCGGAACCGGTAAACTAAGCCTCAAAGGCTTAGGGGGAGCAAATGGCAAAATGCTTTCGAACCCCCAGTTAACACCGGTAAAAGACCTTAACTGGTATGCTACACCTATCGCTTGGCAGAAGACTGGAAATGGTAAAAAGGAAAATTAGGGTTTACGCCCTAATATAGGAGCATTAATGATGGTAGGTGAGAGACATGTATAAATGCATTTTTCAAATCATTTCTCACTATCTGTTTTCGAGCGAAGAAAAGTTTTCAAGTGCAGAGCAAAGAAAAGGTGTTTTGAGCTTAGATTTCAAGAAATTGGAGAGCTTTGAAAGAGATTCAAATATAGTTTGCAAGCGGTAGTGGATAACTCAAAGCGGTGATTTGGCATCCGACGGAGAGTGAAGTAAAGTAAAATCAGGAAGCCCTGATTTCGCATTAGAAAGGTATTTTTCATGTTCTTGAAATACTCTTCAATGGCTTCCGCATCTCATACCAGTTCAAGCACATCTATTGAGTCAGAAAGTTTTATTCAAAGGAAGGGCAAATATAATGCTTTGTCACAAGTTCCAGCTGGAGTCATAGTTGAAGAAGGAATTTCAGACTATATTGATTGCAAGATAGAAGACCTAGGGTCCTTAGCCATTCATACTCAATTAGGTCTATTTTGCGGAAAGGACAAAAGGATCAAACCAGAGTTCAGTATCTTAGAGAAGAAGAAACTCCATGATGCGGTGTATTTTCTGGAAGACTTCACAGAGGATCACATCAGGATCATCTTGAGCAGAGTCCATGGTGACAAAATGTACCTAGAGAGAACGTATGATATGATGCCTGAGGCAATTCATGCAGTCACCGGTTTCTACAACACAGGGGAAGTGCTAGCCTTGAGAACGGTAAGCAAAATGGAAATGACCAAGCTCACTGGTTCGACAAGTGATTCACGAGGTATGACAGTTAATCATATCAAGGATGAACTGGTAAAATACGCCTGCATGGTGATAGGCTACAAAACATTCTCAGCCAGCAGGATTAATTCTGTATCTGCTGCAGTGGTAAATGCTGCTTACCGGATGATTATAGAGGATAAATCATTTGACTTATGCACCGGCATGCAGAGGCAACTCCTGTCAAACCTTAAGGCAATCAAAAAGGACAATTCACTGAAATTTAAGTTTGGACAACTACTGGTAGGGTTGTTTTTCTATTTCCAAGGCTACTTTCTGGGTGTAGGAGATGTCCAGTGGTCCCCTGACCAACCGGTAACCAAACAGATAAAGGAAAATGTTCAAGCCATTGGAACCGGCTACCTTGAGGTACTAAACATATACTTTGATGAGTTCAGAAGAAAGATGAGTCAGAGGGTACAAATCTCAGGTGACATAGTGAAGAAGTATGAAGATGACATCTGTTTCACTATTCAGGTGGACAAATGTCTAATGGAGGCTATTGAGCCTAGAATGGAGGAAGTGGAGCCTATGGGCTATGAGGTCATGTTTGACATGCTGGAAGGGTATGCTTCAACCCTTATTGCCTCGCCTCTTGATCCAAAGGTGAAGCAAACCGGAACCTACTTGGAGAGGATCGCACCAGTTGAAGAACCATCGGTAAAGAAGGGAAAAGAACCGGCAGCTAAGAAAGCTAAGGTAGTGCCTGCAGCATCGACACCAGCTACCACTGCGATTCCAAGAGTGACCAAGCAGCCATCGGCAAAGAAGAAACCGGAGGTAACACTGGCAAAAGTCTTCAAAAGAAAGAGGAAGACTAAGGCAAATGAACCGGACTCTGAAGAAACTGAGTCTGATGAACAGCCAAAGAAGGCTAGACAGACCAAGAAGGTGAAAAAGAATGAACCGACAACATCCACACCGGTAGATATAGACATCTCCTCTTACAAACCTTTGACACATTGTCAAAGAATAGTAAAGAATATTAGGAGAAAGTTACTTCATGATTTAATTGATTTTTATGATGAATTCAATAGTGAAGAAAAAGATGAAGTACTATAGGAAATCATTCTTTATTTATGCAAAAATGACCGGTCACCATCAGAGATTAAATCTCAGACACTGGATTCATTGTTTAAAGCATTGGATAACAAATGGCGCATTGCCATTGAAAAGGAACAAGAGATTAGGGAGAAAGTTTTTGCACATTACTTCCCCAAACTCTCAAATTCTTAATTATTTGATGTATTAGATCAAAATAAAGGTCTCTTCTTCACAAGGAGAAGAAGACTCTAGTTGTTGGAAGGGAGAGTTGATGATGTAGAAAAGGATACACATCAACACATGGCCCATGCTATCAGCTCTCACAAAGCTCGAATGGCCAACCTCCAAGTGGAAAAGGAACCGGTTATTTCCTAACCGGATGAAGTTTTTGATGAGGAAGGAAACCTGGTGGAGGAACCAATCGATGCCATAGATGTCGATACCCTAGATATAGAAGATGTCACTCAGGACATACCTTCTGAGGGAACTGAACAGGGGCAATAGGTTGATCAAGGTGGTGAACAAGCTGTGGACACACATCAAGTGGCAAAAGATAAGGAAGAAGAGAAAAAGAAGAAGGATGAAGATGAGAAATAGGAAAAAGAGGAAGAGAAGAGAAAAGAGGAAGAGGAGAAAAGAAAAGATGAAGAGAAGAAGAAGCAAGAAGAAGAAAGGAAGAAGAAAGAAGAAGAGGACAAGGAAGAAAAGAGAAAGAAGGAAGAGGAAGAAAAGAAGAAGAAAGAAGAGGAGAAGAAGAAGAAGGAAGAGGAAGAGAAGAAAAAGGAAGAGGAAGAGAAGAAGAAGAGGGAAGAAGAAGAAAAGGAAGAGCAGAAAAGGAGAGCAGAGGAAAAGAAAAAGGTAGAAGAAAACAAGAAAGAAGAGAAGAGAAGAGAAGCAGAAAAGAAGAAAGCTAAAGATGCCAAGGAACAAGAAGCGGCCAAAAGCTCTCAGTTGGAGACTCCGAAGGCAACCGGAAGTCAACCCTCACCGGTTGATCTTTCTAGTCCTATCGATCTCCAATCTGCAAGTGAGTCGGAGCTTATGCAGAGCATCAAGGTTGCTCAAGAGTGCCTTGAGATCATTCATAGGAAAAAGGAACAAGACATCATTCACGCAGCTGTAGACACACTTACCGGTTTAATCCCTGGTACTAATCTTCCTAACACTGATTCATCACTAGCACAACTCAAACTTCTGTGTACTATAGTGGATGATCAAGTGCAGAGCCTAGAAGAAGAAGTTGAGGCCAATGTAAAGAAAGAGCACCAAAAGGCTCTTAATGTTGCTCTGGTGAAGAAACTGAATGAGCTTAGGACTGATCTGCTAAAGGATCAAAAGATCATAAGGAGTGCCTTGGATGAGGGAAACTTGCTGCTCAGCAAAATCTGTCAACCTCATCTGTTCTGTAATGATGTGCTAGCCAAGAAGCAATAGCTTCAAACGGACTTACAGTCCTACTTGAGCACATTCAAAACTCCTTACGACTCCTTTGCAGCATATGGGCAAACCGTTCACCGGTTCCAGATCCAGTAAGCCAAGATAGAGCAAGAGATCAGCACAAGGTCTAGGGATTTGTAGGAGCTTCAACTGGTATTACTTCCACGATTGCAAATTCTCCATAAATGCTATCTGAACCTGGATGCCCTAATAGTCACTCAAGAGATGAGCACAATAGATGCCATGGAGGAACAGGTATCACAAATGCAGATAGAGAAGGAAGTGGTGACCTCCCTACTTGAGTCCTGGTCTCTTTCCATGAAACAATTTTTGCAGGACTACAAAGTGGTTTTTGACAAGTATTCTTCATTATTGTCATAAACTTTTCTTATATATACATGGAAACAATTTTATTTTTTTCAGCGGTACTTTGTCATTGTTGGCAAAGGGGGAGAAGTCTATGGTTTTAAAATTTTGACGGTTTCAAAATTTTGAAATTTTGATATATCAGGGGGAGAAGTATATCAGAGGGAGAAGTATCTGTTTTCAAATTTTGATATATGCTGTGATATATGCTATATGCTCTGATGATTATGCTCTGAATGCAAAATTTCTATACACTCTGTTGATTAAGGGATAGTGTATATGCTTAGGGGGAGCAATTTTGTTAATGGAAAGTTCTTGTTGTAAAACACTTAGATGTCAAAATTTTATTTTCCTAAGTGTTGCCATCAATGCCAAAGGGGGAGATTGTTGGCATTTTTGATGTTTATGTTGTGATTGTCATTGATGGACACACACTTGTATTGAGATCCCTTTTATATGTATGAGCTCATGCTCAACTGGTATGTTGTATTCTAGTCTTTAGACTAGTAGTGATTTTGCAGAATGTGTTTCCCGGTCTAAAGCGGCATGTCGACCCCAAGCGGTTCGCAGATCACAAGCGGTACAAGGAAGCAAAGTGGCACAACACATTCTTACCAGTCTTCATTTTTGTCAAACCAACAACCGTCATTTTGTATAAATCGGTAATACTCTGTGATGAGTTACCAACCGGCATTTTGTGATGAGTTACCAATCCACTGATTGTTTGACAGTGTCGACACATTGACGGTGATTCTTGTGTCGTGTTACTGAGTATGTCTAGATTCACTGAACCTAGGAAATTGTAATGTAATCCTATTGGACCGACATGAAATCAGATTCCTTTAAAAGGACATCATGTCTAGGGTTTTTTGAGTTGTTGAAGAAGTTGCGAATAGGGTTTATGTTGAGCTAGGGTTTAAGGTGGAAGTGGAGAGCGATCTTATTAGAGAAGATCAAGTTGTAACTGAGAGAGAGATAGAGGAGACTGAAGTAATGCTGGAATGCATTAGCTATGAGCAATACTAGATCTAACCAAGCAATTTGTGCTAGTACATAGATCAAACACTTGTTGATTACTCACATCTTTAACAAGTCAATAGCCCTTAACCGGGTAGGCCTCAAAGCCTTTGTAAAATCCTCTAACAAGGTGGTTCACACATGTGAATCTAAAATCCTCTAACAAGGTAGTCTTTAATCGAACTTATCCCCTAACAGAGATTGAGATTCCTAACAGGATCTGTTCTGGTGAAGAACATTGTAAGACCTTAACCGGTCTGACCTTAACCGGTCTGGTTTCTATTCTGCATATAGTGACTTGTGAGTTCCATCTCACCGTGGTTTTTCCCAGTTGGGTTTCCATGTCAAATATCTTGTGTTATGGTTGTATTACTTTTGTGGGTGAATGTTTTATTCACATTTTGGTTGGTATGTGTGGTGACTGGTTTGATTGTCAGACTACTTTACCGGTTTATCTTTAGACTGTGTAAGTGTTTTAGTGCAAAGATTTTTGGCATACTAATTCACCCGCCCCTCTTAGTATTCATCATATGATTTAGAAGTAGAGAGGTTCTATCCAATAAATTTTGATCTAAGATCCTTTGATCTAACTCTCTTTAATTAATTACTTTAAATGGGGCCTCTTAAAGTTTAAATCATTATATTTTCTAAAAAATGTATGATTTCAGCAAAAATCAGGATGTACCAAAAAGTGGGAACTTGCATTGTGAGTTCACCCAGTGTTTGTAACTGATAAGATTGAACATATTAAAAATAAATTCTTGTGGATGGGGGTAGAGGAAGGAAAGATATTGGGCCTTGTCATATGGGACAGTATTTGAAAACCCAAATCTCTAGGGGGCCTTGGGCTAAGAAAAATACAACCTTTTAATAAATCATTGCTTGCTAAAATTGGATGAACCCTGATATCTAAACAAAATGATTGGACAAGAATTGCCTAAGCCAAATACCTTAGGGGTGGTGATATTTTCTCCCCCTCACTTCCAAAAGGATTTATCAGGAAATAATTTCAAAAATATTAAATTTGGAGTCATTTTGTTGTCATCAAGATAGTTAACTCGATAAAGTGTTATTGTTGTAAACAATTTGTCAATGTTGTCATCAGGATAGCTATATCGATAAGTTGTCTATTTTGTCAATGTTTTCATCGGGATAGCTATACCGATAAGATGTCTCTATAGTCAATGTCATCATTGGGATAGCTATCACGATGACAACATTGACAAACTAGACATCTTATCGGTATAACTATCCCGATGACAACATTGACAAATTGTTTACAACAATAACACTTTATCGGGTTAACTATCTCGATGACAACAAAATGACTCCAAATTTGATATTTTTGAAATTATTTCTTGATCATTAAATGGAAGGGTGAAAGTTCAAAACCATAGGAAAATAAACAACCAAAGGGTCAATCTCCACTTCGCCAACGAAAAAGACATGGGGTGTGAAAAAAATACAAGATTGAGGTATGTAGTGTGAGGTTCCTAAAAGCCCCTCTCATAATACAAAAGATTGCAGAACTATAAATAATTTAATGATGGAGACCCATGAGGACAAAGTGGAGCCTAAGGTGGCAGAAACTTGCACAGAAAAAGACCGTGAATAGGTCATTGAGGCTAATCCATATGCAACAATAGCTACTATAAAAATATTGCCTTGAGAGGATGAGGAAAGATTATTCCATTCACAAATATGAGCTGGGGGAAAAACCAAATACATTTTATTGTTGATAGTGGAAGCCAAAAGAACCTAATATCGGCTAAAACTATAAAGCAGTTGAATTTGAAAATAATAGCACATCCACAACCCTACTCCATGGGATGGGTAAGTCAAGGGCAAGACATTCAAGTGAATCAACAATGTCACCTTCCATATTCTATCAAGTCATTCAAAGATGAAGTTATTTGTGATGTATCCCCTCTTGATGTTTGTAATGTTTTGCTGGGACAACTATACATGTATCAACGTCATGGCATATATGAATCTCGTCCACATAGTGTGACAGTCAAATTGTGTGGACATAAATATCGAATACCAGAGGTAAGACCTGCACACTCTGCATCTTTAATTAGTGCTAAGCAGTGTACAAGGTTGATTGCTCAAACTGGAACATTTGTGTTGTTGATAATTTGCTTTGAGGGAGAAAGAAAATTGGTATATAATTCCCATACCACTATGAATAACTCTACACAACAACAAAGGTCAATGGATTAGATAGTGGCAAAATATCAGAATTTATTTAAATTACCAACTGAGGTACCCTCACACTGTCAAGTTGGACATTCTATTGATTTGATACCAGGAACTCCATTACCTCATGAACTAGTGTACCATAGGTCGTCATTAGAAAATAATGAGATTAAAAGACAAATACAGGAATTGATTCAGAAGGGGCATATTCGCCCAAGTGCATCACCTTGTGGTAGCCCAATTGTTTTAGCAAATAAAAAGGATGGGACGTGGAGGCTCTGTATTGATTATCAAGCATTGAATAAAATTACAGTAAAAAATAGATACCCAATCCCTCAGATAGATGACCTTTTGGACTAACTTAGGGGAGCCAAGTTCTTCACTAAAATTGATATGAAATCTGGGTACCATCAAGTACTAATTGACCTAGCAGATGTGTGGAAGACATCCTGTAAATCTAAGGAAGGTTTGTTTGAATGGCTAGTAATGCCCTTTGGTCTAACGAATGCTCCAGCTACATTCATGAGAATGATGAATGATGTACTTAGAGCATTCACTGATTCCTTTGTAGTAGTGTACTTGGATGATATACTTGTTAATCCTATGAGGATCCAATTAATACTGAGAGGGGGGATGAATCAGTATTAAGACCAATTGAAACTTTAACTTAAAAAAAACTTATCTCAGATCTGAAACCATTTAACAAATATCTCAACTTCTTCTTCAAATATAATAACCTCTTTATTAGATTCACTTAACACATTAATCCTTTCATTTACCACAACTATCAATACTTTCACCACTAAAGCAATCATATAAACTTAATCATTTACTAACTCATTAACCTTATCAAGTAGATCAAATACTTTATCAAACAACTCCTTATCAGTACTGGTAACCTCTGATAAACTTTTGATAAAGCATCACAACCGGTGTCTTAGAAATAATGCATGAAATGAAACATAAACAAGAACATCACATAAAAAACATTCCACACATGAACACCATAAGTTTTTGACGTGGAAAACCAAATAGGGGAAAACCATGGGGGGATTTGGCACCCACAAATATTTGTACTCTTTTTAAGTACGCCCCATTAGGAGCTTAGTCCTATTAGGAGCTTACAATACACCCAATTAGGAGCAGACCCTATTAGGAGTCACCCGGTTAAGGGATTTTCCTTGCAGCCCAGTTAGGAGCTTGATGATCTATTAGGATCAACCTCGTGAGAGGATTTAACACTCTTTTGAGAGCTGCCCTATTAGGGGACTTAAATGTTTGAGGCCTGTTAGGACCTACTCGATTAAGGGATTTAACCTGCTGCAACTCTTAGGGAAGATACCACCATCCAGTTGTTGGACCTGTAAGCCAATAAATAACTTAATTTCACTGATTAGAGACATTTCAAATTCCTTTTTCATTATATCAGCAAAGTCCATACAGATATCATCATTTCCACCAAAAATTATGTCATCAACAAATACTTCTGCTATCAACATCTTGTCTCCATCAATCTTCAAATAAATGTTGTTGTCCTCACTAGTACGTTGGAATCCAATTTTGATCAAATGTGCATGTAATCTCTCATACCATACTCTTCGTGCCTGCTTTAGACAATATAGTGCTTTGTGCAATTTACACACCATGTCTTTATCATCAGTCAAGGAAAATCTATCTGTTTGTTCAATGTATACTTCTTCTTCTAGAATCCCATTTAGAAAGGTTGACTTGACATGCATTTGGTAAACTTTGAATCCCTTATATGTAGAAAATGCCAGCAGCATCCTTGCTCCTTCTAATCTAGCAATAGGTGCAAATGTTTCACCCTAATCCTCACCTTCCTCTTGAGCATATCTTTTGCAGACTAATATTGCCTTGTTTCTTCTCAATTTGATCTCATTCTTCATTCATTTCATTCATCCAATCATCATCCTTTAGTGCTTCCTTAACTGTCTTGAGTTCAATTGTAGATATCAAACATGAGTTCTCTCAGATCTTTCTCCTGGTTTGCACACCCACATTCTTATCACCAATTATTTTCTCTTGTGAATGATTCAATCTGATATATCTAAGTATTGCTTGTGTTGGTTCTGCATCTTCTCCATCAGGTTCTTCATCTTCTTCCTCACTATCATCGCTTACCTATTGAGCATCCAATTCTATATTTGTCGGTTCTTCATTATTCTTTGCTTTTGGTTCAATGATCACAAAATTTTCCTCATTATCATCCTTATCAGGTTCTGATCTGCTTGTACCTTTAGACTTAACAAATAGATCATTAAATTTTACATTAGCACTTTCAACAATTTTCTTAGTTCTCTTATTGTAACATTTATATGCCTTACTCTTAGAAGAGTAACCAAGAAAAAATCCCTCATTGGATTTTTCATCGAATTTCTCAGTGTAGTTATCTCTCTTAATAAAACATTGACTTCCAAAAAATTTAAAATAACTTACACAAGGATTTTTTCCATACCATAGCTCATAGGGTTTCTTATTGGTACCTCTTTTTACAGATACCTGGTTTAAAGTGTATACAACATTAGTGATTGCTTCTCTCCAAAACATGTTGGATACATTACCCTGCAATAACATGGTTCTTGTAGCTTCAACTATTGTTTTGTTCATCCTTTCTGTTATGACATTTTGTTGTGGTGTCCTAAGAGCAGACATCTGTCTCTTTATACCCTATTCATCACAATACTTAACAAATTCATCAGATGTGAATTCACCTCCTCAATTTGATCTTAAACACTTCAAGTTCTTACTAGTTTCCTTCTTAACCAGAGCTTTAAATGATTTAAATTTATTAAATGCTTTTGATTTCTCTCTCAAAAATGTCACCCACATCATTTTAGAATAGTCATCGGTGAAGATCATGAAATACCTATCACCATAATAACTCTTTGTTCTCATAGGGCCATAGAGATCAGCATGTACCAAATCTAAAACATTCTCAGAAATACAATTCTTGCTTTTGAAAGAAATAGAGGTCATCTTACCGATTTGACAACCTTTTCATATCACACAATCCGGTTTGACAAGTTAGGGTAATCCTCTTACAACACTTGACTTTCTTATCTTAACCAAATTATCAAAATTAACATGACAACATATTTTATGCTATAACCAATTATCTTCCATTCTTGCAACCAGACAATTATTAATATTACTATTTAAATGGAATAAGTTACCTCTAGTTTGCTTCCCGGTAGCAATCAGTTCACCATTACCTCAAAGAATTATGCAGACTCCACTCTTAAACTCAAGCAAATAACCTTTATCATTGAGCTGACCAACACTTAAAATATTATGCTTAAGACTATCAACCCAAAACACATCATCAACATTACTCTTCCCATTTAGAGAAATTGAACCTTTACCTTTCACCATACAAGGAGAGTTATTTCCAACTCTAACAACACCTCCATCAAATTCATTAAGGGTTATGAACTTACTTTTATCTTTGGTCATGTGGTGTGAGCAACCACTGTCTATAATCCATTCATCACTATTCTCCATATGAGATACTAGTGCCTTTTCATTTGACAGTTCCTCCTTCACGACTACAAACATAATTTCTTCATTGTCATCTTCTTCTTCCGACTCCTCATCGGTCACACCTTCATCTACTACAACTTAACAATGTTTCTTACCCTTTCCTTTGAATCTTCTAAACTTCTCTTTCTTATCGGTGTTGGGGCAGTTCAAAGCAATGTGAACAATTTTATTACAAGAGAAACACTTCAGAGGTAGCTTTCCTTTATACTTACCAGTGCCTCTTGGAAATCTCTTTGCTAACAGCGCCTCAAGTTCCATCACCTTATCTTCATTGTCTTCATTTCCCTGGTTACTTCCATGACTTGTCCTGCACTCATGATTTTGACATATATCTTTTCCTTTTCTAGTAGATGAACTGGTAACATAAGCTTTAAAGGCAAATTCAATAGATTTTGTCACACTATTGTCAAAACTATTTAACTCAAAATCTGTAAGCTTACCAATCAATGAATCAACAGTTACCTTGTCCTTTGAAATAGATTTAAGTTCTTGGATTTCCGATACTCTTATAGCATACTGAGGTTGAAGAGTTCTAAGCATTTTACTTACTATTGCATCATCTTCTCTTTTACCTATGCACTCTTTATGTCGCCTATTAGTTAGATGAGAAGGGGGGGAATCAGATAAACTCACAATACAATGATCTATCCAGATTCAACCTCGATAGAGCTTACTTGATATGCAACTATAACTGTAAATCATTCAAACTCATAAACTGATAAACTTGAAACAACAAAACACATTTAACACCAGATTTAATGTGGAAACCCAAATAGGGAAAAACCACTGTGAGATTTCGAACCCACTAAGAAAATATACTCTTCTAGAGTATGCTCGGTTAAAAGCCAATCCTGTTAAAGATTACATAAACACATTTGCTAGATGTGACCCAGTCAAGGGACTTCCCTCAGATCTATCAAAATCTTGCACTTTGTTAGAAGTGACCTTGTCAAAGGATTTCAAACACTCATTCAGAATGTTACCTTGCTAGAGGATTTACAAATAAGACTGTTAGGTCCACTCAGTTAAGAGATTTTCTGTCACTTACAAAAATAAATAACAGTAATAAAATATATCTGCAACTTCACATCTGAAATGTTAAAGCAGACTCTATGTGCTCAAAATAATCTTGTCAAAAGACTTATCTTCCTCCTTTCTGAGCTTCTCAATCTGTTCTTAAATCTTCTGTACTCGGTAATCACCTCTACAGTATCACTTCTCTTCTATTTGCCCACATACATTGTTCATCAACTATTCCTTATTTATAAGCAATTCCTAACCACTTAATCTCCTTAATCACATTTCCCATGATTAATCTTAGCCATCAGATCTTCAAACTTGACTAGGTTCATTGAATCCTTCGAACTGAAAAACATTTTATCTTGCCTTGAAACTTGTATACCTTCCTTGGTACTTGTGCTCGGTTATGACCGTTCAATCTGTGTTGTAGATCCAACTCTAGAATTTTCATTGTCATTGATCCTTAACAATATTCTTGCACGACATTCCAATCTTCTATAAATCTCTAGCTCATTGGCATCCTTCATTTAATAGTGTATTTATTCATCCAATGCATTCTGTTACTTCTCGGTTGATACTCGGTAAATACAGAACTTTACTCGGTAACGTCTTCCTTCTTTAACCAACTAGCTCCTTGCTCTGTAAAATAGAACAGTATCAAACCTTTACTCATTCTGTTACATGAAATCTTTTCTCCTTCTTATTCAGTCTTCGAATACACATATATAGGATATCAAAACAATCAAAATAACATAATCTCATCACTATCTAACTCGTTAATAGTTGCCCATTGAATAACTTATTACTTCCCTTCATTTTCACATTCTTTCTGTGTCACTTACTGACATATTTATACTCATCAAAACATACTCTTTAAGATATGGCAACATCATACTGAATCATTAAATCAATTGCTTGACATCAATGACAAAATAATATTATTAAGACAATAATTATCCTTTATCAATTATATCATCAATCTCCAACAACCTTCTCAATATCATCATACCAACAAACTTAATGTAATGCCAACAATCACCAACAACTTCTTTGATTCTCTAACTATATTGTGCAATATTCTCTCCAAGCATTCTCATGTCATCAAACTTTCCTCTCAAGTTTTCCTCTTTGGCTCTTTGAACATGCTCATCTCCTCCATAGATTATCTCTGAATTTTCCCAAACCTCACCTGCAGTTTCCAATCCTTGAACATCAATATATTCTGAATCAAATAAAGTACTTACAATAGCTTCTAGGGCTTTCATGTTATCTTACTGCTCTCTGAGTTCATCTGGTGTTGAGTCTGAGTTCATCTGGTGTCAAGGGAGGAGTAGTAGGAGCAACATATGTTGTTTCAACTTGCTTCCAATATTGTGCACTAAGACCTTTGATGTAGATATTCATTCTGTCTTTCCAGATCTTTTAGTTATCCTTGTTGAACTTGGGACCCTCTTTCTTCATCATCTTGACTTCCTCAAAATATTTTCCTCAAGTGGTTAGGCTTTCTGCACATACAGGACCAAAGCTCTGATACCAATTGTTAATCCTATGAGGATCCAGTTAATACTAAGAGGGGGGGTGAATCAGTATTAAGAACAATTGAAACTTTAACTCAAAAATAAACTTATCTCAGATCTGAAACCATTTAACAAATATCTCCACTTCTTCTTCAGATCTAATAACCTGTTTATTAGATTTTCTTAACACATTAATCAAATAATTTACCACAACTATCAATACTTTCACCACCAAAGCAATCATATAAACTTGATCATTTACCAACTCATTAACCTTATCAATCAGATCAAATACTTTCTCAAACAACTCCTTATCAGTACCGGTAACCTCTAATAAACTTCTGATAAAACATCATAACCTGTGTCTCAGAAACAATGCATGAAATGAAACATAAACAAGAACATCACATGAAAAACATTCCACACATAAACACCATAAGTTTTTGACGTGGAAACCCAAATAGGGAAAAACCACGGTGGGAGTTGGCACCCACAAATATTTGTACTCTTTTGAAGTATGTCCTGTTAGGAGCTTAGCCCTATTAGGAGCTTACAATACGCCCAGTTAGGAGCAAACCCTATTAGGAGTCACCCAATTAAGGGATTTGCCTTGCTGCCTGGTTAGGAGATTGATGGTCTATTAGGATCAACCTCGTGAGAGGATTTAACACTCTTTTGAGAGCTTCCCTATTAGGGGACTTAAATGTTTGAGGCTTGTTAGGACCTACCCGGTTAAGGGATTTAACTTGCTGCAACTGTTAGGGAATAACAGTAAGAAAATGTTCTATTTACTTGCACTTCTCTGCTTGCTTGACCAAATCCATATATAAACAACACTTTGCAACTCTCAAACAGATTTCACACTTAACTTGGATGGCTTAACACATTCTCTAAGACCACCGACACAATAAACATCAATTGTGTCATCCTAAATAGCCATCTCAACTAGGTCGACCATAAAACCCTAATTACATCATAAATTTACAATTCAAATCATAAGAGATCATCAAAGATCGTTATACAAATCATTACAACAAGTTAAAATGCAATATCAACCATTGGTTGATCGTAACCCATCACGAAAATCAGATCTGTACCAAAGTCAAACCCTCAAAACACTCCACTAAGCATTTCACTGATTCCCAAGAAATTCTTCCTTGAATCACGCCAAAATAATAATTAAATCTTTCACACAGGTTGTGTTGTGTTACCAACTTCATGTAGACTCGTCGTCGATCATTGTCATAACAAAAATCATTACCGGTTTGATGATTTCTTCACTGGTCTTAAACCCTACTAAAACCTTAGCAAAACTTCATCAGAAATTTGAAACATGCCTTCTAGTAATCTTCACAAGTTCCAGTTTTGATCAGATACACCTTTCCATGATACAATTTAACCATCCAAACCGTAAATCACCAATCATCGCCAATCAACCGATTCAATCAAAACAACTCTACTTTACCAGTTAAAGTCCTATTTCACATACTTTAGTTCTTTGTCGATAAACCCCATCTTCCAGTAGACCAAATCACTTGGATGACAAAACAAAACATCAGAAACATCAGGAACATCATTTGACATCAGTTTCCATCAATGACAACACAAATAACTGAACATGTCATCTATTCATAGAATCTCAATCTCTTCATCACAAATAAACTTCTATCCTTTATCGATGCAGTCATTAGTCTTCAACTACATTACCTCATCTGCATCAATTATGCCAAATGCCAACAATACTTATCTTTAGCAAGACTTGGGAGGAGTATCTACAACACATGGACCAAGCCTTCTCAACTTTCCAAGATCATGGATTATATGCAAATAAAGAAAAGTGTTCCTTTGGTATGCAAAGCATTAGATATTTGGTGTACGTTATTGATAGTGAGGGTGTTCATGTTGATCCTGAAAAAATACAAGTAATCAAGGACTGACCCCCTCCTAAAAACCTTATAGATTTAGGTAGTTTTCTTGGGCTAGCAAATTTTTATCGTAGGTTTGTACTGGGATTTTCACATTTATCTTGGCCCTTAAATCAGTCATTGCGAGGAGGAGTGCAAGCGAAGTTCAAGTGGAGATGTTCTTATCAACAAGCATTCAAGGAGTTAAAAGGAAGGTTATGTTCTACACCATTTTTATCTCTTCCTAATCTACAACAGTCATTTGAGATACAAACTGATGCATCCGAATATGCTCTGGGAGCATATCTCATGCAACATGGTCATCTAGTTGCATATCATAGTGAGACTTTTTCTGATATAGTACGCAGGTATCCCACTTACGACAAGGAATTGTATGCCATTGTTCAAGCTTGTAAGTAGTGGAAGCATTATATTTTGGGTAAGGAGATTGTCATTCACATAGATCACAAACCTCTTAAATTATTGCAAACACAAGGGAAGTTGCAAAATGATAGACACCAAAGATGGTCACCCTATCTTCAATAATTTCATCTCAATATTCATCATAAGAAGGGAAGCACTAATAAAGTAGTAGATTGTTTGAGTAGGCCTCCAATTGCAGCTATAAGTATGGTACTAGAATCATGTGGTCATTAGACTAAAACCTGGCCTCACTTGTATGAGAATGACAGTAAGTTTGCAGATGTTTACAATCAGTTGGTAAAGGGAAACCATGTGAATTAGATGGTTTCCCTTTACACAAAGTTAACAAAGTCTATCACTTTCCATCCTCAAACAGATGACCAAATAGAGGTAGTCAATCAGATGATCATCCAAATTCTATGCATGTATCACTCAAAGCATCCCCGCACATGGGATGAAAGCCTTCCATATGTTCAACATAGCTACAACAGGGCAATTCACAGTTCGACAGGTCACAATCCCTTTCAAGTTTGTCTTGGTTATCAGCCATTAGCGCCCATGGACGTTGCTATACCATATATTCAACCTGATTTGGTCCCAAGTGTTGATAAGGAGGAAGACAAGGCAACATGGTTTATTGATAGAATTCATCGTCTGCAACAACAGGTTCATGAAATTTTGGAACACACAAATTAAAAAAAATATAAGCAAAGGCATGATGAGCATAGCACTCCCCATAATTTTCAAGTTGGGGATAAGGTGTGGTTTCATATTCAAAAAGAGAGATTGCAAGGCACCAATAGGAAGCTTATCCCTCTATGTTATGGCCCATATACAATCATCAAGAAAGTTGGTGATAATGCATTTGAGCTCAATTTACCTCCATTCTTGGGTCTTCATCTAGTCTTCAATGTAGAATTGTTGAAACCATATTTTCCCCCACTATTGGATGTTGTTGATGTTGTAGAAAAAATTACTAATATAGAATTGAATCCAGAAGAAGATGCTCCAGTATGATCTGATCAGGTTATGAACACCATGGTGAAAAACTTGAAACAACAGCAAATTTATTTCTATAGAGTGGTTCAACCAGGTCAGTTTCCTTAGCAGGGTAAATGGCTTACTCGGGATCAGATTCAACTTCGGTTTCCTCATCTTCTACAGACTGTGGATGCAATGGGGCCCATTTCTTTTCAAGGGGGGAGGAATGATTAGGAAACAATTTTAAAAATATCAAATTTGGAGTCATTTGTAGTCATCGGGATAGTTAACCCAATAAAGTGCTATTGTTGTAAACAATTTATCAATGTTGTCATCGGGATAGTTATATTGATAAGATGTCTAGTTTGTCAATGTTGTCATCGGGATAGCTATATCGATAAGATGTATCCATTGTTAATGTCATCACCAGGATAGCTATCCCGATAAGGTGTCTCTGTTGTAAATAATGTCAAGTTTGTCATCAGGATAGTTCTGTCTATTGGATTTGGAAAATGTTGTTAAGCCGACTATTGATGGCTATGTCGATAGACTTCCCAAGGTGTCAAGTCTATCATCGATATGGTTATTCTGATAAAGTGTCATCGAGATAGTTTTCTCTATCAGGTTAGCAGAAAATGGTTACACCACTTGTGTTAACTACTCTGATGGGTGTTCAGGACCTCGGGTCGGGATTGCTATTCCGACGTCGGTGTCCAGCAATGGGTTGTCATTTCAGGATAGCTATCTTGATGTCTGTGTCTAGTTTATTTTTTCAGGATTTGGGAGTCGAACAGTCATGCATTCCAAAGGTCTGTTGTGACCAAGGGAAGCTCAAATTTTGTATAAACTTGATTTTTTTAAAAGGAATGAAACACTTTTTGGCTTGCTATAATTTTGAATTAGTTATGTTCTTGTAAACAAAATTAACAATACTACGGGTTCATAGCAGGTATTGTACTCCAAATCCATAATTCGGATCAAGGATTAATCATTTGTTATAACATCTTTATTATTAAAATAATCCTTAGTCAAGGTATTAGAAGGTGTGGGGAAATGAGTTAATGATAAACTATTTGGAAGATGTCTGGATAGACAATGATGCTCTCAGTTCCATACCCTTTTTTATGGATTGCATGAACCCTCTTTCCAGACATTTTGGCAATAGACTTTTTGATTGTATTGACTAAAGCAATAGAAAACCCAGTTGGAAGCCTTTCTCACTACACTTCTTCATGAGTAAGGATATTAGAGATCAATTTGTTTCATTCCTTAGAGAAAGTCTCTTTTTCGATCTCAACAAACAAATGAAGATATTTGGAGCCCAAATCCCTCAACGAGATTTTGTATTTCCTCAACTTATTATATGCTAGAGAACAATCATAATCATGAAAGATTAGACTTCAGATGGAACCTGATATGGGATAGAAATATCACCCCTAAAATTACCCATTTCTAGTGGACAAACAATTGCAGCAAGAATATGATCATGGACAATTTTGTCAATAGTGGTTTCAACTTGGTTAATAGGTGCATCTTATGCTACAAGGAAGAGTTTGTGGACTATCTTATTTTTGCATTGTAGCTTTACTAGGGAGGTCTGGTATGAGGTGTTGTCTTCTCCCAAACCAATATGGTATTTTCAGGGACCACAAGAAGGTTTGTTGAAATTTGGAGGGACAATTTCACCTTGAAACACCTTGTTTTGAAAGAATTTTGGAAGCAGGGAAATTTTGGAACCAAATCCCTACT
Organism: Cryptomeria japonica; assembly: GCF_030272615.1. Classification (NCBI taxonomy): domain Eukaryota; kingdom Viridiplantae; phylum Streptophyta; class Pinopsida; order Cupressales; family Cupressaceae; genus Cryptomeria; species Cryptomeria japonica. The sequence continues at coordinate 683,483,258 of NC_081405.1, read as the reverse complement.
TCCTTGCTTGGGATATTTGGAAGGAGAGAAACATAAAGATATTTATGGAGGATCCTAACAACAACAAAGAGGTTATGCAAGTCATAAAGAATGGGGTTAGAGAAAATATCAATCATATTAAATACCAAAAATCTATCCAACTAGCTACCCACCTTGAATTATATGTCAGGTTGAAATGGGGAATTATAATCATTGTTTGAATAAATGAAAAAAGTTCATTTTCACAAATGCATTTATTTAGTTCAAGAAATATAAATTCACACAAAAGAAAAGAGTAGAATAGTCAATCATCTATTATTTGAATATCATTTTAAATTCTTATTTACAAACTCAAACAAAATATTTCATTGCCACAATTAAATCCAATTCCTTATTCATTCTTCAACATTTTAACAGTAAAATTAATCTTATTAATATCTCAATCTTTTAATCTATATTTATAACTATTAAGTATTCATGTTTTTTACATTTAAATTATTTAATATTTATTCAATATTAAACATGATGATATAGGGGAGAAGATCTAGTAGTTGATCATTCTAATTTTGTGTCTCACAAAACTATACATGCTGATTTCAAATCACTCCCAAATTTTTTATAGTGAATTATTTGGAAATACCCCTTGTCATAACTAAATTTTCAGATCTGCATCATCAAATATGATGGCACATCAACATACTCTTTGTTTAGCTATCCAAAAAGGCCTTAGGAGAAAGGTAGATTAATAGTTGTGCATTAAGCCATGTTTTATTGGTAAATCTATGTTACATCATATGATTTGTTGTTTCTTAAGTATAAAAAATATATTGTATTCAGTTATAAGTACCTGTGACAAACACTAACAATTCTAATGTCACATTGCTAAGACTATACTACAAACTAAAAATATTGAACTATTATTACAACTATTCAAACATATTCAATTATCTTTTACCTATTACAACTACAACAAACAAACTAAAAATATTGAACTATTATTACAACTACTCAAACATATTCAATTATCTTTTACCTATTACAACTATAACAAACAAATCAAATTGTAAGACAACTATTAAAATATGTTCAACTACTTTCAAACCTGTTAAATCATTTTTTACCTATTGCAACTACAACAAACAAATCAAATTATAAGACAATTGCAACTACAAGAAACAAATCAAATTATAAGACAACTACAGCTATTAAAATATGCTCAGCTACTTTCTCTACAGAATACATGGAAAACCAACCAAACAATTGTACGACAATGAGTGAATGGCCAAGCCAAAAGGATTCATGTGGATACGGTTGTTTCACATTCATCTATGGCTCTTCACAATGTGAAGACAACCACCTTTTAACACGGCTGGTGACAATTCTTGCTTGTTCACATGACCACACGAAACCTTAGATAAATGAGCAACAAAAACTAATTGGTATTCCTTGTAACGAAGCAAAGGTGTGCAGAAACGCTTCCTACGCTATTCTTGAGAGGATGATTATGCAAATTTCAACATAACTATCACAGAGATCACAAGAAACAAATAGAGTAGAAATAAAACAAGAAACACATAACACAGTGATTATCGTGGGGAAAACCCATATGGGTGAAAAACCCCACACTCTAAAACCTGCATAGTATATTAACAAATCAACAAGAGATTACAATACACTTGCAATGCAAGTTCTTACAAGAGCATCACCTCAACTCAAGCTCGGAGAGACTTCACTAGCATCCTTCTAGCACCCAACCTTGCAAACCAAAACTTCATGATACAAACTCCTCTCCAAGCCCTCATTATATAGGAATTTTACAACCTGGAAACCATTTGTGGTTTTACAATACCATGGGCAAAACCTGCATGACATGTGTTGCCCACCCTTGAAATTTGTTTTTCCAAGATAAGAAAACCAGGTTAAAAGTAGTTACTCACGTCCAAACTCTTATCCCCTATTTTTGACCCTCATAACCAACATGAAATGTGTCATATAATCTCTAAAAATGGCCCTTCTATATTATACTATGGACAAGGCATCTTTTAACAACTCTTATACCTTTTTCCAAGGCACCGACACATGGGAAACCTCCCAACTACATTTGGAACAATTTACCAAAAATTGCAAGGTTGAGACACATGTATCTCAACATTCTCCCACTTGTCGAATACCTTGCAAGAGTCAGGGGATCCATATTACCATGGACTCAACAGTCAGGGGCCAAGAGGCCCATAGACTTCGAACACCATCTGAACTTCTTTGTGCTCACGGGCTTAGTTAATGAATCAACAACATTCACCAAAGTTTCTACCTTCTCCAGCTTCACCCTGCCATCCTCAACCATATCTCTCACAAAATGATATTGTACATCAATGTGTTTGGTTCTAGCATGAAAAGTTGGGTTCTTCGCTAGGCAGATTGCACTCTGACTGTCACTATAAATTGTCACTGCACCCTATTTAAACTCTATATCTGAACACAATCTCTTAAGCCAAATGGCTTCTTTGCAGGCATGAGTAGCTGCCATATACTCTGCCTCTGTCATGGACAAAGCGACCACAGCCTATCACTTTCTCATCCAACTAATTGCACCACCAAATAATGTAAACACATATGCACTGGTGGATCTTCTTCTATCAACATCACCTGCCCAGTCTGAATCCACAAAGCCTCTAATATCCAAGGAATGTTCATTTCATGTTCCATGAAAACATATAGAGTACTCTGAGGTACCCTGCAAGTATCTAAAAACTCTTTTTACTGCATCCCAATGTGCTCTTCCTGGATTAGACATGTAACAGGAAAGAACTCCCACTGCTTGGGCAATATCTGGTCTTGTACAAACCATAGCATACATCAAACTTCCAACAGCACTTTGGTATGGTACTCGACTCATCTCTTCCATCTCCAATGGGGATGTAGGACACTGTGAACTAGAAAGCTTTGTTCCCATTGTAACACGAACACTCAATGGTCTAGAATCTTGCATATTAAATCTTCTCAGAATAGTACCAACATACTTACTCTGGCCTAGCCAAAGCTTTTTGTTTTGTCTATCTCTTACAATCTCCATTCCCAGAATGTGTCTTGCTGCACCAAGATCTTTCATATCAAATTTTGTCAAGAGTTGAGATTTTAATTCTGCAATCAAACATTTTCCTTTCCCAATAAACAACATGTCATCAACATACAAGGCAATAACCAGGAAACAATCACCATCAGATTTGAAATATATACAGTGATCAGATTTAGACCGCACAAACCCCAAACTCAATACATATGTATCAAACTTCTGGTACCACATCCTAGGACTTTGTTTTAAACCATACAAGGATTTCTTCAACTTACAGACCAAATTACTTTTACCTTTTACCACATAGTTCTTTGGTTGTGTCATATAAATTTCTTCCTCCAAATCTCCATGAAGGAAAGCAGTTTTTACATCCATTTGTTCGACCTCTAGATCATAAGCTATTGCAATAGAAAGCAAAAAATGAATGGATGTCATTTTGGCTACAAGAGAAAAAATCTCACCATAATCTACTCCCTCAACCTGGGAGTAACCTTTTGCAACCAAACGTGCTTTGTACTTTTCAATTATTCCATCTGAACCTATCTTTATTTTGAACACCCATTTGCAACCAACAGGCTTTCGTCCTTTAGGCAATGGTACAAGGTCCCATGTGTCATTCTTCTTAAGAGCTGCCATCTCTTCATCCATGGCAATTTTCCAGGACTCTGAATCATTCATACCAAGAGCCTCTTCTACAAATTTTGGTTCATCAATATTAGAATTCAAAGCAAATATGCATCTCCAATCATCAGGAGAATATCTATACCTTTCAGGTGGTTTTCTTTGTCTAGTGGACCTTCGAACAAGTTCAGGTTCAGGTTCTTCTTCTTCCTCTGATGATTCAAAACTCATAGAGCTCTCATCAACTTCCTGTCTTTCTAAGGGCCTCGATTCAACTTTTTTAGGTGTAGCAAGCAGTTGAATCACATCTTTCTTTTCTTCCTTTTGTTTTGGCTACACTGTAACAGAAGAAGACTTAGTTTCTCTAAAAATAACACTTCTGGAATAAAATACCTTTTGTGCAACAGGATCCCAAAGCTTGTATCCTTTCACACTATAACTATATCCAATGAATATACATTTAATAGCTTTGTTATCCAATTTTGTCTGCTTCTCCTTTGGCACATGGGCATATGCCTCACAACCAAAAACTCTCAGATGACTAAGTGAAGGCTTGTGGCCTGACCACGCTTCCATTGGCGTTTTATCAACAAGAGCTGATGTAGGAGACCTATTTATCAGGTAGCAAGCAGTGGCAACAGCTTCAGCCCAAAACTTTTGTTCTAGACCAACACCACTTAGCATACTCCTAGCCTTCTCCATCAAGGTCCTGTTAATTCTTTCTGCAACTCCATTCTGTTGTGGAGAATACGGAGTTGTCTTCTATCTCTTAATACCACAATCTTTACAAAATGTGTCAAAATCATTGGAGCAATATTCACCACCATTATCTATCCTTAAACATTTTATCTTCTTTCCAGTCTGCAACTCAACCATTGCTTTAAATTCTTTGAAACGACTAAAAACTTCAGCTTTACTCTTAAGAAAATAAACCCATGTTCTTCTACTAAAATCATCAATGAAAGAAACATAATAAACTGATTTACCAATAGAAGAAACATGAACTGGACCAAATACATCTGAATGGATTAGTTCCAAAACACTTGAAGACTTATAAGAACTGGAGTAAAACTGAATGCGGTTTTGTTTTCCATAAATACAATGCTCACAAAAATCAAATTCAAGATTGCAATCATTCAACCCATTAACAAGGTTCTTATTTTTCAAAGTTTGTAGACCCTTCTCACCTATGTGGCCGAGTCTCAGGTGCCACAACATTGTCTTCTCTACAGGCAACTTTGATTTGGTAGACAGAGCACCCTTGGGTACCCAAAAACCATGACCATCTGCTGAAAGAGACACCCTCTCCTTTTCCAACATAGTCTTTATCGTAGTTTTATCAGAAGTGCTATTGCACTCAACTGTGCATGCATCAAGCTGGTACAATGTACCCATTCTGCTTCCTCTTGCTATTACCATAGCACCTCTCACCATTTTCACACCTGCTTCAGAAAATTGTACATGCACACCTGTATCTATTAGTTTGCTAACAGATAACAAATTTCTTGCTAGTCTCGCGATATGCAAGACACCATCAAATCTTCTAGTTCTACCATAAAAAAATTTAACATGAACACTTCCACGAGAAATAATATCAAGAAAGGAGTTATCACCCAAATACACCTTACCACCATCAAACTTTTCATACTTACTAAACCAGTTTCTAATAGGAGTCATGTGGAAAGATGCACCTGAGTCTATCAACCATGCATTGTCACCTGCACGAGTGGCCAAGGCTGCAATACAAACATCTCCATCTTCCTTCTCGGAATCAGAATCGAAATCTTGCTTCTTCTTTTTCTTCTTTTCTTCTTTACAGTCCTTTCGGAAATGTCCAGGCTTTCCACAATTCCAGCAAATTACCTTGGACTTACCAGGAGATTTTGATCTCCCCTTATTCTTGGACTTAGAACGGCCATTCTACTTTTCATTCTTGCCTCTTTCTTTTGGTCTTCCTCGAACACTCAAAGCCTCTTTGGCATTCAGAGAAACCTTCCTTCTCATCTTCTCAGAAAGTAGAGAACCAACAACATCCTCCATCTTCAAGACGATTGCAGTGCTCCCTATGGCCATCACAAGGCTGTCCCATGAGTCTGGCAATGAACATAGCAGGATTTGGCACCTTTCTTCTTCATCCATTGATACCCCAACTGAGGTCAACTGAGTCACCAACATATTAAAACTTTCCAGATACTCAAAAATTCATCCACCTTCTTCCATTCTCAAGGAATGCAACTTCTTTCTCAAGAAAATTTTATTCACAAGTGATTTTGCTTGGTAGATCTCACTTAGCTTCTTCCAAAGCTTCTTCGCAATAGATTCTTCATGGACATTAATAAAAATTGAGTCTGCAAGGCACAATCCTATGAGACCTTTAGCTTTTCTATCCATTACATCATATTGTGCAGCTAAAGTTGGATCTACGGGCCCCGACTTATTCTCATCGACTGCATCCCATAGATCTCGATCAATCAGCAGATCTTCCATCTTTAGCTTCCACATTTCAAAGTTTGTGCCAGAAAAATTCTCTACATCAATCCTCCTTGATATACTTGCCATCTTTATGATCCTGCAATACAGAAATGAAATACTCTGCACAAGCTCCCACTCAAACCTTGATTAACTCAAAAAACCCTGTACCCAACAAATAGAACCAAAACTGGCCAGGCTCTGATACCACTTGTAAGGAAGCAAAGGTGTGCGGAAATGCTTCCTACGCTATTCTTGAGAGGATGATTATGCAAATTTCAACATAACTATCACAAAGATCACAAGAAACAAATAGAGTAGAAATAAAACAAGAAACACATAACACAGTGATTATCATGGGGAAAACCCATACGGGTGAAAAACCCCACACTCTAAAACCTGCATAGTCTATTAAAAAATCAACAAGAGATTACAATACACTTGCAATGCAAGTTCTTACATGAGCATCACCTCAACTCAAGCTCGGAGAGACTTCACTAGCATCCTTCTAGCACCCAGCCTTGCAAACCAAAACTCCATGATACAAACTCCTCTCCAAGCCCTCATTATATAGGAATTTTACAACCTGGAAACCATTTGTGGTTTTACAATACCATGGGAAAAACCTCCATGACATGTGTTACCCACCTTGACATTTGTTTTTTCAAGATAAGAAAACCAGGTTAAAAGTAGTTACTCACGTCCAAACTCTTATCCCCTATTTTTGACCCTCATAACCAACATGAAATGTGTCATATAATCTCTAAAAATGGCCCTTCTATATTATACTATGGACAAGGCATCTTTTAACAACTCTTATACCTTTTTCCAAGGCACCGACACATGGGAAACCTCCCAACTACATTTGGAACAATTTACCAAAAATTGCAAGGTTGAGACACATGTATCTCAACATTCCTCTCACAAATTATTCTACTATTGAAGAGATTATTTTACCTCTTCATTCCAGTCAGTTTGGAATACAATAAACATAATTGCAGCCGTCTGAACTGCAGTCCCACACAACATACCCGTCCAGATACCCTGCCATGTTTTATAACAGATAGAACAACTCTTATCATTTACCTCAAAAAATTTCTTTTAGGTGATGAATCATAGAATATGGTGTAAAATATTGATAAAAATATTCAACATAATCAAATTTTAGCATCTCCAAATTCATAAGATATAACTCACCATTACATCCAAATGAAACAAATAACCGAGAATAGCTCCAAGTGGCACTCCAATTACGTAATACGATATTAAATTCACATAAGCAATGACATATTGTTTTCCTGTTCCAATCACCACACCTAAAACACAGAGGATTTACTGACTGAATTAAACAAAACAAAAATTGCCTTACAAGCAAGAAAATATAGCAACTCGTTAGTAAAGCTTAAGCATATTTATTATGATTGTGTACCTGAGAGAACTGGTTGCACATTGTTGAGAAGAATGGTGAATGCTAATAAGAGTGTCAGTTTTGAAACAACTTGCTGGATGGTGGCGCTTTGTGTGAATAGAGAAGCAAAACTATCGTGGAAGATAACGAGGAGGATTAAAATTAGAATCCCTATCAAAAGAGAAGTTGTTGCTGAGACAACTGCAGAAAATTTGGTTGCCTTGCCGTTTCCAGCTCCGAGTTCATTTGACACCCTCACACTGCATTATATTTTCATAAAAAGGAAAAGCAATAGTTTGTCGAGAGACTAATCTAGTATATCTTCAGAAACAGCAGCAAAAGATTGCTTAGATAAGTCTGCACTCACCTGGTGCCAACAAGAAAGGCTATGGGTATCATAAACTCCTATCCATTTATAGTCATACTGAAAATAGAAATTATATCAAGTATATTTTGTCAGCATTGTAATGTTCTTCTGGACCAACCAGACGGTTGATCCTGTTAGTATAGTATGGTAATAGACCATGTAACACTGTTCTAAAACATTTACACCATTTGCTAATTTCATACCAAATAGAAAGTGAGTCATCTGCTACTTCGAGGTTTTTGAGCTTGAATGTGAGTAGTAATATCAATCTTAGATACCATATCTCAACCCTGTTCAAGAAAGACAAGGCATTAGTTAAAATTGGGTAGCATTAGGAAGTAAAAGGGCCCAAAACCATCTTACCATAATCAGAAATGTGGAAGTTTAGCATATCATGACTCCTGAACTCACTGGCAATTTTAGATAGGGCCAAAGTTGAGAGAATGCATCCAAAGAAAATCCTTTCCATGTAAGGGGACACCCACCACAGATAATATAAAGAAATAGGGTAACTAAGGGGAAACACCATGCTAAGTTCATTGATGCAACTGCACCTACAAGGCCCCAACCCATCTTCACAGTAAATACCCAACTCATCAAAACATTGGAGTATTAGAGCCACGCTTGCTATGTAGGCAATGACCATGTTTTTTAATTGGGCCTGGAGATACCAGGTAGTTGTCCACCAAAGAACCAGAGAGAAATGCATGGGAATGCACCAGATGGCCACTTTGCCTGTTAGTTCAGCTATATCATCTCCTTGCCCCAACAACTTGAGAATAGGGGAAGCAAATATATATACAGGCAGAAATATCACTACAAAACTGGTAACAACGATCCATGAGCGTTGGAGGTATATTCCTAGCATGCTATATCGTTGAGCTCCAAAAGCTTGTCCACACAAAGTTTGAAGGGCACTTCCCAGTCCCAACTACACAGCCAGATGATCAGATAAAAGTTGAAATCAAACAAAGAGATAAGAAACATTGGGATTTGATAAACTGTAGTGATGGGTAGAGACAGAAGAAAACTAGATAGGTAGATTTTTTTTATTTGTAATGGTTGGAATATATTTTAGTATCTCACTCTCATTGCTCCTCTTAGAATTAGGTCTAACCACAATCCCCTGCTTCTATTTTGGGAAATCTCCCCTAAGAGAGGCCCTTTCCCCTTGAAATTTGAAATTATGTGGTAACTCCATCCTGACTATATAAACTTGGTCACTTCATGGTGGAATATCCCTATCAATGGGACCCTTATATACAAAGATTTTAATTAAGGAAAAACTAGATTTTGAAGGGACCCCGAAACCCTAAGTACAAAGAGCTTCCATAAGAAAACACATAGCCAACCCATAGCTCAACAACAACAAAAAAAAACTAGAGAGAGAGAGAGAGAGAGCTCTAACACAACAAGCCAAAGACAGAAAACATTTATAGATAACTAACATAGGTTCTTCAAGACTTCCACAACTTTAGCTTCCATCCGGTCTAGATTTCGAGACAGGTTCCTTATATCTTACTATTCGAGCTTAGATTTCTCCTTGGTATTTTTGAGATTCCCACGGGTCCGAGTTGATGGATCATTTCTTCTAGAGATTCTTTCTAGAAAGATTCCTAACTATATTAGATTTAAAAAACACTCTTTCAAGAGTATCCAAAGATCATTTCTAGTAGAACATAACCTATAGTAATTGAATAACATTCATATAGTTTATCTTTGGGAGGCTTTCTTGTGTTTGTTTCTAGAATACTTCCATTTCATTTTCTCTCTTTTGTTGGGAGTCTTTTGCCTGCATGGTTTTCTTTCTTTCTCCATTTTATTTGAGTTTTTTGTATTTGGGTACCTCATCAAGCCTAGCTTTCAGGACACCTAAGATAAGCTTAAGCAAAGTTTTTAGTGTTATAATATTTCTATTTCTAATTTATCTTCTTAAATAAGCTTGCATACTTGGTTTTCCTTTATGACTCATAGTTGCTTGGTTGCATGCCAACATCTTAGATATCAATTGTCAATACTAATGTATGATCCAAATCCATTATTCTAATTCCACTTAGTTGGCTCTTTGGGATACCATAGTGGTTAATTAGCTAATAGGTTTTGTGTTAAGTTGTCTGATAATGCGTCTTGAACCCTCCTTTTAAAAAATAAGTGTTATGTTTTAATTTCATTTTCATTTTCATTTTATGTGGCTAAGATGTCAATTTTATATTTTTTAATTTATTTGTTTTGTGTTTTTTATATGTTTGTTTTAAAATTTGTGCTTTTAATATATATGTTTATTTTTAACTTTTTATGTTTTTATTTATTTTTATATTAGATCTTATTATATTTGAAAAGATGTATTTTTATTGTATAAATACCTTCAATCATTTTAAATTGAATTGATTTTTTATTTACACGAATATTTTATTTTAATTTTACATAATATGTCAAATTTATATTTTTTAATGTGTTTATTGTTTTAAGAAAAAATAAGCCATAAATAAGCTAGATTAACCAGTTTAACCACCAAAATTGGAATCTAACTAACTAGATCCTTAAGCACAATAGAATTTAATTAAATCAGCAAAATATTTAATTGAAGCATCAAAACCCCCTTTATGTTAATCTAATAGGTTTACATTGCTCTTCTTCATCATCGTATTGGCATGGCTCTCACTGTGCTGGAGTACTTGCATAAGGTAGACACAATAATTCTGAAGGTAGTAGTTAAAGAAAATTGAGGACAAATGGGCTGAATTTAAAGATTATGGAGGTTGAGAATGCATGGTTGAGATTCATTCCGGAACAAAATTGATTGAGAGTTTAACTCATTTGATTGATGAGTCAACTGGGTTGATTGATCACTAAACTGATTAGATTGATTAGATGATTGAGTTGATCGATTTGTTAACTGATTTGATTGTTTTGTTCCAAAAAGGTGATTGAGAGTTGAAAAAGGTGATTGATGAGTTAACTGGGGAGATTACATAATTGATTGCTCAATTGATTGAATTGATTTTTCCAGTCAAACTAAAAGTTAGTGGGAGTTAGAATTTCAACATGTGCTATAGGAATTTGAAATGAAATTCACATTTGATTTGTATTTTATTTGAATTTACATTTTCGAAAAGTGAAATGCACATGTAATTTATTGAAATTTGATGAAATTAGAATTTGGGGGAATTTTGAATTTGAATTTGAATATTTGAAAAGAATAGGTTAGTTAGTTACATAATTTAAATAAATTATTTTATTATTTAGAAATTGAATTTTATTAAATAATAAAAATTATTTAATTAAAGGTTTTAATCATAATTAATTAAATAATAAATATTTAATGAATTTAAAGAAGAGGTTAAATGATGAATTGATTAAAAGAGTTAGAAATAGAATAATTAGTAATTTTGGAGAAATGTGATTACTAGAATTAATTAAAAAGAATAATAATTATTTTTAATTAAATTATTAAATTATTTAATTAATAAGATGAATAATTAGTATGCCATTGATGAGACATTTTTAGGTGTCTACATTTGCCCCTCTTTGAGACAATGTCAGAACGACGTTGTTTCAAAGAAAATGAAAAAAAATATGCCCTGATAATGCCCCGGTGATGCTTAGGGTATAAATATGCCCCCTCGGAAAATTGGTCGAAAAATTATGGAATTGAGACCAATTTAACGATACGATGCGAGTGAGAAATAGTTTTCAATTTCATGCGATTTCGAGTCCGTTTGACTTCCCTACAAGTGTGTTGAAATTTAGGGGGACCAGGGTTGTTGGAGAGAGGAAAACCCTAATTTTAAGATATAAATAGAAATTTGACCCCCTCATTTGTTCATTTGCTTTGTTGGAGTTCATTGAGTTTCTTGAGAGATATTTGAGCTTTCTGCGAGTATTTGAGCACGATGGCTGGCTACAAAGCGTGATAGAACCTATCAGAGCGAGTGCGTTCATACCAAAGACCACTTGGCACCGGAGGCATGGTAAGTGTCCAAAGATTTTGCCCATTTTTGCCTGATTTTGTCCAATTTTTCAAAAAAAATCCAAAGCTAAAATTTTTATTCATTTCGCTGTTAGTAGTTCGAATATGTCGCATACATCTTTAATGTTGTGCATTAGTATTTAGTGTGTCGCATGAATATAACTATGTTGAATAAGTGTTAAATATCTTGCAAATGACTGCTAAATTTGCATTAGAGGATATATTGTTCCATAAGTGCTAACTGATGCACAATTTTTTTAATTGTACCGCATAAGTCATAAATGAATCACATTAGTTTTAATCATGTCGCATTCATTGAAATTTTTTATTTTTTTATGTGCATGATTAATATTTTGTCATGCAAACATGATATCTGACACTCTGATCTCCTTTCTCTACAGGAGACACTTGGTGTACTTGGTTGTAGGTAGATGAAGCCTAGCGTACTTGATCTTCACCATTAGTTGATTGCTGAGGATATTGATATTCTTAGACATTTTGTCTCATATCATGCTCTTCATTTTCCTAAGGTTATGACCAATAGGACCATGATTACTGCTTTGGTCGAGCGGTGGCACTCTAAGATGTTCTTATTTCATTTTCCTACTACTAAGGCATCCATTACACTAGAGGATGTATGGTGTATTCTTCACACTCCGATACATGGTGAGTGAGTAGTGTATGATCCTTGAGAAAGTGTTACAACTCTATGTCAATTATTTGAGTGTGAGGAGGATGATCTCCATGTGAGTAGTAATTATGAGATACCTTATGGACAACTAGACTACGATGACCTAATAGTTGTTATGTGCAGTTTGATAGTAGGGCCTCTTATTCCTTATAGATGATGTCACGGATTTCCAATTAGATGGGGCAAGGTTATCTATGATATGATTGTAGACAGATGCATGTACGCATGGGGTCCTTGCATGTTTGCCATGTTATACTACCAGATGCATGGTATAGTTTACTTGACCTATATATCTATCAGTCGTGGCATCACTTTTCTCTAAGTCTCTGCTTGGGAGCACATCATGATATTTAGACCAATTGTTCATGTGTAGCTTCAGGCCAAGGAGCCTTATGCTTATAGATATACACCCGATATCAGACATAGGGGTTCTAGGAACATCCTGTACTGGAGGCACTAGAAAGACATATTACATCATTTCATTTGGAGACCATACTTGGATTGCCCTAGTTGGATAGATGATGGTCAACACTTACTCTATTGCAAACAACAAAGATACCTGATAGGCAGGAATGTTGATACATAGATGATCATTGAGCTACACCTCCCTGAGAGAGTACTTAGACAGTTTGGAGAGGTACAAGAAGTTCTAGATGTCACCACTTATTTTGCTCGGGTTACTCGGGAGGTCTCTAATTGGGGAGCTTGCATACAGCCGCATGTTTCTTTTACTGAGTTTGATTCCCTTAGAGCAATATAGTGGGGTTGGTGAGCTGGTGTGGAAAATTAGGGCATGACACTGTAGTACGATGCATGGTGGTCCAGAGATAGGCCTATTCCTCTTACTAATCAGACTGTTCCCATTACACTGCAGCAGATTTGACAATAGAGATGGCAAAGAGGAAATGATGGGGGAGACAAAGGGGATGTAGGAGATGAGGGATGGGGAGAAGTTGCATCTATCATTGTTGTGGGAGGAGATGAGGATGATGAGGAGGGAGAAGAGGCTGAGGAGGGAGAGGAGGATGTGGACATTGGTGGTGACACTAGTTCTAGTAGCAGTGAGGGAGATGATATTCTTCCCCAAGATCATCGAGCAGTAAGGGAGATGAGAGCTCTTAGGAAAGTGATATGCCTGAGATCGAGGATGTACCTATTGCACGGGTAGATAGAGAGGGTGGTGATGGAGGGCAGGGTTATGACCAACAGGATGATGACAATCCTTAGATCCTTAGGGTACGAATCCAAATTTTGGAGGATTCTCTAGCTGCAGAGCAGCAGAGGTAGAGAGATGATCGGGCCCTATTCCTATAGGAGCAACATGCATGGAGGAGGATGAGGAGGGAGAGTAGGCTAAGGAGGGAGAGGAGGATGTGGACATTGGTGGTGATACTAGTTCTAGTAGCAATGAGGGAGATGATGATTCATCCCCAAGATCATCGAGTAGTGAGAGAGATGAGATCTCTTAGGAAACTGATATACCCAAGCTGGAGGATATACTTGTTGCATAGGTAGATGGAGAGGGTGGTGATGGAGGATAGTGTTATGACCGAAAGGATGGTGACAATCCTCAGATCCTTAGGTTATGAATCCAAAGTTTGGAGGATGTTCTAGCTGCAAAGCAGAATAGACAGAGAGATGATCAGGCCCTAGTCCAACAAGAGAAACAAGCATGGATTGCAGAGTGAGATCACTTATAGAGGGAACAAGATGATATTGTCCAGAGAGAACAATTGGCACATGATGCTTATGAGTAGTATATTGCTCTAGGTACAGGATCATGTGAGGATTATCTCATTCATTTATCCCAGGAGTGTATATACCGGCAACGGGAGTACGAGTGAGTTGTCCCTGAGGGAGAGAGATATTCAAGTTATAGTGCCTATATATCTCGAAGGAGATCTAGTAGATAGACCACTCGGGGTACGAGTAGTGTGAGCATCATGGGTCCACCTTGGGCACCATTAGGACAACCTGGGGTAGGATTGAGTAGGCAGGATCCTCCAGCGGATAGAGGCAATATCTGTTGAGACACATATTGATTATATTATATGAGCCTTCAAGCATTTGATGTACATTCTGACATATTACCATTTTTTGAGATATATATATGATATGCAGTTTTGGTTGTGGTTCTATATGCATGTGTTATATTTACGTGATGCATGATTATATATATGTTAATGATGCAGTTTATTTGATTTGGTTTAAATTGTATGCATGATTCTATATGGGCTTTTTATGATGATGTATAATGTTGTTTAAAATGAACTAAATGTTTTAAATGTACTAATGGATATCAGTGAATGCAATTAATAATATTAGCGACTAAATGTCACTAAATGAACTATAATGAATCTAAATGATTGTGATTTTAAAAATAAATTATATGATAACACAATCAAAATAACATGAATTATTATAACTAAATGAATGAATGTATACGAATGCAACTATATGATAATGAATCTCTTTATTGAAATATGCCAGAATATTATTTGATTAAATGGCTCAATGAACTTAGAAGAAATATTAGTTTTGTGAAAGAGAGAATTGATGAAAAAAACATGTTAGATGAAATGATAGAATTGAATTGAGAAGAGATGAATGATAAGAAAGAATTAAGATGAGACATTAAAAGGATCAAAGATGATAAAACTACCAATTTGTGTGTCTTTATTCATAGAGCAACATATTCATCATTGAGCCTTATTATGTAACAATGGATATTTACACATGAGGGTATGAGGAACCAAGGTGTGAAGATATCTCATTGCAGAAATAAACACTTAGCAAACAAGAAGTGAACCCCTCCATTCTGGGTATAGCGTAAGGGTCAAGGTATGTGCGATAGTCACAAGCATAGTTATCCATGACTTCATTTTTGCATAGGATACTTTTCGAATGAACGTACCAACACAAACACCTACTGGAACTATTGCCCCAAAACTTCATCGGTTCACACCACAAACAACAAACAAAGAAAAAGATCATGCCCATCATGGCTCCTCTAGTCACGTGAGGACATCCTTGCCTAGCATAGGAATATGATCTGTGATCAATTGATAAACTATAAAGACTAACTTGGACAAAATCCAACAACCATACTGATCTATGCCTTTGTCTCGATTTCTTGATGTGATGGTTGATAATGTTGGGTTTCAAAGATTTGAATACCCTGTATAAGATTGATCTGTCTGGTTTCGAGTGTAACCTTCCTTGTTTAAGACAAACATGATGATTAATATGGTTGGTTGATACGATTGATAAGACGGTTTGATTGGTTTGATTGCAGATGTTGATAAGATAGTTTTATCCTTTTGCTAACTTCGTGCAAAGTGTTTTCTAGATATCTGCTAGGGTATTCAATTTCTTGCGAAACATTTTTTTGCAAGGTTCTTTTATGGTTTTTCTATTTTTAGTCCTTTTGTAAGAATTTTTTTGAACTTTTTGTATTTTTTCAAGATCATATTTGGATATTTTTGTGATTTTATCTAGATCATATTTGAATATTTTTGTGATTTTTTAAGGATCGTATTTGAATTTTTTTAAGGGCCCTTTTTTGGGACTTTGTTTGATTTTTTATGGATTTTTTTTTCCAGGACATTTTATGAGTTTTAGGAATTTTTTCAGCTATACCCTCAATATGCAGACCTATGATGATATGATGACCTACATAATGCTCATGGAGACAATGAAATTTTTCCGATGCAGTATGCAAGATGAAAGTGCATTTCCTTATTTGGACAAGGATAATTTTATAGGTTTATCACTTTGTAATGCATCAATTGAATTAAAGGTACAAAACATTTCAAAGATAAGAGTTCAATTCATTCTCAAAGACCTTTGATCATCCACATTAACACACTGAGTAACTAGGCTTTATAAATGGAGACGTGAAAAACTTCCCCACTAAATCTTGAAATCGTTGCTCATCGTTTGCCTATGTGTGTGCAATTAAATTCATTCCGACCTTTGTAATCATTAGAGACCCTTATAATCCTATATGACTAGCTACATGAGTTATTCTGACTTCAAAAGCATCTTGAATAGAGCCTCGTTGCCAGTCAGATTTTTATAGCCCTAACAAGGTTATCACTGTAATCTCTCGAATATTTCTCCATTGCCAACAGACATCTATGGCCCTGATGGATTTATTCGCCTGTTCCCATAGCCAAGATTTTAATGATAATTATTTTTTTGTATTTTGTATTTTTCTCTTGTGCCTTGATATTTTGATATGCAATTCGGCATAACTCTTTTCCTTTCTTATTCTTGCATTGGCTTGTAAGTAATGAAACCTACACGGGTGTGATGATTACAATGGCGCTGAAGTAGAATTTTGGATTTTTCACTAGACATTTAATTAACTAGGTATCTATAATGACTTAAGGAAAATGATTAATGTGTAAGATATATCAATTGATAGATTTTGGGTAACAAGACTTAATAGTGAAACTTCTACCCAACCATAGAAAAAAGCTCAATCACAAGGTGACACTAAATATGAATGACCTTAGGATTTAAAAAACTTTTATGCACAAGTATCTAAGAAATGAGATGTCCCTCAATCCTCTTTTTTAAGTGAAAATAGGCGATTAACTAAGTCACTTTCCTTGCTTTATTGATGCAGCTATAACATTTGTGACAATGATGCAACTTTGAAAATAAACTATATGCAATGCAATGCTAAAGAAATAATATGCAAATGCAAAAAATGAAATCTAAATTAACCTAGCCCTTAAATGTAGTATCGTTTAAGGTGCATGTTTTACATGGGCTCAGGGAGTGGATCTCCCTCCATCATGGACAAGTTATATGCTCCATTACCAATGACCCATGTTATTATGAAAGGACCCAACCAGTTAGGTTCAAATTTTCCTGGTTTCTCACGCTCCACTAGGTTCTTCTGATTCTCCATGAGGACTAAATATCCTATCTCAAAGTTCCTTGGCCTTTCCCTTTTGTTATATCTCCTTTTTATTTTGTTTTGATATCCTTGTAGATGATTTAGTGTGTTTTGTCGCTTCTCATCTAGCATTTCTAGCTCTTGAAGTTGAGCAACTCTATAATCTTTCTTTGATATGATACCTTTTAGGGAAACCCTGAGAGAGGGCAATTCTACTTGAATAGGCAAAATAGATGCAATACCATAGCTTCAAAAAAGCATGAAATTTAACTGGAGATGGTTGTTTAAACCTTCTTCATTGACAACTTTCTTAAAACTTTCAATACTGTTTTGTTAGTTGCCTCTGCTTGACCATTACTTTGGGGATAATACGGTGTTGCAAACCAATGTTGTATGTGAAATTTGTCACACAGTTCATGTACCTCCTATTTTTTGAATGGGATCCCATTATCGGTAACTATGCACATCGGGACTCCATACTTGCAGATGATATAATTAAGAAGGAACTTCATTATCTTCTTTCCAGTGGTCTAGGTTAGAGAGATTGCCTCTACCCACTTAGTAAAGTATTCAATGGTTGTCAGGATGAATTTATGTCCATTGGATAAGGTGGGGTTTATCTTTCCTACAAGGTCTAGTCCCCACTGTGAAAATGGCCATGGTGATGTTACTGGTTGAGATCTTGAGCGAGTGCATGTATTAGGTCTCCATGTAACTGGCATTGTGTGCACTTTTGTACCTATTTATAGGCATCATTTTCCATAGTTGGATAGTAATATCCAATTCTCAATAATGTATTTGCCAATGTAGGACCATTAGAATCTGCTCCACATATTCCATCATGCACTTCTTGTAAAGCTAACCATGCTTCTTCGACATTCAGACATCAAAGAAGGGTCAAGGTATCAACAATGATGACATGTCTAGATGCTCGACGTATAAGATCTTTCCTTTGATTTCTAGATAGGTCAGGAGACATGTATTGATCAAGCAAATATGCATATATTTGTTAGGATAACTGGTGAACAACTGAGAGGGGGGGTGAATCAGTTGTTAACAGATTATGAAACTTTAAGCACATAAAACCTTTTATCAGAATGCATAAACCAAATACCGGAATAACAGATATATCAATTAAGAATAGAAATAAACCATAAATCAAATATCATGCATCCACAACACATAACACCAAGATTTATACGTGGAAAACCTGATAAAGGTAAAAACCACGGTGGGAAGCCTACCCACAATCAGATAATGCTTCTTCAGTAAGTATGTGATTACAATAAGGGGCCTGCACATGTAGGAAGGCCAACAGCCTATAGTGCACTACTCATCACAAAGGAGCCTCACTGACCACAAAAAAATCCAGACTATAATCCGGAAATAAGAATGAACTACAAGAATAGTATCTCCTATGCCTGAGTACAGTTCTGATTAAGCTCAATACCAGAGGTCTAAAACCTCTTACACAAAACCAATTCAATCACCTATGATTGACCAAACCTTTTGCATATGATTACAAATTTATTCGCACATAGATAATCCTTTATCCCATACCACATGCCATGATCTACAAAGAGATCTTACATCATAATTATACCAACCCGAGACATAAGCAATTAGGTCGGCCAGCTAAAAGATAATACAATAAATCCATTACATAAACCTGCAAACCAATGATAAACCAAGTCGTCCTAAGACCGAAACAACATTAACCAAACATTAAATCCAACCAGTAATGCATCGGGAGCATCCACCAAAAAGTTACTTAAACCGGTCCATAACCTAGCAGAATAAGACCAGACCTAAAATAGGTCGCCATAAGCTAGATGAAATACCACCAATCAACTAGAACACGAACACGATAACCATCAACATCCTGATAACCTTATAGAAGCAGCACCAACACGACTTGTTGAATTCATCAAAAGATCTTCAATAAAGCTCTACCGGTAGAACCCTTACCGGTAACCAAAAGGCTTAGTAGAACATATAATAGCTTCTGGATCACCATACCCCAAACCAACTGAATGTGACAAGCATCTGAACCACATGAATAACCTTACCAAACCAATTCTACCAATCAGAATATACCAGAGACAAATCTCCTAATCATCATCAAAGTCTAACCACTCTACCAAAATCTGGTAGACAACCAAATAAGCTAGTGGTGACATCAATGACAAAAATCAATGCAACACGTAATCAATTCCTCCAAATTGCCAACAATCTCCTCCTTTGGCATTGATGGCAACACTAGATGTGAAAAACATCCAAGTGCCAAGAAAATGCGAAACAAGTCTCCTCAATGGAAGATGGCCAACAATCTCCCCAAGATGATATAACAATGAAGTTCTGAACCAAAGACCAAACTCCCCCTGTGATTTATATCTCTTTTAAGCTTTGTTTTTCACATTAATACCTCTCCCCCTTTGACATCAATGCCAAAAATATGACATAAACATCAAAGAAAAACCATAAAAACTCAGTGTTGGCATTTTGGCATTAAGTTGTCATTGATGTCAATCGGTAAGAATGAAGGAGTGACTAGTATGATGGCAATTCACATGAGAGTGAGCAGACAGAATGAAGTATTACTGCTAAGGCATCAACCAGGATGAAGATTGTTTACATATTAACTTGGTGAGTAAGAGTCAGTAGAGAAATACATCAGTTTGAAGGTTGACTACCTATTTTTGTTGAAGAGGCATAATGATAAAGTTAGATGTGTTACCGGTGAAGTGTGCACTATCGGTTCACAGAAGAAGAAGGTCTCACCGATATAGGGATGTATCGGTATGAGTTTGTTGAATGGTCATTTATCAATCGACTATGTGTCGATGAGCTAAGTGATTAACCGTTGTGATGCCATGTGGAGCTGAGGTGGCAAACATGCAGAGGTTGGTGAAGCCTCCATCGATGTGGTTGTTGAAATAGCTAATCGATATTAATGAAATAAACACAAATCATGGGATTGTAACTGACTGATGTGGCTCAAGGAAGAAAGGATAACAAAGGAAGATCAGGGAGCAGTTGGTGCCTAGATCAATGTAAAGGAAATCCGATTGCAAGAAGACCTCTAAAAGGAAACAACTGAGCATTTGATGAGTCGACATATTTCAAGGTAGGAAATCTTGTACATGATTACTATCTTTAGCAAGTATGAATTGGGCAATGGAAATGTGTACAGATGCATCCCTTGAGTATAGGTGATCGACTCAAGACAGACTGGATCGGATATCATGAAGATTGTGTTGGGAAAAGGAAACCCTAACTACTCTGAATTTGAATTGCTTCTTGACGAGAAACCACGATGATAAATATATGAGCTCAAGATAGAGCAAGTTGATGTTGCAGAGAAGGAGAAGAGAGAAGAGAGATTAAGAGAAGAATTGTGGCCCTAGAATTTATTCTAAGAAAGTTGCAGAGTAAGTGAGAAACAATCCTGTGAGAGGGTTTAAATGGCAGTGATTGAGTATCGGTACAACTATAGTTTCATAGTTAAGCAAAACTTGCAAGGTGTAGTAGAGGAAGGCAACATCCAGGTGTGACACAGTGTGTGGTGAGACTGTAAGAAAGAAAGAGTAATAATAGAGGCCAAGAATTAGAGAAATAAATCTCACAACCAGTAGTGTGAGATTCAGTGGAGGAGAAAAGATTGTCAACTGGCAGCAAGATATTTTATCAAGAGTTACAAAATTCATTTGCAACAAGAAGCCTTAACTGTATCTAACTTGTATTTCAATACACATCGCCAAGTTGGAGCTTGGTGCAGGGGTTGGTGCTCCTTGGGTTGGTACCCTAAAGAAGAAGGGGTTGGTGCTCCTTGGGTGCCCTAAATCTTTGTAATCCAATGTTTTATCTGTGAGGCTGGATTGGAGCAGTAGTCTCCAACAACTTTTCTCACCGAGGTTTTTCCCATATTGGGTTTTCCTCATACATCTGGTGTTGTGAGTTGGATTTGTATGATTGATCTCTTTGGCTTTCCTTCTTGCTTTACCAGTTTGATTGTTTAGTGCTTAAATTATTAACAGGCATTCTTAAGTTGTTTTGAAAGGTTAAAAAGTTTAGGAATCACTGATTCACCCCCCTCTCAGTGGTACTTTGTGTTCAACAATGTGTATCAAAGCGTAGGTTCCCGGTTATCTTTAAACCTTGGGTAGATTCTAGACTTTGAACACAATGGCAAGAAATGAGTTTGCTTCCTCAAAAGCCCCCATGTTTGATGAATCCAACTATGCCTTCTGGAGCAGAAGAATGGATACCTATATTTCCTCCCTAGGTTTTGATGTGTGGATGTCTGTCAAGAATGGGTATGTTGTTCCTAGTGTTTCTCCCACTGATACGAATGCCATAAAGGAGTATGAGAACAATGTAAAGGCCAAACATGCTATCTTGAGTGGGTTGTCTGATAATGAGTTTGTGCATTGCGTTTCAGCAAAGGAGACTTGGGATAAATTGTAGAGGTTGTTTGAAGGAGATGTAAAAGTCAAAGAGGCCAAGCTGCAAGCACTAAGGGGCCAACCTGAAAGCGTCAAGATGAAAAATGATGAAAATATTGCAGACTATCTTCACAGATTTGATGAAATTGTGAACACCATCAGAGGACTTGGAGAAGAGATTGCAGATGAGATTTTGTCAAGAAGGTACTTAGATCTCTCACACCTAAGTATGATACTAAGGTGTCTTCCATAGAAGAAGACAAGGATCTGAAGAATTTTACAATGGATGAGTTATTTGGCTCACTGACAGCCTATGAGATGAGAACAATTGGTGATACTTTCTTAAGGAAAGAAGCAGCATTCAACATCACCAAAAAGGGGAAAGAAGCAACTACTCATAAAGAATCCAGTGAAGATTCTGATGTAGAAGTAGAAAACTTTGTCAAGAATCTCAAAAAAGGATCCGACCGGTATAAAGGAAAGCTACCACTTAAATGTTTCAATTGTGGGAAGGTTGGACACTTTGTTGCAAATTTTCCTCATAAAGAAACTGATGGAGATGAGTCAAGAGTGTTCAGAAAATCTACTGGCAAAGATAGAGAAAGAAATGACTATAGGAAAGGAAGGAGAGGCTACCAGAATCAAATAGTCTATATACTATTGAGGATGATACAAAAGATGAATAAAATGCATCAGAAGATGATTACCATGAGAATGACATAAAAGTCAATCTCTTCATGGCACTTGGTGAACCGGTCGATGAAGATGAGGAAGAGGAGGATATTGAAGCTGAAGTGGACTTGGAAGGTGAACTTATCAGTGCTCTTGAGGAATTGAGAAAAACAAGAAGAGAACTCAAAAAGGTCAAGCTTTTTGTAGTAGATGAACAAGATCTCTTGAAGCAATCCATGGATGAGTCCAGTCAAGTTATATCTGACTTGAAATTGCAGCTGGAAGAAACTAAGAGGATATGTGAAGCTGCATCCTCTGATCTGACAAAGAAGGAAAATGGGCATCAAGAGTTGCAAGCAGAGATAATGAAGCTCCGAAAGGAGCTTGAAGAAAGTAAGGAAGAAATAAAAATAAGGAGCAAATATGAAGGCAACATCAAGGCCTTAGACAAGATGTTGAGAAAACAAAAGCAATCCAAAGACACTGGTGGTTTAGGCTTTGAAGTAGGTCAAAGCTCAACCCACAAAGATAAATCCAGAAAAGAAATAAAGTTCACCTCTTCTTTTGAAGGTGAAGAAAAGAATACATTCACTGTAGGCAAGGATACCGACAAAAAGACATATGCAGATGTTGTTGGAAATCTCCACTCAAATCGGTATACATTAATGAACCGGAGAACACACTTCTTGTATCAACTTGCAGATCCAAGGAGAAATGCAAGGGTTGATCATGAAGGTTTCACTAGATTCAACAACATGAAGGGAAGACCCCTGATGAGGCAGTCACATTCAGGACCAAGGCAACCTAACTGGTATGTTTCAAACTTTCATGGTTACTATTATCGGTGTAACAAATTTGGGCATAAAATAGCTGACTGTAGATTAATCAATAATCCCTCTATGAGTTATGAAAGTAGAAATTCATTTAATGCACTCTGTGATATGAATGTTGTCTGCTATCAGTGCAATGGATATGATCATAAGAGTTTTGAATGTAGGAAGAATAAATCGGTACCCCACAATAATTTTAAGAATGTTCCCTTATATGAAAATGTAAAATGCTATAACTTTCAAGAGTTTGGACACATATAAAAATTGTGTAAAAATTGGAAGATCAAGCAGAAGAAGACAAATCCTGATAAAGAATCAGTAACTGAACCTGAGCACAATATAGTAGCTGACAAGAAGAAGGAAACCAAACCGGTATGGGTTGAGAAAGAAAAGGACAAGGCAGAATCAAGTTTCATAATGTAGATTGCCTTACATGGTGAAAGGAAAAATCTATCAGTTGTAGATAGTGGTTGCTCCAACCACATGACTGGTGACAAAAGGAAATTCATCAAACTAGAAGACTGGAATGGTGGTTCAATAAGGTTTGGAGACAACTCATCCATAAAAATAAAGGGAAAATGCACTCTAAGTATTGATGGAAAATTGAAGGCACATGATGTATATTATGTGGAAGGCCTTACGCACAACCTGCTGAGTGTGAGTTAGATGTGTGACAAAGGTTACAAATTCACCTTTGAGTCAACCGGTTGCCAAATAAAGAAAGACAATACCGGTCAGGTTGTGGCAGAAGGAAAGAGAACAGATGGCAATGTTTATAATTTGAAGGAATGCTCTAAGTCCCAATGTATGTTAGGACAAGTAGATGAAAGTTGGCTATGGCACCAAAGATTAGGCCACATAAACTTTGATAACCTAGTTGCAATAAGAAGAAAGGGGTGTGTGAGGAATATTCCACCCATCATCAAACCGGTAAGCACATTTTGTGATGAAAGTGTGAAAGGTAAGAAAACTAAGGCGAGCTTCAGGACAAAAGAGAACAACACCTTGAGACCACTTGAAATTGTGCATACAAATCTGTGTGGTCCAACTAGGACAAGAGCACTTATAGGAGAAAGATACTTTATGCTCTTTATTGATGACTGGTCAAGAATGACATGGGTCACCTTCCTGCAAGATAAGTCACAAGCATTTGAAAGATTCAAGATCTTTAGGAAGATGGTGGAGAAAGAAAGTGGGTGCAAGTTAAAATGCCTAAGATCAGACTGGGGCGGAGAGTTTACATCAAATGAATTTAAAGATTATTGTGAAAAACATGGAACTAGAAGGCAATATTCAGCTCCTAGGACACCACAGCAAAATGGTGTGGTAGAAAGGAAGAATAGGACAGTCAAGGAGATGGCTAGAACCATGTTAAATGAGGGCATTCTATTGGACACATGTTGGAAGGAAGCTGTTCATACTGCTACATATACTTTGAACTGGGTTTAGTTAAGAACAAACAACAAAACGACACCTCATGAGTTGTGGTATGATCGGAAGCCATCTGTCAAATACTTCAAAGTATTTGGAAGCAAGTGATTCAACAAGAAATATATGGATGGACTAGGAAGTTTTTGACTCCAGGAGTGATGAAGGAGTTTTCCTTGGTTACTCATCTAATAGCAAGGCCTACAAATGCTATAATAAAAGACTAAGAAGAGTCATTGAGAGTGCACAAGTAAAAGTTGATGAGGATATGCACAAAGGATGTCAACCACAGGTTAATCGGTATGATAATTTAGGTGATGAAGATGATGAATCTCAGTCAAACATTGAACCATAGGAAGCGTCAAAGAAGGCTCCCAACCAGTATGTACAGCTGAATCACCCGAAAGAAAAAATTATGGGAAATAAGAGTGATGGTGTGCAAACTAGAAGAAGACTTGCTCGGAATGACAAACAAGTCAACCTTTGCCTTATGACTGAAGTTGAACCCAAAACATTAAACGAGGCTAGAAAAAGACAAGAGTGGATGGATGCCATGGAAGAAGAACTGCAATGTATTGAGAAGAAAAAGACTTGGGAATTAGTCCCTAGATCAGAAGACAAGAACATCATTGGCACAAAATGGGTCTACCGGAATAAGATGAATGAAGAAGGTAAGATTGTTAGGCATAAAGCTAGACTGGTGTGCAAAGGATACTCTCAAGTAGAGGGGATTGACTTTGAAGAAACATTTGCACCAGTAGCGAGACTAGAAGCAATTAGAATGTTTCTAGCCTTCTCTGCCTACAAGGGTTATAAAGTATACCAAATGGATGAAAAATATGCCTTCCTAAATGGAAATTTGGAAGAAGAAGTGTACAAGGAGCAACCAGAAGGGTTTCTTCTATATGATGATGAGACTTTTGTGTGCCAGTTGAAGAAGGCCTTGTATGGTCTAAAGCAAGCTCCTAGAGCCTAGTATTCAAGAATAGATCAGTACTTGAAGGAGAAGGGATTCAAAAAGGGAAGTGTTGATAGCAATTTGTACACAAAGAAAGATGGGAACCACATGATCATTGTGGTTGTGTATGTAGATGACATTATCTTTGGAGGCAACAAGGACACCCTCTACAAAGAATTTGCTGATCAAATGTAGTCAGAATTTGAGATGTCAATGCTTGGTGAATTGACACACTTCCTTGGTTTGTAGATATTACAACAAGATAAAGGAATCTTTATCTCACAAATCAAGTATGCAAAGGAGATGTTGAAGAAATTCCAACTTGAAGATTGTAAACCGGTAAGTACCCCCATGGTGACTGGCAGTAAATTGAGCAAGAATGATGAACCGCCGATGGTGGATCAGACTTTGTATAGATCCATGATAGGCAATCTATTGTATCTAACTGTTTCAAGACCGGATATAATTCAGGCAGTATGCATGATGGCCAGATTCCAAGCTGCTAAGCAATCACATATGAATGATGTAAGCAAAATATTTAGGTACCTACAAGGAACACTCAGTTATGGATTGTGGTATCCTAAACAAGGAGATTTTATCTTGGAAGAATATACTGATGCTGATTGGGCAAGTTGCATTGATGATCGGAAGAGAACAAGTGATGGTGCATTTTTTCAAGGTGATCGATTGGTCTCATGGCATGGCAAGAAGAAAGACTCAGTCTCTCTATCTACTACTGAAGTTGAATACATTATTGCTGCTACATGTTGCTCTCAGGTGCTTTGGATGAAGAAGACCCTCAAAGACATACAGGTGGACATCATTGATCCTATTCTCATCCGATGTGACAATTTGAGTACAATCAACATAGCAAAGAATCCGATGATGCATTCCAGAACAAATCACATTGCTATCAAGTATCATTTTCTCAAAGAGAAGGTTGAAGGACATGAGGTGAGGATGGATTATGTCCCTACCAGAGAACAAGTAGCAGATATTTTCACCAAACCATTACCGGTAAGCACTTTTGAGTACCTCTGACACAAGTTGGGAGTTGTGTCTGTTGGTATTATGGATGACTTCATCATGTGTTGCATTGGTTTTGTCATTGATGTCAACACTTATCTTCTTAGAGGTCTACATTGTTGATTTGGCACTATGGTTATATTGGTTTACTATTGAACCGACACATCGTGTTCACCGGCATGGTTAGTGGCTTATGCATAGTCACCGGTATATGCTTCACCAGTAGGATATATGGTTCACTGGCAATGATGATAACTTAGTATCATCTGGAGATCATTTGGTTATGTCGAAGACATGGATTGGATTTTTGGATAAGGTGTTTTTCTTATTGGTCTAATCGGGTTGACAGATTTGCATTTCTCGGCAGATAGGTCTAGGTTATGGACCGGTATATGATATCTATTCCAGATCAGCATGACACGTTTTGGAAATGGTTTATTGATTGGATAATGTGGTAAATACATTTAATCGACATATTGTATCGCATTATTTGTAATTGATTTTATTGTAATATCTTTAGGAGCCGACCTCATGTAGAGGTCTTAGGTTTTGTATATATGATTGTAAGATCTTATTGAAGATCATCATGATGAGTATGTGTGAATATTGGAGAGCAAAAATAAGAAGATCCTCGTGTGAATCACACAGACATTATTTGAAGGTTGAAGGAAAGGTTATGAAGGTGTTTGACATTGCAGATGCTATTTTGAAGAAGTACACTGTTATTGGATTTAACCATCCAACTATAGTCAATGTGACTCCTATTTTGTGATTGAGCAGTGAGCTCTAGGCGGTTGGCCTTTCTGCATGTGCAGACCCCATTTGTATACACTTACTATTTGCAGTAGTATCATTTTATTGTGGGTAAGATTTCCCACCGTGGTTTTTCCCCTTACAGGATTTCCACGTCAAAATCTTTGTGTCATGTGTTGTGGATGTTGTTTCTCTTTCTATTTCATGCATTAAGTTATACTGGTACTGCTATAGTTGATAAATTGTTTTACCGGTATTAAAGTTTGTTTTACCAACACTAAGTTTCAAGTTGGATTAATTGGTTTTGAGTTATAATTTATTGACAATTGGTTCACAACTGATTCACCCCGCCCCCCTCTCATTTGTCCTTCCCGGCTCCTAACAATTGGTATCAAAGCTAAGTCCTCTTTTTGTGGAAGCCTAACAGCTTGAGGAGATCCTATGGCAACAAATATTTTCAAGGACAGTCTGAAACTTGATGGAACTTACTATGGTATATGGAAGATTAGAATGGAAATGCATCTGAACTACATTAGAAGAGATATATGGGATGTTACTAAGAATGGCTATGTTGGTCCTACTCCGAATCAATCTCATCCACCGATATTGGCTAAGGACTTGGAGAATGATTGCAAAGCAAGAGAAGCACTTATGAGCGCATTATCAAATCAGCAAATCATGAGATTATTAGATCAATCTACTGCTAAAGCTATTTGGGATAAACTGAAAACATTGAATGAAGGAGATACCACTGTCAAGATTGCAAAATTGAAATGTTATCGGGTCAGGTATGAAAATTTTAAAATGGAAGAAGATGAAAGAATTTATGCAATTATGGAAAGACTTAATGAAATTGTTTTAGGAATACAATGTTATGGAGGATCCTTAAGTGAAGATGAAATTGTGTCTAAATATTTAAGACCTTTGGCACCAGCTTACAAAATCAAAGTGACTACTATTAATGAGTTGAGAACAATGCCTAATACATCAGTTTCTAGAGATAATTTGGTTGGAAAAATTTCTGCATTTGAGCTTGAAGAGTTTGGTCATGTTGCTACAATCAAAAGTGATTTAGCATTCAAAGCATCATCATCATCATCATCATCATCATCTAACAAAATTGATTGGAAAGCACTATTTGTAAGAAAGATGGCTAAAGGTCCAGCAGGAAGTAAGTATGAAGGTAAAGCACCTTTCAAATGTTTTAATTGCAATAAAGTTGGTCATATGGCTTCTAGGTGTCCTGATAGACATGCAAGACTAAGGGAGGAAGAAAAAAGAACATATAAACCTAACCCTGAATATCAGAGATACAGATTTAAGAAAAACAAAGATAAGTCATGTTACTATGCAGATGAAGGTGTTACAGATGACTCAGATGATGATCCAACAGATAATGGATGGGCTTTTGTTGCAATAAAAGAAGATCAACCAGCACCTATTGTCAAACTGGTAGAGCAGGCACTGGTAGAAAAAATTGAAGAAAAGGATGAATGGATCATAGATAGTGGATGCTCGCATCATATGACTAGTGATAAAAGCAAATTCTTATCATTACAGGAAATTCATGGAGGTCTAGTAAGATTTGAAGATGACAAAGATTGTTTAATCAAAGGAAGAGGCACTATATCTCTGGATGGTAAGCACAATACTCACAATGTTTATTATGTAGAAGGTTTAAAGCATAATCTTTTGAGTGTTGGTCAGTTAGTGGAAAAAGGATTTCAATTACAATTCAAGAATGAAAATGCAAAATCATGAATAGAACTGGATTGGAAATTGCAACCGATAATCAGACTAAAGGTAATATCTTTCATTTGAATACCAATGATAAGATATGTTTGATTCCTCACACTGATGAAAGTTGGTTATGGAATAAGAGACTTTTTTATGTGAATTTTGATTGCATTGTTAAGATCAGTTCAACTAAGGCAGTAAGGGATTTACCTAAGATTGTGAAACCTCATAATCTGGTTAGAACAACATTTAAGAGCATTACTGAGAAATCCAATAATATTCTTGATTTAATTCATATTGATTTATGTGGTCCAACAAGAAAAAGAAGTCTTCAGGGTGATAGATACTTTATGCTAATAATTGATGATTATTCTAGAATGTGTTGGGTTACCTTTCTCAGGGAGAAATCAGAAGCTTTTGGAAGATTCAAGATATACAAGGCTATGGTAGAGAATGAAACTGGCACGAAAATCAAATGCTTGAGATCAAATCAAGGAGGAGAATTTACATCTAGAGAATTTAATGCGTTCTGTGAAGTGAATGGAATCAAAAGACAACTATCAGCATCCTGGACACCCCAACAGAATGGAGTTGTGGAAAGGAAGAACAAAACTATTTTGGATGTAGCTAGAACCATGTTGATGGAAGCAAATCTACCTCATGTGTACTGGAGAGAAGCAGTGAATACAACGGTTTACACTTTCAACAGAGTTCACATCAAAAGTGAAACTGGTAAGACCCCTTATGAACTATGGTTTGGTCATACTCCTACTCTTAAATACTTCAGAATATTTGGAAGAAAATGTTATATTAGAAGAGATGAGTATATTGGTAAATTTGATCCTAGAAGTGATTGAGGGATATTTATTGGTTATTCTTCTAGAAGCAAGGCATATAGATGTTATAATAAAAGGTTACAAAAAATCATTGAGAGTACTAATGTAAAGATAGATGAATATTTTAGAGGAGATTCAAGATCTATAGAACTGGCAGTTGAAATGATTATAAATGAACCGACATAGATTACACCGATACAGAGTGAAGATCCAATCACACCGGCATCATCGGAAAAATCAACTGTAACTGAAGAACAACTACATGTGAATGTAAATCAGAATAAACCCAGGTATGTAAGATTGAATCATTCAGAGAATCAGATAATTCGAAACAAAAATCAAGGTGTTATGACAAGTGGAGGATTGGCAAATGAAGAGGTATGTTTAATTTCTCAAGTTGAACTAGCATCAATTGTTGAAGCATGTCAAGATAAACATTGGATAAAAGCAATGGAAGAAGAATTAGAACATATTGAAAACAATAACACTTGGATATTAGTTCCCCGGCCTAAAGACAAAAATGTAATTGGAACTAAATGGGTATATAGAAATAAACTTAATGAGGATGGTGAAGTAATCGGAAACAAAGAAAGATTAGTTTGTAAAGGTTATTCACAAAAAGAAGGAATTGACTATAATGAAACCTTTGCACCGGTAGCCAAAATTGAGGCAATTAGACTATTTCTTGCATTTGTAGCTCATAAGAACTATAAAGTTTATCAGATGGATGTAAAATGTGCATTTTTGAATGGAGATCTTAAAGAGGAAGTTTACATTAAACATCCTGATGGATTTTCTTTGACAGATGATAATGATATGGTTTGCAGGTTAAGGAAATCTTTATATGAATTAAAGCAAGCTCCCAGAGCTTGGTATGCTAGATTGGATAAATATCTTTTAAAACTTGGATACACAAAAGGTAATGCTGACAGCAATTTGTATTACAAAGTTACCAATGATGACATTTTGGTTATTGAAGTTTTTGTGGATGATATCATTTTTGGAGGTGAAGAAGAGTTATGTAAAGACTTTTCTAACAAGATGTAGGAAGAATTTGAAATGTCTATGATTGGAGAGATAAAAAAAATTTCTAGGTTTGCAGATTTCACAAATAGATAAAGGTATATTCATATGTCAAACAAAGTACTGGAAGGAACTCTTGAAGAAATTTGGTATGGAAAACTCCAAACCGGTAAGTACTCCTATGACTACAACTGATAAATTGACATTAAAGGATGATTCATCTCCTATTAATCCAACAAAGTACAAATCTATGATTGGAGGATTGTTGTATTTGACACAAACCAGACCTGATATAATGAATGCAATATGTATTGTTTCAAGATTTCAAAGCAATCCTAAAGAAATTCATGAATCAACAGTAAAGAGGATTTTCTAGTACCTACAAGGCACAACAAATATTGGTTTATGGTATCCTAAGGATCAAAATTTTGATTTATGTGCATACACTGATGCTAATTGTGCAAGAGATGTAGATGACAAAAATCATACCACTAGCGGTGCATTCTTTCTTGGTAGAAGACTGATTTCATGGATAAGCAAGAAGCATACTTGTACATCATTATCTACAACAGAATTAGAATATGTTGCTGCAACAACTAATTGTACTCAAGTATTATGGATCAAGCAAATGTTGAAGGATATAAAAGTAAAATGCAAAGAACCGATAACTATCTATTGTGATAATTCAACAGCAATTGATATATCAAACAATCCGGTATTTTACTCTAAGACAAAGCATGTTTCGATTAAGTACAATTTTCTGAAAGAGAATGTTGAAGCAAATGAAGTGAGATTGGTTTATGTGAATACTAAAGAGCAAATTGCAGATACCTTTACAAATCCTTTGCCTAAGGAAACATTTTAATATCTCAGAGAGCAGCTTGGGGTAATTTCCCCACCGGCAAAAACTTGAATGATGAAGATTGGCATAAAACCGACAGGGGCTAACACAAAAATCTTTTTCCAGCTTTGATGAAGGAGAGCTACTACTTAGGGGGAGTAGTTAGTTGTATGTTATGTTTTGATTCTTAACTGCTTTGACATTTGATGTCAAAGGAGGAGATATATCTATGGAAAAACTTTGTACTAATCTATTTTGGGAGATTGTTGGTTTATTGGTTTTTGGCACTTAGATGTTTTTCCATCTAGTGTTGCCATCATTTCCAAAGGGGGAGATTGTTGGTATTATGGATGACTTCATCATGTGTTGCATTGGTTTTGTCATTGATGTCAACACTTATCTTCTTGGAGGTCTACATTGTTGATCTGGCACTATGGTTATATTGATTTATTGTTGAACCGACACATTATGTTCACCGGCATGGTTAGTGGCTTATGCATAGTCACCGATATATGCTTCACCAATAGGATATATGGCTCACCAGCAGTGATGATAACTTAGTATCATCTAGAGTGTTGGCATTCTACACTCATATGAGAATGGTTGATTTTGTCATTGATGGCAACCAACTGGTATTAGGTCTCTACACATACACCGGTAACAAGGTCCACATCGATACCATCTACCAACACCGAGAGGCATATTCACCGGCATCCAAATTACATCGGCAATAAAGTATATCGGCACTCAAGCCGACATGGGATAAAGTTTTGCTTATATGAATTGTATTGTAAATATAATTTATTATTTGTAAGGCGACATGATGTATTGTAATAGACTCATATATGTATGAGATCTCATAGGTCATTTTGTATAGTAGGAGATTATTGTATGAGGTGATATAGTAGACAACGAAAGGTTTTTTGTTAAGGTATCTAACTGAGCTTAAACCGGTTCTCAACTAGGCATTAGAGATGCTATTTTGAGTAGTACATTGTATTGGATTTAATTATCCATTTTGTAGTCAGTGAGACTCTTCTATTGAGCAGTGAGCTCTAGGCTGTTGGCTTTCCTGCATGTGCAGGCCCCTATTGTAAGTAGTATTTATTCATATTGGCCAGTGAGTAAATATTGTGGGTCACAAATCCCACCGAGGTTTTTCCTACACTGGGTTTCTTTGTTAAAATATCTTGTGTTATGGTATGCATTTATGTTGTCTCTGTTATTTCTATTTACTGCATTATTTCTTGTTTACTGGTACATTGATTTGCGTTGCAAAGTTATAAATAAGTTCAAATATAACACTCACCGGTTAGACACTGATTAACCCCCTTCCCCCTCTCAGTGTCTTTGGGACTGTCATTGAATTGTAAGTAGTATTTATTCATATTGGCCAGTGAGTAAATATTGTGGGTCACAAATCCCACCAAGGTTTTTCCTACACTGGGTTTCTTCATTAAAATATCTTGTGTTATGGTATGCATTTATGTTGTCTCTGTTATTTTTGTTTACTGCATTATTTCTTGTTTACTGGTACATTGATTTGCGTTGCAAAGTTATAAATAAGTTCAAATATAACACTCACTGGTTAGACACTGATTCACCCCCCCCCCCTCTCAGTGTCTTTGAGACTGTCATTGAATCTAACAATTGGTATCAGAGTCTGGTCCTCTATTTGCAAAAGCCTAACAGCTTGAGGAAGATTCTGAAACCGGTACTAATGGAGAATTTCAGAAAACAATTGGAAGGAGCTCTTGAAGATTTTGATGTAGAAAATTTGAAGAATATCAAACTTGAAGGTGATCTGAGGACTGCTAAGGAATTCATTAAAGGACTTTAGGAGAACCTGGTTATAGCACAAAATAAGAGAAAAGAACTTCATGAGAAAATCCAGAAAAATGATGATGAAAAGGAAACTCTTAGTGATATTGCAGACAAGTTGAGACAAGAGAACACTAGCATGAGGAATGAAATGCAAGACTTAACCATGAGGCTATGTAAGGATCTTGAAGACAGAAAGAAGAATGAATAAGACTTGACTAGGAGACTTAATGATGGAGAAAATGAAAAATTGACTTTTTCATGAGAATGACATACTAAAGCCAGATCTGATTCACATGCAACATGATAAAGAGGAGCTTATGAGACAAATTGGCAATCTGGAAAATGGGTTGATCACTGAAAATGAACACAAAGACAAATTCAAGAAAAGTTCAGAAAGACTTGATGACATGCTGAAAAAACAAAAACCTGATGGGGATAAAATTAGACTTGGATTTGAACATGGAGAAAGTTCAGGGACTGCAAATAATCAAGATCACAGTAAACCGATAAGACAACCTAATGCTTATAAATTTAATGGGAAACGTTTCAATTACAACAAATTTGGTCATAGATCAAATCAGTGCAGATTTATAAATAATCATAATACAAACTTACCCACCAGTCAATGTTCCAAATGCAACAAAGTTGGTCATAATTCAGAAAATTGCAGAATGAATGTGAAATGCTATGTTTGTGGTAGATTTGGACATTTATTTAATCAATGCAGAACACAAACTGGTCAAGGATATGGAAAGACTATTCAGAGGAATAATGTAACTTGTTATGCATGTAACAAGATTGGACATATTGCAAAATTTTGTAGAAGGAAGACTATACCGGCGAACAATAAAGGATCATAAAGCAAGAATTTTCAAAATAATGGATTAAGAAGGGAAATCATAAAGTTGATGAATCTATCTCTAAACCGGTAGAACAAAGTAACCCTCCACTGGTAGGAGATTCTTCATCCGACTAAGGAATAATTCTTAGGGGGTATTGCACCAAGTTGAAAATCATGCATTCTACCCTCGATTGATGGTAAGAAGACACATTTCTTCTTTATTGGCAGATATGTTAAGTTTTCACTTAACCGACAAGCATTTAATGTGTTTTTTTGAAGAACTTTTTGGTTATTTAACACCGGAAAACCCTCATTTCAACTCACCAAGAATTCAAGCATTCAGAGAGCGCGAAATTGAGCAAGGGCAATCTAAAGGCGAAGCAGCAAAGTGATTTTTCAGGAATTCAAGGATTTCAAGCTAAGAGGTATTTATCTTTCGAAATGGCATCTTCATCTTTTACACCTGAGTTTATTGCAAACCCTATTGTGGTAGAGAAAATCAAGCGCCCTAGACCTGTATTCAAGATTATCCCTGAAATTGCTAAACAAGATGATTCTATCAGAGCTTTTTCAAAAATTCTGAAGGGTGTCGCTTTTGTCGAAGACCTGAGAATCTATATCCACTGCAACATAGAAGACCTAGGGACTGAGGACTTGAAGAAAATGTTTAGTGATGTTATTACTAATGAGAAAGGTCTGATTAAACCTGAACATAAGATTATTGAAGACTTAGGTTTTGTTGAAATTCTAAGCATTCCTGAATTTCTGAAGGAAGTAGTCCATCTTGTGTTGAGCAGAGTCCATGGAGAATTTATGTGGTTAGAGTCATTTTGCAAAATAACCAAGGAAGCAATTAAGGCAGTTACTGGTTTACCCTCAACCGGTAGTAGGCCTGACAAAACT
Source organism: Cryptomeria japonica (assembly GCF_030272615.1). NCBI lineage: Eukaryota > Viridiplantae > Streptophyta > Pinopsida > Cupressales > Cupressaceae > Cryptomeria > Cryptomeria japonica. The sequence continues at coordinate 683,447,654 of NC_081405.1, read as the reverse complement.
AAGAAAATACCTAACAAGGGTGTGATGAGCTTAACCGGAGCTACATGCGACAACAGATCCCTTAGAGTCAATGATGTTAGAGATGAAAATGTGAGATATGTAAGTATGGTACTTGGGTATAGAGTAACACATGCAAACAGATTGAATTCAGTTTCTAGCCTTTGTATTCACAGTGCATATGAGATGGTAAAGAACAACACTAAGATTGATGTTTGTGAATGTCTTAAGGATGAATAATTGATTGATAACTTGAAGAATATTAAAGATGATAAGAAAGGGACATTTCATTTTGGCAACCTACTTGTGTGTTTGATGCTTTACTTCACCAAAGAGATACCCGACATTGGTCATAAGGATTTTGGATATGACATCCCGATAGGAAAACAAATTCTGGAAGCTTTCACTGGTATGGGCACTGACTGTGACAAGATCATCACAAACTATTTCAAAACTTTTTCAACCAAAATGAAGGCAAGAGATAGGTTACCATAGAGCATAGTAGACAAGTATGACAAGCAAATCTGCTTTGTAATCAAATGTGATGAGACATGGATGGAAGTAGTTAGCCCTAGAACTATTTGGTTTACTAAAATGGGTTATGAAGTTGATCTAAACATTCTTGAAACATATGCAAAAACATTACTTGAGGCAACTAGAGAACCATCTAAAGAAATTTTTGGAAATTTTGAAACCACCGAGAGTGTTGTTTCTATGTAGAAAAAGAGAAAAAGAAGAGAGAAATTTATTAGAGATGCATCCAAGATGGCGAAGGAGGTTAAAGAAAATATAATGAACATAAGTGGTATATCTACCAATAAACTAGAAGGATTGAAACTAGAAGCTCGTGTTTTACTGGTTGTCACTTCTTCTGACACCGATAGTGGAAAGGCAACTGAGTTTAAGAGAGTGGAAAGGAGGAAGAGAAAAACCTCACCAGTACCTTCTCCTTCTCCCAAGAAAACTAGAACACTAAGGAAGAAGCAACAGGTAGTTAGGGAACCTAAGAAGAAGCTTACACCAAAGAAGAAACAAACACTGGATACCCCTACTCTAGAAGAACTATTGAATGAGATAACACAAGAAGGAAATATGATTAATGTAAACAAATTGTATAACTTTCTTAAGGATTCTAGCAAGGAAACATTAGAAGAGAGCATTATTTTGCATTTAGACATCTATAAGAAAGTCTTGATTGAAGTTGTAGATGATTTTCCAAATGATCTGTATTTGAGATTAGAAGCAAAAAGACTATCTGTAATGGAACTTGATAAGAAGTTCAAAGTTGAAGCACTATTGGCAGTACATCCTATGAATTCAAGAGAGGAAATTGATGAATTAATTTCTAAGGCAAACCGGTCAGTTTTTGTCAGCGGACACTGGCAAGTGAGCCTAATGGCTGGGAGAGTTAAGGAGATTGTTGATGAGACTATGGACAAATGGGATATATTTTTTGTGGAAAAGAAAAAGAAAGAAGAAAGGAGGAGGCCAAAAATGGATAAAACCTTTAAATTATATCAGAAGGATAAGGATAAGGGTAAAGGAAAAATTGGTGGTGTTCCTGCAATAAAGCTTACATATAATCTTCCACTCCATCTCAGAATATCCCACCGGTACATACAGTCAGTCCACTAGATATGGGAACTGAAGATGTTACTCTTGATAATACTAACCCGGATTCTGCGATTCTTTTTTCTATGAACGTTGATAAACAGAATATTAACATTGTTGTAGATAAGGAGACTGCAAAAGTTAAGGTAGATGATGTTAAGGTTAGTAAGGTCTTTGAGATACCAATGCACACCGTTGACTCTCAGAAGACTAAGATAACGACAGAAGATAAGGAACTGGAGACAGAGAAACTGGCAAAGGATAAGGACACTAACACTGAGAAACCATCAAAAGCATAGGTACAAACACAAATAGAGAAATCGAAAGAAAATGTAAGTAAAGAGGAAGCAACTGATGGAAATAAGGAGTAAATAATGAGGGTTATTGGAGAAGTATCTGTTGAGAAAGCTATGACTGAACCAAGCACATCTATAGGTGGATTTAGACCTACTAATGTGACAAATATTCTTTTGGACTCTATCAAAAGGATAACAGACTGCAATACCTTAGCATTTAAGGTTATTGATGACTCAATACCTATCTTGAGGATGATTGCACTAACATGTAAGATAGAACACATTAACAAGTCTTTAGGTAAATTGGACACACTGTCCAAATTCATTGCTGAAAATGTCATAACTATTGATAAGGTGAATGAAGAAACAGTTAAGGAGAGAGTTGATAAAGAGAAGAGTGAATTCTTTGTGAGCACTATTAAAAACTGTACAGAGCACTTAGATACACTATTACCGGTACTCAATTCTATAATTTTGGAGTATAAGGAGTTGTATAGAGAAGCTTGTAAGACACACTATTTGACAGAGGACATTGATGAGAAGATCAAAAAGACACAAAAAGAGATTGATGACTTAGTAGACAATATAATAGGTTCTTCTGAACTTACATCAGTTTTTGAACAAAAAATGACAGTGTTTGAAGAAAAATTGGAGAAGTTGGAGAAAGAAAAGGCAAGAATAAGGCTGAAGGCCCAGGAGTTGAAGAGAAAACTTGGTCCAAGATTGGACAGTCTTATCACTTTGCAGGTTGAATTAACTAAGGCAACAATCCATGGAGAAAGATCACCAGAGCAGCAGATGTTCTATCTCACCGGTATGATCTAGTAGACTGAGAAAATTCTTTCTGATAGTAACAAGTTTATGCAAAGTTTGAACTTAGTTTTGGTGGATATCTTTTAGATTATAACCAACCAGTTACAGACTTTGAGGTAGAAATTTTGTACTCTTTGATTTTTTTTTTTGACATCCTTTGTAATTGATGTCAAAGGGGGAGTAGTGAAGAGAAAAATATATGCATAGAGGAGATCACTTGCTCAGGGGGAGCACACTTCTTTTCGGATTTCATTTTCGGGATAGCAATTTTGGATTTTTCTCATGAGTGTTGCCATCAATGCCAAAGGGGGAGATTGTTGGCATTCTACACTTATATGCGAATGGTTGAAGTTCTCATTGATGGAAACCAACTGGTATTAGGTCTCTACACATACACTGGCAATAGGGTCCACACTGATACCATCTACCAACACCAGCAGGCATATTCACTAGCATCCAGATTACACTGGCAATGAAGTATACTAGCACTCAGGCTGACATGGGATAAAGTTTTTCTTATATGAATTGTATTGTAAATATAATTGATTATTTGTAAGCCAGCATGGTGTATTGTAATAGAGTCATATATGTATGAGATCTCATAGGTCATTTTATATAGTAGGAGATTATTGTATGAGGTGATATAGTGGACAATGAAAGGTTTTTTGTTAAGGTATCTAACTAAGCTTAAACCGGTACTAAACCAAGCATTAGAGATGCTATTTTGAGTACTACATTGTATTGGATTTAATTATCCATTTTGTAGTCAATGAGACTCTTCTATTGAGCAGTGATCTCTATGTTGTTGGCCTTCCTACATGTGCAAGCCCCTATTGTAAGTAGTATTTATTCATATTAGCCAATGAGTAAATATTGTGGGTCACAAATCCCACCAAGCTTTTCCCACACCGATTTTCCTCGTTAAAATATCTTGTGTTATGGTGTGCATTTATGTTCTCTGTTATTTTTGTTTACTACATTATTTCTTGTTTACCAGTACATTGATTTGGGTTGCAAAGTTATAAATAAGTTCAAATATAACACTCACCAGTAAGACAGTGATTCACCCCCCTCTTAGTGTCTTTGGGGTTGTCATTGAATCTAACATGGAGATCATTTGGTTATGTCGAAGACATGGATTGGATGTTTGGATCCGGTGTTTTTCTTATTGGTCTAATTAGGTTGATAGACTTGCCTTTACTGATAGATAGGTCTAGGTTATGGACCGGTACATGATATCTATTCCAGATCAGCATGACATGTTTTGGAAATGGTTTATTGATTGGATAATGTGGTAAATGCATTGAGCCAACATATTGTATTACATCAAGACTTATTTGTAATTGATTTTATTGAAATATCTTTAGTGAGCCAACCACATGTATAGGTCTTAGGTTTTGCATATATGATTTTAAGATCTTATTGAAGATCATCATGATGAGTGTGTGCGAATATTGAAGAGCGAAAATAAGCAGATCCTTGTGCGAATCACACAAATATTATCTAAAGGTTGAAGGAAAGGTACCGAATCCATCATTGCAGATGCTATTCTGAAGTTGTACATTGTTATTGGATTTAACCATCCAACTGTAGTCAATGTGACTCCTATTTTGTGATTGAGCGGTGAGCTCTAGGCGGTTGGCCTTTCTGCATGTGAAAACCCCATTTGTATACACTTACTATCTGTAGTAGTATCATCTGATTGTGGGTAAGTTTCCCCACCATGGTTTTCCCCCTTATAGGGTTTCCACATCAAAATCTTTGTGTCATGTGTTGTGGATGTTGTTTCTCTTTCTGTTTCATGCATTAAGTGATGAATAAATGATGAACAACTAGTACCAAACTGGTAATGAGAAGGGGGGTGAATCAGTACAGACAAAAACACTTTTCCTGAACCGGTTTGATTGCAAACAGTGCACTTTAACTGACAAGCACTAACACCAGTCTAAACCAGATTACTACCCGTAAAACACAGTAAGAATGTCAAAGACTTAAACCAGTAACCCTTAGCTTTCCATACCATCTAATACCTCATTTCCACTTCACCCTAATGCATAAATGAGTAATCTATCATCAGAAATATAATGACTGCTAGTTCAACATATTTTACCAGTTTGACATAAAGCACTAAACCATCACATGAAAGGCATCACACATGACACACTGATTTTTCATGTGGAAACCCAACTGGGAAAAATAATGGTGGGGATGAATATGATGAATCAATGATGAACAGTTAGTACCAAACCGGTACTGAGAGGGGGGGGTGAATCATTAATGAGAAAAACACTTTTCCTTGAACCGGTTTGACTGAAAACACTGCACTTGACTGGCAAGCAATAACAACGGTCTAAACGAGATTACTACCGGTTAAATACAGTAAGAGTGTGAAACATATAAACTGGAAACTCAGCTTTCCACACAATCTAACAACTTATTTCCACTTCACCCATATGCATGCACTAGTAATAAATCAATAGAAATGTAAAGACTTACTGGTTCTACATGCTTTACCACTTGACAAAGAATAACAAAGCATCACATGAAACGTATCACACATAACACACATATTTTTCACATGGAAACCCAACTGGGAAAACCACAGTGGGGATGAATACCCACAAGTTGTTCTTTGAACCCTTTTGAAGTTCGCTCTTTTAGGAGCCTAGTCCGGTTAAAGACTTTACAATAGGTTATGTTAGGAACTGATCCTGCTAGGGATCACCTGATTAAGGAATGGCTAAAATACCCGGTGAAGGGTTAAACCCTGTTAAAGGTTACCTTGTTAGAGGATTTTAAGAACTCAATGATTTTGAGTCACCCTATTAAAGGATTTACAGCAAGCCGGTTAAAGCTACCCTGTTAAGGGATTTTCCAACTGTTGAAGTGGTTAGAGGTCAATAGGTATTACAATGATCTAGTAATAGCACTTCAATGCCAATGCAGATCCGCTTTAGTTCCTTCCTTTTGCAATCACACTCTGCAGGTATCTATTCTCTTATCTGGTATGGCAAGAATCACGTATCTTTGCACTTAGATACACACACAACATTTTCCAACAACCTCAATATGAAAAACAACATCGACCTTATAGGAAAGATAGGTCGATAGCATAAACCCCAAACCCTAAACATTTAGGTTAAGCAATTCAGTCGGTTCAATCCTAACCGTTGAACATATTACATTGCTTACAACAGTCTTGAACAGATCTCAAGACATTCTCCATCATTCTTTCTTCACTGCTTCTTGGAGGTTGATAACCAATCACGTGTTCCCCACCGTTTACAGAGACTTCACACATTCCTGAGGTAGATAGGATCAATCTCCTTCGTGCAAGATCCTTCACGTGCACAAGGCTGACGTGGCAACATAATTTGTTCTTCATTAGAATGCTAACTCATCACACGATGTCATCGGTTGAATCGCACAAGCTTGAAATACTTCAACCAGAAACCCTGAAGCTAAGACTACCAACCGATAGTCATACCATATGAAATCTTGATACAAAACATTCCATACACCGGTTCACATTCCAACATACCGGTTCACTTTTTCACATATATCGGCTCACATTCCAACATACCGCTTCACTTTTTTACATATACCGGTTCACAACATCATACAGGTTCTCTTGCAAGTTGCTTACTTCAATATACTGGTTCACTCTTCAGCATATTGACATCAATGACAACATACAATATCATCATGTCATCATACTCTGCACATATGCCAACACAATACCCACAAGCTATTCTTGAACTCTTTTGAAGTCCGCTCTATTAGGAGCCTAGTCCGGTTAGAGACTTTTACAATAGGTTATGCTAGGAACCGATCCTGCTAGGGATCACCCGGTTAAGGGATGGCTAAATGCCCGGTTAAAGGTTAGAACCCTATTAAAGGTTACCTCGCAAGAGGATTTGAAGAACTCATTGAAGAGTCACCCTGTTAAAGGATTTACACAAAAGCATGTTAAAGCTACCCGGTTAAGGGATTTTCCAACTGTTGAGATGGTTAGAAGTCAACAAGTAATACACTGATATGATAATAGCACTCAATGCCAAGGTAGATCCACTTAAGCCCCTTTTCTTTTGCAATCACACTCTGCAGGTATCAACACACTTCTCTGGTCTGGCAAGAATCAAGTATCGCTCACTGGGCTACACACATACCATTTGCCAACAACTTCAAAATGAAAAACATCATCGACCTCATAGGAAACAGATAGGTCAGTAGCATAAACCCTAAACGCTAAACATTTAGGTTTTACAATCCAGTTGGTTCAATCCTGACCATTAATCACACTACACTGAATACAACAGTCTTGAACAGATCTCAAGACGTTCTCCAACATTCATTATTTTCCACTCCGGGAAGCTAATAACTCATCACGCACTCTCCACCATTTACAGAGACTTCGCACAGTCCCGAGGTAGATAGGATCACTCTCCATGCAAGATCCTCAAGGAAATCCTTCACGCATACAAGGCTGACGTGGCAACACTATCTGGTCTTCATACAATGCTAACTCATCACAAGATGTCATCAGTTGAATCGCACAAGCTTGGAATGCAACAACCAGAAACCCTAAAGCTGAGACTACCAACCAGTAGTCATGAAACCCCAATACAAAACTTCCATTTACCGGTTCTTATTCCAACATACTAGTTCACCTTGAACAAACATACCGCTTCACTTTTTCACAAATATCGGTTTACATCATCATACTGGTTCTCTTGCCAGTTCGCTTACTACACCATACCAGTTCATACTTCAGCATATTGACATCAATGACAACATACAATATCATCATGTCATCATGCTCTGCACATATGCCAACAATCTCCCCCTTTGGCATTGATGGCAATATACAAAGATATCTTGCTACTTCTGCTTCACATCTTCTCCCCAATACTGCAGATATCTTCTTCGCTTCACATCTTCTCCCCCTTTGACAACAATGCCAAAGTGGAGGCATGCACATCTATGTTCCACTATGTTGCTCCCCCTAAGGAGTAGCATCCTTCAACACATCAATCCTGAAAAAGATATATCAATGTAAGACCTGACTGGTGTTGAGCACACACCTTTAGTTCACCTCTTGAAGGGGCAACATCCCTAATTAACCTCTCAAATAGGTAAAGGTAGCCTTCGGTAGAGGCTTGGTGAATATGTCTGCTAACTTCTCCTTACTGGAAACATGTTCCAATACAACTTCTTTGTTCTGAACCTTCTCCTCAAGAAATGATACTTGCGCTTGAAGTGCTTGGTTCTAGCATGTATAACCGGATTCTTGGAGATGTTAATCGCACTTGTGTTGTCACAAAATATACTTACCGGTTCAGATACCGGAACTTTGAAGCCATTTAATACATGCTTCCAAATTGTCTAGGTGCAGGTCATAAATGTTGCAACATATTCTGCTTCTGTTGTAGACTGAGAGATACAACTCTGCTTCTTACTCATCCATGGGACTAGTCTACCACCAAGAAAGAATGCACCACCAGTTGAGCTCTTCCAGTCGTCCACATTACCAGCCCAGTCAGCATCTGTAAACACTTTTGGGTTGAAATCATTACTGTATGGATACCATAATCCATAGTCAATAGTTCCCTTCAGATATCTCATAATCCGTTTGACTGCTACCAAGTGGGATTTTCTTGGGCTTTTCTAGAACCGTACAGTAATGCCCACTGCATTTGCAATGTCTGGTCTGCTATGTACTACATAGTGTAATTTACCAATCATTGATTAGTATTCCTTCTCATTTACCAACCCTAAGTCATCCTCTTTTGATAATTTACAACTAATCACCATCGGTGTACCAACCGGTTTGTTGTCTTCCATGCCAAAAGTCTTCAACACCTCTTTGACATACTTGGACTGAGTGATAAAGATTCCATCTTTCATTTGTTGAATCTGTAGTCCAATTAAGAACTTAATCTCCCCTATAAGTGACATCTCAAATTCATTTTTCATCTCATCTGCAAAATCATGACTCATCTTGTCATCTCCTCCAAAAATTATGTCATCAACAAATAACTCACAGATTAGAATCTGATCTCCTTCTGACTTCAAATAGATATTGCTATCTTCACTTGTTCTCTCAAATCCAATCTTCACAAGATGGGAGTGAAAGCATTCATACCATGCTCTAGGTGCCTTCTTTAGTCGAGACAAGGCTTTATGTAGCCTACACACCATGTCACTATCTTCTAATAGGGCAAAACCATATGGTTGCTCTATATACACCTCCTCTTCTAGTATTCCATTCAAGAATGCAGATTTTACATCCATTTGATATACTTTGAATCCCTTGAATGCTGCATATGCAAGAAGCATATGAACTCCTTCCAATCTGACTATTGGAGCAAAGGTTTCTCCATAGTCTTCTCCTTCTTCTTGAGCATATCCTTTGTACACCAATCTGGCTTTGTTTCTTACCACTGTGCCATCTTCATTCAGCTTATTTTTGAAAACCCATTTGCTACCTATGACATTTTTATGCTCAGGTCTGGGTACCAAAGACCATGTACCATTCTTTTCTATCTAGTCAAGCTCCTCTTCCATTGCCTTGATCCAGTCTTCATCTTTATGTGCCTCTTTGAATGTTTTAGGCTCAAATTCAGAGATCATGCAAGAGTTTTCTCTGACCTTTCTTCTTGTAAGAATTCCTACATCCTTGTCTCCTATGATCTACTTTGGATCATGATTCAACTTTACATACCTAGGAATGATCTTAGTTTTTTCCTCTTGCTTTTCTTCTTCATCCTCATCTTCATCAGCATCAACATCTATCGGTGTAGGAGCATTGTTACTGGTGCTAGGTTGTTTTGCAACCGGTTCCCAGAAGGTTACTACTGGTTCATCTCCTACTTGCTCACTGTCGGTTTCCTCAGGTTTCTCAGAGATTTCATCAACTCTAACATTGATGCTTTCAATAACTCTCTGAGTCCTATTGTTGAAACATTTGAGAGCTTTGCTCTTTGTGGAATACCCTAGGAATATTCCCTCATCACATTTAGCATCAAACTTGCTCTGATGTTCACTCCTTTTGATATAACATTTGCTACCAAACACTCTAAAGTATCTTACCACTAGTGTCTTACCGGTCCAATACTCATAAGGTGTTTTATCCTTACCCTTTTTGATGAGTACCTGGTTCATTGTGTAGACTGCAGTGCTCACCGCTTCTCTCCAAAATGTGTGAGCAACTTTTCCTTGAATTAGCATTGTTCTAGTTGCTTCAACTACAATTCGGTTGTTTCTCTCTGCTAGGTCATTCTATTGTGGAGTTCGGGGGGCAGACAGTTGCCTCTTGATGTCGTTCTCTTCACAGTACTTGTTGAATTCACCAGAAGTGAATTCTCCTCCTTGATCAGTTCTCAGGCACTTAATCCTCTTACCGCTTTCTTTTTCAACCAGTACTCTGAAGGCTTTGAACTTTCCAAAGGCTTCATACTTTTCCTTCAAGAATGTGACCCACATCATTCTTGAGCAATCATCAGTAAGAATCATAAAATATCTATCTCCCTACACACTCCTAGTTTTCATAGGACCACACAAATTAGTATGCACAAGATAAAGTAAATTGTTTGTAGTGAAAGATTTGCCTTTGAAGGTTGAGGAAGACATTTTCCCCATTTGACACTCTCTACACAAAGGATTCTCTAGTTTTCTTAGCATACACAATCCTCTAACTACCTTGATCTTACTGGCCTTCACAATATTATCAAAGTTTACATGGCAGAGTCTCCTATGCCATATCCAACTATCCTCAAACTTAGCCATTAGACATGTACTGACATTAGCATTCAGCTGAAACAGGTTACGTTTGGTCTCCATACCAGTAGCCATTAGTTCACCACTCTTACCTTTTATTTTACACACTCCATCTTTGAATTCCAGAGTGTGTCCATTATCATTCAGCTGGGCAACACTCAAAAGGTTGTGTCTGAGACCTTCTACCCAATATACATTGTCAGCACTGCTTTTTCCATTCAGAGAGATGGACCCTCTACCTTTTACCATACATGGTGCATCATTACCAAAATGAACCACACCACCATCATACTCTTCCAGAGATAGAAAGTTGCTTCGGTCACTAGTCATATGGTGAGAACAACCACTATCAATAATCCACTCATTGGAATTATCAAAGTGGGAGACAAGAGCCTTCTTGTCTGACACATCTTCCTTAACTGCTACAAACACAATGTCTTCATTTTCTTCATCTTCTGATTCCTCATCAGTGACACCTTCATCAACTGCTATAAAATAGTTTCTCTGGTTTCCTCCTTTGAACCTCTTGAACTTCTCCGGTTTGTCCTTGTTATCACCATTAGGACAGTTTACAGCAATGTGTCCTATCTTATTGCAAGAAAAGCATTTCAAAGGGAGCTTACCTCTATATTTACTAGTTCCCTTAGGAAGTCTCTTGGCAAGAAGAGCTTCAAATTCCATCAGGATCTCCTCATCATCCATTTCTCTGCTTTGTCTTGGTTCACCATTGGTACTAGCTTCTTTGCCCTTCTAGATGGTGCAGTAGATGCTCTAAAGGCTGATTCAGTCTTCTGAATACCACCATCATAATTATTTAGCTCATAAGTTGTCAACTTAGCAATGATGGAGTCTAGGGATACCTTTGTCTTGTCTATAGACCTCAACTCCTAAATAGCAGCAACCCGTATTGCATAGATTGGTAATAAGGATCTCAAGAATTTGCTTACAATAGTAGAATCATCTCTTATACCACCTGCACTCTTGATGTCTCCAACAATAGTTTTGATTCTTATTCCATATTGTTGAATGGTCTCTCCTTCAACCATCCGCATGTCTTCAAACTTTACCCTAAGGCTCTCTTCCTTAGCCTGTTTCACATGCTCATCACCACCATAGATATTCTCAAGAGCATCCCATACTTCTTTGGGATTGTCTTTATCCTAAACATCAATAAATTCAATGTCAGATAGACTGTTGATTAGGGCTTCCATGACTTTCCCATTCTCTTGAATCTCTCTCTTTTGATCATCGGTGAGAGTACTGGTAGGGATAACATAAGTGATAGGGAGAATGCTAGAGAAGTACTCAACAAGGTGAATTAGGTCTAATGGTTCAATTATTTTCCAAAAGACTTGTTTGTGACTATCATGTATGTTTGCAAATCAATTTGATGTTTTAATACTAAGTACCTCATGCATAGCTTCTCCAACATCCATCCTTTGATGTAGGCTTATACCCTTGCTCAATTCACTCCTCCTTGTTTGAATATGCTCTAACTCAATACCCTACTTCCTAGGCATCCAGACCTACTACTCTAAGTCAAGGCAAACTCCTCCAAAGGTTCTATGAAGCAAGGCAAAGGTTTTGTCTTTGATCATGTATAGTTTTGTAGTCACTTAGGAATTTTTGCTCTTCTTACTCAACCCCTTTTCTAGGTTACAAACCCCAAAAGTATCTGCCATACTATTAGGAAGGTGGAAGGATCTCCTTCAATGTCCTTATATAGTTTACTAAAGGTTTCACAAGTTCTAACAAGCCCAAACCAATCGGGTCCTTAAAAATGTGGTTTTGCAGTCCAAGAAGGCTAGTAGCCCATGGAGGGCTAATTGGCACTTTTTTGTTCACCTAGCCCAACAATGGGAAACTCCACCAATAAACTTGTCTTGGATGATGTTAAGGAGGTCTAAGCTCAAGGATTTTTCAGGTCTTAGGCTCCATGAAGAAGGTTTAGTGACTGTCCTCCATTTTAGGCACAAATGTAGGGTTTAGTGAGGGTTTTGGTCCATTCACCATAGGTTCTCACTTCCGAGATTAGTTCAAGCTTCCACACTTCTAGGAGATCTCTGCCACAACAAATTAATGCCTCCTCTGCCACTATCAAATAAGCATTATGCCAAACACTTGACAAACAAACTATAAATGAGCAAAATTCACTGTCAGACACTATTTTTTTCTACTTTTTCTCTATTGTTCCTGCATGACAACTGATTAGGAGTACACCTAGAACACCACCATTGCAAATAGATGCTACCAAAAAAGTTTTCACCTCTTCTAAAACATCAATAATCTCTTGCCAATACAAAAAGTATTCATAGAGCAAATTTTGCAACAAAAACCAATTACTTTCCCAAAATAGGGAACTCGCTGTCCTTCACCAGCTGTGACATATTTCAACATAGAAAGGACAAGGTATGGAGCTCCAATCTCCTCAAAATGCTAATAGGATAGGTGCAGACCTCTGTCCATGTCTTGTTTCAATATTTGGTGCTTAGAACCCAAACTTTGAGTATTAAGGCAGGATACTAGCCAAGTTAGACAACTTGCCTAATAAGTACTCAAATTTCCCTTCCAAACACAACTCTGGCACAAAAATGAACATATATACATTATATACATGCATACCATCTTGACCAAGTCCATTTGGTGGGAGCCTAGGCTTGGATTAGTCAAGTTGCTGCATTTTGAAACCCCAAACCCTTGACAAGGCAGTGAACACACTAAAATGAAAGAATTTTGTTTAACCAACTTGCAAATGGAAAACCAATACAATGATAACTTGAAGAGAATTGGGAAACCAATATGAGAACTCTCCAAAAGGTACAATATGGACCAGATCTGCTACAGTACAGACTGCTGCTCTAAAAGAGAGGAAAACATAGTAAAAGCCAAAATTTCATCTTTTTATATTAGAAAACCTTAGTCAATACAATCACCAACATTTTTCAAGGAAAAGGGAGGCCTTTTATATTCCTTAAAGTTATTTATCAATCCCATTATGGACATAGGGCATATTGGGCTTGCTTTTTCACAAAAAGTCCAATATGACAACTTTTCAAGCCCAAATGACAACATTTTTTGCTCCAAAAGACATTTTTGACAACCTAACCTCATCAGCTTATCTAAACACCTAAGACATGATTAAAAACACTTAGAAAACATGTTTCAATTCTTTGGAAAGCATTTCTAGACCTTTTAGGCAATTTTACACATTTTTGCCCTTTTTGGCCTAGAAACCCAAAATTGTCAAGTCAAATCCTGAAAGGCAAAACTTGACCTCTTGAGCACAAAATGAGATCAAAACCACTTGAAAAGACACACAAAAACCTAAAAAAACATCATAAACCTAACAAAATACATTACAAACATGAAAGCATGAAATACTCAAAAAGGAGAGTTTTTACTCAACTAGGTGCTCCTGCACCATACTCCCCCAAAGACAAAGAAGTCATGTGACTCCTTGAGGCAGAAAAGAAGAAGGTATTCTAGATTTCTAAAAGTCAGCTTCAGGTATCCATGTGGCCTCTGAGATGGGCTTATCCTTCCATTTGAGTAGGTGCTCCATATAGGTGTGATTCCTTGTCTTCTTGAGAACCCTAGAGTCTAGAACCTGTTCTGCTTGAGGAATAGAGAGAGGAGGTAAAGAAAGATCACAAAGGGATTGTGTAACATCTAAAACTCTTTGAATCTCCTTAGGTGGCTACCCCTTCTAAGAAATCAAATCTACAACATTAAAAATGGGAGACAAAGAAATATCAGTAGGCAAATCAACTTTGTAAGCATTGGACCCATACTTAGCCAAGATTTTGCAAGGGCCTATTCTCCTCATTTGAAGTTTGCTTGGAACTCCTTTTTGCAGCCTCACATTGTTCAAATTAACCATCACATAATCTCCTACAGAAAACTGAACATCTCTCTTTGTAGCATCCACTCTTGCCTTGACTTTTTGGGAGGTATCCTAAAGAGCCTTTCTCACTTGCTCATGAACCTCCTTCATGGATTGAGCTATGCCATCTGTTGTTCCACTCTTAGGCTGCAAGTTAGATATATCTCTCAACTCCATTATACCCCTTGGATGCATACCATAAACAACTTCAAAAGGGCTTTTACCTGTAGACCTGTTGACACTATCATTGTAGGCATATTCTGCTTGATGAATGAGTTGATCCCAACTTTGTCCATATTCCTTTGTCAAACACCTAAGAAAGTTTCCAAGGGACATGTTCACAACCTTAGTTTGGCCATCAGTTTGTGGATGATAAGATGAACCAAAAGAGAGATTAGTACCCAGTCTCTTCCACAATGTTTTCCATAAATGACCAAGAAATTTCACATCTCTATCTAAAACAATGCTAGTAGGCAAACCATGTATTCTAACAACTTCTTTGAAAAACAAGTAAGCAATATGACTTGCATCATGTGTTGTCTTACAAGGAATAAAATGAGCCATCTTGCTTAATCTGTCAAATACTACAAAGATGCTATTAGATCCTACTTGAGTTCTAGGTAATCCTACCATAAAATCCATACTAATGCAATCCCAAGGCCTATGTGGAATGGGAAGAGGCTGATATAAACCAGCATTGGAGGAATTAACTTTTGCTTTCTGACATACCAAACACTACTCAACATACCTCCTGATGTCTCTCTGCATCTTGGGCCAATAGTAGAATATTTGAACCAACTCCAAGGTCTTGTTGAGACCAAAATGTCCACTTAAGCACCCATTGTGCTTCTCCTGAATGAGGTTCTCTCTCATAGAACCTTTTGGAACACATAACTATCCACCCCTGAATAACAAACCATCCTGCAAAGTGAAATCAATGTATGCACCATGGAAATGATTCTCAAAATATTGACAAACTTTATAAGCTTCAGCAAAATCCTCATCAATAGGATACATATCTTTAAAACTATCAATTCCAATGCTCTGTACTTGAATCTCATGAACAATTAACAACCTCCTACTCAAAGCATCTACTACTTTATTCAACTGACCCTTCTTATGCTTAAGAGTAAAAGTGTAAGCTTGCAAGTACTCTACCCATTTAACATGCTTATGATTCAGTTTATCCTGTGAGTTCAAGAAACTCAATGCCTGATTATCTGTGTATACAACAAACTCTTTAGGAAAAAGATAATATTATGAAGTGATGAAGGAATATTTCTTGGCTATTCAACTAGGAGCAAGGCATATAGATGTTATAATAAAAGATTGCAGAAAATCATTGAGAGTAATAATGTGAAGATAGATGAACATTTTAGAGGAGATTCAAGATCTATATAACCAAAAATTAAAATGATTATAAATGAACCAACACAGATTGCACCGATACAGAGTGAAGAACCAATCACACCAACATCATCAAAGAACTCAACTGTGACTGAAGAACAACAACATGTAAATGTAAATCAGAATAAACCCAGGTATGTAAGATTGAATCATTCAGAGAATCAGATAATTGGAAATAAGAATCAAGGTGTTACGACTAGAGGAAGATTGGAAAATGAAGAGGTATGTTTAATTTCTCAAGTTGAACCAGCATCTATTATTGAATCATGTCAAGATGAACATTGGATAAAAGCAATGGAAGATGAATTAGAACAAATTGAAAAGAATAATACTTGGACATTAGTTCCCCGACCTAAAGACAAAAATGTAATTGGAACTAAATGGGTATATAGAAATAAACTTAATGAGGATGGTGAAGTAATAAAAAATAAATCAAGATTAGTTTGTAAAGGCTATTCACAGAAAGAATGAATTGATTATAATGAAACCTTTGCACTGGTACCCAGAAGTGAGGCAAATAGACTATTTCTTGCATTTGCAGCTCATAAGAACTATAAAATTTATCAGATGGATGTAAAATGTGCATTTTTGAATGGAGATCTTGAGGAGGAATTTACATTGAACAACGTGATGGATTTTCATTGACAGATGATAAGGATATGGTTTGCAGGTTAAGGAAAGATTTATATGGATTAAAGCAAGCTCCTAGAGCTTGGTATGCTAGACTTGATAAATATCTTTTAAAGCTTAGATACACAAAAGGTAATGCTGACAACAATTTGTATTACAAAGTTACGAATGATTATATTTTGGTTATTGAAGTATTTGTGGGTGATATCATTTTTGGAGGTGAAGATGAGTTATGTAAAGACTTTGCTAACAAGATATAGGAAGAATTTGAAATGTCTATGATTGGAGAGATAAAAAAATTTCTAGGTTTGTAGATTTTACAAACAGATAAAGGTATATTCATATGTCAAACAAAACACTTAAAGGAACTTTTGAAGAAATTTAGTATGGAAAACTCCAAACTGGTAAGCAATCCTATGACTACAACTAATAAGCGGACATTAAAAGATGATTTAGCTCCTATTAATCTGACAAGGTACAAATCTATGATTGGAGGATTACTGTATTTGACACAAACCAGACCTAATATAATGAATGCAGTATGTATTGTATCTAGATTTCAAAGCAATCCTAAAGAAAATCATGAATCAGCAGTTAAAAGGATTTTTCGGTACCTAAAAGGCACAACAAATCTTGGTTTATAGTATCTTTAGGATGAAAATTTTGATTTATGTGCATACACATATGCAAATTGGGCAAGAGATGTAGATGACAAAAAGGGTACCACTGGTGGTGCATTCTTTCTTGGCAGAAGATTTATTTCATGGATAAGCAAGAAGCAAACTTGTACATCATTATCTACAATAGAATCAGAATATGTTGTAGCAGCAACTAATTGTACTTAGGTATTATGGATCAAGTAAATGTTGAAGGATATAGAGGTAAAATGCAAAGAACCGATAATTATTTATTGTGATAATTTAGCAGCAATTGATATATCAAAGAATATGGTATTTCACTCTAAAACAAAGCATGTTTCTATTAAGTACAATTTTTTGAAAGAGAATGTTGAAGCAAATGAAGTAAGATTGGTTTATGTGAATACTAAAGAGAAAATTGCAGATATCTTTACAAAGCCTTTGCCTAAGGAAACATTTCAATATCTCAGAGAGGAGCTTGGGGTAATTTCCCCACCTACTGAAACTTGAATGATAAAGATTGGCATCAAACCGGAAAGGACTAACAAAAAAAATCTTTTCCGGCTTTGATGAAGGAGAGCTATTGCTCAAGGGGAGTAGTTAGTTGTATGTTAAGATTTAATTCTTAACTACTTTGGTATTTGATGTCAAAGGGGGAGAGATATCTATGGAAAAACTTTGTACTTTGGGAGAGATGAATTTTGGTTTTGGTTTCTATTTTAGCACTTAGATGTTTTTTCATCTAGTGTTGCCATCAATGCCAAAGGGGGAGATTGTTGGTATTATGGATGACTTCGTCATGTGTTGCATTGGTTTTGTCATTGATGTCAACACTTATCTTCTTGGAGGTCTACATTGTTGATTTGGCACTATGGTTATATTGGTTTATTGTTGAACCAACACATTGCACAGTTAGTGGCTTATGCACAGTCACTGGTATATGCTTCACCGATAGGTTATATTGCTCACCAGAAGTGATGATAACTTGTTATCATCTAGAGATCATTTGGTTATGTCTAAGACATGGATTGGATGTTTGGATAATGTGTAAATGTATTGAGCTAACATATTCTATCGCATCAAGACTTATTTGTAATTGATTTAATTGTAATATCTTTAGTGAGCCGACCTTAACATAAGGTCTTAGGTTTTGTATAAATGATTGTAAGATCTTATTGAAGATCATAATTATGAGTGTGTGTGAATATTGAAGAGAAAAAATAAGCAGATCCTTGTGCGAATCACACAGACATTAGCTGAAGGTTGAAGGAAGGTTATGAAGGTGTTTGGCACTCATGGTCAAAGCTTAA
The DNA here is from genome assembly GCF_030272615.1 of Cryptomeria japonica. NCBI lineage: Eukaryota > Viridiplantae > Streptophyta > Pinopsida > Cupressales > Cupressaceae > Cryptomeria > Cryptomeria japonica. Next base: position 683,429,290 of record NC_081405.1, on the reverse strand, counting down.
ACCAGTATTGAATCTAGCATTGCAAATGCTATTTTGAAGCAGTAGATTGTCATTGGATTTAACCATCCAATTATAGTCAATGTGACTCCTATTTTGTGATTGAGCAGTGAGCTCTAGGTGGTTGGCCTTTCTGCATGTGCAGACCCCATTTGTATACACTTACTATCTACAGTAGTATCATCTGATTGTGGGTAAGGTTTCCCACTGTGGTTTTTCCCCTTACAAGGTTTCCATGTCAAAATCTTTGTGTCATGTGTTGTGGATGTTGTTTCTCTTTGTGTTTCATGCATTAAGTTATACCGGTACTGCTATAACTAATAAACTGTTTTACCGACATTAAAGTTTATTTTCCTGACACTAAGTTTCAAGTTGGATTAATTGGTTTTGATTTATAATTTATTGACAATTGGTTGACAATTGATTCACCCCCCCTCTCTCAGTTGTCCTTCTCAGTAAGATGGGTACTTGAGGGGTATCTATGTGGTACGATCCACACTCCCTGAACCATTAAATGTGGGATATTGGGCAACTAAAACATTTGGTTCATAGTATAGTTATGAGGGATCACCAATCCAACAATGAATTCTCGAAGCAAGCCACTTAAGGACTTAACTGAGCTTATTAGTACAAAGGGGCCTCCACATACTTTGAATTCACTCAAAGCTCCAACCACCTAGCTAGCATATTTATATAGAGGCTCAGAAAACCCACTCGAGCTTGCATTGGGAGAGTCGGTATCCTCAATGTGTCCCAATTCGAGATACCTTTGTGGGGTGATGAAATCCTCAGTCAAAGAATATCCTTCCCTACAAAAATAAAAGTGGGTGTTGTTGTCACTTTTCCCTATCTCCCAAGACCCTAAAGACAGGTGGAAAGGTATTTCATGCAACTATGGGTCCACCCTACAGAAACAGAAAGTACTCCAAACACGGCAAACAAAAGTTAATTAACCTTAAAACATTGCAATGTGTGACCTATACTAAGTATAAAACAAGTTCATGTCCATTTTAAAACCCAAATCGAAATGTGAATTACATACACACGAGTTTATTTTAGAGCACCAAAACCAAATGTGAGTGAAAATGGACACCCTACAAATCACACATTAGTAATTTCAAATAGGAGTCTTGAATCGATCATTTCTTCCATGTGCTTCCCATGACATGTTGCAGACAAACTATTAGTAGAACTAGAAAACCTGAACATAAAATAACAGATAGAAACAAGAAAAAACCTATACTATCAAACAAATGTGAAAACACTACTAAACAAATGCAACACAATTTAACAACGCATGCGAAATAGAATCAGAACGATTGTGAATTTTTGTCAGAATGCATGCGACACAAATATTGACAGAAAACCTAGAAATTAAAAGTTGTCAAATCAAAATATTAGGCAATTGAAAATTTAACAATATTTGCTCTAAAATCCTAATGTTGTTCCTTCTATCATTCCATATTTTTGTATATATCCATAGACGAGTTTTCGGTATTTGGCATAAGCAATTTGTAGCTCGGGTTTGTTGAATTTTCTCTCTGCTTGTAACAATTTTTGGAAGTATTGTTGTTGTTTTCTTTGTTCAGCGCTCCTCATTGATCCTACAATTCTAAGATTCACCCTACATGCCATAGATTAGGAGAAAATTTTTAAGAAAATTCATAAAAATGAAAAACAATGGAATGTAAAATTTCCAAATTTAAAAGACTTGATTAAAAGAGGGGAGAAATATTAGTCATGAGTTGAAATGATTCAATTCTGGGCATGTGTCTCTATTCTGAACATATGGGACATTGTCTATCAACGCTTGCGAAATTCTTTATGGATGAATGCGAAATACCCGAAGGACATATGCGAAATAGGCACATGATGCAGGCAAATTTTTGTACCTACGGTTGTGAAACATTTTTTCTATGCCTGCATGACGTCATATAGGTAACCTACAAAAATGTCAAATCAAGCTGAATTCCTTACACATAACTTGGAAAAATGCGAAATGAAGAAAGGACATTAGTTTGTTGTTCATTCACATCAAGTTCACCATTTATTTTAAGGAAGCATTAGCCATAAATAAGCTAGATTAACCAAGTTAACGACCAAAACTGGAATCTAACTAACTAAATCCTTAAGCACAATGGAGTTTAACTAAATTAATAAAATATTAAATTGAAGCATCAAAACCCCCTTTATGTTAATCTAATAGGCTTCCATTTCTCTTCTTCATCATCATGTTGGTGTGGCTCTCAGTGTTGTGTTGGAGTACCTACATAAGTTGACATTAATTCTGAAAAATAGTGGTTAAGAAAACCTGAGGAGAAATGGGCTAAATTTATAGATTCTAGAGGATGAGAATGGACGGTTGAGATTCATTTTAGAACAGAATTAAACAATGGCTGATATTGCTTGAGGTAAAATTTTATTGAGAGTTTAACTCATTTGATTGATGAGTCAACTGGGTTGATTGATCAGTGAACTGATTAGATTGATCAGATGACCGAGTTGATTGATTTGCTAACTAATTTGATTGACTTGTTCCAAAAAGGTGATTGAGAGTTGAAAAAGGTGATTGATGAGTTAATTGAGTTAATTGGGGAGATGACAAAATTGATTGCTCAATTGACTTAATTGATTGCCCAATCAAACTGAAAGTTAGTGGGAGTTAGAATTTCAACATGTGTTGTAGAAATTTGAAATGAAATTTACATTTGATTTCCATTTTATTGAATTTGGATTTTTGAAAAGTGAAATGTACATGTAATTTATTGAAATTTGATGAAATTGGAATTTGGGGGAATTTTGAATATTTTAAAAGAATAGGTTAATTAATTAAGTAATTTAAATAAATTATTTAATTATTTAGAAATTTAATTTAATTAAAAAATAAACATTATTTAATTAAAGGTTTTAATCGTAATTAATTAAATAATAAATATTTAATTAATTTAAAGAAGTGGCTAAATGATGAATTGATTAAAAGAGGTAGAAATAGAATAAGTAATTTTGGAGAAATGTGATGACTAGAATTAATTTAGAAGAATAATAATTAGTTTTAATTAAATAATTAAATATTTATTTAATTAATAAGATGAATAATTAGTATGCCATTGATGAAACATTCTTAGGTGTCTACATTTATATTAATTTTGTGCTTTAATATGTTTGTTTATATTTTATTATTTTTTATACTAGATTTTATTCTATTTGTAAAGACACATTTCTATTTTACAAACATCTTTGGTAATTTTAAATTGTATTGATTTGTTAAATAATCTATTTATGAGTATTTCTCAATACTATTGATGATGTTGCACTAATGTCAATGGCGCATACTCTATAGACTTTATATTTTCATGTATTTAAAATTAGGGCAATGTCATCTATGAACTTGAATGAGACCAATGAGGTTGTCCCACGACAAGTTGATTGTTGGTGTTAACTATTGAAGGTAGATGTGAGTTTGTCTAGCCCTCTGTTGCACCATTAATTTATATCCTATTTAAACTTTGCATAATAATAAGCAACTTGATAAATTGCAGAAGCTTCCTCATGGATTCGTTATCTTTACTAATTTCTCTCATCTAAGATGGTTGTTTCATATTGTCACCTATTTGAGTTTATCTATCTTGTATGAATCTAGTTATCAAGTATGGCTAGGATTTGTCTTCATGTTTTGATATGAATGTGTAATGAAGTTGCAGGTTCTCTCAAGTTAGAGATTGGTGCCTAATTTAGGGTAAAATAGTCAAAGTAGCAACAACTTAAAGCATTTCACATTCATGTAATAACTCAACCATTTCGCATTCATGTAAAATTTTGACGGTGCTGCTAAAGGTAACCTGGGTCCTTCGGGTTGTGGAGTTGTTCTAAGAGATGACAAAGGAATGTGTAAGGAAATGGTTGTTGTCCCTATTGGAACTCAAACTAATCATAAAGTCAAAGCGATGGCTGCTCTCCAAGGTATCCTCCTAGCAAAGAAATGGAATTGTTCCCACCTATGGATTGAAGGGGACTCAAACAATATTATAAACTATCTTAAGGGGGTCTCAAAACCTTCATGGTCGATCAACAATATCATCATATCTGCTAGAGACATAATTAACACCTTTAAAAAAAGATACATATCCCACATATACTGGGAGGCCAATGGCTCGGCTGACTGGGCAGCCACTGCGGTGATTATCAAAGAAGCAATTACCACGTGGATGGGAGAACAAGGACTCCCCGAAGATGTCAGGCAAATCATTTGCTATGATCGCTATAAAAGTACTCCTAAGATACTTGATGGACAGGATAATTATGAAAAGAACTGACTTGAGTACTTCGAGTCATTATAATAATGAGAGACTCATTTATTATATTACCAATGCCATAAGCTCCCACACTTTCTGGGTAACTTTGATAGTTCTAAAAAACTCACCGGCTAATCTGCTCTATAAGGTCAAAATTTGGTGTTGAGTAGCGACAACATCGGTGGTAATAGGAGGCGATATGAACCAAGTAGTTGTACAGAATAGAAACAGAAGGAGGCGGTTTGGGACATTCTGCAGAAGGGTGGCTTCTCAAAATTCATGGAGAGACTCCACGGTCGCGACGGTACGATCACCAGTTTTTTCTGCAAAAACAAGAAAAAGGGCATGCTGAAAATGGGAGACCAAGCTATAGAAATCGATGAAGATTTAATTGCTCAAGCTACAGGCCTCACAAGAGAAGGGTGCAACTTCTACAGAGATAGGAAAGTTAGTAGGGAAGCTATCGAAAGATACCCGATCACCGAGAAAGAGAAGAAATGACTGGCAAAGTTGAGAAAAACCTACTACCTGCCCAGGGCTTTTGCCAAACCCTGGTGGGAAGTCCTCTTTGTTTTAATGCGGTACATCACTCTAGATGGTAGGTTCACAAAAGTTTATGGTTATCACTTTGTTCTGCTGAATCACTTTAGGCACAATGATAAGGTTAACTTCCATTATTTTCTGCTATGTTCGATGAATGCATCCCTCAAGGCCTACAAAGAGAACCCACGGGGTGATACGGACATGCACCAAGGCCTTATGGTTCTAATCTATGACCACCTTAAGGCCAACCAAATTGCTCGGATGCAACCCTCTGCAGATTCTGAGGATGAGGGGTCTGACCCTTCCCTCTTAGAGGAAGAGGAGTTTGAAAGTGACCCTTCGACTGATATTGAGGATAGCATGGATGTCTCAGACTATGAAAGTGGGAAGAAGAGGAAACACATCAAAACCAGACCCTCATCCTCTAAGGGCAAAAAGCCTAAAGGTAGTCCTCTGATTAGCATTTCTTCGGAAGAAGTGACTTCGGATGACTCTGGGGAGGAGCACCCTCAAGGGCGGTTGAAGAAGAAGACTAAAGCTCACACCCAAGCAAGGAAAAAGACAAGAAGAAAGAGGAGACTGTTAAGGAATTGGAAGCCCACAAGCAGGTTAAGGCCTTGGAAGATGATCAAAATCTGGAAAAGGAGACCATGGAAGAGGTGCTTAGGGTTGTTGACACAACCACCCAACACACTCCTAAAGAGGAAAAGACAACCCATGGAAAAGCTGACCCCCTCTCTAACCCTCCCCCTAAGGGTTTGCAAGGTTTCATGGAAACTATGGAGTGGCTCATCAATGGTTACAAGAAAGTTGTGGATGAAAATAAAAAACTCTGTAACATAATCTTGATCTTGGAAACCATCAATACAAGGGAAGGGGAAACCATAGCCAACTTCATAGAGGACCTAAAAAGTACCATCGCCAAAGCTAAAGACATAAGAGATGCTTTCAACCCTAGGTTCAAAAAAATTGAGAAGGATTTGCTGGAAAGAAAGAATCTTGCTGACACTAACGATCACACCCTCACGGAAACTATTGGAAAAATTGGTAAAATTGAGGAGTGCCTGAAGAACATTGCTGAATAGAGCCTTATCATCCTGAAGATTACAGCCAACAACACCAACACTCTCATCAGTAAGCTAGATGATGAAAAGGAAATCTTGGGCATTGACCCGGAAACGGAAGGAACAGGGGAAGCTCAAGGCCCCAGAACCCGCACCAGAGGCAAAAAGAAGGATAAAAAACCCAATAAGGATCTGGAAGACCTTAAAGCTGTCAGGGCTTCTTACGACAAGCTGGTGATAAAGGCGGAGGACTTGTTGAAGAAAATTTCTGTGTAGCGCCTTCTCAATTTATTAGCTGTTGTTAGTTTTGTTGTCCTTTCTGTTCACTGGTTTTTTTACTAGTCTTTTTGTATGCAGCTCTTAAGCTCTGATCCTTTTGGTGTCCTTTCTTAAAACTTATGTTTAAGGTTTCGGGTCCTAAAAACCTATTTTTTTAATTAATCAGAACTCAACCATTCATGCCTAATACACTCATGCCTAACATGAATATAAGCTTGCAAATCACTCTAAATTCCACTTATCAATCACCATTGTATTATTTGGCTATGTAACTTCTAATTCCAAATTAATATAAACTATAACTTTTACTGATAAAAAAAAGAAACACAAAATGGGAGACAATTTGGAATAATTTCTATTAATTCATATAAAATGGTTGACGCATTCATGAAAAATACTCAATTCTTGCAAATTAACAACATTCTATTATTTAGACTAAAAACATTATATTCTACTCGCCCAAATGCAAAAGCTTACATTCCACAGCCCTTTGCAAATGGCCTTGAATTCCCTTTTATAGAAAATAAGAGAGCAAAATAAGCTTAAAAAGCCAAATTGCATATGTGTCAAAATTTTATTCACTTAAACAAGACATTTACTCAAAATTGTCACTGCATGGGTTTGTTGATGTAGCATACAGATGTGTCATATTTGTGGACTACTTCATTTGAGGACAAAATTTGTTGATGACGTAATTGGTGTTGAGGTGGAAAGTGTATAAACTAAAGAATAAAGAAACAGGGAACAATTGAAAGTAAGCCTTAACCAAGGCACTAAAATTTGTTTGACCAAAGAATCTATATTCCAAAAACAACTACTTGCTTCAAATCTATGCGGAGTACCCTTGATCCACATGATCTAGCAAGGTATCCATATATATAGTTGAATTGTATCTAAAATATATTATACCCCTCCTTGCATGGTGCCTTTATCTTTATGCCTTTCTTGTACCATATTGTTTATGCCACTCCATAACTATTAATTCATCAGGCCACTAAAATTCTTGGAGTTGTTGTTATTTGGCAGGGATCTTCATGATTTAATCATCAAGGATGGCTCTAGTGTTGATAAATTTGTTGTATCTTGCATTCACCTTTATGATTTTATCAAAGGTACCATTAAAGACATTAATCTGTAACTTGCTTCCATCATCCACCATGGAAATAATCAGTGTTACACAATGACACATTTCAAACTCGTTTCTCTAGTCTTCAAAGTCCTTCAAATTTCCATCGTTGTTGTGTATCTCTGGGATAGACCAATGTGTCAAGGACCGAAAGAATTCCAATTTTCTCTTTATTGATTGTTCCTTTGTTTTAATAAAAGGCAACTCCTCAACTAGCAAAGTGATCATCTTGTTAGTAGGTTATCTCTGAATTGAGGAGTTGGGTGATCCCACAATAGTGGTTTACACTTTTTGGCCAACTTTGACACTTAAATGAATATTTTGAAAAAAAAACCTTCACTTTCTGATACCTATAACTTTTAAATCGTTAAGAATTTGAAGATGATGTAAACTAGCGACTTTTAACATCTTGTTTTCAGATTTTAAATATATTTTTTTCAATTTTTTTAAATCAATTTGTATTCATTTTTCCATCTCCTTTGAAAAGTGGTTTTTAACAGCAAACAACATTTTTTAAGAGTGATGTGCATTCTGAAACACATAACTTTTTTTCTATAAATGATAAAAACTTAGTTCTTTTGAATTTAGGTTTGTAACATCAATACCTAGGGCATGCAATTGGTTGCATAATGATATGTTGAATTTTTTTTATTTAGTTTTGAAGTGAGACTAATTATAATTTAGACATAGGTGTACATTTAAACACATAACTTGTTCTATATATATCAAAAAAAAAATTTAAAAATTCTTGTTAGAAATAGGACATCAATTCCTAGGGCATCCATATTTTTCAAAAAAAATTTGAATTAGTTTACTATTTTTTCCAAATGCATTGAGCAGAGAAGTTCATGTTCGGTAAAAAACCTATTTTTGGTAAAATGTGAAAAAAAAGATCATAATAAACTCAATATGTAATAAAATTATAGTCATTGGAAAGGTTGCTTCAAGGAATACCCACGAGGGCTTCACTTAGTGAACCTGGGTTATATTATGTGCATTCATGGAATACTAAAGAATCTCCCTATTTTTAAAAAATATTTCCCTAAACTCTTTTTTTGTCACCCCATCCCAATATGAATGCATGTGATATAATATTGCCTAGCTAGTGAAGCCCCTATGGGACGACCATCCTATATTTTGGGTTGTCAAGATTGTCCATTTGAGCCTTCTACCAGAGGTTTAAAGGCCAAAATTTTGTATAAAGTTAAGGAGTTTGGGGGAGAGAAGCATAGAAAGGGGGTTCGCTCGAACCCCAAAGGATAGTACACTCAAACACCCATAGTACGAACGAACAACCTCAGGATTTTTTTCTCCATCCACGTTTTTCCTTTGAGGGTGAAAGTGGGAACCATTATTGTAAGATGACCTAGCTGCTAGTGCATACTATGTGGCCAAAACTAAAGTATTGAATATGTGAACTTTAAGTTGCCACCTTTCAAAATTTGGTTTCAATATAGGTATCACTTCTTTACATTGCTTCTTTGCCTACAAGAGAGAATGATATCCTTTGTGCACTTCTTCAATATTTCCTAATTCATCTAGTTCTTATAATGACATCTGCAACCTTTTCATTTGCAATTATTCTTGCATAGAGCAATGCTTCATCCATGACATCTAATTTGCCTACATATTGATTAAGCTTATCCCTCAATATCCTTACTTCATCTATAGAAGATTTAGCCTGAGTTATTGTTGGAGGGTGATAAATGGCCATAGTGCCTTCAAGAGCAGGAGGCTTCTCAATGACTCCCAAGGCTTTCTTCAATCTCATGTTCTACATATAGGCCTTATTATATGCCTCATTTAAAATGACATGCCTTTTCATCAAATCGTCTATTTTCTTTTGTTGATCCTCTATCACGACTTGAGAAAACATTGTAGCATGTAATGAGATAGCAGAGGCCTCTAATGCAAATGTATCCTTCAAGATTCTTATAATTGCATTTTCCACCCATAGACACATAAATCTGTCTGCTAATTAAATAAATATTTAATATTTATTTAATACACTAATATTCCTCTATTAATTAAATAATAATTTAATTAATTCATTTCAACCTATTATTCTAATCTATTTAAATAAATTTCATAAATTTATTTAAATACTAAGTTATAGTCCAAATATTTTATTTTTTTCAATAAAAGTGGACAAGCCACTAAACTTTTTTATTATATTTTATATTTTTTTACAACAGGTTCAAAAGTCATACCAGCAGGAAAGAACCTGCAAGAAAACCTTCGGTTATCGCCTTATATAAACCAAACTATTCTACCCTTACAAAATAGTTGTTACATATCCAATTGATCATATTGTTACTACTTATCAAATTGCCATTAGTTTTTATATTCAAAGTCATACTATATACTCTAGTCGGTTAACACTACCGAATCATGCAGTCGGTACACACAGAGAAGTTGGTATGCACAGTCTAGTCAGTTACAGAGGAAAGCAGTCACAGAACACAGTATACACCGAGCTATCTACTGAGTATCTTTTTATGACTACCGAGCAGCAAAGATGACACACCGAGTTAATATACACCGAGTGAAACGTGTTACCAGATACATTGAACCTGGACATGCATATGAAAATGTGTTACAAGATCGAGGCACATCTAAGTGTTTTTACATTGGAAATTGCACCAGAAGATTGTGTATGATTTTGAGATCAATCTAACCAATGAAATATTTTGTATAGTTATTCATTCGATAAATCTTGTTTGTAAGATCAAAGCAATGAATTAGATCACCGTCTTAAGAGATCTATTTATACAGCATGAGTTAAGGGTGTATATATGTGTGAAAGAAGACTGTTACAGAGACACAGAGGTCACCAAGAAGGTTTTCAGAGAACAGTCGAAGAACAGAGTAAACGGAAGGGTTTACCTAGGTATGCTATAAGCAAGGTAATCTATTCTAAGCACATAGAATCTGCTATAACATTTCAGATGTAAAGTTGCAGATATTTGTAATGATTTTATTGTAATATTGTGAAGTAGAAAGAGAAACCTTTAACAGGGTAAAAGACTCTAATCAAGTCTATAAATTGTAAAGCCTCTAACTAGGTGCAGCATTTAGAATAAATGTTGTAAAATCCTTTAGCAAGGTAGATCTAATAGATCTTGTTACTCCTAACAGGGTAAGCTATCTGAAATAGCTAAAATGTAGCTCTAACCGAGCACTCTTTATTATTACAGTAGTGAAGTTGTGGGTGCCATCCCCACCGCAGTTTTTCTCTCTAACCAAGAGTTTCTGCGTAACCAAAATATGTGTTATGGAGTGAATCATGTATGATTGTTATCTATTAGTTTTAACTTTATTTTATGTTATTGCACTATTCTGTTTATGCATAATAGTAAAGTTATTATTCAAGAAAAGTTTTGGAGTACTGATTCACCCCTCCCCTCTCAGTACATTAGCTTTCCATATTGGGCCTAACAATTGGTATCAGAGCTTGAATCTTGGAAAAGGGTTTAACTACCTAAAGAGAAAGATCTTATCAATGGAAGGCTACAAATAATCTCAAAGGATTGTATATCTGCAAGAAGAGTTGGATCATGCTAATCAAGTGATTGCAAACATGCAAAGGCAAATGCAAAAATCTCTGAAAGTAAGAAGAAGATTATCTGATGATTTATAGGATTCTCAAGAGTTAGTGGAACAAATTGAGACATCATCTAAGAACAGTATATCTAAAGAGACTGAAGAAATGATTGGAGTATTGAAAGAAAAGAACAAAGCACTAGTTGATCAACTAAAAGAAATGAAAAGAGAACATGAACATTTCAGCACACAAATGACTGAAAATATAGATGCATTAAGGATAGCTAAGGATAAAGCAAGAGATATAGAAAGAGAGAAACAAAAACTTGAAGTCTTAGTATCTAATAAAAATGATGAAATCATAAGGTTGACTGGGATTCAACAAAATATGACAGATCAACTAGGTTATGCACATCATGAAGCAATTCTGAAGAATGATGAAAATCAAGCATTGACACTTGAAGTATCAAGGTTGACCGATGAACTTGAAATGGAAAAGAAATCCAAAAAAAAACTGAAAAAGAGTTATGAAGCATCAAAGATGTTGGATGAGCAACTGAATACAAGAAGACCCAATAGAGATGCAGGACTCGGTTAGAAAGGAAAAGACTCTACCGAGAAAGGAATTCATACTACCGAGAGAGGAGAATCATCAAAGCAAGCTGAAAAAAGGAATAACATCAAAAGAAAGAAGCGTATTTGCTACTACTATGGAAATCAAGGTCATACTACCAACATATGCCAAATCAGAAAAGGTAAGCAACCGAATATCACTAAGTCCAATGATTATTGTTACAATTGCAATAAATATGGTCACACATCTAATCAATGTAGGACAAAATCTGTTAACAACTATCAGAAGGCAAAATTCAAAGGGTTTTGTAGAAACTGCAATAGATATGGACATAGTACTGAGAAGTGTTGGCTTAAGCAAAAGAACTACATGTGGTCTACACACCGAGCAAACACTAGAGGTTGCCGAACTTACATAGATCCTTACCAACAATATGCAGCAGTACCATGGGATTACAATACAAGGATATGGTGTGAATGTTGTGGAAGATATGGACATATTAGTGCCAATTGTTTTATCAGGTTTGGAATGAACAACCGAAGATCAAGGAGAAATCCTGGTATGGCATGTTTTCATTGTCACAAAGTTGGACACTTGGCTGGAGATTGCAAAGATCAACCTAGAGGAGACACTAAAGAAATTAAAGAAAAATTAAAGATGATTTGGAAAAAGAAGGAAATTGTGTCAAATAAAGAAAGCACCTTACCTACTGAGTTAGGTGCACCTATTCCAAATTAATTAGTAAAGGTATGAAGGGACTACATTCTCTGAAGGTTAAAATCATAACAGTTCCTATTCTATTATGTACAAAATTCAAACTCTGCATAGTTAAGATGCGTTAGTGAGTCTGAAATTCTATCAAAAGTACTTTATAGGAAACCTGTCAAGTCAGTGAATACAGGAAGCCTGTCAAGTCGATAAATGAAGGAAATTTGGTTACTCGGTTAAAACAAAAAAAAAGAGAGTAAATCAGTTAAAGGTGAACTGAGTGCATTTAATGTTTTGACCTAACCTGCATGGAGCCCAATATGGTATTTTGTGTACTTAAAAGCATTTTCGCGGTCATTTACATTCACCAAGTTTTTGAAAGAGTAGAGTAGAACGAATCAAGGTGATCAAACCTCATTCAAAGCGAATCCAAGGTATTTACATCAAATCTCATTGCATTGTTAAGCTGGTTTACCGATCTTATCAAATTGTTATTGTCTGTTGAGTGTGAAGTGTTTGTCATTTGTAAACCGTCAAACCCTAAGGATAGTTTGCTAAGTTTTTACCTGAAATCTACAATGGTGCCCAAGATCCAAGATCCCATAGTTGTCAAGAAAGTAGAGAAGCCCTCACTGAAATACACTTTGACTCCTAAAGTCGCCTCCGAACCAGATGACAAAACTGCCTTTTCACTCATCCTGGATCGAGTCTTGTTAGTCGAAGATGTTAGATTCTTCACCAAATGTCATGTTGAAGAACTCGGTCTTGTTGAGATAAGAGACACCTATGATGAATTGTGCATAGATGGTAAATTGAATAGCAAGTATGAACACATCAAAATCAAAGGATTGACTGAAGCCCTAACCTACCCTCGTGTGTTCAAGCCCCAATGGGTCAAGTTTGTTTTGAGCAGAGTTCATGATGATTTCATGTGGCTAGAAGAGCAACCATTCAAAATCACCAAGGAAATCATTCATGTGATCATCGGTTATCCTATCTATGATCATGCACGAGCTCAAAAGATGATATCACAAAAGGAATTAATCAGTTTAACTGGAGTTGAATCTAATTATAGAGGATTGAAACTGAACAATGTCACTGATGCAGAACTTAAGTTTGCCATTAGAGTAATTGGTTACTGTTTCTTCCAATCTGCAAGGGAAAATAGTGTACCCTATGTCGCAGTTGACATAGCTTATTAAATTGTGAAAAAGGGAATGAAAATTGATTTATGTGAAGTGTTACTGAAGAACCTGTTTGAGAACCTGAACACAATAAGGAAGATGAAGAAGAACAACTCGTCAAATACACTAAAGTTTGGTTCACTTCTTGTATGCTTGTTTTTCTACTTTGAAAAATTCTTTCCATTAGTCGGTAAAGTAGTTTGGGAGCTACACTAACCAATCACTCATCAGATTAATGACTTTATCAAGATGCTAGGTGATAATTTCAATGATATAATGGATGATTATTTCAGCAAATTTCAAGAGAAGATGCACAACAGGTACCGGATTCCACCCCAGCTAGTGGAGAAATATAAAGATGATATATGCTTTGAGGTAGATACTGATTACTGTTATGTGAATGTTGTGGAACCAAGAACTCAATCTTTGCCACCTATGGGTTATGAGATTGACCTTGATATCACACAACAGCAAATTGATGCATATCTTTCATTACCAGGGCATGCTACCGAACTGAGGTATGGAACCTATGAAGAAGTGAAGGGAAAAGTAAAAATGAGCATTGTAGTACCCAAAGCTACAAGAAAAGCAACAAAGATGATAAAGGTTTTAACTGAGAAATTCAGAGAAGAATCTTCCTCCACACCTATGAAAGGCACTCTTGCCATCACCGAAGAGGAATCAGAAGCTCAAGAGGCAGCAATAACATTGAGCACCGAACTGCCTAAGGGTAAAGTGTTGAAAAGAAAGAAACAGGACACTTCAAAGGCCCTACCGACTCCTCCAACAAAGAGACCTAATACAAGAGCATCAGCTGCATCACCGAGTAAGAAATAAAAGAGTGTTACTACTCCCAAGGTAACTAAGACCTACAAGAAATCTACTCGGAGACTCATTTTGGCAAAAGAGTCTAGTGATACGGAATCTAAAGATGCCAACAAATTCCAAATTGTCAAGAGCAAGAAGGTAAATATACATAGTGTTGAAAACTTATGTGCCAATCTAAAAGAATATGGCAGATTTGGTTCTTTTAGATATGTCAAGTATGAAACAAGAAATAATGATGAGAAGAGACAAATTGAAGAAGCTGTCATTTGCACACTTCTAAAGTTTCGGCTAGCTCCATTGGAACTAGTAAAGTCACTTCCAAATGAACTTTACTTGCATATTGATAACAGGTGGAAGTATGCAGTGGACTCAGAGAAACAAATCAGAGAAAGAAGTCTAGTCCATCTATTTCCTAATATGTCTGTAGCAGAAATAAAAGAACATTTGACAACCTACAATTCAAAATTTCTTGTCAAACAAAGAGCCTTAAAATTGATGAATGGGTTGTATATTGATGTAGAAAATGAGACAAAAGCAAAATGGCAGGAAATCTTCAAAATCAAAGATGTCGGTGAACAATCTAAAGTTGAAATCGTTGATGTCACCAAGAAAGATCTTGATGTCACTGAGCAGGGTCCTAATGCTACCGAGCAAGACCCGGCTGACACTATTCAAATTGATGAAGATGTCATGGATACAGAGGAACAGGAGTAGGAAATGATAGAAGGCACTACATATGCAAAACTTGTATCTAGTGAATTCGTGTTAGAACAAGTTCAGCCTTATCCACCGATCAATCAACCTGTCTCTACCGAAGGTCCTCAGGATACAGTGCAAGGCACCGAAGGTCACAAGTCTGCAATAGGAGAAGAGACTACTCTAGACTAGACCTCTCAAACACCCTCGAGCACTAAAAATGTAGCAGCTGAGACACCCAGTACCAAGACACCAAAAGACACCATAGCAGCTACAGGTACTGACCAAAGTGTTGTCTCTACCGAGCAACCTACCGAGGGTGAGAAAGCCTCTCAAGCTATTGTCTTGGTCCAACTGACCAAAGGTAAAGAGAAGAAGGTGAAAAAGCATAGTTTCAAAGTTGATTTATCTAAACCAATAGTGTTGCCCAATGTGGATATATCAAAATTAAAGGGGCAAGCACTCATTGATTTTGGTGAACTATGCAAAGCAAAGGCCGAACAAGAAAAATAGATGGCCATACAAAAGAAGAATAAAGTACTTCAGAAGGTGAAGACACTGCTATCAAATATGCTACCTACAGCTACAGTGTCAACCGATGCAGCCATCCATATTCAACTGGATGAACTCCTTAATCAAATAGAAACATCCAGAGTAGATGCATATGAGTACTTGAGCAAGCTAAAAGACAAGGAGCTTACTACAAAAATGATAGAAGAGGTACAAAAAGCTCTAGCTATTGGCAAATTCAAACTTGTCAAATTCATTGCTGAGTTGTCCCCTCAACTCAAGCATATTCTTTATTTATTTCAAAAACTCTGTACATTTTCTATATTCATTAAAGATATAAAGAATAAAACTGATGCAATTGAGAAAGAGATCACCGATCTCTCAAATAAGTTGACCCCTGAGCCCAATTCAGTTCAAAAAAATTATACCAAGCTTCAACAGCTCATGGCTCAACAATTGGAACTAAGAAATGAACAACATAAGATCGGGATGGATATAATGACACTCCAGACATTATTCCTTCCTCATCTTTCTTCAGTTCAAGAATAGATTAACCGAGCCACACGCCTCTCTACTACACAAGAGGGAAGCACTCTTGATGGCTTAATATCACTATTGGCTGATATTCAAGCACAAAATTCTTTAATGGAAAGTGTCAAATATGCACTTTCTGTCGCACTCACCGATGCCCGGAAGAAGTATAAATCTATTTTTGATCAGTTACCACCCCCGGATAGGAATTAAGTTTTTGATGTTTGTCAAAAAGGGGGAGTAATACAATATATGGAGTGATACTATATATTTGGGGAGTTATACAGTTTTGGTGATACAGTTCTGATAAAGTATTCGAAGTATTGTATACAGGGGGAGTATACCGAGCAGAGTATGTAGAGTATCCAAGGACAGTAAGCAGAGCACACAAGTACAGAACCGAGCATGCAAAATCAGAGTTATGTACAGTATAATGATAAGGGGAGTATATCTGAATATACTATTTCATTGACTATTGTATATACTATCAAGTATAGCCATTTTGCAAAGTATATAGATTTTTGAGTTATGACTTTAAAAGTAGTTTTTGTCAAACATCTCAACTAATGTCAAAAGGGGAGATTGTTACTACTTATCAAATTGCCATTAGTTTTTATATTCAAAGTCATACTATATACTCTAGTCAGTTAACACTACCAAATCATGCAGTCGGTATACACAGAGAAGTTGGTATGCACAGTCTAGTCAATTACAGAGGAAAGCAGTCACAGAATGCAGTATACACCGAGCTGTCTACCGAGTATCTTTTTATGACTACCGAGTAGCAAAGATGACACACTGAGTTAATATACATCAAGTGAAACGTGTTACCAGATACATTGAACCTAGACATGCATATGAAAATGTGTTACAAGATCGAGGCACATCTAATCGTTATTACATTGGAAATTGCACCAGAAGATTGTGTATGATTTTGAGATCAATCTAACCAATGAAATATTTTGTATAGTTATTCATTCGATAAATCTTGTTTGTAAGATCAAAGAAATGAATTAGATCACCATCTTAAGAGATCTATTTATACAACATGAGTTAAGGGTGTATATATGTGTGTAAGAAGACTGTTACAGAGACACAGAGGTCACCGAGAAGGTTTTCAGAGAATAGTCAAAGAACAAAGTAAACATAAGGGTTTACTGAGTTACTATATGGGTTACCGAGGTATGCTATAAGCAAGGTAATCTATTATGAGCACATAGAATCTATTATAACATCTCAGATGTAAAGTTGTAGATATTTGTAATGATTTTATTGTAATATTGTGAAGTAGAAAGAGAAACCTTTAACAGGGTAAAAGACTCTAATCAAGTCTATAAATTGCAAAGCTTCTAACCAGGTGCAACATTCAAAATAAATGTTGTAAAATCCTTTAGCAAGGTAGATCTAACAGATCTTGTTACTCCTAACAGGGTATGCTATCAGAAATAGCTAAAATGTAGCTCTAACTGAGCACTCTTTATTATTGCAGTAGTAAAGTTGTGGGTGCCATCCCCACTATAGTTTTTCTCTCTAACCAAGAGTTTCTGCGTAACCAAAATATATGTGTTATGGAGTGAATCATGTATGATTGTTATCTATTAGTTTTAACTTTATTTTATGTTACTGCACTATTCTATTTATGCATAACAGTAAAGTTATTATTCAAGAAAAGTTTTGGAGTACTGATTCACCCCTACCCTCTTAATACATTAGCTTTCCATATTGGGCCTAACAATATCCCGCACACACCCATTCATTTGAGAGATACAATGAGGTCTCTTAGGAATTTTCTTGATACAATAGTTCATCATATGGTTATATCCAACAAAACATAAGCTCAACTGATTACAAAATGAAGAGTCGGATGTCAATAAATATATCCTCAAGAAAATCATGCAAAGGCACCAAGATGCCCGTATGCTTTTACCATTTGGGGAGCAAAGAACTTCTTCAGTCTAGCTTGTCCAAACTAAATTCTATACCAAATTTGCCCATACCTGCATCAAAAAACCATACCACATCTCCAAGATATCATAGAAAAGTATTAGACATTCAAAAACCAAGTGCTAGTACCTTTAGCTGGGGGATCATTAGCTGCATCCGGAGGAGGAACAACCCTTAGAGGAAATTCCAATCGTGCAAGAGCAAAAAATTGAAAGCTCAAATAAAGTAGCGAGTGCAAAGCTACAAAAACAACCAAAGCCTTATCCACAATCTGAGTAGGTACCCAATTCACAAAAAAATCCATACATGCCAGGGTATCATCCAAAGTATCACATATACGCCCCATTCTTAACTCAAACAATAATTGACCATACCATCCATTACCCAAAAGCTCATGACAAGGAAGAAAACCACCATAATAGAAAGTCCCCACATCAAAATGATAACTATCCAAAGCAAGAAAAACCATATCCCAAGTACACATTGTTGGAAACATGAACGTGGAGTCCAGGAGATGAACCAATTCAGCATCAAGTAAAACATCATAACAAATTGTAACAAATTGAGACATAATCTCAGAGTAAGAAATATTAACACATATTTCCAACCAACGATTTCTCAAAAGCTTGTGGATTTCATAAGCCACCTCAGGAGAAAACAGGTTACCGAGCTTTTGATAATTATCCTCATTTTCTTCCTCCAAAACCACAAATTCAAGCACCGCTCTATATTTTATAGAAGACAAGAGACTTGACATTTGCAGAAACAATCACACCAAGACAACCCACAGTACATGTGAAACAAAAATCATCCTACCACTTTCTAAATAATCTAAGCGAAAGGCATAGAAAAAATTTCTTAATTGAAGTAATAAATGTCCGCCAACAACTTACCACCTTGTGGACGGCAAAAAAAGATAGACAAAATATTATTTCAAGATTGCAAACTGCATCAATGTGATATTTCACAATACATAACAACACTTCAAACCTGACAACCATCAATGATAACTTAATGGGAGAAAACACCTTTGCCAAAAAATGATTACAAACATCATAGAACAATGTCGTTCCTGCCATGACCGAACTCACACAAATAATCTGCAAGTTAGTACTGGAGACATCATCAGACAATAATAGCCCAAGTACGTACATCAGATAATACCTCACACATGCCAATATCCATTTTAAGCTAAAAATCCAAGCCTTTACATCTCACACACCACCACCCTTGAGTGTATCATGAATATCCACACCCTCACCCTATGAATGACATCGTATATCACTAGTACATAAAATAGAAATACAATTTCCACTTCATATACCAGGTATATAACGATAGTCATCCATGAAATGAACATGTACACAAACCTGACAATTCAAGGAGGGCGGGAAAGGAATTTAAAATACCAGACTGCAATAAAACCATATGAAGCATTAATCATTCTAAATTCCTTCCCAAATTTTAGAAGGAATTTCTTTGGGATCAACTTTATGAAAATGTGCTTTGCTATCAAAAGCTAGATTAGCCAGAAAATCTGCCACTGTGTTAATTTCTCTATAAAAATGACATGTTAAGAAGGAATCAAAAGAATCTAACTTTTGTAAAATATGATCAAGCAAATATTTCAACTTGTAGCAATTCGATTTCTTCTTTATAACACTTTTTATTATTACCATAGAGTCACCCTCAATCATTATGTTTTTAATCCTTAATGAGATTGCCATATCCAAGCCAAAGGATAAAGCTTGATACTCTATGAAATTATTAGTACTAATACCAATGTCATGACATTTAGCAAGAATGAGTTGCGCATTATGATAAAAAATAGCCATCCCAACTCCTACCTTCCCAGGGTTTCCCTGGGAGGCACCATCAAAATTAAGTTTGAAATGTCCCCAAGGAGGAGTTTTCCACTTAGTCAGCAACCTCTGACCTAAGGACTTATTACTCTTGGAGACTGAGCCATCAGGGTAAGATCGAGAGGGATTTCCAAACCCTGGCAACCCTATTATCCCAATGGGAAAAAGAAGACTGGTTACCCAAGTTCTTATAAATGTATCACAATGCAACCTCTAAAATAGAGGCTTCATTTTTTTGCAAAACATCTGATACAAAAGAACACACCTTTTTGAAAATCCTACTATTTCGTTCAAGCCAAATGTTCTAGAGCACAATAGAGAAAGAAATAACCCAAAGGAATGCATATAAAGATGATCCAAACATGAGAGGCCAAGAACAAAATTGAGAAACAAGATCCTTACCAATAACAAAAGATAAACCTAATTTTCCCAGCAACCATTACCAGCACTCATAAGCAAAATCACAAAGAAGAAACAGATGTGAAGAGGACTCTAGGTTCTTATTACAGAGGACACAAGGAAAAACAACAGTAATACCTTAATCTATCTAACCTCATTCTTGTTAGAACTCTATCCTGGGCAGCCAACCAAGCAAAAGCTCCAACTTTAGGTAACCAAGGCAAGTGCCAGAACAACTTATAAGGCCACTATGAACAATTTTTAGCAGGTAAAAGGGAGTTATAACCATCCTTAACAAAATACTTTCCAGATCGGAAAATAAGAATATCCAAGCCAAAGGATATGGAAAGAGACATCCTCACTGAATGGAACCTAATACATAAGGTCTACAGATCGGAAAATAAGAATAGGAGAGATAATATTGTCTGGTGTTTTCCTGATTATGACTGGATAAAGGTAAATTTTGATGGGACGGCTAAAGGGAACCCTGGGAAGGCTGGTGGTGGAGGATTTATTATAAATGCTCAAGGAATTTTCATTGTTGCTTTTGCTTCTCCTTTTGGGGTCCAAAATAACCATGTGGTTGAAGCTCTAGCAATGCTAAAGAGCCTCCAGCTAGCTCAAGAATTCAAATTCAAAAAAAAATTGGCTCAAAGGGGACTCTTTAAACATCATACAAGCCCTCAAAGGTACAAGCTCTGTATCTTGGAATATTACTAACTTAGTTAAAAGTGCTAAATATCTGTTAAATAACTATGTTAGTAGTAGTATAACTCATACCTTTAGAGAAGGCAATAAGGTTGCGGATATCCTAGCCAATGAAGGGGTCAATTTGGAGAAGGATGTCAAATACATTGGAGAAACTCACATTAAAAAGGAAGTTAAAGAGCAATTATATTTTGATCATATCAATGGGTCAAGTGAATCTCACGATTTTTTTGGGGGAACTACTTCCAAAGATAGATTTTGGGGGTGGATTAACTGTCAGCTAATGAGTGTTTTTTGGCATTATTTCCAAGATCATATGTGTGAGAAAGATTATAGTAATAATTGATGGGTTTGTGCGGCCATAAGCAGCAACTTCAAAACAACGAAAGAGTCTCTACACTGGAATTCCATAAATAACAAGTTTTCAGGGTTTCATTTGTGGACTGTGAATTGTAGTAGTGGGTATCTCTACTTGGAGCTCAGAATGGGTGGTAACCTAAACAGGAACGAGCCTCCAAGATGTGAAAATTGGAAGAGTGAACGAAACGTCTGGAGAAGGCTCCACAGATACGGCTTTACTGACTATATGGAAAAGCTTCACAGAAGCAGAAATTCTATGTCTTATGGTTTTGCTAAAAGCTGGAGTAACAACAGAGTCACCCTCTTCGGGGAGATTTGGCAAATTGATGAAAACCTAGTTGCAGAGGTCATGGGTCTTTAGATGGAGGGTACTAAATTCTAGAGGGATCGGAAGTATGCAGTTGAAGCTTTCAAAAACTTCCCGAAGTCAGAGGATGAGAAGGGAAATCTTGTGAAGAAGGACAACATCTCCTACTACACTCCCCAGTAGGTAAAGCCCTTTTGGCAAAAATTTCTAATGGTTTTAATGGAGTATTTGACTGTGGATGGAAGATTTACAAAAATTTATAATTATCACTTCGCTATTTTGAACCATTTCCGTCATGGGGCTAAAATTTCCCTTCCTTTCTATTTAGCATCCTCTCTAAATGAAAGTCTTGCAGACCATGCTAAAAAGCCTAACTCTTACCCTTTAGCCCACCAGGGGCTTATACTGCTAATATATGAATGTCTAAAGGACAAGGCCAGGGCAACCAAAGATGACCCCTTGATCACTAACGCTCATATCTCTGAGAGCTGCAAAGACTCTGACTCAAATGGGGATCAGCCCAATACCCCTACCCACAAAAAAAGGAAAGGGGAAATAGAGCATGAGGAAAAGGAGGTGCATTGTGATGAGGAAGAGGAAAATGATAAGGACATTGATATAGAAATGGAGCAAAATAAGGATGAGAACAATGGTGAAGGGGAGGAAGGGGGTAACTCTGAAAACCCTCACTCTAACCCTAATGGCTCGGAAAGTGAGAATGTTGCTCTGAATCCTAAGGAGTATGACAACCCTAACTCTGAGGAGACTGAACAGGGCAAGGACTCTACGAACACCATCTTGAACACCGCCCGTAACTGCACTCTGGAATCCTTCAATTTCCAGAAATGGGTTGTCGAAAACATCACCAGTATGCAAGGTAAGCAAAGGGAGCTAGAAGATAAAATTAATAAGTTTATTAAGGATTCTAACTCTGGGAAACAGAATGAGGATACGGAAAATAGTGAAGCTGAGGAGGAAATGGAGATGGAAGATTGGCTAGAGAAAGATCTGATCAAAGGGGACCTGAAACACTTGGAGGATGTTATCAGAACTCTGAAAGAGCGGGTGGAGGAGGACAAAGACAACATCAACACCCGGATCACCCGTAATGAGAAGGCTCTGAAAATCCTCATGAACCGCAGCCTCCAGGTCCTTAAAGTTTCTTCCCAGAATATGAACACTCTGGTGGATCATTTGGAAAGGAAAAATTGGGATAAGAACCTGGTAATTATAGAAGACACTCCAACCTCCAGCCTCACCTAACAGAATCCCACATGCAGAACTAGGCAGACCACTATTGGGAAGGACACCAAAAGGAAAGAGAGCCAGCTGGGACAGGAAAATAATGACCTGAGGGAAGCGGCCAAGTCGATGATTCTCTTGGTTCAGAATGTTGAGGAATCTATAAAGAGTTTTTAATTAACTTGTAATGCTGGGCTTGGGGCCAATTTCTTGCTGGCCTCTTACTATCCCTTTCTTTGTTGCTGGTTTTTTTGCTGGTCCTTTGCAACTATCTTGTTTTGTTTCCTTCTCGGCTATCTTTCAAATGTAATCGGGTTTCGGGTCCCTTAAATCCTATTTTTACTTAATCAAAAACAAAATACTTTCCAGAGTCATTCCCAGTCCAAATAAGTTCATCCTCTGAATCTGAGAGAGTGACAATCCTTTCACCCAGAATCTTATCAAACTCTACTTTCAAATGCAGATCCACATCAAGAAAATCAATCGACTTCCATTTAGCCATTTTTAGAGGACCATTCTGAACAAGATCAAAATAGTCCACCACATACACACCCTAAATAGAAGTAATGATTGCAATCAAGGGAGACCAATCTCTAATGCTAATCAAGGAACAATGTCCATTCCATGCTTCATCCCAAAACCTAGCTTTCCTTCCATTATGCACAACCCATGAGAGACGGGGAATAATAACCGCTCTACATTTACATAAAAAATTCCATATGATAGATCTAGAGGGCAGATTAGAAAATTTAAAAATACTTTCTCTGGGACCATTGTTCAGATACTTAGCAAACATAATCTGAGCCCACAAAGACTTTGGCGTATCATAAAGTTTTCAGACCAATTTAGCCCCTAATGCTAAATTTGATTATCCAAATTATGAATACCAGTACCACCTAATTCCTTAGGAAGGCAGATCTTATCCCAAGCTACCAAAGGCAACCTCTTTTTTTCATCCTTACTGTTATTCCAAAGAAACGACCTTAGAGTATCTTGCAATTTCACAATAACTATTTTTGGTGATTTTAATACCAACATTAGATAAATAGGAACAACATTCAGATTAGATTTGATTAACATCATTTTACCAGCCAAAGACAACCATTTATTTAAATAAATTAAACATTTATTTAAATATACCCTAAAAAAATCCCTATTTAAATAAATTAAATATACATTTAAAAATCCCATCCACTTGCATTCGCCTACAAATGCAAGTTGCACTCATTATTTTTATTAAATAAATTATTTAATTAAAAACCTATTTTATCCTCATCCACTTATCAAGCCCACTTCCATGCCTAAACTTCTTCTAGATTCTTCTAAGCACTTCTAAATTGGTCTAAACCCCCTTCTAATCACTTGCACATTCTTAAACCCCAAATTAACCCCCAACCCATCATCTCAACCATTTAAGACTCTTACAAAGACTTAATGGCTTCCCTTCTTCAACAAGTTAACCCATATGGGTTTTGTCCCTTTGGTCAGGGCATAACCATGGGTAAACTTTGCACAAGAGTTTACCCATTGGATAATAGCTTTATCCAATAACCCAACCACATGAGGTTACCCTCATGTCCCCTCAGGCATTAAATGCTTCTTACCTCTCCTCTAAAGCCCTCTCATATTGACACTTGTGAACATGTGGGCTTAATCTGAAAACTATCACATGGATTCAAGATCATGCAATCCTAGCCCTCTATAAGTTGAATCAATCTTAACACTCCAATCAGCTATTTTGCCTATAAATAGAACTGTCATCCTCAAGCAAAGAAGGAAGCAGTTTTTAAGCATTCTTACTATAGTTAAATAAGCACCCATACTTGTATTTCTCACAGAAAGATTACCCTTTGCATTTGCAAAGCAATAGGAGTTCATTTCTCAACTATTTCAATACTCCATTTGGAATCCATGGCATCATGTTAAACTAAGAGCTACACTCACACCTTTGGATCTTGGAGAGGATAAGAACAAGGGAGAGCCATCAAGAATCATGGGAGCATCTTAGGGAGTCTTCTTGCTCCTCTTTTATTGTGTTTATGCTTTCTTTTGTATGCTTTCATTCTCTTTTGATATGCATTTAAAGGATTTTTAGTTTATTTCTGTTGGTTTTTGGTTGGAAACTAACCTATTAACTCTTGAGATTTGTTTTTGCTTGTGCCCCCGGACATGAATCCAACACCAATAAGTTAATTTTGTTAACTGCCCCTTTTGAAACTTGCACATTTTCACACACAGTTGCACTTTCGTACTTTCATCACGCGAATTAGCCCCTTTGTTGCATGTAGTAGTGTTTTTGTGTTGCGTTCTAGCGTTGTTGTAAATTATCTTTCTGTTTAGCGCTTTAGTTATGATTTAGCGCTTTTGTTGCTTATTGTAGTGATTCTGTGTTAGTTCAACGCTTTTGTTCTCTATCTAGTGCTTTTGTTTTTGTTACCAGTCTGGCACTTTTGTAACAAGAAGAGAGCTAAAAATTGTAACCTCAAATAAAATTTTAGGCTTTTGAGCCCACCATTTGGACTAACATTTCAAATGTTTTGCAGGTGCTAACATTGTATGCAGATTCTCAAGGAGTTAGCTTAGTTACAAATTTCTTTTTTTTTACAAAATGGCTTAAAAAGAATCTCACATTTCAATTTGGTGCAAGTTAAAAAGAACTTCAAAATTTTCTTTGGTGTTTAAAAAGAATCTCATTTTTCCTTTTTATTACAAAGGGTTTTAAAAGGAACAACAAACAAATCTTTATTTCTTGCAAGGCTAAAAAGAATCTCACATTTCAGTTTGGTTCAAGTTAAAAAGAATTCAACATTTTCTTTGGTGCCTAAAAAGAATCTCATTTTCATTTTGCAAAGGATAAAAAGAACTACAAACAAACCTTTCCCTTTTTCAAAGTGGGTCACATTTTCTTTGGTGAAAACAAATTTCATTTCTTGCTACAAAGGGATTTTAAAAAGACCTCAAATTTTATTTTGCAAGATAAAAAGAACAAGCCATCTTTCCATTCTTGCACAAGTTTCTTTCAAAGTTGTTACAAGGTTCAAATTATCACAATTTTTTGCTAAAAAGAACAATTCATTTTGATATCTTGGTTAAAAAGAACCCCATGATTGTTGGAGCAACATTTCCAAGTAAAAAATAGATCACATTGTGATGAAGGATTAAAAATAACATTGTCTATCGTTCTTGTAAAGTGATAGGTATATGCTCTCCCCTTAATTGGGTGATTAAAAATCCAAACTTACTCTTGTTTTTCTTTTTGCAATTAAGATAAATCCTTTAGCAGGCTTGCCCTCTCGAGAAGCCCATTAGGTCGATGAGAGGGGAATGACCTAAGTGGGGAATGGCTAACGCCAAGTATTCCAACCCACTATAATTAACTGTGGATGGTGATGAAAATCACATCCAACAGTAGTGTGCATTGATAGCCTTCCCCCAATATCCTTACGATACGTAAAGCCTTTAATCTAAAGGTTGGGAAGCCTCTTAAGGGATTTTATCTTTGACATGTCAAATCGATCATTTATTATGAACCTTAAGCATAGAAGCCAAACTAATTCAATTAGCCAAACATTTGTAATATCATAGTGCAAGGGTGGGGAAGAATCTACCCCCTAGACACTCACCATACATCTCCCAAGAAAATGATCCAATTGAGAAGAAATTTTCTTTGGTTCAACTTCTAGAAAAAGGCAAAAAAATGGGTGCACCTTAGGGTGTGACAAGGCTGTTTGAGCTGAAGGAGTATCAAGATGTTGGCTATGATATTATGAATGACCTTTTTGACCTTAGGAGAGTCTGATTGATTTATATTTCGATTATTCCAAAAACCTATGAAAATAACAAAGGGGATTTGAAAATGTCCTAAAACCATACACATTTCATCGGATTCAATTCAAAGTTACAAAAGAAGAAGAAGTGTTTATGTTCTTGTGTTCTTGACGTGTCTTCTTGTCAAAGAATCAAACATTTAAAACAAGTTACACCCCAACAATGATCTAAACAAACAAAAATAAACATTCTTGAAAAAACCACCAATGCTTCGTGTTTGGAAGTCTCTCAAATATGCCATGAAATCAATTTATCGAAAAACCAAGAAGAAGCAAAGTGAAAAGAAAATCCAAAAGAGAAGAAGCTTCTTATACAAAAATCGTAAAATTTTGTTAAAGCATCGCACCTTCCCCCATCGCTATCATGATTTTGAACATGGTTTCACTTACGATTTTGAACTAGAACTCCTCACATCACAAGATTTCTTTCAAAGGAGGGCTTTATCATATCATCACAATCACGGTCAATGCATTCCTCCATCATATATTCCACAACCAGCAATCACCTATTAGAGTTTCTAAGGTTCCATATTTCTTCTTCCATATTTTCATAAGTCATTCTTCCACTTAAATCATTTCAAACATCAAGCTCATAAATCATTTCTTCTTCATTTTCATAAGTCATTCTTCCACTTAAATCATTTCAAATATCAAACTCATAAATCATTTCCTCTTCCACCTTTTCTTGAAGTCATTCTTCCCCATTTTTCACTCAAATCATTCCAAATCAATCATCAACACTCATAGTCACCTAGTAGAAATTCCAAGGTTTACACTCATTCCAAAACATCAAAAATGCATTCAACTCTCAAACAAAAAGGTTTTGTCCTTAGTTCTTTCAGATATTGCTCATCACACCAATAATAAAATACCCTCTAGTATGTCTCTACATCTACGATCAATCATCCTAAGGGGCATTACTAAGCATCAAGATAGGTTAAAACTATTTCATGAGTGCATCCTCTCATAGATAGGTAGCTTGTGCTTGTAATAACACACACCTTGCTACACCTCATCTCATAATTATTGGAAACCAAACAAGCAATCTTAAAGAGAACTTTGTTAACATCCAAATTTTTACTAAAAGAAATCATTCATCCACTAATTTTTTCAACTCATTATCACCATTATCAAATATTGGAACTATAAGAGGGGATCAACCACCCACTATTCATTCATTTCATTTCCAAAACACAAACTTCAACATGGCTGAGACTAGGTCTCAAAGTCAGAGACACAAGAAAAATGAAATACATCCTGAATCGAAAGAAGAAGAAGAAGATGTCAACCCCTTTCATCATGAAGAATATATAGGGGGAGACAATCCGGATACTCCTAGCCAAGAGGAAATTGAACGAACAACACATGACCCCATGTTTAACAAGCTCTTTGATGAAATTATCAGGGGGAACACTAACGCCCATTTCCTCAAACTTTCTCAAGATAGACAAAAACTCCCTATATACTTTGATGTATCACAACTGAGGGACATAACAGAACAAGCCCAACATAGTCATCAACAAGAAAGAAACAAGAGACGGTCAAGGAATACCTGTCGTTACAACAACAACCGGTATCACGAAGGGAATGTCCTACCTCCTCCCACATAAATGGATTTGTTGAGACAAAAACTACAAGACCTTGCACAACAATTAAATTCAAGGAGGGCACAAATGAGATATGCTCTTGAAGATATATGTCCCTATCCATTTGATAGGAACATGGTCATGCCTCCTTTCCCATGCAATTTCGAAACACCAAAATTTGACAAATACAAAGGGAAAGGAGATCCAAGGGACCATGTGAGAGAATTTTACTCTGCATGCTTAGAGGTGGCACATGATGAAACATATTTAATGCTCCTCTTCTCTCAAAGTTTAGGCAGCTCAGCTATGCAGTGGTTTTCACGCTTGCCCATCAAAATCCAGACATTTGAAGACCTAGGGAAAAAATTTGTTACACATCATGCACACAACATTGAATGTAATGTCTCCATGGCTAATCTATGCAACACAAAAAAAAAAGAATGGAGAGTTATTCTCAACATTGTTTCAATGATGGAGACACTTGTCTAGCAGACATTCATTCCCCATTCCTAAAGAAACATTAGTGGAAATATTCATTTCAAACTTAAATGAAGTAATGGAATTTCACTTAGAAGTCAGATGTTTAGATTCTTTTAAGGACATCATGGCCCAAGACTCAAAATCGAGAAAGCCCTTCTCAAGAAAGGACTTGTCAAAATCTATAAAGACAACAAGGACTGCCCACGACCAACATACAATAGTGACAAATCCAAGTTTTCATCCAAAAACAAAAACATCGTTAATGATGGTATTGTAGATGCAAGGACTATCAATATCGCTCAACCCATAGTTAAAATTGCAGGGCAAATGGATAATTGTAACAACCACACTGCCAACCAAGGAAATCCTGAAAATAATCAAGGCAATCAAGCTCCCAACACTCACCAAGAGGCACCTAAGGACAGGTACTCTACCTACAAACCAAATTGAACATATACACCCTTGGGAGAACCTCTTGAAAAGATATTATGACAACTTATATCTTTCAATCTCATCATGTTGCCTAAAACATCAAACTACGAACCACAAGTTAAACCTCCATGGTGGAGAGATAACAAATATAATTTCCACAAGGGAAAAGGACACAAAATGAACAACTGCAATCGATTAAAAGACATCATTAAAGACCTTGTTGATCGAGGTGACATAGAAGTGGATGGCCACACTACAAAAACATCCAATACAGACCACACCATGTTCAAGAATCCACTCCCATAATATGAGAAGGAGGTCTCTCCCATCAAGAGAAGAACCAAGATAACATGGAAAACTATACCCACGCACCATATACCTATACCGTCAATAACCTTTATGATGTTGATGATCAAGTGGCAGCCATTACAATCAAAGGCAAAGATCTCGCATGCAACATTGTTACTTGTCGTAGCAAGATTACCATAAAAGGAGCACCATCAAGAGCAGCATATGTGCCCAAACAATATAACCTTGTGGACCAATTGGATATGACGACAATACTCATCTCCATACTAAAGCTTTTGCACCTAGGGTCATCTCACAATAATGGTTCCCACTTTCACCCACGAAGGAAAAACATGGATGGGGGAAAAAAAATTCCGAGGGTGTTCATTCATACTATGGGTGTTCGAGCGAACCCCCCACTTCGATCGTACATGTACCATCACTGGGGTTCGCTCAAACCCCCTTTTTATTAATATTTTATGGGGTTTGCTCAAACCTGCCCTTTGAGAAAACCCCTTTTTAACTATTTTTAACCATTATAAAATTAACGTAGGGGGGTTCATTCGAAGGGGTGTTCATTCGAACCCCCTTTCTATACTTCTCCCCCCCAAACTCTTCAACTTTCTGGAGAATTTGTTGGCATTATGTGAACCGGTATGAGGAAATAATGACATTGTGTGTTGTCATAGATGTCAATATGATGAAGAGAAGAGAACCGGTGTAACACTATGAACCGACATCTGTGCCAAAGTGAAGCGGTGTGTTTGTTCAAGGTGAACCGGCATATGGTTATGGGAACTGGCACATGGAAGTGTTGTATGACTACTGGTTGGTAGTCTCAACCTCAGGGTTTCCGATTGAAGTGCTTCAAGCCTATGTGGCTCAACCGGTGACTTTGTGTGATGAGTTAGCATGATAACGAAGAACAGATCGTGTTGCCACGTAAGCCTTGTGTGCATGAAGGATCTTGCATGAAGGAGATTGTTCCTATCTACCTCGGGAATGTGTGAAGTCTGTAAACAGTGATAACGTGTGATGGGTTATCAGTCGCCATGAAATCAGTGGAAAACAAATGATGGAGAATGTCTTGAGATTGGATCAAGACTATTGCATTTAATGCAGTGTGCTCAATGGTCAGGATTGAACCGTTTGAATTCCTTAACCTAAAAGGTTTAGGGTTTAGGGTTTATGCTACCGACCTATCTGTTTTCCTATAAGGTTGATGTTGTGATTCTTTCTGAGGTTGTTGACAAAAGTTGTGTGTGTGTGTCCAAGAGAAGAGATACGTGATTCTTGCCAGACCAGAGGAGAGAAGTGATACCTGCAGAGTGTAAGTGCAGAAAGTCAAGAGGAGCTTAAGAGGATCTGCATTGGCATTGAGTCCTATTACTAGATCAATGTAATACCTGTTGATCTCTAACCACCTCAACAATTGGAAAATCCATTAATAGGGTAGCTTTAACCGGCTTGTTGTAAATCCTTTAACAGGGTGACTCAAAACCATTGAGTTCTTGAAATCCTCTAACAAGGTAACCTTTAACAGGGTTTAACCCTTAACCAGGTGATCCCTAACAGGATAGGTTCCTAACAAAACCTATTGTATCAGTCTTTAACCGGACAAGGCTCCTAACAGAGCGGATTTCTAAAGAGTTCAAAAACAAGCTTGTGGGTATTCATCCCCACCGTGGTTTTTCCCAGTTGAGTTTCCACATGAAAAATATGTGTGTCATGTGTGATGGCTTCTTCATGTGATGCTATGTTGTTTTCTATCAAGTGGTGAATCATGTTGATCTAGTTGCTTATATGTATATCTTTGATGGTAGATTACCTATTCATGCATTAGGGTGAAATGTAAATGAAGTGTTAGATTGTATGAGAAGATAAGTGTCAACCAGTTTATGCTTGTCTCAGTTATTCTGGGTTTTGTTGGTTGTACTTTGTTTAAGGACTGGTGTTACTGTTTGTCTGTCAATGCACAGTGTTTGCTAACAAACCGATTTAAGAGAGTGTTTTTGTCTGTACTGATTCACCCCCCCCTCTCAGTACTAGTTTGGTACTATTTGTTCATCATTGAGTTATCAATTGGTATCAGAGCATCCTCTAGGTCCTCTGTGTTATAAGCTTAACCACTTGAGGTAAAGATCCCAATCTAATGATGAAGAGGGAAGGTCCAAAGTTTAACAGGAAAAATTTTAGTATATGGAAAGACAGAATGAAGATATACATCAGAAGCATGGGTGCTCAACACTAGAGCTAAGTTGAGAATGCCTATGTTGCCCCTACCCGTACTCTCACCGATGACCAAAAGAGAGAGATGTAGGAGAATGGGCAAGTCATGGAAGCCCTAATTAGTAGTTTATCTGACATTGAGTTTATTGATGTCCAAGATAAGGTAAATCCCAAAGAGGTATGGGATACTCTTGAAAATATCTAT
This sequence comes from Cryptomeria japonica, assembly GCF_030272615.1. NCBI lineage: Eukaryota > Viridiplantae > Streptophyta > Pinopsida > Cupressales > Cupressaceae > Cryptomeria > Cryptomeria japonica. Next base: position 683,397,546 of record NC_081405.1, on the reverse strand, counting down.
GGCTATGATGAGCATGTAAAACAAGCTAAGGAAGAAAGCCTTAGAGGGAAGTTTGAAGACATCTGGATGGTTGAAGGTGAGACCATTCAACAGTATGGAATAAGAATCAAAACCGTTGTTGGAGATATCAAGAGTGCAAGTGGTAAAATGGAAGATTCCACTATGGTAAGCAAAGTCCTAAGATCCTTATTACCGGTCTATGAAATAAGGGTTGTTGCTATTCAGGAGCTGAGATCAATAGACAAGACTAAGGTATCCCTAGACTCCATCATTGCAAAGTTGATAGCCTATGAGCTAAATAGTTTTGATGGCAGTGTTCAAAAGACTGAATCACCTTTTAAAGCTACTGTTGTACCATCTAGAAAAGGAAAAGAAGCTAGCACCAGTGGTGAACCAAGACAGAGCAGAGAAATGGATGATGAGGAGATTCCGATGGCATTTGAATCTCTCCTTGCCAGGAAACTTCCTAAAGGAACCGGCAAATATAGAGGTCTTCCTTTGAAATGCTTTTCTTCTAACCAAATAGGACATATTTCTACAAACTGTCCTAATGGCGACAACAAGGACAAACTGGAAAGGTTCGATAAATTCAAAGGAGGAAACTAGAGAAACTGTTTTGTGGCAGTCGATGAAGATGTCATAGATGAGGAATCAGAAGATGAAGAAAATGAAGATATTGTGTTCGTTACTGTCAAGGAAGATGTGTCAGACAAGAAGGCTCTTGTCTCCCAGTTTGATAATTCCAATGAGTGGATTATTGACAGTGGCTATTCTCACCATATTATTGGTGACCGAAGCAAGTTTCTATCCTTGGAAGAGTATGATGGTGGTGTGGTTCGCTTTGGTAATGATGCACCATGCATGGTCAAAGGCAGAGGGTCCATCTCTTTGAATGGAAAGAGTAGTGCTGACAATGTATATTGCGTTGATGGTCTCAAACACAACCTTCTGAGTGTTGCCCAGTTGAATGACAGTGGTCTCACTCTAGAATTCAAGAATGGAGTGTGTAGAATCAAAGGAAAGAATGGTGAATTGGTGGCCACCGGCATGCAGACCAAAGGTAACCTATTTTAGCTGAATGCAAATATAAGTACATGTCTTATGGCTAAATTTGATGATAGTTGGATATGGCATAGGAGACTCTGTCATGTAAACTTTGATAACATTTTGAAGGCTAGTAAGATCAAGGTAGTTAGAGGGTTGTCGGTGCTAAGAAAACCGGATAATACCTTGTGCAGAGAGTGTCAATTGGGGAAAATGTCTTCCTCAACCTTTAAAGGTAAATCTTTCACTGCTGACAATTTGCTTGATCTTGTGCATACTGATTTGTGTGGTCCTATGAAAACTAGGAGTGTGCAGGGTGATAGGTACTTCATGATTCTCACTGATGACTACTCAAGAATGATGTGGGTCACATTCTTGAAAGATAAGTCTGAAGCTTTTGTAAAGTTCAAAGCTTTCAGAGCATTAGTAGAGAAGGAAAGTGGTAAAAGAATCAAGTGCTTGAGAACTGATCAAGGAGGGAAATTCACTTCTGGTGAATTCAACAAGTACTGTGAAGAACATGGCATCAAGAGACAATTGTCTGCCCCCGGACTCCATAGCAAAATGGCCTAGCAAAGAGGAATAATCGGATTGTGGTTGAAGCAGCTAGAACTATGTTGATTCAAGGAAAGGTAGCCCACACCTTTTGGAGAGAAGCGGTGAGCACTACAGTCTACACAATGAACCAAGTACTCACCAAGAAAGGTAAGGATAAAACTCCTTATGAGTATTGGACCGGTAAGACACCTGTGGTTAGCTACTTTAGAGTGTTTGGTAGCAAATGTTACATCAAGAGGAGTGAACACCAAAGCAAATTTGATGTGAAATGTGATGAGGGAATATTCCTAGGGTATTCCACCAAGAGAAAAGCTCTCAAGTGTTTCAATAATAGGACTTAGAGAATCATGGAAAGCTTCAATGTAAGAGTTGATGAAACCTCTGAGAAAACTGAGGAAACCGGTAGTGAGAAAGCGGTAAATGAACCGGTTGTAGTCAACCGAGTACCAGTAACAGTGTTCCTACACCGGTAGATGTAGATGCTGATAGTGATGGAGATGAGGATGAAGAAGAAAAGCAAGAGGAATCTATCAAGACCATTCCTTGGTATGTTAAGCTGAATCATGATCCTAAGTATATCATAGGAGATAAGGATGCAGGAATCCTTACAAGAAGAAAGGTCAGAGAAAACTCATGTATGATCTCTGAATTTGAGCCTAAATCATTCAAAGAGGCACATAAAGATGAAGACTGGATCAAGGCAATGAAAGAGGAACTTGACCAGATAGAGAAAAATGGTACGTGGTCTCTGGTACCCAGACGAGAGCATAAAAATGTCATTGGTACCAAATGGGTTTTCAGAAATAAGCTGAATAAGGATGGCACAGTGATTAGGAACAAAGCCAGACTGGTGTGCAAAGGATATGCCCAAGAAGAAGTAGAAGACTATGGAGAAACCTTTGCTCCTCTAGCCAGATTGGAAGGAGTTTGTATGTTTCTTGCATATGCAGCTTTTAAAGGTTTCAAAGTATATCAAATGGATGTAAAATATGCATTCCTAAATGGTGTACTTGAAGAGGAGGTGTATATAGAGAAACCAGATGGGTTTGCCCTATCTGAAGACAGTGACATGGTATGTAGGCTACATAAAGCCTTATATGGTCTAAAACAGACACCTAGAGCATGGTATGAACGCCTGCATTCCCATCTTGTAAAGATTGGATTTGAGAGAACAAGCAAAGATAGCAATATCTACTTGAAGTTTGAAGGAGATCAGATCCTGATTTGTGAGGTATTTGTTGATGACATTATCTTTGGTGGAGATGACAAGATGAGTCATGAGTTTGGAGATGAGATGAAGAAAGAGTTTGAGATGTCACTCATAGGGGAGATTAAGTTCTTCATTGGACTACAGATCCAACAGGTGAAAGATGGAATCTTTATCACTCAGTCCAAGTATGTCAAAGAGGTGTTGAAGACCTTTGGCATGGAAGATAGCAAACCGATTGGTACACCGATGGTGACCGGTTGTAAACTATCCAAAGAGGATGACTCAGCATTGGTTGATGAGAAGGAATACCGATCAATGATTGGTAAGTTGCATTATGTAGTGCATAGTAGACCAGATATTGCACATGCAGTTGGCATTACTGCAAGGTTCTAGAAAAGCCCAAGAGAATCCCACTTGGTTGCAGTCAAGCGGATTCTTAGGTATTTGAAGAGAACTGTTGATTATGGATTGTGGTATCCATATAGAAAGGATTTCAACTTAAAAGTATACACAGATGTTGATTGGGTAGGTAATGTAGATGATTGGAAAAGTACAACCAGTGGTGCATTCTTTCTCGATGGTAGACTGGTCTCATGGATGAGTAAGAAGCAGAGTTGTATCTCTCAGTCTATAGTGGAAGCAAAGTATGTTGCAGCTTTCATGAACTGCGCTCAAACAATTTGGATGAAGCATGTATTAAATGGCTTCAAAGTTCCTATATCTGAACTGATAAGTATATTTTGTGACAATACTAGTGCAATTAATATCTCCAAGAATCTGGTTTTACATTCTAGAACCAAGCACTTTGAGCTTAAGTATCATTTCTTGAGGGAAAAGGTTCAGAACAAAGAGATTGCACTGGAACATGTTTCTAGTAAGGAGCAGTTAGCAAACATATTCACCAAGCCACTCCCAAAGGCTACATTTATGTACTTAAGAGGTGAATTAGGGGTGTTGCCCCTTCAGGAGGTAATTTAAAAGCATATGCTCCACATCAGTTAGGTATTGCATAGTCAATTTTTTTTTGGATTGATGTGTTGAAGGATGCTACTCCTCAGGGGGAGCAGCATAATGGAACAGGGCAGCATGTGCCTCCACTTTAGCATTATTGTCCAAGGGGGAGAAGATGTGAAGTGGAGAAGATATCTATAGAAAATGGGGGAGAAGATGTGAAGCGAAGAGATATACTTGTATATTGCCATCAATGCCAAAGGGGGAGATTGTTGGCATTATGTGAACCGGTATGAGGACATAATGACATTGTGTGTTGTCATTGATGTCAATATGATGAAGAGAAGAGAACCGGTGTAACACTATGAACCGACATCTATGCCAAAGTGAAGCGGTGTGTTTGTTCAAGGTAAACTGGCATATGTTTATGGGAACCGGCACATGGAAGTGTTGTATGACTACCAATTGGTAGTCTCAACTTCAGGATTTCCAGTTGAAGTGCTTCAAGCCTGTGTGGCTCAACCGATGACTTTGTGTGATGATTTAGCATGATAACGAATAATAGATCATGTTGCCACGTAAGCCTTATGTGCGTGAAGGATCTTGCATGAAGGAGATTGTTCTTATCTACCTCAGGAATGTGCGAAGTTTGTAAACAGTGATAACGTGTGATGGGTTATAAACCACCATAAAATCGATGGAAAATGAACGATGGAGAATGTCTTGAGATTGGATCAAGACTATTGCATTTAATGTAGTGTGCTCAACGTTCAGGATTGAACCATTCGAATTCCTTAACCTAATAGGTTTAGGGTTTAGGGTTTATGCTACCAACCTATCTATTTTCCTATAAGGTCGATGTTGTGATTCTTTCTGAGGTTGTTGGCAAAAGTTGTGTGTGTGTATCAAAGAGAAGAGATGTGTGATTCTTGCCAGACCAGAGGAGACAAGTGATACCTGCAGAGTATAAGTGCAGAAGGTGAAGAGGAGCTTAAGCAGATCTACATTGGCATTGAGTGCTGTTACCAGATCATTGTAATACCTGTTGATCTCTAACCACCTCAACAGTTGGAAAATCCCTTAATAGGGTAGCTTTAACCAGCTTGTTGTAAATCCTTTAACAGGGTGACTCAAAACCATTGAGTTCTTGAAATCCTCTAACAAGGTAACCTTTAACAGGGTTTAACCCTTAACCGGGTATTCTAGCCATCCCTTAACCGGGTGATCCCTAACAGAACCTATTGTATCAGTCTTTAACTGGACAAGGCTCCTAGCAGAGCGGACTTCTAAAGAGTTCAAAAACAAGATTGTGGGTATTCATCCCCACCGTGGTTTTTCCAAGTTGGGTTTCCACATGAAAAATATGTGTGTCATGTGTGATGTCTTCTTCATGTGATGCTATGTTGTTTTCTATCAAGTGGTGAATCATGTTGATCTAGTTGCTTATATGTATATCTTTGATGGTAGATTACTTGTTCATGTATTAGGGTGAAATGGAAATGAAGTGTTAGATTGTATGAGAAGATAAGTGTCAACCGGTTTATGCTTGTCTCAGTTATTCTGGGTTTTGTCAGTTGTACTCTATTTAAGGACCGGTGTTATTGTTTGTCTGTCAATGCACAATGTTTGCTGACAAACCAGTTTAAGAGTGTGTTTTTGTCTGTACTGATTCACCCCCCCCTTCTCAGTACTGGTTTGGTACTATTCATTCATCATTGAGTTATCAAAATTTTGGCCTTCAAACCTTTGGTCAAAGGCTCAAATGGAACAATCTTGATAACCCAAAATGTAGGATGGTATTCATCAAAGCAAGCTTTCCAACGACTATTATTTTATTACATTGTGAATTTATTATGATCTTGTTTTTTAAATTTTACCAAATATCGGTTTTTCACCAAACATGAACTTCTTTGTTCAACGCATTGGGAAAAATAGTAAACTAATTCAAAAAAAATCTAAAAAATATATATGCTCTACATATTGATGACTTCTTTCTAACAAAACAAAAAAAAGAATTTCGCTATATATAGATCAAGTTATGTGTTCAAACATACACCTATGTCTAAATTATAATTAATCGGACTTCAAAACTTAATAAAATGAAATATATTCAACATATCACTATCAAACCAATTCCATGCCCTAGCTATTGATTTTATAAACCAAAATTCAAAAGAATTAAGTTTTTATCATTTATAGAAAAAAAACTATGCATTTTAGGAGGCACGTCACTCTTAAAAAATGTTGTTTGCTATAAAAACACTACTTTTAGAGGGAGATGAAAAAATAAAAACAATTTTCTTCAAAAAAATTGAAAAAAATATATTTAGAATCTACAGACAAGATTTTACAAATCGCTAATTTATGTCATCTTCAAAGTCTTAATGGTTTAAAAGTTATAGGTGTGGAAAAGTGAAGATTATTTCAAAAATGTTCATCTCTGTGTCAAAGTTGGCAAAAAAGTGGGAACCATTATTGTGAGTTCACCCCCCCTATCACCCTCACATAAAACCATCTTGGACCAAGCTCTCCAAGAAGTGTTGATTCCATCCAACCTCAATACAAATCAATTTCAAGCCATGGTTGGAAGTCTCAAATCATCACCATGTCTCACTTTTTTCTGAAAATGACGATGCATATATTCAACAACCTCATAATGCCCCTCTTCATATTACATAAACACAGAATCAAGTGACTCTTGATTGACAATGGAGTTGGCCTTAACATTTTAACATTGAAATTAATCACAACATTGGGGTATGCAGAAGGGGCGGTTGATGCCAGAAAGAGGATCACCATCAAGGCCTGTGATGATGTAGAACGCTTCTCTAAAGGGTCTGTTACTCTACCAGTAAGGGTACGACCTATAGTGAAGAATGTGGTTTGTCAAGTCCTAGAACTCCCTCTTCCATATAATCTCCTACTAGGTAGACCATGGATTCATTCCATGCAAGCAGTACCATCTACATACCATCAATGCATCAAAATTCCACATAACGGAGTGGAGATAACTATCTTTGGTGATGGTAATCCATTTTCCTTTTGCAATAATATAAGACATCAACCAGATATCACAATGCCCAACAATAGAGAATCCACCGCTTCATCATCATATGTCCACCCAACTTCTCTCACCAGAACACCGATATCTATACCCAAATAAGACAAGCTAAAAATGAAGGTAGAGGATGAAGGCCCAGGAGAATATAATAATAGCCAACTTTTATGTGTTAGATAATTACCCCTCTCACCTAGGACTCATGGCAAACAACAAATTTCACTCAAGCCAATAAATACTGGTACACTTGATGGATTCATCCTAGATCACAAGAACACAAAACTATTGATGAAGACTTGGCAGGATGGATCTACACAAACCCTTCCAACAAAGGTAAACAACAAATCAACATCCCTACTAAGAGGTATGGAAAAGGTTATAACATGATGCAAAAGATGGGCTATGATGGCCATAGCACATTAGGATCCCACAAGCAAGGTGTGCAAGAGCCATTACAACCCTTATTAAAACCAAGAGATAAAATAATACTTGGATTCAATTCTAGTTTTGGGGGCTCTTCTAAGCTCAAACTTACAAGAAAACAAAAGAAACCAACTTCAAAATTCATCCCTTACAGAAGCACGATAATGTCCATTGCAGACCAACCTACAACATTAGAAAATCCAAGTCATGCAAGCACTTCTCAACTGAATTTTGCACATGCAACAAACAAGAAAAAAGATTATGTTGCACAAAAGCCAATCACTTCTAGGTTGCCACTTTTGTCCATCTCAGATACCCAAGCAACACCAGCAACCCCATCAGATACCGCACCTATAGCAGCTATCAACAAACCATTTTCACCTACAAACATCCCTATAATATGCAATGGTAGAGTTATACAAAGTGATTCAAAGATGGATTCACATGAATATGAATGGGTTTCTTTAGCTTCATGTGAATCTGAAGAGGAGTCTCTTGATACTTTTAAGATAAAGGATTTGGAAGAGAAGCATGGATAAAGACCTTTTGGAATCCAGATCCTGAAGATACTTCTAGGAGAGATAGGTCACCTCTCGAGCCTAATTTTAAAGAGGACAGTATTGATGATGACCTTAATACCTCTATCCTGACCATAACCAACGCATCCTATGAACTCAACCTTATTGATGAGGTTATGCCAATAATCCACCTCAAACTTATTGACTGGGACTAGCAAAATCCCTCGTGCCTTGACACCTTCCAAAATGATGAGGTGATAATAGACTTTCTTGAATTATGAGATAACATACCAAGTCGGGATCACAAGGTTGGATTCGCTATTGAACTTAACAACATGACTTACTTTGGAGAGAATTCCAAACCTTTTAGTCACAAAAATATTACAATCAAAATAGGATCTTCAAGTGAAAACCACATTGTGGCACTTTTGGATCCCAAAAAAGTAAAAACAAAAGATGCATCCAAGGGTGAAAACCTCTCCAAGGCACCTAAAGATAGAAGGTTTGACATTCTCCCCTTCAGTACTAATTAGGAGAGATCATCCATTCTCATAAAGGAGACAAAGGAAGTCAATCTGGGAACACCAAAAAATCCACAAATACATCTAACAAAATCATTGACTCTAGCAAAAGATCCTAATTTTGCAGAGTTCTTTCAAAAGAGAGAAATCAATTTTGCATGGTCATATGCAGATATGCCAAGACTAGATCTGGAGCTAGTAATGCATCACTTGATAGTAGCAGAAGGAGAAAAACCAATAAAACAAAAGCTCAAAAAGATGCATCCTCATATCACACTATTAGAAAAGGCAAAACTCAAAAAGTTGTTAGATGTTGGTTTCATCAAACAAATTGATTATCCAGAATGGATATCCAACATCTTACCAGTGGCAAAATGAACTAGGGACATCCATATCTGTACAAATTTTAGAGATCTAAATAAAGCATTTCCTAAGCATGAATTCCCTCTACCCAACATCGATATGATCATGGACCTCATAGTAGGACAGGCAATGCTATCACTCATGGATGGGTTCTTAGTATACAACCAGATTAAGATTTCTCTAGAAGATCAACACAAAACCACTTTCACATGCCCATGGGGAACATACTATCAGAATGTGATGCCATTAGGTCTCAAAAATATAGGAGCCACCTATCAAAGGGAAATGACTACCATCGTCCATGACATGATGCATACACTGATGGAAGACTATGTGGATGATTTATTAGCTAAATAATTAACAAGAGAGGGTCACCTTATAGTGCTAGACAAAATATTCACCAAACTAGAACAATACAATATCCGCCTCAATCCAAAGAAGTGTGTCTTTGGAGTTACCTTCGAGAAGCTCCTAGGATACATTGTCTCGAATAAAGGAATTGAGGTTGATCCTGCAAAATTCAAGGCAATTATGGAGATGCCACCTCCTAGGTGTATCAGTTAGTTGAGGACATTACAAGGAAGGCTACAATCAATCCATCGGTTCATTGCACAATTGGCTGATAAATGTCATACCTTCACATATCTGCTCCATAAGAATGTTTGTTTCAAATGGGAAGAGAATCGCCAGCAAGCATTCCAATAGCTTAAGGACTACCTGATGATGCCACCATTTCTATCACCACCATCTCTAGACAAGCCTTTGTTATTATACAAATCAGCTACAGCTACGATCTTAGGAGTATTACTAGCACAACATAATGCAAAAGGAAAAGAATGTGTTGTATACTACATCTCCTGAACACTGGTAGGGTATGAACTCAATTATACCCCTATTGAACGAGCCTACCTTATAGTAATTTTAGCAACAACCAAACTGAGGCACTACATGTTGACATATAAGATACAACTCATCTTCAAGATAGATCCACTCAAGTATTTACTTAGTAAAGAAACACTAATATCTCACTTGGCAAAGTGGGTTATGATCTTTAGTGAGTTTGACATAGAATATGTGGATGATAAAGAAATCAAAGGGAAAGTCATTGCAGATTAGTTGGCTAAAGTGCCACTCATAGGAGACCATCCTCTCATCTTAAATTTTCCAGATGAGGAGATCTTCACAATCATGCCAATAGAGCAATGGAAGCTATATTTTTATGGGTCATATACTGTTGGTATTTTGGATGTGTTGCACTCGATTTGTCATTGATGTCAACACCTATCAAGCACTTGGAGATCTTTGGTTATGTTCACCGGCATGTTCAGTGACTTATGCATAGTCACCGGTATTTGGCTCACTGGCAGGTTATATCGTTCACCGACACTGAGGATGATCTGTTATCATCTAGAGATTACTTGGTTATGTTGAAGACATTGTTTGGACATTTTGTTTTGGTGATTTGGTTATTGGTCTAATTGAGTTTGCATAGTTGTTGTTACCGGAAAATAGCTCTAGGTTATGGATCGACAAGTGTTATCTATTTTAGATCAGCACGACACGTTATGGAGATGATTTGTTATTATTGTAAATGCATTGATCCGACATGATGCATCACATATTGACTCATTTGTAATTGATTTAATTATAATATTCTTTGTAAGCCGACCTAAACATTTGGTCTTAGGTTTTGGTATATATGTAAGATCTCATTTGTGAGATTATGAAGAAGGTGTGAAAAGGGGATTGTAATAAGGTATATGCGAATATAAGCAAATCTATACATGCAAACATCATTTGAAGATTCAAGGAAGGTATGAAGAAGACAATCAGAGCTTAACCGGTACTGAATCCAGCATATGAAGATGCTATTTTGAGCAGTACATTATCATTGGATTTAACCATCCAATTGTAGTGAGTGTGACTCCCATTTTGTGATTGAGCAGTGAGCTCTAGGCAGTTAGCCTTTCTGCATGTGCAGACCTCATATTGTACACAAATATTATCTGTAGTAGTATCATCTGATTGTGGGTAAGGTTTCCCACCATGGTTTTTGCCCCTTACAAGGTTTCCACATACAAATCTCTATGTTATGTGTTGTGGATGTCATTTGTCTTTCTGTTCCATGCATTAAACTTTACCGGTATTGCAATTAACTGTTAAACTATCAACCAACATAAAGTTTGGTTTACTAATATTTGGGTTGACATTGATTGACGAGTGATTCACCCCCGCTCTCAGTTGCCTCTGGGTCCTAACAATTTCTATTAGAGCCAAGTTCTCTTTTTGTAGAAGTTTAACAGCTTAAGGAGATTCTATGGCAACTAACTATTTCAGGAAGGACAGTCTGAAACTTGATGGAACTAACTATGGTATATGGAAGATCAAAATGGAGACACATTCAAATTGCATTGGAAAAGACATATGGGATGTTACAAAGAATGGATATTGTTGGTGTAAATAATTATTCATCATGGATATTATTACACTTACTTAAGTTTACTTAGGATAATGCATTTCATAGTAGTTTGGATATGAGACACTTGGGTGTTTGTGCCACATTGGGATAGTGTGTGTAGGAGAAATTCCACCTCTTATGGTGTTGATCTTGTTATTACACTATCATATCCACTTATTGTGGAGTGATAATTCCACCTTCGGTGGGTGATCCACCTCATATGGAATATTGTATTATTTCTCCTACCTACCCACACCTATTTCCTACCTACCCTTGTTTCTTATTGAGCCACATGTCATGTTTGTGTGCTCATACATATCCCTAGCCTTGCCTATATAAGCAGGCTCATCTACATTGTATGTAATAGTTGTTGATCATTTTCTATTGATGAGAATACAGTTTATTCTTGTCCCATATTATGTCTCTATCTTGTACATTTCAATGACTTCTTGATCTTGGCAAAATCCAACATGGTATCAGAGCTATTGGAGTCTCATTGATTCGTCTTGAAGAGGCATTATTGTGACGTCAAGAGGCAGATCTGAGGAGCATCGTCATTTGGAGGCATCCTAGACCAGATCCGACCTCTCCATTGCGTCCGGAAGGCCATTTCCATGAATTTTGGTTATAAAGTTGGCCTATTTTGGTGAGAAAATTTTTTTCTCCATTTTTGCCTATATCGTACGGATTTCGAAAAAAATTTTATTAATATTCAGAAAAATTTTCATTTTTCTGAATTTGTTTTTTGAAAAATCAAAAAAAAAAAATCAAAATTTTTTTGAAAAAATCGAAAAAAATTGAAAAGCAAAAGTGAAAAATCAAAAAAAAAATCAAAAATTTTTTTGGTTTTTGGGGGGTCCGCAGACCCCCCCCGTGCTGTTCGTACCAGTTTGCAGGTACTGTGCCCGCAGGTTTTGTCAGACCGCACTGCACTCCGGCCGCCGATCCCGTACACGCCGCTCCGAGCGCTGCGTCCGTCTGCTGTACCTGCCACCCGCTGCGACCTCGTACCGCCCGACGCCCGCAGTGTACCATCCTCCGTGCACGTTCCCTGCGCCTCCCTCGCTTCCCGGTTCGCGCCGTGCCGGACACCGTCCACTGCTTCTCCGCGCTGGTTCCGCCGCCTCGCTTCCCGTCTGTCCGAAGCCCCGCACTCCGTAGCCGAGGTCAGCGCCGCCCCGAGCCGCAGTCTCCTCGGCTCCGCCCACCGCAGCTCAGCCAGAGCCCGCGGCTCCCTTAGCTCCCGGGCTCCGCCACGTCACCCTGACACGTAAGTTCCCAGAGACAGCGCATCCGCCACGAGGACAAAGACACATCAACATCCGTACAGTACGGATCCCACGTCAGCACAGCCACGCGGAAAACCGTACACCCAGTCACGCTGCCACATCGACTATTCCGTACAGTACGGACGGTACAGCCAGCAGCTGAATCATCTGTCCGTACGGTACGGACGCACAGTCAGCCCAGGCAGCAAAGTTTTGGTGACGGTCATACGGCCGTCAAATTTAACCCAGTGTTTTGCTGACGTCAGCGCCACATCAGCAGGGTTTGAAAAATTTTTGACCCCCTCTCATTTGCATTTTTGATTTTGCAGTTCAACTTCAAATGGCCATAACTTGCTCATTTTTGCTCCTTTTTGGGTGCAATTTTTTTTGAAATGGGCTAGAATTTTGTGCTCTCCGCAGTGGTGAAAGAATTTTTTGATTTTGATGCACGGATTTTTCAGAAAATGCAGTTTTTGGTGACTGTCCCTGAGTAATCCCTGTTTTTGCAACTTCAGAGGCTTCGTTTGGGGTCATCCGACCTCCTTTTCAGGTGCCGTTTTTTTTGAAAGTGCGTATTTTTTCGTCTACTTTCACATGATGCTATCAGATTGATGTCATTGTAAGTAGAAATTGTACTTTCAGATTTAGGCCATTTTTGGCTCTCTTGGTACTTGTATATTGGCTTGAATCTTAGTAAGATTCATTGCATTATTGATTGAAGTCTCTTGTATCTCAATTGAGAAGTTGTAAAATTTGCATCATAAGCCCACTTTGCCTTGTTTTGCAAGTGGCTCATTGTAATCGCACTAAGTATAAAGTGTCAAAATCATCACTTTTGGGGGGGTACTTTGATTGATTGAATTTTGGGGGTGTCTCTTGTGCTTTTGTGCTCTTGTGTTCTTTCCTTTTTGCTGCTATGAGTTCTTCTAAGTTTCCTCTCTTAACTCCACATAACTATGCTACTTGGAAAATTGATGCATGGAGTAAACTTATGGAAAAAGGACTCACTCATTACATTGATGGAACTATTGTTGCTCCAGCTGATCCTAAGGCTGATCCAGTTGGTCACTTAGATTGGCTCACTAAAAATATCATGGCAATTGGTACCTTAAGAAAGTATGTATCAAAGGATCTCATTTTTCATATTGAGAAATGTACTCTAATCAAGGATGCTTGGCAAAAGTTTCAAGACTTGTATGGTCAAGTTGATGAGATTAGGGGATATCAAATTGATAGTGATCTCACCATGTTAGATCCCAAGAACTTTGATACTATGCAAGATTATGTCACTAAGGCAAATGAGTTGAGGGCACAACTCAAAGATTGTGGCATTGATAAGAAGGATACTCAATTGATATTCAACTTGATAGGCAAGCTTCCACAAGAATATGCAGCATTTGTTTCTAGTTTCCAAACTCATAGGATGACAATGGGTTCAAGCTACAAAATGCCTACATTTGATGCTTTCAATGAAATGTTGATGATGGAACAAACTAAGTTGATAAGCATGGGCATTCTTAAGACTTCTTCTAAGTCTCAAGCATTAGTGGCAACTCAAGGAAACAAAGGAAATCAAGGAAAGGACAACTCAAACAAGAAGAAATGGCAATCAAAGCCTAAGGATAAAGCACAATCTTCTCCACAACAAGGAGATTCATCTTCTTCCAAGAAAGATAATTCACCAAAGAGAGAGAGACCTACTTGTGCTTATTGTAAAAAGATTGGTCATGAGGAACATCGTTGCCATACTAAGAAGATTGATGAGCTCACACATATCCTCAAAAAGCATAACATTGATTTGCCTAAAGTCTACAAGAAGGATGATTCATCAACTTCCACTTCCTCACATTCAAAAGGAAAAGGGCAAGCATTCATGGCTTCTACAAGTGGAAAGACTCACTCTTTTGGAACAAGAAAAGGACAAGCTCTATGTGCTACAACAAATCATACTTCAGAGAGATGGCTTCTAGATTCAGGGGCTTCTCATCATATGGCATCTTCACAATCTATGTTCTCTACATTTGAGCCTTGCACCATGCCACAGATTTTGATGGGCAATCATACATACATGGATGTGATTGGGAAAGGATCTATTGACATTGGGGATAACTCCTTCAATGATGTGTTGTGTGTACCCCACTTGACAAACAATCTCCTTTCTATCTATCAAATCACACATGGCGCAACTAAGAGAGTTGTGGAGTTCACACCTGACTCAGTTTTTATTAGAGACATGGAGACTAGAGCTATCATTGCAACTGGGGTGGTTGATCATGCATCTCGGTTATACTCCTTTTCAGATTTTGTTGATGATGATGATTTCACATTTGATGATTCTACACATGATGATCACACTTATTGTGATGATTCAGATTTTGAGGAGAACTTTGGACACTTGAACATGGGGATTCTCACATGTAACCCTGTTCTTGAGTCTTGTACTTCATCTTCTCATATTGATATCACATCACCTATTGTACCTGATGATGCAGATAGTGCGACAGTTTTGCCTTCATGTGATTCAGTGCAGCAGGATATACATTGTCTTCCAGCTTCAGATTCATGGGATGATTACTTGACAGACATTGCAGGTTTGTTTGTGGAATCCTACATTGCAGACTTGGGAGACATCATTGATGACATACATCTTCTCTTTGATGAAGATGATCCTTCTTCGATTGTTGCGAGGGCACACTCTGACCCTCTTGTTCATTCTCTACATGATCATTCTTTCGAGGTTGACATGATTGTGGATACTTATGTACAACAGTTGGAGGAGGTCTCTTTATTCTTTGAGGAGACACATGAGTCTTTGGATATTGTTCTCCATCCATCTCCACTAGATGTTGGAGTTCCTTTTTCAGCAGTATGCCACAGTTTACCATCTTTGGAAGGGGTATCTTTCAGCATCGACATGAGGACACTTGAGCAGTTTTCAGAGATTCCTTTCATCATGAGTTTTCTTCATACATCTTCCCTTCATGATTGGGGAGACTTCATGGATACACCTTTGGTTTTGTTTCTTCCTAAGGGGAGGAATGTTGTTCGACGTTCGTGGAGCAGTTTCTTCATACATCGAGCTTCTATCATTGGTGCAGATTCTTCATTGAAGGATGATCACAGTTTGACTTCTCTTCTTCTCTCATATGGGGGGGACCTTTTCCTCACATGGGGTTTTGTTCCTCACATACTTCTTTGAGAGTTCTCTTGTATAGCTTTCATCTCTCTTTTGGGGGAGGGTTTTTTCCCATTGGGTTTTTCTCTCTTTCCTCACTTTGTGAGAGATTTCATTGCATTGGTTTGCATGCATTTGCATTTGTGCATGGGTACCTAACATGGCCTCGTAGCCGGGACCCATCTTGCATTGCTTAGTTGCATTGTAGACTTAAGTGCATTCCCCTAAGTTGCACTTAAGGGGGGGTGTTGGTGTAAATAATTATTCATCATGGATATTATTACACTTACTTAAGTTTACTTAGGATAATGCATTTCATAGTAGTTTGGATATGAGACACTTGGGTGTTTGTGCCACATTGGGATAGTGTGTGTAGGAGAAATTCCACCTCTTATGGTGTTGATCTTGTTATTACACTATCATATCCACTTATTGTGGAGTGATAATTCCACCTTCGGTGGGTGATCCACCTCATATGGAATATTGTATTATTTCTCCTACCTACCCACACCTATTTCCTACCTACCCTTGTTTCTTATTGAGCCACATGTCATGTTTGTGTGCTCATACATATCCCTAGCCTTGCCTATATAAGCAGGCTCATCTACATTGTATGTAATAGTTGTTGATCATTTTCTATTGATGAGAATACAGTTTATTCTTGTCCCATATTATGTCTCTATCTTGTACATTTCAATGACTTCTTGATCTTGGCAAAATCCAACAGATATGTTGGTCCTACTCAAAGTCAACCTAATCCACCAACCTTGGCTAAAGATCAGGAGAATGATTACAAAGCAAGAGAAGCACTTTTGAGCGCATTGTCAGATCAAAAAATCATGGGATTATCATACCGATCTACTGCTAAAGCTATTTGGGACAAATTGGAGACAATGAATGAAGGTGATACCACAATCAAAATTGCAAAACTAGAATGCTTCTGGGTCAGGTATGAAAATATAAAAATGCAAGAAGATGAAAGGATTTTTGCTTTTATGGAAAGAGTTAATGAAATTGTTTTGGGTATAAAATGTTGTGGAGGATCCTTAAGTGAAGATGAAATTGTTTCTAAAGTTTTAAGAGCATTGCCACCGGCATATAAAATGAAAGTAATTTCTATTAATGAATTGAGAACAATGCCTAATGCATCAGTATCTAGAGATACTTTGGTTGGAAAACTTTCAGCTTTTGAACTTGAGGAATTTGGTCCCATTGCTACAATTAAGATAGATTTAGCTTTTAAGGCATCATCATCATCTATAGAATCATCATCATCATCTAAAAATTTTGATTGGAAAGCACTCTATGCTAGAGAACTTGAAGACATCAGAAGGGAGGATGAAGAACTGGAAGAACTTGAAGCACTATTTGCAAGGAAAATGCCTAAAGGTCCAGTTGGAAGTAAGTATGAAGGTAAAGCACCATTTAAATGTTTCAACTGTAATAAAATTGGTCATATGGCATCTAGGTGTCCTGATAGACATGCAAGATTGAAAGAAGAAGCTAAAAGAACATATAAGCCTAACCTTGAATATCAGAGATACAGATTTAAGAAGAATAGAGACAAATCATGTTACTATGCTGATGAAGGAGTAACTGATGATTCTAATGAGGAACCGACAGACAATGGATGGGATTTTTTTGCTATAATAGAAGATCAACTGGCACCTATTGTTCAACTGGTAGAACATGCCTTGGTAGCTAAAATTGAAGAAAAGGATGAATGGATCATTGATTTTGGATGTTCACATCATATGGCTAGTGATAAAAGTAAATTCTTAACCTTTCAGGAATATAATGGAGGTCTAGTAATATTTGGGGATGATAAAGCTTGTTTGATCAAAGGAAAAGGCACTATATCTTTTGATGGTAAGCACAATACTGACAGCGTTTACTATGTTGAAGGTTTGAAGCATAATATTTTGAGTGTTGGTCAATTAGTTGAAAAAGGATTTCAATTACAATTCAAGAATGGTAAATGCAAAATCATGGATAGAACTGGTTTGGAAATTGCAACCAGTAATCAGACTAGAGGTAATATCTTTCATTTGAATAACAATGAGAAAACATGCTTGATTGCACATATTGATGAAAGTTGGTTATGGAATAAGAAACTTTGTCATGTAAATTTTGATTGCATTGTGAAAATCAGTACAACCAAGGCAGTAAGGGATTTACCTAATATTGTTAAACCTCATAATCCGGTATGTAAGGAATGCCATTTTGGAAAGCAGGTTAGAGTAAATTTTAATAGTATTCCAAAGAAATCCAATAATGTTCTTCACTTAATTCATATTGATTTATGTGGTCTAGCAAGAACTAGAAGTCTACAAGGAGATAGATATTTTATGCTAATCATTGATGATTATTCTAGAATGTGTTGGGTTACTTTTCTCAGGGAGAAATCAGAAGCTTTTGGGAAATTCAAATTATTCAAGGTAATGGTAGAGAATGAAACCAGTAAGAAAATCAAATGTTTAAGATCAGATCAAGGAGGTGAATTCACATCTAAAGAATTTAATACATTCTGTGAAGTGGATGGAATCAGAAAACAATTATCAGCACCTCGGACACCCCAGCAGAATGGATTTGTGGAAAGGAAGAACAGAACTATTCTAGATGCAGCTAGAAGCATGATATCAGAAGCAAACCTACCTCATGTGTATTGGAGAGAAGTAGTGAATACAATAGTTTACACATTCAACAGAGTTCACATCAAAGGTGAAACCTAAGACCCTCATGAACTATGGTTTGGTAATACTCTACTCTTAAATATTTCAGAATATTTGGAAGCAAATGTTATATTAGGAGAGATGAGTATATTGGCAAATTTGATCCTAGAAGTGATGAAGGAATATTTCTTGGTTATTCATCTAAGAGCAAGGCATATAGATGTTTTAACAAGAGATTGCAAAAAATTGTTGAGAGTGCAAATGTGAAGATTGATGAATAGTTTAGAGGTAATTCAAGGTCAATGGACTTTGAACTAGCAATAGAGATAATCACAAATGAACCTACAATGAGTACACCGGTACATAATGTTGATCCAGTCACACCGACATCATCTGAGAATTCCACAGTGACTGAAGCACAACAACAAGTAAATACACCCAGGTATGTAAGATTGAATCACTCTGAAAGTCAGATAATTGGAAATAAGCATCAAGGTGTTATGACTAGAGGAAGACTAGAAAATGAAGAGGTATGTCTAATTTCTCAAATTGAACCAACATCAGTTATTGAGGCATGTGAAGATAAATATTGGATTAAAGCTATGGAAGATGAATTGGCGCAAATTGAAAAAA
Source organism: Cryptomeria japonica (assembly GCF_030272615.1). Lineage (NCBI taxonomy): Eukaryota > Viridiplantae > Streptophyta > Pinopsida > Cupressales > Cupressaceae > Cryptomeria > Cryptomeria japonica. The sequence goes on along the minus strand of NC_081405.1, from coordinate 683,378,694 downwards.
TAACACATGGACATTGGTTCCCTGGCCTAAAAACAAAATGTAATTGGAACTAAATGGATATTCAAAAATAAACTTAATGAAGATGGTAAGGTAATCAGAAACAAAGAAAGATTAGTGTGTAAGGGATATTCACAGAAAGAAGGAATTGATTACAATGAAACCTTTGCACCGGTAGCTAGAATTGAGGGAGTCAGACTATTCTTAGCTTTTGCAGCACACAAGAACTATAAAGTATATCAAATGGATGTTAAATGTGCATTTCTGAATGGTGATCTTGAAGAGGAAGTTTACGTTGAACAACCTGATGTATTTTCTTTGACAGATGACAAAGATATGGTTTGCAGGTTAAGGAAATCTTTATATGGATTGAAGCAAGCTCCTAGTGCTTGGTATGCTAGATTCGACAAATATCTTTTGAAGCTTGGTTACACTAAAGGTAATGTTGACAACAACTTATACTACAAAGTGACTAATGATGACATCTTGGTTATTGAATTTTTTGTTGATGATATCATTTTTGGAGGAGAAGATGGATTGTGTAAAGACTTTTCTAATAAGATGCAGGAAGAATTCGAAATGCCTATGATTGGAGAGATAAAATTATTTTTAGGATTGCAGATTTCACAAACTGATAAAGGTATATTCATAAATCAATCAAAGTACTTAAAGGAATTACTTAAGAAATTTGGCATGGAAAACTCTAAATCGGTAAGTACTCGTATGACTACAATTGATAAACTATCATTGAAGGATGAATCAGCACCTGTTAATCCGACAAGGTACAAGTCCATGATTGGAGGTTTACTGTATTTAACACAAACAAGACCTAATATTATGAATGCAGTATGTATTGTTTCAAGATTTCTGAGTAATCCTAAAGAAAATCATGAATCAACAGTGAAAAGGATTTTCCTGTATCTACAAGGCACAACAAATCTTGGTTTATGGTATCCTAAAGATGAAAATTTTGATTTATGTGCATACACAAATGCAAATTGGGCAGGAGATGTAGATGACAGAAAGAGCACCATCGGCGGAGAATTCTTTCTTGGTAGCAGATTGATTTCATGGTTGAGCAAGAAATAGAGTTGCACATCTTTATCAACAACAGAATCAGAATATGTTGCAGCAGCAACTAATTGTACATAGGTATTATGGATTAAACAAATGTTGAAGGATATAAAGGTAAAATGCAAAGAACCTATAACCATTTACTATGATAATATGGCAACAATTGATATATCTAAGAACCCAGCATTTCACTCTAAAACTAAACATATTTCTATCAAATTCAATTTTTTGAAAGAGAATGTTGAAGCAAAAGAGGTGAAATTGGTTCATGTGAATACTAAAGAGCAGATTGCAAATATTTTTACTAAGCCTTTGCCTACGGAAACTTTTGAATATCTCAGAGAATAGCTTGTTGATTCTTGGCATCAAACCGACAGAATTAACAGAGAAATATTTTTCTGGCTTTTATGAGGAGAGCTACTTCTCATGGGGAGTAGTTGGATAAATTGGATAAGTTGGTATTTTGTAATAAGTTCTATGAACTGATTGTATCTGGTTTTTTTGTATTGCTTTGGCATTTGATGTCAAAGGAGGAGAGATATCTATGGATAAACACATTATCTTTTGGGGAGAGATTATTCATTGGGGGAGAGATTATTACTCTCTGTAACTGTATTTTGATTTCTGGTTAATGATCTCCTTGGGAGATTGTTGGTTTTTGGTTTTTGGCATTTCTGCTTTGGCACTTAGATGGTTTTTCCATCTTGTGTTGTCATCAATGCTAAAGGGGGAGATTGTTGGTATTTTGGATGTGTTGCACTAGTTTTGTCATTGATGTCAACACTTATCAACACCTATCAAGCACTTGGAGATCTTTGGTTATGTTCATCAGCATGTTCAATGACTTATGCACAGTTGCTGGTATCTGGCTCACTGGCAGGTTATATTGTTCATCGGCACTGAGGATGATATGTTATCATTTGGAGATTACTTGGTTATGTCGAAGACATTGTTTGGACACTTTATTTTGGTGATTTGGTTATTGGTCTAATAGAGTTTGCATATTTGTTGTTACCGGCAAATAGGTCTAGGTTATGGACCGGCAAGTGTTATCTATTTCAGATCAGCATGACACGTTATGGAGATGATTTGTTATTATTGTAAATGCATTGAGCCGACATGATGCATCTCATATTGACTCATTTGTAATTTATTTAATTATAATATTCTTTGTAAGCCGACCTACAGATTTGGTCTTAGGTTTTGGTATATATGTAAGATCTCATTTGTGAGATTATGAAAAAGGTGTGAAAAGGGGATTGTAATAAGGTATATGTGAATATAAGCAGAGCTATACACATAGACATCATTTGAATATTCAAGGAAGGTATGAAAAAGACAATCAGAGCTTAACCGGTACTGAATCCAGTATATGAAGATGTTATTTTGAGCACTACATTATCATTGGATTTAACCATCTAATTGTAGTGAGTGTGACTTCCATTTTGTGATTAAGCAGTGAGCTTTAGGCAGTTGGCCTTTCTGCATGTGCAGACCCCATATCGTACACACATACTATCTATAGTAGTATCATTTGATTGTGGGTAAGGTTTCCCACCATAGTTTTTCCCCTTACAAGGTTTCCACGTACAAATCTTTGTGTTATGTGTTGTGGATGTTGTTTGTCTTTATGTTCCATGCATTAAACTTTACCGGTATTGCAATTAACTATTAAACTGTCAACTGACATAAAGTTTGGTTTACTGGTATTATGCATTAAGTTTGGTTAAGTTATATTTGGGTTAAAATTAATTGACAAGTGATTCACCCCCCCCCTCTCGGTTGCCTTCGGGTCCTAACATATACTGGGCATGGTTCAAGAGTTGGCATTCTTTTTATCACAGCCCAAGGTAATAGCATTCCAAAATCATACATGATCACCTTCCCTGACACAAACAACATAGCAGAGTATGAGGCCTTGATCATAGGACTAATAATGGATGTTCAATGGAACTTGAAGGAGCTACAAGTCTACTGTGATTCATAGCTGGTCATTTGAGAAGTTAATGATGATTACCAAACAAAATACGATAAGCTCATTCCTTACAAGAAAATGGTTGGTAGTTTCAAAGAATTATTCACAAATATCACCTTTGATCAGATTTATTGAGAGAAAAACAGAGCCGCAATGCAATGGCTACAATAGCCTCTCTTCTTGATCTTCCACAGAACTCAACAGGCTACAAGTTCTTAGTTGAATAGCTTTGGATCCCTGCTTATGATATCCCAGAATCTGAAATGGTATGTCAACTCATTGGTTCTGATTCCCCATGGTATGGTGATTTTAACATCTCTTACCTACGCAATCAAATCCTTCCACCAAATCAATCAAATAATCAACGAAAAACCTTCATATGCCAATCCGCTCGATACACTATCATTGTTGAAACCCTATACTGAAAAAGGTCTTGACGGTACTCTCCTCTAATATATAGAGCAAGGTTAGGTGACCACAACTTTAGAAGAAGTACATGAAGGCATCTATGGGGCCCACTCAAGAGGCCCTCCATTGGCTAAAAATATCATGAGAACAAGATACTATTGGCCTTCCATGGAAAAAGACTCATACTATTTTGTCAGAAAATGCAAGAAGTGCCAAGTTCACAGAGATTTGATACATGGACCTACACAAGAATTACAACCCATCGCAACCCCATGGCCCTTTTATCAGTGGGGACTTGGCTTTGTGGGTAAAATCCATCCATCTTCATCCATTGGTCATAAATTCATCATTACTGTCACTAAGTACTTCACAAAGTGGATCGAAGTCGTTCCACTAATCCAAGTCACCGACAAGCAAATCTCTTCATTTATCCTAAATTATATCATTTGTCGGTATGGTGTACCCATGTCCTTCATCACAGATAATGGGCTTCCCTTCAAAAATCAAGATGTCTGAGAACTCTGTGAAAAGTTTCATATCTAACACCATTTCTCCACCCCATATTACCCACAAGAAAATGGTCAAGCATAAGCCTCAAACAAGAACATACTAAGGATCTTAAAGAAGAGAATCAATGATGTCAATCATGATTGGCACATTCATTTGAATTTTGCACTATGGACATATTGAACTAGCATTCGAACCCCTATAGGCACAACCCCATACTCACTTGTTTATGGAGCAAGAGCTATCCTTCCTATTCAGGTTGAATTACCATCCCTTCGGGTTTTCTTAAACAATCTGATTATGAAGAACACAAGTGAGCACTTAGAGGGGGGTGAATCAGTGATAATTTAAAACTTCAATCTAGTGTGAGTGCAAATAAAAACAAATCAAAATCATACACACATAAGGACACATCACATAACACAGGTAATTATGAGGAAAACCCAATGTGGGAAAAAACCTTGGTGAGAAGAGCTGTTGAAGTCTACTGCTTCAATCCAGCCTCACAAGTAAGTCATAGTTACAATATGTTTTAGGGAACCAACCCAAGGAGCACCAACTCAAGGAGCATCAACCCCTAGTTTTATGAGCACCTACCCCTTCTCTAAGAACCCACTCAGAGATACATAGTGATTCAACAAACAATTGATTACAATTACAAAAACCTTGTTACAAATGAATTTTGTAACACCTTTCTGTTGCTCTGAGGATGTACCTCAATTATACTTCATCTTTGTCTCTTTGTCTCTTCCTTCTCTTCCATGTTCCGTAATCACTTCATAAAACTTACCCTGCTCTCTACTTCTATTTTCAGCAACTAAACCCACTATATTGACTGCTGAGTTCATAAGGCACTCATCACCTCCAAATAGTCGACTAGATCATAACTCATCACACACAGGACAACTATTTTTCTTCCTCGTTGTCATGACCCATGATCTGTACAATTTCCAATGTGGCTTACATATCGTCCACTAAGTCAGTTTGAATTTTCCCAATAAACAGTTAAATTTACATGATCCAATTTGAATCCAAGTCATTGATCTGAACCTCAAAGACATCCTAATCTCTTCATTCTGCATCCAGCGCACTTGAACAAAATAGGTCAAACATCCACGTTGACTGTTGAGCTGCCCATATCAATTGATCTCCATACTATTTCTAACCTTCGTGTTATGCTGTAAGTATCAGGTTGACTAATCCAATCGGTTACCTTGTCCCTTCATCAGCATAACAATCTCTTTCGGGCAGACAACTATCACTTACATCACCTTCACAACCTATCCTGATGAACTCCTTCACCTTTGATTTCAGTTATCACCATAAGCTATCCCGAAATGCAATCTTCATGTTGACACACCTTATCAGCATAAGTTACACTATTCGCAAATCATGATGCAAAATGACCCCTCATTGGAATAGTCATCACTATCGACATAGGCAATGTTAGATAGCTCAAATAACCAGAGGAGAACCGAGAGGGGGGTGAATCAATTGTCAACAGATTACAGAATTTTAAGCATTCAAATCCTTATTACCGGAATGCATAAACCCAATACGAGAATACATAAACCAAATACCGAAATAACTAATATAGCAATTAAACATAAACATAAATCACATAACAGTTACCATCCATCCAGAACACATGACACCAAGGATTGTACATGGAAAACCTGGTAAAGGGAAAAACCACAGTGGGAAGCCTACCCATAGTCAAATAATACTTTTGCACTAAGTATGTGATTAAAAAATGAGGGGCCTGCACATGCAGGAAGTCCAACAACCTAGAGCACACTGCTCATTACAAAAGGAGCCTCACTGACTACAAAATAAATTTAGACTACAATCTAGAAAAGAGTGAACTACAAAGATAGCATCTCCTATGCCTGAGTACAACTTCGGTTGAGATTAGTACCAGAGGTCTTAAACCTCTCTTACCAACCCAATTCAATCACCCATGATCGACCAAAACTGTTGCATATGATTACAACATTATTATCATAACCATGATCTATAAAGAGATCTTCATATTTATACCAACCTGGGACCTAAACAATTAGGTCGGACACCTAAAAGATAATACAATAATTCATAACATAAACCCACAATCCAATGATCAACCAAGTTGGCCTAAGACTGAAACAACATAATCCAATCAATGAATCTATCTCGTAATGCATCGAGATCACCCCTCAACATGTTACATAAGTTGGTCCATAACCTAGTAGAATAAGATAGCATTAGGTTTGGTCCTAAATGCAACACCACCGATCAACAAGAACATGAACAAGATAACCAACAACATCCCGAAAGCCATCTAGAAGTTGCACCAACACCACTTATCACGTGCATCAAAAAATATTCAACAAAGCTCTGCCAGTAAAACCCTTACCGGTGACCAAAAGGCTTACTAGAACAAATTATAGTATTTGAGTCATCAAATCCTGAACTAGTTGATTGTGATATGCATCTGAATAGCATGAATGACAAATCTAAATCACTTCCACAAACCAAAGCATACTGGAGCATACCGGATCAATATCATAATCCAGCCACTCTACTAAAACCAACCGGAAACTGGTAAACAACCAAAATAGATGGTGTTTCCATCAATGAAAAAACATCAATGCAACACATAATCAATTCCTCCAAATTACCAATAGGCAAAACATGCTAAATCGACATAACAAGTTATACCGAAGACATACTGTTATCTTCTCAATACCGTCATAGGTATTCCAAACTCACAACTCCACAATGACAAACTTCATCGACATCACTATTCCAGAATCACAACTCCATAGTGACAAACCCCATCAGCATAGATTATATCGATGATCTTACCAAAGAGTCAACTCTTCTTTTTCCTCTATCAACATAGGGAAAATTTGCCATTCCACCTTCAATAAAAACTTTGATAGGTATCCTCAATCTCCTAGTCAACGTAACTATTCCGACACAATGATATCGGAGTAGTTTGCACAAACTCTATGATCGATATTGCTATCCTGATATGACAGAACACAAAGGAGTCTACACATGACTCGACATCGGTATGACTTATATTGATAGAAATTTCCTCCACACATCATGGCATTAGTATAGTTAATCTGAGTTATCATGATTTTTCTTTCAGTAGCATAACTTGTGTGTTATGCTAACTGCAACACTTGTTTCTCTGTATTATCTTGGCATCCTTGCAGTCCTTGTTGACATCAATGACAATAATGCCAATAATCTCCCCCTTTGGCATTGATGTCAAACACAAACTAGACATGTCTTCTCTCCCCCTTTGACATCAATGGCAAAGAGCATTCTCCAACTGAGTAGGATGAACCATTATTACAATATAAAAGGCAAGGCCACTACTGGTTACACAAATTCAGATCTCCCCCTGAGACTAGGCATGAGGTTCAAGGATAGGAATAAGTAAACCAATGAGCTCCCCCTGAACCACAGATTGTTGTAAGCACTTAAGTACTAAAATAAATTGGGACAACCCCCGATTTGAGTCTCAGATATTTAGAAGTGTCCTTGGGCAGAGGTTTTGTAAAAATATCAGCCACTTTCTCAACTGTGCTTACATATTCAACCTTGACTTCCTTGTCAGCTACCTTCTCCCTCAAGAAATGATACTTAATTGCTATATTTTTTTTCCTTGAGTGCATGACAGTGTTCTTTGAGATTTTGATTACACTTGAATTGTCACATTTGATGGAGATTGGATCTGCATACTCTACCTAGATATCCTTAAGTGTTTTCTTTATCCAAAGAACTTGTGAACAACATGTAGCAGTAGCTATGTACTCCACTTCAGCAGTAGATAAAGAGATGGATTCTTGTTTCTTGCTGTGCCATCAGACTAATCTGTCACCAAGGAAGAAGGCACCACCACTAGTGCTTTTCCTGTCATCAATATATCCTTCCCAATCAACATTTGTGTATGCTTCTAAGCTGAAATTACCACTCTTTGGATACCATAGACTATAATCAAGTGTTCCCTATAGATACTTGAAGATTCTTCTAACTGCATTCACATGTGATTGCTTTGGAGCAACTTGGAATCTAGCTACCATGCATATTTATTGCACAATATTAGGCCTTGAGGATGTAAGATACAATAGGCTTCCAATCATGGATCTATACAGGGTTTGATATACACTAGGTGACTCGTCATCTTTTCTTAATTTGCATCTTGTCACCATGGGAGTATTAACAGGTTTGTTATCATCCATTTGAAATTTCTTCAACATATCTTTAGCATACTTGGTTTGTGATATTAATATACCACTTTCTAATAAAGAAATCAGCAAACCAAGAAAATATGACATCTCTCCAAGCATAGACATTTCAAACTCTAACTGCATTTATGTTGGCCATTTGGTGGAATTGAGTATGTGTTGCATTGATGTTTTGTCATTGATGTCAACACTAGCAGTTTGGATGCTTTACCGACACCCTTCTGGTCCCAGTAGATTGAGTGGTTTCTGGTTAACTTGGATCCGGTATGTTCTGGTAGGCTTCGGTATAATCTAGTGATGGAATTGGCTTGTTCATAATACATATACTCATATTTGGTCTGGTGAATGGATGCTATCCTGCATGCTTAGAAGATTGGTTTATGGTTCTGGTGAGGGTTTCACCGGCAAATCTTTTGATAGAGATCTTTCATGCATTGCATAAGTGGTGTTGATGCATCTTTTGATGGAGTTTTAGGATGTTGTTGGTGATCATGTTCGAGACATGGCAGTTGGAGATCATTGTTGAAGTGTGTGGACCTATACTTGGTCCCAGTTGATCTAGGTTATGGACCAGCTTTAATGTAACATGTGGATAGGACCTATTGATGAATTTCTGGGATGTCTTATGTGTTGATATTACTTGATTGGTCTAAGGCCGACATGGTTTGTAATTATGTAATTGGTTTATTGTCTGGTGGCCGACCTGATTGTTTATGGTTGAGGGTTTGTATAAATAAGATGTAAGATCTCATTGTAGATCATCATGGTTAATGTAAGAGGTCATGGTCAAGGAATGTAATGTGCGAATAAATGTAATATCATTCAAGCAGAGGAGTTGGTCGATCATTGGAGATCGAATTGGGTTTATGTAAGAGGATTTAGTCTTCTGGTATTGAGCTTAACCGGAACTGTACTCTGGCATAGGAGATGCTATCTTTTGCAATTCAACACTTCTCTGGATTATAGTCTGGATTTATATGTAGTCAGTGAGGCTCCTTTTGTGATGAGCAGTGTGTTTTAGGCTATTGGCCTTCGCGCAAGTCTAGGCCCCCTTCATTGTAATTCACATACTTACTGCAGAAGTATTATCTTCCTGTGGGTAGGCTTCCCACCATGGTTTTTCCCTTTATCAGGTTTTCCACGTACAAGTCTTGGTGTTGTGTGGATGGATTTTATTATGTGATTATTGTTTATTCTTAATTGATTAACTACTATTCCGGTATTAATGTTTTGGGTTTTGGTATTAAATTTTTAATTGCTGAATGTTCCTGTAATTTGTGACAACTGATTCACCCCCCCCCCCCCCTCTCAGTTGTCTTTCAGTTATCTGAACTATCTAACAATTGGTATCAGAGCTTTGGTCCTCTTTGTAGAAAGCTTAACCACTAAGGGAAAATCCTATGGCCTCTAACAGTTCAAGTTCATCCAGTTCTTCTGGAGCTATCTTTCGAAGGGATATTCTAAGGCTTGATGGAATAAATTATACAGTATGGCAGATTTGGATGGAGACACATCTGATAAGTCTTGGCAATGAGATTTGTGAGATCACATAGAATGGTGTCACACCCTTTAATCTGGGATCTGGAAATCCTCCTTTGGCAAACCTAGACAAGGAGCTTGAGAATGATTGTAGAGAAAGAGAAGCCCTCTTGTGTGCACTTTCTGATTAGCAAATAATGGGATTAACTGACAAATCATCTGGAAAGCCTATATGGGAAAATTTGGAGACTCTTAATGAAGGTGACCCTACAGTGAAGATTGCTAAACTTGATGATTACCGGGTGAAATATGAAAACCTAAAGATGGAAGAAGATGAAAGGATTACTGCATTCATGGAAAGGGTAAATGAGATTGTTATGGGAATTCAATGTTGTGGTGGAACTTTGAGCGAAGCTGAAATTATTTCTAAATTCCTAAGAACCCTACCATCGACTTACAAAATGAAAGCTACTGCTATTAATGAGTTGATAACAATGGCTAATACGTCTATCAATAGAGATACTTTGGTTGGGAAACTATCTGCTTTCGAGCTTGAGGAATTTGGACCTTCTGGAGCTATGAAGACTGAACTTTCTTTTCATGCATCTACATATGCAATCGGTAAACAAGACTTGAAAGCTTTATATGCAAAGGAGTTGGAAGATATGAAAAGAAAAGCACCTTTTAAATGTTTTGCATGTAATAAGATTGGTTATTTTGCATCTAGATGTCCTGAAAGGAATTCAAGATTTGAAAAAAGAGTTAAAAGATCATTTAAGCCTAACCCTGGATATCAGAACAAATATAAGTACAAGAAAAATAGAGACAAATCATGCTACATAGCGAATGAGGAAGGCATTACTAATTCGGATGATGAAATGACATAAGGCTCTGCTAGTGGATCTGACAATGGGAAGGAATGGGTGTTCCTAGCTATCAAGGAAGATGATCCTGCACTAGAAGAGAATGTACCTGAGGAGAAGGCATTTCCTGCTAAAACTGAAGACAAGGATGAATGGGTAATTGACAGTGGTTGTTCACATCATATGACTGGAGATAAAGGGGAGTTTATGTCTTTGCAAGAATTTGATGGTGGACTAGTTAGATTTGGAGATGACAAGGTATGTATGATTAAAGGAAAAGGAACTATATCATTGGATGGTAAGAACAATACTGACAATGTTTATTATGTTGAAGGTTTGAAGCATAATGTTTTATGTGTAGGACAATTGGTAGATAAGGGATTTCAACTACAATTCAAGGATGGAAAATGCAAAATCATTAACAGATCTGGCTTGGAGATTGCAATCGATAAACAAACAGAAGGTAATATATTTCATTTGAACTCTAGTGAGAAGACATGTTTGATTACACAGATTGATGAGAGTTGGCTATGGCATCATGTGAATTTTGACTACATTGTGAAGATTAGTTCAACTAAGGCTGTTAGGGATATACCTAAGATTATGAAGCCCTTTAATCCGGTATGTAAAGAATGTCAAATGGGTAAACAGGTCAAAACCTCTTTTAGGAGCATACATGATAAATCAAATGATGTTCTTGATCTTATTCATATTGATTTGTGTGGCCCTGCTAGAATTAAAAGTTTTCATGGTGATAGATATTTCATGCTAAACATTGATGATTATTCTAGAATGATGTGGGTTACTTTTTTGAGAGAAAAATATGAAGCATTTGAAAAGTTTAAAATCTTTAAGACTAAAGTGGAAACTGAGACATGATTGAAGATTAAATGTTTGAGATCAGATCATGGTAGATAATTCACATCTGGTGAGTTTAATAACTTTTGTGACAAGCATGGTAGAAGAAGATAATTTTTTGCTCCCCAGACACCTCAGCAGAATGGAGTTGTGGAAAGGAAGATCTAAACTATCTTGGATGTTGCTAGAACAATGATGATGGAAGCTAATCTACCTCATATCTACTGGAGAGAATCAGTGAGTACAACGGTTTATACATTCAACAGAGTACATATCAAAGGAGAAACCGGTAAGACACCTTATGAATTATGGTTTGGCAACACACCTACAATTAAGTATTTAAGAATTTTTGGTAGTAAATGTTATATCAAGAGAGATGATACTATTGGGAAATTTGATCCTAGATGTGATGAAGGCATATTTCTTGGTTATTCTAATGAAAGCAAAGCATATAGATGTTATAACAAGAGATTGCAGAGAATTGTGGAGAGTGCTAATGTCAAAGTAGATGAGCTGAACAGAAGTCAAATCAGAGTTTATGAGAAGGAACCGGTAGTGAAAATGATTATATTTGAACCGGTAGCACCTTTACCGAAATGGAGAGTTGAACCAATTACTCTGTCAACATTAGAAAATTCTATAGTAACTGAAGAACATGGAAGAGGAACAGATAGTCAGAAGACTCCTAGGTATGTGAGATTGAATCATTCTGAAGATCAAATCATTAGGGATAAGAGTAATGGAGTGATGACAAGAAGAAGATTGGCAACTAATGAGGTATGTTTAATTTCAGAAGTTGAACTGGTATCAATAATTGAAGCATGTAAAAATGAACATTGGTTGAAAGCTATGGAAGAAGAATTAGATCACATTGAGAAAAATAACACATGGACCTTGGTTCCCTGGCCTAAAAATAAAAATATTATTGGAAAAATGGGTTTTTAGGAATAAATTTAATGAGGATGGTCAAGCTATAAGAAATAAGGCTAGATTGGTTTGTAAAGGATATTCTCAGAAGGAAGGAATTGATTACTGAGAGACTTTTGCACCTGTAGCTAGGATTGAAGTTGTAAGATTATTTCTTCCTTGTGTTGCTTATAAAAACTACAAGGTTTATCAGATGGATGTTAAATGTGCATTTTTGAATGGGGATATTGATGAGGAAGTTTATATTGAGCAATCTGATGGTTTTTTACTATCAGATGATATAGATATGGTTTGTAGGTTAAGGAAAAATTTATATGGATTAAAACAAGCAACTAGAGCTTGGTATGCAAGGTTGGATAAATATCTTTTGAAGATTGGTTTTACTAAAAGCAGTGCTGACAGTAATTTATATTATAAAATCATTGATGATGATATACTGATTATTGAAGTATTTATTGATGATAATATTTTTGGAGGTGAAGATAAGTTACGCATAGAAGTTTCTAAGAATATGGAGAAATAATTTGAGATGTCTATGATTGGTGAGATGAAATTTTTCTTAGGTTTGCAGATTACTTAGACTGACAAAGGTATTTTTATCTGTCAAACTAAATATGCTAAGGAATTGTTGAATAAATTTGGTATGGGAGATTCTAAACTGGTAAGTACTCCTATGGTTACAAGTGAGAAATTGACAAGAATTGATGTTTGTACAATAATAAATTCTACAAGATACAAATCTAGGATTGGAGGTCTATTCTATTTGACTCAGACTAGGCTTGACATTATGAATGTTGTTTGTATTGTTTCAAGATTTTAGAGTGATCCTAGAGAAAATCATGAGATGGCGGTGAAAAGGATTTTTAGATTATTGCAAGGTACATCATAATATGGCTTATGGTACCCTTAGGATGATAACTTTACTTTATGTGCATATGCAGATGCTGAATGGGCTAGAGATGTTGATGACCAAAAAAGTACTTCCGGTCAAGCTTTCTTTCTTGAAAAGAAGTTGGTTTCATAGATCAGCAAGAAATAGTCATGCACTTTTTTATCTACTACTGAAGTTGAGTTTGTTGTTGTTGCTACTAACTGTACACAAGTTTTATGGATGAAGCAAATGTTGAAGGATATAAAGGTGGATTGTGATGCACTGGTAGTTATTCACTGTGATAACTCTATTGCTATTGATCATATATCAAAGAATTTGGTATTTCATTTTAAGACAAAGCACATATCTATCAAGTATAAATTTTTGAAGGAGAAGGTGGAAGAAAATGAAGTTAGACTCGTTTATGTGAACACTAAAGAACAAATTGCAGATATTTTCACTAAAGAGTTATCCAAGGAATCATTTGAGTACCTAAGAGACAGATTGGGAGTTTCTGCCCCTCTAGTAGAGACTTGATTGATGTGATTTGGCATCAGTTTGACATGCATTATCAAAAATACTATTCATTCTGGCACTGATGTGGGATGCTACTGCTCAGGGGAAGTAGTCAGCTTTGAGATTCAGAGGCTTATGTTTTTGCTTTGATATTTCTATCAGATTTCTGGCATTGATGTCAAAGGGGGAGCGATATTGATGTGAAAAAGATAAAAACAAAAAGTCAAAAGTGGGAGTGATATTGATGTGAAAAAGATAAAAATAAAAAGTCAAAAGGAGGAGAGATATGAAAAGTAAAAGGTGGTTGTCTTTCACAGGGGGAGACTTGTTTGGCATTTCTTGGTACTTAGATGTTTTTCACATCTAGTGTTGCCATCAATTCCAAAGGGGGAGATTGGTGGCCATTTGGTGGAATTGATTATGTGTTGCATTGATGTTTTTTCATTAATGTCAACACTAGCTATTTGGATTCTTTACTGGCACCTTTCTGGTCCCAGTAGGTTGGGTGGTTTCTGGTTAACTTGGATCCGGTATGTTCCAGCAAGCTATTGTATAATCTAGTGATGGAATTGGCTTGTTCATGATACTTATACTCATATTTGGTCAATTGGTTTTGGTCTAGTGATTGGATGTTATCCTTCTTTCTTAGAAGATTGATTTCTGGTTCCGGCGAGGGTTTCACCGGCAGAGCTTTTGATGGAGATCTTTGATGCATTGCATAAGTGGTGTTGATGCAGCTTTTGATGGAGTTTCAGGATGTTGTCAGTGATCATGTTTGAGACTTGGTGGTTGGAGATCATTCATGAAGCGTGTGGACCTATACTTGGTCTTGGTTGATCTAGGTTATGGATCGACTTTAATGTAACGTTTGGATAGGACCTATTGATATATTTTTGGGATGTCTTATGTGTTGATATTACTTGTTTGTTCTAAGGCCGACATGGTTTGTAATTATTTAATCGATTTATTGTCTAGAGGATGACCTGATTATTTATGGTTGAGGGTTTGTATAAATAAGATGTAAGATCTCATTGTAGATCATCATGGTTAATGTAAGAGGTCATGGTCAAGGAATGTAATGTGTGAATAAATATAATATCATTCAAGCAGAGGAGTTGGTCGATCATTGGAGATCGAATTGGGTTTATGTAACAGGATTTAGTCCTCCGGTATTGAGCTTAACCAGAACTATACTCTAGCATAGGAGATGTTATCTTTTGCAGTTCAACACTTCTCCAGATTGTAGTATGGATTTATATGTAGTCAATGAGGCTCCTTTTGTGATGAGCTGTGTGGTCTAGATTGTTGGCCTTCCTACAAGTGCAGGCCACCTTCATTGTAATTCACACACTTATAGCAGAAGTATTATATGACTGTGGGTAGGCTTCCCATCATGGTTTTTCCCTTTGTCAGTTTTTCCATGTACAAATATTGGTGTTGTGTGGATGGCTTTTATTCTGTGATTATTATTTATGCTTAATTGATTAACTGATATTCCAGTATTAATGTTTTAGGTTCCGGTATTAAAGTTTTAATTGTTGAAGTTCCTGTAATCTGTGACAACTGATTCAACCCCCCCCCCCTCTCAGTTGTCTTCCGGTTATCTGAACTATCTAACAATTTGATCAGCAAACTGTTGGAGTTGAGAAAATACAACACCACAGGAGCCCAAATGATCTCTGCAAGCTGAAAAACTTGAGAAAATACAACACCACAGGAGCCCAAATGATCTCTCCAAGCTGAAAAACCCATTACAAGGAGAAGCAAGGAAGCAAATCACAGAAGAAAGAAATACATAGAAAATATGCTCAAAAAGAGAGAGCTCAATATTCACAAAATGTAATGTAATAGTCCTCCTTCTTGTTACAATGAAAAGAAAGAACTCAACCTTTAATAGGTCAAGAATAATTAATAAAAGAATTAATTATTATGCACCTAAAGTTAGCTTAAGTGTAAAAGAGATAAAGGGGACTTAAATAATTAAACAAATATTGTTTAATTAATCAAGTAAATACCCGAATACTCTAACACCCCCCCTTAAGCTAGACTTAGGGGAAGCTAAAACCTAGAGCAGCTACTAAAAGCAGGAAAGATGGGTCCCGGCAACAAGGCCTGATCAGGTACCCAAATACAATGAAATCTCTATGAACTGGAGAGATAGAGAAAGCACCACTGAAGCATGAAGAACCTACAAACACTGTTGAAGAGTAACTGTTGATCTAAAGAACCTCCACTGAAATAGAACATGACTAGGTAGAGAAGACTATAATCTGTATGAGTGCCCTTAAATAACACTACTCGAATTAGAAGGCAAACAAGGCAAACAACTGTAATCGAAGATACAGATGGCATGAAAACACCAAAGCCTAAAGAGCTGATCAATCAAACCACGGAAGCATTAGAACCAATGGGACAAACTCCCCATAATGTTGAAGAGGGACAAGAACACTAAAAAGAATGGCCAAGAAGAACTGCAGGATGAAGAACTAGGAACATCAAAGGTGCAGAGATAGTACATGGTGTCATGGAAGGAACATTCACTTGACACACAGCATGAGGTGAATGTCATGAAAGGAACACTCACTTGACAAAGGTGGATGGCAAACAAGGCAAACATCAACCCCCTCATGGAACTTTATCAATAGCGCATGTACAATAAGGCACAAGATGTGCAAGATCCCAAGTAAACAATGCATGATGGCACTTTATCTTAGTGTGTTTGCATAAAGACAATGCTACAATGATAATAAGACTAGAAATAGAAAGAACACCAAAAACTGAGACATCCTACTCAGAGAAGAGATCCCAAGACCTGAAACCACCAAGATATCCACCAGAGTGCTGAAAAGCAAAAAATTGAATAAAATATGCATGGAGCAGAATCTGTAAATAAAACTTATATGGCTAGAAATTACATAGCACACACTTTCCAAAAATATAAATTTTTCAAAAAACCGAGTTTGGATGCTCATTCTACGTCCCCTGGAGTGCAAAAAAGAGACCTCACTTTGACTGAAAAAATACATAATCAAATAGAAAAATTGGAAACAATTACTAACATGACAAGGGGCGGCTCGGAACCAACTTTTTGACGCCTATTTGTTTTCAAAAAAAATGACTCCGTATGCCCAAGATATGACCAAAAAACCAAACCCCCCTTCAAAACAAGAGGAAGGGGTAGTCTGGTGGCTGTTCAAGTAGAGGTGGCCAGTGAGCGGCGCACTGGTGGCGCCCCAGTGGCACTCTGGTGGTGGAGTGGCTTTTGGGTGGTGCAAGGGAAGCCTGGCAAGCGGGGCCAAGGAGCAGGGCTGAGCGAAGTGGAGCAAAGGCGGCGCAGCGGTCGGGAGGCGGAGGAGCTGGGTCGAGTGAAGAAGAGCGTTGGTGGCACGGTGTTGTGGGCTAGGCATTGCAGCCTTAGCAGAGCAGGCTGGGGCAGTGCGGCGACGGCGTGGGCCGCAGGCGGGAAGACCAACAGTGGGGCCGCAGGAAGGCGGCAGGCGACGGGGTCGGGGAGCGGTGGGGGCTGCAGGGAGCTGTCGGTGGGGGCCTGGCCAACGGGGCCAGTCAGCGTGATAGCAGGGGGGTCATACTGACAAGTCTGGTTACCATACGACGGCCGAACTATCAGCGCCGGTACCATGCGCAATCCTAAAAAACCCAAAAAATTGCTTATTTTTTTCACCGTTTTTTTTATTTTTTCCAAAAAATCAAAATCCGGCCTGCATGCCGTAAAAAAGAAAAAAATTAATTTTTTTTCTCGATTTGTGTGTCAAATTCGCACGGCCTGGTGTTGGAGAAAAAATTCACCTAGATGCTCAGGAGTCAAAAATAGACAAATTTTATGACTATAGGGGTTTTTGGACCTTTGGAGCATGATGGTGTGGTCCGTTTAGGCCCAAAGTGCTAAAAAGAGGCCTATCCCTAAGCATACAAAAAAAATTGCCTGAAACCCCAGATCTACTTCCAATGCAAAAAATCTCAAAACAAGAACAGATAGTTGCAGATCTGAAGCTCTGATACCATGTTGGAGTTGAGAAAATACAACACCACAGGAGCCCAAATGATCTCTGCAAGCTGAAAAACCTGTTACAAGGAGAAGCAAGGAAGCAAATCACAGAAGATAGAAGTACACATAAAATATGCTCAAAAAGAGAGAGCTCAATATTCACAAAATGTAATGTAATAATCCTGCTTCTTGTTACAATGAAAAGAAAGAACTCAACCTTTAATAGGTCAAGAAACCCTAAAAGGGAAAACCTAGGTTTGCACATAATAATTAATAAAAGAATTAATTATTATGCACCTAAAGATAGCTTAAGTGTAAAAGAGATAAAGGGAACTTAAATAATTAAATAGATATTGTTTAATTAATCAAGTAAATACCCGAATACTCTAACATAAACTCCTTGCATAGGGCATCCTTGTTGCTTCCAAAGATGATGTCATCTACATATACCACAACAATGATCATGTGATTATCGTTTATCCTAAAGTATAAGTTTCTATCAGCATTCTCTTTTCTGAATCCTTGATGTTGGAGATATTTGTCTAAACTAGAATACCACGCCCTTGGTGCTTGTTTTAAACCATATACAACCTTTTTCAACCTACATACAAAATTCTCATCTTCATGTAGCTAGAATCCTTCAGGTTGTTGTATGTAAAATTCTTCCTCAAGATTTCCATTCAAGAAGGAAAATTTGACATCCATCTGATATACCTTGTATCCCTTATATGTTGAGAATGCCAAGAACATTCTAATTGCTTCAAGTCTTGCAATGGGAGCAATATTTTCTTCAAAATCTATACCCTCTACTTGAGCATACCCCTTGCAGACCAGTCTTTCTTTATTCATTATCACCTTACCTTATTCATTCATTTTGTTCCTATTAACCCATTTGGTCCCAATGACATTCTTATCAGTAGGTCTAGGAACCAATTCTCATGTTTTGTTCTTTTCAATCTTCTACAGCTCTTCTTTCATTGCCTTCATTCATTTGTCACTCTTGCTAGCTTCACCATATGTCTTGGGTTCCATCTCAGTCATAAGGAAGAAGTTTACTTATTCATTATTTCTTGCATAACTTCTTCTTGTTTGCACACCTTCATTTTTGTCTCCTATAATTTTATCCTTGAGATGATTTTTTTGAACATACTTATTTGGTGTCTTATTTGGTACCTCTTCTTGTTCACTCTCAGATTGTCCTTCATCTTCAACAAAAGGCTCTTCAATCTGATTTATTGTATTTTCCCTTCCTTTGTGAAAGTTCTCATCTATTCTAACATTCACACTCTCAACCACTATCCTTAGTCTTTTGTTGAAACACTTGTAAACTTTGTTGTGAGTAGAGTAGCCCAAGAAGATGCCCTCATCGCATCTTGATTCAAAACTATCTAAACCATCTTCATCTCTTTTGATAAAGCATTTTCTGCCAAACACCTTGACTGGGGGTTTTCTATCATACCATAGCTCATAGGGTGTCATTTTGTCATTCATTCTTAGTTGAACTCTATTTAGTGTGTATACAGCAGTATGGACTGCTTCCTTCTAGTATATATCAAGCAGATTTGCTTCATTTAACATAGTTCTTGCCATCTCCTTAACTATCCTATTTTTCCTTTCTACAACACCATTTTGTTGTGGCATCCTAGGGGCTGAATAGTGTCTTCTAATTTCATGTCTTTCACAGTAGTCTTTGAATTCATTTGATGTGAATTCACCTCCACGATCTGATCTAAAACATTTCAGCTTGTATCCACTTTCTTTTCAACCAACCTTCTAAAAATTTTGAATCTTTCAAATGCATGTGATTTATCTTGCAAGAAGGTAACCCATGTCATTCTTGAAAATCATCAATAAGAAACATGAAATATCTCTCACCATTTAGAGTTGTTGTCCTAGTAGGACCACATAGATCAGTATGTAAAAGCTTTAAAGGCCTTGTGGTTGAGTACTCATTTGCGTTGAAGCTTACTTTAGTCTATTTTCCTCCTTGACATTCATCACAAAAAGTGCTTGTTGGCTTGATGATCTGTGGTATATGCCTCACATATCCTTTCTTGCTGACCTTGACAAGATTGTCAAAATTTATGTGACCCAATAAATTTGTGCCATAACCAACTCTCATCAACTTTTCCCATCATGCATTGGGACTCATATCACTCCTTCACGTTATATACATTTACATCAGTCCTTTTTCCTTCTGCAATCAATTTACCATTTCTCTCCTTTATGATTTCACATCCTTTTGAATCAAAGGTAAACTTGTATCCTTTGTCTCACATTTGACTAACACTCAACAGATTGTGTTTTAAACCTTCCACATAGTATACATCACGAGCTTTTAATTTCCCATCTATGTTGAGAGTACCTTTACCTCTTATTTTGATTGATTAATTATCTCCAAACCTCACTGAGCCTCTATTCCAATCTTCAAGCTTGATAAATTTCTTCTTATCATCAATCATGTGATTTGAGTAGCCACTATCTACTACCCATAATTTCTTCCTTATAGCATGTAGGGCAGTTTGAACAATCAGACTTGACTCAGCCTTGTCCTTATCTTTTTCAACCCAAACTTGTTTGGTTTCTTTGTTCTTGTCTGATGTTATTTTCTGATCTGGATTGGCCTTAGGTTCCAAGGTTGATTTATTCTTCTTTTTCTTAGCTATTCTAATTTTACAATGCTTTGCTATATGTCCAAAATTTTGACAATGATAACATTTGACATTTCTATTGAATGATAAACTTAAGGGACTCTCATAGGACTCAAAATCGTAGCTCCTACACTCATAACTTCTATGACCAATACCATTATAATGATGACAAATTATATTTGCATCTCTAAGAGAAGCAAAATGATTGTTGCTTTCATAACCGGGAAGAGACCTATTCATAAGCCTACACTTGGCAATTATATGACCATAAGTATTACATTTATAGCAGTAGTCGTGGAATTGAGGTACATACCAATTTTTGTTGAATGTGTTTCTCATTGGTCTCCATGAAGCAGCATAACTCAATCTTCTTGAGTTCTTCCTAGAATTATTGACTTTTATGAAGCCATCATCATCCACCTTGGCATTTCCTGTAGGATCAGTATGTTTTTTCTTTATAGCAGCAGCATATGTTTTCTTCATGTCTTCAGTAGTTGTAGTCGGATCTATTTTTTCCTTTTGGTATTCTTGACTATGAAGGTTTGTCTATTATCATTATCACTTGAAGTGACAAAGTGTATTTCCTTGCTTGATAAGTCTTTACTTGCACAACACTGACTAGCATCAAATCCAACACCCTTAGTGTCTTTGGAGTTCTTTTGTTTGTTCAGCATTTAATCCAGTGCATCTGTGTTACCCTCATACTTGATTCTCACCTTGAGTTCATCTTTGCATTTTTCAAGATCCTTTCTGAGATTCACAATTTCTTCCTCCATTTTTTGGTACTCCTTTTCCTTATGTTCTATCTTTGTTTTAGTTACCTCATACATTCTCTTAGCTTCATCCAATTGTGTTCTCAGATCTGAAATATTTTGCTCACACTCCTCAAGACATTTGTTCAATCTGTCTTGTTCTTCAGCAGTAGCATACTTAATCTTTTTGTATTCTCTCCTTACCTTTCTGAGTTCTTCAAGTGCACTCACAAGTTCACCTTCTAAGTCTATATCAACTTCTACTTCCTCTTCTTCATCACACAACTCTTTTTGTGCCATGAAAAGATTAACTTCTCTTTCATCTTCATTGCAACATTCATCAGACACTTTCTTCATCTGTAGCATCATCCTCAAATGTGTAAAGATTGTTCATCCTTCTAAAATTTCTTCTTCTTGGCATGAAAGATCTCTTCATATTCTCTTTACCATAGGTCTTCATATTTTTCTTCTCATCTTCATCCTTTTCTCTATAAGGATATTTAGATGCAAAGTGTCCAGTCTTACCATAGTTGAAACATTTAAAAGGAAGCTTACCTTTATGTTTTCCTGAACCTTTCTTGAGCTTCCTTGCAAAGTTGGCTATAGCATCATTAGAGTCATCTTCTTCTTTATTGAAAACTTCTTCTTTTACTTTCTTTGCAGTATTGAAGGAAGATTCCCTTTTGAGGTTTCACTACCGATTGTCCTCATCTCATAGGCTGATAAGGAGCCAAATAACTCATCCATGGAGAAAGTTTTTAGATCTTTAGTTTCTTCTATTGCAGAGACCTTTTTGTCAGATTTTGAAGTGAGAGATCTCAGCACCTTTTTGACAGTGACTTAATCTTTGACTTCCTCTCCAAGTCCTCTTATAGCACTCACAATCTCATCCACTCTTTGCAGATAATCCGTTATCTTTTTCTCTTATTTCATTTTTAGGATTTCAAATTGAGCTCTTAGATTCTACAATATGGCTTCTTTTCCTTTAGTGTCTCCTTCATATACCTTTTGTAGCTTGTCCCATGTTTACTTAGCTAAAGTGCAGTGCAAGAATTTGACAGACTCTGTATCAAACATACCACTTAAGATTGCATTCTTAGCTTTGGCATCATTCTCATATTCCCTCTTTGCATCAGGGTTGGTAGGAGGAACTTGAGGAATAGTATAACCATTTTTCACTGACATCCAAACATCAAAGCCTAAAGAGGATAAATAAGATTCCATTTGTATGCTCCAAAAGGCATAGTTTGTGCCATCAAACATAGGTTCTTTGGAAAATGAGGATTCATTCCTAGCCATTGTGTTCACCAGATAGGATCTACCCAAGCTAGAGGAAGCTTTTCACTAAGGGAACCTAATGCTCTGATACTAATTGAAGAACACAAGTGAACACTGAGAGAGGGGATAAATCAGTGATAATCTAAAACTTCAATCTAGTGTGTGTGAAAATAAAAACAAATCAAAATCATACACACACAAGGACACGTCACATAACACTAGTAATTACGAGGAAAACCCAATGTGGAAAAAACCTCCGTGAGAATAGTTGTTGGAGTCAACTGCTCCAATCTAGCTTCACAAGTAAGTCACAGTTACAATATGTTTTACGGCACCAACCCAAAGAGCACCAACCCCTAATATTTTGAGCACCAACCCCTGATATTCTGAGAACCAACTCAAAGAGCACCAACCCCTAGTTTTATGAGCACCTACTCAAAGGATCACCTACCCCTACTCTGAGCTCCCACTCAGAGATACATAGTGATTCAACAAATAATTGATTACAATTATAGAAACCTTGTTACAAATGAATTTTGTAACCCCTATTTATTGCTTTGAAGGATGTACCTCAATGATACTTCATCTTTGTCTCTATGTCTTTGTATTCCCTTCCCTATTCCTTAATCACTTCATAAAACTTACCTTGATCTCTACTTTTATTTTCAACAACTACACCTAATATATAAAATTATGAGTTCATAAAGCACTCATCACCTCCAAACAGTCGACTGGATCATAACTCATCACACACAAGACAACCATTGTTCTACCTCATTGTCATGACCCGTGATTTATACAATTTCCAATGTGGCTTACAGATCGTTCACTAAGTCGGTTTGAATTTTCCCAATAAAAAGTTCAAATTTCCATGATCCAATTTGAATCTAATTTGTTGATCTGTACCTCAAAGACATCCTAATCTCTTTATTCTGCATCTAGGTCACTTGAACAAAACAAGTCAAACATCCACGTGGACTGTCGAGTTGTCCAAATCAGCTAATCTTCATACTGTCGCTAACCTTCATGTTATGTTGCAAGTATCGGGTTGAATAATCTGATCGCTTACCTTGTCCCTTCATTGGCATAATAATCTCTATCAGACAGACAACTATCACTTACTTCAACTTCACAACCTATCCCAATGAACTCCTTCACCTTTGATTTCAATTATCACCATAAGATATCCCAAAATGCATGTTGACACACCTTATCGGCATAAGCTACCCCAATCTTAAATCATCATGCAAAAAAATCACTCATCAGAATAGTCATCACTATCAGCATAGACAGAACATGCTAAATCGACATAGCAAGTTATACCAAAGACATACTATTATCTTCTCAATAATGGCATAGTGTTCGCATTATTGGCATTAAGTTGTCATTGATGTCAACTGGTTTGGCATGGTCACCAATGAGTAAGAAGTGGTGACTGGTATAGGACAAGTAAGACATGATGATGTCAATCCATATGTATGTAAGCAGATTGAAGGTAAGTTACCGGTAAACATGAAATGCATCATCTACTGGTAAAGTAGGACCACCGGCAAGAGAAAGAAAGCAAGAAAGAGAAGAACTAAAGGATGTAAATTGGTATACTCTTCCTTAGAGTTTATTCTGAAAAATTTGCAGAGTGAGTTAGCAAGAGAACTGGTGAGAGGGTCTAACCGGTAGAGACAAAGTAACCAGTAAACTGTTGTAGGTCTATCAGTTAATTAAGCTAACCGATGAGGTGTGATTGGTCAAGAAGGAATTCAAGAGTGACATAGTGTGGTGTGAGGCTGAGGGAGAAATAAGAGAGGCTACGAGTAACTGGTGAGTGATCAAAAAGAGTAATCTAATAACCGGCAATGAAAGAGCCAATGAAGAAGATGAGGTTGTTAATCGGCAGAAATCCATTGATCAAGTATTGGAGAACTCATTTGTAACCAGGTGTTATAACTATATCTAAATTGTATTTCATTATACAACACCGAGTTGGAGCATGGTACGGGATTTGGTGCTCCTTGGGTTGGTGCCCTAAATCATTGTAATCCATTATTTCATTGTGAGGCTGGATTGGAGTAGTAGACTCTAGCAGCATCTCTCACCGAGGTTTTTCCCATATCGGGTTCTCCTTGTACATCTGGTGTTGTGGGTTGCATTTATGTGTTTTCCTCTTTTGATATTCACATTTGCTTACCTATTTGATTATTTAGTGCTTAGGATGATAACTGGTATTCCAAGGTTGTTTAAAAAGAAAATAATTTAGGAACCACTGAGTCACCCCCCTCTTAGTAGTACATTGTGTTCAACAATTGGTATCGGAGCCTAGGTTCCCAATTGACTAAAGCTTAGGTAGATTCTGGTCTTAGAACACAATGGCAAGAAATGAGTTTGCCTCCTCAAAATCCCCCATGTTTGATGGATCTAACTATGCCTTCTGGAGTAGAAGAATGGAGACTAATATTTCCTCCCTTGGTTTTGATATGTGGATGTCTGTCGAGAATGGGTATACGGTCTCTAGTGTTCCTCCTACTGATCCAGATGCTAAGAAGGAGTATGAGAATAATGAAAAGGTTAAACATGCTATCTTAAGTGGGTTGTCTGATAATGAGTTTGTCAAGGTCATGCATGATGGTATGATGAAAGAATAAGTATCTGGTAGATTACTAAGAGGGGGGGTGAATCAGTAAACTAAAAAACTAATACAAACTTCCCAATCTCAAACTCAATCACAAAAAGTAAACTTATCAATAAAATATCATAATAACAATACTCAACATCAACTGGTTAACTGTTATAGCAACTTAACAGTAAACAACTTTAATCTTGTAAACATCCAAATGCTTAATCATATATCAACACACTCCATCTCTCAATGCTTCCAGTTATCATGCCTTATCATAAGTCAATCAAATCAACAAATAAGATCATAACCACAAAAACATCCACCACATGACACAAATTTTTATATGTGGAAAACTCAAATAGGTAAAAAAACATGGTGAGATGAGACTCACAAGATAGCTATATGAAATCTTCTGAAGTTTGCCCTATTAGGAGCCAAGCCTATTAAATCTTTTACAATAAGTCCTGTTGAGAACTGATCCTATTAGGAATCACCCAGTTAAGGGATTTACAAATGCCTTGATAAAAAGAAAATACCCTATTAGAAGTAACCTCGGTAGAGGATTTGAGAATCCAAGCTAGTGGACCACCTTGTTAGAGGATTTAAGAAGTAACCAAGCTTGTTAGACCTTACCCGGTTAGGGGATTTTAATTCTACTATAATTGTTAGAAAACAAAAGGTTTTTCTTGATCTGTCTGAATAGAACTACATTTGCTTGATCGGATCCTTGTAAACTTCAATTTGCCTTTACTCAAACTCAGATCCATTCTTTGGTTAGGCAAACACACACTCAACCGATTTCTACCAACTCTTGCCAACACTTTTTACAAAATAGCTTCATCGACCTTAAATACAAATCAATTAGGTCGGTAACACAACAAAAACCTAATTCTCTCATACAGATTACAAACAAATCGGTTCAAGTGTGACCATTGGATTTACATAGAAATCTATACACATTCTTCAAGAAAATTCCAACCACTCCATGATCACCGCTTCATCGGACTTGTAACTCATCATGTGCTTTGCATTAGATTCAATCCAATTTTCTCATTCCCTAGACAATCAAACAAACGCGCCAAAACAATCCAAACTTATCTTCAAATAATGACCACACGTGTCACTATCATTACCACTCATCAGATAATAAACCAACATAACCATTTCAGCAAATTTAATCAGTTGGGGTTTAACAAAAACACAACTGGTAGGGTTTACCGATTACATAACATAAAAGGGTTTAACCTTATACACCGGTCACTGGTTCAACTCACATACTTACATACCGGTTTACAACATCTTCCATAAAGCTCTTCCTACCAGTTACAAGACAATATCAATAACAACAATATCAGCAATATCATAAATACCATTATCGGTTCTCTTGATTTGATGATAACATAACATATCATTAATGCAATCTACATGCAAATGCCAACAATCTCCCCCTTTGGCATTGATGGAAATACAAATATAAATGCCTCTGATTGCTACTGTGAATGGTGAATAGGAATCTTGGTTTACATTACCAAGTATTCACCATGCTCTATTTGTCTTCAGCCTGTCGTTGGTTTGCCTTTGCCATAATCCCATAATTCTTCTATTCCTTTGACAACAATGCCAAATTGAAAGTAAAACATGTAATATCAAAATTTTCATTGTGCATCAACAACATACTATAACTTGATGCTCCCCCTGTGGAATACATCCACTTCTACATCAATCCTTCTAATATTTTGCAAGTAATTCAGGGATTAATGCAATCAGCATCATGCTCAACTAACTTCATGAAGAGGGACAACCCCTAGTTGACTTCTAAGACACTCAAATGTAGTCTTAGGCAAAGGTTTGGTAAAGATATCTGCAAGCTGCTCCTTGGTAGAAACATGCTCTAAGATAACATCTTTACTTTGAACCTTTTTCCCTCAAAACATGATACTTCAATTCAATGTGCTTGGTTCGTGCGTGCAAAATATGATTCTTAGAAATGGCACTTGTGTTATCACATAAAATCTTTATAGGTTCTGAGATATTCATCTTAAAACCTTCCAAAATGTGCCTCATCCAAAAAGCCTATGTGCAATTCATATAAGCTTCAATATACTCAGCTTCAGTAGTAGATTGTGAAGTACAACTCTGCTTCTTACTACTCCATGAAACAAGCCTTCCACCTAGAAAGAATGCTGCACCGTAGTGCTTTTTCGGTCATCAACATTTCCTGCCCAATCAGCATCTATGTACACCTTCAAATCAAAGTTTCCTCCATATGGATACCATAATCCATAGTCAACAGTACCTTTCAGATACCTAAAAATTCTCTTGGTTGCTATCAGATGTGCTTCCTTAGGATTCTTCTAGAATCTAGCAACTATACCAACCACATGGGCTATATCTGGTCTGCTGTGAACAACAGTGTAATCTCCCAATCATTGACCTGTATTCCTTTTCATCAACAGACTTAGATTCATCCTCCTTGGATAACTTACAACTTGTAACTATTGGTGTTCCAACTGGTTTACAGTCACTCGTGCCAAAAGTCTTCGAAACCTCTTTCACATACTTAGATTATGTAATGAAAATACCATTCTTCATTTGCTATATTTGCAAGCCTATGAAAAAATTTATTTCCCCTACTAAAGATATTTCAAACTCATTTTTCATTTCATCTACAAAACTATTGCTCATGACATCATTACCTCCAAAAATAATATCATCAACAAATACTTCACTGACCAGTATTTCATCTCCTTCAGACTTGAGATAAATACTACTATCATCACTAGTTCTTGCAAATACTACCTTCATCAGATGTGTATGAAGCCTTTCATACCATGCTTTGGGTGCCTACTTTAATCCATACAAATCTTTATGCAAACTGCATACCATGTCTTTCTCATCTGTCAAAGCATAACCATTTGGCTGCTCTATGTATACCTCTTCTTCCAATATCCCATTCAAAAATGTAGACTTAACATCCATTTGGTATACCTTGAACTTCTTATGGGCTGCAAATACAAGTAAAGTTTTGACACCTTCTAGTCTTGCTACTGGTGCAAAATTTTCACCATAATCTTCTCCTTCTTCTTGCGCATAACCCTTGCAAACTAATCTTGCCTTATTGTGAACTACAACACCATCTTCATTTAACTTATTTCTAAATACCCATTTAGTACCTATAAAATTCTTGTTTACCAGTCGGGGTACCAGGGTCCAAGTGTTGTTCTTCTGAATTTGATCCAACTCCTCCTCCATAGCTTTAACCCAATAATCATCACCAAATGCCTCCTTAGCACTTCTAGGTTGAATGGTGGAGATCACGCAAGAGTTCTCTCTTATTTTCCTTCTAGTTAGTACTCCAACATCCTTATCCCCAATAATCTATTCAGGATTGTAATTCAATCTCACATACCTAGGAATAGCATGATCATTCTCTTTAGGTTCAACTTTTTCATTAACATCTTCTAAATTTATTTGTTTCAGTTGAACAAGTGCATCAAAATTTTCTTTACCGGTTTCTGATTTAATAGTTTCAGGTTCCAAAAGCAAAATGCAAGGATCTTCATCATTATTCTCTGAACTGCTTCCTTTTGAGACTTTAGGACATTCATCTACTCGAACATCAGCACTCTCAACAATTTTCTGTGTCTAGTTGTTGAAGCATTTATAGGCCTTGCTCTTGGTGGAATAGCCAAGAAATATGCCTTCATCACTCTTAGATTCAAAATTGCTAATGTAATCACCTCTTTTAATAAAACATTTGCTACCAAATATCTTAAAATAGCTAACATCAGGTGATATTCCATACCAATATTCATAAGGGGTCTTGTGCTTACCTCTTTTCACCAAAACTCGGTTCATTGTGTAGACAGTTGTACTTACAACTTCTTTCCAAAATCTTTTCACTACACCTCCTGTATCAATATTGTCCTAGCAGCTTCAACCACTGAGTGGTTGTTCCTCTCTGTGATACTATTATGTTTTGGTGTCCTTGGTGCAGAAAGTTGTTGTTTGATACCATTCTCATCACAGTAATTAGTGAATTCCTCATAAGTAAATTCACCGCCTTGATGTGTTCTCAGACATTTTATCTTTTTGCCACTCTCTTTCTCAACTAAGGCCCTGAATGCCTTGAACTTACCAAAAGCTTCATTCTTATTCTTCAAGAATGTGACCCACATCATCCTTGAATAATCATCAGTGAAGATCATGAAATATCTATCACCTTGAATGCTTCTTGTTCTTATTGATCCACATAGATTTGTGTGAACCAAATCTAACAAGTGCTCTGCTGAGAAGGACTTTCTCTTGAAATTTGAAGAAGTCATCTTTCCTAACTGACATTCTTTACAAAGATCATTAACCGGATTGTCTAGCTAAGGCAGACCTCTTACTGTCTTGAAATTTCTCACTTTAATAATGTTATCAAAGTTTATATGACAAAATCTCCTATGCCAAAGCCAACAATCATCTATCTTTGCAATCAAATAGTTGCTAACTTTAGGATTAAGATGAAATAGATTACCTCTAGTTTATTTCCCAGTTGCAATCAATTCACCTTTGTTGTCAAATATTTTTCACATACCATTCCTAAACTCGAGTGGGTATCCTTTGTCATTAAGTTGAGCCACACTCAAAAGATTGTTCTTTAGACCTTCAACCCAATAGACATCGTCAACACTTCTCTTCCAATTAAGAGAAATAACTCCCTTGCCTTTAACCATACAAGGTGAGTCATTACCAAATCTGACAACACTGCCATCAACACTGCCATCAAATTCCTTCAAGGAAAGGAATTTGCTCCGGTTACCGGTCATATGATGTGAACAACCACTATCAATGATTCAGTCATGGGAGTTATCCATCCTGTACACTAGTGCCTTTTGATCTGATATCTCTTCCTTAATAGCTACAAACACAATATATTCACTAGCATCATCATCAGATTCTTCATCAATGATACCACTGTCAACCGCTATAAGACAATCTCTCTTGCCTTTACCATTATACTTCTTGAATTTGTCTCTCTTATGTTCATTTTCACCATTAGGACAATTTGCTGCTATATGACCAATCTTGTTGCATGCAAAACATTTTAAAGGTAGTTTACCTTTGTATTTCCCAGTGCCTCTAGGCAGTCGTTTTACCAACAATGCTTCAAGCTCCACTAAGTTGTCTTCATCATCAGCATCTCTGCTGGATCTAGATTCATATCCATGACAAGTATCTTTACTTTTTCTCACAGATGGGTTAGAGATAGAAGCTCTGAATGCAGATTCTGATTTTTGTACACTACCATCATAGCCATTTAATTCAAAAGTAGTAAGTTTTCCAATAATAGAGTCAACATTTACTTTAGTTTTGTTAATGGATTTCAGCTCCTGAATAGCTGCAAATCGGATAGCATAGACCGATAGCAGGGTTCTCAGTACCTTACTGATCACTGTGGCATCTTCCACTTTCCCTCCTACACTCTTTATTTCACCAACTATCTCTTTTACCCTTTGACCATACTGATGGATATTCTAATCTTCAAACATTCTCATATCATCAAACTTTCCTCTTAGGCTCTCCTCTTTAGAAATCTTAACATGTTCATCACCTCTATAAATCTCTTCAAGTTTTTTCCATACTTCATATGCAATTTCAAGACCATGAACATCTACATATTCAACATTAGATATGGAACTAATAATAGCCTCCAATGCTTGATGATTTTCTTGTTGTTCTTTCTTCTGATCATCAGTCAGAGTTCCAGTAGGTGTAACATACTGAGTTTCTACATGATCCCAATACTGACTTCCCAGACTCTTAATGTAAATCTTCATTCTATCGCTCCATATCCTATAGTTATCTTTGTTGAACTTCATACCTTCCTTCTTCATCATGATCTACAAGATCTTTTCCTCAAGTTGTTAGGCTTTTAGATTTAAGAGGACCTGAGATGCTCTGATACCAATTGATGGTATGATGAAAGAATAAGTATCTAGTAGATTACTGAGAGTGGGGGGGGTGAATCAGTAAACTGAAAAACTGATACAAACTTCCCAATCTCAAACTCAATAATACAAAGTAAACTTATCAATAAAATATCACTGTCAAGATCAATACTCATAAGAATACTCAACATCAACCGGCTAATTGTTATAGCAACTTAACAGTAAACAACTTTAATCTTGTAAGCATCCAAATGCTTAATCATATATCAACACACTCCATCTCTCAATGCTTCTAGTTATCATGCCTTATCAGGAGTTAATCAAATCAACAAATAATATCATAACCACAAAAACATTCACCACATGACACAAATGTTTATACATGGAAAACCCAAATAGGTAAAAACCACGGTGAGATGAGACTCACAAGATAGCTATCTGAACTCTTCTGAAGTTTGCCCTGTTAGGAGCCAAGCCTATTAAAGCTTTTACAATAAGTTCTGTTAAGAGCTGATCCTGTTAGGAATCACCCAGTTAAGGGATTTACAAATGCCTTGATAAAAAGAAAATACCCTATTAGGAGTAACCTCGGTAGAGGATTTGATAATCCAAGCTAATGGACCACCTTGTTAGAGGATTTAAGAAGTAACCAAGCTTGTTAGAGCTTACTCAGTTAGGGGATTTTAATTATGCTATAATTGTTAGAAGACAATAGGTTGTTCTTGATCTGTCTGAATAGCACTACATTTTCTTGATCAGATCCTTTTAAGCTTCAATCTGCCTTTACTCAATCTCAGATCCATTCTCCGATTAGGCAACCACACACTCAACTGATTTTTGCCAAGTCTTGCCAACACCTTTTACAAAACAACTTGATTGACCTTAAATACAAATCAATTAGGTCGGTAACACAACAAAAACCTAATTCTCTCATTGAGATTACAAAAAAATTGGTTCAAGTGTGACCATTGGATTTACATATCAATCTATACACATTCTTCAAGAAAATTCCAATCGCTCCATGATCACTGCTTCATCGGACTTGTAACTCATCATGTGCTTTGCATTAGATGAAATCCACTTTTCTCATTCCCTAGACAATCAAATAAACATGCCTAAACAATCTAAACTTATCTCCATACAATGACCACACGTGTCACTATCATTACCGCTCATCAGATAATAAACCAACATAACCATTTCAGCAAACTTAATCAGTTAGGGTTTAACAAAAAAACAACTAGTAGGGTTTACCAGTTACATAACATAGAAAGGGTTTAACCTTATACACCGGTTACCGGTTCAACTCACATACTTACATACTGGTTTACAACATCTTCCATAAAGCTCTTCATGTTGGTTACAAGACAATATCAATAACAACAATATCATAAATACCATTACCGATTCAATTGACATCAATAACAACATAACATATCATTAATGCAATCTACATCCAAATGCCAACAATGCACAATGCATCCACCAAGGAGACTTGGCATAAAATGTAGAGGTTATTTGATGGAGATGCAAAAGTCAAAGAGGCCAAGATGCAAGCACTAAGGGGTCAACTTGAAGGCATCAAGATGAAGGATGAAGAAAAGATTGAAGACTACCTTCACAGAATAGATGAAACTGTGAAAACTATAAGAGGAGTTGGAGAATAAATTGCAGATGAGATTATTGTCAAGAAGGTACTTATATCTCTCACATCTAAGTATGATACTAAGGTTTCTGCCATAGAGGAAGCCAAGGATTTGAAGATTTTCACAATGGATGAGCTATTTGGCTCATTAACAGCCTATGAAATGAGAACAACCGGTGAAGCATCCTCAAGGAAAGAGGCAGCGTTCAACTCCACCAAAAAGGGCAAGGAAGAGGTTGCTCATAAAGGATCTAGTAAAGACTTGGATGCAGAGGTAGCCAACTTTGTCAAAAATATCAAGAGAGGATTCGGCAAGTATAAAGGAAAGTTACCACTCAAATGTTTCAACTGTGGTAAAGTTGGACACTTTTCTACAAAATTTCCTTATATTGAAACTTGTGGAGATGAGAAAAGAAGTTTTAGTAGATCTGCTAGTAAAGACAAAGAATTAAATTTCTACCGGATAGGAAGATGAGGCTATCAGAAGCAGAATAGCCTATATACTATTGAGGATGATGCCACACATGAAGAAAGTGCATCAAAAGATGACTACCATGAGAATGAAAGAGAAGTTAATCTCTTTATGGCACTTGATGAACCGATTGGTGAATATGAGGAAGAAGAAGACCTTGAGGCTAAAGTAGATCTAGAAGGTGATCTAATAAGTGCTCTTGAGGAGATAAGTAAAACAAGAAGAGAACTAAAGAAGTTCAAGCTTACTGCAGCAGAAGAACAAGGTCTCTTGAAAAAATCCTTGGATGAGTCCAATAAAGTTATATCTGACTTGAAACTCTAGTTGGAAGAAACCAAGAGGATATGTGAAGTTACATCCTCTGATCTCATGAAGAAGGAAAAGGAGCATCAAGATCTGGAAGCAAAAATAGTGAAGCTCGGAAAGGAGCTTGAAAAAAGTAAGGAAGAAATGAAAGTGGAACGCAAATATGAAGGCATCACCAAAGCCTTGGACAAGATGTTGAGGAAACATAAGCCATCTAAATATATCGATGGCATAGGATTTGAAGGATAAAGTTCAAATAGAAAGGACACATTCAATAAGGAGATACAATTCACTTATTCAAGTGAAGGTGAAGAGAAGAAGACATTCACAGTAAGAAAGGATATCGGTAAGAAGACTTATGCAGAAGTTGTTAGAAACTGCCATATAAACCGGTATACACAATCAATGAACCGGAGGCCACACTCAATGTATCGACATACAGATCCTAGGAGAAATGCAAGAGTTGTTCATGAAGGATTTACCTAAGTTAGCAGCATGAAAGGAAGACCCCCAATGAGGCAGACGTTTGTAGGACTAAGGCAACCTAACTGGTATGTTCCAAACTTTCATGGTTATTGTTACTAGTGTAACAAATTTGGACATAGGTTAGCTGACTGTAGATTAACCAATAAGCCCACTATGAGTTATGAAAGTAGAAATCCATTTAATGCACTCTGAAATATAAATTTTGTCTATTATCAGTGCAATGGATTTGGTCATAGGAGTTTTGAATGTAGGAAGAATAAACTGGTGTCCAACATTAATTTCAAAGATTCATCCTTCAATGAAAATGTGAGATGTTATAATCGTCAAGAGTTTGGACATATAGAAAAGTTTTGTAAAAAATAGGAAAATCAAGAAGAAGAGGACATGTCCTAATCAAGAACCGGTAGTTAAACCGGAGCACAAAATTGCAACTAATAAGAAGAAGAAAACCAAACCGGTATGGGTTGAGAAAGAAAAGGACAAGGTAGAATCAAGTCTGATAGTGTAGACTACCCTACATGCTGAAAGGAAAAATCTATGGGTTGTAGATAGTGGCTACTCCAACCACATGACTGGTGATAAAAAGAAATTTATCAAGCTTGAAGATTGGAATGGTGGTTCAGTGAGATTCGGAGACAACTCATCCATCAAAATAAAGGGAAAAGGTACTCTAAACATTGATGGAAAACTAAAAGCACATGATGTGTATTATGTGGAAGTCCTAAAGCACAACTTGTTGAGTATGACTCAGATGTGTGACAAAGGTTATAAATTCACCTTTGATTCTACCAGATGCTAGATAAAGAAAGAGAGTATCGGTCAGACTTTAGCCAAAGGAAAGAGGACAAATGGTAATGCATATAATCTGAAGGAATGTTTTGAATCCCAATGTATGTTGGGACAAGTGGATGAAAGCTGGTTGTGGCATGAAAGATTAGGCCACATAAATTTTGATAATTTAGTTGCAATAAGAAAAAAGGGATGTGTAAGAAATATTCCACCCATCATCAAACCGGTAAGCACATTTTGTGATGAATGTGTGAAAGGGAAATAGACTAAGGTGAGCTTCAAAACAAAAGAACACAACACCTCATGACCACTTGAAACTGTACATACAGATCTATGTGGTCCAAGTACAACAAGAGCTCTTGTTGGTGAAATATATTTTTTGCTCTTTATTGAAGAATATTCAAGAATGACATGGGTCACTTTCCTACAAGATAAATCACAAGCATTTGATAGATTCAAGATCTTTAGGAAGATGGTGGAGAAGGAAAGTGGGTGCAAGCTAAAATGTCTAAGATCAGATCGGGGTGGAGAGTTCACATCAAATGAGTTTGAAGATTAATGTGAAAGACATGGAATTAGAAGGCAATATTCAGCCCCTAGGATGCCACAATAAAATGGTGTGGTAGAAAGGAAGAACTGGACAGTCAAGGAGATGGCCAAAACCATGTTAAATGAGGCCAGGTTTTTAGACATATATCGGAAGGAAGTGGTTCATATTGCTGCATATACCTTGAACCGGGTTCAACTAAGAAAAAATAGCAGAATGACACCTTATGAGTTGTGGTATGACCGGAAACCATCAATCAAATACTTCAAGGTATTTGGAAGCAAGTGTTTTATCAAGAGAGATATGAATGGTCTAGGTAGTTTTGATTCCAAGAGTGATGAAGGAATCTTCCTTGGTTACTCATCTAACAACAAGGCCTATTAATGCTACAACAACATACTAAGAAGAGTCATTGAAAGTGTGCATGTAAGAGTTGATGTGGATATGCACAAAGGAAGACAATCACAAGTAAACCAGTATGATGATTCTGGTGATGAAGGTGAGGAAGCTCAGTCAGACAATGATCTAGAAGAAGCATCCAAAAAGGCTTCTAATCGGTATGTGCAGATGAACCACCCAGAAGAGAAGATTTTAGGTAATAAGAGTGATGGTGTGCAAACTAGGAGAATACTTTCCCGGAATGATGAACAAGTCAACTTCTGCCTCCTGACTGAAGTAGAACCTAAAACATTCAATGAGGCCAACAAAATTCAGAAATGGATGGATGCCATGGAAGAAGAGTTGTAGCAGATTGAGAAGAAAAAAACTTGGGAATTAGTCCCTAGACCAGAAGACAAGAACATCATTGGCACCAAATGGGTCTACCAGAATAAGATGAATGAAGATAGTAAAATTGTTAGGCATAAAGCTAGACTTGTGTGCAAGGGATAATCTCAAGTAGAGGGTATTGATTTTGAAGAAACATTTGCACTGATAGCTAGATTAGAAGCAATTAGAATGTTCTAGCCTTTTCTGCCTACAAGGGTTATAAACTATATCAAATGGATGTAAAATCTACCTTCCTCAATAAAAATTTGGAAGAAGAAGTGTACATGGAGCAACCGGAAGGGTTTTTGTTACATGATGATGAAACCTTTGTGTGTCGGTTGAAGAAAGCCATGTATGGTTTAAAGAAAGCCCCTAGAGCATGGTATTCAAGGCTAGATCAGTACCTAAAGGAGAAAGGATTCAAAAAGGAAAGTGCTAACAAAAATTTATACATCAAGAAAGATGGAAACCACATGATCATTGTGGTTGTGTATGTAGATGACATTATTTTTGGAGGCAATAAGGACACCCTTTGCAAATAATTTGCTGATCAGATGTAGTCAGAATTTGAGATGTCAATGCTTGGATAATTGACATACTTCCTTGGTTTGTAGACATCATAGCAAGATAAGGGAATATTTATCTCACAAACCAAGTATGCAAAGGATATGTTGAATAAATTTCAAATGGAGGACTGCAAATTGGTGAGTACCCCCATGGTGACTAGAAGAAAAATAAGGAAGAATGATGCATCAGACATTATATAGATCCATGATAGGAAGCTTATTGTATCTTACTACTTTGAGACTAGATATAGTGCAGGAAGTGTGCATGGTGGATAGATTTCAAGTTGCACCTAAGCAGTCACATATGAATGTCGTAAGCAAAATTTTTAGGTACCTACAAGGAACACTCAATTATGGTTTGTGGTACCCTAAACAAGGAGAATTCATCTTGGAATCATACACTGATTTTGATTGGGCAGGTTGCATTGATGACCGAAAGAGCACAAGTGGTGGTGCATTCTTTCTAGGTGACCGGTTGGTCTCATGGCATAGAAAGAAGCAAGATTCAGTCTCCCTATCAACTACTGAAGCATAATACATTGTTGCTGCTACATGCTGCTCTCAGGTGCTTTGGATGAAGCAAGCCCTCAAGGACATATAGGTGGACATCTCTAATTCTATTCCCATCTGGTGTGATAATTCAAGTGCCGTCAACATATCAAAGAATCTAGTGATGCATTCCAAGACAAATAATATAGCCATCAAGTATCATTTTCTCAGAGAGAAGGTTGAAGGACAAGAAGTAAAGATGGACTATGTCTCTACAGGAGAACAAGTGGTTGACATTTTCATCAAACCATCACCGGTAAGAACTTTTGAGTCCTTAAGACACAAGTTGGGAGTTGTGTCACCTGCCTTATGCACTTAGGTTAGTAAGGAGTTATATGGTTTAGGGGGAGTTCATAGTAGCATCTATAACTCTTCAACCACATGATGATGATAGGGAAATTTCAAGGTTGTATGTCTCTGTACCAGTTGTAATCACTAAGAGAAGATTTAACTAAGGGGGAGGTAGGTATGAATGAAAGGGGGAGTATAAAGTACCTTGACCCTTTGTCATTGTGTCAAAGGGGGATAAATCTACCATTGTGAAGTCTTGCAATAAGTTGACATCAATGCCAAAGGGGGAGACTGTTGGCATTATTGGCATTAATTTGTCATTGATGTCAACTGGTTTGGCATGGTCATCGGTGAGTAAGAATTGGTGACCGGTATAGTAGAAGTAAGAAATGATGATGTCAATCCATATGTACATAAGCAGATTGAAGGTAAGTTACTGGTACACATGAAATGCATCATCTACAGGTAAAGTAGGACCACCGGCAAGACAAAGCAAGCAAGAAAGAGAAGAACTGAAGGTTGTAAACTGGTATACTCAGAGAAGATTAATGTTGTCGTTAAATGGACTGAGTAGTAGGACCAACATGTTTGATGGCAGGCCAAGTTGATCCACTGACAGAAAAGAGGTATGCAGGTATGAAGGCCCAACGGTGGAGTTAGGTTATACCGGTAAGGTGATTTGAACTGGTAGTCAATCTTGATCAATGAAGAATGTCAAATCGACATAGAAAACCAAGCAAAGGTGGATGTCGACAAAGATGACAGCTAGAAGCTAGGTGGTTATCATGCACAAGCTGGTGAAGTGTGCATTGACATAATAGTCAACAAGCAAGTTGGCTTTTATGAAGAATCCGCAAGTCATGGGAGGATGGCAGAAGATTGTGGCTCGAGGAAGACAAGATAGCAAGCTATTGAAATTATCTTGCAAGAAGATCTAATCTTCGTATCCATTTGCTGAAGAAAACAGTCGAGCCATTTATGGTGTGTGACAGAGAAATGCATAAAAGTATGGTGCAGACCTCCAGATATAGAAAACGCACATTGGAATACGAGGTGTTGGCAGTGCTAATCGATGACATGCAGATCATCTCTTTGGAAAAGAAGATCGGATCAAATCCAATACGGATCGAGTTGGTGAAGGCAAAACCTAACACGACACTATTTGAATGTTGTTTTGGTGGGAACCCTAGAAGATAAATATGTGAGCTCAAGACTGAAATCAATTGATGCTTGATGCAAAGACTGAGAAAGAATATATTCTGACCAAGAAGAAAGATCATCTTCCTTAGAGTTTATTTTGAGAAAGTTGCAGAGTGAGTTAGCAGGCGAACCAGTGAGAGGGTCTAATCAGTAGAGATAGAATAACCAATAAATTGTTGCAGGTCTAACAGTTAATTAAGCTAATCGGTGAGGTGTAATTGGTCAAGAAGGAATCTGAGAGTGACATAGTATGGTGTGAGGCTGAGGGAGAAAGAAGAGAGACTAGGAGAAACTGGTGAGTGATCAGAAAGAGTAATCTGATAACCGGCAGTGAGAGAGATAGTGAAGAAGAGGAGGTTGTTAATCGACAGAAATCCATTGATCAAGTGTTGCAGAACTCGTTTGCAACGAGGTGCTATAACTGTATCTAAATTGTATTTCATTATACAACACTGAGTTGGATCTTGGTGTAGGGGTTGGTGCTCCTTGGGTGGGTTCCCTAAATCAGTAGGGGTTGGTGCTCCTTGGGTTGGTGCCCTAAATCATTGCAATCTATTATTTCATTGTGAGGCTAGATTGGAGTAGTAGACTCCACCAACATTTCTCACTGAGGTTTTTCCCATATCGGGTTTTCCTCGTACATCTGGTGTTATGGGTTGCATTTGTGTGTTTGCCTCTTTTGATATCCATATTTCTCTTACCAATTTGATTGTTTAGTGCTTAGAGTGATAACCGACATTCCAAGGTTGTTTAAAAAGAAAAGAATTTAGGAACCATTGATTCACCCCCTCTTAGTGGTACATTGTGTTCTGCACATAGGTATTTCAAACTTACAACTCCACAATGACAAACTTCATCGACATCACTATTCCAAAATCACAACTCAATAGTGACAAACCCCATTGGCATAGATTATACCAAAGAGTCAACTCTTATTTTTCCTCTATCGGCATAGCTTGGTCTATCAGTATAGGGAAAATTCACCATTCTACCTTCAATAGCAACTCTAATAGGTATCCTCAGTCTCTTGGTTGGCGTAGCTATTATGACACAACGATGTCGGAGGAGTTTGTACAAACTCTGTGATCAGTATTGCTATCCTGATATGAAAAAAGACAAAGGATTCTACACATGACCCGACATCAATATGACTCATGTCGATAGCAATTTCCTCTACACAACATGGCAATTTCCTCCACACAACACTGCATCAGCATAGTTAATCTGATTTATCCTGATCTGTCTTTCTGCAGTATAACTTGCATGTTATGTTGACTACAACACTTGTTTATCTATATCATATTGGCATCCATGTAACCCTTGTTGACATCAATGACAATAATGCCAACAGATTAATGATGAAGAATACCGAGTCTCCCATCTTCAAGACTTTGAACTACTTGATGAAAAGCGACAAGTTTCCCACAACCACCTTGAAGCATATCAACAGTGCATGAGAAGAAGCTACATTCATAGGGTCAAACCTCACACATTTGAGGTACGAGATCTTGTTCTCAAAGAGAATCCTCGCAACCAACCAAATAGAGAACACTGGGGCTAATTTATCCAATTGGTTGCATCCTAATGTTATCACTGTTGGCATTACAGTAAGAAAGATTGTTGATATTCAATAAGGATATTGAGAAGGTTGTTGAAGATTATTGATATAACTGAAGAAGGGTGATAACTATCTTTATAACATTATTTTGTCATTGATGTCAAGAAATTGATTATCTGATTTAGTATGATGTTGCCATATCTTGACAAGATTGATTAGAAGAGAATTAAGATGTCGGTAAAAGACATAGAAAGAATGTGATGAATAAAGGGAGGAATAAGTTACTCAATGGGCAACTATTACCGAGTTAGACAATGATGAGATCATGATGTTTAGATTGTTTTGATATCCTACATATGTTGTTGATTGTAAGGTTAATACTATACTATGCCATCAAGCAAAGAACCTAGTCGATAAACCCTAAGGAACCTAGTCGGTAAACCCTAAGGTTATCGATATCGGTTAATGAAGGTGAAATGTCTACCGAGTAAAGTTTAGTATTTACCAAGTTGCAACCGAGTTATGACAGTGCGCATGGGATGGATAAAAGCATTATTTAATAAAGGATAATGATTAACTGGAGATGTATAAATGATTGGTATGTCGTGCATGAAGTTTGTTAAGGATCTATGGCAAAGGAAAATCAGCAGGAAGATCTACAACGCAGATTGAACCGCAATAACGTTATGCAAGTTCCAAGATAGGATTGCAAGTCCCGAGGTAAGGTAAAACATTTTTAGATTGGAAGGATACATTGAACCTAGTCAAGTTTGAAGATCTGATGGCTAAGATTGATCATGGGAAATGTGATCAAGGAGATTTAGCGGTTAGCAATTGTTTATAAATAAGGAATTGTTAATAAACAATGTATGTGGGCAAGTGTATGCACAGGGATGCTACATAGTGATTACCAAGCATGGAAGCTTGAAGACCTATTTGAATAACAGAGTAGAGAGCCCAGCAGAGGGACAAGATAAGTCCTATGACTAGATTATTTTGAGCAAATAAGAATCTTCTTTAGCATTTTAGATGTGAAGTTGCAGATAGATTTTTATTACTGTTATTTTGTAAGTGACAGAAAATCTCTTAACCGAGTGGACTTAACAGTCTTATATATAAACCCTCTAGCAAGGTAACATTCTAAATGAGTGCTTGAAATCCTTTAACAAGGTCACTTCTAACAAAGTGAAGATCCTAATAGATCTGAGGGAAATCCCTTAACCGGGTCACATCTAGAAATGTGTTTGTAATCTTTAACAGGATTTTCTTTTAACTAAGCATACTCTAGAAGAGTATATTTCTTAGTGGGTCCGAAACCCCATAGTGGTTTTTCCCTATTTGGGTTTCCACGTTAAATCTAGTGTTATGAATGTTATTATGATTATGTGTTCATAAGTTTGCATGTTTAGCAGTTTTTGGTTAAGTTGCTAAAGTATAAGTTACCGATGTTGAATTTGTTGATTTTATGGAAGTTTAAGTTTGTATGATTCACCCCCCCCCCTCTCATCTTGTTAGCTATTGGCATTTGTACTTTACATTTAGTATCAGAACTAACAATCACTACAGTCTTCGAGTCCGGGGCATACTAGTTAGCAACTTCAGAAGGGGAACCACTGGAAGATCGAATCAACAACATGCATCTCAAAAAGTTCCATACATAAGCTATGCAGAACATCAGGCTCG
Source organism: Cryptomeria japonica (assembly GCF_030272615.1). Classification (NCBI taxonomy): domain Eukaryota; kingdom Viridiplantae; phylum Streptophyta; class Pinopsida; order Cupressales; family Cupressaceae; genus Cryptomeria; species Cryptomeria japonica. Next base: position 683,336,878 of record NC_081405.1, on the reverse strand, counting down.
TAAAATCTCAAAAAATACCAAAAACATTCAAAAAAAGTACAAAAAAATGGAAAAATCAAGAAAATAGTAAAGAAAAATTATTCATCCAAATGGTGAAAATCAGTTTGAAGGTGCCTTGGATACATACAGTGGTGAAAACCTAGAAAACAAGTGCTATTCGTAAAGGTTATGGCTCCATTGTCTTTCAGACTTGTTGCGATCACATCCTTGCATCCACTCATACACCATATCTACCATGCCTTGTTATTGATATGCAATCAGGGTTATTGCCTTGTGTGTCTCACATCATGCTTTCACACTGACACCTAACTGGGAGCAACCTTTTTAACCTAATGATGGGAGTGAATTATCAATATTGATGATTCGTCGAGTTACCCATTTGGAAAATGTCTTGAAATAAAGACCAAAAACATTCAAAAGACCAAAAACATTCAAAAAATGTCCTAAAGAAAAAGAAAAAACATTTGTAAAACACACAAAAAGCCCAAAAACATTAGAAAACATCAAAATCAATCAAAAACATTTCAATAAACTTGTTCCTTCTACAAAAACATCCAGTCAAATATAAAACAACATTTGAGCTACCTACAAGATGACCAACTATCAAGTCAATAAACAATCAAACATCTGAAACATACGTGAAACCATCTTAACAAGGATACATATTTCTTTACAACATATACATGGTGACATATCTCTTTGACAAGAAGATTTTGTTTGGCTAATAAGCACTTGGTCAGATTGTTGTTTTTTTAATATATATATCAGGTTCCTATAATACTTTGGGATATCCAGAAGTGATTAGAGTGGCCAGGATGGTTCATGATATCTTTTTCTTTGTTTTCTATTTGCAGATTGTTACAATGAAGTTCTAGGGCAAATACTAATGGTGTCTACATAGGAAGTTCACTATGCTACGAGATCCTATGCAAAAATACAAGTCATAGACCACTATGGCCTACTAAATATAACGTATAACATGACCATACATATATGAACCAGAATAGAGGGGAACCTTCCTTGACTTCAATTTTTGTTTACAAGTGGCATGCTCAACCTTGGTTTCTAATACCTTAGCCAAGATCAGTACTACCACGGTCGATGAGGAAATAAAGCATTATGAATGGACATGGATTGTCAATTTCATCTCATCTGTATATATTACATTTGGTTGCATGTCACCCATACATCTGTTCATTCATACATTGTAAATATTTTTGTGAGCATGCATATGCACAGAATAGGTTGCTATGAGGAAGCTATGTATGATGAACTGTTCTTAAAAAATCATGATGGGGTACTCAGATAACACACTAAATTTCACATTATTATTAGGACCATTTTCATTAAGGCTCTATCATCATCAAATTAATCATTATCATTTTTCATCACTTCTTTCATTATCCAATTCATCTTTTCATCATTCATTATACATTATCAAATTCATTTTCATTATTTCTTTTATTATCCAATTCAAATTCATCATTTCTTTCATTATCCAATTCAAATTCATCATTCTTTCATTATCCAATTCAAATTCATCATTTCTTTCATTATCCAATTCAAATTCATCATTTATTATCAAATTCTTTCCATTATCATTTCTTTCATTATCAAATTCATCTTTTATTTTCATCTTTCCATTACATTATCACTTTCATCATTTCTTTCATTATCAAATTCATCTTTTTATTATCATTCTCATCATTTCTTTCACTACCAAAATTCATTTTCATCATTTTTTTCATTCATTTATCATTATCCAAATTCATTATTATATCCTCAGACATAGATCATTATTAAATACATCATCATTACATATATTAATTCATTCAATACATCATCAATATAAATAAAACAACGGATCCAATTCCATTTCATCAAAATCAAACATTGCATTTATTACATCTTATTCATCATAGCATTAATCACATATATCATCATATGTCAAATCAAGTCATCCATCCACACAAAATGTCAACATCTACATCGACATCCTTCATCATATCATAGAACAAATTAGAAGCCATATGCATCTATAACATGTATAATCATTTGCATCCACAACATTAATCTAACCATAAATCAAAAAATGATAAATCATCTACATAAACATTATAGCATCATTGCAATACATCATTTGCATAACATCATAGCATAAATCAAAATCATACATATCAAATGCCTCCATCATTTAGCACATTCATCATTATTACATTTCATCACTATACATTACATCTATTGTGTACCAATCATTGTATCATATCATACATCAAAAATATCTATACATCATCATAAATCATCAATCATAAAACATGTACCATACATTATAAAATGCATCATAATTGCATAAAGAATCCCTCACATATCATGCATATCAAACAAAATCATGCAGGGTTGCATAAGCAATAAATCCTATAAATAACTCATATCATCGCCACCAAAAAGGAGATCTCATCATATATCTCTCAACAAAATAAAGTACATGTGTGTGAGAGTACAATGATGTCAACAAAATAAGCTACCAAGAGCCATCCAAGTATCAGTAAGTAACAATGTATCTAAATATCAAATACAAAGGGCAATAAATATCACACAATACTCTCGTCAGACGTAGAAAGGGCACTATCAGTTGAAGGTCCTGGATAATGAGGCTAACCCATAACACCCTTGCTGCTTGCTTCTCTCTACGAGCACTCTAATCTGGCTTGTCGCCTCTGTGAGAAAAACATCACTCGTTGAATGTTGGGCACTACCTGCTCATAAAGACCTCGCCAATAATCAATCTTCTCCCTAGCCTGCCGCATCTCCCTCTTGGTCTCAATTGTCAGCCCCTGCCCCTGTACTTGCTCTATTACATGGATATTATCTTGTGCCTGTGCTAATATATCCATAGCATCATCTCTCTCCCTCAAAACTACAGTAAGCTCAGCTCTTCAAGAAAAAATTTGTGCATCCCCGGTCACTATCTCTACATCTCTATCATCTAATTGTGCATCTAGGGCATGAACATGAGCCTCAACAATAGTGAAGTGGGCTTGTAAATGAACCAACATCACCTCCCGCAGGTCTCCCTATGGGATATCCTACTCCACCCCCATCTCCCCTTGTTTCTCCTACTCCACCCCCATCTCCCACGGCCACCTCAAACCTCCCTACCTCTCCCTCCCCTCTCCCCTCTACCTCTTCTGGTGTTGGACCTGTGAAGGTGGCGATTGTAAGAGTTGCACTAGGTGACTACCCCTACGTCTCATCAAACACCTCCCACCTCCTCCATCTCCACCCCACCTCCTCCACCTCCCCGCATCAACTCTTCCTCCATCTACTCTCCTCCTCCTCCTCCTCCCCTATCACGGAGCTCGGTCATCCTCAAAATGTGGCACTAGCTCTACTGGGTCTGAAATCTGTAGAAATGGGTGGGAAAAAACATACTATGCATACTCATCTATCATACCTGCATCTACAATATCCACTAGATAATCCCATGGCCTTAGTTGTAGGCTACTAAACTCTGCCAACACCTAATCATATGGTAAACAAGGGCCCCCACTGGTACATCTCTTGCACCACTCGAGCATACTCACCAAATCCTCATGGTATCCCTTGTGCCTAACCAAATTGTCTCATAACTCGACCCAATAAGTGCCTCTCAATAAAGTGGGATGTCCTCCTGATAAAAAACCATGCAACATAGACATAGTAAATGGCCTCTACATCATCCTCCCACAGTTCACAATCTAGCTAGGGACACCAGACCATTGTATTCAAGTCATCGAGAGCACGACACCAATACTCCAACTTACCTAGCTGGGGCTGAGTCATCATCCCTCCATACATATATACATAGGGTTGGTCAATGGCCCTAAACCTCATGCATACTGGTCAACAGAAGGGCAAGTGCTCCCATTCCCAAATCTGAAGCAGGGTGATCCCAACTTCCAGTGATGTACTCTCATGGTACACCACATCATGTAAATCCCTGTACAAATGTGCCAAGATGCATGGACCCCATGCAAATCGGGTGCCCTCACTAACCATCCACTTGATCACTTGTCCCCAACCAATGATTAAACCATGTGACCTTTGATCAGGGCATAGTAGCCCTCCAACCATCCCAAATAGTAGAGCAGATAGTGGCTCATATAAATCTACAATATCCTCCTAGGGAATTGACCCATCATGCACCTCTAGATCTAAATGCGAGAAGATGCATCCTAATGCCGCCTCAACCATCACCCAGTCATAAGTCACCAACTCTCCTATGATGGGAATGTGTAGGATCCTCCACATGTCCTCCAATATCAATTTCATCTCTCTCATTGGTAGATGAAAGGATCAAGTATTGCTATGCCATCTCTTGGCTAGCACAGTAGTAGTTTGTGATTTGTATGAATCACAGGTAAATGAATCATATTGAATGAGTCAGTTGCACATACACAATCCACCTACAGGTCTGACAACTGATCTCATAATTGCTAAGTGGCAGGATGCCTCTCTTACGATTGCAACACACCTAGCTCATCCTACACACACAATCAAGTGACAATGTCAACCTTTTTGCTCACATAATCAGCTAATACCTACACTTCATCAGATGTTTCTTGATCAAGTATCTCAAGTCTCAAACAGGTAACTCGACTCACAAAACCTAGACTATAATAAGAATTTACATCAATTTCCTAGTCCCAACGGGTATGCTAAGTCCAACAAACATAACACAACAACCTAACATCCAAAAATTGACATCAATTGTCGCACACAAAGTCAAACCGGGGCATCAAATCACAAAAGTCCTATACTAACCACACAAAGGTGCTATACCAACACAAAAGCGTTAAATCAACTCTACAAAAGCACTGCAATAAAATAATAGTATTATACTGTTCAACAAAACCGCTACAACAATAAAAAAAAGTACTCCGCAAAAGCACTAAAATAACAAAAGTGCCACAACTACCTTACAAAAGAACCATTGTGGCACAAAGGCGCTAAACTAGGCGACAAAAGTGCTAAAACATAGTTTTAGCACCTTTATCTTTGTTCTTCAACTAGCAAAAAAATGCATTGAATGAGCTCAAGAGGAAAAAGTCAAAACTTGACTTACCATGGGTCTGTAGTCGGTTGGCCGCTAGTACCTCCAGATGTGCTTGCAACGATGATCTGCTATAGGAAACACCATCTTTTTTGCAATTGGCTGATCACAAACAAGTCACTGTTAGATCTCAATATCACTATGGAGGAGTGTGCAAATGAGGCCAATTTACCCCATCTCACACAAATATACCCTACCCAACCCTAGCCCTTTCTGCCTCGCTCACCGTCGTGGACCCTCGAAACTTCTGCAGCTCACCATTTCTCCATTTTAACGTTATTTTCTTTCGTTCTTTCACCTTTTAATCCAATTTCTTCTAATCTATCATCCCTACAATTCTTTCTATTTTCAAGAGACCGCCCAATTTTTCAAAATTTTCGGCCCATCTCTTGAGGGGGCATATCACCTATTAGGACTTCAAAAATTATGTCAAAATTTTGAAGGCCCAGGTTCGAAGTTTTGATTTTTGACACTTAGAATCCCTTTTGTAGGATAACACGTTTTGTTATATTACAACTTTAGTAGATAACTAATCAGAGAACAGTGTGTTAGTCACACATGAAGATATGAAGGGCAAGCATGGGATATGCTACTAGGATAGGTAACTAGACAAGGATAGCACATGCCATTGAGTTGGAATTGTATTGGGTAGGCTTCTTTGATCCAGGAAAAGTATGATTGTTGTTTAACTAGTACACCGTGTTAGTCACAGTTGGCTATAGTTGTCAATAGCATGTCATGTTTGTCACTTGTAGTCAGAGGTGTTGTTAGTCGCGCAAATGTTACAGGGTTAGCACATAACATGCAGGTTATCATACTACAGTAGGTGGCAGGAGGTGCATAACACGAGGGTTATGCTAGTGGGGTGTCAATAGCACATGGGTTTTTTATCTAACGGAGGCCAATAAACTACCAAGTGTGCATAATGCACATGTTATTGATTGTCTGACCTTGTTTCGCAGACAAACATCCTATTGACCTTGACCCTTTGCGAAGCAGCAAAAGGTTAGTGTGACCACATAGTCAAAGAGGGCATTGAGGGATAGCAGGATATGGCGGCAGACAAGGGAGTCCTCACCCTAAATGGGTCCAAGGCTTGTGCAAAGTATGGTGCGGGGGAAGCAATAATAAAGGGAGATAAAAGTCCCCACCACCCCACATCAATTGAAGAAGGAACAACAAAAGAAAGAGAGGCTCGTTCCTAGTGTACAAGGGCATCATGCGAGATAGCAGGGGATTTCTTAAAATACATACAAAGGATTACCCCATAGGGGTAAGATTGGATCGTATGAAATGATGTGAGATAACAAGAAGATAGAATATTAATTCCCCCGCCATCCCGTGTCGGTAAAAATAGGAACAAGACAAAAGAGGAATGGCTCACTCTCACCATTCAGAATAGGTTCCCTACAGGATAGCAGGAAATATTGAAGAACAAGGAAAGGCTTACCTCGCATGAGAGAGATGGGCTTGTAAATGATGATGTGCGGTAATAACAAAGGTGAAGCCATAGATGGCGATAAGGTTACCCATCATCCTGCATTGTTTGCGAGGATGGGAAAAGGGCCTTGCAGGGTAACATATAAAGGGAAACTCATGGAGGGCCCCGCCACCCCATAGTGTGAAAAGCGGCAGGAAGATGGAATTATGGGGCAACATAGAGGTATAGAAAATGGAATCCCCCACTATCTCATGATTTTTAAAGCCAAAGGAAATTGACCCCGCAGGTTAAAAAGAACACGAGGAGATTTGGGCTCCCCGCAATCCTACGGCCAGAAAAACAGAAGAGGGAAGACTCTGTAGGGATCAAAACCATAGTGAAAGGCAAGCATCTCACCAGCCTGCAGGGGGTTGTTGTCGTGAGGGTGCATAACACATGTGTTATTTGACCCATGTAGCATGCCTACATGCAACCTGGTGGTCAAATTGTACACATGGGGAGGTTGAATGAGGTTGACCAGAGGATAGATAGGAATATTTTGAGGACGCGACATGTACTAATTGGGTCAAACTCCACATGTTGAAAGGGGAAACACTGTCGATAGAGAATAGTTATGTCGACACACCGCAAGTAGTGGTTTGCAGCCAAATCATATCAAGAGGGAGGTTGCATTTAATGAAGATCAAACAAATGATCGATTGAGTAGCTCAAAAAGATTTGAAGATCTTCTATCGGTGAGATTTCACAGCCTTGACAATATTATAAAATCTACAGTCATTAAGACATAGGGACACAAGATAGGTGAAGATTACTAAATGTAGTAATCTAGACTTTGATGCACAACATCCAAGGAACTCAACCAATAGGGGAGATCTTTCTCCTAACTCACCTATACAATAAGGTGATAGCCCTCTAAACCTCACAGGACTCCTCACAAGGCAATTAGTACTCACAAGGTACAATACATCAAAACCTTACTCATGCTTCTTATCCCTCATCCACTCATTGGAACATGCTCACATAGACTTTTTCAACATGTATGGACCCAAATCCAAACCCTCTAATAATCCAATCACCATAAGTCTCCCTTCTAGTCACTCACTCAACACCAAACACAATTAGGACTCCAAAATCCATTCCAACATATAGTAGTGTCATAAAATTGTGACCCTAGCAATTTTCTACTACATTAGGGTCCTCATGCATGTGAGATCAAATCCTCTAGCCTGACTGGAGATCGAAGATTGCTCTGCCCTCGAAAATAGCTTCTTTCTTGGCCCCTACATCACCCTGTCCGCACTCTTCCATGGAGAAAGGGGTAGGATAGGGGTGTGGTGCCCTTGTCCTCCTAGGATAGGGGCGTGGTGCACTTGTCCTCCTAGGACAGGGGCATGGCACTCCTTTCCCTGCCCTATTTGGGGGGGTTGCATTGTTGGTTGTGCATTGGGCAAGAAACTCCCTCGATGTCGGCCTGTGACAAAAATCATGTCCACTAACATGTATTTAAGGGGCACTCATCCTCTCATTTGCATAAGTTCAATAAGTTGAAGTTGGATAAGATTGGAGTGGATCAAGTTGCACAAGCGATCAAGCATTCAAGAGCATTCAAGCATTCTTTTCCACCGTTGAGCATTCTCAAGTCTCCCTTCAATGCTAGGTGTTGCATTCAAGTCAAAGATTCAACCATTGAAGAGGAGATTGATTTTAACATTCAGTTCCGCACAAGAATTTCTATAAACATGGCTACCACAACCTCTCTTGAGGTGATTTACAATTCAATCTTTCATTTACATCTACTTGTAATTACTTTCTTTCATTACTTGGTTAATTCCAAAACTAGGGTTTGAACTAAAGGCAAACCCCCAATCCCAACCCATTTTCCTCTCTTTTATGTGTAAGTTGCAGGTGCGGAGCTGTACTTTTGGATTCGAGCTTAATTTGCAGAGGCGGAAAAACCCCTTTCATTTCGCAGATTTTTCGGAGGACCGTGTACATTCCCGCCATGGTCTGGGCGAATTTTCCTCATCTAGGTGCACAGCTTCATCCCATATTCTAATCTCAAATTATAATTAGTTCTTTGTCATTTTTGCACTACATAAATCAATTAATTCCTTTCCATTTCAAATAAGGAAGAGGGGATCATCTTATCATACCCATTTCATTTAGAATTCAATCTTCATCCTTGAAGGTTGGATCTAGTGAATTTCCTCTCCTCTTCCAAATGTAACTTGGTGAAAAGTGTTTGAAGGGTAATCAATAGTGAAACTCTCATCTCTCTTTGAGGGAAAGGGTAGTTTTCCTCTTGATCCATCATTCACCATTTTTTCCAACATTGCATTTTGGTGAACCCGATGTCTTGCAAGCTTTACTTTGAACCAAATTGCATATTTTTCATTTGCAAGTTTAAATTTTTTCCAAACTTAGTGGTTAAATCATTAAAAACCCTAGTTTATAAATTTAAAATTGAACTTGTAATTTGTAAAAAATTGCTTGTGATAATCTTAGATTTGAAAGTTGTTTTGTTTGTCAAATTCAATTTCCTCCTTGTCTTGTTCAATTTGCAATTAAAATTTACAAAATTAAGAGATTACTTGTTAAAACCCTAATTTTCAAAAATCATCTTGAACTTGTGCAAAAATTGGATTTTCATTTAATTTTTAGATTTCTGGTTGTTCTCAGACTTGTTTTCATTCCTCCAATTCAAATTTTCAAGTTCCCTCCTTTTTCCCAAAATTCAAATTTCAAAATTAAGTGGTTAGGTCATAAAACCCTAATTTTTAAATTTAATTGGATTTTGTGCAAATTTCAAATCAGTTTCATTCCAATTCACGTTTTTACACATTTTCCAAGGTGTCCCTATCCATTAGGTTTGACCTTTTTCAAAATTGCAATTCAATTCCTCTTTTTCTTCAAAACCCTAATAGGAACCTATTTTTAACATTTGCGCCTTCATTTCACCCATCTAGAGATTGTAAAATTAGCCAATTTTGGGGGGTTAGCTTTGAAATCATCATAATGTTCATCCCCGGAAATTTTGACAAAAGTTGGTCGGACCATGTGCATTCCTGCCACAGTCGACTTTTTTCCTGAAATTTTGAGAGATTGTTATGACTATATTTAATAGCCTAAATCCAGAATATTGGTTGATTTTGTCAATTTTTTATCCCTCTAGAATCGGAAATATCTTCAAAATTCAATATATCAAATTTCAAGAAAAAATTTAAAATTAAGAGGTTAATTATAGTCTGCCCTAATTTTAAAAAATTCTGATTTAAAAAATAAGTGATACTCCCTTGGCCCTAATTTTAAAATTTCAATTTCCTTTCATTTTTGGAAATTGTGTCATCCTCTTCCCCCAACAAAATTCAAATTGTGTAATCATTATTTTCTTAAATTTTTGCATTACTCAATTTTGTAAGCTTTGTTCTAAAATTCAAAATTTAAATTTTCCCTCTAGTGCATGAGTTTTACCACTATTAGTCCTACCTATCCTATCACCATTAGACGAAGAATTAGAATTAAGGCTTCCCAAGGTTTAATTGTCGAGGAGATGGAACCTAATTTGGGTGACTTCCTTAATGAGGATCATGCTAATTCTTCCCATCCTAATCATGTGCCTATTCACCCCATTGATGAATCCCATGATGAAGAAGAAGCTTTAACTAGGGTTTCTCTAGATCAACTTTCCACATTGGACAATTAATTTGATAACTTTCAACAATGGATGTCCCAATAATACCTTAATAGTGAAGCTCTTCCATTAATTGAAGGCCTTAAACGCATGTTTCAAAGTGATAAGAATGGAATTGATATATTGTGTGGCATTGTACATATTGTTGATTCTAATGTCATGCCTATCAAGAGTTGTGCCAAAACCCTAGGTTATTCACAACCTCCAACACAAGTCAATCCTTCTATTCCTTTGACTACAAATATGACTAGTATTCCTACTTTTACCTCCAACATCATGGCTACTTCAACTCAAAATTTCTTTCCTGCAACCATTGGTCATGGGGGCAATCCCTCTTCTTCATTTAATCCTCCATCTTTTCCCATGACTTCCATAAGTGTTCCTACTATTCCTCAACCAATCGGTGTGACACAAGGGGCAATCCCTTCAACAACTTTATTCCTCCTTTAAGTGTCCCTTTTCCTACCCAATCATCACCAATTCCTACTTATCATAATGTCCCACCACCTTATTCTCATTCCATTCCTTCTTTCAATAACATCACACCACCTTCTCAATCACCTATGTCTAACATCAATTCTTCTACCGAAATGACAATTAACAATCTTTCTCAAACTGTGTCTTCCTTACAACAACAAATTGCCTCTATGAGTCAATCCAAGTTTAGTGTGCCCACCTTCGATGTTGTGAGCCCACTTTCTCTTGATATTGTTAAAGTTGTGCCACCTAAACATGTTGAGATCCCTCAATTGGAACTCTATAATGGAAAAGTTGATCCTCTTATGCATGTCAAAACATTCCAAACCTTGTGTATTTATTTTTCTTATGATCAAAGATTGCTTGCAAAAATGTTTACAAGAACACTAAGAGATAAAGCTTTACAATGTTATTGCCCTCCTCCTTCTTATTCTATCACTTATTTTCAACAACTAGCAAATGCTTTCATCCAACAATTTCAAAACAACATTGGTCCTAAAATCACTTTGATTGATTTAATGCATTGTAAATAAGGTGTTAAAGAAAAAGTGACTGATTTCATTCGTAGATATAAGCATTTGTGGGCTCAAATTTCTTTTCATGTACCTGATAATGATATTCAAAGAATTTTCATTTCTAATTTACAAAAAGATATCAGGGAAAAGCATCTTTTGTCTGAGTTTACTTCCTTTCTGCAATTGTGTGCAACACTCCACAATTATCAATTGGTTGTGAGTCAAATGGAGCAATCTACTCCTATGGCTCCGAGTGATAAGGGGGAGAGTGTTCAACAACCATTTGTGAAGTTTAAACTAAAAAAAAGCTTCACAAAGTTCAATTATCCAATCAACAACCACAATGTGAATGCTACAAGAGGTGTGCCTTCTATTTAAAAATTCTTCCAAAGAGAAAGACAGTTTACTCCTTTGAATGAATCTTTACATAGTATTATGTTTTAGTTGTTGCACAGAAATGTTATCAAACTTCCTCCTATAAAATAAATTGATCCTTCTAAACCGGCATCCCCTTATTTTGATAACAATTCCTTTTGTCAATTTCATCGTCAACCTGGTCATGATACTGAGAAATGTTTTGCATTCAAGAATAAGATTCAAGACTTTATTCATAATAGTACTATATATATGGCAGGTGTGAATGATAAAGGGAATAAATCAGTAGCTCCTCCTAATCAAAATCTTAATATTTTCACCGATCCCTTGCCTTCTCATACCTCTAATGTTATTGACATTGTGTCTAATTCTCTCTCTTCTTAAGAATTCACCTATAAGGATCCAAACTTGGTTAATATGGTAGAAACACAAGATATGCCTAAGAATCCTTGTACATTTGACCCTAGCGAGACCATTAGAGCACCTGATCGCCCCTTATACATAGCTGCAAAGGTTAAGGATATCCCTTGCCATGGTGCCCTGATTGATCCCTCTTGCATGGTTAATGTCATAATAGAAGAGTATCTTTTCTCTTTACGATTGCATAAACCAATATATGATGCTTCTAATGTGGTTGTGAAGTTATTTGATGGCTTCTCTTATCCTACCATTGGTTCTATCACCCTTCTTGTTGAGCTTCATACTAAATCCTTGGATGTTGACTTTGTTATCATACCTTCTTCTGAGCAATTTTGTGTGAAGTTGGGCTATCCTTGGATATCTTCCATGAAGGCTATTGCTTCTCCAATCCACAAGTGTTTGAAATTTCCTCACAATGGTGAAATCATAACCATGAACCATAGCTTATTTTATCCATTTGAAAGAAGCCTCGATGTTCCTATTGATCTCTTTTGGCCCAAATAATTTCAATCTCTTCCATCAAGGAGTGATGATCTTTTTCAATCTTATCAAAAATGGAAGAACGATATGATCTTATCCTTAAGTCAACCTAGATCCCCAACACTTGACATTCCTATTATTCTTCAAGATGAGGTTCTTCCCCTCTCGGATAGAAGTAATCTCCCTCCTAAGGAAGATCATCAACCTATACCTATGGATGTGACTTTACCTTCTCTTAAGGAGAACAACAATATTCTTGCTAAGGTTAGACCCATACCTCCTCCTCATGATGGACCTAGTCTCCTTCCTACACCTAATATTCCTCCTTTCTATGGTGCAGTTCCACCTCCTTCCTCTTATCTAGAGAAGAGGCCTGCTTATCCTCTTGTTCAACCTAAAAGACCTCAACCTAAACCATCAACTATCAAGAAGAGAAACATTCCTACTTTTTCAAGTGTTCCTCCTCCTTCTCAGCCTTCCACTAAGACTCAACAGAATCGTAATGCGAGAGAACACTGATGAAGACGTCGCGTTCAAGCTCGTGATTCTATCCCTCAAAATACTCAATCTCCTCATTCTCTGATAATCAACATGATTCCCTTTTCTCCTAAGAAAGATGTTCAACCAACATCTCCAAATCATAAGTTGCATAAAACATATGATGGTTTTACTCCTATTTGTGTTCTTTCTCCTCTTTCTCTAAACTTTGATGAAGAAATGGGTGAAAATTTTATTCATAATGGCAATACAACTCCTAATGCTTCTAATAGTGAGTATGAGTATGTTGATGTGGACAAGCATTTATCAAATGAATTTTCATAAACCCTAATCCTAGCTCCTAGAATCGAACAAAGTGACTTACAACATGAGCATAGTCCTTGTTTGGATCTTGTGATAGCTCCATCTGTTGTGCTCGATGTCGCTCCTCTGGCATGTTGCATGCCTTCTTGAAATAGTGATCAGCAAGATTGGGAGGCGGATGTCATGCTAGATTAGAAATATTAGCATTGCAGATGTTTCTCTCTCTCCTTTCTTTCTCTTTTGTGACCATTCTTCTATGTGTACACCTGTTCTTCTATTGTTCCCTTAATGTCTACTTGGGGACGATGCAAAGCATTGAGAAATTTTTTTGGTCTCTTTCATGTTGACTCAAAAGGAATCCTCTCTTCCCTTTCTTCTAAGGTAGTGTCTGTATTTGGGGAATGATGATTATTATATGCACATATACATACATGAGTTATCATACAACATACTGACCCCGAGGAAAGCAACACTACCTCATGTTTTGTGTTCATTATCCTTGGATTTATTCCTCGGTTAGGGGCTAAATCCTTGCAATAATGTGCTCCCTCCCTTCTTCTCTCTCTCTTGGGAGTATCCTACCTTAAATAAATCACTCTCGATAAGGCGCTCGTGATCGCTTTAACGTGGGGGCATACACTTTGCCCATATTTTCCTTCTTGATACTTAGAATTACTTAGTGAACTTTGTTTTGCTTTGTAATCTTTGGTATCCTTGCTTTCATGATTCATAGTGAAGAGAAATTTGCTACTTGTAGTCATGGTTTTCCCCTTCTCAATCTTCCCTTTTACTTTGTCAATTGAAGTCGTAAGATCCTAAGTCAACTGGGGGCTTGGTGCATCTTGCCTCCTTGACGTGGTAAGTCTTTCAATCTTGTTTCCTTGTACTTTACTGGCAGTATTGGCATACACTTATACTCTCACTAAAGTGGGGACTAAATGTAGTGTCATAAAATTGTTACCCTAGAAATTTTTTACTGCATTAGGGCCCTCGCACACACGAGATCGAATCCTCTAGTCTGATCGGAGACCGAAGATTGCTCTGCCCTCAGAAATAGCTTCTTTCTTGGCCACTACATCACCCCATCTGCACTCTACCCTAGAGAAAGGGGTAGGACAGGGGTGTGGTGCCACTTTCCCCCCTTGGACAGGGGCATGGTTCCCTTGTCCTCCCAAGATAGGGGCATGGCACCCCTATCCCTACCCTATTTTGGGGCAGGACCCTTCCTAGGTTTGCATTGCTGGTTGTGAATTGGGTGGGAAACTCCCTCGATGTCAGCCTATGATGAAAATAAAGTCCACTAACATGTATTTAAGGGGAATTCATCCTCTCATTTGAATAAGTTCAATAAGTTGAAGCTGGATAAGATTGGAGTGGATCAAGTTGCACAAGCGATCAAGCATTCAAGAGCATTCAAGCATTATTTTCCAGCATTGAGCATTCTCAAGTCTCCCTTCAAGGCTAGGTGTTTCATTCAAGTCAAGGATTCAACCATTGAAGAGGAGATTGATTTCAAAATTCAATTCCACATAAGCATTTCTATCAACATTGCTACCACAACCTCTCTTGAGGTGATTTACATTTCAGTCTTTCATTTACATCTACTTGCAAGTACTTTCTTTCATTACTTGGTTGATTCCAAAATTGGGGTTTGACCTAAAGGCAAACCCCCAATCCCAACCCATTTTCCTCTCTTTTTTGTGTGTAGGTTGCAGGTGTGCAGCTGTACTTTCAAATTTAGGCTTCATTTGCAGAGGCAGAAAAATCTTTTTTGTTTCGCGGATTTGTTTGAAGGACCGTGTACATTCCCGCCACGGTCTAGGAAATTTTTCCTCAAATTCATAGGTCGACTTCATCTCAACATATTACTACCAAATCCAAGTGCACAGCTTCATCCCACATTCGGATCTCAAATTATAATCAATTCTTAGTCACTTTTGTACTACATAAATCAATCAATTCCTTTCCATTTCAAATAAGGAAGAGGGGATCAACTTATCATCCCCATTTCATTCAAAATTCAATCTTCATCCTTGAAGGTTGGATCTAGTGAATTCCCTCTCCTCTTCCAAATTTAACTTGGTGAAAAGTGTTTGAAGGGTAATCAATAGTGAAACTCTCATCTCTCTTTGAGGGAAAGGGTAGTTTTCCTCTTGATCTATCATTCACCATTTTTTCCAACATTACACATACAATGAATAAACCCAACACATATACTCCATAGACATTCCAAGAAGCATTCTCAACATACACAAAGAGTTTCTCTACCCTCCCAACCATCCAACATGGTTACCCTTCATTCACAATCAACACACTGCTTATTAGGACAGTCAAACGTGCTTTGGGACAGTCATGTAGTAGACAAGGACAATCATGTTTGAATGGACTATTCTTTTCTTATCACCCTTCAAATAAAAAATATGATAATGGGGATCCACCCTACCACACCCTTGACACTCAAACCAACACCAAATCCACTTCTAAATATGTAAATGCAATGATTTTCAACACACTGCCAAACTGTGACAGCCAACTCAAAGGTTTAAGAAAATCATAAACTCCCATGGATTAATTGTCTTCCTTGTTCCTATGGCAGTTGGATAATGCCAAGGGGTCCTTCACACATCCCTCTCCTCATTTTAAAACTTTCCAAACACATTTGTTTCCTTTACACCATCTAAACTCAAGCACCCATTGTGTTTTCAAACTGAGACAATGAATTTATGTCCTTTTCCTTCATGATTGCACCAGCCAAAATGAACATGGAGTACTTGAAAAATAAAAATAAACAAAATACAATACAACAAGGACATACACCACAGAAAAGAGAATTATTGAACATGGAATGGCCTTGAACTCATGATTTTTCCCTCTCGTGCTATCCTAGATTAGGGTTTAAATAGTTTTTACAAAAAATAAGATATCTATTCCAATTCTTGATGAAATCAAATGCCACAAAAGACAAATTAAACTAGATTTTGTTGGTATTTTGGTATGGTTTTGTCATTGATGTCAACACCTACTAAACACTTATCAACTCTGGCACTTTGGAGAATCAGCAACATTCACTGGCAAGCAAATGACTTATGCACAGTCACCGGTATCTGGTACACTAGCAAGATACAATTATCACCGACACTTGGAACAGCATGGAAAACACTTGGTAATGTCAAAGACATCATTTGGACATCTTGTCTTGGAGAATTGTTTATTGGTATATTCATATTTGCATATTTGTTGTTACCGGCAAATAGGTCCAGGTTACACCGGTAGGTTTATCTTTTCCAGATCAGCAGGCACGCTATGGAGATGATTAATTATTGTTGTAAATGCATTAAGATGACATGTTCAATCGGTTATTGCATCGGATATTGTATTGTTTGTAAAATGTTTTTATTGTAATATCTTGTAGAGCTGACCTACTAAAATTGGTCTTAGGTTATGGTATAAATGTAAGATCTTATTTGTAAGATCAAATGTGGAATGCGAAAAAGGATTGTGTGAAGGTTTATGCGAGAATAAGTAGAGCTATACACGTAGACATCATTTGAAGATTGAAGGAGGGTTTTTGTGAAGACAATCAGAACTACACTAGTACTGAATCCAGCATATGAATATGCTATTTTGTGCATTACATTCTTATTGGATTTAACCATCCAACTATAGTTAGTGTGACTCCCATTTTGTGATTGAGCAGTGAGCTCTAGGCACTTGGCCTTTCTGCATGTGCAGACCCCATTTATGTACACTTACTATCTACAGTAGTATCATCTGATTGTGGGTAAGTTTTCCCACTGTGGTTTTTCCCCTTACAGGGTTTCCACATACAAATATTGGTGTTATGTGTTGTGGATGACTTTGTCTTTATGTTTCATGCACTAATCCTTACCGGTATAGCAATTAACTATTAAAATTGTCTACCGGCATATCAAATTGGTTTACCGGTATTAAGCATTAAATTGGTTAAGTTGTTTTTGGTTTGAATTTATTTGACAACTGATTCACCCCCCCCCCTTCTCAGTTGCCTCTGGGACCTAACAATTGGTATCAGAGCTTAGTCCTCTTTTGCAGAAGTTTAACATCTTGAGGAGATCCAATGTCTACTAACTATTTTAGGAAGGACAATCCTAAACTTGATGGAACCAACTATGGCATATGGAAGATTAGAATGGAGACACATCTAAATTGCATTGGAAAGGACATCTGGGATGTTACAAAGAATGGTTATACTACTCCTACTCAAATTCATCCCACTCTACCCAACTTGACTAAAGATGAGGAAAATGATTACAAAGCAAGAGAAGCACTTTTCAGCGCATTATCAGATCAACAAATCATGGGACTATCAGATAGGTCTACTGCTAAAGCTATTTGGGATCATTTGGAAACGCTGAATGAAGGAGATTCCATAGTCAAAATTGCAAAATTTGAAAGCTTACGGGTCAGGTATGAACATCTAAAAATGGAAGAAGATGAAAGGATTTATGCTTTTATGGAAAGAGTAAATGAGATTGTTTTGGGTATTAAATGTTGTGGAGGAACCTTAAGTGAGGATGAAATTGTTTCAAAAGTTTTAAGAGGATTGCCATCGGCATATAAAATAAAAGTCACTGCTATAAATGAGTTAAGAACAATGCCTAATACATCAGTAACTAGGGATACATTGATTGGGAAACTTTTAGCTTTTGAAATTGAAGAATTTGGTCCTATTGCTACTATAAAGACAAATTTGGCCTTTAAAGCATCAACATCATCTGCTCCATCATTTGACAAATATAATTGGAAAGCCTTTTATGCAAGAGAACTTGAAGAAAGTAGGAAAGAAAATGAAGAACTTGAAGAACATACAAGCCTAACCTTGAATATTAGAGATACAGATTTAAGAAGAATAAAGACAAATCTTGTTACATTGTTGATGAAGGTGTGACTGATGATTTTGATGAGGATCCGGCAGATAGTGGATGGGTTTTTTTTGCTATAATAGAAGATCAACTGGCACATACTGCTCAACTGGTAGTACAGGCCTTGGTAGCTAAAGTTGAAGTAAAGGATGAATGGATCATTGATTCAGGATGCTCACATCATATGACAGGAGACAAAGGTAAATTCTTGAACTTTTAAGAATACAATGGAGGCTTAGTGAGATTTGGAGATGATAAAGCTTGTTTAATCAAAGGTAAGGGTACAATATCTCTTGATGGTAAGCATAACACTGACAATGTTTACTATGTTGAAGGATTGAAGCATAATCTTTTGAGTGTTGGTCAATTAGTTGAGAAAGGATTTCAGTTACAATTCAAAAATGGAAAATGCAAAATCATGAATAGAACTAGTTTGGAAATTGCAACCGGTAGTCAGACTAGAGGTAATATCTTTCATTTAAATAACAATGAAAAGGCATGCTTAATTGCACATATTGATGAAAGTTGGTTATGGCATAAGAGACTCTGTCATGTAAACTTTGATTGCATGGTGAAAATCAGTACTACTAAGGTAGTTAGAGATTTACCTAAAATTGTTAAACCTTAGAGTACAGTATGTAAGGAATGTCAATTTGGAAAAAAAGTTAGAGCTAGTTTCAAAAGTATTCCAGAAAAATCCAGTAATGCTCTTGATTTAATTCACACTGATTTATGTGGTCCAGCTAGAACTAAAAGCTTACAAGGTGATAGATATTTCATGCTAATCATTGATGACTATTCTAGAATGTGTTGGGTTACTTTTCTCAGAGAAAAATCAGAAGCACTGGGAAAGTTCAAACTGTTCAAAGCAATGGTAGAAAATGAAACCGGTAAGAAAATCAAATGTCTAAGATCAGATCAAGGAGGAGAATTTACATCTAAGGAGTTTAATACATTATGTGAAGTAAATGGAATCAAAAGACAACTATCAGCACCTCGGACACCACAGCAGAATGGAGTTGTTGAAAGGAAAAACAGAACTATCTTGGATGCAGCAAGAAGTGTGTTATCAAAAGAAAACCTACCACATGTATATTGGAGAGAGGTAGTCAGTACAACGGTCTATACATTCAACAAAGTTCACATCAAAGGTGAAACCGGTAAGACCCCTCATGAACTATGGTTTGGTATTACTCCTACTCTTAAATATTTCAGAATTTTTGGAAGTAAATGTTATATTATAAGAGATGAGTATATTGGCAAATTTGATCCTAGAAGTGATGAAGGAATATTTCTTGGTTATTCATCTAAGAGCAAGGCATATAGATGTTTTAACAAAAGATTATAGAAAATTGTTGAAAGTACAAATGTAAATATTGATGAACAATTCAGAGGAACTTCGATGTATATAGACTCTGAACCGGCAACACAAATTTTGACAAATGAACCTACTCTGAATCCACCAGTACAGAATGAAGATCTAGTTACCTCGGTATCATCTAAGGATTCCACAGTAACTAAGGAACAGCAGCAAACAAAGACACCCCGGTATGTAAGACTAAATCATTCTGAAGATCAGATAATTGGAAACAAGTTTAAAGGAGTTATGACAAGAGGGAGATTGGCAAATGAAGAGGTATGTCTTATTTCTCCAATTGAACCATCATCAGTTAATGAGGCATGTGAAGATAAATTTTGGATTAAAGCTATGGAAGAAGAATTAGAACAAATTGAGAAAAATAACATTTGGACATTAGTTCCCCAGCCTAAAGATAAAAATTTAATTGGAACCAAATGGGTATTCAGAAACAAACTTAATGAAGATGGATTATGTAAAGAATTTTTTATTAAAATGCACCAAGAATTTGAAATGTCTATGATTGGAGAAATAAAATTCTTTTTAGGATTATAGATTTCATAGATTGATAAAGGTATATTCTTGAGTCAATCCAAGTACTTAAAAGAGTTACTAAAGAAATTTGGGACGGAGGACTCTAAACCGGTAAGCACACCTATGACAAAAAATGACAAAATATCACTAAGGGATGAATCTACACCTGTTAATCCAACTAGATACAAATCTATGATAGGAGGTTTATTGTATTTGACACAAAACAGACCTGATATTATGAATGCAGTATGTATTGTTTCAATATTTCAAAGTAATCCTAGAGAAAATCATGAATCAGCAGTAAAGAGGATTTTCTGATACTTACAAAGTACTATAAATCTTGGATTATGGTATCCTAGAGATGAAAACTTTGAATTATGTGCATACATAGATGCAAATTGGGCAGGAGATGTGGATGATAGAAAAAGAACCACCGATAGAGCATTCTTTCTTGGAAACAGACTAGTTTCTTGGTTGAGTAAGAAACAAAGTTGTACATCTTTATCAACAGCAGAATCAGAATATGTTGCAGCAGCAACTAACTGTACACAGGTACTATGGCTTAAGCAAATGTTGAAAGACATAAAGGTAAAATGCAAGGAACCTATTACTATCTATTATGATAACACTGCAGCAATTGATATATCTAAGAATCCAGTATTACATTCTAAAACCAAACATGTTTTTATCAAACTGAATTTTCTACGGGAAAATGTTGAAGCAAAGGAAATAAAACTGGTTTATGTGAATACTAAAGAGCAGATTGCAAATATCTTTAGTAAACCTCTGCCTAAGGAGACCTTTGAATATCTCAGAGATCAGCTTGGGGTCATACCCCCACCGGTAGAGACTTAGGAAGTTGATGATTGTCATCAACCGACAAAATTAACAGAGAAATTTTTTATTCCGGCTTTGATGGGAAGCTACTTCTTAGGGGGAGTAGTTGGTATACTAAATTGATTGGTATTTTGTATATGAACTTGGCTTGGTAAGATGTTTTTGGTAATAAATTTGGCAATTGATGTCAAAGGGGGAGAGATTGGTATGGAAAAACACAAGGAAAACACATGTTGCTCCCAGGGGGAGAGATTGTTACTCTCTGTATCTATATTTTAATTTTTGGTTATGATCTCTTTTTGGAGATTGTTGGTTTTTGGTATTTGGCATTTCTGTTTTGGCACTTTGATGGTTTTTCCATCTTGTGTTGCCATCAATGCCAAAGGGGGAGATTGTTGGTATTTTGGTATGGTTTTGTCATTGATGTCAACACCTACTAAACACTTATCAACTCTGACACTTTGGAGAATCAGCAATATTCACTGGCAAGCAAATGACTCATGCACAGTCATCGGTATCTAGTATATCGAAAAGATATAATGATCACCGGCACTTGAAATAGCATCAAAAACACTTGGTAATGTCGAAGACATCATTTGGACATCTTGTCTTGGAGAATTGTTTATTGGTATATTCATATTTATATTTTTGTTGTTACCGGCAAATAGGTCCAGGTTACACCGGCAAGTTTATCTTTTCCAGATCAGCACGACACGCTATGGAGATGATTAATTATTGTTGTAAATGCATTAAGCCGACATGTTCAATCGGTTATTGCATCGGATATTGTATTGTTTGTAAAATGTTTTTATTGTAATATCTTGTAGAGCCGACCTACTAAAATTGGTCTTAGGTTATGGTATAAATGTAAGATCTTGTTTGTAAGATGATATGTGGAATGCAAAAAAGAATTGTGTGAAGGTTTATGTGAGAATAAGCAGAGCTATACATGCAGACATCATTTGAAGATTGAAGGAGGGTTTTTGTGAAGACAATCAGAACTACACCAGTACTGAATTCAGCATATGAATATGCTATTTTGTGCAATACATTCTTATTGGATTTAACCATCCAACTATAGTCAGTGTGACTCCCATTTTGTGATTGAGTAGTGAGCTCTAGGCACTTGGCCTTTCTACATGTGCAGACCCCATTTATGTACACTTACTATCTGCAGTAGTATCATCTGAGTGTGGGTAAGGTTTCCCATCGTGGTTTTTCCCCTTACAGGGTTTCCGCGTATAAATATTGGTGTTATGTGTTGTGGATGACTTTGTCTTTATGTTTCATGCACTAATCCTTACCGATATAGCAATTAACTATTAAAATTGTCTACTAGCATATCAAATTGGTTTACTGGTATTAAGCATTAAATTGGTTAAGTTGTTTTTGGTTTGAATCTATTTGACAACCAATTCACCCCCCCCCTCTCAGATGCCTCTGAGACCTAACAGATTCATGCTCCTTAAATACACAATCAAATCCAGGGGTGGATTAATGTATTTTAATGGTGAATAATGAGTTTGAACAAACTATTATGTGGGAGTTCTCAGGAAAAGTGCACTAACCAGCACCTAATCATCCCTTTAACACAAAAAGTTGCATTGAGCAATTTTTGACAATATTGACAACTTGGCTAACTTTAATCCTAGACCCAACCTATGACTTCAATGAGTAAAAAATGACACAAATAGGTCCAAATAGGTCCATAAAGACCCTTAGACACCATCAAACATCATATTTGACCTATTGAGACATATTTTCCACATTAAGCCAATTTTGTCAATATGTGCCAACATGGCCCCCCATTAGGACTCAACATACAAACCATTAGTCTCAGTGACATTATTACATCATATATGGAATAATTACATATTTTATGGCCTTTTAAGACCTTATTACAAATTTCATACTTCAAAACATAAAAGATTCAAAATGTGCCTCATAGAGGCTTGATGGTAACCTAGGTGCTCCTGCACCAAACTTAGAGATCAGTCAATGTGGCAGAAGATGAAATTTATGATGGCTGCCAATCAACGGTGGGGTATATTTCCTTGAGGCTTGAGGAGATAAATTTTGAATGTCCTTTTGGGGGGAAGGTATGTATGTCATCAGGCTTGTAGATCTATTTTCTAGAGGTTGTCCTCAAAGTTGCTTGCATTTATTACCTCCAGTTGGATTGCGAGTGGAGAAAGAAGAGGGATGCCTCATGGCATATTTTTGTCTTAGTCAATAAAATTGTGACATGTGTCTCACTTGGCCTGTAGCTTATTTTTTCTCCCTTGTCTTACAAAAGGGAATTCAGAGCCAATCAGACAGGATTCTGAAGGTGATTCTAAATGTAATTCTGGAAGCAAGGCTTGCATGTATAGTCGAAGGTTAGGTGTAAGCTAGAGTTCCATTTTTTAGTTTGTAGTCATTTTTCCATTCCAAATAGTATATAACTAGAATGCATACAAGTCTTAATGTTTTTATTGTAACTGTCTCCAGCATGTAATTTCATTGTTTTATGAAATAGATAATCAAGGATCCTCTATTTTGCCCCTACAAGCTCAGGTGTTTATCTTGTTTCTTGATTCTCTTCAAGGAAGAGATTAAAATGTTTTTTAGAGCATAATGAAATGGTGTTGTGTGTATGTAGGATATGTAAGAATTGTTGGCATTGTGTTGTCATTGATGTCAACCGGTATAGGATGGCTACCGGTATAAGAGATGAATGTGCAGCACTGTCATTGATGCATACCGAATATGATGTCTTTGATGTCACCTAGTACTATAGGTCATCGGTAAGGGAGAGATTGTCATTCAACACAATGGCTATTGGAGTCACCGATACACAAGTTAGTGTTTGACTTGTGTTGAAGATATGGACAGGAGACCAATATGATATAACAATTGGTAAATTATATCTGTAAGAGAGCAAGATGTTGGTCAGTTGATTGTGATGAAGAGGGGAAAAATTATCTAAATCACATCAACACTAGAGGAGAACTATGTATAGGTCACCGATATGTTGTGTGGATGTCAATTAGCAGGACTCCCACCAGATGAAGAGATGACTGACAGTGAGTGTGCCCCAACCGGATCACATGTGTCTATTTGAATATTGTTACTATTTACTAAGTTGTTATTAGTTTTATATCCAAAGTCATCCTATATACTCTAGTTGGTTAAAACTACCAAAACATTCAGTCGGTAAGCACTAAAGCAGTCGGTTACAGAAGATAGAAGTCACAGAGTCTAGTATACACTGAGTTGTCTACCGAGTAACACTCTATGTCTACCGAGCAGCAAAAATGATATACCGAGTGAACACACACCGAGTGAAACGTGTTACTAGATTCATTGAACCTAGACACATGTGTGGAAACGTGTTACAAGATCAAGGAACAAAGAACCGTTATCACATAGAAAATTGCACCTTAAAGATTTTGTATGATCTTGAGGTCATCTATCCAATGATTTTGTATAGTTATTCATTCAATGAATCTTGTTTGTAAGATTGATGCATGAACAAGATCACCATCCTAAGAGATCTATTTATACAACATGAATTAAGGATCAGATATAGAGGTGTATGAAGCAAGACATTTGTAATAAATAAGGAAGCACTGAGTATTGTGACTGTTAGAGACACAGAAGGTCACCGAGAAGGATTTCAGAGAACGATCAAGGAACAGAGTAAACAGAAGGGTTTACCAAGTTAATCTATGGATTATCGAGGTATGCTATAAGCAAGGTAATCTCATTTTGAGCACATAGAATCTGCTGTAACATTTCATATGTAAAGTTACAGATATTTGTAAAGATTTTATTGTAATATCTTGAGTTGTAAGAGAAACCTTTAACAGGGTAAAAGACTCTAACAAAGTCTATAAATTGTAAAGTCTTTAACCAGGTGCAGCATTTAGTTTAAGTGTTGTAAAATCCTTTAGCAAGGTATATCTAAAGATCTTGATACTCTTAACAGGGTAAGCTATCAGAAATAGCTAAACATGTAGCTCTAACCGAGCAACCTTTATTATTGCAGTAGTGAAGTTGTGGGTGCCATCCCCACCGCAGTTTTTCTCTTTAACCAAGAGTTTCTGCGTAGCCAAAATATATGTGTTATGGAGTGAATCTTGTATAATTTGTATTTATTTGTTTTAGCATTATATTATGTTACAGTAGTTTTTGGTTTATGCTTAACAGTAAAGTTATTGCTCAAGAAAAGATTTGAAGTATTGATTCACCCCTCCCCTCTCAGTACATTAGCTTTCCATATTGGGCCTAACAATTGGTATTAGAGCTTCAATCTTGGAAAAGGGTTTAACAGCCTAAAGAAAAAGATCTTATCAATGGAAGGCTATAAACAATCTCGGAGAATTGTGTATCTACAAGAAGAGTTGGATCATGCTAATCAAGTGATTGTAGACATGCAAAGACAAATGCAAAAATCATTGAAAGTCAGAAGAAGGTTGTCTGATGATCTACAGGACTCACAAGAGCTTGTGGAACAAATTGAGACATCATATGAGAATAGTATATCTGAAGAGACTGAAGAGATGATTGGAAAATTGAAAGAAAAGAACAAAGCACTGATTGAACAGCTAAAAGCAATGAAAAGAGATCATAAACATTTCAGCACACAGATGACTGAAAATCTAGATGCATTGAGAATAGCTGAGGATAAGATAAGAGATATAGAAAGATAAAAACATCAACTTGAAGTATTAGTGACTGAAAAGAATGATGAAATCACAAGGATGACTGGAATTCAGCACAATATGTCTGATCAATTGGGTTATGCACATCATGAAGCAAATATGAAGGATAATGAGAATCAAGCATTAAACTTGAATTATCAAGATTGACTGATGAACTTGAAACAGAGAAGAAATCCAAAGAAACAATGAAGAAGAGTTATGAAGCATCAAGGATGTTGGATGAGCAACTGAATATAAGAAGACCCAACAAAGATGCAGGACTCGGTTACAACAGAAAGAACTCTACCAAGAAAGGAATCTTCATCATCGAGAGAGGAGAATCATCAAAGCAAGCTAGAAACAAGAATAACATCAAAGGAAAGAAGCCTATTTGCAACTACTGTGGAAAACAAGGACATACTGCCAACATGTGCCAAATCAGAAAAGGTAAGCAACTGAATGTCACAAGGTCTAATGGTTATTGTAACAATTGCAATAAGTATGGTCACACATTTAATCAGTGTAGGACAAAGTCTGTTAGCAATTATCAGAAGGCAAAATTCAAGGGGTTTTGCAAAAACTGCAATAGATATGGACATAGTACCAAGAAGTGTTGGTTTAAGCAGAAGAACTATATGTGGTCTGCACACCGAGCAAATACTGGAAGCTACCGAACTCACACAGATCCTAACCGACAATATGTTGCAGTACCATGGGATTACAATACAAGGATATGATGTGAATGTTGTGGAAGATATGGACATATAAGTGGCAATTGCTTTATAAGGTTTGGAATGAACAACCAAAGATCATGGAGAAATCTTGGTATGGCATCTTTTCATTGTCACAAAGTTGGACACTTGGCTGGAGATTGCAGAGATCAACCCAAAGGAGATACTGAGGTAATAAGAAGCAAATTATAGATGATTTGGGAAAAGAAGGAAAATGGATCAACTAATGAAGAAAGCACCTTACCTACCGAGTTAGGTGCACCTACTTTGAATTAATCAGTGAAGATATGAAGGGACTACATTCTCTCAAGGTTAAATCTTAACAGTTCCTATTTTATCATGTACTTAATTCCAAATTAGCCAGTTTGAAATTCTATCTAGTCTTTTGGAGCACCAGAGTAGTCGGTAAATGCAAGAGACCTGTCTAGTCGGTAAATGCAGGAAATTTGTCTAGTCGGTAAAAGGCAAAAAGGAAGGTAATCGGTTTAGTGGAACCGAGTGCATTTAATGTTTTCTTACCTAACTGTACGGAGCCCGACAAGGTAAAGTTGTGTACTTAAAGCACTTTGCGCAGTCATTTCACACTCACCAAGTTTTCAAACAGTAGAGCTAAGCGATTCAAAGGCAATCAAACACCTCCCAAGCGAATTTCAAGGTATTTACCCATCGATCTCAAGCATTTCTAAGAGCTAGCTAACCGGGAAATATCAATGTGATTATTTGTTTTATATTTACTAAGTGAAAGTGTTTGTAAGTTTCAAACCCTAAGCCTTTTTCGTTAGTAATCCTAAGTTTGTAATGGCTCCAAAGATTCAGAAACCCACTGTTGTTGAAACCATTGAGAAGCCCTCATTGAAATATTCCCTACCTCCCAAAGTAGCATCTGAACCGGATGATAAAATGGCATTTTCACTCATTCCGGATAGGGTTCTACTGGTTGAGGATATTAGATTTTTCACCAAATGTCATGCTGAGGAAGTAGGTCATGTTGAGATCAAGGACACATATGATGAATTGTGTACTGATGGAAAACTAGATAACAAGTTTGAACACATTAAAGTCAAGGGATTGACCGAAGCCCTAACCTATCCCCGTGTCTTCAAACCCCAATGGGTTAAGTTTGTTCTAAGCAGAGTTCATGATGATTTCATGTGGTTAGAGGAGCAACCATTCAAAATCACCAAGGAAATCATTCACTTGATAACCAGATACCCTATTTATGACCATTCCTGAGCTCAGAAAATGATTTCACAGAAGGAATTGATCACTTTAACCGGAGTTGAATCCGATTGTAGAGGTCTAAAACTGAATAATGTCATAGATGCAGAGCTGAAGTTTGCCATTAGAGTAATAGGCTATTGTTTCTTTCAATCGGCAAGGGAAAACAGTGTACCATGTGTAGCTGTTGATTTAGCATATAAAATTGTGAAGAAGGGAATGAAGATTGATCTTTGTGAAGTGTTGTTGAAGAATCTGTTTGAAAATATAAACACCATAAGGAAGTCGAAGAAGAACAACTCAGCTAACACACTGAAGTTTGGATCACTCTTGGTATGCATGTTTTTCTATTTTCAGAAATCATTTCCATCTATCAGTAATATAGTTTGGGAGCTACACCGACCAATCACCCATCAAATCAATGACTTCATCAAACAGCTAGGTGATAACTTCAATGAAATTATGGATGATTACTTTAGCAAGTTTCAAGAAAAGATGCATAACAGGTATAGGATTCCACCCAAGTTAGTGGAGAAATACAAGGATGATATATGCTTTGAAGTAGACACCAACTACTGCTATGTCAATGCGGTGGAACTAAGAACTCAATCTTTGCCACCTATGGGTTATGAGATTGATTTTGACATTTCACAACAACAGATAGATGCCTTTCTTGCACTTCCAAGGCATGCTACAGAAATTAGGTACGGAACCTATGAAGAGGTTAAAGAAAAATTTAAGATGAGCATTGTAGTACCTAAGGCTACAAGGAAAGCAACTAAAATGATTAAAGTGTTAACTGAGAAATTTGGAGAAGGTTCTTCCTCCACTCCTGTCAAGAGTGAACTACT
This sequence comes from Cryptomeria japonica, assembly GCF_030272615.1. NCBI lineage: Eukaryota > Viridiplantae > Streptophyta > Pinopsida > Cupressales > Cupressaceae > Cryptomeria > Cryptomeria japonica. The sequence goes on along the minus strand of NC_081405.1, from coordinate 683,308,472 downwards.
TGCAATTGAGGAAGAATCTGAAGCTCATGAAGTTGCTGTTACTTTGAGCACCGAGTTTCCAAAAGGCAAAATTTTAAAAAGAAAGAAGCAGGACTCATCACAAGTATCACCGACTCCTCCAGCACAGTGACCTAATACTAGATCATCTGCAGTGTCACCAAGTAAGAAGCAGAAAAATGTTGCAATGCCTAAGGTCACAAGGACTTATAAGAAAATGCCTCAGAGACTCATTTTGAGCAAAGAGTCAAGTGACACAGAATCTGAAGATGCAAGCAAATTTCAGATTGTTAAGAGTCAAAAGGAAGATGTACATAGCGTTGATAATTTATGTGCTAACCTGAAACAATATGGTGGATTTGGAGCTTTTCAATATGTGAAATATGATTCCAGAAATGAAGATGAAAAGAGGCAAATAGAAGAAGCAGTAGTATGTACACTACTTAAATTCCGAATAGTCCCATTGGAAGTAACTGATTTCCTTCCTAAAACATTGTATTCACATATTGACACCAGGTGGCAATATGTTATGGACTCGGAGAAACTGGTTAGAGAAAGAGTTTTGGTACATCTCTTTCCAGACATGTCGGTAGATGACATTAAAGAACATTTAAAGACCTCACAAACAAACTTTCAATTAAAGCAGAGAGCATTGAAAATGATGAACGATCTCTATCTTGAAGTCGAGAATGAAACTAAGGAAAAATGGCAAGAAATATTCCGACTCAAGAATGATGAACCTCATGCTAAACCTCAAAGTGAAGTTGAAATAGTTGACATCACCGAACAAGATCCTGCTAAAACTATTCAATTAGATGAGTATGTCATGGCTTCTAAGGATCAGGGACAAGAAATGATAGAAGGCAATGCCTATGCCAAACTGGTATCTAGTGAATCAGTTTTGGAACAAGTCAAGTCATATCCTCTGGTCACTCAACAAGTCCCAACCGAGCATCCTAAGGATACTGATCAAGGAAAAGGGGGTCAACAATCTACCAAAGGAGAATCTACTTCTCAGACCACTAGGGAACATACTTCTCAAGCACCTGCAAGCACAGAAACTGTTGCCACCGAGACCCCAAGCATAGAAGCACCGAAGGACACAACAGAGGCTACATGAACCAACAAAAGTTTTGCCTCTACCGAGCAACCTACCGAGGATGATGAATCCTCCAAAGCCATTGTACTAGTTCAACTGATGAAAGCCTCATCATCTAGAGACAGGAAAATGAAGAAACATAGTTTCAAGATAGATCTCTCTAAGCCCATTGTGTTGCCAAATGTTGACATTTCTAAACTGAAAGGGCAAGCACTCATTGAATTTGGAGAGCTATGCAAAGCCAAAGCTGAATAGGAAAGACAGATGGCTATTCAGAAAAAGATTTGTGTACTTCAGAAGGTTAAGGCATTATTGTCAGACATGCTACTTGAAGCTACCATGAATAAAGATGATGCCATCCATATGCAAGTGGATGAACTCCTCACTCAATTAGAAGCATCAGGAGTAGATGCATATGAATACCTCAGCAAGCTGAAGGATAAAGAGCTAACTGCAAAAGTGATTGAAGAGGTACAGAAAGCAATTGCTATCGGTAAAGTCAAACTAGTCAAATTTATTGCTGAGTTGTCCCCTCAACTCAAGCACATTCTTTATTTATTTCAGAAACTCTGTACATTCTCTTTATTCATTAAGGATATCAAAATAAAAATGAAGTCATTGAACAAGAGATCACCAATCTCTCCAATACATTGACTACCGAGCCAAATTCTATTCAGAATTTCTACACCAAATTGCAAACTCTTATGGCTCAACAGTTGGAACTTCAAAATGAAGAGCACAAGATCAGGATGGATATAATGACTCTTCAGACATTATTCATTCCTCATCTTTCATCTATTCAAGAGAAGATCAACCGAGCCACTTATTTATCCACTCAACCAAAAGGAAGCACACTAGATGGTCTGATCTCACTCCTAGCTGACATTATAGCTCAGAATTCACTCATGGATAGTGTCAAGGATGCCCTCTCTACCGCTCTCACCGATGCAAGGACAAAGTATAAATCCATTTTTGACCAGTTGCCTCAACCGAATGGTAACTAGTTTTGTTGTTTGTCAAAAAGGGGGAGTATAGTATCAAAGTATCACAGGGGGAGTGTAGTATACAGGGGGAGTATACCGAGCAGAACAAAGTATCCAAATGCACACTTGAATTTGACAGGGGAGCAGTAAACACCGAGTAGTGATCAAAGAGCAAAGAACAAGTGCAGTAAACACAGAACATTGATCACCGAGCATGCAAAATCAGAATTATGTACAGTATATTGATAAGGGGAGTATATCTGAGTATACTATTTATTGACTATTGTATATACTGTCAGTTTAGTCAAATTTTGTAAGTATATAGATTTTGAGTTATGACTTTGAAAGGAGTTTTGTCAAACATTTCAAAACTAATGTCAAAAGGGGAGATTGTTACTATTTACTAAGTTGTCATTACTTTTATATCCAAATTCATCCTATATACTCTAGTCGGTTAATACTACCGGAACATTAATTCGGTAAGCACTAAAGTAGTCGGTTATAGAAGATAGAAGTCACAAAATCTAGTATACACCAAGTTGTCTACCAAGTAACACTCTATGTCTACCGAGCAGCAAAAATGATATACTGAGTGAACACACACCGAGTGAAACATGTTACCAGATTCATTGAACCAGTAAACATGTGTGGAAACGTGTTACAAGATCAAGGAATAAAGAACCGTTATCACATAGGAAATTGCACCTTAAAGATTTTGTATGATCTTGAGGTCATCTATCCAATGAAATATTTTGTATAGTTATTCATTCGATGAATCTTGTTTGTAAGATTGATGCATGAACAAGATCACTGTCCTAAGAGATCTATTTATATAGCATGAATTAAGGATCAGATATAGAGGTGTATGAAGCAAGACATGTGTAATAAATAAGGAAGCACTGAGTATTGTGACTGTTAGAGACATAGAAGGTCATCGAGAAGGATTTCAGAGAACGATCAATGAACAGAGTAAACAGAAGGGTTTACCGAGTTAATCTATGGATTACCGAGGTATCCTATAAGCAAGGTAATCTCATTTTGAGCACATAGAATCTGCTATAACATTTCAGATGTAAAGTTGCAGATATTTGTAAAGATTTTATTGTAATATCTTGAGTTGTAAGAGAAACCTTTAACAGGGTAAAAGACTCTAACAAAGTCTATAAATTGTAAAGCCTTTAACTAGGTGCAGCATTTAGTTTAAGTGTTGTAAAATCCTTTATCAAGGTAGATCTAAAGATCTTGATACTCCTAACAGGGTAAGCTATCAGAAATAGCTAAACATGTAGCTCTAACCGAGAAACCTTTATTATTGTAGTAGTGAAGTTGTGGGTGCCATCCCCACCACAGTTTTTCTCTCTAACCAAGAGTTTCTGCGTAACCAAAATATATGTGTTATGGAGTGAATCATGTATGATTGTTATTTATTTGTTTTAGCATTATTTTATGTTAATGCACTATTTTGTTTATGCATAACAGTAAAGTTATTATTCAAGAAAAGTTTTGGAGTACTGATTCACCCCTGCCCTCTCAGTACATTAGCTTTCCATATTGGGCCTAACAATATCCCACACACACCCATTCATTTGAGAGATACAATGAGGTCTCTTAGGAATTTTCTTGATACAATAGTTCATCATATGGTTATATCCAACAAAACATAAGCTCAACTGATTACAAAATGAAGAGTCGGATGTCAATAAATATATCCTCGAGAAAATCATGCAAAGGCACCAAGATGCCCATATGCTTTTACCATTTGGGGAGCAAAAACCTTCTTCAGCCTAGCTTGTCCAAACTGAATTCTATACCAAATTTGCCCATACCTGCATCAAAAAACCATACCACATCTCCAAGATACCATAGAAAAGTATCAAACATTCAAAAACCAAGTGCTAGTACCTTCAGCTGGGGGATCATTAGCTGCATCCAGAGGAGGAACAACCCTTAGAGGAAATTCCAATCGTGCAAGAGCAAAAAACTGAAAGCTCAAAGAAAGTAGCGAGTACAAAGCTACAAAAACAACCAAAGCCTTATCCACAATCTGAGTAGGTACCCAATTCGCAAAAAATTCCATACATGCCAGGGTATCATCCAAAGTATCACATATAAGCCCCATTCTTAACTCAAACAATAATTGATCATACCATCCATTACCCAAAAGCTCATGATGAGGAAGAAAACCACCATAATAGAAAGTCCCCACATCAAAATGATAACTATCCAAAGCAAGAAAAACCATATCCCAAGTACACATTGTTGGAAACATGAACGTGGAGTCCAGGAGATGAACCAATTCAGCATCAAGTAAAACATCATAACAAATTGTAACAAATTGAGACATAATCTCAGAGTAAGAAATATTAACACATATTTCCAGCCAACGATTCCTCAAAAGCTTGTGGATTTCATAAGCCACCTCGGGAGAAAACAGGTTACTGAGCTTTTGATAATTATCCTCATTTTCTTCCTCCAAAACCACAGATTCAAGCACCCCTCTATATTTTATAGAAGACAAGAGACTCGACACTTGCAAAAACAATCAGACCAAGACAACCCACAGTACATGTGAAACAAAAATCATCCTACCACTTTCTAAATAATCTAAGTGAAAGGCATGGAAAAAAATTCTTAATTGAAGTAATAAATGTCCGCCAACAACTTACCACCTTGTCGACGGCAAAAAAAGATAGACAAAATATTATTTCAAGATTGCAAACTGCATCGATGTGATATTTCACAATACATAATAACACTTAAAACGTGACAACCGTCAATGATAACTTAATGGGAGGAAACACCTTTGCCAAAAAATGATTACAAACATCATAGAACAATGTCGTTCTTGCCACGACCGAACTCACACAAATAACCTACAAGTTAGTACTGGAGACATCATCAGACAATAATAGCCCAAGTACGTACATCAGATAATACCTCACACATGCCAATATCCATTTTAAGCTAAAAATCCAAGCCTTTACATCTCACACACCACCACCCTTGAGTGTATCATGAATATCCACACCCTCACCCTATGAATGACATCGTATATCACTAGTACATAAAATAGAAATACAATTTCCACTTCATACACCAGGCATATAACGATAGTCATCCATGAAATGAACATGTACACAAACCTGACATTTCAAGGAGGGCGGGAAAGGAATTTAAAATACGAGACTGCAATAAAACCATACGAAGCATTAATCATTCTAAATTCCTTCCCAAATTTTAGAAGGAATTTCTTTGGGATCAACTTTATGAAAATGTGCTTTGCTATCAAAAGCTAGATTAGCCAGAAAATCTGCCACTATGTTAATTTCTCTATAACAATGACATGTTAAGAAGGAATCAAAAGAATCTAACTTTTGTAAAATATGATCAAGCAAATATTGCAACTTCCAGCAATTTGATTTCTTCTTTATAACACTCTGTATTATTACCATAGAGTCACCCTCAATCATTATGTTTTTAATCCTTAATGAGATTGCCATATCCAAGCCAAAGGATAAGGCTTGATACTCCATGAAATTATTAGTACTAATACCAATGTCATGACATTTAGCAAGAATGAGTTGTGCATTATGATCAAAAATAGCCATCCCAACTCCTACCTTCCCAGGGTTTCCTTGGGAGGCACCATCAAAATTAAGTTTGAAATGTCCCCAAGGAGGAGTTTTCCACTTAGTCAGCAACCTCTGACCTAAGGACTTATTACTCTTGGAGACTGAGCCATGAGGGTAAGATTGAGAGGGATTTTCAAACCCTGGCAACCCTATTATCCCAATGGGAAAAATAAGACTGGTTACCCAAGTTCTTATAAATGTATTACAATGCAACCTCTAAAATAGAGGCTTCATTTTTTTGCAAAACATCTGATACAAAAGAACACACCTTTTTTAAAATCCTACTATTTCGTTCAAGCCAAATGTTCTAGACCATAATAGAGGGAGAAATAACCCAAAGGAATGCATATAAAGATGATCCAAACATGAGAGGCCAAGAACAAAATTGAGAAACAAGATCCTTACCAATAACAAAAGACAAACCTAATTTTCCTAGTAGCCATTACCAGCACTCATAAGCAAAATCACAATGAAGAAACAGATGTGAAGAGGACTCTAGGTTCTTATTATAGAGGACACAAGGAAAAACAACAGTAATACCTAATCTATCTAACCTCATTCTTGTTAGAACTCTATCCTGGGCAGCCAATCAAGCAAAAGCTCCAGCTTTAGGTAACCAAGCCAAGTGCCAAAACAACTTATAAGGCCACTATGAACAATTTTTAGCAGGTAAAAGGGAGTTATAACCATCCTTAACAAAATACTTTCTAGATCGGAAAATAAGAATATCCAAGCCAAAGGATATGGAAAGAGACATCCTCACTGAATGGAACCTAATACATAAGGTCTACAGATCAGAAAATAAGAATAGGAGAGATAATATTGTCTGGCGTTTTCCTGATTATGACTGGATAAAGGTAAATTTTGATGGGACGGCTAAAGGGAACCCTGGGAAGGCTGGTGGTGGAGGAGTTATTATAAATGCTCAAGGAATTTTCATTGCTTCTTTTGCTTCTTCTTTTGGGGTCCAAAATAACCATGTGGCTGAAGCTCTGGCAATGCTAAAGAGCCTCCAGCTAGCTCAAGAATTCAAATTCAAAAAAAATTGGCTCGAAGGGGACTCTTTAAACATCATACAAGCCCTCAAAGGTACAAGCTCTATATCTTGGAATATTACTAACTTAGTTAAAAGTGCTAAATATCTGTTAAATAACTATGTTAGTAGTAGTATAACTCATACCTTTAGAGAAGGCAATAAGGTTGCGGATATCCTAGCCAATGAAGGGGTCAATTTGGAGAAGGATGTCAAATACATTGGAGAAACTCACATTAAAAGGGAAGTTAAAGAGCAATTATATTTTGATCATATCAATGGGTCAAGTTAATCTCATGATTACTTTTTGGGGAACGACTTCCAAAGATAGATTTTGGGGGCGGATTAATTGTCAGCTAATAAGTGTTTTTTGGCATTATTTCCAAGATCATATTTGTGAGAAAGATTATAGTAATAATTGATGGGTTTCTGTGGCCATAAGCAGCAATTTCAAAACAACGAAAGAGTCTCTACACTGGAATTCCATAAATAACAAGTTTTCAGGGTTTCATCTGCAGACTGTGAATTGTAGCAGTGGGTATCTCTACTTGGAGCTCAAAATGGGTGGTAACCTAAATAGGAACGAGCCTCGAGGATGTGAAAATTGGAAGAGTGAACAAAAGGTCTGGAGAAGGCTCCACAGATACAGCTTTACTGACTATATGGAAAAGCTTCACGGAAGCTGAAATTCTATGTCTTATGGTTTTGCTAAAAGCTGGAGTAACAACAGAGTCACCCTCTTCGGGGAGATTTGGCAAATTGATGAAAACCTGGTTGCAGAGGTCACAGGTCTTCAGACGGAGGGTACTAAATTCTACAGGGATTGGAAGTATGCAATTGAAGCTTTCAAAAACTTCCCGAAGTCGGAGGATGAGAAGGGAAATCTTGTGAAGAAGGACAACATCTCCTACTACACTCCCCTTTTGGCAAAAAGTTCTAAGGGTTTTAATGGAGTATTTGACTATGGATGGAAGATTTACAAAAATTTATAACTATCACTTCGCTATTTTGAACCATTTCCGTCATGGGGCTAAAATTTCCTTGCCTTTCTATTTAGCATCCTCTCTAAATGAAAGTCTTGCAGACCATGCTAAAAAGCCTAACTCTTACCCTTTAGCCCACCAGGGGCTTATACTGCTAATATATGAATGTCTAAAGGACAAGGCTAGGGCAACCAAAGATGACCCCTTGATCACTAACGCTCATATCTCTGAGAGTTGCAAAGACTCTGACTCAGATGGGGATCAGGCCAATACCCCTACCCACAAAAAAAGGAAAGTTGAAATAGAGCATGAGGAAAAGGAGGTGCATTGTGATGAGGAAGAGGAAAATGATAAGGAAATTGATATAGAAATGGAGCAAAATAAGGATGAGAATAGTGGTGAAGGGGAGGAAGGGGGTAACTCTGAAAACCCTCACTCTAACCCTAATGGCTCAGAAAGTGAGAATGTTGCTCTGAATCCTAAGGAGTATGACAACCCTAACTCTAAGGAGACTGAACAGAGCAAGGACTCTGTGAACACCATCTTGAACACCACCTGTAACTGCACTCTGGAATCCTTCAATTTCCAGAAATGGGTTGTCGAAAACATCACCAATATGCAAGGTAAGCAAAGGGAGCTGGAAGATAAAATTAATAAGTTTATTAAGGATTCTAACTCTAGGAAACAGAATGAGGATACAAAAAACAGTGAAGCTGAGGAGGAAATGGAGATGGAGGATTGGCTGGAGAAAGATCTGATCAAAGGGGACCTGAAACACTTGGAGGATGTTATCAGAACTTTGAAAGAGTGGGCGGAGGAGGACAAAGACAACATCAACACCCGGATCGCCCGTAATGAGAAGGCTCTGAAAAGCCTCATGAACCACAGCCTCCAGGTCCTTAAAGTTTCTTCCCAGAATATGAACACTCTAGTGGATCATTTGGAAAGGAAAAATCGGGATAAGAACCTGGTAATTATAGAAGACACTCCAACATCCAGCCTCAACCAATAGAATCCCAGACGCGGAACTAGGCAGACCACTATTGGGAAGGACACCAAAAGGAAAGAGAGCCAGCTGGGATAGGGAAACAATGACCTGAGGGAAGCGACCAAGGCGATGATTCTCTTGGTTCAGAATGCTGAGGAATCTATAAAGAGTTTTTAATTAACTTGTAATGTTGGGCTTGGGGCCAATTTCTTGCTGGCCTCTTGTTGTCCCTTTCTTTGTTGCTAGTTTTTTTGCTGGTCCTTTGCAACTGTCTTGTTTTGTTTCCTTCTCGGCTATCTTTCGAATGTAATCGGGTTTCAGGTCACTTAAATCCTGTTTTTACTTAATCAAAAACAAAATACTTTCCAGAGTCATTCCCAGTCCAAATAAGTTCATCCTCAGAATCTGAGAGAGTGACAATCCTTTCACCCATAATCTTATCAAACTCTACTTTCAAATGCAGATCCACATCAAGAAAATCAATTGACTTCCATTTAGCCATTTTTAGAGGACCATTCTGAACAAGATCAAAATAGTCCACCACATACACACCCTAAATAGAAGTAATGATTGCAATCAAGGGAGACCAATCTCTAATGCTAATCAAGGAACAATGTCTGTTCCATGCTTCATCCCAAAACCTAGCTTTCCTTCCATTATGCACAACCCATGAGAGACAGGGAATAATAACCACTCTGCATTTACATAAAAAATTCCTTATGATAGATCTAGAGGGCAGATTATAAAATTTGAAAATACTTTCTCTGGGACCATTGTTCAGATACTTAGCAAACATAATCTGAGCCCACAAAGACTTTGATGTATCATAAAGTTTTCAGACCAATTTAGCCCCTAATGCTAAATTTTGATTATCCAAATTATGAATACCAGTACCACCTAATTCCTTAGGAAGGTGGATCTTATCCCAAGCTACCAAAGGCAACCTCTTTTTTTCATCCTTATTGTTATTCCAAAGAAACGACCTTAGAGTATCTTGCAAGTTCACAATAACTATTTTTGGTGATTTTAATACCAACATTAGATAAATAGGAACAACATTAAGATTAGATTTGATTAACATCATTTTACCAGCCAAAGACAACCATTTATTTAAATAAATTAAACATTTATTTAAATATACCCTAAACAAATCCCTATTTAAATAAATTAAATATATATTTAAAAATCCCATCCACTTGCATTCGCCTACAAATGCAAGTTGCACTCATTATTTTTATTAAATAAATTATTTAATTAAAAACCTATTTTATCCTCATCCACTTGTCAAGCCCACTTGCATGCCTAAACTTCTTCTAGATTCTTCTAAGCACTTCTAAATTGGTCTAATCCCCCTTCTAATCACTTGCACATTCTTAAACCCCAAATTAACCCCCAACCCATCATCTCAACCATTTAAGACTCTTACAAAGTCTTAATGGCTTCCCTTCTTCAACAAGTTAACCCATATGGGTCTTGTCCCTTTGGTCAGGGCATAACCATGGGTAAACTTTGCACAAGAGTTTACCCATTGGATAATAACATTACCATTGGATAATAGCTTTATCCAATAACCCAACCACGTGAGGTTGCCCTCATGTCCCCTCAGGCATTAAATGCTTCTTCCCTCTCCTCTAAAGCCCTCTCATATTGACACTTGTGAACATGTGGGCTTAATCTAAAAACTATCACATGGATTCAAGATCATGCAATCCTAGCCCTCTATAAGTCAAATCAATCTTAACATTCCAATCAACTATTTTGCCTATAAATAGAACTCTCATCCTCAAGCAAAGAAGGAAGCATTTTTTAAGCATTCTTACTATAGTTAAATAAGCACCCATACTTGTATTTCTCATAGAAAGATTACTCTTTGCATTTGCAAAACAATAGGAGTTAATTTCTCAACCATTTCAATACTCCATTTGGAATCCATGGCATCATGTTAAACTAAGAGCTACACTCACACCTTTGGATCTTGGAGAGGATAAGAACAAGGGAGAGCCATCAAGAATCATGGGAGCATCTTAGGGAGTCTTCTTGCTCCTCTTTTATTGTGTTTATTCTTTCTTTTGTATGCTTTCATTCTCTTTTGATATGCATTTAAAGGATTTTTAGTTTCTTTGTGTTGGTTTTTGGTTGGAAACTAACCTATTAACTCTTGAGATTTGTTTTTGCTTGTGCCCCCGGACATGAATCCAACACCAATAAGTTAATTTTGTTAACTGCCCCTTTTGAAACTTGCACATTTTCACACACAGTTGCACTTTCGTACTTTCGTCACACGAATTAGCCCCTTTGTTGCATGTAGTAGTGTTTTTGTGTTGCATTCTAGCGTTGTTGTAAACTATCTTTCTGTTTAGCGCTTTAGTTATGATTTAGTGCTTTTGTTGCTTATTGTAGTGATTCTGTGTTAGTTCAACACTTTTGTTCTCTATCTAGTGCTTTTGTTTTTGTTACCAATCTGACACTTTTGTAATAGGAAGAGAGCTAAAAATTGTAACCTCAAATAAAATTTTAGGCTTTTGAGCCCACCATTTGGACTAACACTTTGAATGTTTTGCAGGTGCTAACATTGTATGCAGATTCTCAAGGAGTTAGCTTAGTTACAAATTTCTAAACTTAGAAAACGTGTATTGGAAGCCGCATGATTGGTGGAGTTTATTGATCCATTGAATGAGGTCAATCTCTGAAAGGAGATCTGATTAGATTTGGTTTGCCTCGAGGTCAATGAAGAAACCCTAACCGCCTGAATTTTGAATTATTTTTTGGCGGGAATACTTGTTTATAAATATGCAAGTTGAAATTGATGAAGGTTGTCACTGAATGATAGGGTGTTGCTGCATGTGAGAGAATAAATCAGTTAAGTGCTCAACGATTATCAGACGAGAGACTGCGTGGGAGAGAATTGGGTTGAAGAGTTCAACCGGTAAGAGTGAGGCAACCGGTGGTCTACAAATGAGTCTGTGAGTGGAGGACATCGGTGGTGACCATAGCGGCAGAGAAGAGTTGCAGAAGATTGTAGAGAAGGCAAGCTGAGAACCGGCAAGAATCAGATGGTAGACATCTGACTAAGTTATCAAAATGGATTATGGAGAGAAGCAGTATAGCAAAGAAAAGAGAGAACTAGCAGAGAGCAGAACCAACAAAGAAGAAGAGGTTGAACCAGTAAGGTTGCAGCAAGAGATAAGGCTACATCAGTGAGAGGGTGAGCAGAGAACTGACAGTGAACTGGATAGAAGATCCGGTGAAGAGATTTGCAGAAGAGTTACAAAGTTCATTTGTAACAAGGCTATTACTTTTATAATTTATTATGTTTATTGAGATCACTGAGTTGGAGCTCGGTGCAGGGGTTGGTGCTCCTTGGGTTGGTGACCTAAACATTGTAATCAGGTTTCCATTGTGAGGATGGATTAGAGTAGTAGACTCCATTATCATTTCTCACAGAGGTTTTTCCCATCTTGGGTTTTCCTCTTACATCTGGTCTTATGTGATATCTCATCCATGTGTGATTGCATTTGTGTTAGTCTCCTATCTAACTGATAAGTCTGCTTTCTGTTAGATCTATTAATCGGTATACACACATAGGATTGAGAAGGGAAAATTTTGTAAACGAATCACCCCCCCTCTTAGTGGCACATTGTGTCTAACAATTGGTATCAGAGCCTAGGTTCCTGGTTGATAAGCTTTCTCTAGCTTGGGTATATTCTGGCTTAAGGACACAATGGTCTGTTTAGTGTCAATTCCAGCTCCGATATTTGATGGTTTAAACTATTCCATTTGGAGTTGTAGAATGGAAGTTCATTTATCCTCTCTAGGGTATGATATCTGGATGTCTATTGTAAATGGCTTCCCTAGTAAAGTCAATCCTCCCACCGATTCAGATATAAAAAGAAGAAACTAGTGTAGTGATATAGCAATGAAGACTATACTCTGTGGGTTATCTGATGATGTCTCCTCACAGGTGGACAGATGTAGATCGACAAAAATCTTATGGGAAATATTGAAGAAGCTCTATGGAAATGAGCCTACTACTGCAAAACTAGTTTGTGAAGAAAAGATGAGAAATGCAACTCATGCATCTATAGATGATGAAGGCAGATCTGTTAGCAGCCACAACAATGATGAAGAAGGAACCCACCTTTTCATGGCACAAGATTCAGAAGATGATAGACACACATCTAAGAATGATCATGCAGATCATTCCCACCAGCAAGATGTGTTTGGCAGTGATAGTGAAGATGAAGAAGAAGAAGAAGCAAAATTTGATCTTGAAGGAGAACTTGTAAGTGCACTCAAAGAACTTAGTAGAGTGAGGAATCAGTACAAGTTATTCAAGAATGTTGCAATTGTGGAGAAGAAGAAGTTAAGAAAATGTCTTGAAGAATCCAAGAAATGTGTCTCAAAATTAAAGACTCAATAAGAAGACACCAAGTTGTGTCAGTGTAATGATTTAGCATCTGAACTAGAAGTAAAAGATAAAGAATATCAATAGCTAGTGGGAGAAATGGAGAGTCTCTAAAATGACCTTGATAAATGTCAGGATGAACTCGAGGTAAGAATCTGGTTTGATGGCAGCAGTGATGCCTTGGATAAGATGCTAAAGAAACAAAAGCATTCCAAGGACACCAAAGGATTAGTAAGTGGTGTTGGTCAATACTCCAGCAAGAATGTCCCCCACAATGACATTTTATTTGTCTCCTCAAATGGAGATAACAAGGGACAAACCTTCACAGTTAGAGATGTTCCCCAGAAGAAGGTAGATCTAACCACAACCAGTGAAGACATGCAGACAAGGATGAAGACCGGTGTTGCAAGAAGGAGGAACAATGAAGATCCCAAAGGAAAAGGGAAGATGGGAGAAGACAGCTTCACCGGAAGCAAGAATAGAAGATGACCTCCTACCGGTAGAAGACAAGGAAATTCTATCTCCCATAAAACAAATCAAGTGTGGGAAAAGAAGAGATCATATGAAAGAATTGCAGAGCATGGACAATCCAGGATCCATCCCTAGAGAAGTAGAAATGGAGATGCCAAACCAGTAAGATCTCCCCATGCATGGCAGAATAAGTTTGTAAGTTATAAACCTTTCTTCTCCAGTTATTTCTTTGCATGTAATAGTCATGGCCATAGGGCATAAGAATGTAGAAAGGGATCTAGAAGGAACAATCTAGGATCTCATAGATATTATGAAAATGAGCAAATTGTATGCAATAGAAACATGCATACTTTCTCTCCTGGTTATGCAAATAGTGTTTGTTATAACTACAATGGATTTGGCCATAGAGAGTTTGAATGAAGGAAGAAGGACTTGCAGTCACATGGAAGTCGGTATAGCTGCTATGCTCAACATATAAATAAATATAGAACATATGAAAGTCAGAAACATGCATGGAGCCAAAGGAGAAATGTCCCTACAGGATCAAGAGGTCCACCAGTTTCAGTTGTCAGTCACAACAACATGACCAGAAGAATATGGTCTAACCGGTATGTTAGAAGGTTCCCCAATCATGAGATTGGCATGGACGTTGTGTGCTTTCATAGCACTACTTCCAGTTATGATGAAGGATCCAAAAACATAAGAATCTATGAGTAGAAGAAGAAGACACATGTCCCTAAAACTGAAATTGGGAAGAAGAATGAGATCAAGCAAGAATGGAGGAAGAAGCAAGAAGATGCAACCATAGACTAGCACTGTGCATTAAATGCACAAGTAACATCTCCTAAGGCTTAAAGGAGATGCAAGACCTTAGGGGGAGTAGTACGATGGCCATATCATTCACCCCACCAGTGAAAAAAGATACATGGAAGAACAAGCTGCTTCCGGTATGAAGGAAGGAAATGAGAAGATAAGTGTGTGTAGTGGCTGCCTTGGCTTCACACCTACAAATTAGAGATGGATCACTACTACATGTGTCAGGAGTTATAGAAAGGTGCTCCGATAGTGATGATGGACTGGTACAAGATACCGACATGAATGCTAAACAAGTACTTGTAGGTTATGTAAGACAATGAGGTTCAAGATCATTGCATTAGCCCCGGTAGCATGGAATGAAGGGGTTATGTCTCAAGTGGTATTGGAAAAACCCTGAATGACATATGATGGTTTGGTTGTTGACTATATAGGCATGCATCCTTTGAGGGCTAACAGGTTTGATTTATGGCATGATGATGATATTGGCATTATGTACATCCAGGATCATGTCATATGCTATGGTAGATATAATGGAGTTGATGGATCCTCAGATTGATCACATATGTACAACTCAACTGGTATATGGTGAAGATTGGAGCTTCAGTTTCGAACCTGACCGTAAATGTGGACCTAAGATGTATGACTCAAGGGAAGTTCAAGTGCTCATAATGCAGAATCGGCATGCTTGAACTTATGGGTGTACTGACTACATCAACTGCTGAAGATGGAAATTGTTGTAGGAATACCTAAGAGAATTTCATGATTGAGGGTATCTGCTTTCCCAATTGGTAGCACACATAGTACAATCACATTTGATTCTTATGATCAATTGATATCAAAAGGGTGGTGATGCAATTTGACTGGCAGGTATGTTGTATTCACTGACACATGGGCCTTCAATTGGTTTCAGTCTTGCATATGCATTAGGGTTCAGGCTTACATATACACTTTGGTGTTGAGCAATTGGAGTCGGTTGATGGTTGAGCCCTCCATCTCAAATGTTGTGATTTGAGAGGATGAAAAGTTTGAAGGTTAAAGGAGAAGATGCATCTGGTAGAGCAAAATGGGAGAAAAACCTATGTCAGTGCCCGGTAGACACAAGGAGGAGAAAATCCCTGACAGTGCCCTTTGCTATTGTTGTCAAAGGGGGAGATATATTTTGTAGTATAACATATACAACACATGTGAGAATCCATGGATCACACAAAGGGAGAGAGAATATTTAGTATGCTGGATACTACATGTGTTGACATCATTGCCATAGGGGGAGATTGTTGGCATTGTGTTGTCATTGATGTCAACCGGTATAGGATGGCTACCGGTATAAGAGATGAATGTGTAGCACTATCATTGATGCATACCGGATGTGATATGTCTTTGATGTCACCTAGTATTGCAGGTCACCGATAAGGGACAGATTGTCATTCAGCATAATGGCTATTGGATTCACCAGTACACAAGTTGTTAGGGTTTCAAGCAGATCCGAAGAAAATATGAACTAACAATTATATGCAGATTTAAATACAAAAGATAATTGTTAGTTCATATTTGCTTCGGATCTTCTTGAAACCCTAACAATTGGTATCAGAGCGAGGTTTTCTATAAATTGGCAGGACTCTTAGATTTGAGTGGGAGCAATGGAGGATTCCAAATTCAAGGTTGAAAAATTTTAACGGCCAGAATTATCAGTTATGGAAAATGCAGATGGAGGATTACCTATATCAAAAGGATTTGTGGCGGTCATTGGAAGGAAAGGCAAAGAAAGCGACCACAATGTCAAATGAAGAGTGGGACATTTTAGATAGAAAGGCATTGGGATCCATTCGATTGTGCCTTGCACCGTCTGTAGCATTCAATATAACAGAAGCAAAAATGACTGTAGATTTGATGGCGATATTGGCTAAGTTGTTTGAGAAACCCTCAGCTTCGAATAAGGTATTTCTTATGAAGCGTTTATTTAATTTGAAAATGAGTGAGGGAGGATCTGTAGTGGAGCACTTAAATGAATTTAATACAATTACCAGTCAATTGTCTTTAGTAAAAATTACCTTTGCAGAAGAGGTTAGGGATCTCTTGATTTTATGTTATTTGCCAGAAAGCTGGAATAGCTTGGTTATGGTTGTAAGTAACTCTGTCTCTAGTAAAAATACTTTGATATTTGATGATATTGTTGGTGTTATCCTAAGTGAGGAAATGCGAAGGAAAAGCACAGGTGAGACTTCAACATCATCAAGTAGTGTTTTGAATGTGGAGAACAGAGGAAGATCAAAGGAAAGAGGAAAAGGCCCTGGGAATGAGAAGTCACGAGGGAAGTCAAAGAAAGGACGCTCTCAATATAGAGAGAAGAAAGATTGTTGGTACTACAGAAAGCTTGGTCATCTAAAGGAAGACTGTTGGTCTCAAAAAAATAAAGAAGGAGACAAAAATGAAAATGACAGTAAGAAAGCTAATATTGCAAGTAATACTTTACAAGATGCTTTAATCTTATGTTTGGATAATGTTAATGATTCTTGGGTAATAGATTATGGGGCTTCATTTCATTCTACACCCCATAGAAAATATTTTCTAGATTATGTTCAAGGTGATTTTGGACAGGTATATTTGGGTGATGATGAGCCCTGTCAAATTGTTGGAAAAGGAAAGATAAAGATCAAGTTGCAAAATGGAAATGACTGGTTTCTGCAGGAGGTAAGACATGTTCCTAATTTAAGAAGAAATTTAATTTTTGCAGGGCAACTAGGTAGTGAAGGTTCCATAGTTACCTTCTCAGATAGTATCTGGAAGGTCACTAAAGGATCATTAGTAGTAGCTAAAGATGTGAAGGTAGGCACATTATATCTATGTACTGGTAACACTTACTCTACCTTAGCTACTACAGATAAAGTTACTGCAGGGACAACAACAATAGATGTTGCAAGAACAGATTCGATAATGTGGCACCATAGGCTTGGGCACATGAGTGAGAAAGGGATGAAAATCCTTCACCCCAAAAATATATTGCCAAGACTAAAGAAGATTGATTTAGAGTTCTGTGAAAACTTTGTTTATGGTAAACAGAAAAGAGTCAGATTTCTCAAGGTTGGGAAAGAGAAGAAGAGTGAGAAGTTAGAGTTTGTGCATTCAGATTTATGGGGACCAGCTCAGGTATCATCTCTTGGTGGCTCTTGTTATTATGTTATTTTTATTGATGACTCAACTAGAAAAACATGGGTATACTTCCTAAAACAAAAATCAGATGTTTTTCAAACTTTTAAGAAATGGAAAGCTTTGGTTGAGAATGAGATAGGAAAAAAGTTGAAGTGTCTCAGATCGGATAATGGAGGTGAGTATTGCAGAAAATCATTTGAAGATTACTACTCCTTAAATGGGATTCAAAAGCAAAAGACAGTTCCAAGAACTCCACAGGAAAATGGTGTGTCAGAGAGAATGAATAGGACTATCATGGAATGCACGAGGAGCATGAGATTGCATGTTGGATTGCCCTTACATTTTTGGGCAGATGTTGTACATATTGTTGTCTATTTGATAAATAGATGACCTTCAACCCCTTTGGATGGTGGTATTCTGGAGGAGGCATGGACTAGAAAAAAGGTAAATTATTCCTTTCTGAAAACCTTTGGTTGTGAAGTCATAAATGTACCTTCATTCGATATGGGATAGATGAATATGGCTATCGGTTATGGGATTTTGAAAATAAGAAAATAATTAGAAGTGGAGATGTTATATTCAATGAGAAGGTCATGTATAAAGAACAGATGCAGGAAAAGAAGCATGAAAAGGACAAACAAGAATATGTGGTGTTGGATGAGATTCCTAAAAATGAAATGCCACAGGTACCTGATGCTCAGCAACAACAGATTGTTCCACAAACTCCTGCAAGTGTTAGACGTTCTACAAGGTTAAGTAGACCCCCTAAAAGATTTTCTCCTTCTTTGTATTCTATTTTATTAACTGATTCTAGTGAACTGGAAGAATATGAAGAAGCAATGCAGGTGGATGCCAAACAACAGTGGGAGATTGTTGATATGTGGTGACTAATCAGCAAAGTACTGTACACTTAGCACGTTGATGAAAACTGACATTGTAATAAAACCCTAAAAAGGTCGACTTTGTTTGGTGCCCTAAAAACGCATGTTATAAGCGATTGGGATGCTTAAGGCATGGTGATGTTGATGTACTATTTTTGTTGGATAGTAAGAAAGATTGGATGGCTATGTATGGTGGATGTAACCCATTCTGGGTGAACCACATTAAATCTTTGTGTTATCTGTGTCCTATTTGATTCCTTTATCTTTTGTATTTAAATCTCCATATAATTGTTAGTTCATATTTGCTTCGGATCTTCTTGAAACCCTAACACAAGTTAGTGTTTGACTTGTGTTGAAGATATGGACAGGAGACCGGTATGATATAACAACCAGTAAATGATGACATATGTAAGAGAGCAAGATGTTAGTCGGTTGATTGTGATGAAGAGGGGGAATGTTATCTAAATCACATCAACATCGAAGGAGAAGTATGTATAGGTCACTAGTATGTTGTGTGGATGTTAATCAGCAGGACTCCCACTGGATGAAGAGATGATTGACAGTGAATGTGCCCCAATTGGATCACATTTTCCTATTTGAAGATATGCTACTTAAATGGGGAAGCCACATTGGTGCATTACAGAATGCAAATGACAAGGATCTACTCCCATTGGTAAGTGGGGCTTATCTCCTATTATGCATGAAATGCATCATAGTCCACTGAGATAAGAGAGAAGAGTAGAAGGTAGGTGATTGAAGGCTCACACCAGATGAACTAGTGAAATACTAAGTTTCCTTAGGTGCATGAGAATAGAGATATGCACCGGATATGTCAAGTAGACATGTTGAGTTGTTGGTATAGAGAAGGAAGGATATGTTTGCCATCTTGGCAAATTGATTAAGAGGAGGACCGGTCAAATGATGAAAAAGGCAAATTTTGTGTAACTGTAGACAGAGGACATTGCTAAATTGAAGATGGAGTTTGTTGAAGGTTGATGACATGGTGTCATCAAGGTGGTTACCGGTAAGTATGTCCACTGGTAAAGCTGACAAAATGCATGAAGTGTTTTGACAAGAGTGATAACCAGTGAAGGTGTTCCACTGGAAGAGAAGAAAGGTGCAAGGTTGGTGATAGGTTGGTTAGGGTATAACTGGCAGGGTTTGTGAACCAGTAGATGAACCCGGTTCTGAGGTTGGTCAGTAATCTTATCCAGACCGACATAGATGACCTAGCAAAGTTGGATGCCAACATAGTGGCCACGTGGAGTTGAAGTGGCATGCATGCATAGGTCGGTGATTATGTTGTCGAGGAGGTAGATGGTGACAGGTTGACATTTATATCGATAGCATGTTTTACGGGTCAAGGAGCAGAAGAGTGTGGATCGAGACTGATCAGAGGACAGAGATCTGATTGGATGACTTCATTATTGAGGCCAAGTGTCCAGGTGTTGATCAGGGTAGGTGAAGCTATCTGCATGATCACTTCATAGGTATTTGATAAGTGCAAAACAAAGAAGATTTTGTGTTTTCTAAACTTAGCAAACGTGTTAGAAGTCACGTGATTGGTGGAGTTGATTGATCCATTGCAGGAGGTCGATCTCTGAAAGGAGATCTGATTGGATTTAGTTTGCCTCGATGTCGATGAAGAAACCCTAACCGCCTGAAGTTTTAATTGGTTTTTGGTGGGAAGACTTGTTTATAAATATGCAAGTCAAAATCTATGAAGGTTGTCCCTGCATGATAGGGTGTTGTTGCATGTGAGAGAAGAAATTAGTGAAGTGATCAATGAGTATCAGAGGAGAGACTATGTGGGAGAGAATCGGGTTGAATATTTCAACCAATAAGAGTAAGGCAACCGATAATCTGCAAATGATTCTATGAGAGGAGGATACTGATGGTGACCATACCAGCAGATAAGAGTTGCAGAAGACTATAGAGAAGGCAAGTTGAGAACCAACAGTAATCAGATGGTAGACATTTGACTAAGTTATCAAGACCATTGGTGGAGAGAAGAAGTATAGTAGAGAAAAGGGAGAACCAGCTGAGAGCATAACCAACAAAGAAGAAGAAGAAGAGGCTGAATCAAAGTGGTTGCAGCAGAAGATAAGGTTGTAGCAGTGAGAGGTTGAGAAAAGAACCGACAGTGATTTGGATAGAAGATCTGGTGAAGAGATTTGCGGAAGAGTTGCAAAGTTCATTTGTAACAAGGCTATTACTTTTGTACTTGATTATATTTATTGAAGATCACTAAGTTGGAGCTTGGTGTAGGGGTTAGTGCTCCTTGGGTTGGTGCCCTAAACATTGTAATCAGATTTCCATTATGAGGCTGGATTGGAGTAGTAGATTTCAGCAGCATTTCTCACCAAGGTTTTTCCCATCTTTGGTTTTCCTCGTACATATGGTGTTATGTGATATCCCTTTCATGTGTGATTGCATTTGTGTTAGTCTCCTATCTAACCGGTAAGTCTTCTTTCTGTTAGATCTTTAACCAGTATGCACACATAGGATTGAAAAGGGAAAAGTTTGTAAACCACTAGTTCACCCCCCCCCCTTCTCAGTGGCACATTGTGTCTAACAAGAATGACTACAATATAGCTGTAATAGGGGGCGTTGATGTAATAGGGGGCATTGATGGTTAATTGTTCATAACAAAGTTTACTCAAGATAATTTATATATGCTTAAGATGCTCATCTTTAAACTTGCTAAAAATTAAGATGTCATCTAAGTAAACAACAAAAAATTTACCAATGTAGTCCTTGAGTACTTCATTCATGAGTCTCATGAATGTACTAGGGGCATTTGTGAGTCCAAATGGCATAACAAGCCATTCATAGAGTCCTTTTGTAGTCTTGAAGGCTATCTTCCATTCATCACCCTCCTTTATTCTGATTTGGTGGTAACCACTCTTGAGATCTATCTTGGTGAAGTATTCAGTACCTTCCAAACAATCGATCAAGTCTTCAATTCTTGGGATGGGAAACCTACATCTGATAGTAATCTGGTTTATGGATCTAGAATCAATGCAAAGTATCCAAGTACCTCCCTTCTTTGGAGCCAAAATGGTGGGTACTACACATGGGCTGATGCTCTTCCCAATTAGTCCATTGTCTAGGAGTTCTTGTATTTCCTTCTCTATCTCCTTGTTCTGATCCGGTGTCATTTTATAAGCTGCCTTATTGGGCAAAGAAGCTCCGGGTATAAATTCAATTTGATGACTTATGGCACATTGAGGAGGCAATGTATCTAGTGTTCCATCACTAATGTGTTGGTATTTTGATGATGATTAGTTGTGATTGTCATTAATGGACACACACTTATTTGATGTATGAGTTATTCTCAACTGGTAGTTGTTCCAACCGGTATTGTATGTCATTAAATGTATAGTCTTTATTTGTTGAAGACTATTGTTGTTTTGCAGAAGATGCTTACCAGTCACAGCATGACCAAAGACCCCAAGTGGTATCAAGATCTCAAGTGGAATGAAGACCCCGAGCGGTAGTTAATCTTTTGATCGGAACACTATGCTCCAATTTTCCAGTCTTCATTTGTCAACCAGTAATCGATATATTCTATTAAACTAGTATAATTGTAATGTGTGATGAGTTATCATCCACCGACACTTTGGTGGTGTTTCTGTGTCGTGTTACCAAATGTGTCTAGATGCACTGTACCTAGGAAATTGTAGTCTAATCTTATTGGACCGACATGAAATCAGGTTCCTATATGAAGACATCATGTCTAGGGTTTTAAACAAGTTGTGTGTGAATGTTGGAAAGAAGATTAGGTCTATGTGAGAAAAAGGTCTCTCACAATAGAGATAGAGAGTGCAAAATATAGAAGACTGAAGTAATGTTGGAATGTATTAACAGGGAGCTATCAAGGATCTAATCAAGCATTATGTGCTACTATCTAGATCATTCACTTGTTGATTACTAATATCTTCGACAAGTCTTAAACCCTTAAGCGGGTAGGCCAAGCCAAGCCTATTGTAAATCCTCTAACAAGGTGGTTCACAGTTGTGGATCTGAAATCCTCTAACAGGGTAGTCTTTAGCAGGACTTGTCTCCTAAAAGAGATCTGGATTCCTAACATGATCTATTCTGGTGAAGAATGTTGTAAGGCCTTAACCGGTCTGGTTACTATTCTGCAGATAGTTGACTTGTGAATTTTACTCACCGTGGTTTTTCCCATTTGGATTTCCATGTCAAAACATCTTGTGTTATGGTGATTGTGCTTCTGTGGGTGAATGTTTTATTTTCTATTTGGATTGTTTATGTTTTAATCGGTTTATTGTTTAATCTGCTACATCGATCTGCTGTTAAACTACTTAAGAGATTGTTTAAGTTTTTGGGTATACTAATTCACCCCCCCTCTTAGTATTCATCAATTGGTATAAGATCCAACCTTTCTATAAGTCTAACCACTTGGAAGGAGATATGGGGGAATACAGCATGAGGGAACTCACTTACCCTCTTACTGAGTCTGAGAGAGCCTATGATGAACTCAAAATCAAGTATAAAGCCTCTTTATCCAAGAGAAGAGAACTTGCTGAGCAATTGATGGAATTTACTAAAAATGGCTCTTCTAATGAAGTAGACATGGAGGCCCTAGTCAGAGAAGTAGAAAAATTGAATGAATCCAAAACTAACCTAAGGAGGGAGTTGGAAGGACTGACTATCAGGATGAGTTAGGAGCTAGAAAACAAAAGAAAAGTTGAAGATTTGGTAAAGGACAAGGAGCATGAGATCTCTAAGTTGAAACAAGAAATCGGTACCATTACCGCCTATCTGCAGGAGGGTAAAGAAGAGAAAGAAGAAATACAAGCTGAACTGAATATAGCTATTTCTCAGAATGAAACCTTGATGGAAACCAATGTTGCTCTTTCCAAGGAACTTGCTGAGACAAAGGAGATACTTGCTAAATTCAACCGGAGTGTTGCTAAGTTGGAACAAAAGCTGGAATCGATGAAGCCATCAAAGGATACCATTGGAATTGGTTTCTCTGGATACGAGGAAGGTGAGACCTCTGGAACCAAGAGTGATGCACTAAAGAAGCAATCGACACCTAAGAACAATAGTAGGAGTAAAGGTAAGTAAAATTTTAAACCTGTTTGCTTTAACTATATTAAAGAAGGACATACTACCAATGTATGTAGGAGCAAGGCTTACAACAACTTTCCTTACTTTCAAAACAATATGGCTAGATCTGGTAGATTTAATGGTCACTATTATGCATGCAACAAGTTTGGGCATAGAGCTTTTGAGTGCAGGCTGGTTATGAACAACTCTGGAAGTTATCCATCAAGATCTAAAGGAGTTGTCTAGGAACCTCCTATGAACCGGAACCCAAACCGGTACATAACCTATGACCATCGGTCAACTGGTTATGGAGCGGCAACCAGTTAGAGAGAAACCTATTTGATATGTCATGGTAGCGGTCACACTATTTCAACATGCAGAAGGAAGAATGGAAATATGAAAACCGGACCATGGAGAACACCTGGAATGATATGCTATCATTGCAACAAACCAAGAAACACTGCCAGAGCATGCAAACTGAGAAAGAATCCATCATGAGACATACCAATCAACCCAAAAGGGAAGATTGATGTTGAAACCATTCAAGCGGACATGGATAAAACTTGCCAAAAGAAATCTGAAGAGAAGCCACAAGATGTACCAGTTTCCGCACCCAGTGTGGAAATCCCTGAACTGGCAAACTGAGATTCAAAAATCTTAGGGGGAACATATCTGTAAAATGTTTCGAACCCCCAGAGTATATCGGTAAAGTACCTTTATTGGTATTTGTTACCTGTCAACCAACAAAAGAAATGAAGCGGTAAAAGGTAAAATTAGGGTTTGAGCCCTAATGATGATGCATTTATTATGGTAGGTGGGACCATGTTTAAAAGTGACTTTTGTCATCATTTTTACCTACCTATTTTCAGAGAAGAATTTTTCTAAGCTTAAGCAGCGCAACCAGAGCGATTCATCTTGCATTCAAAAGAATTCAGAAAGGAATCTTGCACAAGATTTTGCAGCCACTTCAAGCTATCAGTGTGAAAGTCAAAGTGGTAAACAAGCTTCCAAAGAAGTGTGTTGTGCTCGACATCGGAAAACCCTAAGTTTGGAGTGTGAAGGTATTTCTCATTGAAACATTCTTATCATTTGGAATCTTCTTGATATGGCTTATGCATCTAAAATCCCCTCTAGTTCTACTAAACCTGAGGATGCACCTGAGTTTCTTAAAAAGAAGATGAAATATAATGCCCTATCTCAAATTCCCGCTAGAGTCATTGTCGAAGGTGATGTTTCAAGATATATTGATTGCAAACTAGAAGACCTAGGGTCCCTAGTGATTCACTCCTAGTTAAGTCTGTTCTGTGGAGATGATAAGAAGATTAAACTTGAATACAGCATAATAGAGAAGAAGAAATTACATAATGCAGTATACTTTTTCAAAGAATTTATAGAAGAATACATCAGGATTATCCTTAGTAGGGTTCATGGTGATAAAATGTACCTTGAGAGAACCCATGATATTACACCAGAGGCAATTCATGTCGTGACCAGTTTCTGCAATGTTGGGGAAGTCCCCATTCTTCAAAAGATCACCAAAACCAAAATGACAAAGCTCACCGGTTTTGTGAGTGACCAATGGGCAATGACTCTCAACAACATTAAAGATTATTTGGTGAAATATGCATGCATGGTAATCCGACATAGAATATTCTATGCTAGCAGAATGAATTTTGTTCCTACAGCTGCAGTGCATGCCGCTTATAGGATGATCAAGGAGAATGCAAAATGTGACTTATGTACCTGCATGTAGAAACAACTCATAGATAACCTGAAGTCGATCAAATTGGACAAAACCCCGAGGTTTAAGTTTGGTCAATTGCTTGTCAGTTTATTTTTCTACTTTCAAGGATATTTTCCTGGAGTCGGTGATGTTCAATAGTCAACTGACCTACCGGTTTCTAGACAAATAAAGGAGAGTCTGCAAGTAGTGGGAACTGCATATCTGGAGACTCTGAACAAATATTTTGATAAGTTTAAACTAAAGATGAACCAAAGAATGAGAATATATGGTGATCTAGTTAAGAAATATGAAGATGACATCTATTTTACAATCAAAACAGATCACTACATAATGGAAGTTGTTGAACCCAGAGAAGATGTAGTTGAGCCTATGGGGTATGATGTGGTAAATGATATACTGACAGGGTATGCCTCTACCCTACTTGCTTCACTACTAGATCCCAAGAAGAAGAGGACCGGTACTTACTTAGAGAGGATCAAACCTATTGAGGTACTGAAGCAAAAAAAGAATAAAGCAGTACCATTGGCATCGGCACTAGTTACATCTGCTGCTAGTCCTAAAGTGACCAAAAGGTCACCAGCTAAAAATAAATCGGAAGCTATTCCGGAAAAGGTATTCGAAAGGAAGAGGAAAACCAGGAATAACTCATCAGATTCAGAAGGCACTGAACTAGAGGTAGAAATGAAGAAGACAAGGCAATCAAGCAAGAAGACGAAGTCAACTGGTAATGTACCAGCAACCTCTATAGTGGTAAATTTAGATATTTCCTCTTAAAAACCCATGACACATTGTCAAAGGACCATAAAGAATATTAGAAGAAAAGTTCTTGATGATTTAAAAGAATATTTTGATGATTTTAATGATAGTGAAAAGGAGGATGTTGAACAAGAACTTATTAAATATTTATGTATTAATGATCGGTCACCTTCCAAAATTAAATCAGTTACTTCTAAATCTTTGTATAATTCTTTGGACAACAAATGGCGCATTGCCATTGAAAGAGAGCAAGAAATCAGGGAGAAATGTTTTGTTCAATATTTTCTAGATGCCTCTAACACATAATTGTTTGAAATTATTGATAAGTACAAAGGCATTTTCTTCATGCGAAGAAGAAGACTTCAGCTACTTAGAGGCAAAACTTTTGAAGTGGAAAAAGACACCCATTTGCAGGTTAAAGTTGTTGTCAAAATGAAACAAGTATCTGAAGCTAATTGGCAAGCTAAGCAAGAGCCTGACCTATCCACAATCAAACCAGATGAAGTCTTTGATAGTCAGGGTGAAAGAATAGTAGAACAAAATGACCCCATTGATGTTGATGCACTGGATATTGAGGATATCGCTCCAGACAAGGAAAAAGTTGAAAAAGAGAGAATGGAGAAAGAAAAGGATGAGAAAGTGGAAAAAGAGAAATAGGAAAAAGAGAAAGTGGAGAAAGAAAAGTAAGAGAAATAGCAAGCAAAGAAAGCGAGACAAGAAGAGAAGAGGAAGGAAGAAGAAAAGAGGAAGGAATAAGAGAAGAAGAAGGAAGAAGAGAAGAGGAAGGAAGAAGAGAAAAAGAAGGAAGAAGAGAAGAAGAAGGAAGAAGAGAAGAGGAAGGAAGAAGAGAAAAAGAAGGAAGAAGAGAAGAAGGAGGAAGTAGAGAAGAAAAAGGAAGAGGAGAAAAAGAGGGAAGAAGAGCGTAAGAAAGAAGAGGAGAAAGTGAAGGCCACCAAGGTAGCCCAAGACAAAGAAGAAGAGGAGGAGAAAAGACAAGCGGAGATCAAGGCAAAGGAAGGAGGATAGACTCCTAAGGCAACCAGAGATCAATCCAAGCAGGTTGATTCCACCGGTCCCATCGATCTAACTCTTTCCTGTCTAACTCAATCGGTTTATGAGACTGAGCTACTGCGGAGCATTCAACTAGCGCAGGAGAGATTGGAAGAACTAAGGAAAGAGAAAGAACATGATATCATTCAATTTTTTGTTGACACCCTTACTAATCTAATCCCCAGTACTAACCTCCCCAGTATCGATTCCTCACTGACTAAGCTCAAACTTCTTTGCACAATAGTGGATGATCAGGTACAATGTTTGGAAGATGTTGCCCAGGCCACTACAAAGAAAAACCATGAAAAGGCACTCAAAGTTGTCTTAGTAAAGCAAATGGATGAAGACAAGACATGATTGCTTGAGCAAAAAGATGATATAAGTTCAGCTATGGGTGAAGGTAACCTACTCTTGAGTAAAATCTGCCAACCTCACCTATTTTGTGAAGATGCTATGAAACAGAAGACTCAACTCCAATCGGAATTACAAAAATATATCAGCAACTTCAAACTTCCCTATGATCTATCTGTTCATAGTATATGGACAAACTGTTCATACTCACCAGCATCAGATTACAAAACTTGACTTAGAGATCTGCAGGAGCTCCAGTTGCTCCTATTTCCAAAATTGTAGGTTCTTCAGAAGTGCTTCCTGAACTTGGAGGATATTACTGTGACACAGGAGATGAGAACCATCGATGCAATGGAAGAATTAGCCTTCTAGATGAAGACCGAGAGTGAAATTATTTCCTCGCTTCTTGAGTCATGGTCCTCAGACATGAAGAATTTTATGCAAAACTTTAAATCTCTTTTTGAGAAGTTTTACTCCTTATTCTCATGAACATATAATCTATTTTCATTTTATGCCAAAAAAAAAGGGAATATTTTGCATTACTTTGTCATTGTTGGCAAAGGGGGAGTAGTCTATAAAAATTTTGGTGAGTATTAACATTTCATGCACATACTTGTAATTTTTGCAAAGGGAGTATTGTATATGCTTAGGGGGAGTAATTTTGATTATGGCTATTTTTGTTTTGTAAGTACTTAGATGTCAAAATTTTCCTAAGTGGTGCCATCAATGCAAAAGGGGGAGATTGTTGGTATTTTGATGATGATTAGTTGTGATTGTCATTGATGGACACACACTTATTTGATGTATGAGTTATTCTCAACTGGTAGTTGTTCCAACCGGTATTGTATGTCATTAAATGTATAGTCTTTGTTTGTTGAAGACTATCGGTGTTTGGCAGAAGATGCTTACCAGTCATAGCATGACTAAAGACCCCAAGTGGTATGAAGATCTCAAGCAGAATGAAGACCCTAAGTGGTAGTTAATCTTTTGATCAGAACACTATGCTCCAATTTTCTAGTCTTCATTTGTCAACTGGTAATCGGTATATTGTATTAAACCGGTATAATTGTAATGTGTGGTGAGTTATCATCCACCAACACTTTGGCGGTGTTTCTGTGCCATGTTACCAAATGTGTCTAGATGCACTGTACCTAGGAAATTGTAGTCTAATCTTATTGGACTGACATGAAATCAACTTCTTATATGAGGACATCATGTCTAGGGTTTTAAACAAGTTGTTGTGTGTGAACATTGGAAAGAAGATTAGGTCTGTGTGAGAAAAAGGTCTCTCACAATAGAGATAGAGAGTGCAAAATATAGAAGACTAAAGTAATGCTAGAATGCATTAACAGGGAGTTGTCAAGGATCTAATCAAGCATCTTGTGCTACTGTCTAGATCATTCACTTGTTAATTACTAATATCTTCGCCAAATTTGAAACTCTTAACCAGTTTTTGTGGATTTGCTCACAATTTACCCAAAGATCCACACAAATTTCTTGATGATCAGGATACCCTTTTGGGAGTACTTTCCAATTTATGACATGAGAAATCTTAGTATGACCGTATCGATACGAAACCCGAGAAATGCTTGTGTTTAGGTGGTTTTAGGCTTGTTTTGGTCTTTTCCTAAGGGTTTGGTGTATTTCTTGATCTGCCATGCCTCCAAAATCACACATATTCTCTGCCACACCCCACTTTCTCATGCCAAACACTATGTACTTCCAACCCTCCTCATCCCTACAAGCACTTGCATAATTTCATCCATTTCCTAACCGGGCTATGACTGAGCTCGCCTAGGAAATGATGCTCATTGGCCTTTAAATGACCTCCAAAGTAAAAGAAAGAATATTTACACTATAAAAAAGGTTCCATGGCTCAATTCCCAAGGGTTATTAAGAAGAACTCAAAGGACTTCAAGCTAGAACCATGTTTGGGCCTCTCAAGCCCCTACTCAGGCCTAGAGCTTACAAAATTAACAAATTAATTCAAACCTACACAAAAACTAATAAAAATGATTCTTGAGAACTAAAAGAGCATGTACAAAACAATAAACAAAGAATAGAAATGCAATCAATCCATTAAGTGCGGACTGCTACTCTAATTCTTTGAAAAACACAAGGTAAAATTCAAAAATGGACTTCAATTTGTATTCCAATCTACTCCAGGAGTTCAAAAACCTCATTAGATTCATTCTTGGGGAATTTATATGTCATTTTTGGCCTAACTAACTCCCCATCAGTTTCCTAACCAACCGTTTGCTCGAAAATGCAAAAAGTTGCTCAATGTTGCAAAAAGTTGTCAAGCAACTTTGACAACTTTTGCCAAAAAGTGCATTTTTGCCTTACATGCTTTGTTTTCTCCTCCAAACCATCTGCGATGACTAAAGATCATTAAATTAACATTTCCCAATGCCAAACAAGGCTATTCAAGGCATTTTACATCAAAATGCAAGATTATGCCATTTTAGGCTTACAAGCCAAAATTGAGCAAATGCATTGTCCTAAGGACATTCAACCTACCAAAACATTTCAAAAAAATATGAGGAACTAAGAGAAGACTTTTATTCACCATCTCAAACCAAACTATGAACAAACACACCAAGATGAAGAAGTTGTACTCAAAACTAGGTGCTCCTGCACTAGTATGCTATTGAACTTAACGACGCAGTTTACTTTGAAGAGAATGCCAAACCTTTCAGTCACAAAAATATTACAATAAAAATAGGATCCTCAGGTGAAAACCACATTGTGGCACTTGTGGAGACCAAAAGAGTAAAAACAAAGGACGTATCCACAAGTGAAAACCTCTCTGAAGCACTTGAGGATGGAAGGTTTGACATTCTCCCCTTTATCACTAATCGAGAGAGATTGTCTATTCTCATAGAAGAAACAAAGGAAGTCAATCTAGGGGCACCAAAAAATCCACACATACTACATCTAGCTAAATCACTGACTCTGGCTGAAGATCCTGATTTTATAGAATTCTTCCAAAAGCAACAAATCAATTTTGCATGGTCCTGTGTAGACATGTCGAGCCTAGATCCCAAGCTAGTAATGCATCATTTGAAAGTAGCAGAAGGAGCCAAACCAGTCAAACAAAAGCTCAGGAAGATGTAGCCTTAGATTTGGTTGCATAAGACACTAATTTGATGATGCTCCGGTGAAGATTGATGATTTTTAATGGAGGATATTTCTTAGGATTTTTCATTGATGGCAATTCAGCCTATTGATCTTATCCGGTATAGAGTTTGGGATATCCGGTATGGAGTTTTAGTTCAAGCCAATCAGTGGTACTTTCTGTATAGTTTTGGTGAATAGTTATTGTTGGCATTATAACACACAAGGGGAGATTGTTGGCATTTCAATAAGGATATTGAGAAGGTTGTTGATGATTATGGATATAACTGATTAAGGATGTTTACTGTCTTAACAATATTATTTTGTCATTGATCTCAAGAAATTGATTTTCTGATTTAGTATGATGTTTCCATATCTTAAGAAGTATGTTTTGAAGAGAATTAAGATGTCAGTAAAAGACACAGAAAGAATGTGATGAATAAGGGGAGGAATAAGTTATTCAATGGGCAACTATTACCAAGTTAGACAATGATGAGATCATGATGTTTAGATTGTTTTGATATCCTACATATGTTGTTGATTGTAAGGTTAATACTATACTATGTTACCAAGCAAGGAACCTAATCGGTAAACCCTAAGGAACCTAATCAGTAAACCCTAAGGTTATCGATATCGGTTTATGAAGGCGGAATGTCTTCCGAGTGAAGTTTAGTATTTACCGAGTTGCAACCAAGTAATAACAGAATGCATTGGATGAATACATGCGTTATTTAATGATGGAAGCTAATGAGATGGATATGATTAAATGATTAATACAACGTGTATGAAGTTTGTTAAGGATCTATGGCATTGAAAGATCGCCAGGAAGATCTACAGCTCAGATTGACCCGCAATACCCTAGCACAAGTTCCAAGAAATGTATGCAAGTTCCAAGGCGAGGTAAAACATTTTCAGATGGAAGGATACATTGAACCTAGTCAAGATTGAAGATCTAATGGCTATGATTGATCATGGGAAATGTGATCAAGGAGATTAAGTGGTTAGCAAATTGTTTATAAATAAGGAACTATTGGTAAACAATGTATGCAGGCAAGTGTAAGCACAGGGATGCTACATAGTGATTACCAAGCTCAGAAGCTTGAAGACCTATTTGAATAACAGAGTAAGGAGCCTAGCAGAGGGACAAGATAAGTCCTATGACTAGATTGTATTAAGCAAATAAGAATCTACTTTAGCATTTTAGATGCAAAGTTGCAGACATACTCATTACTGTTGTTTATTTGTAAGTGACAGAAAATCTCTTAATCGAGTGGACTTAACAGTCTTATATGTAAACCCTCTAGCAAGGTAACATTCTAAGTGAGTGTTTGAAATCCTTTAACAAGGTCACTTCTAACAAAGTGAAGATCCTAATAGATCTGAGGGAAATCCCTTAATGGGTCACATCTAGCAATGTGTTTGTAATCTTTAACAGGATTTGCTTTTAACCGAGCATACTCTAGAAGAGTATATTTCTTAGTGGGTCCGAAATCCCACAGTGGTTTTTCCCTATTTGGGTTTCCACATTAAATCTGGTGTTATGAGTGTTGTTATTATTATGTGTTCTTAAGTTTGCATGTTTAACAGTTTTTGGTTAAGTTGCTAAAGTATAAGTTACCGAGGTTGAATCTGTTGATTTATGGAAGTTTAAGCTTGTCTGATTCACCCCCCCCCCCCTCTCATCTTATTAGCTATTGGCATATATACTTTACATCAAGTATTAGAACTAACAATTGGTATCAGAGCTAAGGACTCCAGAAGAAAAATTTTAAAGGTACTTGAGGCAAAGATCCAAATATGTATAAAAGGGATGCACCGAAGCTGAACAAGTCAAGTTTCTCCACATGGCAGAAAAGGATGAAGCTACATTTATCAGGAATTGGAGAATATGCAACATATTATCTGGAGAATAATTACATTGCACCGAGAACCAACCCTATGACCTTGGAAGAGATTAAAGAAAAGCAAGAACATATTCAAGCTATGATTGAAATAACATCAGCATTGACCGACTCGGAGTTTAATGATCTAGAAGGCTACAATGATGCAAAAGCAATGTGGACTAAGCTCACATCTATGTATGGAGGTGATGAACATGTTCAAAGAGTAAAAGTAGATAGTTTATGAGGACAACTTGAATCCATGAGGATGAATGAAGGTGAGAACATAACCCAATACAATACAAGACTAAAGGAGATTGTCAATCAAATTAAAGGAGCAGGTGGAACTATTGAAGAAAAGGATATAACAAGTAAGTTGTTGAGAACCCTTCTACCAGCTTATGCTATTCGAGTCTCTACAATCAATTAATTGAGGTATGTACCTAACATTCCAGTTTCTTTGGATGCTACTATTGGTAAGCTACATGCATTTGAGTTAAGTAATTTTGATAACAGTGGGTCTTCGGTAAATAAAGTAGAATTTGCATTCAGTTCTTTCCATATTGGTGAATCTGATGATTACAATGATAGAATGAGTAAGTACTCTGAAGGAGATCATAGTGGAGCAAGTGAAAGATTTCGCATGAACATGGAAAAAGTGTACAGACTGTATGAGGAAATCAAGAAGCAAGAAGAATTTGAAGCACTATTAGCCAGAAGGTTACCGAGAGGAAGAGGTAAGTATAAAGGAAAGCTACCTTTAAAATTTTTCAATTGTGATAAAATAGGACATATGGCTTCTAACTGCCCCTAACAAAGAATCTTGTGAAAAGAGAGAATACCGAGATAACAGGTAGAAAGATAACCAATACAGAGGACACCGAGATTTCAGAAGGAGAGATAGAAAGACATGTCTAGTAGCAGATGAGGAATCCAACAATGACAAATCTGATGAAACTGATACTGAGGAAGTTGTTTATGTGGCTATGATGCACCATGTCCAGTGAAAGGTAAAGGATCTATAACACTTCTTGACAATGCTAAATGTGATGATGTTTATTGGGTTGAAGGTTTGAAATACAATTTGTTGAGTGTAGCACAGCTAAACAATACAGGATACTGAATAGAGTTTCAGAAAGGAATTGTCAAAGTTCATGACAAACATGGAAAGTTAGCAGCTACCAAGAAACAAACAAAAGGTAACACATTTCACCTTGACTCAACTCGGAATAAGTGTCTATATACAAAGATAGATGATACCTGGTTATGGCATAAAAGGTTTTGTCATGTAAATTTTGATAATCTGATCAAAATAAGCAAGAAGCAACGAGTAAGAGGTCTACCGAGTCTTGAGAAACATGAGAATGCTATGTGTCGAGGATGCCGGATGGGTAAGATGACAAGATCAAGCTTTACAAGTAAGTCCTACACTTCTAAGGGAATTTTAGATCTTGTGCATACTGATATTTGTGGTCCTATGAAAGTTTAGAGTTATTATGGTGATAAGTATTTCCTATTATTTGTGGATGATTACTCAAGGATGATGTCAGTAATATTTCTAAAAGAAAAATTAGAAGCTTTTCAAATGTTTAAATGGTACAAGGCAAGAGTTGAAAATGAAACAGGAAGACAACTAAAATGTCTTAGATCTGATAGAGGAGGAGAGTTCACTTCTGATGAGTTCAACTTATTCTGCAACAATCATGGTATTAAAAGACAAGTCTCTGCACCGAGAACTCCACAACAAAATGGAATTACTGAAATAAGAAACGGATCTATTGTGGATTGTACCAGAACCCTGATGATTGAAAAGAAAGTACCACAAAAAATTTGGAGAGAAGCAATAAGCACTGTTGTTTACACCCTGAACCAAGTACAACTGAAGAAAAGAACTTTGAAGACACCATATGAAATCTTGTATGACAAGAAACCTAATATAAGTTATTTTAAAATCTTTGGAAGTAGATGCTATGTTCACAAAGATGACAGAAATGGTAAGTTTGATCAGAAAAGTGAAGAAGGAACATTTCTTGGTTATTCTTCTAGAAGCAAAGCATTTAAATGTCTGATCAAATCATCTAAAAAAATAGTAGAAAGTGTAAATGTGAAAATTGATGAATTTGCAGAAAGAAATGATGAAGGAAACTCCAAAGAACCAGAAGATTATGAAGGATTTGTATATGTTCAACCGAGAAGTCCTATCGAGAAAACTGTTGAAGGAAATGAAGAGAATATCCAGTTACCAAGTGATGAAGAAGATCATACAGAATCTATCGAGCCTATATTAGCCAAGTATGTCAGAATGAATCATGCATCAAGTCAGATTATAGGAGATAAGAATGATCCAGTGATGACAAGGAACAAACTGAGACAGAACACATGTTTGATATCTGAATTTGAACCAAGGATAGTGAAAGAGGCATTTAATAGTGAAGATTGGATAAATGCTATGACAGAAGAGATTGATCAAATCAAGAAGAATGACACATGGACACTAATCCCAAGACCAAAGGACAAAAATGTAATCGGT
Organism: Cryptomeria japonica; assembly: GCF_030272615.1. Classification (NCBI taxonomy): domain Eukaryota; kingdom Viridiplantae; phylum Streptophyta; class Pinopsida; order Cupressales; family Cupressaceae; genus Cryptomeria; species Cryptomeria japonica. Next base: position 683,273,530 of record NC_081405.1, on the reverse strand, counting down.
ACTAAGTGGATTTTCAGGAATAAGCTAAATGAAAAAGGTGAGGTCATTCACAACAAAGCAAGACTAGTTTGCAGAGGTTATGCTCAAGAAGAAGGAATTGATTATGGTGAGACTTTTGCACCTGTGGCAAGACTTGAAGGAGTAAGAACATTGTTAGCATATGCTTCTTACAAGAATTTCAAAGTATATCAAATGGATGTCAAATCTACATTTCTGAATGGTATATTAGAAGAAGAAGTTTTCATTGAACAACCTGAAGGATTTGTTGAAGACAAGAGTAAAGATCAGGTATGCAAACTGAACAAAGCTTTATATGGTCTGAAACAAGCACCTAGAGCATGGTATGAAAGATTTCACTCTTATTTAATCAAGATTGGTTTTATAAGGACAAGTGAAAATAGCAATATGTACATGAAGAAAGATGAGGATAATGGAATATTGATCTCAGCCATATTTGTTGATGACATTATATTTTATGGAAATGACTCTTTATGCAAGAACTTTGGAAATGAAATGTGCAAAGAATTTGAGATGTCATTAATCGGTGAAATAAATTATTTTATAGATCTACAGATACTGTAAATGAAAGATGAGATTTTCATTACTAAATCCAAATACATAAAGGAAATCTTGAAGAAATTTGGAATGGAGGATTCAAAACCAGTAAGTACTCCTATGACTACCATCCATAAACTATCAAAGAATGATGAATCTGCATCTGTTGATGAGACACTTTACCAATCTATGATTGGAAAGTTGCAATATGTTGTTCACAGCGGGCCAGATATAGCACATGCAGTAGGTATAGTTGCAAGATTTTTCTGCAGATCCCAAGGAAACACATATGACAGCAATCAAGAGAATTTTCAGATACTTGAAAGGCATTGAGGATTATGGCTTAGTATATGGAAAGAGAAATAATTTTGATTTAAAAGTTTATACTGATGCTGATTGGGTAGGCAACATTGATGACAGGAAAAGCACAAGTGGAGGAGCTTTCTTTTTAGGAGAAAGACTAGTAAGTTGGCTTAGCAAGAAACAAGGATGTATTTCACAGTCAACAGCAGAAGCTGAATATGTTGTTGCAGCATTGAATTTTACCAATATAGAATGGATCAAACAATTGTTGGAAGGCATAAATGAGAAATTTACCAAGCCAGTAACTATATTATGTGATAATACTTGTGCCATTAACATTTCAAAGAATCATGTAATGCACTCTAAGACAAAGCACATCTCTATCAAATATCATTATCTTAGAGAAGACGTTCAAGAGAAGAAAGTGGTGTTGGAGTATGTTAGCTCAAAGGAACAAATAGCAAATATCTTCACCAAGCCACTGCCAAGGGACACTTTTGAGTATCTCGAAAGTAAGTTAGGGGTCCTACCCCTATCTTCTAATCATTGACCGAGTTTGGTGAAAGCATCAATTCGATGACTCTAAAGAATACCTTTTAGGAGTTGATGTTGATTTACAAACTTTAGAAGGTTTTCTAAAGGTGTGCAGGAAACAAAAATAGGGAACAGGAATTGAAGACAAAATGCTCTGACCGAGACTGAGTTGATACCAAATAGCAAAGGAATTACTTCACACAGGAAGAAATTATGTATTAGTTTTCTTTTGGCATTGTTGTCAAAGGGGGAGAAGACTAATGTATGGGGGAGAAGACCAATGAAAGGGGGAGAGCATCACAGCAATCTCACAGTAATCTGATAGCAATCACAGCAATATGAATTCGAATCTTTTAGGTCAAATCAATTGGTTTTTCCATCAATGCCAAAGGGGGAGATTGTTGGCATTTCAATAAGGATATTGAGAAGGTTGTTGATGATTATGGATATAACTAATTAAGGATGTTTACTGTCTTAACAATATTATTTTGTCATTGATGTCAAGAAATTGATTTTCTGATTTAGTATGATGTTGTCATATCTTAAGAAGTATGTTTTGAAGAGAATTAAGATGTCAGTAAAAGACACAAAAAGAATGTGATGAATAAGGGGAGGAATAAGTTATTCAATGGGCAACTATTATCGAGCTAGACAATGATGAGATCATGATGTTTAGATTGTTTTGATATCCTACATATGTTGTTGATTGTAAGGTTAATACTATACTATGTTACCGAGCAAGGAACCTAGTCGGTAAACCCTAAGGAACCTAATCACTAAACCCTAAGGTTATCGTTATCAGTTAATGAAGGCAGAATGTCTACCGAGTGAATTTTAGTATTTACCGAGTGGCAACCAAGTAATAACAGAATGCATTGGATGAATACATGCATTATTTAATGATGGAAGCTGATGAGATGGATATGATTAAATGATTAATACAACGTGTATGAAGTTTGTTAAGGATCTATGGCATTGAAATATCGGCAGGAAGATCTACAGCTTAGATTGAACCGCAATACCCTAGCACAAGTTCCAAGGTGAGGTAAAACATTTTGAGATCGAAGGATACATTGAACCTGGTCAAGATTGAAGATCCGATGGCTATGATTGATCATGGGAAATGTGATCAAGGAGATTAAGCAATTAGCAAATTGTTTATAAATAAGGAACTGTTGATAAACAATGTATGCGGGCAAGTGTAAGCACAGGGATGCTACATAGTGATTACCGAGCTCAAAAGCTTGAAGACCTATTTGAATAACAGAGTAAGGAACCCATCAGAGGGACAAGATAAGTCCTATGACTAGATTGTATTGAGCAAATAAGAATCCGCTTTAGCATCTTAGATGCAAAGTTGCAAACATACTCATTAATGTTGTTTATTTGTAAGTGACAGAAAATCTCTTAACTAAGTGGACTTAACGGTCTTATATGTAAGCCCTCTAGCAAGGTAACATTATAAGTGAGTGTTTGAAATCCTTTAACAAGGTCACTTCTAACAAAGTGAATATCCTAACAGATCTGAGGGAAATCCCTTAAATGGGTCACATCTAGCAATGTGTTTGTAATCTTTAACAGGATTTGCTTTTAACCGAGCATACTCTAGAAGAGTATATTTCTTAGTGGTTCCGAAATCCCACAGTGGTTTTTCCCTATTTGGGTTTCCACGTTAAATCTAGTGTTATGAGTGTTGTTATGATTATGTGTTCTTAAGTTTGCATGTTTAACAGTTTTTGGTTAAGTTGCTGAAGTATAAGTTACCGAGGTTGAATCTATTGATTTATGGAAGTTTAAGTTTGTATGATTCACCCCCCCCCCCCTCTCATCTTATTAGCTATTAGCATCTATACTTTACATCAAGTATCAGAACTAACACTTATCATTTTCGGTGCTGTGTTTTTGGATATAATCATCTAAGTTAGGTTGATTAAGTATGAGAAGAAAATTATCATGCAATATTATCCTCTAGTGTTGATTCTTTAGCATGTTAGAAGATCTGGTATCCGATTTGGTGCAATGACAATCACACTTGTAGCAAGTGGTATGATATTGTTGAACCAAGAACAACCTAGATCATGCCCATGGGGTATGAGGTTGATGCTAATACACTTGAATCATATATACAAAATCTACTAAGTCAACTGGTAGATCAAAAGGAAGAGATATTTGGAACTTTTCTAGAAAAGGACCAAAACCTGCATAAGAAGTTCACTGATTCTGGAAGGAAGAGGAAAGTAAGAAAGGAGGTTAAGGAACTTGCTGAACAGATGGGTATTACCTGGGAAGCAGTGCAGAAGACAAGAGAGAAGGAGGAAGATATGGTGAAGCCACAAGCTAAACCAGATTCTCCTAAGTAGACCCAGACCAAAACTAGCAAATCTGCACCCTCCTCCAGTATGCAGAAGTCGGTACCCCCCGCCCACCTAATCCTAAACCAACAGCATCTACCAACGGAGCAAAGAAAAAGAAGAAGGAGAATCCTACAAGACAATAAACTACAACATAAGAAGACTGCTATCTATGCAAGGGTAGTCTGGAAGCCTACATCCAGTGATGCTCCTCCAACCAAGAAAGCTAAGCCTCAAGCAAAGACATCTGGAAAGGCTAGGGCAAGCAAGAAGAAGAAGTCTGAAATAGATGAAGCTCTTAAATCCAATAAGATTGAAATTCCATATGAAATAGTACCTCCTTTGACTTTGCAGGAGTTAATTGATGAGATTTTGAAGGATGGAAATTTGAAAAATCTCTCTGTATATTATGAAAATTTTGAGGATAAAGATCAGCGAGCAGTAGAAGAAGCAATTGTAAAGTATATGGATAAATTCAGTAAGGTTTTGATTGAATTATTATCTATAATCACCAAGAGCTTGTATGACAACTTGGATGCTCGGAGACACACCGTCGGCATAGAAGATGAAAGATTGAAAGAATTTATTTTAGTAAAGCTATGTGCGGAAATAACTAGAGATGAAATACCTAAGATTTTGGGACTTACAAAGGAAAAATTTTGAAGCAAGTTGTGAGTAAATATAATAATGATTAGAAGGGTAGATGAAGTAGTGAAAGATATTGAAGGTATTTTGAGGAAATTTTTGAAAGAAAATGGTTATCAAGTTATGCCAAAGAAGGAATCCCAACTAGAAGTACATTCAAGTAAAGACACTTCCCCTCTGCCAATTCATGTGTAGATAGAAGTCCCTTAGGATCAACCAATTGTACAAATTGATCAGGTTGAATAGGAAGCTTTTGTTGATGCCTTTGATAATCAAGTTGTGGATAACTCTAGTGATGCTACTCAGGATCCTTCTGAGATAGAAATACTAGCAAAATTAATAGCAGATGAGTTAGGTGAAGTGGAAAAGAATGCAGATGATGGAAAAGTTGGTGAGAAAGGTGAAGAGGATGAAAAGGATAAGAATGCAGAACCGATGAAGGAGAAGGGTGAAGAGAAAATTGTTGAGCCTTCGGTAACCATGACCAAATCTATTGTCCTTGATAAGGGAAATCAGATTGCAGTTGAAGATTATCTTTCTCATGGTCCGGTAGATCTAAGAACCTTAGACCCTCTTCAAACATTAAAGTTGGCCACTCTTGCGCAGATCAAGGCTAATGAGGACTTACTCAAGTCCTCTTCAGAAGAGAAAGAGATAATATCTTTGGCAACTGTAGTTCTGGAAAAAAAATTGCCTGACCTTAAGCAGATTTCAAAAGACTCACCTTCTGTGAAGCTTAAGGATATGTTGAGTAAAGTAGACTCTAATTTTGTATCATTGGAGAAAGCAGCAGATATAAAGGTTTTGAATAAGTTCAATGAGATGAGTTTTCAAACATATTTGAAGACAATTGAAACTAATAGAGAAGTTTTGAAGACTGTGGTGAAGAGTGCAGAGGATACATTAGGTGAAGACAGAAAAATATTCAAATCATGTCTATTTTTGCCCAATTTTTTTACGGATATTGATAAGAAAATAGGAGATTTTGAAGGGAAGCTTGCAAGTATTGGTCATTCATTTGCCCCTCATTTAGTTTTTCCTAGTTCCCTTGAACCTGGATAATGGATTTTACTAACAAAATAAAGGGCTTGAATAAATAAAAAGAGCAAGTATTGAGCAAAGTGGGAGAATTGAGAAGTCTGATCACTCCCCGAATAGACACCTTACTCGGAGCTCAGCAAGATGCAGTCAGTGCCTTAGGTAAATAGGTGGCATCTAATCTCAAAGGTGTTGAAGTGCATGCATACATGTTTAGTGCTCTAATTAATGTTTTAGATTATTTCCAGAGAGTATGGAATGGGTACTTACAGTCCTTGAAGGTTACCTATGCAGACATTTTTAAATTCATGTAAATTATTGCATTCATTTATACATAATTTTTGATGGATTCCTACCATTTTCTATTGATGTAAAAGGGGGAGAGAATTGGGAGAGTGCAATGAAAAGTGATTCTTATTCTTAGGGGGAGTCAGTTGGAGTCAATTGAGTGTACAGATTTCATATTGTCGAATTGTTAGTGTTTTTCACAGTGTTGTCATCAATGCCAAAGGGGGAGATTGTTGGCATAAGATACTAGTCTGGTTATGCTCCGATGAAGATTGATGATGTTTGATGTAGTATATTTCTTAAGAGTTGTCATTGATGGAAACTATTAATCTTATCCGGTATGGAGTTTGGGATATTAGGTATGGATTTTTGGTGCAAGTCTATCAATGATACTTTGTGTACAGTTTTGGTGAACAACTCTGATTTGCGGTGATGTGTTTTTGGTTCTAGTCATCTGAGTTAAGTTGATTAAGTATGAGAAGCGTATTATCATGCAATATTATCCTTTGGTGTTGATTCTTTAACATGTTAGAAGGTCTGGTATTTGGTAGAGCAGTAAAATAGGGTTATATCCATTATTGAAGGTCGATCTTTTGGTGCAAAAACAATCGTACTTGTAAAAAGATCGCACTATTAGTAAAAGAAGAACTCAAAAAGATATTAGATGTGGGTTTCATAAGGCTCATTGATTATGGAGAATGGATCTCCAACCTTGTACCAGTGGAAAAACTAACTGGGGGCATCCATCTCTATATAGATTTTAGAGATCTAAACAAAGCATGTCCTAAGGACTACTTCCCTCTTCCAAACATTGATATGATCTTGGACCTCATAGCAGGACATGTAATGATATCACTCATGGATGGCTTTTCAGGGTATAACCAGATAAAGATTGCCCCAGAGGATCAACACAAAATAGCTTTTACATGCCCATGGGGTACATACTATTGGAATGTGATGCCATTCGGTCTCAAGAATGCAGGTGCCAAATGTCAAAGGGCAATGACTACTATCTTCCATGACATGATGCATATATTAATGGAAGATTGTGTGGATGATTTACTAGCTAAATCATTAACAAGAGAGGTTCACCTCATTGTACTACACAAAATTTTCACCAGAATAGAACAATATAATGTCCGAATCAATCCAAAGAAGTGTGTCTTTGGCGTAACATCTGGGAAGCTCCTACGATACATTGTCTTGAACAAAGAAAAATAGGTTGACCCTGCAAAAGTCAAAGCAATCATGGAGATGCCACCGCCTAAGAACATTAGTTAGTTCAGGACATTATAAGGGAGGCTAAATTCAATCTGTCGCTTCATTGTACAATTGGCTGACAAATGTCATCCCTTCACACATCTACACCATAAGAATATACGTTTCAAATGGGAAGAGAACTGCCAACAAGCATTTCAATAGCTTAAGGATTACCTAATTATGCCACCATTACTAACACTGCCATCTCTTGACAGGCCTTTATTGTTATATATATTAGCTACAACTATGACCTTAGGAGTATTACTAGCACAACATAATGCAGAAGGCAAAGAATGTGTAGTATACTACATTTCCAGAACACTGGTAGGGTATGAACTCAATTATTCCCCTATTGAATGAGCCTACCTAGCAATGATTTTAGTCGCAACTAAAATAAGACATTACATGCTGACACACAAGATATAAATCATTGCCAAGACAGATCCACTCAAGTAGCTACTCAGTAAAGCAACACTAACAGGTCGTTTGGCAAAGTGGGTTATGCTCCTTAGCAAATTTGATATTGAGTATGTGGACCAAAAATAAATCAAAGGGAAAGTCATTGCAGATTAGTTGGTCGAAGCACCACTCATAGGAGACCATCCTCTTATCTCAAATTTTCCAAATGAAGAAATATTCACAATTATGCTAGCACAACAATGGAAGCTATATTTTGATGGATCATACACTGGGCATGGTTCAGGAGATGCATTATTTTTTATCACCCCTCAAGGTGATAGCATTCCCAAATCATACAGGCTCACATTCCCATGCATGAATAACATAGAAGAGTATAAAGCTTTGATCATCAGACTAAGAATGGTTGTACAATGGAATTTAAAGGAGGTACGGGTCTATGGCGATCCACAACTAGTCATTCGATAGGTCAATGATGAATACCAAACTAAGGATGATAAGCTCATGCCTTACAAGAAAATGGTTGATAGCTTCAAAGAATTATTCACAGCTATAACTTTTGAGCAGATTCCTCGTGACCAAAACCAAGCTATTGATGCAATGGCTACCATAGCCTCTCTCCTCGATCTTCCATAGAATTCAACATGTTATGAGTTCTTAGTTGAACAACTTTGGATCCTCGCTTATGATATCCTGGAATCCGAGATCGTATGTCAACTCATCGGTCTCGATTCCCCATGGTATGGTGAGTTTTATACTTACCTACACGATCAAATCCTTCCACCAAACCAATTAAACAATCAACAAAAAACATTCATACACCAATCCGCTCGATACACCATCATTGCAGAAACCTTATACTGATGAGGTCTCGATGGTACTCTCCTCTAATGTTTAGAGCACGGTGTGGTGACTAAAGCTTTAGAAGAAGTACATGAAGGTATCTATGGGGCTCATTTAAGTGGCCCTTCATTGGCTAAAAAGATCATGCAGGTAGGACAATATTGGCCCTCCATGGAGAAAGACTCCTACTACTTTGTTAGAAAATGCAAAAAGTTCCAAGTTCACGGAGATTTGATACATGCACTGTTAGACAGTTCAAATAACTGAAAGACAACTGAGAGGGGTGGTGAATCAGTTGTCACAGATTACCAGAACCATTAGCAATTTAAACTTTAATACCGGAACCTTAAACATTAATACTGAAATAGTAGATAAACCAATTAAGCATAAACCACAATCACAGAATAAATACCATTCACACAACCCCAAGATTTATACGTGGAAAACTCGGTAAAGGGAAAAACCACGATGGGAAGCCTACTCACACTCAGATAATACTTTTGCAGTAAGTATGTGAATTACAATTGAGGGGCCTGCACTTGTAGGAAGGCCAACAGCCTAGAGCACACTCCTCATCACAAAAGGATCATCACTGACTACATATAAATCCAGACTACAATCTGGAGAAGTGTTGAACTACAAAAGATAGCATCTCCTATGCCTGAGTATAGTTTCGGTTTAACCTCAATATCGGAGGACTAAATCCTTTTACATAAACCCAATTCGATCTCCAATGATTGACCAACTCCTCTGCCTAAATGATATTACATTATTCTCACATTACATTCCTTGACTATGACCTATAACAATAACCATGATGATCTACAATGAGATCTTACATCTATATATACAAAACCCTCGACCATAAACAATCAGGTCGGCCACCAAACAATAAACCAATTACATAATTACAAACCATGTCAGCCTTAGGCCAAACAAATAATGTCAACACAGAAGACATCCCAGAAATACATCAATAGGTCCTATCCACACGTTACATTAAAGTCGGTCCATAACCTAGATCAACTGGGACCCAATATAGGTCCACACGCTTCAGCAATGATCTCCATCCGCCAAGTCTTGAATACGATCATCAACAACATCCTGGAACTCCACTAGAAGCTGCACCAACACCACTTATGTAATTCATCAAAGATCTCCACCAAAAGTTATACCGATGAAACCCTCACCAGAACCAGAAACCAATCTTCTAAGTAAGCAGGATAGCATCCAATCATTAGACCAAAACTGACTGACCCAATATGAGCATGAGTATCATGAACAAACCAATTCCATCACCAAACTATATTGGAGCCTACTAGATCATGTCGGATCCAAGTTACCCAGAAACCACTCAACCTACTAGGACTAGAAGGGTGCTGGTAAAGCATCCAAACAGCTAGTGTTGGCATCAATGACAAAACATCAATGCAACACATAATCAATTCCACCAAATAGCCAATAATCTCCCCCTTTGGCATTGATGGCAACACTAGATGTGAAAAACACCTAAGTACCAAGAAATGCCAAGCAAGTCTCCCCCAATGGAAGACAACCAACAAACTCCCACATATAGCTCTTAATATCAATATCTCCCTTGGTGAATAATATCTTTGTAAAGCTTTGAATTATACATATATCTCTCCCACTAATGTATACAACTCCTTAAGTTTTTCTTTCTCGCATCAAGATCTCTCCCCCATTGACATCAATGCCAGAAATCTGATAGAAATATCAAAGCAAGAACATAAACCATTGAATCACAAAGCTAACTACTCCCCCTGAGCAGTAGCATCCCACATCAGTGTCGGAATGAATAGTATCTCTAATAATGCATGTCAGACTGATGTCAAACTGCATCAATCAAGTCTCTACCGGAGGGGCAGAAACTCCCAATCTATCTCTCAGGTACTCAAATGATTCCTTGGACAAAGGTTTAGTGAAAATATCTGCAATTTGCTCTTTAGTGTTCACATAAACGAGTCTAACTTCATTTGCTTCATCCTTCTCCTTCAAAAAGTTGTACTTGATAGATATGTGCTTTGTTTTAGAATGAAATACTGGATTCTTTGATATATCAATAGCAGCAAAGTTATCACAATGAATAACTATCGGTGCATCACAATCTACCTTTATATCCTTCAACATTTTCTTCATCCATAAAACTTGTGTTCAGTTAGTAGCAACAACAACATACTCAACTTCAACAATAGATAAAGAAGTACATGACTGTTTCTTGTTGATATATGAAACCAACTTATTTCCAAGAAAGAAAGCTCCACTGGAAGCACTTTTCTGGTCATCAACATCTCCAACCCAATCAGCATTTGTATATGCACATAAAGTAAAGTTATCATCCTTAGGGTACCACAAGCCATATTCTGATGTACCTTGCAAGTATCTAAAAATCCTTTTCACCGCCATCTCATGATTTTCTCTAGGATCACCCTGAAATCTTGAAACAATACAAACAACATTCATAATGTTAGGCCTAGTCTGAGTCAAATAAAGCAAACCTCTAATCTCAGATTTGTATCTTGTAGGATTTATCGATGCAGAAACCTCTGTTCTTGTCAATTTCTCACTTGTAACCATAGGAGTACTTACCGGTTTAGAATCTCCCGTACCAAATTTATTCAAAAATTCCTTAGCATATTTAGTTTGATAGATGAAAATACCTTTGTTAGTCTGAGTAATCTACAAACCTAAGAAAAATTTCATCTCACCAATCATAGACATCTCAAACTCTTTCTCCATATTCTTAGAAAATTCTATTCATAACTTATCTTCACCTCCAAAAATAATGTCATCAACAAATAATTTAATAATCAATATATCATCATCAGTGATCTTATAATATAAGTTAATGGCAGCACTGCCCTTAGTAAAACCAGGCTTCAAAAGATATTTATCCAACCTTGCATACCAAGCTCTGGGTGCTTGTTTCAATCCATATAAAGCTTTCCTTAGCCTGCAAACCATATATCTATCATCTGATAGTGAAAAACCATCAGGTTTCTCAATATAAAATTCCTTACCAAGATCCCCATTCAAAAATGCACATTTAACATCCATCTGATAAACCTTGTAGTTTTTATAAGCAGCATAGGCAAGAAATAATCTTACAGCTTCAATCCTAGCTATAGGTGCAAAAGTCTCTCCATAATCAATTCCTTCCTTTTGAGAATACTCTTTACAAACCAACTAGCCTTATTCCTTATAAATTGACCATCCTCGTTCAATTTATTCCTAAAAACCCATTTAGTTCCAATAACATTTTTATTTTTAGGCCGGGGAACCAAGGTCCATCTATTATTTTTCTCAATCTGATCTAATTCTTCTTCCATAGCTTTCAACCAATGTTCATCTTTACATGCCTCAATTATTGATACTGGTTCAACTTGTGAAACTAAACATACCTCATTAGTTGCCAATCTTCTTCTTGTCATCACTCCATTGCTCTTATCCCCAATGATTAGATCTTCTGAATGATTCAATCTCACATACTTAGGAGTCTTAAGACTTTTTGTTCCTCTTCCCTGTTCTTTTGTTACTGTAGAATTCTCTGATACTGTCAGAACTAGTTCAACTCTCTGTTCCGATAAAGGTGCTACCGACTCAAATATAATCATTTTCATTCTCAGTTCCTTCTCATAAACTCTGATTTTACTTCTGTTCAGCTCATCTACTTTGACATTAGCACTCTCCACAATTCTCTACAACCTCTTGTTATAACATCTATATGCTTTGCTTTCATTAAAATAACCAAGAAATATGCCTTCATCACATCTAGGATCAAATTTCCCAATAATATCATCTCTCCTGACATAACATTTATTACCAAAAATTATGAAATACTTAATTGTAGGTGTATTGCCAAACCATAATTCATAAGGTGTCTTACCGATTTCTCCTTTGATATGTACTTTGTTGAATGTACAAATTGTTCTACTCACTACTTCTCTCCAATAGATATGAGGTAGACTAGCTTCCATCATCATCATTCTAGCAGCATCCAAGATAGTTATATTCTTCCTTTTCACAACTCCATTCTGCTGAGGTGTCTAGGGAGCACAAAATTGTCTTCTTATACCTTGTCACAAAATTTATTACTCACCTGATGTGAATTCTCCACCATGATTTGATCTCAAACACTTAATCTTCAATCTTGTCTCAGTTTCCACTTTAGCCTTTAAAATTTTAAAATTTTCAAGTGCTTCAGATTTTTCTTTAAGAAAAGTAACCCACGTCATTCTAGAATAATCATCAATGATTAGCATGAAATATCTATCACCTTGAAAACTTTTAACTCTAGCAAGGCCACACAAATCAGTATGAATAAGATCAAGAACATCATTTGATTTATCTTGTATACTCCTAAAAGAGGTTCTGACATGTTTACCCATTTGACATTCTTTACATACCGGATTATAGGGCTTCATAATCTTAGGTATATCCCTAACTGCCTTAGTTGAACTGATCTTCCCAATGAAATCAAAATTCACATGACACAGCCTGTTATGCCATATCCAACTCTCATCAATCTGTGTAATCAAATATGTCTTCTCACCGGAGTTCAAATGAAATATATTACCTTTTGTCTGTGTACTAGTTGCTATCTCCAAGCCAGATCTGTTAATTTTCTATTTTCTATCCTTGAACTGTAATTGAAATCCCTTATCTACCAATTGTCCTACACTCAAAAGATTATGCCTTAAACCTTCAACATAATACACATTGTCAGTATTGTTCTTACCATCCAGTGATATAGTTCATTTTCCTTTGATCATACATGCCTTATCATCTCCAAATCTAACTAGACCACCATCAAATTCTTGCAAAGACAAAAACTTCCCTTTATCTCCAGTCATATGATGTGAACAACCACTGTCAATTACCCATTCATCCTTGTCTTCAATTTTAGCAGCAAGTGCCTTCTCTTTAGGTAGATTTTCTTCCAGTGCCAAAGTATCTTCTTTGATAGCCAGCAACACCCATTCCTTCCCATTGTTGGATCCACTAGCAGAGTCTTATGTCAGTTTATCATCAGAATCAATAATGCCTTCCTCATCCACTATATAGCATGATTTGTCCCTATTTTTCTTGTATTTATACTTGTTCTGATATCCATGGTTAGGCTTAAATGATCTTCTAACTCTTTCTTCAAATCTTGAATTTCTTTTAGGACATCTAGATGCAAAATGACCAATCTTATTACATCCAAAACATTTAAAAGGTTATTTTCCTTCATACTTACTTCCTATCGGTCCTTTAGGTACTCTTCTAGCAAATAGTGCTTCAAGTTTCTCAAACTCATCATCTTCTCTTTTCATATCTTCCAATTCCTTTGCATACAAATCTTTCCAGTCTTTCTTACCGGTTGTAGATGTAGATCCATGAAAAGAAGGTTCAAACTTCACAGCTTCAGAGGGTCCAAATTCTTCAAGTTTAAAAGTAGATAGTTTCCCAACCAAAGTATCTCTGTTGACAGATGTATTAGCCATTGATCTCAACTCATTAATGGCAATAGCCTTCATTTTTAAGCCGGTGGTAGGGCTCTTAGGACTTTAGAAACAATTTCATCTTTGCTCGGAGTTACACCACAACATTGAATTCCCATAACAATCTCATTTACCCTTTCCATGAATGCAGTAATCCTTTCATCTTCTTCCATCTTCAGGTTTTCATATCTCACCCGATAACCATCAAGTTTAGCAATATTCACTATAGGGTCACCTTCATTAAGAGTCTCCAACTTATCCCATTTAGCCTTTCTAGATGATTTATCGGTTAATCCCATTATTTATTGATTAGAAAGTGCACACAAGAGGGCTTCTCTTTCTCTACAATCATTCTCAAGCTCCTTGTCCAGGTTTACCAGAGGAGGATTGGCAGATCCCAAATTATAGGGTGTGACACCATTCTATGTGATCTCCTGAATCTCCTTGCCAAGACATCTCAGATGAGTCTCCATCTGAAACTTCCATACTGTGTAATTTGTTCCATCAAGCCTCAGAATATCCCTTCGAAAGATAGCTCCAAAAGAACTAGATGAACTCAAATTGTTAATTGCCATAGGATCTTCCTCAAGCGGTTCAACTTTTTTTAGAGAGGACCAAAGCTTTGATACCAATTGTTAGATAGTTCAAATAACCAGAAGACAACTAAGAGGGGGGTGAATCAGTTGTCACAGATTATCGGAACCATTAGCAATTTAAACTTTAATACCGGAACCCAAAACATTAATGCCAAAATAGCAGATAAACCAATTAAGCATAAACAATAATCACATAATAAATACCATTCACACAACACCAAGATTCATACGTGGAAAACCCGGTTAAGGGAAAAACCATGGTGGGAAGCCTACCCACGGTCAGATAATACTTTTGCAGAAAGGATGTGAATTACAATTGAGGGGACTGCACTTGCAAGAAGGCCAACAACCTAGAGAACACTGGTCATCACAAAAGGAGCCTAACTGACTACATAGAAATCCATACTATAATCCGGAGAAGTGTTGAACCGCAAAAGATACCATCTCCTATGCCTGAGTACAGATCTTGTTTAAGCTCAATATCGGAGGACTATATCCTCTTACATAAACCCAATTTGATCTCCAATGATCGACCAACTCCTCTACCTAAATGATATTACATTATTTGCACATTACATTCCTTGACCATGACCTCTAACAATAACCATGATGATCTACAATGAGATCTTACATCTATATATACAGAACCCTCGACCATAAACAATCAGGTCGACCACCAGTTAATAAACCAATTACATTATTACAAACCATGTCTGCCTTAGGCCAAACAAATAATGTCAACACATAAGACATCTTAGAAATACATCAATAGGTCATATCCACGTGTTACATTAAAGTCGGTCCATAACCTAGATCAACTGGGACCCAATATAGGTCCACACGCTTCAGCAATGATCTCCATCCGCCAAGTCCTAAACATGATCATCAACAGCATCCTAGAACTCCACTAGAAGCTACACCAACACCACTTATGCAATTCATCAAAGATCTCCACCAAAATCTTTGTTGGTGAAACCCTCGCTGGAACCAGAAACCAAGCTTCCAAGTAAGCAGGATAGCATCTGATCATCAAACCAAAACTGACTAACCAAATATGAGCATGAGTATCATGAACAATCCACTTCCATCACCAAACTATATCGGAGCCTATCGGATCATGTCGGATCCAAGTTAACCAAAAACCACTCAACCTATCAGGACCAGAAGGGTGTCGGTAAAGCATCCAAACAGCTAGTGTTGGCATCAATGACAAAATATCAATGCAACACATAATCAATTCCACCAAATGGCCACATGCACCAGTGCAAGAACTACAACCCATTGCAGTACCATGGCCTTTTTGTCAGTGGGGACTTGACCTTGTGGGTAAAATCCATCCTGCTTCATCCAACGGTCACAACTTCATCATTACTACCATAGAATACTTCACAAAGTGGATTGAAGTGGTTCCACTTACCCAAGTAACCAGCAAGCATATCACTTCATTTATCCTAAACTACATCATTTATCGGTATGGTGTACCCATGTCCATCATCATAGATAACAAGCTTCCTTACAAAAATCAGGATGTCCGCAAACTCTGTGAGAAGCTTCATATCCAACACCATTTATCCACCCCATATTACCCACAAGGAAATGGTCAAGCAGAAGCCTCAAACAAGAACATATTAAGGATCCTCAAGAAGACACTCAATGATGTCAGTTGTGATAGGCACATTCATATGAATCCTACACTATGGGCATATCGAACTAGCATTCGAACCCCTACAAGAGTAACCCCATACTCACTTGTATATGGAGCTAAAGCTATCTTTCCTATTAAGGTAGAATTACCATCCCTATGGGTCTCCTTGTACAATTTGATTACTAATGAAGAGTACCAAGTCTCTCATCTTCAGGACTTGGAACTGCTTGATGAAAAGTGACAAGTTGCCTACAATCACCTAAAATCATAGCAACAACGCATGAGAAGAAGTTACTATCATAGGGTCAAATCTTGCACATTTGAGGTAGTAGATCTTGTTTTCAAAGAAAATCCTCTCAATCAACCAAACAGACAACACCGGGGAAAATTTTAATCCAATTGGTTGGGTCCATATATCATCATTGTAGTCTTTGGGTCTGGTGCATATCAGTTAGCAACTTCAGAAGGAGAACCACTGGAAGATTGCATCAACAACATGCATCTCAAAAAGTTCCATAAATAAGTTGTGCAGAGCATCAGGCTCATCCAATATCAGAAAATACCAAAAACATTAAGAAAAAGTCCTGAACAAAGTTCAAAAGAATGAAAAATTCAAGAAAATAGTAAAGAAAAATCATTCATCCAAACAGTTAAAACCACTTCGATGGTGCCTTGGATAAGTATGGTGGTGAAAACCTGGCAAACAAGTGCCATTCGTAAAGGCTCTAGCTCCATTGTCATTCAAACTTGTTGCAATCACATCCATTGCATTCGTTCATACATCATATCTATCATGGCTAGTTATTGATCTATAATTAGGGTTATTACCTCATGTGTCCCACATTATGATTTCACACTGACACCTAACTAGGGGCAACCTTTTTGACCTAATGATGGGAGTCAATTCTAAATACTAGTGATTCACCGAGTTACTCATTCGGAAAATATCTTGAAACAATCTAAAAACATTCGAAAAATATCCTAAATTAATACCAAAATTATTCATAAAACAAAAAAAATTATAAAACAACAAAATCAATCAAAAACATTGCAAAACACTTGTACATAAACACCTAGTTCGACGCAAAACAATATTTTGAGCTACATACAAGATGACCGACTATCAGACAAACAAAAACATCTAATCAACACATACACACAACCGTCTTAAACAAGGATGTATCCTTCCTTCAAAACAAGACATGGTGACATATCTCTTTGACAAGAAGATTATGTTTGGTTGATAGGCACTTGGTCAGATTATTGCCTTATATATTAGTTTCCTATGCTACTCTAGGATATCCATAAGTGATTATAGTAGTCGGGATGGTTCCTGATATCTTTTTTTTTGTTTTCTATTTGTGGATTTGTTCCAATGAAGTTTTGGGGCACATACTAATGGTGTCTACATGGGAAGTTCACTAAATTATGAGATCCTATGCAAAAATATAAGTCATGTATCACTATGGCTTACTAACTACATTGTATACCTCGACCATATGTATATGAACCAGAATTGAGGAGGAATTTTCTTGTCTATCGTGTTTGTTTACAGGTGTAACGCTCAACCTTGGTTTCTTATAACTCGGCCAAGATCGGTACTACCATGCTCAATGATGAAATAAAGCACTATGAATAGGCCATGGATCACCATTTCATCTCATTTGTTTATATTGCATACCGCTCATCCATTTTTTCATACATTCATTGTACAAATCTTTTGTCAGCTTGCATTTGCAATTAAATAACGTTGCTATGAGAAAGCTGGGAAAAATCTCAACAGAGTACTCTAAAACACATCACTCATCTTACATTATCATTTAGGCTCATTTGCATTAGTGCATTTCATCTCCTCATTTATTTATCATTTAAGGTGATTACTATTATCTTATTTCATCATTATTATCATTAGTTTCATTATCACATCATTTTCGCATCATATATCTCATCATATTATCCATCTTATATTATCCTACTCATCACTATCATGTATTTATCACTCGTACATCATTAACATCATTTTCATA
The DNA here is from genome assembly GCF_030272615.1 of Cryptomeria japonica. NCBI lineage: Eukaryota > Viridiplantae > Streptophyta > Pinopsida > Cupressales > Cupressaceae > Cryptomeria > Cryptomeria japonica. The sequence continues at coordinate 683,255,527 of NC_081405.1, read as the reverse complement.
TATTAATCATTACCCTACTTATCATTACATTATCATATATCATTTATTATCACATCTTTTTCAATTATCATCACATTTTCACAAACATCTATATCATTCATAATCATATCATTTTCATTTCATTTTTTCATCATTGTTAAAACATTTATTATATATCATTTTTATTTTATTTATCATCACATCATTACATAACGTCATGGTTAAATCATTTATTATATACATTTATCATTTTCATCATCAACAAAATCACATTTTCACCATCTATATCATCATTTCATTCATTATCATATCATTTTCAATTCATTTATTATCACATAATTTTCACTTCATTTATCATCACATTATCATATATTATTTATTATCACATCATTTTCATTATCATATATCATTTATCACATTATTCTTATCATTTACAACTCATCACTATCCTATATTCATCATTTTCATTTCATTTATCATCACATTATCATATCATTTATTATCACATCATACATATAAAGGCATCAAAACAATCATCATCACAAAGCATCATAAACACATATAAAATTCCATCACATCTTATAGCATATATCAACATAACCTACATCCACATATTAGTATTATCATCATCACATCAAATCATACATCTAGAAATAATCAACATAATCGCATAAAGACATTCATCATGGTAAAAAAGCATAAAATAATCTACATCCATCACAACATAAGCATCAATGCAAGTATCACATCAATAATCCATCATAAGGAAATTGCATCATCACATAAATACATATCATATCATCGCCACCCAAAATAAGATCTCATCATATATCTCTCATCAATATAAAGTACATATGAATCAGAGTACAATTATGTCAAAAATATCGGCTACCAAAGAGCCATCCAAGTATCATTATAATAATAATATAACAATGCAAAAAGGCATATCAAATGGCACTCTCACCGGATGTCGTGGCACCACTCCCCCCACCACCACCTTCATCATCTCGTCATGGAGGACCCCTAGCACCCCTACTACTCTGGCCCCTCTGAGATTGCTCTGACCTCGCCCGCCGCATCTGGGAGTAACTCATAGCCCACTGAATACTGGGCACTACCTTCTCATATAACCCCCACCAATAGTCAATCTTTGCTCCTGCCCACTACATCTCTCTCATCACCTTGGTTGTAGGGCCCTATCCTTGTACTCCCTCTAGCACCTGGATCTTGTCCTATGTCTTCCTCAGTCTATCCATCGCTTCATCCCTCTCCCTTTAATACTATTGTGAGCTTGGCCCCTTGGGCAAACAACTGCACATCTCAAGCAGCAATATTTGTGTCCCTGTCATCTAACTGAGCCTCCAGGTCCCAGATGCAATCCTCTGCGATAGTAAGACGTGTCTACAGTTGCACTATCATGACCTCTTGCAGGTCTCCTTGTCCTCTCCCGCCCATCTCTACCACCTCCTGCACCTGCATCTCCCCCCATATCTCCTCCTACACCTGCATCCCCACCCATAGTTGCACCTGTTCCGCCCTCCACTCTTCCCCTGCTCCTGCTACTGCTAGTGTCTGTATCAGTGGGCCATGTGCAAGTCACAATGGAAGACCACCCCTGCCTCTCATCAGACCCCTACCTCCTCCACCACCACCACCTCCTCCACCACCACCTCCCCCATCTCCACCACCTCTACCACCTCCTCCACCCCCATTTAATCTCCTCCTCCTCCTACCTTGTCTCGATGCCCAGTCATCCTCAAATGGTGGCACTGGCTCTGTAGGATCTGAAATGCACGGAAAGGGATGCGCTACCAAGTACTAGGCATACTCATTTGTCACTCTTACATCAGCCACATCTGCTTTGTATGGCCATGACCTAGCCTATAAACTACAGAACTCTATCAATGCCTAATCATAGGGAAATACTAGCCCCCACTGAAATCTCTCTCGCTCTACTCGGGCATACTCTCCTGAACCCCGTGGCATCCCCTTTGTCCATCCAAATTGCCTCATAACATGGCCTAGAAGACGTCTCTCCATAATATACAAAGTGCGTTCGATCAAAAACCAAACTATGTACACATACAACATAGCCTCCACATCATCCTCCCATGGCTCATAATTGACGTGTCTACAGTTGCACTATCATGACCTCTTGCAGGTCTCCTTGTCCTCTCCCACCCATCTCTACCACCTCCTGCACCTGCATCTCCCTCCATCTCTCCTCCTACACCTACATCTCCCCCCATATCTCCTCCTACACCTGCATCCCCACCCATAGTTGCACCTATTCCGCCCTCCACTCTTCCCCTGCTCTTGCTACTGCTAGTGTCTGTATCAGTGGGCCATGTGCAAGTCGCAATGGAAGACCACCCCTGCCTCTCATCAGACCCCTACCTCCTCCACCACCACCACCTCCTCCACCACCACCTCCCCCATCTCCACCACCTCTACCACCTCCTCCACCCCCATTTAATCTCCTCCTCCTCCTCCTACCTTGTCTCGATGCCCAGTCATCCTCAAATGGTGGCACTGGCTCTGTAGGATCTGAAATGCACGGAAAGGGATGCGCTACCAAGTACTAGGCATACTCATTTGTCACTCTTACATCAGCCACATCTACTTTGTATGGCCATGACCTAGCCTATAAACTACAGAACTCTATCAATGCCTAATCATAGGGAAATACTAGCCCCCATTGAAATCTCTCTCGCTCTACTCGGGCATACTCTCTTGAACCCCGTGGCGTCCCCTTTGTCCATCCAAACTGCCTCATAACATGGCCTAGAAGACGTCTCTCCATAATATACAAAGTGCGTTCAATCAAAAACCAAACTGTGTACACATACAACATAGCCTCCACATCATCCTCCCATGGCTCATAATTGAGGTACGACTGCCAGATCACTATATCCAAATCATCTAATGCCCGTTGCCAGTACTCGAGCTTCCCCAATTGGGGCTATGTCATCATCCCTCCATACATATATACATAGGGTTGATCAATCGCCTTGAATCTCATACGCATTGGTCTAGTGACGAGTAAGTGCTCCCATGCTTAGATATGTAACAAGGTGATCCCAACCCCTAGTGAAGTAATCCCATGGTAGACAACATCATCAAGATTGTTATACAAATGCACCAACACACATGGTCCCCATACATACTGGGTGCACTCACTGGCCATGTCCTTTATAACCTGTCCCCAGCTGATAGCAAGTCCATGAGATCTCCGATCAAGGCATAGCAACCCTCCAACAATCCCTGATAATACTATTGGTAATGGCTCATATAGATTTGCAATATCCTCCCATGGAACTGATCCATCATATACCTCTAGCTCTAGATAGGAGAATATTCATTGTAACACCGCCTCCCCAACTACCCTGTCATATGTAACAAGCTCACCAATGATGGGAATGTGTAGAATCTTCTAGACATCCTCTAGGGTAACTATCATCTCTCCCATCAACCTGTGGAAGGAGCATGTCTCGTTGTGCCATCGCTCGACCAGCGCAGTTAGCCTTATGTGATTTGTCTGAATCATGGGTAGATGTGTCATATTGAACAAGCCTATAGAACTTATACAACCAATCTCGAGGTCAGACAACTGGTCACGCAAACGTTGTGTGGTGGGATGCCTCTCTCGCATCTGCAATACACCTAGGTGATCCTCCTACAAACACAATCACACGACGATGTCAACCTTCTTGCTATACAAAATCTGCTACTACCTAGACTTCATCAGATACTTTTCAAGTATCTCAAGTCTCATCAAGTATTTCGACTCATGAACACCTAGACTACCAATAAGCATTTACATCAATTTCCTAGTCTCACAGGTATACTGAGTCTCAAAGACAAAAAACACACATCAACAACAACATTGGCTGGAGCAATAAACATTAGAATCAAGCTGGAGCAATCAACATTAACTGTCTTACAAACCGTGTCAAAAGCGCTATAACACTTGACAATGCACTAAACAAAACATAAGCACTAAAAAATTTCACAGAAGCACTACTTTCACTATATGATAGCACTACAATTGAACAGTAGCGCTACCCTATTCAACAATGGTGCTAAAACAGCTAAAAACCTACATATCAACATGCCAAAACAAAAGCGCCACAACTTCGAAAACCAATAGCGCTATACACACGATAGTGATATAACCACATGGAAAAAGCGGTGACAAAAGCACTAAAACAATGTTTTAGTGCCTTTGTCGTCAGAAATTTTTCCGTAGCTAAAGCATGCAATAAATGAGCTCAAAACACAAAAGTTAGAATTGGACTTACTGGGGGTCCGTAGTCGACTAGCCGCTAGTACCTCCGGATGCGCTCAAATCAATGATCTGCAATCGGGAACACCATTATCTCTGTCACAATATGTTGCAAAGGGTCTCTATCAGGGTCTAGATCGCTATGGGAGAGTGTGCAAATGAGGACCATTTTACCCCTTCTAGCCTAAATATACCCTACCCCTGCTTCATCCCGCTCACTGTCGTGGACCCGAGGAACTTTCGAGCCTCGTCATTTCTCCAATTTATCCCTATTTTCCTCCATTCTTCCGCCATTTAATTCAATTTCTTCTTATCTATCATCCCCATATTTCTTCCTTTTTTCGAGAGATATCGCCCGATTTTTCAAAATTTTCAGCCCATCTCTCGAGGGGGCATACCAACCCACTAACCAACATCCCTGGTCCATTTTTCTCATGCCTATCATTTATTTCAACTAATCGCGTTGTTTCATTTAGTTGAAATAAATGATTTTATTTTAATTAAAAATCTACTTTATCCTCACTCACTTGCTTCTAGATTCTTCTAACCCCTTCTAAATTAGCCTAATCCCTCTTCTAATCATTTGCACAATCCTACACCAAAATTAACCCCCAACCCATCATCTCAACCATTTAAGACTCTTATAGAGTCATAAATGTTTCTCTTATTCAAACACTCCAACCCACATGGGTCTTGACTCTTTAGTCAAGGCTTAACCATAGGTAAACTTTGCACAAGAGTTTACCCATTGGATAATAACCTTACCCTTGGATAATAGCTTTATCCAATAACCCAACCCACATGAGGTTAGCCTCATGTCTTCTCAGGCATTAAATGCTCCTTCCCTCTGCTCTCAAGCCATCTCATGTTGACACTTGTCATCATGGGATTGGATTGAAAACCATCACATGGATCATGAATCATGCAATCTTGGCCCTCCACAAACTAGATCAGTCTTGACCATCCAATCTTCTATTTTGCCTATAAATAGAACCCTTCTCTAAAAGAAAAAGAGGAAGCATTAGAGAATTGTTATTATAGTGGAATTTTAACAGATACTTAGAGCTTTCTCATAGCATCACTCTTTGCATTTGCATAGCATATGTTTTTTATTTTTAATCATCTTGAATCTCCATTTGACATCTATGGCTAATGCTAAAAGTTGAGAGCTACACTCATTTGGAACTTGGAGAGGAGGGAAACAAAGGAGGAACAACAAAGGCATCATGGAAGCATCTTAGGGAGACTCTTATCCTTGTTTTATTTAAGATTCTTTCATGCTTTTTAAATCTCTTTTGATATGTTTTTGGAATGGCTTTTAGTTCTTTGTTTTGGTTTTAATGGTTGAAACTAACATACTAACATTGAACTTTGTTTTTGGCTCTTATCCACATTTCCAAGGGAATTACCATGAATGTTGGAAACTATAAGTTATGTAGGCATTACTTAAGTGCGCTCGCCTTGGTCTCACAAAGCCAAAAGTGCGGGAGATTTGAGTCTTGTGACTGAATCTCGTTTGTTGGCCAAATCCAATCCTGAACCTGTTAATAAGAGCGTGGCTAAGTCTTTAGGGTTTAGGGATATGTTGATTTTGGAACCAACACCACCCACTAAAACTAACATCCCTGGGGCATTTTTCCCATGCCTATTGGTTTTTCTTTGAAACAGCACAATAAACTGCAGCGTCTCAAAGAGGGGCAAATGTAGACACATAAATTTGTCCACTAATTAAATAAATATTTAATATTTATTTAATACACTAATATTCCTCTATTAATTAAATAATAATTTGATTAATTCATTTCAAACTATTCTTCTAATCTAATTAAATAAATTTCATTAATTTATTTAATTACTAAGCTATAGTCCAAATATTTAATAAATTAATAAATTTATTTAATTCCCCTTTCTACTCATTTAAATAAATTAAACATTTATTTAAATATACCCTAACCAAATACCTATTTAAATAAATTAAATATTTATTTAAAAATCTCATCCGCTTGCATTCTCCTACAAATGCAAGTTGCACTCATTATTTTAATTAAATAAATTATTTAATTAAAAACCTATTTTATCCTCATCCACTTGCCAAGCCCACTTCCATCCCTAAACTTCTTCTAGATTCTTCTAAATTTAGTCTAAACCCCCTTCTAATCACTTGCATATTCCTAAACCCCAAATTAACCCCCAACCCATCATCTCAACCATTTAAGACTCTTACAAAGTCTTAATGGCTTTCCTTCTTCGACAAGTTAACCCACATGGGTCTTGTCCCTTTGGTCAATGCCTAACCATGGGTAAACTTTTCACAATATTTTACCCATTGGATAATAGCATTACCATCGGATAATAGTTTTATCCAATAACCCAACCACATGAGGTTACCCTCATGCCCCCTCAGGCATTAAATGCTTCTTCCCTCTCCTCTCAAGTCCTCTCATATTGACACTTGTCAACATGGGTTTGGTTTGAAAACTATCACATGTATTGAAGATCATGCAATCCCAGCCCTCTACAATTTATATCAATCTTAACCCTCCAATCAACTCTTTTGCCTATAAATAGAACTCTCATCCTCAAGCAAAGAAGGAAGCATTTTTTAAGCATTGTTACTATAGTTACATAAGCACTCATACTTATCTTTCTCATAGCAAGATTACTCTTTTCATTTGCATAGCAATAGGAGTTCATTTATCAACCATTTCAATACTCCATTTGGCATCCATGGCATCATGTTAAACTGGGAGCTACACTCACACCTTTGGATCTTGGAGAGGAGAAGAACAAGGGAGAGCCATCAAGCATCATGGGATCATCTTAGGGAGTCTTCTTGCTCCTCTTTTATTGTGTTTATTCTTTCTTTTGTATGCTTGCATTCTCTTTTGATATGCATTTAAAAGATTTTTAGTTCATTTGTGTTGGTTTTTGGTTGGAGACTAACCTATTAACTCTTGAGCTTTATTTTTGCTTGTGTCCCCTTTCATGTACATCACCACTATTTCTTTAGAACTATGAAGCAAGTTTGTCTTATTAGTCCTTGGTGCCTTTTCCCATTGTGACAATGCCTTGAGTGTGGGATGATATCCACTTCCCCATACTCCTCTCACACTATCAAATTCTACAATAAACATGGGATCATGTTGTTTCCTAATCTGACCTAGTAAGAATACCTCCTTAAGGTCCCAATTTAAAATTAAAAGTATTCCACTTTCTTTCACCATCTTTATTTCTTCTTCAGGAGTTATGTCAATATCATCAAGATTGATGTGTGAAACCTCTTCCTTTGAAGACCGGGCTTTAATTTTATTTCCATCCAAAATATTTTGAACTCAAGAGACTTAATAAATTTATCATCACTAATGAATTGCATTGCTACAATCATCCATTCATATTCTAGTTACTCCATAGGAATAAAATTTGGCAATGTTACTCTATCTTTTTCTTGTTCTCTTTGTTCCTCATTATCATCACCTTGAAAGGTGGGCAATGGTGGGTTAGGTTCCTACTCAAATCTGGTTCTCAGTACCTCACTTTCTATGTCTTCTGATTCTTTTCCTTCCTCCCCACCCACTTCTTGTATTACCACATTAGACTAAGGATCAATTCTAGGCCTTTTAGGTGGGGGTTGTGATACTTGACCACCTTCCTTTGCAGTTATTTTACCTTTGTCAACATTCACCTCCCTTGCTGAAGGCTCAAGCCTCTCTTCTATCGGAGGTGCATTGGCAAGTGATTGACCATAGAGTAACTCAAAGTTAGCAATCATAATATCCATTCTTTGAACCTTGTTGGCTATATCTACATAAATACCTATAAGCTTGGGTCCCAACTTCTTCTTTCAATTTCCAATCGCAACAAAATAATCCATTTATTTCTTCTATTCAAAGCTTCACCAATAATTGAACAATCCCTAATAATATTCTCTTCAAAAAATACCTAATGGAAGTAGGCCTTCCTTTTTATTCTTACTATTCTCATATATTTTATGTAACCCTTTGGGTCATAGTCCCTCACTTTACCACTTTTCAAATGGTTCATGTCTTTCATGAACTCTCGTACTTTCTCTAACACATCACAACCAAATACAAAATCACAAAACCTTGTGAAACATGGCAAGTGTGTTCCTTTGTTCTCTAGTTTTACCCATTGATGTTCCATCCACATTAATTGCCACATAGACTCCATAAATGCAAGTTTAGGAGGGACAATTATAGGTAACCTATGAGGTGTTTGAGGGAAACCATACAGTTGAATCATTATGTACTCAATATAATAAAAATAAACCTCAAAATTATGGTTGTAAACATCTTCTGGTATAGGCTTATCAGTGGGTTTCAAATATTTAGCCCATAATAATTGCATGACAAGTGGTGGGAACCTTTGGTATGACAGACAACACCATCCTAAAATCTTCATCACAAAATTGTCATGAAAAGTTACATAATCACAATACTTGGACCTTCGGTCCCAAATGTATGTCCACCTCTGAACAAGCCATGGGTCACCTTTCTTATCAAACATGGTGATTCTCATGTTGAGACTCCAAACTATTCTATTTTAAAAAAGAATAAGATGACGCAATTGTAATACCCTAAAAATGGTCACCTAAACCATGGGCCCCTAATCTCGACTACATCACCAAGGTCCTAACCAAAGGTAATTAAATCAATCATGAGCACCTAATTTATTAATTCTCAATCATCAATGTCACATGGCAAATAAATCATTCTATATTAATTAAATATTTAATTAATTAATTAATCATTCCAAGTAAATCATTTTAATCAATTATCCTATTTATTCAATTAAATATCCTAGCATTTTTTATTAATAAATCAATTTGCAATTAAATCATTAAAAAATAATTAATTTGGAAAAAGAAATAACAAATGAATTAAATTGAAAAATCTCATAAAAGCAATTAAATATTAAGATTACAATACATATCAAATAATTACCACACGCTTGTGGGAATATGGCTCTGCAAGTTGGCAGTGATAGGCGACTCAGTGCTTGGGCAGATGTTGGCGAGGATGATCCGCCACATGTGTCGCAGTGGTTGTTTTCCAAGGGCCGATGGGAAGATAGGGCTCTGTTTCTGCGAAGGCATCGCAGAGATTTTCGTCCGGTATCCAAATATTTTCAGGGCTTTTTCAAAGGGTTTCTGTGGCGTCGGTTGGGAAGTTCTAATAGGCAAGGTTCAGATGGAAGAAACATTAACAGGGGTAGGAAATCGGCTACTGCACACTGATCTTTTGCTGAAGTGGTAGCCATGGGAACCCTAATTGCTCCTAGGGCATCTGGGTCTGTAAAACAAATGAATGGCGCTCGTTTGGCTGGCCCTACACCATCTGGGTCTGTTAAACAGATGGATGCGGATGTTGTTGTTATTGTTGATAAAGATGTGGGGAGCTCGAGTAGTAAAGCTCATGTGGAAATTGGTAATAAGGATCATTTCATTCCTTCGAAGGAGGTTTGGTTTCCGCAACCTTGTTTTGATTTTTTTGGTTCTGTTGTGGCTGATAGGGCTTCCAAGTTGCATTCAGTGGCTATTTTAGGAGAAATCTGGGGTCCTCTGACCAACTTATCTAAATTTCATTCTAAATTACGCAAACGTTGGCCTGCTTTGATTTGTTTTCAGTTGTTATCTTCCAATTCCTGTGTTTTGGTTTTCGAATCCCCCCGTTGCAAGGATGATGTTCTTAAAAATTCATTTCATTGGGTAATGTTTTAGTTAGGGTTTCTATTTGGAAACCCTTCTTTGTTCCAGAATGGGTCAAACCTAAATCTCTTCCGGTTTGGTTTGGCTTGCCATAGCTTCCATTTGAATTCATGGATCCAGAGGTGCTGAAATCTATAGGGGATAATTTCGGGTGTTTTTTGACATCTAAATTTGTTCTTGAGGAAGGGAAGGTTCTAGTAAAAATATGTGTTCTGATTTCCCCGTCATCAGTATGCCCAATTTCTTGTAATATTAAATCAAATGAAGGCATTTGGAAGCAACCTATTGTGAAAATGAAGGATGATCTGGGTTAAAATCTGATAATTGTGGATGCTCCTTTGTTTTTTGACTTTCGAAATGTAAAAGTTGGTTTAAACAATGAGGTAGATCGGAATGTTTCTTTTAATCCTGCTCCTGCTTAAGACTCCTCTCAGGTCTCGATGGGGTTTGTTTTCCAAGACAAGGAAGACCTTAACAATGCCGCTCCAATTAATCATAATAATTCTGCTAAAGAATCTCCTCAGGTCTTAGTTGGGTCTGTCCGACAATTCAAGGAGGACCTTCACAATACCGCTCATTCTATTAGTAAATCTACTACTGGTGTTCTTGAAAGTGAGGCGAACACCTTATCTCAAGTTGTGTTGTCTGTTGGTCATGTTAAAAACGGCATTCCTAATCTGGGTAAACAGTTGACCCTTCCTCCATTACAAGATTCCCTTGTTTGCCCTGTCCAGAAGGGGGGGCTTGGTGGTAGCTTAGGGGATGAGGTCCTTAATTCTTTAGATCGATCGTCTGGTCCTATTGCAGCAACCGGGGTGATTGCTCCGGTTGTGTCTATCACTGTAAATCATGATGAAGATGCTTTAATTCAGCAAGTCAAAGAGTTACTACATAATGAGCCTCTTAGGGAATGTGCTAAGCCTGAGTCTCTGCATATTTTTCCAAATGATCACACGGCTCAGCTAGTTGAGCAGATGCTTAAATCCAACATGGATTTTGCGGAAGAAGAGGTCTCGGAAAAGGTTGTGTGCTCTATTGGGAATGACCTGGATTTAATTCTTAAGAGTTTGTTTGTCTCTCCTTCCTTAAATCCTTTTGAGGCCCCCATTATCACCTCTCAGGATGGCCCAAAAAGAGTGGTTCTTCAGGAAGTGACCCTGTCTCATCGGTCATCTCCGGTGAAAACACCCATTAAATCTTCTATTGCTCAGGTTCAGCTGAATTTCCCTAACACTATAGTGTCCCCAGGCAGGGGTAGACCTCCAAAGATTCGTAAAACTCAGTTGGAAATTGATGCAAGTATTCAACAAGTTTTCCCCTAGGTTCAAGAAGGCTGCCATTTTGACCTTTGGGAATGGAAAAGGTAGTGGTTCCTTCAAAACAAAAAAAAAGTGTGTTATTAGTCCTTCGGTTACTAGGTCTGCTATGGTCAAGAGAAGCTTACATAAAAGCTTTAGGGAGAACTGTTCTTCTCCCATTAGTGAAAAGAGGGGAGGGTCATCCTCCCCTTGAGTCCAATGAAGATTTTATCATGGAATGTTAGGGGCTTAAATGCCCCTAACAAGAGAATCTTGATCAAGTCTCAGCTAGATTTGGTTAAGTGGGATCTAGGTTTGCTTCAGGAGACTAAACTTTCGTTGGAAAACTCATAATTTGTATTTTCTTCTTGGAAAAAGTGAAAGTTTTTATCTTGTCCAGTTGTTGGGGCTTCGGGAGGTTTGGCTCTGTTATGGAATGATTTTGTAGTTGATGTAAAATTGGTTGCATCTGAGCCTAACTGGATGTTGTCATTAGTCTCATTCAGAGCTTCTAGTTTTAAAGTATGGGTGTTTAACATTTATGCCCCCTCAGGTATTTTGGCTAAATACAATCTTTGGCAAGAACTGTTTAGGGTGTCATCCCCCCTTAGGAATTCTTTTGTCACTTTTGGGGGAGATTTCAATGCCATCTTGGATTTTAGTGAAAAATCGGGGGGGATTTACCCAAACAAGAAGTCCATGGATGATTTTAATGCATTCATTGTTGACATGTCTCTTTTTTATTGCAAGCCCAATAATGGTCTATTCACATGGACAAATATGAGGAAACATTTCTCTCAGATTCCGGAAAGATTGGATAGATTTTTACTCTCATCCAATTGGTTCAATTCAGACATTGAGTTTTTCTCTTCCATTCTTCCCCTGTGTGGGTCGGATCATTTCCCAGTCTCGCTGACTATTGTATGGGATAGACCTGGCCACAAGCTTCCTTTTAAGTTTGAGCCAATGTGGTTTAGGGATCCCTCTTTTCTTCCCCTCCTGAGACAATGGTGGGGAGAGGCTCCATTATGTAGGGGTTCTAGAATGTTCCAGTTGATCAAGAAGATTACTTTCCTAAAAAAAAATATTAGGGGATGGAACTCCCTTCATTTCAAGGATATATTTGAAGAAAAACAAAGGGTTTTAGATATGTTAGAGGTCCTCAATAGGCACGTCTTGCAGCATGGTTTGGGATCTAAGGTATTGGATGAACTCAGGTCTCTTAGGAGTGAATTAGAAGAAATATTGGCTAGAGAGGAGGTTTATTGGAGACAAAAATCTTGGGAGTTATGGCTAGCTGATGGTGATAAGAATACAAAATTTTTCCATCCTAGTACTAAAATGAAAAGGGCCAGGAGTAGGATCTCTTGTATTCAGGATTGTCAGGGGAATATTCTTTCTAAGGATGGGGACATCTCTAAGGAAGCGGTTAAGTTTTTTAAGAATCTTCTTTCTTCTGAGAATATTGATGTTTCTAACAATATCTCGTCTCTTATTCCCTCTCTTGTCTCTTATGAGGATAATAGAATGTTAATGTCTCCTTTCTCAATAGAAGAGGTTTGGGGGGTTGTTTTTGCTATGAATCCGGATAAGGCTCTTGGGCCTGATGGTTTGACTCCTTTGTTTTTTCAAAAATGTTGGGAGTTTGTCGGTCAGGATGTCCTTTTGGCATTAGAGGAAGCTAGGAGAAATAGGTCTATCCTTAAAGAAATGAGCACTACCTTAATTGTCATTTTACCTAAAAAGGACGACCCTAAAACCTTCACAGATTTTCGTCCTATAGCTTTATGTAACACAACTTACAAGATATTTTCCAAAGTGATTGCTATGAGGTTGGCTAAGCTTTTACCAAGAATAATTTCCCTTTAAGAAGGAGGATTTGTTCCTCAAAGGGAAACTCCTTAAGGGGCTATAGTTGCTCATGAGGTCTTACATTTGATCTATGCCCAGAAATACCTTGCAATGATTCTTAAGTTAGACATGATGAAAGCCTATGATAGGGTTGAATGGAATGCATTAAAAATTGTCTTGTCAAGGTTGGGCTTCTCCTTGGCTTGGATAAAATGGATTATGGCTTGCATTTCCTCGGCAAGATTCTCGGTTCTTATCAATGGGTCCCCCTGTGGTTTCTTCCACTCTTCTAGGGGATTAAGGCAAGGGGACCCGCTCTCACCTTTTTTATTTATCTTACTAGCTGAAGCTCTTAGTCGAGCAATTGGCTCAACATGTGAGAGTGGTTCATGGAAGGGTATCAAAATTCTGAATTTTGATCAGAGGATCTCCCATTGTCTTTTTGCTGATGACACCCTCTTATTTGGTTGTGCAACCTTGAAGGAGGCTCGGGCTATTGATCAAGTAATTAGGAATTATGTAGCTTTTTTAGGTCAGAAGGTCAACAAGGAAAAATCTAAGATTTTTTTCTTAAATACTCACTCCCTGCTCCAGGATAAGCTTCAAAAGTTTTTGGGTTTCCAACTTGAGGATCTTCCTTGTACTTATCTAGGTGTTCCTTTTTTTGCTAATAAGGTTAAGGTTAGTTTTTGGGATAAAATAGTTTCAAGGGTGTCTAAGAAAATCTTGGCATGGAACCACAAATGGCTCACCATGGCGGGGAAAATTGTGTTGATTAAGTTGGTTTTGAATGCGGTGCCTACTTACTTAATGTCAATTCTCAAAGCTCCAAAGGATGTTATTGTCAGTTTAAAGGATACTCTGAGGTCCTTTCTTTGGAATAACAATAGGGATGGTAAATCTAGGATCCCCTTGTTAGCTTGGGATAAGGTCTCTCTTCCTAAAGAACTTGGGGGGTCTGGAATTCGTAGCTTGGAAAACCAAAATTTGGCCCTGGGGGCCAAATTAGTGTGGAAATTGTATGATAATCCAGCCTCCCTTTGGGCTAGAATCATGTTCGCTAAGTATCTTCCTAATGGAGCTAGGGATTCTATTTTTTAGGCTGAGACACTGCCTAAGGGGTCGGCCATTTGGAATTTCATGGGAAAATGTAGAAGGGTCTTGCTGCCGCATCTTTCTTGGGTTGTGCATAATGGTTCGAAAGTTAGATTTTGGGATGATGCTTGGAATGCTCATTGTCCTATGGATTCTATTAGGGATTGGTCCCCCTTGAAATCTATACTTTTGGATAAATGGGGGGTCTATTTATCAGACTATTTTACTGTAGTTCGTGATGGACATATGGTGATGGCTCAATGGAAGTCGATTGAGTTTCTTCCTATTAGCCCTAGTCGAAAAGCAGATTTTTACTCTATTCTTAGAGATAGAATTATCATTTTGTCTAAGCTCGATGATGAGCTGATTTGGACTAAGAATTCATCTGGAAATTACTCAATGAAAGATGGATACAATTCCCTTATGCCGGCCAAGGATCTCTCTTCTTGGCCGTACAAATTATTCTGGCATCCAGCATGTCTGTCGAAGGCTGGAGCATTTGTTTGGCTTGTTGTTCAAGATAGGGATGTTACCGGGATGAGACTGGATAGGATGGGTTTATCTGTTGTTTTCCCTTGTGTTCTCTGTGATCAGAAATTGGAATCGTCATCCCATCTTTTCCTTCATTGTGATTTTTCTCTAGGATGTTGGAATTGGTTTTTCAAGAAGTTAGGTATGTCTTTTGTTACTAGTGGGGACCTCCTCTCACACTTCAGAGATTGGCCTTTTTTATTTTCCTCTTCTTTTTACGCCTGCCTTTGGATCATAGCTCCATCGATTATTGTTTGGAACATATGGTTAGAGAGAAATAATAGGATCTTTAAAAAATCATCCACGTCGCTCTCTGATATCTTAGTCAAGATAGAGACTTCTATCTTGGAGGTGGCCTTGTCATATATTCATAAGAATTTAGATCATTTGACATCTTTTTCCCATTGGGATGGCATGATCACAAGGACATGGAAATCCTTGTCTATCATTCCTTCTCATGGGTCAGTTTCAAAGGATTTGGCTTTTAAAAATAAGAGAATTATGGCCAGTTGGGTTCCTCCTCCTCCGGGTCATTTTAAACTCCATTTTGATGGTGCTTCCAGGGGGAATCCGGGTATGGCTGGGGCTAGCATGGCCATTCTTGATCATAATGCAGTTCTAATAACTACTCAATGTCATGCCCTTGGGTTTCACTCAAACAACTTTGTTGAGTGTGAAGCTCTGTCACTTGGGATTGATATGGCTATTTCCCTTGGGATCAAACACCTTTCCATTCAAGGGGATTCAATGGTTGTTATTCAAAGTGTATTGAACTGTAAAAGTAATTGTTGGCATTTGAAGTATTTAATTGATCACATCTTGGAGAAATTATCCTTTTTTGATACCTATATATTATCTCATTGTTTTTGAGAATTAAATAAACTGGCAGATTTCCTGGCTAATTTGGCTATTGACTCAGCTGCTTTTCGTAAGAATGTAGAAATTGGTGACATTCCTCAAGATGTCCTCCCCGGGTATATGCCACATCCTAAAGATTAAGATCATCTGTTTTTAGTTTTTATCTTCATTTCTTATTGAAGTATATATATTATCCTCTTCTCATATTAGTTTGTATCTGTGCATCATGTGGTGATAGGAGGCTTTTACTTCTATTTGCATATGGTGTACTTTTACACTTCTGTATTGGGTTAGATGGTAATGTGTGTACTTATTGAGGAATGGGGAGGAAATTTTCAGGTGGCAATACATTTTAAAACTCTTACTTATTATCTTGATTTCTTACTGAAGTATACATATTATCCTCTCCTCAGTACAACTTGTATCTGTTCTTTATGTGTTGATAGGAGTCTTTTATTTCTATCTGCATTTGGAGTATTCATACATCTTTGTACTTGGGTTAGATGTTAATGTGTGTATTTCTTGAGGATTGGAGAGGTTTCTTCAGGTGGTTTGTTTTTTATATGGTAACAATCTTCTTATTCGGCTTAATTATATGGGCTTGAAATTGAATTACATTATTGGTTTTTTCTCTTATTTGTTTGAGATTTATAAGTCATCCTTCTCTTGGTCCAGATTATTTTATCAACACATGTGGTCTATTTTACATATGATGTGTCGATATAATTGGTTCGAGCAGAAGGATGGGGTGTATATCTCGGGCACTTTGGGTTATTTGGTAGATTATGGTTGCTTGTTCTATTATTTGCAAATGCTTTTCTATTTCAGAAGTACGCCCTTGTGCCTTATATGTTTATTACATTCAGACATAAAGTTTAAAGTGGTGGTGTCTTACTTTGGGACATTACTTCATTATTTTTGCATGCTTGTGTGTAGTCCCAGGCAGGGCTCAGGCCTTTGTTTCTTTATCCGGTTGGATTTATGGTGTATGGAAATTGTTTCTTATCATGCTTTATTCTTCATTACCACTTTAAGAGTTTTTATTCTTACTCATTGCCAAAAAAAAAATTCATGTACGATGGCAGGATGATTAATTATAGGAATGTAATGTTATGACTGCATTTCTATTTTTTGCCGTACAAGTCATCTTTATTGAGAGTATTGGTTGCGGGTTTTTGGGGTACGGGGGAAGTTTTTCGTACGAGTGAAATCTTTCCTCATAAGTTCATTATTGTTTCTCCCTTGTTGATTGCACGGTTTTGTTTACTTCATGTCCATTATGTGGCAGATTTTTGAGATCTCTTGAGTAATCTTGTTCGTGTGGATATCTTGGTTTATTAATTGGCTTGGCTGGCTCTGTGCTTCGCATGGATATTGTCATCATTTTTTATTAGGGTGGCAGCATTGTTTTTGTCTTGCATTTGCTTTGTGCCGTGTTTTTGAGTGTGTCGACCTTTTGTGGTTGTTTTACTTTCTTATGATGACATTGTGCTCTTTTATTCTCCTATGCTCTCTTGGCTTTGCATTAGCTTTTTTGATGGAATCAGTGGGTTACCGCATTCTAATGCCTCACAAACATTATGATTTCCAAGACTCTTTTGTCTTGGACGATGAAAAGCTTGGGCGTTTGTTTCAAATTCATTCGGTGGATTTTTCTCTGGCTTTTCGCAAAGTTTTGGGAAGGCGATGGCTTGCGGATAACTCAGGTTGTTTCCTTGCTGATATTGCATCTCAGTTTCTCACTGTATGTATGGATGTGCTTCTAGATTCTGCTATGGTTAGGGCAATCTTTGATACATATTTCAACTCCTATTTCTACTCTACGGTTGATTTGGACAATGCTCTCTCTAATTACCATTTTGAATTTGGTGATTTCGAATATGCTGGTTTTATTTCTCATTCTCAGTTATTATCTTCCGGTTGGAATGGGGAACTCCTTTCAATTTTAAGGAATGGTTTGATATCTAACCTATATGATGATACATTATTTGATTTGGTAGCCCTTTTAGATTATGTATCACCAGATTGTTTGGCTGCAGCGGTCAATATTTTTGCAGGAATCCATTTTCTTTTAGAATCAATGCCCAATGTTCGATCTTCACCAGTTTGGGTTTCTCCTATACAGATGGTGCCTCCTTCCTCTCCACCATTAGAAGGGCCTAGCTCATGGTTCTCAATTCCTTGACATCATTCTCTTGGGCTTTTGTGTTTGAGTGCAGAAGGTTTTTTGTCCGCGGGTTTTTGAGCAAGGCTATGTTTCCATCTGTCTCCATCCTCTTTTTGGCAAGCAAAACTGTTATTTGTGGGGAAATAGTGGGTGGATTCCTACGCGCCTTATGGATATTATGATTCTGATCGGTTGATATATATTTTCGACAAGCTTGGAAGCCTTGTGGCTATGTTCCTCCTCTACAGTCTACTCCTTATAATTGTTTGGGTCATATGGATAATGATATGTATCTTCGAAAATCCATGTAATGGGAGGGTGTTTAATATCAAGTATGTAATTGGTTTATGGGGTTTTTTTCGATAATGACAGGTATATCCTAGTAAGCTATGTAACGGGAGGGTGATCAAAATCAGATATGTAATTGGGTGTATGGGGTTTTAAATTTATTTTTTCTTTTTTTGGGCCACAACTGGAGGTTTTCTTGCAGGTTCTTTCTTGCCGGTATGCCCTTTGAACCTTTGTACTTTCAAATTTCAAAATTAATAAAATATAAGTTTAGTGGCTTGTCCACTTTTATCTAAAAAAAAAAAATTAAATTAAATATCAAGATTGAATAAAAATATCAAATATCAAATAAATAAGTTTTTCTAATTTTATCTTAAATTTAGTTCAATTTCCTTTAAAGATTGATAAACTTATAAAGCATTGAGAGGGGGGGTGAATCAGTGAAAGCAAAAATAGTAACACTTTAATTGCAGACTGGTAAAAATATTTAACCGGTTTACCAATGACTTTGCATATAATACAAAGTGTTATAGAAGCATTCACCACAATCAAAACATTCACCATACCACAAATATTTATATGTGAAAAAACCAACTGGGAAAAACCATGGTGAGATGGAACTCACAAGTTAACTATCTGCAGAAATAGATAACTGACCAGTTAAGGTCTACAAATGCTCTATTAGGAGCAGATCCTGTTAGAGATCTCAAGCCCTATTAGGAGCTATACCTGGTTAGAGGTAACCTCAGTGGAGGATTTAGATCCAATTTAATGAATCGCCTTGTTAGAGGATTTATACAATGAAGCTTGTTAGAGCTTACCTGGTTAAGGGATTTTACTAATGTAGTTGTTAGAGAACAACAGTGGGAATGATCTGACAATAGCACCTTCTCCTGGTTTAGATCCTTTTCTATGCATACATTACTGCATCACCGACATACTCTGCAATTCCTTCAACAAATCGCATATGCTCCAACTCATATCATAACTTGCATCTTCTGTTATCAAATATCTCATCACAATGTCTTTTTATAAATAATAGATTTCATGTCGGCTCTTGAACCTTGGCACAATTTCCTAGGTTCAATGAATCTAGACAATCTTCCTTAACACGACATAAATCATCGCCATAGTATCGGTCGATGGTAACACATCACAATCGGTGATAAATCATCATACAAATTGGGAAACCGGTTAGAACACCGATACCGGTTAAGTGTTGACCGCTTCAAACTCACAAACTGATTCACTTGAATTCATACTGGGCGATTGTCTCCACGTGCCTCCTTGACTTTATCTGCTACATCTCAAAATTGGTAACAGTGAACTGATCAAAACCGATTGACTTAACTACATATACCGGTTATCTACATATATCGGTTAGACATCTTCATACATATGATACCAGTTAACAATACAATGACTCAATAGTACTGGTTTACCTTAACTGGTATACTAAGATGACTATGACAATTAGAACATATGTGTGCCATCAATGACAACACATGAAGTCATCAAATACAAAAATCATCATCAAGCCAACATTCTCCACCTTTGGCATTGATGGCAACACTTAGGAAAAATTTTGTCAACTAAGTGTGCAAAACAAAAATTGACTCCATGACATACACTCCCCCTTAGAAATTGCATGCCATTACAAAAATATTACTCCCCCTTAACAGTACATACAAAATTTTGACTCTTAAACTAATTCTACTCCCCCTTTGACAACAATGCCAAACGGAAAAGTAAAATACATACATTACATCAAAATTTGTCAACAAAAACTGCATATGTAGATAGATATAAGAGTTTTGAAGTCTTTACAATGCAATTTTCAAGAAAATATCACTGAAATGAAACTTCAATTGTTTAAGGTCATTGTCCCATGTTTCTAACAGTGTCTCAGTGATTTCAACATGTGTCAAAATCTGTGCAGCAAATTTTTCCATAGCATCAACAGTGCTCATCTCTAGGGTAGCGAAAATTGCTACAGACCTTGTATACTCTCTATAAGATTTCAGCTTTTGAAATTAACTAATTATTTATCTCCTTCAAGGATCTTATCTACTTCACCTGTTCAAAATCATAAACTTCTAATATGTGTTGTAAGGCATCAACAAATTTACCAAAATTCAAAGCGGAATCTTGTACCAGTATGTAAGCATCACTTATCCTTTCTAGTTCCTTCTTTGTATCTTCTCTCTTTTTCTTTAAGTCAGAACAGAATAATGATACGTTAGATATAGTGGCCAAAATATTACCGCCAGTTTCTATTCTGGATTGCAAAAGATCTTTGCTCACTGTTAAAGCAACCTTGCCTTTGTCAATTTCTGAAATCAATTGTTCTCCCCTTTTCTTCCTGTAATCTCTTTTTGTTAAAGCATGAGGTTCCTCTTCAAGTGATTTTAGTTGTTCACTAGCATCAAAAACCAACTGTCCAAGCTTAGCAATAGGGGTGGATATATTATCTGTATCAGTCTCCGGTAGGAGACTTGACAAAATGTCAACAGTAGTTTGAATGGTCTTTTCTTCTCGTTTCTGCTCTTTCAACCTCTTCTTATGTGCTCAGGATTTCATAGCAGTAGCAATCTCCATTAATTCAGAGGCACTCAAATTATCCATATCTATAGGACCTTTAATACTCACGGAGATCGATCAAGATTTTCTTCTTCTCCTTTGTTTTCTTCTCTTCATCCTTTTTTCTCTTCTGCCTTCTTCTCTGATTTCTCTTTCCCTGACTCTATCTATTCCATCTGTGTTGGTGTAATCACCGGTGGCAGTTGACATTCAACATTATGTTCTTTTACCGATGGTGGTTGCATGTCCACACTTTGTTTAGTAGCCAGTGCTTCCTCTATTTTTTGTTCCTTAACCATATCCGGTTCCTATTCCTTTTCCTTAACCAGTTCATTATTGGTATCGGTTATATTAACAGTATCCTCAGTATCATCAACAAAGAATATGACAGGTGGTGAAATAGTGTCACCCTTATCCTTATCAGTGTAGATTTCATCTGGTACAACTATTTCTTCAGTATCCAATTCTGGTGGAGCTCCGGTTTCAGTCTGATCAGGTTTATTGTGATAACTCTTTAATTCTTCATTGATTTTTTGAATAAATTTAGCAGTTTGATGAGTAGCATCTTCTACTTCCTGAATTTTTCCTTCTAATAGTCTCAGTCTCCTTATTCTTGAATATTGTCCTTTGTGTTTAGCACGCATTGCTAATAATTCTTCATGAGACAATTCAGGAAAGTATTGAATAGAAATTCTATCTACAATCTCTTGATCTTGATCAATGATCATCTTCCATTTATTTTCCAAAATTAAATTCAAAGAATCAGAAATTTCCTTTCGAATTTCATGTGGTAACCGGTTATATTGACATAGTTAGTTGATTACCTCGTGTACCACTTCTTGTTTCTGAATCTCATCAAAATAATCAAAAGAATCCTTTACATTACTAAATTCCTTTCTTTTTAATGTTTTCAAAGTCCTCTCAAAATGACTCATTAACTTGAAAGATGTAATATCAATAGGCATATTTGGTTTAAGGATTTCCCCTACTGGTTTAGATTTCTTACCAATTCCCTTCAGCTTCTTCTTTTCTTCCTCGGAATCTGTTTCCTCGGATTTATCTTGTAGAATAATATGTTTGCCTCTCTTCCTAGTGGTAGTTGGCTTCTTTGTATATACTTTAGGTTCGGGTTCCTTCTTGATTTGAACACTTCTTGTTATTCTGGTACCGGTTGACACAGAAGCTTCTTGATCATCTTTCTTCTGTTTCTCTTTCACACTACTAGCTTGTGCCTGTGCAATTCTTTCTTGATATGTACCCATTCTCTTCTTTTTTTTGTCCTTAGGTTATGCCAAGAGGTTGTCGGCATAACCGATCATTAAGCCATAGTTGACTTCATAGCTCATTTGCTCCATTTCTTCTTCTCTTGGTTCTACAGCCTCCACTAGACAGAAATCAATGGTGAATGTGAAACAAATGTCATTCTCAAAATGTTTGACCACATCATCTAATAACCTCATTCTCATACTCATCTTCTTCTGAAATTCATCAAAATACCTATTCATAGCAATTGGAAATGTGTTCTTGATAGCCTTTATACTATTCTTAATCTGGGCTGAAACCAGTGTATCATTTGACCATTGAATATCTCCAATACCATGAATAAAATTTTGAAAATAGAAAAACAAACCGATCAAAAGTTGTCCAAACTTGAACTTTTGATTGTTGTCCTTCTTGATAGATTCTAGATTTAACATTAGTTGACTCTACATTGCCTCACATTGATCATAATCTGCATCTTCCTTTATCATCCGGTAGGCAGCATGTACGGCAACTGATGGCACACTATTCATTTGGCTAGAATGAAATATTATGTAACCAATAACCATTGTAGCATATTTGACTACTCCATCTTCAATGTTACTGACAGACATAGCACGACCATCACAAGTGGTCTTTGTCAGTTCAATGATAGTATTCTGCAAAATTTTCCTCAACTTGGGAACTTCACCAGTTGGACAGAATCCGGTCACAGTGTGAATAGCCTCCTTGGTGATAGTATGTGACCTATCTAAATACATGTTCCCTCCATGGACGCGGCTGAGGATAATCCTAACATGTTCTTCCTCAAAATCCTCAAGAAAATAAACTGCACTATGAAAACCTTTCTCATAAACCCTAATGTAATTAGGTTTAATCTTCCCATTCTTGTCACACAAAGATTTCAACTGGGAATATATTTCTAATGAACCTAAGTCTTCAATCTTGCAATCTATGTAACTGGATGGATCACCTTTAATCAAAACTCCTTGGGGTACCTGTGATAATGCACCATTCGATTCTATCTTGTTCGTCCTCATTGGCTCAATGGCTTTAGCAGTGATAAAAATATTCTTTGTCGGTGTAGATGATGATGCAATTCCTAATAAATTTGATTCAAGAGAGGAGATCGACCAAATACCTTGTTTCCTTCGCACTACTAGGGTTTCTGGTTTCTCTCTCACTTGCACACCCGATTCGCTTTTCTTTGCTTCAAATCCAATCCAACTTCTCACTCTGTTGTTCAAAATTCATTCACAGACTGCTAGGAATGCTTTGTTTTGCTTTGCAAGTGCTCACAAAATGCTCTTTGAATGCAATAGGGTAAAAATGACTTAGCAAAACTGCTTTTTATTAACTTTACCCACTGCATTTATTGCACTACCGATAGGGTGAAAAACCCTAATTACCACTTGACATATATGCTTTTACCAGAGGGTATATTAACCAATTTAACGATTGATAGCAATATCAAAATTCTCATATTCTAACTCAAAACCCAAAATTCACTTACTATTCTTTCTTCAAGGGGTCCGAAAATAGATTTACCAATATGATCCCCCTAAGCTTGTTGAGAAGCTCAGTTTTCCGGTGTGGGATTCTCCACACTAGGTGAAGTATTAGCATCCTCTAATACTTTGTCATCACTTTTCTTCTTCCAGATCATATTCATCTCAGCTCAAGTTTCTTCAATATCAACCTTCTGCTTTCCCTTCCGATCTACAGTATGACTTATTGGTTGGTTCTTCTATGTTCTGCAAAACTTGGCAATGTGTCTCGATTTATGACAATGATAGCAGACCATTCCAGATGCTCTCCAAGGTCCTGCATTGCCCCTTCCTGTTCTTCTTCTGCAGTTCATAGCCACATGTCCAAAGTTGTTGCAAATTGAGCAATTCACATTGACTCTCTTTTCAATCTCATAAGGACTAGATCGGTTAACATAGGGTCTTTGCCAATTTGTGTTCCTCCGGTCAATGAAATTCCTTCTCCAATCACCAATAGGTCTTGGATTCATGTGAGATGCAAGGTTGTTTGCTCCATATCTGCATTCAATCGATCTATGCCCATACATGTTGCATGTATAACAATAACCTTCAATTCTTCTAGGCATATACCTAGTATTAGGTCTATAACCAATATTAACATTAGATTTGCTTCTACAAACATTAGTAGTATGTCCTAGTTTATGACAGTTAAAGAAAACAGGTTTGAAAGCTTTCTTACCAGTAGGCTTCTGAGCCTTAGGAGCATTTTTACCGTCATGCATGTCACTCTTGGTACCAGAAGATTCACCCTTCTCAGATGTATTGTATCCTAACGCGGATGTATCACCTTTCATCCTTTGAGATTGGATCTGTTCATCTAGCATAGAGGAGCTCTTGTTGAATTTATCAAGCTTCTCATTGGCCTCAATAAGTTCCTTTGTAAGATCTTCATTCCTTTTCATCAAGGTCTCTCTAAGAGACATTGCCAATTCAAGATCTTCTTTGATTTCTTCTTTCTCTTCTTTCTCCCCATGCCAGTGTTCATACAAAGTTGTATTCTCCTGCTTGATCTTAAAGATCTCATGGTCTTTCTCTTTGATTTGATCTTCAGCTGCTCTCCTAGCTTCAAGTTCTTGACTCATACGAATTGTAAGGGCTTCAAGTTCTCTCCTTAGATTAAGTTTCTCACCATTCAATTTATCCACTTCTTCAACCAGTGCATCAATGTTCGCCTCATTTGAAGAGTTGTTGTCAAAGATCTCTAATAATTGCTTAGTCAGTTCTTTCCTTTTTGCTTGTGAAGCCTTGAATTTGTCTCTCGGGGTTTCTAGCTCATCCCTAGTTTCAACAAGTTCTCTAGCCATCTCTCTATAACTCATATCCCCCATAATGGATTTAGGATTTCTTTCCAAGCGGTTAAGCCTTAAGGAATTTAAGCTCTAATACCAATTGATAAACTTATAAAGTACTGAGAGGGGGGGGTGAATCAGTGAAAGCAAAAACAATAACACTTTAATTGCAGACCGGTAAAAACATTTAACCAGTTTACCAATGACTTTGCATATAATCCAAAGTGTTATAAAAGCATTCACCATAACACAAATATTTATACGTGGAAAACCCAACTGGGAAAAACCACGGTGAGATGGAACTCACATGTTAACTATCTGCGGAAAGAGAAAACTGACCGGTTAAGGTCTACAAATGCTTTGTTAGGAGCAGATCCTGTTAGAGATCTCAAGCCCTGTTAGGAGCTATACCTAGTTAGAGGTAACCTCAGTGGAGGATTTAGATCCAAGTTAATGAATCATCTTGTTAGAGGATTTATACAATGAATCTTGTTAGAGCTTTCCCGGTTAAGGGATTTTTCTATTGTAGTTGTTAGAGAACAACAGTGGGAATCATCTAAGAATAGCACCTTTTGTTGGTTTAGATCCTTTTATGCGCATACATTACTGCATCACCGACATACTCTGCAATTCCTTCAACAAATCGCATCCGCTCCAACTCATATCATAACTTGCATCTTCTGTTATCAAATATCTCATCACAATGTCTTTTATAGATAATAGATTTCATGTTGGCTCTTGACCCTTGACACAATTTCCTAGGTTCAATGAATCTAGACAATATTCCTTAACATGACACAAATCACCGCCATAGTTTTGGTTGATGGTAACACATCACAATCAGTGATAACTCATCACACAAACTGGGAAACCAATTAGAACACCGATACCAGTTAAGTGTTGACCACTTCAAACTCACAGACTGATTCACTTGAATTCATACTGGGTGATTGTCTCCACGTGCCTCCTTGACTTTATCTGCTGCATCTCAAAACTGGTAATAGGGAACTGATCAAAACCGATTGACTTAACTACATATACTGGTTATCTACTTATACCGGTTAGACATATTCATACATATGATACCGATTAACAATACAATGACTCAATAGTACCGGTTTACCTTAACTGGTATACTAAGATGACTATGACAATTAGAACATATGTGTTCCATCAATGAAAACACATGAAGTCATCAAATACAATAATCATCATCAAGCCAACCTGAGAAAAGCAGCCAATCACATCAATTCACCTGAATTGTGCTTCCTATTGGAGAATCTTTGTCATTCATCATTGATCGATCTTTACCATTGGTCTCTCTTCGGATTTTCTATAAATTCAAGCTCTCATCTCTCATTCAAAACAAACATGGAGATTTATTGTTATTGTGATGTTTTTGCTCTAGGTCTATTGAGATTTTTGTGCATTGATAATATTGTATATTTGTTAAATTATCTAGCTTAATATTCATTCATAACTTAATCATGTTAGTCTTATATTCACTCATCTAGCTTAATCTTGCACATATATAGATTAAATCCTTCATTTAGGTGTCATCTAGTCACTGGTGTTGCATAAAGAAATCTGAGGGCAAAACTAAGCTCACGTCTACTAGAAGGCAATAGGTTTCTTTGTAATGGTTTTATTATTCATTGATTATTGATTTACTAACCATGCATCCAATGACTTAATTGAAGTGTTGTGTATTCAGATACATATACAGGTCCACTTTTCACACACACAACAATAAAGAACAATGCCTAAAATTCACACCTGTAAAATTACCATGTATTCTTGGGACCCCTCATGTAACTGGTTGTGAATGTATGTAGCAAAGTCATCTTCTTCACTAACACGTGGGTGATATATCTTCATTGTCATCATCATTAAGTTGATAGGAATTATTTCTTTGTGTGCATCTTTTCCTAATATTTGGCACAAAGTATGGTATGTTTTCACAAAATAGTGCTTGAAGGTCACCAACTCAAATGGTTCTTTATCCAAAGATGAAACACCATACCTTCCTACTTTGAACATTTTCTTCCTATATCTTGGCACCTCATCAGTCATCACTTCTCATGATCCTTCTTCTCTCTTTGTACTCTTCTTCCAACTTGTCTAGGTCAATTTATTTTAAAGCTTCTCTATCCATTTGAACCAAAACAAGCAATAATGGCTTCTATGCTCAAGTCTACCATGACCAGTCCTTCTATTGTCCTTATTATATATGTTTTTGCATGATGCCTCCTAGCCAGGAATCTAACCAAGTCCGGTTAATGAATACATCAACGACCACCAATTTTCCCACATCCAATGTCCAGGGATTTGACATTGGCACATCCTTATCCTTGCTCCCATAGAAATACCAGAAAATATCCCATCCTTTGTTTTCTATAATTACATCCCAAGCATCAGTTAGTAAAAATCTTTCTTTTTCTTTCTTCCATGCTATACCTTGGTAAAATGTCACACATGTCCTAGTGCAACCCCCTAACATCTCTCCTAGTGTTCTTCTCATTTTCTAGGGTTTGGGCGGATTGAGCTTGATTTTTAGTAGACTGGGGAGGGTTTTCTATAACAAGTGAAGGTGAAACTATAAGTTGTTAAAAAAAATAGACTTATTCCTTCTTGGATTTAAGCTTTCACCTTCAGCAAGTGTCTTCTCAACAGTGGGCTACTTTTTTGGAGCCATTCTAATGAACTACGCTAGGTTTTTAACAACTTCAACTCTACTTAATTCCCAAATACTAAAGAATTTAGCTAAAAACAAAGCAGGAAGTAGAATTAACTTAATAGTTTTTGGGTGCTTTGAAACCCTACTTTGCTGGTGCAGAACGATCTTCCTTTCTTAGCGACTCCTTGCACTAAAATTGTTGAAAGCAAAATGGGAAAATGCTCTTCAAAAACTAAAATTTATGGTATGTCTTCATGCATCCTTTAGTCGCCATTAATTCAGTTCCTTTGAGTATTTAAAGGTGGTAGATACATTGATTTTAAAACTCCATTGTTGATCCTCAATCGAACAGTTGCTCTTCATTTACATCGTGTCTCGTGGGCCCGCATGAAAACTGTGCCGTGTATTTCCTTCCAACAGGACAGTGGGGGAAATTTTCCTTTACCTATTTTATCCTCACTAGCCCAGGTAGTCCATCCTCTAGCTAAAGTTAAGACTCGCAGGGTTGCAAGAGCCTTTTACCATTTACTTTGCTTCCCTCTATGTCGAGGTCTGTTTTATCTGTGGTCAACCTATGCAGGGTAGTAGGGTATGACCTCAATAAAAACCTGCCTTCTTGTGATGTATAAACCTATGATGCTTCCCCACGTGGGGTGGTAGGGATTACTAGCCCTTGACCACTAGATGTTTTGTCTCTTCGATCTTGCTAGCCTGCAACTTATTTTTAACGACTATCTCTTAGGAATAGGGTGGTAGGGAAACACTGCCTTAATTTTTCACCTTATCCCACGAGCCCACAACTTTCCTTCTTCTAACATTATACACCTTGCGAGGTAGTGGGGTATGACCCCACCAGCCCACAACCCATAATCTAACTAGAGTCAAATAATGCAAGGAAACTTAATTGAACAATTGTGCACATTAGTATTTGTCGTGACTTAATAAAGAGTCATGGAGTCATTTCAGCTAGGACTTAGGAAAAATTAGAATAACTTCAAACAAAAGGCCCTTCCAGGGCTATTATGACTAGTGAATTTCGTAAATCCTAACACGAAGGGGCTAGTGAATAAATGATGTGATAGGCTCGAAGTCATAACTAAAAGTTTGATTAACCGATTCAACAAGCCAGTGCATGATTATAACTAAAGGGGAAATAGACCAAGAATGGGGTGTAATTTTTTCACTTAGGTTATAAAAAAATTATTCAACCCTAGCACAGGCAAAAAGGAGGAAATCAGAACAAACACTTAGCCAAATCTTGCCAAATTTTAAATATTCCTAGCAAGATGGAAACACCAACACTATGACTTGTTAATTTCAATCGAAATGATATAACAATATTTCCTTCGATATTCAATGGTTAACATGTGTCTAGGGCTCCAACTTTAAACCAAGCCAAGTTAAATAGCAGCTCCAATTAATTTAGAACCCATCAATTAATATTAGTACCTTCCGCCAAATCTAGAGCTTTTCTTGAAACCCAATCAACTCTTTATCAAAACATAAGATAGAAATATAAAGGGGTATAAAAAATGTTAAAGAAAAATTTGATACATACAATATCTGGTGAAAATAGGGGGATTTTTAATTTGGGTTGTGTATTGGGAGGGTGTGATGAGAAAGGAGGGTGTGATGAGAAAGGAGTTTAGGGCAATATTTTTTGAAAATAGGGGATTCTTTAGTATGTCATGAACGCACGTGATATAACCTAGATTCACTAAGTGAAGCCCCCATGCAATTGATTGTGAACATTAGATTTCTATACAGAAAGCGTAAAAAGGAATTCAATCCATTACACTAAATTTGGAAGGAGCAAATTGGGAGAGGACATATACAAGTCCATCTTAGTCAAAGCAAAAACTATATTTTTCTAATGATTATTCACTCCCTTATTTTAAATTGGGTGTTTATTTAGACATTGATGCTAATGTTAATACTGCCATTACATAGAACCAAAGATATAACCATGAAGAAATTGATGCAGAAATTTAGGTATCATTTCCATGTACTTTACATTCTTTTTAGTATCATCAACTTACGTCATGAATTATATTTTATGACATATTAGAGAATATTGTATAGCTTTTTGACTTAGATTTTTTATCCGAACTATTGAGGGCTTGACATGAAAAGAATATTCTTGCATAGCAAGCTCCCAAAGATATGCATCAACACACTATTTTTTAGACATGTATTTTGGTGATGAAGGCAAATAGATCCTAGGTATCAAAAAGTGTAGAGATCACTTATATGATTATTATTATTTGTAGTGATGAAATAAGTTCATTTTAACAAATATATAGAATTAGTTCAAAAAAATGTAAATTCAATCAATTAAATGTCATTTTTTAGATTCTTGTGTACAAACTCGAACAAAGTACTGCATTACCATGATTAAAACTAAGTCCTTATTCCTTCTTCAACTGAGAAAAAAAAAAATTATCTTCATGTGGGCACTGCTGTTCCAGTTTTCTATGGCTGTTCCTCCCTTCGACGGTGTGAAGACGACCACGTTTTGACACGGCTGGTGGCAATTATTGCCTGTTCACACCACACGAAACCTTAGTTAACTGAGCAACAAAAATAAATGCTATTCCTCTCACAAATTATTATGCGACTGAAAAGATTACATTACCTCTCGTTTCCAATCACTTCGGAATACAATAAACATAATTGCAGCCGTCTGAACTGCAGTCCCACACAGCATTCCCGTCCAGATACCCTGACACAATTCATAAATAGCCTAAGCTAAATGCAACAGACAACGGATTTCACATTTCATACTGTTAATTTGCAGTTTGTGGATTTTATCTCATGGTGAATATTTTTTTATCAACGTTTTCAAAATGTTAATGGAAACATATTTACGTCATCAAATTCAAAAATTTAAGGATAATGTTATCGACGGTCTACAATCCAAGTACTGTAACTACTGTTGATGGAAAAATATTTGGGTGATCAAATTCAAAAAATTTAAAGATAATGTTATGGACGCTCTACAATTCAGAAATTAGTCTTCATTTCGAATCATAATCTCCAAACTAACTCACCATTACATCCAAATGAAACAAATAACCAAGAATAGCTCCCAGTGGCACTCCAATTACGAAATACGATATTACATTCACATAAGCAATGATATATTGTTTTCCTGTTCCAATCGCCACACCTAAAAACACAGAGGATTTACTGGCTCATGAGTTAAACAAAACAAAACAAAAAGTGACTTAGAGGCAAGAAAATACAGAGGATTGTGTACCTGAGAGAACTGGCTGCACACTGTTGAGAAGAATGGTGAATGCTAATAAGAGTGCCAGTTTTGAAACTGCTTGCTGGATGGTGGCACTTTGTGTGAATAAAGAAGCAAAACTATTGCGGAAGATAATGAGGAGGACGAAAATTACAATTCCAATCACAAGAGAAGTTGTTGCTGAGACAACTGCAGAAAATTTGGCTGCTTTGCCGTTTCCAGCTCCAAGCTCATTTGACACCCTCACACTGCATTATATATTCATAAACAAACTAATTTTATATTTTTCAGAAAGAGCAACAAATGAGGTGCCCACTAAGAATGATAGATCTTTGATTGTCTGCACCCACCTGGTTCCAACAAGAAAGGCTATGGGTATCATAAACTCCCATCCATTAATAGTCATACTGAAAAAAGAAATAATATTATTTTCTTAGCAGTGCTTGAAATAGTGATGTTTTTCTGGATAGAGGTATGCTCCATCGTCCTAAACCATTGAAACCATTTGCTAATTTCATACCAAATAGAAAGTGAGTCATCTGCTACTTCAAGGTTTTGAAGCTTGAATGTGAGTAGTAATATCAATCTCATATACCATATCTCAACACTGTTCAAGCAAGACAAGGCACTAGTGAAAATTGGGTAGCATTGGGAAGTAAAAGGCTCAGAACCCACTAATCAGAAATGTGGGAATTTTTAGTGTTAAAAGAGTCCAGTTACCTTAACATGATTCCCGAACTCACTGACAATTTAAGGTAGGACCAAAGTTGTGAGAACGCATCCAAAGAAAATCCTTTCCAGGTAAGGGGACAGCCACCACAGATAATATAGAAAAACAGGGTAACTGAGGGCCAACACCATGCAAAATTCATTGATGCAACTGCACCTGCAAGACCCCAACCAAGCTTCACAGTAAATACCCAACTCATCAAAACATGGAGTATTAGAGCCACGCTTGCTGTGTAGGCAATGACCATGTTTTTTAATTGGGCCTGGAGATACCAGGTAGTTGTCCACCAAAGAACCAGAGAGAAATGCATGGGGATGCACCAGATGGCCACTTTGCCTGTTAATTCAGCTATATCATCTGCTTGCCCCAACAACTTGAGAATAGGGGAAGCAAATATATAAACAGGCAGAACTATCACTGCAAAGCTGGTAACAACAATCCATGAGCGTTGCAGATATATTCCTAACA
Organism: Cryptomeria japonica; assembly: GCF_030272615.1. NCBI lineage: Eukaryota > Viridiplantae > Streptophyta > Pinopsida > Cupressales > Cupressaceae > Cryptomeria > Cryptomeria japonica. The sequence goes on along the minus strand of NC_081405.1, from coordinate 683,223,649 downwards.
TTGTATATTGTTGAGCACCAAAAGCTTGTCCACAAAGAGTTTGGAGGGCACTTCCCAGTCCCAACTACACAAGCAGATGGTCAGATAAGAGGTGTACTGAATATTCAAACTTGAAATCAAACAATCAGTGAGGATCTCATCCCAAAAGAAACATTGGGATTTGATATACTGTAGAATAGTAGATTACTTGTACTGAAGAGGACTTACCAATAGACCAAAATTGAAGCCCCAGATGACATTGATGATCATGGAAATGGCAGCAAGCTCTAAATCACCAATTTGTCCTACAAACGCTTGAGTGATGACAGGCACCCCATACATTGCCACTCGATTCATTATAGCAGGACCTGTGATTCTCCATAACTTCTTTGATTCCAACCCAAATGTCCGAACGAAGTAAACACATCTTGATGTGCTACATTCATTGGTGTGCTCAACAAGGGGGATCTGCAGGGACGCCGCATCCATTCTCCAATCAATCTAGTGGAAGAATGGGAGCATTGTTAAGATATGTATTGCACGGAAAAATGGAAACTGATTGATTTTGGATGTTAAGAAAGTAAGAATGGTAGATTGTTTTGTTTTGGAATGGTAGGCTTGAACCAGATATTTAAAACTTGGTTCTCTGTAGCATTCTTTAATACGTTTCCTTTGATTTACTTATTTGTCCCTTACTTTTAGAAGGAACGGTTATTAAAAATGCTTTAGAAGTTAGCTGTATAAGACTAGGAATTGATTGATTCTTAGTTTGTTGTGGAACTGAGAATGGTAGATTCTTAGTTTATTTGTTTTTCAGAATGGTAGGTAGGAGATACACGTTTATAATGATTTTATTAATTTGCCATTTACTTTTGAAATGAGTGATTATTTAAAACATTTAAAAAGGTTTATTTAAAGTGTTTTTTTAGGTATTAAATTATATTTTAATTTATGTTTATATATAATTTATGAATATTAAGAGGCAAATTACTAATTTTAAGAGGTATTCAATAATAGCAATAAGAAGTGGAGTGTAATAGTTTGAGTGTATTAAGAAAACTCATACTAATTTTAAATTTGTTAGTCATTTACACATTGAAAGTTTAGTATTTAATAATAAATATAATGGTTTCAACATAGCTCTCAATTGATATCTCTTTTATAGGATTTCTAACAATCTATCTAAAATCTTTTTCTTTTCTTTTTTTGATATAATCTTAGAAATTTAATGGTTTTGATTTAATTGTGTGATAAGTAACATTATTGCATAATTAAACAAAAAACATTAATTTCTAAAATTATATTATATAAAATTGATGTCTTTAATTGATAGCCTTAAATTTTGATTGTATTTTGTGCAACAAAATTTCTTAAAGACAAACAAAACCATCAAATTTAGGCCCTATCTATCTTTCGTCCATAACTTTTACATCATAACTTTTGTATAGATCAAAATCATTTATGTTTATTTTAAATCTCCCAATTTTTTTATTATGGATTATTCAGCAAGACCCTTATACTTAGGTTAAATTAGATCCACATCATCAAATATGATGCCACATCAACATGTTTTTTGCTTAAGTGTCCAAAAACACACCTAAAAAGGTAAACCAATAATTGTGTATGAAGCCATGTTTTATTGGTGTGTCAATGTAAAATCACATGATTTATTACTTTTTAAATCTAATAATATATTTCATCCAATAATGAGTACTTATGATCAACACCAATAACTTTAAAGTCACACCTACTGAAACCATCTTACCAAAAATATTATGCATTTAATCAACAAATACTATTACAATTATTGGAGCATACTTAATCATAAGTTCTCTATCTTACTAAATGAAAATAAAATCCATTAGGGGAGAGGGGCTAGTAGTTGTGTGGGCTAACTTTGAAAGCATGTAGTAATTACATGAAATATCGTAGGACCTTCATCTTTTAGAAATGTGAAATAGAGTCTTATCTATCTACAACTAAGCTTTTGATAGTTCTGATACTAAATATGATTAGTATAGATGCCAAGCTAACAATATGAGAGGGGGGGTGAATCATTCAAACTTAATCTTCAATAAAAACAACAGATTCAACCTCGGTAACCTTACCAGAAAAACAGTAATGCATGCAGACCCATAAATAGATAAGATCACAAACATATAACACCAGATTTAACGTGGAAACCCAAATAGGGAAAAACCACTGTGGGATTTCGGACCCACTAAGAAATATACTCTTCTAGAGTATGCTCGGTTAAAAGCAAATCCTGTTAAAGATTACAAACACATTGCTAGAGGTGACCCAGTTAAGGGATTTCCCTCAGATCTGTTAGGATCTTCACCTTGTTAGAAGTGACCTTGTTAAAGGATTTCAAACACTCAATAAGAATGTCACCTTGCTGGAGGATTTTACAAATAAGATTGTTAAGTCTACTCGGTTAACAGATTTTCTGTTACTTCTCAAAATAACAGTAATAAAAATATGTCTGCAACTTCACATCTAAAAATGTTGAAGCATATTCTTGTTTGCTCAATACAATCAATTCATAGAACTTATCTTGTCCCTCTGCTGGGCTCTATACTCTGTTATCAAAACAGGTCTTCAAGCTTATGTGCTCGGTAATCACTATGTAGCATCCCTGTGCATACACTTGCCCGCATACATTGTTTATCAATAGTTTCCTATTTATAAAAAATCTTCTAACCGCTTAATCTCCTTGATCACATTTCCCATGATCAATCATAGCCATCAGATCTTCAATCTTGTCCAAGTTCAATGTATCCTTCGATCTGAAAACGTTTTACTCCACCTTGGAACTTGCATTTTCACCTTGGAACTTGTGTTAGGGTATTGTGGTTCAATCTGAGCTGTAGATCTTCCTGTCGATCTTTCTTTACCATAGATTCTTTAACAATCTTCATACACAGCTTACCAATCATTTAATCCACTCCAGCTCATCAGCTTCCTTCATTAAATATCACATGTAAACATTTAATGCATTTTGTTATAGCTCGGTTATAACTCAGTAAATACTAAACTTCACTCGGTAGACATTCTGCCTTCATTAACCGATAGCGATAACCTTAGGGTTTACCGACTAGGTTCCTTAGGGTTTACCGACTAGGTTCTTTGCTCGGTAACATAGTATAGTATTAACCTTTCAAACAATAGCATATGTAGGATATCAAAACAATCTAAACATCATGATCTCATCATTGTCTAACTCGATAATAGTTGCCCATTGAATAACTTATCCCCTTATTCATCATATTCTTTCGGTGTCTTTTACCGACATCTTTATACTCATCAAATCATACTTCTTAAGATATGGCAACATCATACTGAATTAGAAAATCAATTTCTTGATATCAATGACAAAATAATAATATTAAGACAGTAATCATCCTTAATCTGTTATATCCATAGTCATCAACAACCTTCTCAATATCCTTATTGAAATGCTAACAAACTCTCATTGTAATTGGAATGCCAACCTTCTTCTTGTCTATTATAATGCCAACAGCTTTGGAGGTGTAACTCATCACACAACTTACCACATTAACACATCTAGTGAGAAGTGTCCTAAAAATGACTTTAAAGTTATTTGTTTTGAAATTAACCATGGAATCCTTAGTAGTCAAACATCAAAATACCATTTGTTATAAAGACATTTGAATATTTTTCTTCTAAATATAACTTATTGAACACAAAAATTATTTCAATACTTTTTAATTTAATATTTATTAGTGTTATATCTTATTCTTATATTTAACATGGACGATCTAGTAATTAACACCTGTAACACAAATTATGTTTAAAAAATAATATATGTATTTCTATTTATATAATCACTTGTATACAACATGATTATACATAAACCTATTTCAATTATACTCTATTTTTCACTTCACCTTTTAATTTTTTTATCTATACTCTAAATATCAATATCTAACCTAATTTATTGCACACTGGAATCTAAATTTATTAATAACTAACCCTAAATTGCTTCCCTCTATAACCTAAAATAATCTTTCATAACCCTAAAATTCTACACCTTCAATGTCTAAAAATCTACTACTTATATTCTACACTTTAAATCTAAAATTTACAATGAATAACCCAATTCACATTAAATAGGTTTCTTTCTTCATTTTTTTGTGAAGTGGTGTCGTTTAGTCATTTGATACTAGGGGAGAGGACCTAGTAGTCACCAAATGTGGCTAATCTACTTCAAAATGGCTGACTAACCTTTGTGTTATACACAGCCAAAAAATAAAAGAAGCAGCTAATTCTACCAAGTACGGCTGAGATTTGTAATTTTTGACTTACCCTCATGTTATGCGAAAATCGTGGAATTTTTTTAAGCCAGATTAGCTACAACCATAGTCACCCTTATACAATGGCTACAATGGTGTGGTGCACCTAGCCCCGTAATTAAATCATTTACAATATAACTAATCAATGAAACATAAAACCATAGTAAAGTATTTCAAATGCGCTAATGCATGTCAACTTGCATGTGTAATTCATCATTAAAGGTGGATAAAGTACATGTCAATGCACTTTCAATATAGGACAAGTTGGTCCATATGGGAGGTACTTCAAATTAAAATATAAATTTTAAAAATAAATTCTATGATATTTAATGTTTACAATAACCACCCGCTTGGAGACCCGCTTAAAATTTAAACAATTTATATATATGCATCTTGGTGCACACCCATTGGTGCCTAAGTTATCATAAATTTAAACCCCTCTCAACTAGATGGGTTTTCAAAGGCACATTCTCCCATAGTTACTCTCAAGTCTACATATTTTTATTTTATTTACTAAATGTATCTACACAAACAATAAATGTTGTAAGGCTCCCATACTAGACATAAAAATAAAGATATTTTAGAATTCAATCATGTCATTCTAGATTTTATATGAAAGAAATAATTTTTATTCAATTCTATCATGTTGCATAGTTATTAAATGTGAAACTTATCCTCAAATAAACACACATTACAAAGAAGTTTTAAACAAGATCACTATTTTAATATCATGTACAATACTATAACTTTTGTTATTTATAATAGTGAATGAAAAATAGTAGCTTACCAAGAATGCATTACTACACTACAAAAGCATAAAAAACTCTATATAATATACAAATAAAAAAAATACACTACAAAATCCAAATCACGACATTATTTAAATGTGTTAAAATAGATCCTAGCCTAGAGACATGAACTAAGATCCCAAATCAATATCATTCTTTGGAGGGAATACCCAAAAGATCCAACCTCAGTCCTAAAGGAGAGTTGGATGATTTGTCTAATTATTTCCTCTTTTTTATTTGATTTGATTTTATGTGATGTGAATATGTAATAAAGATATAAAATAATACAAAATTGCCAAGATTTGGAATTAAAAAAACAAATTCAAAATTGAAAGTAAACTCAAAAGTATAGATCTAGAAATATGATACACAAAGGAACTTGTCAGTAGAATATGAGCCTTCAAAATTGTTGGTTAACTGTGCTACGCACCCTAGACCTAAAGGTTGTTTCATTAGGTTAAACTTTGGATTTTAGATCGGGATGCTCTTTAGATCATTCCCTCATAAGTTTATCCAAAAAGTGTCATACACGTGCGAATCAACATAGTCTTATGGTGTTTACCTATTCAAAGTCTATAACTATTCATCCCAATCAACTTTATACAAATTTACAACTTTTTACTATTAGGCCTATAACATGCATACGAAAGAAGAGGGAAAATATATGTGTTGTATTTAAGGGCTTGTCTAAGTCAAACCTCGTGTTGGTGGTTTAACCTCCACAACAATTATGATGATGAGAAAGAGATCTTACCCTTGGTAGGGAAAATGTTAAATCTGAATTGCAATGCTTGATTTGAAATGATTATGCCTTATTATTGATAATGGTGGTGATGAAATGCTCTTTAAACAAGTCCCCCAACTATTGATGCTATAACATAACGAATCATAACAAAATCCATCATGAAAATATACTTGAAGATAAGTTGTTTTAGCTTGATGGTCCTTGTATTGGAATCTACTCTTGAAGGAATTAAGAATGCATTGTGAAATTAGGATTTTAGATTGATAAATAATTTCCTTAAATATAGGATTCTTAAGGTATTTTTACTTTTAGGGTGATTCCAATGACCATATGAAAATATCAGGATCATATCATAAATGGCGCGAAGTGGTACTTGAAAATGTTCAAATTTGGGCCCCTTTTGGATTGACTATAGTCCATTCGTACTAAGGCACTAGGTGGTATAGTCCAACCAAAAAGGGACCAGAGAAAGATGGTTGTAGAGTGCACAAGCTTAGGACATAGGATCTATCACCTCATGAGAATATGACAATAATTTAGATGAGATAAGGCCAAAATAGTCTCAAAATGACCAAAAATAAGGCACACTAAAGAAAGGGCACAAAAAGGAGTGTGAAATTATAAAGGGGTTACAATTTATGACATTACATTTAGGCCCCACTTTAGTGAGGGTCTCAACTTATTCTCGTAATCATATTAAAGTAGAGATGAAGAGATAGAGCAGTTGAGAGCAAGACAAGCTAGGGATATGATGGCAAACCCCAAACATAAGATCCTATCAATCCACACGTAATCCTTCAAATATACATAAAACAAACAACGTTAGTATTAAATAAAATAAAAGTTTCTAAGTAAACTATTTGAAGAGACCTCAATGTCTAAAATATTGATTGACTATTAATATCATTCTCATAATATTATTGCAAGAGCACAAGTGGACTTATAGAAATATTTGAGAGAATACACCAATTGATGGGACAAGAAGCCATGGTCCAACAACTAGCAAGATATGTTATGCTAGGTGTCCATGGGGAAAACCATGAATTACATTGGTCAACAAGGTGTATTATGTTGGGTGATTCATGTTAAGGTGAAGGTCTCACATGAGTCTAGAAAGATATGTTATGATAGGTGAGTTTCATGCTAACAAATGTTACAAAATAAAACCTTTGTTTGCTAGGTAATCTGAAAACACAACTACAATATGGGTGTTGTAGTGTGCAACAAGCAAAAATTTGATATGAGACTACAAAATGGGTATTGCATTGGAACCAATTACATCAATGAATTACTACAAGTGATGAGGAGGCCTTATCTACCAACCCCTTAAGATGTCAACATATAGTCATGTTGATATGTTAAAAAAGATAGAGATCCGCATTAAGGATAAAACACCTCCAACACCAAGGAGATATCCTCAATAAAAATGCATGTGTTCCAAGCTAGAAGAAGATCCGTTAAAGGATATAATTATTAAATAAACAAGGAAGAGATAGTTGAGAGGGGTCCACATATTGCAACAAATAGATAACAATAAATAGATAAAGAGATAGAGAGGTAGAAACAGATAAAGGAAGATATAAAGAGAGATAAAGAGAACAATCCAAATAGAGAGAGAGAGAGAGAGAGAGAGAGAGAGAGAGAGAGAGAGAGAGAGAGAGAGAGAGAGAGAGAGAATGATATATAAAGAGAGAAATAGACATAGAAAAATTGAGATGGAGAGAGGGAGAAAAATAAGGGGAGATAGAGATAGAGGGAGAGAAAAATATGGAGAGATGGAGATATATGGGAAGAGAAAAAGAAAGAGACATATATGGGAAGCAAAATGGAGAGAGGGGTAGAGAAATAGATAGATAGGAGGGATAGTGAGTGAGCAAGGGAGGAAGAGGTGAGACATAGAGAGGGGAAGAGATGACAAGAGGGAGAGAGATAGAGACAGTGAAAGAGATCAATATATATATATATATAGAGAGAGAGAGAGAGAGAGGGAAAGAGGGAGAGATATAAATAGAGGGAAATATGGAGAGATAAGAAGGATAGGGAAAGAGATAGAAAATGAGTGAGAGGGAGATAAAGAGAGAGGTAGAGAGATTAAGAAGGAGAGATGGATTGAATAAAAGAGAAAGCGGGAGAGGTGGAGTAAATGTGTGTGTGTGTGTGTGTGTGTGTGTGTGTGTGTGTGTGTGTGTGTGTGTGTGTGTGTGAGAGAGAGAGAGAGAGAGAGAGAGAGAGAGAGAGATGGGAGACGGGGCAAGAATGAGAGAGAAAAGTGATTAAGAAAAATAATAGAGTGACAGAGAGGGGGCATAAGATAGAGAGAAATAAATAGAAAGGGAGGGAGAAATAATGTTGTGTGTGTGTGTGTGTGTGTGTGTGTGAGAGAGAGAGAGAGGGGGGGAGTGATGGGGGAGAAAGATTAAAAGTAAATATATAATTAAAAATAATAAATATATGTATTACATAATATTAGAATTGTACTCATGATGATTATTGCACTTGTCATTATAGAATATGATAGTGATACCACACAATATATATCGTACACCTTAACTCTAATATTCACAAATATGATAAAATAGTCTTATTTTATTTAAATAATTATAAAATATATATATATAGTTTTTAAATATTTTATAATAGATGTTGGTTAAATACATTTTTTCAAACTATTTTTAATATATTTTTTGGTTGAATTATTAAAAACAATTATATTTTAAAATTATTTTATTATTTTATTTAAATATTAAATGATTTAACAATCAATTATTAATAATTTAACACTTCATTATATAACAAATAAAATAATTATATTATTTTTATAAAAAATAATTTACTTTGATTAACATTTAAGAATGGTCTAATTTAAATAGTTGCCATATCTATGACTAAATAAAATAATAAGTGAATTGTTTTAGTCATTGTCAAAAAGTATATTCTACACCCACATAAAAAATGAAGTAATAAAGTATAAGTTGTTTGTGCACGTCAATTTTTTAGAGCATTATATGGCAATCTATTTTCCTACAAAAGATGTTTTTTAACATAGAGTTTTGCTAGATTCCCTTATATGAAAAAAGGGTGACACAAAAAATAGTAAGAATAAGGAATGGTCTTGATATTTCGAATTATATTGCATACTCCTAGATCAATTGTAACTATTCATTTCAAAGCTTAGGCATAATCATGCCATAGGGAGTCATGTCAAAAAAAATTAGTATTATATAGTGATATATTCACCTACAAAAGATGCTTTTAATGTGGAGTTTTACTTCACGTTTTTCTAGATTCTCTTATACAAAAAAAGAGTGATGCAAAAAATACTATAAAATAATGAATTCTCATGATATTTTGAATCATCTTGCACACTCCTCGAAAAATTAAATGCCTTCATATATATCCACATATTTTATATAGATTAAAATTTAAGATATATATGCTAGTAGCACTGGGAAATGAAACATGTAAGAGAAATAAATTAATATTAATTTAATAGTAAAATGTGAATTGTTGTGTTAATTTATTATTAATCAATTTGATTTAGGATTTCGCTTAGTATTAGGGTCAAAGTTCTATTGTGTTCAATTTTAAGGCTAGTGAAATTTATGGTTTAGTGTTAGGGTTATCAATTTGATTTAGGGTTCTGGTTAGGGTTCAATTAAGTTCAATTTTAGGGCTGGTATGTTATTGGTTTAGTGTTAGGGTTAGGGTTAGGGTTCAATTTAATTTCATCTTCAGTAGACATCAAGATATATCACAATGAAAATGACTCTAAAAATTTATCCAACATGAGAGTGAATTTTGGAAATGAGATCACTTGATTAGATAGTAATTAGCATTGTCATTTAATTAAATAATGATTTACATAAGGTTAGTATAAGGCTTATAATCAAAGTTTACTTAAACTTAGGGTTAGGGTTCAATATTTGGTAACAAAATAATTAAGACTACTATTATGTTTATGATAAATATGAAGAGTTGAAATCAAAGTTCAATTAGGGTGAAAATTTAATTAGGATTAGGATTAGGATTCAATTTCATTAAAGGTTAGGGGTAGGATTCTGAACCGAGGAAAATCGAGAAAGGCAATAGAGGGTTAGTTCAAACACAAATGATATGAAAACCAAATAAAAGGCACAAAACTAACACTAATACCTTGCAAGAGAAGATCTCTCTTGTTCCTCTTATTGAGCAAATGATGAAGTAGATGCGCCCTTGTGCTCCACTTATGTGCTCTTCTTGATGGATGTGGAATGATCTCCAAATGCATAACAAGATTGGAATGATTTGATAGGATTTGGATTTGGATTAGATGGAAATGAATAGATTTGGCTTTGATGAAGGATTATGAGGACATGATGAGGATATGATAGAGGAATATAGAGGGAGAAATGAGAAACATAAGATTAGAGGAAGATTTCATGTCCTCCCTTGTGAGGAAATGAGTCTCCAACTTATAGATTGGAGGAGGCCAATGGAGGGCCAAGACTGATTTGGGATGGAAGACATGGATCAAGGTGTATTGGGTGAATAAAAAGGAATATAAAATTCCTTGGGGAAATGACAGAGGAATTAAAAATTCCAAAATAAAGGATCTGTGGGAAGACTAAATGGATAAAAGAATTAAAAATTATTTGGGAAGGGGATGCATGGGGAGATTCAAGGAATTTCAATTTCCTTGAAAGGATCAAAGGTGATGTGATATGAGTGGAGAAATATAAAATTGGAGAATAATGATAAGTATGATTAAGGAAGAATTAATTAGGCTAAGTGGGGATTAGGAAAAGTGATTTGTAGGAATCACATGACTTAAGTTAATTAATTTGAATTAATTAACTAAGAAGAATTTAGAAGACTTAATGATTTTGTTGACTTTAGAAGAATAGGGAAATAATTAATTTATTTGATAAATTAATAATTGGACTATAGTTACAAGATTGATTAAATTTGGTTTAATTAACGTTAAGAAGAAGGGAATTAACATAATTAAATTGGTTAATTATGATGACAAGCTTAAATTAATTAAATATTAATTAATCAATTTTAGGTGTCTACAAATTCAATTTGGTTGAGGGTGAAGGTTTGATTTGGTTTATTATGAGAGTTATGGTTCAATATAGTTTCAAGATTTAGGGTTACATTTGGTTTAGTGTTAGGGTTTGGGTTTAAATTCAATTTTCTTTAGGGTTCATGTTAGGTTTAGGTTTCAAGTTGAATTAGTTTTAGGTGTAGGGTTAGGTTTCATTTTACTTTAGGGTGTATAATAGTGTTGGGATTAGGGTTCAATTAGGTTCTGTAGCGTCCTAAAATTGCGACACTTGCAATTTCGACCGCATTTGGGTCTTCACGATGGCGACGCAACACGCAACCTGAATGGAGACCCCGAAACCTGATTATGACACTGAAAACTGCATTTTCTTGCACCCTGGCCTGAACCTCCTTTGCACCCTGCTGTCCCGGGAGGTGGGACCAGAGCGCCCAGTGCCCTGGTCCTTCAGGACCAGGGCGCCCAGCACCCTGGTCCCCCAGGACCATGGCGCCCAGCGCCCTGGGTCCTATTTTGGGCCCGATCTCTTTTGGACTTCGGGTCTTTATGTTTGCAAATTGGAAAATTATCTTTCCTGGTCGGCCTAAGGTCGGGAAAATCAGTCTATCAGCCCTAATTGACAAGTATATAAACTACATTTTCCTCTTTCATTCTATATGATGGAAAAAGCGTGGAAACTATACTCAAGCATTCAAGCATTCAAGCATTCCTTCAAGCAATTGATCATTTCAAGTCTCCATTCAAGGCTAAGTGTTGCATTCAAGACAAGGATTCAACCATTGAAGAGGAGATCACTTACAACATACTACTACAACATACAACATACAACATCTATACCTTCTCACATAAGGATACAAACATCCTTACAACAAGGTATTAGTACTTGTTTTACATTACAGACATTTACATTTACAGCATTGCTCATTTCTTGGTTAATTCCAAAACCGGGGTTTGACCTAAAGGCAAACCCCTAATCCCTAACCCCCCAATCGTCTTCTCTTTTCTGTGTGTAGGTTGCAGGTACGCAGTTGAAATTGAAGATCTGGAATCCTTGTGCAGAGATGAACAGATCCCCCTTCGTTTCGCGGATTTTTCGGAGGACCGTGGCACTCGGGCGCCATCGTCCCGGCAACTTTCGCTCAAATTTACAGGACAGCGCCGTATTGACATTTTACTGCTAATTCCAGGTCCGCAGCTTCATACTGTATTCCTATCTCAGTTTTATAAGCGAATCTTTCTCACTTTCTATGCATTCCTAGCTTAATTCTTCTATCAACATTCTTTACAAAAGAGGGTAGCCTTGATGTCATAACCCTTGAAACTCATTTAGCATCCAATCTTGCATTGCGTGGGATTGGATCTTGTGGGTTTCAACCCCTCTTTTGAATGTAAAGTCTCTCCCCTAAGTGAAAACCATCAACCCTAGAGTGAATCTCCCTTCTCTCTCCTTGGAGTTGGAAGAGGGGAGAGCAACTAGGGTTCGATCACGATTTTCCGCTTTACATTTTGGTGAACCCGACGTGAACATCATTTCTGATTATTCATGGTTAGATCTGAAAATTGGATTCCTTGATTACATTTCCATGTTGATCTTTTGCAAATTTTAGAGGTTGATTGCATAAAAACCCTAAATTTTCTTTTTAGTAATTAAGCTTGTGAAATGTCTAAATGTTAATGCTTGTTTCAGATCTACCCTTCTATTACAAATTATCAATTCATATTTGTGCTTTAATTCTGAAAATTAAGTGGTTAAGTGTCAAAACCCTAATTTTTAAAACCCTCTTGATTCAACCTTTGTCCGACAATTTCACTGATCAAAACATTTCCAAATCAGCTGTAACTTTGGATTCCGCAATAAAATCACAATATCTTTCATCCCTGAAAATTTGGAAAAAAGTTGCGAGGACCGTGTGCACTCCAAGCGCCATCGTCCCCGACATTTTTTCCGAAATTTCGGGAGCTAGATCTTACTATATTTTCCTGCTAAAATCCAGAATTTTGGCTGATTTTATCAAATCTAACACTTTCAAAATTACAGTCAAAGTTGGTCTTGTGATTGCTTGGATTAACGCTTCTAATCATTGAAATTGAAATTTTGTGTCAAAATTGTGTTCTTATTGTCCTAAATCTGAAAAGTGTGTTTGCATTCATTAAAAATTTCAGTGCTTTATTCAAATTCTTACAATTTGTGACTTTTGAAATTAAGTGCTTAATTACAACAACTTTAATTTCCGCTTTCAAAATTGAATTTTGCGTGAAATTGAGTCAATTTTTAAATTTCAAAACTTACATTGCTCTTAACATTCCCTCTAAAATCATAAATTTCAAAATTTCAGTTTCCCTCTCTTTTTCAAAATTCAAATTTTTGCATTTTTCGACAATCTTGGTAGGGTTCAATTTCGAGATTGCAACTTTAATTTGGCCTATCTACAGATCGTAAAATCACTCAATTTTTTCAGATTAGCTCTAAAATCATCATAACTTTCATCCCTGCAAATTTTGAAAAAAGTTGTCGGGACCGTGTGCACTCTGAAGTGCCACGGTCCCTGACATTTTTTCTGAAATTTCGGGAGATTGTCCTGATTGTATTTAACAGCTTAAATCCAGAAGATTGGCTGATTTTACTGAACATTGTTACCTCTAAAATCAAAATTTTCTCTCCCTCTCTAGTGCATGAGTTTTTAAGCCCTACTTACACTATTCCCGTTAGACGAAGCCGTAGAATTAAGTCTTTCCGAGGTTTAACTACTGAGGAGATGGAACCTAATTTGAATAGCCTTTTTAATGAGGACATGGGTAATTCCTCTAATCCTCCTAATGATGAAGAAGCTCTCCATGAGGTTTCTGAAGAACAACTTTCGAAATTGGATAACCAATTTGACGATTTTCGACAATGGATGTCTCAAGAATACCCCGATAGTCAAGCTCTTCCTTTAATTGAGGGTCTAAAACGTATGCTTCAAAGTGATAAGAATGGAATTGATATTTTGCGTGGTATTGCACACATTGTGGATTCGAATGTGATGCCTATGAAGAATTGTGCTGAAAATTTGGGTTATACACAACCTCCTACTCAAGTCAATCATTCTATTCCTTTGATGACTTCTATTGCTAGCATACCTACCTTTACATCAAACATAATGGCTACTTCTACACAAGACATTCCTCCTGTGATCACCAGTCATGGGGGCAATCCTTCCTCTTCAATTAACCCTCTTCCTTCATTTAATCCGACATCTTCATTCATTCCTTCAATGAGTGTTCCTATTACATCTCCATAAATGAACATGATGCAAGGGGGCAATTCATTCAATCATTCCATTCCTCCTTGTAGTGTTCCTCCTGTCCAATCATCTCCTATGACTAATTATCATAGGGTCCCACCACCTTACTCTTTACCTTCTTTCAATAACATAACACCTCCATCTCAATCTAACACATCTAATATGAACTCTTCGACTGAAGCAACCATTAACAATCTTGCACAAACTGTCTCTTCTTTACAGCAACAAATTGCCTCTATGAATCAATCTAAGTTTAGTGTGCCCACATTTGATGTTGCGAGCCCACTTTCTCTTGACATTGTTCGAGCTATTCCCCCTAAACATGTTGAAATTCCACATTTGGAGCTTTATAATGGTAAAGGTGATCCTCTAACACATGTTAAGACTTTTCAAACAATATGTACCGATTTTGCTTATGACCAAACGTTGCTTGCAAAATTGTTTACTAGAACATTAAGAGACAAAGCCCTACAATGGTATTGCTCGTTGCCTTCTTATTTTATTACTTCTTTCGAACAACTTGCAAATGCTTTCATTCAACAATTTCAAAACAATATAAGTCCTAAAGTTACTTTGATTGATTTAATGCATTGTAAACAAGGTGTTAAAGAAAAAGTGACTGATTTTATTGGTAGATATAAGCATTTGTATGCTCAAATTTCTTTTCCAGTGCCTGACAATGATATTCAAAGAATCTTTATTTCTAATTTACAAAAAGATATTCGAGACAAACTTCTGTTTTCTGAGTTTACTTCTTTCCAACAGTTGTGTGCAACTCTTCACAATTATCAACTGACTATGAGTCAAATGGAACAATCACATCCTATGGCTCCGAGTGATAAGGGTGATAGCAGTCAATAACCATTTGGGAAGTTTAAACCGAACAGAGATTCCATAAAATTCAATGAAAACATCATCAACAACAATGTGAATGCAGCATCAGGTGTGCCTCCTATTTCTAATTTTTTCAAGAAAGAAAGAAAGTATACTCCTTTGAATGAATCATTGCATAGTATTATGAATAAGTTGTTGGAACAAAATGTGCTTACTCTTCCTCCTATAAGGCAAATTGATCCTGCAAAGATTACTTCACCTTATTTTGATAACAAAGCTTTTTGTCAATTTCATCGTCAGCCTGGGCATGATACTGAAAAATGTTTTTCTTTAAAGGGTAAAATTCAAGATTTGATTGCTAATAATACTATTTCTGTTTCTGGAGTGAATGATAAAGGCAATACATATGTAGCTCCTCCTAATCAAAATCTTCAGATTTTCACTGATCCATTACCTTCTCATACCTCTAATGCGATTGAGACTAATGATTCCTCTTTTTCATCTGATGGTCTTGTGTCTATGACTCCAAATGTGATTAACTTTGTAGAGCAGCAAGAAAACCCTAAAGAACCTTCCATCACATTTGATTCCAGTGAAACCATTAGAGCACCTGATGGTCCTTTATATATAGTTGCAAAAGTCAAGAATACACCTTGCCGTGGAGTGCTTATTGATCCTTCGTGCATGGTTAATGTTATTACTGAAGAATTTCTTTTTACTTTGCAATTGAATCAAGTGATATATGACAAAACAGATGTGATTATGAAACTATTTGATGCATTTTCTTCTCCTGCAATTGGTTCTATTACATTGCCTATTGAAGTTCATAACAAATCCCTTGATGTGAACTTTGCTATTATTCCATCTTCCGAACAATTTCGTGTGAAGCTTGGCTATCCTTGGCTATCTTCCATGAAAGCTATTGCTTCTCCTATTCACAAGTGTTTGAAATTTCCCCATAATGGTGAAGTTGTTACTATCAATCATAGTCTCTTTAAACCAGCTGAAAGAACTTCTAGCGTTCCTATTGATTACTTTTGGCCTAAACAATTCCAATCTCTTCCTCCGCGAAGTGATCATCTTTTCAAATCTTATCAAAAATGGAAAACAGATATGATCCTATCTCTAAGTGAACCTAGAACACCCAAACTTGACATTCCTATCGTTCTTGAGAAGGAAGTTCTTCCTTTGAAAGATAAAACTAATGTCTTTCCTCAAGAAGATTCCCAACCCATCCCTATGGATGTGACTATGTCTATATCTAATAAACTTCCTAAAAGTAGACCTATCCCTCCTCGTCATGATGGACTTGGTCTCCTTCCTAAACCAAATATTCCTCCCTTATATGGAGTAGTTCCTCCTCCTCCTTTTTATAGAGAGAAGAGACCTTCTTCTTCTCCTATTATCCAGCCTAAGAGACCACAACCTAAACACCCAAGTGATAAGGATGAGAACATTCCTCCTCCTCAATCTTCTCAACTTCCTACTAAGACTAGACGAAATCGTTCTGCACGCAAACGTCGACGAAAGCGTCATCTTAGAGCTCAAGCAGCTGCTTCTCAAACTTTGCAATCTCCAAAAACACCTTCAACAAGCATTATTCCATTTTCTCCAAAATCTCCTAAACATAAGATGCATGATGGTCTTTATCTTGTGCGAATTAAAGACCCTATTTTTATAAATCTTGATGATGCTATAGATGAAAATGTTCTTCATGATGAAAATGTTGCTTCTCTTGCTTCTGATAGTGAATATGAACTTGTTGATATTGATAACCATTTATCTAATGAATTTTCTAAAGCACTTATCCTAGCTCCTAGACAAGAACAACGTGGCTTGGAACATGAACATAGCCCTTGTTTGGATCTTGTGATAGCTCCATCTGCTGTGTTGAATGTTCCTCCTCTAGCGTGTTCCCTGCCTTCCCGAAACATTGATCAGCAAGATCGAGGGGTAGATGACGTGCTAGACTAGTTACATTAGCATAGCAGATTCTCTCCTCCTCTCTTGTGTTACTTCTTCTATATGTTATTCTCATTCTTCTATTTGTTGTCCTTGGTGTTGCCTACTTGAGGACGATGCAAAGCATTGAGATCTCTTTTGGTCTCTCTCATGTTGACTCAAAAGACACATGTGTTCCCTTCTTCTAGGTGACCTTCCTTGATTGGGGAATGAAGAACAATTATGCATACATACATATGATACACATGAATTATCATACAGCATACTGACCCCGAGGAAAGTGAAGTCACCTCGTGCTTTGTGTTTTGTGTCTATTATCCTTGGGCTTATCTCACACTTGGGGGCTAAATCCTTGTGATAATGTGCTCCTTTCCCTTTTTCATTTTCTTATATGTATCACTACCTTAAAGCAATCACCCCCGGTGAGGCGTGTGCGATCGCTTTAACGTAGGGGGGCATACATCCCGTTCATATCTTTTCAAGATACTTGAAAATTTCTTGACAAATTTAGCTTTGCCTTGAAAATTTTTGATATCTTTCTTGCATGACTCATAGTGAGGGAACCTTACTACTGACAGTCATGGTTCTCCCTCGTGATCTTCCCTTTTGCTTTGTCAATCGAAGTCGTAAGATCCTTAGTCCACTGGGGGCTTGGTGTATCTTGCCTCCTTGACGTGGTGAAAGTCTTTCAATGTTGTTTCCTTGTACTTTACCGGAAGTATGAGCATACATACTCCCGCTAAAGTGGGGACTAAATGTAGCGTCCTAAAATTGTGACACTTGCAATTTCGACCGCATTTGGGTCTTCACGATGGCGACGCAACACGCAACCTGAATGGAGACCCCGAAACCTGATTATGACACTGAAAACTGCATTTTCTTGCACCCTGGCCTGAACCTCCTTTGCACCCTGCTGTCCCGGGAGGTGGGACCAGAGCGCCCAGCGCCCTGGTCCTTGGGTCCTATTTTGGGCCCGGTCTCTTTTGGACTTCGGGTCTTTATGTTTGCAAATTGGAAAATTATCTTTCTTGGTCGTCCTAAGGTTGGGAAAATCAGTCTATCAGCCCTAATTGACAAGTATATAAACTACATTTTCCTCTTTCATTCTATATGATGGAAAAAGCGTGGAAACTATACTCAAGCATTCAAGCATTCAAGCATTCCTTCAAGCAATTGATCATTTCAAGTCTCCATTCAAGGCTAAGTGTTGCATTCAAGACAAGGATTCAACCATTGAAGAGGAGATCACTTACAACATACTACTACAACATACAACATACAACATCTATACCTTCGCACATAAGGATACAAACATCCTTACAACAAGGTATTAGTACTTGTTTTACATTACAGACATTTACATTTACAGCATTGCTCATTTCTTGGTTAATTCCAAAACCGGGGTTTGACCTAAAGGCAAACCCCTAATCCCTAACCCCCCAATCATCTTCGCTTTTCTGTGTGTAGGTTGCAGGTACGCAGTTGAAATTGAAGATCTGGAATCCTTGTGCAGAGACAAACAGATCCCCCTTCGTTTCGCGGATTTTTCGGAGGACTGTGGCGCTCGGGCGCCATCGTCCCGGCAACTTTCGCTCAAATTTACAGGATAGTGTCGTATCGACATTTTACTGCTAATTCCAGGTCCGCAACTTCATACTGTATTCCTATCTCAGTTTATAAGCGAATCTTTCTCATTTTCTATGCATTCCTAGCTTAATTCTTCTATCAACATTCTTTAGAAAAGAGGGTAGCCTTGCTGTCATAACCCTTGAAACTCATTTAGCATCCAATCTTGCATTGCGTGGGATTGGATCTTGTGGGTTTCAACCCCTCTTTTGAATGTAAAGTCTCTCCCCTAAGTGAAAACCATCAACCCTAGAGTGAATCTCCCTTCTCTCTCCTTGGAGTTGGAAGAGGGGAGAGCAACTAGGGTTCGATCGCGATTTTCCGCTTTACAGGTTCATTATTAGGGTTAGGGTTCAATTTTGTTTTGTGTTAGGTTTACGATTAGGGTTAAATTTATTTTAATATTTGATTATGATTAGATTTAGAGATAAATTTTATTCAAGGTTAGAATTATAATTCAATTTGTTTTAGTGTTAGGATAAGGGTACGATTTTGTTGATGGTTTGGTTTAGGGTTTAATTTCATTTAGAGTTAGGGGATGGTTAGGTTTAGGGTTTAATTTCATTTAAAGTTAGAGTTCAATTTGGTTTAATGTTAGGGTTACAACTCAATTTGGTTTACAATGTAGGCTCAGTTATAATTAGGATTCAATTTGGTTTAGTATTAGGATTAAATTTTGGAATAGGGTACTCTAGATTAGATTTGATGAATTATAAACCCAAGTTAATACAGAATAAGTATGATAATAGTATTATCTCTTTAATTTATACTTAACCCTATTTATAGTTAACATTATAAATTCTAACTATATAAGTTATTATTAAAACTACAATATCTGGGTATTAGGGTTCAATATAATTTAATATTAGGTTTTGTTTTGGTTTAGTGTCGAATTTATAGTTTAATTTGATTTATTGTTCAAATAATTTTAGCTTCAAGGATTTATTTGGTTTTTAGTTTAGGTAAATGTTTGATTTGGTTTAGAGTTAGAGTTTAATTTTGTTTAATATTAGGTTTACTGTAGATCTTGGTTTAGGGTTAGGGTAAGTGCTTAATTTGGTTTAATATTTAATTAGGATTGGAGTTGTGGCTCAATTTCATTGTAAGATATGGTTACACTTCAATTTGGTTTAGTATTAGAGTTCAATTTGGTTTAGCATTAGAGTTCAATTTGGTTTAGTGTTAGAGTTAGGGTTTGATTTGGTTGAGGATTTCAATTGAATACCTTTTAGTGTTAGAATTAAATTTGGTTATCAATTTGGGTTTAGTTTAGTTTAGAGTTAGGGTTCAATTTAGTTGAAGCTTACCATTTATTTTATTTTAGTGTTAGGGGCAGAGTTCTCAATTCAGTTTCTAGGGTATAATTAGGTATAGTGTTAGGGTTAAAAAAAAATTTGATTAGATAAAACTAGGAGAGGCCCGAGCCATTACAAAACCTCCACACAAATAAAAAATAGGGAGGATCTTAGAAGTAGTAAGATCACCAAGACAACAAACACCCAAAAAAACACCTTTTTTTTGGAATGAGGCTTTTGATTGGAGCAAAAAACTACGGGAACAAGAGTCCTAGGCACACAAAATTACCTAATCAAAATAGAGGGGTTTCGGAAGCAACCCAAAACCATCTTTTTGGAAACCCCCCTTGTGCTAGAGTCGATAAAGTCAAGGGAATTGACAACAAGCAGAAAGGATTTTTCCAACCTTTTACCAATAGGACCACCTTGAACTTCAGACAAGGAAGGACACTAGAACAACCTAGAGATACCTAGAAACCTTGTGATAGTAAGGATTAAATGGACTAGTACAAACTAACTTAGAGGGTTTTGACAAAATGGTAGTCACTCATGACAAAATGGTTACTTGGAAGGGTGAAGAGGATCTCCTCAATAACGTCAGATCGATCATTTTCATGGATTGATATAACTGCACCTCAAAGATCCTATACGGATTATATAATGGTTAATATCATGACTTGGAGGGCTATTACTAATTATCATTGTGTCAGTACCATTAATGACAAGATGAATGCCACCTTTTCCCATGCTTTATGGGTCTTTGGGGTCGCTTCGAGAAATTTATTTCTTGTTGCTATCTGCAACTCTCAATTTTTCAGTCTGAGTTGTGAAACTAATTTCTTTCCTGTAGCTATCTGCAACTCTCGATTTTTCGGTTTGAGCTATGAAACTATGGGAGGCACAACTGTTAGGCCCAATATGGAAAGCTAATGTACTGAGAGGGGAGGGGTGAATCAGTACTTCAAAACCTTTTAACAACAATATCTTTATTGTTATGCATAAACCAAAAACTGCTGCAATATAACATAAAGCTAAAACAAATAAATAACAATCATACATGATTCAGTCCATAACTCATATATTTTGGTTACGCAGAAATTCTTGGTTAGAGAGAAAAACTGCGGTGGGGATGGCACCCACAACTTCACTACTGCAATAATAAAGAGTGCTCGATTAGAGCTACATGTTCAGCTATTTCTGATAGCTTACCCTGTTAGGAGTATCAAGATCGTTAGATCTACCTTGCTAAAGGATTTTACAACACTTATTCTAAAAATGTTGCACCTGGTTAAAGGCTTTACAATTTATAGACTTTGTTAGAGTCTTTTACCCTGTTAAAGGTTTCTCTTACAACTTCAAAATATTACAATAAATCATTACAAATATCTGCAACTTTACATCTGAAATGTTATAGCAGATTCTATGTGCTCATAATGAGATTACCTTGCTTATAGCATACCTCAGTAACCCATAGAATAACTTGGTAAACCCTTTTGTTTACTCTATTCTTTGACTGTTCTCTGAAATCCTTCTCGGTGACCTCTGTGTCTCTATAACATTCATAACACTCAATGCTTTCTTCATACACCTCTATATCTCTCCTTATCTGTCTCTATGTTATCCTTAATCCATGTTGTATAAATAGATCTCTTATGTCGATGATCTGATTCATTGCTTTGATCTTACAAACATGATTTATCGAATGAATAACCATACAAAATGTTTCATTGGTTAGATGACCTCAAAATCATACACAATCCTTAAGTGCAATTCCCAATGTGATAACGGTTCTCTTGCTCCTCGATCTTGTAACACGTTTCCACATGTGTGTCTAGGTTCAATGAATCTGGTAAAATGTTTCACTTGGTGTATATTAACTCGGTGTATCATTGTTGCTACTTGATAGACATGGAATGTTACACGGTAGACAACTCCATGAATACTGGGCTCTGTGAATACTTTCTTCTTTAACCGACTGTTCTATGCATACCGACTGAATGTTTCGATAGAGGTAACCAACTAGAGTATATAGAATGACTTTGGATATAAAACTAATGGAAACTTAATAAGTAGTAACAGTAACAAGTGTCGCTATGAGCCCAGTAATTGTAAGGAGTGGAAACAAAAGGAGGAAATTTGGAGTATCTTGCAGAAGGGCGGGCTAATGAAGTATATGGAAAGACTCCATGGGAGGGATGCTAGAATCACTAATTTTTTCAGCAAAAATTGGAGGAAGGGAACCTTGAAGATGGGAGATCAAACTATCTCCATTGATGAAGACCTTATTGCTCAAGTGACGGGTCTCCGTAGGGAGGGAATTAATTTCTACAGGGACAGAAAGCTTAGCAAGGAGGCCATCGAACAATACCCTGAAACTACTAAGGAGAAGAAGTGCCTGGTTAAGCTTAGAAAGAGCTATTACCCTCCTAGGGCTTTTGCTATGCCTTGGAGGGAGGTTATATTTTCTATTATGCTCTATATAACCTTGGATGGCAGATTCACCAAAGTTTATGACTACCATTTTGTGCTGCTCAACCATTTCAGGTATGAAGACAAAGTTAATATACCCTATTTCCTGATTTGTTCAATGAATGCTACTATAAAAGCCCATAGAGAGAACCCTAAGGGAGACACTGCCATGCACCAAGGTCTTATGGTTTTAATTTATGACCATATAAAAGCTAATCAAATTGCCTGCCCCCGGCTTTCTATCTCTGATTCTAAGGAGGATGGGTTGGACTCTGATTTGTCTATGGGTGATGATTCTGAAAGTGATTCGAAAAGTGAGACTGAGGAGAGTCTGGAGGACTCTGAAGCTGATCTTGGTAAGAAAAGAAAACAGGTGAGCATTAAGTCGTCCTCTTCTAAGAGTAAGAAAAAAAGTAAAGAGAAGTTCTTCCAAATTCATTCCTTATAGGAGGAGGAGGAGGTCTCTGAGGACTCTGAAAAGGATGACTCTCTATCCCCTTGGAAGAAATCTAAAACTTTCATTTAGAAAAGGAAAAAGAAGAAAAGACAGGGAAAGTCTAAGTTGGAGTCGGAGGACAAAGTGCAATGTAAGGACCCTGATGTGGAACAAAAAGTTGAGGAGGAGATTATGGGGGATGGTTTCAACCAGAGTGTTGGTGGAAATGTTGAACAAATTACTGGTGGAGATGTTCCCAATACTAAACAAGCCAAAGCTGGTGAAAAAATCCCCCCTTCAAACCCTCTTATTGAAGGTTTGAAGGGGTTTGTGGACACCCTCGACTGGCTCATAAACAGTCACAAGAAATTTGTGGAGGAAAACAAGAAGTTGAGCCATAAAGTTCAAATTCTGGAGACAATCAGCATTGGTGAAGATAAATCCGTGGCTGAGTACATTGATGATCTGGGAAAAACTATTGCCAGAGAAGAAGAGATTAGGGATGCCTTCAACCCTAGGTTTGAGCAAGTGGAGAAGGCCCTGGAAGAGATAAAAACCAATGACAATGCTACTGACCAGAGAATGGTGGACACTGATAACAAACTCGCCAAAATTGAAACCTGTCTCAAAAGCATTGTTGAACAAAGCCATAACATTCTGAAGGCCTCGGCTGACAACACCAAAGTCTTGATCAGTAAGCTAGAAAATGATAAGCAATCCCTAGAGCAGGAACCTGACATGGAAGGCATGGGAGATGTGCAAGGACCAAGAACGAGGGCCAGGGGCAAGAAGAAGGAGAAAAGGCCAAACAAGGAAATCGAAGAGCTCAAAGTTGCTTCAGCAAATTATGACTTGTTGGTCATCAAGGCGGTTGATCTTCTTAAGTCTCTGTAGTTATTGTTAGTTGTCTTGGCCTTTTATCTAGTTTTATTTGCTTTGTTGTTCCTTTCTTTTATTGTCTATTCGGTTTACTAGCCATCTTGCCAGTCTTTTGTATGTTGTTTCTGTTAGAGTATTCAGGTATTTACTTGATTATTTAAATAATATTTGTTTAATTATTTAAGTTCTCTTTATCTCTTTTACACTTAAGCTAACTTTAGGTGCATAATAATTAATTCTTTTATTAATTATTATGTGCAAACCTAGGTTTTCCTTTTTAGGGTTTCTTGACCTATTAAAGGTTGAGTTCTTTCTTTTCATTGTAAGAAGAAGGATTATTACATTACACTTTTGGTGAATATTGAGCTCTCTCTTTTTGAGCATATTTTATGTGTATTTGTTTCTTTTGTGATTTGCTTCCTTGCTTCTCCTTGTAATAGGTTTTTCAACTTGCAGAGATCTTTAAGCTCTTATGGTGTTGTATTTTCTCAACTCCAATATGGTATCGGAGCTTTAGATCTGTAGCTATTTGTTCTTGTTTTGAGAATTTTTGCATTGGAAGCAGATCTAGGGCTTCAGGAAGTTTTTTATGTACTTAGGGATAGGCCTCTTTTTCTGAGCACTTTGGGCCTAAACGAACCTCACTATTGTGCTCAGAAGACCCGAAAACCCCTATAGTCATATAATACTTGCCTAGTTTTGGCTCTTGAGCCTCTAGGAGTATTTTTTCTCCAAATCCAGGTCGTACGACCCTGGTATGCAATTCGAGAAAAAAATCATTATTTTTTTTTTGCCTTTTAATGGCATGCAGGCCGAAATTTGATTTTTTGTGGAAAAAAAAGAAAAAAATCAAAATCAAAATATTCAGGAAAATTAAAAAAAAAAAGGTTTTGGGAGTTCCCCAGGGTACGCAAGGTACCGTGGGGCCCCCTGCCTTGTTGCAGGTTGTCAACGCGGGCCCCACCGACTGTCGGCCTCCAGCCGTCGTCGCTGCCCTCCGGTCCCCTACGGCCCTTTCCGGTGAGCACCACCGCCGCAGTACCCCGTGGCCCCTGCCTCCCGGCCCCGCCGCCCGCAGCTCCCCGTCGGCCCCTCCAGCCCCAGCCGGTGCTCCGGCTACCTGTCAGTCCCACTGCCACTCACTGCCACAGCCCGACCCTTGTCGTCGCCTCGAGCCCCACCTGTCGGTCTAACCGCCACCGGAAACTGCCCCGACCACTGTTGCACCACCGCTTGGCCACCGGTGTGCCGCCCACTGGCCACCTCCACCTGTCCCAGCCACCAGACTTCCCCTCCCTCTTGTTTTGAAGGGGGGTTTGGTTTTTTGGCCATATCTTGGGCATACGGAGTCATTTTTTCAAAAACGAATAGGCGTCGGAAAGCTGGTTCCAAGCCAGACCTCATGATGTTGGAATTTTTTTCCAATTTTTCTTTTTTACTATGTTTTTTTCCAGTCAAAGTGAGGTCTCTTTTTTGCACTCCGGGAGCCGTAGATTGAGCGTCCGAACTCCGTTTTTCAAAAAATTTATGTTTTTGGAAAGCGTTTGTTGTGTACTTTCTAGATATATAAGTTTTATTTCTAGATTCTGCTCCATGCATATTTTATTCAGTTTTTTGTTTTTCAGCACTCTGGTGGATATCTTGGTTGTTTCAGGTCCTGGGATGTCTCTATTTTGGTTCTCCTTCTAGTGGATATCTCTTCTCTGAGTCCAATGTCTTTATTTTGGTTCTCTTTTCTATTTCCAATATTCTTATCATTGTAGCTTCTTTTATGAAAACGCACTGAGATAAAGTGTCATCCTGCATTGTTTACTTGGGATCTTGCACATCTTGTGCCTTATTGTACATGCACTACTTTTAAAGTTCCATGAGGGGGTTGATGTTTTCCTTGTTTGCCATCTACCGTTGTCCAGTGAGTGTTACTTCCATGAAATTCGCCCCATGATGTGTGTCAAGTGAGTGTTCCTTCCACAACACCATGTACTTTCTCTGCGCCTTCGACGTTCCTTATTCTTCGTCGTGCAGTTCTTGTTGGCTATTATTTTCAGTGTACATGTCCTCTCCCTCTTCAGCATTATGGGGAGGTTTGTCCTGTTGGTTCTAATGCTTCCATGGTTCGATTGATCAGCTCTTCAGGCTTTGGTTTATCATACCATCTGTATCTTCGAGTTCAGTTGTTTGCCTTTGTTTGCCTTCTGATTCGAGTAGTGTCATTTGAGGGCACTCATACAGATTACAGTCTTCTCTACCTCGTCATGTTCTATTTCAGTGGAGGTTCTTCAGATCAGTAGTTATTCTTCGATAGTGTTTGCAGGTTCTTCATGCTTCAGTGGTGTTCTTTTCCATCTCTTTTTGGAGTAGAGTTTTTTCCCAAGTGGTTTTCTCTATTTCTTCGTTTCATAGAGATTTGGTTGTATTTGGGTACCTGATTAGGCCTTGTTGTCAGGACCCATCTTTCCTGCTTTCTGTAGTTGTTCTAGGTTTTAGCTTCTCCCTAAGTCTAGCTTAAGGGGGGGTGTTAGAGTATTTGGGTATTTACTTGATTAATTAAACAATATTTGTTTAATTATTTAAGTTCCCTTTATCTCTTTTACACTTAAGCTAACTTTAGGTGCATAATAATTAATTCTTTTATTAATTATTATGTGCAAACCTAGGTTTTCCTTTTTAGGGTTTCTTGACCTATTAAAGATTGAGTTCTTTCTTTTCATTGTAAGAAGAAGGATTATTACATTACACTTTTGGTGAATATTGAGCTCTCTTTTTGAGCATATTTTATGTGTATTTGTTTCTTCTGTGATTTGATTCCTTGCTTCTCCTTGTAACAGGTTTTTCAGCTTGCAGAGATCTTTAGGCTCCTGTGGTGTTGTATTTTCTCAACTCCAATAGTTTCATTGTTGGTCTTGTTGTTCTCTGATGAACTATCTTTTTCTCTTATGTTAAATTTTTTGGGTCCTTAAAACCTGTTTTTCATATTAATCAAAACTTAGAGGGTTTTGAAAGGCATCCCTAAACTTTCGACTGGTAGAAAACTTGCAAACCTGACACACTTTGGGCCACCTCAATCAGCCAGTTGTCAGCAATATCACTAGGGACCAAAATTCCTAAAGATAAGAACATAGGTGGAGATCCCTCTTTCATCAATCCCAAGCCAAAGATATTCCATCCAAAGCTCCGATTAGGTTGCCTTGAGAGAATCATCCTAAAATGGCATGATGATCAGGGTTAAATTTTATTTAGAGTAAGGTTTATAGCTCAATTTATTCAACATTAAGGTTACAATTAGGGTTTGGCTTCAATTTCATTTAGTGATAGGGTTACAATTCAATTTAATTTAAGGTTAGTATTCAATTTCACGTTAAGTATTAGAGTTATGGATCAATTTTGTTGAAGATTTGGGTTCAATTTGGTTTAGTGTTAGGGATCAAATCATTTTTCACTGAGGATTAGGTTTCAATTTGGTGTAGGGTTAAGGTTAAAATTGGTTTTGGGTTAATGTTCAACTTCATGTAAGTTAGGGTTATGACTAAGGTTAAATATGGTTTAAAGTTAGGGTTTATTTTGGCTTAGTGTTTGCATTAAAGTTAAATTTGGTTTATGGTTAGGATTTAATTTGGTTTAGAGTTTGGATTATCATTCAATTTTGTTTAAGGTTGGGGTTAAAATTCAAATTTGCTCATGGTTAGGGATTAACTTGGTTTAGGATTTGGGTTCAGTTTGTTTAGGTATAGATTTTAATTTGGTTTAGTGTTGGTTAGGGTTCAATTTGATTAAAGGTTTGGGTACAATTTGGTATAGGGTTTGGATTTAATTTTCTATAGGATTAGGGTTCAATTTAGTTTAGGATTCAATTTGGTTTATAGTCAACATTCAAGTCGCATTAGGGTTCAATATGATTTATTCAAGTAGAGTTTATTTTAGTTTAGTATTATGATTAAGTTCATTTTTATTTACTATATTGATTTAAATATTAGAATATATTCTTAACATAATTTAAATATATTATTATTCTAGTATTATGTTATAATTATGTTATTATATTTTTTAATTTTATAAACTTTAAAATAATTATTTTATTTAATTATGATATATAATATATAGTGAATTATATATATATATATATATATATATATATATATATATATATATATATATATATATATATATATATATATATATATATATATATATATATATATATATATATATATACAAATGTGATAAACATATATCTTATATATTTAAAAAATAAAAAACATCTTGATTCATTAATTAAATTTTTATATTTTTCTAATTCATGCATAAAAGATTATATATAATTAATAAAAATCTTCTATAAAAAAATTTTAAATAATTATTTTGTTATTATATCCATATTTATAATTATAGAAATATATTTTTGATATAATCTTAATTTACTTTTAAGTAATTAAATTATAGAAACATCATGGAATTGAGGACTCAACGGATATTTAAAAAGAATATTTTTATTATTATAATAAAATTTGTAAATATAGAATTTATTTTTGACATAATCCTAATTTATTTTAAGTAATTAAATTATTAAATATTGTAATTTTTTGTGTAGATCACTCCATCTCAAAATGGAATCTTATACAAAAGATGTTACCCCAAAAATACTAAAAATGATGAATGGTCATGATATTTTGAATCGTTTTGAACAATCCTAGATCAATTGTAATTCTTGATCTCAAAAGTTAAGCATAATTATGTCATAGGGAACTCCTTTACCATAAATATATTCTTTAGATTTAAAAGGTAATAAATCATGTGATGTTACTTTGATATACCAATCAAACATGACTTCTTACATAATCATTAGTCCACCTATTTAGAGGTGTTTTTAGACACCTTAACAAAAAGAATGTTGGCGTGGAATCATAATTGATGATGTGAAACATGGATCTAATTTAACCTTAGTTATAAGTAAAGGCATAGCAAAAAAAAATTTAGTGATTTAAAATTGACATGTATGATTTTGAGAGGTAAAAATCTATGATGTAAAAGTTATGGATGAAAGACAAATAGGGCCTAAATTTGATGGTTGTGTTTTGATTAATTAAAGAAGGCTAGACCTAAACCTTTTAAATAATTGTTTAAGAGAAACTACTTGGGCACATGAGGAGTGCACACCCAACCAAAAAACTACAAGAAAGACCAAAAATATGTAAAAAACCATCTAATGACTAGAACAAAGCCACTACACAGAGAGACCAAAAATTGACCAAACAACCAACCACCCACTAAAGACACAAAGGATTGGTCTATTAATTGGGGGCATTATCATATTGCCAATCTTGGCATAAAACTTTAACTTTCTCATAAAAAGACAACTTTTTATTAGAATCTTTCCCAGAGGCCAATGTAACCGAAGCTGGAGTAGCCTTGACAATAGACTTGAGGGGGTCAAACGTTGTAGGAGACTCTCGATGTCTCTTTCTCTTCACCTTCCTAGTTTTTATCTCCTCCTGGATAGCATGTAGAGAGGTTGAATTCTTCATTTCCATTTCTTGGCTCAAAGTTGTCATTTCCTCTACTTTATTTTCAGAGCCTCATGATTTTCCTTTAGCTCAATCATGTCTTTCCTCTCATCCCTCTAAGTAATCTTTGCATTAAGGTCCTTAATTTTCTCCTCCATGACCTCCCACCTTTCTAGTTTTCTGACCATGTCATTGGCAGCTCTCCAAACTCTCATCATTTTCATCCAACGCCCAATTATCACCATGAGCCTCCACCTCAACCACTGCTTCCATCGTGTTGATCTTCTTCTTAGCCACACTCAATTGGGAGAGGAGCCAATGAATGGCCACATTTTGCCTATCAACCGCCTCTACCAGCCTAAACACTTTATCGGCTAGAGCAAGGGAATCAAGCTTGAGAGTAGAAACACCATGATCTAATGATGGGGAGCCTAACAGGGGGTGAAGGGGGCTTTCTCCTCAAAAGTAGCTAGAGACCAATTTAAACCTATGGATGAGGAATAATTTGAATCCTCGGATTCCTCATCCTCCTCAGAGTCTACCAAATCAACTTCCTTAGAAGGGGGAGTAGAGGATTTTTCTATTTATCCCCATGAATAGGGTTAAACTGTGTAGTAACAAGTTTATGCTTGGATGAGGAGGCCACATTGGGGTCAATTTTTGAAATAGGGGATTTGGAAATCTCTACAACTATGTTAGAGTTTGGCATGGGGCCAGAGGAAATCAAAGGGGTCCCGCTAGATGGGGTCAAATCCAAGTGAAATTTATAAAGCCTCAGGATTAAACCTTGGTGGAGAGGGAGGGTACTCTTGGCTTTAGCCATAACAATCGACTAGGATAAAGAGAAACAAACCCAAGATGGGAAATTCATTTTGATGCTATACCTAAGATGATTCAGTATGGGAAAGCGTTGGGTGTGGAATCATTTGAATCTTTTGTCCAACATGAAATATTTCATAAGCATGAGCGTCGCATCCTACCAAACCCCAAGGAGGTCTTCCCTATTGTAACCACTTTGCAATATCGAGACACCTTCACCCGGCTTAAAGAACCTCTTGAAGTCGTATTTATCATTTGATGGTTGTGTTTTTCTTTATGTGTTTTTGTTAATAAATATAGTCAAAATTTGAGGAAGGCTATATATTAAATACATCAAATTTCTATAGTATATAATTTAAATAGATATTAATTATTTTTATTTAATTATGCAATAATGTTACCTATCACACAAATAAATCAACACCATTAACCTTCTAATACTATGTCATAAAAAAGAAAGATTTTAGATAGATTATCAAAAACCCTATAAAATTATTAAAAGTATTGACATAGATATCTTAAATACATCTATCTAAAAAATACAAAGAGATATCAATGTGGAGCTATGTTGAAACTGTATTTTGATTATTATTATTATTGAATACTAATCTTTCAATGTGTAAATGGCTAACAAATTTAAGATAAGTAAGAGTTTTTCTTAATACACTCACATCATTACACTCCACATCTTACTACTATTATTAAATGCCTCTTAAAATGAATAATTTATACATGAATTTAAATTCAAATATAATTTAATATAACTTTAAATAAACCTTTTAAATTCTTTTAGATAATTACTCCTTTTTAGAACTAAATGACAAATAAATAAAATCATTATAAAGAAACCTTTTTAATTATGATAGATAATCACTCCTTTTAGAACTAAATGACAAAAAAAAAATTACAAATATGTATTTCCTGCCTACCATTCTGAAAAAAAAAACAAAGAATCTGCCACTCTCAGTTCCATAACACACTAAGAATCAATCATCTCCATTTCTTCTGCAACACATATCTTAATATTCTTTCGTCATTTAGAAATCAGTTACTCCCATTCCTCCACCCCTACACCGCCAGAACTAACTGTTAAAGCCTTTTTAATAGTTGCTTCTTCTAAAACTAAATGATAAATAAGTCATTCCAGCAAAAGAAACATATTAAAGAGTGCTACATAGAATCACTTTACATATATTTCCAAAGAAAAAGGAAAAAAAAACAATCTACCTTACTTCCTTAACATCCAAAACCAATTGACTTCCAATCTTCCGTGTAATACATATCTTAACATTACTCACATTCTTCCACCAGATTGATTGGAGAAGGAATGCGGCCTCCCTGCAGATCCCACTTGTTGAGCACACAAATGAATTTGTTTCTTTTGTTTGGAGATTTTGGTTAGAATAAAAAAAGTTATGGAGAATTGCAGGTTCTGATGTAATGAATCGAGTTGCAATGTATGGGGTGTCTGTCATCACTCAAGCGTTTGTAGGCCAGATTGGTGATTTAGAGCTTGCCGCCATTTCCATGATCATCAATGTCATTTGGGGCTTCAAATTTGGTCTATTGGTAAGTCCTCTAGAGTACTAGTAATCTACTATTCTACATTGTATCAAATTCTAATGTTTCTTTTGGGATATTCTCACTGATTGTTTGGTTTCAAGTTTGAATATTTCGTACCTCTTGATCAGAAATAAGTCAGAGTATTAAATATTTTAATCTTTAATTAATTTTTGTCCTCATATAAATGTAATAACCTTTCAATACTTGATTGTCTTTTCGACTTCTGATGAGGACATAAATGTGGTGGTTGTTTAGCTTCTTTGAAAGCTTATAAATAAGCCCAATTCGAATTCAATTGGAGGGAGTTGGAGAGTTATAGGGTTACATAGTTATAGGCATACAACTCTAAGGACGAGTTTGCAGAGCTATGACATGCATCTCTTCTGTCGAGTTAGCCAATTTGTATCAGCTCTCATGAAGTCCACAGGCATACGCTTCTTCACAAGATTGTCTAACTTGTACGGGCTCGGGCATACAACTCTTTTTCACAGAGTTTGCCCAAATTGGATAGATTCAAGGCATACAACTCTCTTTTACAGAGTTTTCCCAAATTAGATAGATTCAAGGCATACAACTCTCTTTTACAGAGTTTGCCCAAATTGAATAGATTCCAGACATACAACTCTCTTTCAACATCCTGCTCAGATTTCTTTAAAACCAAGGGCTAGGAGGCATACCAGGGGTTAGCTTAGTTGCAACGAGTGACATATCGGCAACTAGACAAGTCTCATTTTAAACATATTCTATCGGTTATCATGTATTCTTTCGGCGATTTGGAAAGTTTGTAGATAGTTTCATTACAAAGTTCTCATCTGCCAAAGTATATTAAGCCGCTTCTACCAGAAATCGAGTCACCTACAAAGGAAAAGAAATAAAAATGGGAAAATAGCTTATCCTAAGGAGTCGATCTTGTTCACAGAACAGATTCTTGAGCTCGCCTTGAGGCTAGAAGCCAGCGAGGAGAAATTCATTTGGGTTTTGAAAGCATGAGTCAAGCCTCATTACAGCCTGGTTAATACCAAAAGGATGATTCACCGTACATTTGTTACGATGGCCTTTGGACTTCTCATTAGTCTTTGAAGATTTAATTGTGGCAATAATCTTCCTCAGCCATTAGTGGTCGTTGAGCTCATGTGACAACTCAAACTTAGTTATGGCATCGATCCAAAAGTCTTCTCTAATATGGGGCTTCAGGTGGTTATCTTAGTAATATTTTGTCATCTCAGTTAACAAGCAAGTGTATGAAATATTAGATGACAACGTGAGTTTGGCATTCCATCATGGAATCCATCAACAAATGGGGAATAAGACGGTTGGTTTTTTCTCTAGCATAACCATGGGAGGCTACATATAATATGAACATGATTATGTACATAATTTTCACATTGTATAAATTGCAGAAGCTTCGTCTCATAGATTGGGGTCTTCCAGAATTTTACCATCTAGGAATGGAGTACAATGTGTGTGGCATCAAGATACTTCAAAGGTCTTGAGCTTCTTGTGGATTTACAAGATTGTGATTATTCTATGGAAATGTGCAGCCTTGGTTGTAAGTTCGCAGATTTAATATTTTAGGAGCCATTCTTCTATGGACTCGATAACTATGATCAATTAGTGAAAATTGAAAAGCTGCTTGGTACAGATGAATCAATGGCCTTCGTGAACGAGTAATGCTTGGAGCTAGATCAACACTTTGAGGCTCTTGTTCCATCAGGTTTTCATCTTAGTGTACTCCTATCAGTTTCAAGTTGCATGGCAGAATTTTATTTGGAAGATGATCGAGCAATGAGGTCTATTGCCTTTCAAGAAGGGAGTAATGGTCAGAAATAAGTCAGAGTATTAAATATTTTAATCTTTAATTAATTTTTGTCCTCATATAAATGTAATAACCTTTCAATTATTGGATTGTCTTTTCGACTTCCGATGAGGACATAAATGTGCTGGTTGTTCAGCTTCTTTGAAAGCTTACAAATAAGCTCAATTCGAATCCAATTGGAGGGAGTTGGAGAGTTATAGGGTTACAGAGTTATAGGCATATAACTCTAAGGACGAGTTTGCAAAGCTATGACATGCATCTCTTCTATCGAGTTAGCCAATTTGTATCAGCTCTCATGAAGTCCACAGGCATACGCTCCTTCACAAGATTGCCTAACTTGTACGGGCTCGGGCATACAACTCTTTTTCACAGAGTTTCCCCAAATTGGATAGATTCTGGGCATACAACTCTCTTTTACAAAGTTTGCCCAAATTGGATAGATTCCAGGCATACAACTCTCTTTCACAGAGTTTGCCAAAAATTGTATGGTTCTTACATATTTTCAATAAAATTAAATTTTTATATGATTTATTATGTGTTTACAATACCACCAATTCTGCTTTGGGTATTGTCCTCTGAATTGACAAAATAATTCAGATCACCTCTTATCTGACCATCTGCTAGTATCGTTAGGACTGAGAAGTGCCCTCCAAACTCTTTGTGGACAAGCTTTTGGAGCTCAACAATATAACATGTTAGGAATATATCTGCAATGCTCATGGATTGTTGTTACCAGCTTTGCAGTGATATTTCTGCCTGTTTATATATTTGCCTCTCCTATTCTCAAATTGTTGGGGCAAGCAGATGATATAGCTGAATTAACAGGCAAAGTAGCGATCTGGTGCATCCCCATGCACTTCTCACTGGTTTTTTGGTGGACAACTAGTTGGTATCTGCAGGCCCAATTAAAAAACATGGCCATTGCCTACACAGCAAGCGTGGCTCTAATACTCCATGTTTTGATGAGTTGGGTATTTACTGTGAAGCTGGGTTGGAGCCTTGCACGTGCAGTTGTATCAATGAATTTAGCATGGTGTTGCCCTTCAGTTACCCTGTTTCTTTATATTATCTTTGGTGGCTGTCCCCTTACATGGAAAGGATTTTCTTTGGATGCGTTCTCTCAACTTTGGTCCTGCATAAAATTGTCAGTGAGTTCCGGAGTCATATTATGGTAACTGGATTCTTTTAACACTACAAATTTCCACATTTCTGATTAGTGGGTTCTGAACCTTTTACTTCCCTATGCTACCCAATTTTCACTAATGCCTTGTCTTGGTTGAACAGTGTCAAGATATGGTATATGAAAATGATATTACTACTCACATTCAAGCTCCAAAACCTCCAAGTAGCAGATGACTCACTTTCAATTTGGTATGAAATTAGCAAATGATTTCAATGGTTTTGAACGATGGAGCAAGGTCTATCCAGAAAAACATTACAATTTGAAGCACGCTAAGAAAATATTATTTCTGTTTTCAGTATGACTATTAATGGATGGGAGTTTATGATACCCATAGCCTTTCTTGTTGGAACAAGGTGAGTGCAGACAATCAAAGATCTATCATTCTTAGTGGGCACCTCATTTGTTGCTCTTTCTGAAAAATATAAAATTAGTTTGTTTATGAATATATAATGCAGTGTGAGGGTGTCAAATGAGCTTGGAGCTGGAAACGGCAAAGCGGCCAAATTTTCTGCAGTTGTCTCAGCAACAACTTCTCTTGTGATTGGAATTGTAATTTTTGTTCTCCTTATTGTCTTCCGCAATAGTTTTGCTTCTTTATTCACACAAAGTGCCACCATCCACCATCCAGCAAGCAGTTTCGAAACTGGCACTCTTATTAGCATTCACCATTCTTTTGAACAGTGTGCAACCAGTTCTCTCAGGTAAACAATCCTCTGTTTAAGCTTTACTATCGAGTTGGTATATTTAATTGCCTCTAAGTCTTTTTTTGTTTTGTTTAACTCAGCCTCTGTGTTTTTAGGTGTGGCGATTGGAACAGGAAAACAACATATCATTGCTTATGTGAATGTAATATCGTATTTGGTAGTTGGAGTTCCACTGGGAGCTATTCTAGGTTATTTGTTTCATTTGGATGTAATGGTGAGTTATAAAATTCATATTGTTAGTTTGGAGATTATGATTTGAAATGGATTGTAGACTGTAAATATTTTTCCATCAACATTTTGAAATCGTTGATAAAAAAACAC
Source organism: Cryptomeria japonica (assembly GCF_030272615.1). Lineage (NCBI taxonomy): Eukaryota > Viridiplantae > Streptophyta > Pinopsida > Cupressales > Cupressaceae > Cryptomeria > Cryptomeria japonica. The sequence continues at coordinate 683,188,085 of NC_081405.1, read as the reverse complement.
TGACTAGATAAAATCCACAAACTACAAATTAACATTATGAACTGTGAAATCCTGTCTAAGTGGCTGTAAAGAAACATTTTGAAGCTGAAAAAAAAAACTGTTGTCTGTTGCATTTAGCTTAGGCTATTTATGAATTGTGGCAGGGTATCTGGACGGGTATGCTGTGTGGGACTGCAGTTCAGACGGCTGCAATTATGTTTATGTATTCCGAACTGACTGGAATCGAGAGGTAATGGAATCTCTTCAGTTGTATAATTATTTGTGAGAGGAATAGCATTTATTTTTGTTGCTTAGTTAGATTAGGTTTCGTGTGGTGTGAACAGGCAACAATTGCCACCAGCCGTGTTAAAACGTGGTCGTCTTCACATTGTGACAGGGAGGAACAGCCATAGAAGAATGAAACTTTTGTATCCACATGAATGTTTTTGGTTACTCAATGTCGTACGTCTGTTTTCTCTACTGTCCAAAAAATTCAGAAGCCTGCAATTCATTGCTCTACTGTTAGACTTGCTGCCATTCTACTAAATCATTTAATTTTCTATGTAGTATTTCAGAGGAAATAGTTGAATATGCTTCAATAGTTACTAGTTGTTGTAGGTTAGAGAAACTGTAATATTAATGTATCAACAAAATATGATATGATTTAATGTATTGCTAATCTATTTTTTTAATTTTTTTTGGACACTTCAACAAAGAGCATGTGGGTGTGATATCATATTTGGTGATGTGGATCAAACTTTAAGTTATCAAAAGATCTTGTCACATAAGTCGCTAACCTTGCCACATAAATCGCTATTAAAAAATTGGAAATGTTTTCAAATAATCACATAAGATTTTGAGGACACAAAATTGAGATCTTCAACTAATGGATCCTCTCCCTTACATTATGATTAATATTGAATATAATAAAATAATCTAAATATTAATAAATTGAATAATTACTAATTATGAATATTATAAGTTAAGTGGTTGAGATATTAATAAGATTAAATTTATTTTTTTAAATGTTAAAGAAGGAATAAGGAGCTAGTTTTAATCATGGTAATGAAGTACTTTGTTTGAGTTTGTACATAAGAACCTAAAATGACACTTAAGTAATAGATGATTGACTAATATATTCTTTGCTTTAAATTGAATTTGTGTTTCTTGAACTAATTCTATACATTTGTTAAAATGAACTTATTTCATCAATTCAAATAATAATCATAGAAATGATCTTGAACTCTTTGATGTCTAGGATCTAGTTGCCTTAGTCACCAAAAACCAGGTCTAAGTGTTGATGAATGTCTTTGGGAGCTTGTTAAGCATCTCCTCATGTCAAGCCCCTAGACCAAAGTCAAAATTTTGGAACAAAGATCTAAGACAAAAAAAACTATACAATATTCTCTACTATGTCATAAAATATAATTCATAATGTAAGTTGTGATACTAAGAAGAAGAAAGGTACATGGAAATGATTCCTAAATTTCTGCATCATTTTTTTCATGGTTATATATTGGGGTATATGTAATAGGTGCTATTAACTTTAGCATCAATTTCTAAACAAACACCTGATTCAAATTAAACTTGAGTGAATGATCATTAGAAAATTATGGATTTTGGTCTTGTTGGGATGGACTTGTATATGTCCTCTCCCAATTTGCTCCGTCCAAGTTTAGTGTAGTGGATTGAATTCATTTTTTTGCATTTCCTCTATAGAAGTCTAGTATTCACAATCAATTGAAGGAGGGGTATAACCATTAATATTTTCCATTTTAATATGTATCACATTCTTGTAGTCAATCTGTGAGGCTTCTTGACAATCATTTTCCTTATCATTATGATTTATTTTCATCTATGGTGATTGATAATGTTCATGTGAGCTAGAGGCACTTTGGAACATAAAGTAAGGTAATGGATGTTCCCCTCATTTAGAATTCCCAACTCTTCCATTTTTTGCTAGATTTTTCTTTTATAAATTATTTCAAAGGCCTTTTTAAAAGTGATGAAACAACAAAAAGTATCTTCTCCTTGATTTCCCCAAACCCTTTCAATAATATTCTTGAGTGATACAATGGTCAATAGTAGAGTGCAGACTAGTTGTACAGAATGCCATCTTTGGTTAAAATTGAAGAAGCTATGGAGTATTACAAGTCCCGCTATAATGAACCGAGTTGCAATGTATGGGGTGTATGCCATCACTCAAGTACTTTTAGGCCAAATTGGTGATTTAGAGCTTGTTGTCATTTCCACGATCATCAATGTCATTTGGAGTTTCAATTTTGATTTGCTGGCAATTCCTCTTCATTACTTGTAATTGACTATTCTAGTGTATCAAATCCCAGAGTTTATTATTTGTTCATTTGATTTCAAGTTTGAATATTGAGTGCACCTTTATCTAACCATCTACTTGTGTAGTTGGGACTGCAAAGTTCCCTTGAAATTCTTCAGTATGAGTAATCTCCTATTCTATAGTGTATCAAATCAATGTTTCTTATCTATTTGTTTGATTTTAGGTTTGAATACTTTTACTAGACCATCTAGTTGTGTAGTTGGGACTAGGAAGTGCCCTTCAAACTTTTCAGTATGAGTAATCTCTTGTTCTATAGTGTATCAAATCCCAATGTTTCTTATCTTTTTATTTGATTTCAAGTTTGAATACGTTTATCTGATTATACAGTTGTGTAGTTGGGACTGGAAAGTGCCCTTCAAACTTTTTAATATGAGTAATCTCTTATTTGTTGTGTATCAAATCCCAATGTTGCTCTTGGGATGAGATCAAATTAGAGTAGTAGATTACTAGTATTGAAGAAGACTTACCAATAGACCAAAATTGAAGCCCCAAATGACATTGATGATCATGGAAATGGTGGCAAGCTCGAAATCGCCAATTTGGCCCACAAACGCTCGAGTGATGACAAACAACCCATACATTGCAACTCTATTCATTATAGTGGAACTTGTAATTCTTCATAACTTCTTTTATTTCAATCAAAATCTTGAAACAAAGGAAACATATTTTATGTGCTAAATTTATGCTCAACAAGTGGCGCCTGCATGGAGGTTGCATCCATTCCACAATCAATCTGGTGGAAGAATGGGAGTACTGTAAATATATGTATTGTAGAGAAGAATGGAAGTAACAATTGGTAGATTTTTTTTTTTTTTCTTCAGAATGGTATGCTGGAATTAGATATTTCTAATGTGGTTCTATTTAGCACTCTTTTGAGTTGTATAGATAATACATTTCCTTTCATGGATTCTACTATTTTTTAGTTAGTTTTAAAAGGCATGACTATCCATAAGATTTTAAAAGATGTTGAGTTATTTATTACTAAAAATTCTTAATTTTTAAATTTGGCAATCATTTACATGGGGTTGCAAGTTAATTGGGTTTAAGTTTGGAGGAAACTCCATGGTTAAGCATGCTTGAGTTGGAATAGTATTGGGATGGATGACCTCCCGGAAGGCCCAATGCTTCACCTTAACTATACAATTGAATCCTCATAGTAATATCATAACCATTTATATGTCAAAATAGTATTATTTAATAACAAACATAATATTTTCATCATAACTCCAAATTGATATCTCTAAAAAATTGCTTCCCTTAATTGATAATCTTCATTAAATTTGTTTTGTATTTTATAACAAAAAAATTAAATACAAACAACACAACCATCAAAATTAAATCCTATCTATCTTCAATCTTAACTTTTACTTTTTCTCCTTACAAATCAAAAGTTTTTTTTTAAATAAAAAAATTAAAAGTGTCCACTACCATCTAATATTATTTTTATACTAAATAAAATGTATTTATATAAATTTATTTTTAAAAATTGTTTAAATAATACTTAAAAATTATAGTGTTTTGAATAAAATAAAAAATATAAAGAAATGGTACAACCTGAGTTGGCCTAGTGGTGGAGAACTTGTGCTCTTGAAAGAGAGGTCACAAGTTCAAATCCCACAAGGGGGTAGGGTATGTACACCTTATCAGCTTCGGTCCATTACCTATCAAATATATATAATATAATATAATTAAAAAGTATAGTTTTGAATAATATAATATATAAAGATATGTGTATGGGCTATACTCAAAGTGTCTTTCAAATCAATATCTCTCCCAACTCCCCCCTCTCAATATTAAAAAATTGAATAGTTTCGAATAAAACAAAATACAAGATATGTGTATGGCCTATATTGAAGGTGTATTTTAAATCAATATCTCCCCCCACCTCCCCACTTTTATAATATATAATTGTTTATCTAAATTTGATAAATAATTTGAAATAAAATTAAATTGGGTAATACATAATTTTTTAAACAAAATAAATTATTGTAAATGTAAATCTCTCAAAAGAGTATGAATTATGAAATTGGTTAATGTAATATTATATTAATCATTAAGATCATGTATGGAAGTATATAACACCATATTATAAATCATATTTAACATAAAAATATCATAGGGGAAAGGACCCAGTAGTTGAGCATGTTCCAATTCTTGTGATAGAAGTTGTTGATTTAATACCCCAATACTTACGAATCTAATGTCCAACTTTTGTACAACATTGCACCAATAGTTGTATGATAAGTACCAATAATTGAATGAAATATACCATTTATTGTGAAAAGTAACCAATCGTGTGATGTCACATCAGCTGCACAAGTATTGGGGCTCTTTTGCACACCTATTGGTCTCACCTTTTTTGGGGGTTGTTTTGGACACCTTTTCAAAAAGCATGCTAATGTGGCATCATATTTGATGATGTGGCCTTGAAACCTTAGTTATAAGCAAGGGACTTGCCAAGTAAGCTGCTGGAAAAAATTTGAAGTGATTTGAAATTTCCACGTAAGATTTTGAGAAGCACGAAGTTAGGGTGCACAACTACTGGGTCCTCTCCCCTACATGACATCAAATGTGTGTGAAAAAATTCTTTTAAGAAAAACCTCTATCACCAAAGAGAGCACATATTTGTATTATATTTGAATCAAGAGTACAAAATCAAAAAACTTATCCCTTCAATCTAATAGCATTTTATAAGTACTTGTAAATAACCCATAAATACTATATTGAATTCATATAGTACATAGAAAAAATTTGAGAAGAAACCACTAGTGGATTCCTAAAACCCTAAAAGCCCAAAACCATGATATAAAACTCAACACCCCATGTATTAATCAATACATCCATAAATAGAAAATGTAACTCTTCACTCATCTTTGATCAAAGTGAAAAGGGGACACAATCCCTAAAAGTAGTGATCCATTATGTATCCCACTACACTTTATGGAACATATTTGACATGTGAAGATTCCCCCCTCTCCCCTAGTGCCTAAAACAAGAAAAGAAGTAGACAAATTATAGTCACCACCATTATGATCCACCTCTCTTTAATGCCACTACACCTAACATTTACAAGTTTCAAGAAGAAGAATGAATTAATGATATCCCACAACCATCTACATGGATGTTTAAGCGCTCATTCCAAGATGTGATAGATGGTGGTGAAGCTTGTTAAAATAAATACAAAGAATCTATAGACAATGTGGCACTAATATTTTGATTCCTCTCAAAAATATATTCTCCTAAAGCTAATATTCTCTCATTCTTAAAAGGTAATAATCTCCATGTAGTATACTTCCCTCTACAAATTATATAGTATATTGAAGTTTATCTTATCAAATTTCATTTCTTACAAGGTCTAAGCTTTCAAAAGTGTGCTAGGGTGAATTTAGAACATCTTTTAATTTAATATATTTAATCATGAGTCTAAACTAATAATATATTATGATTACATAACAAAACAATATTGCTAGTTCATATATAGCTCATATTATACAATATCTATAATTTAGGCAATTGAATTTGAATAAAATGAAATCTATATGAATTAAAATGACATTGAACTTAAAAATTACTTATCTATATATGAAACATATAAGAAAGATTGCACAAGAAAGAAAATAATATAGTTTATTTAAAAATGTACAATTAAAAACTACACATGCATGTCACTTAAACTTGTTTAAAATAAATATCTCTATAAAATTAAAAGTTGTAGCTCTTCCCAATTAAATAATTATATTGATTCATCATATTTTAATGTTTTGTGGCTTGGTTCAATCTACATTTTATTCCATACATCGGTCAATTGTTCTTGTCACCCTTGCATCATACTACTTTTTTAAGAAATAGATTACATTTATTGTGAGATTCTTTAGTTTCTCTTACTTTTGAGAAAAATCTTCTTCCTCTCTAAATGGCTCTTCACAAGTTCATTAAGACCTCACAAGTTCATTAAGAAGGTGGTCTATCTGGTAATTCTTTTGTTCTTGATGTTATTCTAATTCTTCATGAGTTTGAAAATACTTGCAAATAGCTTACAAAAATATACTTTTGTTGAATACTTTGTTGTATAATTTTTAGAATCAAATATTAAATAAAAAACATGATATTTCTAAAATAAGAAACATATAAAATTTATGTCTATGTAGTAAATAAAATAATTCTAATGTAAAGTAAAATAACTTAAAATTGATATCTCCTAACATTTTTGCGGTAGATGTATTTAAGATATTTTTGCAATCTTTGTGGAACATCTCATATGATGTAATTCCTTTAGCGATTATTGAGACCACTAATACTCCATGAAATAAAAGTCATGGAAGATGAGAATCAAGAATCATGCCATCGCTATCAAGCTAATCAAGAGCTTCATAAAAAAAATTCAAAATATCTTCTTTTCTACGTGACGCTATATTCGAGGAATGAAACTAAATATAGGCCTTTTTATTCTAGTACAGAACCCTCTTCTATCATAAACTCAACTATGACAATATTGAGAAGAAAGTGGAGAAGGTGGCTAAGTATTCAATTTTAATGAAATGATGCTACTTGTAGCTTATAAATATTGAGATTTTTTGGCATTAAGTATGAAGGCAAAGCATAACGATGTTGGTTGCACTTTTAGTTCACTTCATTTATACCAATTTTAAGCATGTGGAGAGAGGAGAATCTTCACATGTCAAATTGGATTGACAATGTGTAATAGATTATAGAATGGAGCACTAATTTTTGTATTATATTTTTCCTCTTAATATAAATTAAAGATGTTAGAAGAGTTTAATTTTTCTATTTATGAACACCTGATCATTAATCAAATTTGGTGTTGGGTTTTATACCATAGTTCTAGGTTATTATGGTTTCAAGAATCCACTTGTGGTTTTCTCTTAACATTGCTATATATTGTGTGTATTAAATAGAATTTTTATGAGTTATTTCTAATTAGTGTTGAAAATTTATTTAATTGAAGGGAGAATTTTGTTAGTTATATAATCTTGATTCAAAGAGAGGAGGAAGGGGGAATAATGATTTGAAACATACTTTTAATATAAGTCCTACACACATATCTTTATATTTTACTTTTTTTTTTAAATATATTTTATTTTATGAATAGGCCTTCTCTATTAATAAGAAATATTGAAGTACATATTCACAAAAAAGGGTCGGATGATACGAGATCACCCCGCGAGAGTCACTCAGCCAGTAGCCGGAAATAAAAAACAATCTATTCATCAAAAAAATTCCTCAGGCAGCCAAAGTAGAGGCAGCTGAGGGAGGAGGATTAGGGTCATCTTTTTTTCCCCATACATCAATGGGGCCAGGAGTCGGGTCTGGCACAGACCACCCATCTTCTGGATCTCTTTCAATTTCTCCTTCCTCTTGCCTGGGGGGCAAGATCGCCAAAGCCAGGCGAGGAAACTTGGAGGTGGTGGCAGAGCGCCACCCAAAATCAACAGCAGTAGCAGGAGAAAAGGCCACAGGAGCATTAGAGGGCCACCCTGAGGCAGAGTCGTACCGCGGCAGGGAAGTCGAACAGTGATGCCAAGCATCACCCCTCTCACTTGAGGAGCGGTGGGGAGGCTGGACCGCAGGGTTTGAGAGCGACGGATGGAAGAGCTACGGCCACGAGGCACAGTACGGTCAGCAGAGACGGATTCCAGCGGTACTCGGGCAATCGCATAAGGGGCATTGCCCCGGTGTTGAAGGAGCTCCTGAAGGTGGGCCACCTTGTCAACTTATACCTGAATTTGCATTAATACATTGTTACAAATGCAAGCTTTAGCACAAAACAAAACATTAATATCCAAGCAATTGTGAGAAAAAATAACAACATTTATATCCTTCCAAAGAGTAAATAGGATCTCCATTCTAAAAGCATGCCATATCTGGGAGAACTTTCTAAGCAAATCACCCAGAAGAGCCATGTGCCAAGAAAATGGCTCAGGCCGAAAAGGCTGAAAAAAGTCATGAATCTAGCTCCAATACTGTTGAGCTCTTCTATAGAACCAAAAGATGTGCATAAAAGTTTTTGGGTGACCACAAAAAGGGCATTGAGGATCAGGCACTCCCAAATGCTTGAGTCTGGAACCCAAAGGCAGACCTTGAAAGAGAACACACCAAGCAAAGTGTGCAATCTTAGGTTCAGTGATGGTGGACCAGACAACCAAAAACCTGAATCCCCAGGCAGTCTAGGAAGGCTGCAAGTACCACCGTTGATTGAGAATATGAACCATAGGCAAGTGAGGAACCAACTAGAGATAACCCATTTTGGGTTTATAGTTGGTGAAAGGAGTCCAGGGATACCACTTCTGGTCTTTCCACCAAGGAATAACAAACCAAATACAAAGCTTATGAAGTAAATTTGAGGGAAGGGATGAGACCAGAAGGTCATAAGTCTGTCGATCTGGTCGAGATAGGCGAAATTGGACCTGGAGGTCCTCCCAAGACCGGAGTCTCATAGTAGATATGGAAAAAAGATCCTTAGGTGTACGAATATCGCGCTTGTGAAAGCACATAGCACTAACACACTGAATTTTGGCCAAAGGTAACCCTTGCACCTAAAAAAGAGGGGACCACCAAAGGCTGTGTTGATTCATGGGTAAGTCATCCTGAAAGCCATCGTTGGCCCATCGCAGCCAAGGCTTGATAGCTTCCCAAGAACGCCAGATACTTTTGACCACAAAAGTACCCTGTATCTGAATAGGGTCTTTCATGGTGAGCAGGGTTTGCAAGCCAATCCCCTTCCAGGTTGGCCTTTTGGAAGGAAAGCCTGAAGAAATGCAATGCTGGAGAAGAATTTATTTAAATAAAAAATAATCAAATTTATTTAAATGCATTTTATTTGGTCGAATAATAATAAAAATAAAAATAAAATAAAAATTTATTTCATAATTTTTTTACTTTTGCTTTATTAAGGAAAAAAGTAAAAAAATAAAGATGTAATGTCATAAATTGCATTCCATGCAATTTCATGTAACATAAGCACCTTCACTTTAAGATGATTGGAGAATTCTCCTGGATTTCAACTAGTTGTTTGCTTGGCTTGCCCTACCAGTTTCTCATTTGTCCTTTTTCCAAACTTTGTTGACTGTTTGACTCATGGACACCTACGCATCATGGAGATGTTTGTGCATTGTGCTAGCGTCCCACAAAAATGAAGTTCAAAGTTGGTCATTAGAGTGTTACACCTGTTATTTTTAGCAGTTGTAATGCCTCCTTTTGTGCATACTGGCACCAATGTTCTTTCTGAGTTGCATATGGTGCATTTCTAGGCTTTATTTTTGCTCTCTCACATTCTCTGGAAACTCTAATTGCTTTCTTGCTTTTTCATCTCTTGTTTGACTTCATGCTTGAGACTCCATCATTGGTTCTATTGTATTTTTCACCATTTTTTCATCTCGTTCATTGCATCCTCACCATCACCATAGTTTTTGCACTTCAGAGGGTTTCATGCTTCTTCTTTTCTCTAGCAAGCTCCCTACTTTATGGGTGTGGAAGGGGAGTTTCTTCTTTCTCTTGTATTGCATTTTCAATCATCTTCATAGCATATCAACTATCTTGCTTCTCTATATCTTCTTTATGAAGGTGAAAACACTGAAATGAGGGTCTTATGTGGCAAACCTCTTAAACACAATCCCAACATTTTTGTCTTCACTTTATTGTGTGCAGGTTAATGAAAAAGATTCACATTCGCTAGAGGCTTCATTCATGGACCCATTGTAAACATATGCTTCCTTTCTCTTGTCATTTCACTCTTTATTCATATTTAGTTTAGTTTCATTTATTTGTTTATATTACTTAAAAGCATAAAACTTGTGTCTTGTCGCAAATGTATTTTCCAGTATGGTCTTTGTACTTTGTCCATACAGAATGTCAGCACATCATGATATTGTCCACAACCTTTATGTGGGCCTTAATAAAAGAGATAACAAAGGTCACTTGAAGATCTGTATGACTTGTGCTTTTGGGTTCAATAATTAAAACATTGTTATCTACAAGCACTTGATTGTTTTCACACTTTGTTCTTATCCTAAGTCAAGAGGCAAATTAAGTGAGTCCTCAAGAGGTCACCAAATGCCTTTTGGAGTGGTTTACTTTTTCTCCCTCTACAAACAATAAAAATAGATATGATTTCAATTTGATGGCTATATAATTTGTATTAACTATTTTTGTTATAAAATACAATTCAAATCTAAATAGATTATATCAATTAAAAACATGAAATTCACAATTCTTAATTAATAATAGGTATTGGATTTTTATCAATTTAATGATGTAAGTACTAAAAAAAATTAAAAATATATCAATTTTTTTATAAAAAAATATTAATTAGCTGGGAGGTTATATATGGTGGGAAGTCTTGCCAGAATTGCATGATGTCTCATTTCAAAAAAAAATCATTCAAAACTTGTGAGAAAGTTCTAAAAACAACAAATTGATGCATTAATACTTGATTATCTTCAACTATACGTCCACAATACCATTGTTTTGTAGATGTTTTTACAGTTGTACTAAGTAATTTAATTTTATGAAAGGTATGTGTAGGATCATGAGGGGCCAAAAAGTGGCGATATTCTAACTAAAGTCCTGATTGATAGGCTGATTGAAAAATATCTATAACTTTAAAATGGTATCACATTTTTAGAATCTGAAACATGCATCACATTCTATTTTTCGTATACTATAGGATTAAAAAGAAAAAAATTATGAATTTCATAAAGTTTTGACCAAGTTATGGTGGTCAGACATATGAGTTTTTATATTTTTAAAAAGTTGTAGTAAAAAAATCATAATTAATTATTTATTTATAAAAAAATACAAAAAAAATATTTTTCACATCCAGACATGAGTCTTCTAATTGTATCTAAATTCTTAATAAAAAATATTTTGATTTGATTGTTGTTAGGGTGGTCAGACAAACACCTGTTTCTTATCTTTTTCCTGAAATTTTAGTACTAGTGCATTGAAATTTCAAATTTTCGTCATATAGATTTTTTTCTTTCAAACAACTAGTAGCTTAGAAACTACATTCAATTTGCTACAGATTCTATTCTTACATATTTTTGAAATAATGTTGGTAGCTTATTCAAATTTTTATGTCAAGTTGTTTAACTCTGCTTTTTTTTATTACCACTTAAGGGCCTATTTGACCCACCGCGATCCTACACATAACCATAAGTTTTTTTCAAATAGTAAAGCTTGGCGTGTTTACCTTGAATACGAGTCTTGTAGGAAAACCTATTCCAAATAGGAAAAACTTGTAGCAAATGACACAATAATAAACCTGATTTAGGTTTCCTTTACATTTCAGAAAAGGAACTACATACAATTTATTCAATTGAGTAACAAAATTTGGAAAATTGCCCTTAATTTAAGATAACGATAAAAAAGAAGAGTAAGTTGCAAACATAAATTTTATCTTAGAGTTTTACAATATATAAACATTATAACAACAAATCTTGAAAAACATATATTTAAATTAATATTTTTAATTAAAATTTATAAATCATTGTAATAAAAACATTAAATTTTAAAAAAATATTTTTAAATAAAATAAAAATTATTTTAAAAATAATAAAAAATTATATAAATATAATAATAAATTAGTAAAATAATTATATAAAAATAATGTTAATGAAAAAGGAGTTCAAAACCTAAAAGTATACTATTAGTTCATTTTGCAGACATGTCTATTTTTTTAAAAATATTTAACCTAAAAAACAAATCTAATATAATAATTTATTTCTAAAAAATCTTAATTTTTTCTTAAAATTAAACTTATTATAAGTCGGGAGAATTATTAAAATACCTTTTCTTACAATTATAGATCTAATATAGAATATTTTGGTAAACATGTTATACAAAAGATATTTTGTGTACATCAAAGTAAGATCTATTAATTTTAACATCACATTTTAGTCTAAAGGATAATTTCTAAAATAAATTTAAATTAATGTTTAATTGAATTTCTTTCATGAGCATTATATTTTTATATTTAGTTAAAAATTTATGTATTATTGCTTATTTTTAATTTTATTGAATAAAACTAATTTTTTATTTATATTTGGTTAAATTTATAGGTAATATTGTTTAATTTTAATTTCATTGTATAAAAATAATCTTAAATATATAAATATATAATATAAATCATAGAAAAGAAATTAAATATTTAGTTTGTCAACTCTTATTTATGTGAATTGAATTACAATTCTTAATCTAATGTAAATATGAAATAATGTATACCACAATTAAATAATATGCACAATATTTTTATTGTAGTTATGATTAAGATTGATGTTAGCTTAAGATTAGGATTACGAATTAGTTAAAATTATGGTTTCCATTCTAAGATAAAGCTTAGGTTACGGTTAGGGTTAGTAGTATGGTCAATTATGACTAGATTTAATGTTATTTGAATTTATTTTATTTATAAAAAAAAAATTAGTTTCAAACTATTACATTTTTTTATTTAAAATAAATAAAAAAACAATGTATAAATATTTAAATTTTGAAAATATATAATTTCCTCCTCTCTTTTTTTTTAATACAATTATTTTATGTTCATCTTTACAATATTTGAATTGTCTTACTATTTAATTTTTTATAAAAAACAATTTAGATTAATATCTTCTTAATATAAACTTCATGAAGTTTAGTTTAAAAAATTAAATATTAATGATAGTTGTAATTCTATTGTAATTAAATTTGTCTTATTTTTAATTTTGACTTAATAATATTTTATAAGATAATTTTCTTCTTGTTATATTATTTGTTGTCATTTTAGAAAACTCTATGAATAATGTTGCTACCCCTCCCACCCCTCCTCCATCCCCTGGCTCCCCTCATTCTTCACCTATGAATGCTCTAATTAAGGAGGAATTTCCCCTCTTTGCAACCAAAGTGAATGTACTCTGTGAGGATTTCAATAATCATGAACCTGTCATCTATTGGCTTCTTGGGCAATTCGAGGTGGATAAAAAGAAAATCAACAAACTCTAAGCCCTCACTGAAACGGACACCAAAGTCTTGAGTTGGTATATAGACAATAAGGACTAGGGTGTTTGGGAGGTGGCTGGTAAATTCATTGAAATGGTTGAAAAGTGGGAAGATAGTGAAGGAGCTCAGTGAGAAAATAAACCAAGGTAATGACACGAAGGATTTGGCAAAAGTGGTTGAGGCACTACATGATAATTAGGACTCCATGAAATTAAAAATGAAGAATATGTTTGCTCTAAATATGTAGATGACCGAGAAGAAATCTACTGCTCTCCAATCCATACAAGATGAAATCTAGAGGAGACAAGAAAAAAGTAGTCTTGGCGCCATTTGGAGTCCTCCGCTACCACTAGCTTGGAGGTGCTTGTGTCAAAGGTGAAGGCAACCCTAGATTCTCTGGCCATCTCCTCTAGAAAAGGTTCTAATAGGAAGCTCTGATTTTTAGAAGAAGGAAAAGAATCAGCCAAGATAGGAAGTTGGTGTTGTCCCCCACCAGGTAGGCCATCAGTTTGTGCCTCGGTGAGGGTGTGTTTTGTTTTATTTTTTTGCCCTATTGATTCTGCTTATTATTTTTTCTAGGTTTTACTAGTTGTGTTGGATGCCAACTAGATTTTGTTCTTTTCTTGCAGTAGGTATTCTAGTTTTGGGCCCTCACTCCTTGTGAGCCCTTGGATTTTGTCTCTTGCTAGTTTTGCAGCTATGTAAAGGTTTGGGCCTCTCCCAGTTTAAACTATTTAGAACTTTGCATTTATATGTTATATTTAACAATATTAAATAAGATTAAAAAGAATTATTAAAAGAAACTAAAAAATTGAAAATTTAAATAATTTTAAAATTATTTTGCAATAAAATTTAATTATAAAATTTAGAAAAATATTTTATTACAATTTGTAGATTACCATCTTTTATGAATTGAATTACAAACCTCAATCTAATGTAAATATTAGATAATATATTCAAAAATAAAATAATGTGTACCATCTTTTTTTATCGGTAATAGTAGCTTTTATTAATATTAAAAAGAAAGATTACATTTTTAACTAAACGAAATCATCAAAACCACCCACCAAAAAGCATCCAAAATGCCACCCTACAGTAACCAAGAAACCACCAAACCCAACCATCCATGCAACCACTATCCCCCAAAAAAAAATACCGTGACTGCGAGCATACAAAATTTGCTCAATGCAACATCCCATCTTATCAAAGTTTATAAAGTTTTGTAAGATCTGCATCAAAAAAACCTAGAAAAAACCTACAAGGATTAACCCCACATACCGGAAACAAGAAAAAACACCATGTAACAAAGAACAGACCACTGGAAGCTACTTAGAGAAACTGCTAACATTCATTCACCACCCGCTTTCTCTTCCTCATCCATCGACCTCCACATTCCATCACTCTCACCTCCTCTATGGCATGTTGCAATGCAGCTTCAACCTCCATCAAGTCCACAAAAACCTTCAGGACATCCCATCCAATGTGCGCCTCCTCTTTGAATCATACCTTCGTATCATCATCATGCCACCTCACAAACAAGATGAAATTTTCCTTGGCCACATGATGAAAGTCAAAACTGGCACTAAGAACCACCCACTCAATAATTGACTCCATTCCCAATCGGTAATCTTTTGGGACAATGGCATTCATCACCTTCATAACTGACTCCATAGAATTTTCCAACTCCAAACCCCATGTCAAGATGAGAGAGTACACATCCATGTTGGTTTTGTATCGATTGTCCACCACTCCAATGATTTTCCCTAGAATCCTTTGCACACATTTCACCAATCTTTCATATTTGAAGAGAAACATCATGTTCAACCGCCTCTCCGAGACAAGTCCAAGAAATGAACAAAGTTGTTTCTTTGTTTTCAATGTAAAATTAGCCTCCATTTTTTCATGTTTCGATAGTGATGCCACCTCCACCAACCTTTATCTATTATTAACTTCACACAACGCCTCTTGAAAATTTGAGAACATTGCACTGGAAACCATAGAAACCAAACTGTCAAAATTAAAACACCCATTTAATCTCCATAAATGTAGCGTACCATCATTCCCTATCGCCCTTCCCAGCCAAGTTGGCAAAGTTCGCATGCTTTCCAAGGATGAATAAATGCAGGCTCATTTATGACTCGTATCTACCATAGAGGATTTAAACATTTTCATCCAACGGTATCCATCTGAAATCTTCAGACTTTATTTTACCCTTCATGAGAGTTCATTCTCCAAGCGTACTGCACTTAATTTGGTGCCAAGTACCCTTGTCTATACTTCAAAACATTAAGGACAATGACATCAGTAGCCAACTAGGTTGACCAAAGAACTTCCTCATCGGTACTATCCCACCATCAGGTTACAAAAGGGTCCAACTCACATGCCACATTGGACAAAAAGTCTGCCACCCCATTCCCTGCCCTTCTAATATGTGAAATTCAAAAATCACGAAAAAGAAAGTAATTTTGAACTAATGATTGAAATAAATTTACTAATATGCCAACTTGGAGAAGAGCCCTTCAAGATTGCGTCAACTAAAATTTTGGAATCTCCTTCTAAATGTACCTTTATAATTTTAAGATTGCTAGCCAACTCGACCACAAGCAAAGTTGCTTGCACCTCTGCCTCATTAGTAACTTCCCATAATGCAACCTTTGAGCTCCTTTAATTAACACCTTTCCCTCTGCGTCACATGCCACACATCCTACACCTGAGATTCACGGATTGCCTCTCGAAGCCCCATCAAAATTTACTTTAACCCACCCTTGCTCTGGCGTGGCCCAAACACTATCTGATCCCCCCCATCACTAATATTAGCCTTAGAAAGCCCATGAATGGGCCAATGTGTACCATCTTACTTGTTATTAGGATTAGAGTTAAGGTTAGCTTGAGATTAGGATTAATAGTTGGTTAAAAATAAGGTTTCCATTCTAAGATATAAATCTTATGCTAGAGTTAGTGTTATGATTGTACAAGATTACCATTCTAGGATAAAGCTTGAGGTTAGGGTTACAATTGACTTAGGGTTAGGGTTAGCATTAGAGTTCAATTAGGATTGGAGTTGGCCTTCTTAAGATTTAAATTAGGGTCAAAATAGTTTTATGGTTAGGGTTCAATTAGTATTATGTTTAAGGTAGGTATCATGGTTAGAGTTAATGTTTGTAGTATTAGGGTCACAATGTAATTAAGGTTATGGTTCTCTCTACAATCGTAACTATGATCATAATTTCCACTCTAGCCTAACCCTATCTCCAATCCTTGAACCTAATCAAACCATAAACCCAACACTAGCCCTAAATCAATTTCTAACCATAAACTTAACACTAACCCTAAATCAATTTTTAACATATATCTTACTAATGGCATAATTATTGCACCTCTTTTCGTTACAAATGCTAGTATATATTTTTTAAGATAAAATATATTTCAATATTTAAAAGACAAATAATCAAATAAAAGTCTTTCTTACAAGACAAAACATACTAAGTACACCAATGAATATGTTTCCTTGGTTTAGAGATTTTGATTGGAATCAAAGAAGTTATAAAGAATTGCAGGTCCTGCTATAATGAATCATAGAGGTCCTCTAACAACATTTTTATTATGCTAAAGGTGTTCTCTTATGTGAGATAGATAAGTTAACTTTACAAATCTATGGTTCAGAAAGTATTAGAGGTGTACAAGATGATCAAAAATTTATAGACTGTTAGATTTCATAGTCACTATTTTTCCTTCTCATCATTGTGCCATTTTTATTGTCCCTGGAGTTGGTTTTTCCTTGACCCCTCATTTATTTACATGTGTCTCAATGGAATGCATTTCCCATAAGTAGGCCAAGATTGGTGGGATCGGTAAAAAAACATACTCTCTTGAAATTATTTAAGAAAAAAACATACTCTTTTGAAATTATTAAAGAAAAAACACTCTTAAATTATCACGCGTAGACATTTTAAAGACTATAAAATATTATTCTAAGAAGCTTATTTTTCAAGGATTTTTTTTTCAAAGAGTATTCTATGGTATATTTTATGATCTTCTATATTAATTATTTTATTATATATTTATTTTATAATTAATTTATTATTATAAATTATATATTTAAATATATATGATACTATTAAATATATATAACATAAGATATAATTAATATATATAATTTTACATATATTTTATACAAAATATTATTTAAATTGATCTTAAACAATATAAAATAATAAAACTCGATTATAGTATAATTATAATTTATATTATAAAATTATTTTAACTTTTTAATAGTTATATTAATTATTATACATAATATTATAAATTATTTAATAAATTAAAATATATATATTTAATATATAATTTTATTTTTTTATCAGTAATGTTGTGATTATTTTTATTTATCAAGAACGCTTTTAACTAGAGCTACGAACCAGTGAGGGTCACAATGGGGGACCCCCTCCCCGAGGGATTACATGATGAGGTATTAACACCTCCTCAATGATATGAATGTCACACTTACATATATTTTTGTTATATCTATCTCTCCTTATCACTCCTTATCACTCCAAGCGCCTTATCTCTCCAAACGTTTCCTTATCACTCCATTACAATTCTCCTTATCTCTCCAACACGGGCTTTTTCGCTCCTTAAACTAGCAGGGGGGCATCCTGATCGACTAGCAGGTGGGCATCATGATCTTGGCAGGGCACAACGAACACAAAGAGACATCAATGCCTCAAGTCACAGGAGCAACGAGGATACGGGAGCAGCGTGGACACTAATCACGGGAGGAGACCAGGTCAGTCGTCAAATACCGCTACAACACAAAAACTGTGGTATGAACACCACCAAGAGAAGGTGTATCCACACAAGATGAAGGAACTCAAACACGGAATTGTCCTCTCAACAGGGCTTATGACAACCGTTACGTTGCGGGGTCATCCCCAACATATAAAATATTATTGATAATTGTAGACACCTAAAATTGTCCAGTCTAATTAAATAAATATTTTATTTATTTAATTATCTAAGCCTAATTCTTCTATTAATTAAATAAATCCTTATTTATTTAATTAATTCATTTATCCTCTTCTAGCCTTATTTCTCATTTAAATAAATACATTTATTTATTTAAATTATCATTTTTCTAAATTAAATAAATATCTTATTTATTTAATTGATCTCACTTCCTCTATTAATTAAATAAATCTTTATTTATTTAATTAATTCATTAGCTTTTTCTACCCATGACACATGTCATTCATCTCTTAATTCATACACTACCTATCCCTCTCATTATTTTATTATTTCTTTTACCTACCCTCTAATCATAGCCGACCTCTTTTTACACCTCTCAATCTTATCCCTCCATTTCATATAGTGTCTTCTATATAAGGAGATGCTTCCTTCATTATCAAACCCTAATCAATCTATGCATCCTAGCTAACTCAATTATGCACTTGACTACACTACGCTTTTCATATGCGATCCTACTTGCAACCACATTTCCGTTCTTTATTGAGCTCTTGTGCACATAAAATCTGAGAGCAAATATATCAAGCAAGATCAATGGAGATAGGAAGAATGGAGATTCAAACCCTATTGGACATGTGATGGTATAATCTTTGTGATTTCATTTGATTTGCATTGTCTTAGGTAATCTTCATATGTTATGGTGGATCTTTGTTGTTGTTAGGCTAGGGTTTTGTGGTTGAATTCATTTAGTCTTTCAATATTGTTGTTTCCATTTTCACTGTATACATATAATATAGTGTTTTTAATATTTATTTATTTAATATATAAATAATTTAAGAAGCGTACAAATTAATAAAATCAAACTTGATTATTCTTAAATTTAGGGTTTTTTAGTTTATATGGAATTTTTTAAGCTTCATCAATATATAGACTATAGGATTTCCCTCCTCTATCTATCTCTCCACATATCTCCCTCCCTCCCTCCCTCCCTCCCTATCCCTCCATTTATCTATCTCCACCTCTATCTTCCTCTTTATCTCTCCCTTTATCTTCCCCTATTTCATTGTACCTCTCCATCTCTCTTTTTTTAATATCTCTACTTCTCTTTATCTATGTGCCTCTCCCCATCTCTCTATATATTCTTATATTCTATATCTTTCTATCACTCTATCTCATCATCTATATGTCTCTATCTCCCTATCTTTATCTCTTCCTCTACCCTTTTTAATATATTTCAATGTAACCAAGATAGAGAGAAATAGAGGAAGAAGTAGAGGGTGAGATAGAGCGAAAAGAGATGGACATGTGACCTGCATATATATATATATAGAGAGAGAGAGAGAGAGAGAGAGAGATGGGGGAGGGAGATGCTTTGTGTGTGTGTGTGTGTGTTTGAGTGAGAGAGATGTGGAGAGAATGATTGGTAGAGATAAAGAAAGAGAGGAAAGAGCATTAAATAGAGATGGAATATATATATATATATATATATATATATATATAGAGAGAGAGAGAGAGAGAAAGAGATAGAGAGATATAGAGTGATAGAGAGATAGAGATATAAGGAGATATAAAGGGGGAGAGAGAGAGGGGGGGGGGCAAAGAGAGAGGGAGACATGTCTAGAGACCAAGGGAAGAGAGAGAGATGGAGAGAAAGAGATGGAGAGATATAGAGGGAGCGAAGAGATATAGAGAGATATAGATCCACTAAGATAGAGTGATAGAGAGATAAAGATATAAGGAGATATAAAGGGGGAGAGAGAGAGAGAGAGAGAGAGAGAGAGAGAGGTGAAGATTATTAAATAAAAATGAAGAGATGAAGAGATAGCAAGGGAGAGAGAAATAGGGAGAGATCGTGAGAGAGAGAGAGGGAGAAGGGAGAGATACATACATATATGCACGCACACACACACACACACACACACACACACACACACACACACACACACACACACATATAGATATACAAATATATACACACACATATATATACACACATAGACATATATACAAATATACATAAACATATATGTGTGTGTGTGCACACGTGTGCGTTTATATTTATATGAGAAGATAAGGAGAGGTAGAAGATTTTATAGTTGTTTTTGTTAGCATTACTATTTTCTTACTAAATATAAAATACTACACTTGTTGTACTTTGTGAAAAATTACCACATGGTAATTAGTAATTGTTGGTTACTATTTGCAAAGAAATCTATTTGTTTATTATGATAGTACTTACAAGCCTTAAATAATCACCTTGTTAGGCAAGTATTAATTAATCATTTACAATAATAAATCTAGCACTCATTCTCTTGGGAAGGGCAAGTGAACTAATAAAGTAATTGGGCGCATAAGACTATTCCATATAATGTGTAATAAAGAATATAACTTAACTATATATTTTTAATAAATTATATATATTTAAATATTGAATATAAATAATTACTAAACATATAATATATTTAATATTTTAATTAATGAGTTATATGTAAAAATGATATTATATTTAATAATGTACCTTAAATTCCATATAATATGTAATAATAAATATAATTTAAAAATATATTTTTTAATAAATATAAAACATATGATATATAAAAAGTATATCATACACATGAATAATATATTATATTAAATTATTTAATAACACATATTATAAAACATAATATATAATAATAAATATAAATTCTATATATAAAAAACATAAACAAATATTAAACATATAATATATCTAACATAAATGAAAAATAATATTCAATAAAAAAAAATTAATGAACATGTGCTTAGTAAAAAAATATTATTTTCAATTATAAATACATATTTTTACATATTAACTTACAAAAATGTGTTCAAAATATTTATTTATCTAATTTTTTTTTATTGGTGTTAATCTAAACATTATTATTTTTATTTATTCTTTTATATTTAATTATTATAAATAATATAATCATTAACAAGTATATTTTATTTATTCATATTACTTATTAATTCAAAATAATTAATTATAAATACACATAATAGGAACTTAAATGTTATTTAAAATAATCAAGATTTAGATACCACTCATTACTACATATTATGTAAATCAATGAGTTATTGAATTTTATAATGCAAAGTTTGACATTCATTGTGAATGTTACATCAATAGCTTCAGTAGCAGAGATGAAGAGCAGCCTCTGAGCAAGTAGAAGTAAGCATCAAATCAAGCACTAATAACATCACTAGTACCAAAGGTAGTAGTGGAAGCACCATTAGCAACACATTTTTTTGTGAAAGCATAGGGTGGGACAGGAGCATCTCCTATCGTCCTCTCACCCACACTGGCAACAGTAGGCATAGTAGTTGTTGATTCTGATGATTGAGATCCAGATTCTAAGTTTCATGCTCGATATCAAGTTCAAGAAATATTTGAATCCCAAGAGGATTTAGAAAAATACTTTTATTTAGGTCAAAATATGGTGGTTGTACGCATGCATGGTATCATCTTGAAAATGTGACTTTTAAACAATAGTTTTTAGACATGCCTATTGATAATAAATTTGTATCATCTAGGTATTAAAATAAATTTCATATTTGAAAACTAGACTCCAAGTACTACATTTCATATTACTAATTTTTTTTAAGATTCAATCTTTAGGTGAGCACTTGAAATGTTTAGATCAATTGTGACAAATTCTAAAAAACCAAGAAAAACACTTCCTTTTTTTGGCCAAAAAGTAATATTTTAATACCTAGATGATACAAATTTATTATCAATAGGCATGTCTAAAAACTATTGTTTAAAAGAACAGCATCATAATACCGGTTGGAACAAATACCGGTTGAGCATAACTCGTACATACAAAAAGTGATCTCAAAGCAAGTGTGTGTCCATCAATGACAATCACAACATCATCATAAAAAATGACCACCAGGCGTTGATGTACCTAGTTAAACCTCATTCCTCTCACCCACACTGGCAACAGTAGGCATAGTAGTTGTTGATTCTGATGATTGAGATCCAGATTCTAAGTTTCATGCTTGATATCAAGTTCAAGAAATATTTGAATCCCAAGAGGATTTAGAAAAATACTTTTATTTAGGTCAAAATATGGTGGTTGTACACATGCATGGTATCATCTTGAAAATGTGACTTTTAAACAATAGTTTTTAGATATACCTATTGATAATAAATTTGTATCATCTAGGTATTAAAATAAATTTCATATTTGAAAACTAGACTCCAAGTACTACATTTAATATTAATAATTTTTTTTAAGATTCAATCTTTGGGTGAGCACTTGAAATTTTTAGATCAATTGTGACAAATTCTAAAAACTAGGAAAAACACTTCCTTTTTTGGGCCAAAAAGTGGGTTCAACTTCTTTCACACACCCTATTATATGTACCCATTTTACCCATTGTCTCTTTTGCATGGTTGATCAAGTCCCTAATTTGGGCTTTCTTATATGTAGGGCATTCCTTTGTGATGAATACTAAGAGGGGGGGGTGAATTAGTATACCAAAAATTAGTGAACTCAAACACTTAAATAGTTTAGCAGTTAACCAGTATAGCAGATTTACTAACAAACCAGTTAAGACAAATGCAAACCAAACAGCAAATAAAGCATTCACCCACAAGAGCACAATCACCATAACACAAGAGATTTTGACGTGGAAACCCAAATGGGAAAAACCACGGTGAGATGAAACTCACAAGTAACTATCTGCAGAATAGTAACTAGACCGGTTAAGGTCATACAATGTTCTTCACCAAAACAGATCCTGTTAGGAATCTAGATCTTTGTTAGGAGATAAGTCTGATTAAAGACTACCTTGTGAGAGGATTTCAGATCCATAGTTGTGAACCACCTTGTTAGAGGATTTACAAAGGCTTTGCCAGGCCTACCCGGTTAAGGGTTTCAGACTTGTCGAAGATGTGAGTAATCA
This sequence comes from Cryptomeria japonica, assembly GCF_030272615.1. Lineage (NCBI taxonomy): Eukaryota > Viridiplantae > Streptophyta > Pinopsida > Cupressales > Cupressaceae > Cryptomeria > Cryptomeria japonica. The sequence continues at coordinate 683,164,873 of NC_081405.1, read as the reverse complement.
ACAAGTGAGTGATCTAGATACTAGCACAGTATGCTTGGTTAGATCCTTGATAGCTCATTGTTAATGCACATTTAGCATTAATTCAGTCTTCAATATCTCCACACTTTGCTTCTTCACACAGACCTAATCTTCTTCTATGATCGCACATACAAAAACCTCATCAACCACCTAAAACCCTAACAACTCTTAAAACCCTAGACATGATGTCCTTATAAAGGAATCTGATTTCATGTCGGTCCAATAGGATTACATTGCAAGTTCCTAGGTTCAGTGCATCTGGACACATTTGGTAACATGGCACAAAATCACCACCAAAGTGTCGGTGGATGATAGCTCATCACAAAAATATCGGTTGGTAACTCATCATAGAGTAATATTGGTTCATACATTTAACTGATTACCGGTTCACACATTTTACCAATTACCAGTTTGTCAAAATGAAGACTGGGAAAAATGATAACAACCGCTTTGTTCCTTTGTACCTCTTTGGGATCCTCAAACCGCTTGAGGTCTTCCTACCACTTGGGTCTTCATACTGCTTGAGATCGATAAACACTTTTTGCAAAACACCGATAGTCTAAAGACTATAATACATAATACCAGTTGGAACAAATACCGGTTGAGCATAACTCATACATACAAAAAGTGATCTCAAAGCAAGTGTGTGTCCATCAATTACAATCACAACATCATCATCAAAAATGACCACCAGGCGTTGATGTACCTGGGTAAACCGCATTCCTCTCACCCACACTGGCAACAGTAGGCATAGTAGTTGTTGATTCTGATGATTGAGATCCAGATTCTAAGTTTCATGCTTGATATCAAGTTCAAGAAATATTTGAATCCCAAGAGGATTTAGAAAAATACTTTTATTTAGGTCAAAATATGGTGGTTGTACATGTGCATGGTATCATCTTGAAAATGTGACTTTTAAACAATAGTTTTTAGACATGCCTATTGATAATAAATTTATATCATCTAGGTATTAAAATAAATTTCATATTTGAAAACTAGACTCCAAGTACTACATTTCATATTACTAATTTTTTTTAAGATTCAATCTTTAAGTGAGCACTTGAAATTTTTAGATCAATTGTGACAAATTCTAAAAACCAGGAAAAACACTTCCTTTTTTTGGCCAAAAAGTGGGTTCAACTTCTTTCACACACCCTATTATATGTACCCATTTTACCCATTGTCTCTTTTGCATGGTTGATCAAGTCCCTAATTTGGGCTTTCTTATATGTAGGGCATTCATTTGTGATGAATACTAAGAGGGGAGTGAATTAGTATACCAAAAATTACTGAACTCAAACACTTAAACAGTTTAGTATGTTGGCATATGGACACTCCGATGAGACATTGTATGTGATTGAAGGTTTTGTCATTGATGGAAACCTTGCAATCCTATGGCACTGGCAAGACATTATACCAACAAAAGCATTACACAGGCAACCTTGCAATCCTATGGCACCGGCAAGACATTATACCGGCAAAAGCATTACATAGGCAACCTTGCAATCCTATGGCACCAGCAAGACATTATACCGGCAAAAGCATTACACGGGCAACCTTGCAATCCTATGGCACTGGCAAGACATTATATCGGCAAAGCATTATTCAAACAAGACAGTGCACCGGCATCAGCAAGATCAATCTACACCGGCACCGGCATAGGAGAAAAGATGTATACCAACACAGAGGCCGACAAGATTTTTGATATGTAATATCTTGTTTATTATTGTAAGCCAACTTGGCAAATTGTAAAATGACTCTTGTATATAAAAGAGATCATTGTAGTCATTTGGAGGATATGTATAAAAAGCATAAAGAAAATTATAAGGCAGACCTAATGTGCGAATTGTAGGTCAAGGGTATATGTAAAGAACAGAGCAAGAACCGGTACTGAATCTGGCATTGAAGATGCTATTGTAAAGTAGTACAGATCATTGGATTTGCATAATCCTCATTGTAAGTCAGTGTGACTTCTTATTGAGTAGTGTGCTCTAGGCAGTTGGCCTTCCTGCATGTGCAAGCCCCTATTGTAGGTAATATTCTCTTATTGGCCAGTAAGTGAATATTGTGGGTCACAAATCCCACCAAGGATTTTCCCACACCGGGTTTCCTCGTTAAACATCTTGTGTTATGGTGTTCTTTTCATGTGGATGTTTTTTATTCTATTATTTACATTAATTCTTGCATACCGGTATACTGTTACTTTATGTTCTGCATGTTTTATTTTAAGAAAATCTCATTACCGGTCAAATACTGATTCACCCCCCCTCTCAGTATCTATGGGAACCCTAACAATTAGTATCAGAGCCTGGTCCTCTATTTTCAGAAGCCTAACAACTTGAGGAAGATCTTGACACCGATAAAGATGGAAAATCTGATGAAGCAACTTGAAGGAGCCCTTACTGACTATGATGCAGAGAAGTTGAAAAATATCAAATTAGAAGATGATTTAAAAGCAGCTCATGACATTATTCAGGCACTTCAAGAAAATCTTACTGTTACAAGAAATAAGAGAAGAGAACTTTATGAAAAATTGCAAAATGAGAATGATGAAAAGGAATCACTAAATGATATGATAAGCAAATTGAAACAAGAGATCATGACAACAAAAAATGAAATGCAGGATATGACTATGAGATTTTGCAAAGAGATTGAGGACAGAAAGAAGAATGAAGAAGAATTGACCAGAAGACTAAGTGATGCAGCAAATGAGAACACAAGACTTAGCTATGAAAATGACATGCTAAAGACAGATCTGATGCATACTCAGAATGACTCGAATGAACTAATGAGACAAAAAGAAATCTTGGAAAGGGAATTGGAAACTGCAAATCAGCACAAAGAAAAATTCAAGAAAAGCTCAGAAGAACTTGGTACCTTATTGAAGAATCAAAAACCCAAAGGTGACACTTCTGGAATTGGATTTGAAGTTGGAGAAAGCTCCGGTACTACAAATACCCAGGATCACAACAAACCAGTAAGACCTTCTAATACTTACAAATTCAATGGAAAATGTTTTAACTGCAATAAATATGGTCATAGGGCAAATGAATGTAGATCTAGGAATTATCAGAACATCAATCCTCCCACCGGTCAATGCTCCAAATGCAACAAAATTGGTCAAAACTCTGAAAATTGCAGAATGAATGTAAGATGTTATGTTTGTGGAAGATTTGGTCATTTATCAAATCAGTGCAGAACACAAACCGGCATAGGTTATGGGAAAGCTATTCAGAAAAATAATGTAACTTGTTATGCATGTAACAAGATTGGTCATATTGCTAAATTTTGTAGAAGTAAAGGGACACCGGTAGACAACAAAAGTACTAGTTTGAAAGGTAAAGAAAAGGTTGAAGAGGTTAAGCAAGAATTCTCAAAGCAATGGATAGAAAAGGTGATCTAAATATTGAGGATACTCCTCCACTGGTAGAACCAACAAATGCTCCACCGGTAGGACAATATGATGCTCCACCGGCAGGACAGAGCAATGCTCCACCGGCAAGATGTTCTTCATCAAATTGAAGAAAATTATCTTGAGGGTTTGGCAATCTAATGACACATGTGCTATTATTCCCTCAGTTAGAGAAAAGAAGTTGAAAATCATTCATTGCTGGCAAATAAAGTTAAGCTAATACATTACCGGCAAGCAATTAATGTGGTAGGTAGCAGAAAAGACTTTATAAAATAAGGTTTTTGACTCCATTTCATTTCACCGTGAATTCAAACTTTCAGTGAGTGCGAAGATTTCCGAGCTAAGGCATTCTGAGCAAAGAGGCAAAGCACTTCAGCAATCAATCCATCCAAAGGCAGAAAAAGGTATTTATCATCATGGCATCCTCCTCTGCACCTCAATTCATAGCAAACCCTATAGTAGTCGAAGTTATAAACCAACCTAGACCCGTGTTTCAGCTAGTTCCAGAGGTAGCTAAGAAAGATGACAACACGGGTGTTTTTTCAAAAATTCCAAAAGGTGTTGTTTATGTAGAAGACCCTAGAATGTATATTCACTGCAACATAGAGGAATTAGGTGATGAAGAAATCAAAAACATGTATAAGACTGTTATATGTGACAATTCCAGAAATGTGAAACCTGAGCATAAAATTGTTGAAACCTTAGGATTCACTGAAATCCTTTGCATTCCTGAATTTCCCAAGGAAGTGGTTAGGATAGTTTTGAGCAGGGTACATGATTCATTCTTTTGGCTTGACTCGGTGCATAAAATTACAAAGGAAGTTGTGAAAGCAGTAACGGGGTTACCTTCCACCGGTAATAGACCTGACAAGACTAAGAAGGTCTCCAATGACTTAGTAACAAACTTAACTGGTGCAACATCTGACAAGAGATCATTGAGGGTTAATGATGTGACCGATACAAATGTTAGATTTGTTAGCATGATTTTAGGTTACAAAGCAACTCATGCTAATAGGCTTGACTCAGTTTCCAGTTTATGCATAAAGAGTGCTTATGTCATGGTTAAGGACAATGTAAAAATTGATATCTGTGAATGGTTAAAGGATGAGTTAATTGACAATTTAGCAAAAATCAAGAAGGATAAGAAAGGAACCTTTAGATTTGGAAATTTACTTGTATGCTTAATGCTACATATAACCAAACAGGCTCCTGGTATAGGCAACAAGGATTTTGGATTTGACATACCGGTAGGAAAACAATTATCTAACTTATTTAACAACATGGGTGAAAACAGAGAAAAGAATATCAATGAGTATTTTCAAGCACTAAAGGTCAGAATGAATAAAAGAATCAGACTATCACAAGAAATTGTCAACAAATACAAGGATGATATATGTTTTGTAATAAAAAAGGATGAGATCTAGATGGAAGCAGTCATCCCAAGAACAATTTGGGTAACAGAGATGGACTATGAGACCGATGATCATATTATTGAAACTTATGCCAAAACACTTATGGAAGCCTCCAATGAACCAAAGAAAGAAGTATTTGGTAGTGCTGAGACCATAGAAAGTCAAATTCAATCTAAGAAGAGAGTGAAAAAGGTTGAGGCATTTGTGAGAAAAGGATCCAGACAAGCAAAAGCCATAAAGGAAGATGTATTAAAGAAAACCGGCATAACTGAAGATGAGTTGGCAGCCCAACAACCTGAAACTCATCTATCATCGGTAGGTACCTCCTCAGAAGGAGATATGCCAGCAACCTTCAAAAGAGTTGTCAGGAAAAGAGACCCCTCACCGGCAACCACTCCTTCACCTAGAAGGACAAGACAGAAGCAAAAAGCCATGAGATCTCCGGTCAAGAAAGTCACACCTAAGAAGAAGCTGACCCCCAAAAGGAAGAAGAAGACAAACACTAACCTGGCCCCTCTTGACATATTACTGAATGAGATCACAGAGGAAGGTAAATTGAAAAACATAGAGAAAATATATGACACTTTAACAGATGATGAGAAAGGACAAGTTGAGGAGAGTGTTAATTACACATGGACATGTATAAAAAGTTTTTGATGCAAGTCCTAAATGAAATTCCTGATGATCTATATAAAAGACTTGAGGCCAGAAGGCAAGGAATAATTGAATTGGATAAGAAAATTAAAATAGAAAAACTACTTGCAGTATACCTGGTTAACTCACCTAAGGAAATTGATGATCTGATAGCTCAGGCCAACCGGATAGTTTTTTCCACTACACACCGGCAAATTTCACTGATGGCAGGTAGAGTTACAGAGGTTTTAGAGGAAACAGAAAATGGTTGGGATATATTCTTGGTTGAAAAAGAAAAACAAGAAGAATATAGGAATCCTAACCCCATTCTAGTATATCAGAAGGACAAAGGGAAAGGTAAAGTTGGTGGACCACCAAGTATTAAGATTAGAGACAACTTACCCCCACCTCCTCTAAATACTCCATCGGTAAAAACAACAACTACAGAAGATCAACCGGCAGCTGAGAGTATGGATACAGAGGATAATAATCCTAATCCTGAAGTCCTATATACTGTGAATGTTGATACTCAGAAGATCAACAAAGTGGTAGATAAGGATACACCAGATAAATCAGGTATAGCCAAAGAGCCTCCGGCAATAGGAAACACAGAGCAACCGGCAGCAGATATAGAGAAAAAGATGGAATCTGGAACACAAACAAAGAAACCAACAGAGCTAAAGGCTCCAGAACAAATGCCACCGGTAAGAAATGAAGCAGGAAAACCAGTGCTTAAAGAAATGCAGACACAAACAGACCTACCAGAGGTCAATACAAGCTTGGTCACTTCCACCGGCACTCAGTTTGTTGGGTCACCATCAAATGTGACTGAGGTATTACTTGAATCTATCAAGAAAATAACTGATTATAGCTCACAAGCTTATAAAGCGATAGATGATTCAATTCCATTTTTGAAATCAATAGCTCCTAATTGTAATATAGACAATAAAGATTCTTTAGGCTAGTTGGATACACTTTGTAAATATATTTCTGGAAATTTTGAGCAAACAAAGGTAGAAACTGTAAAGGAAATTGTAGAAAAAGAGAAACAGAAATTCTTTGAGGAAGAAATAAAGAAGTGTAACAGGGAATTCGACACACTTCTACCGGAACTGTGCAATTTATTGAAAGAGTACAAAACTCTGTACAAAGACACCTGTAAGATAAACTTTTTGACCATAGATGTAGACAAAAAGATGAGCAAGGTACAGGAAGAGATCAATAAACTTGTAGATAATTTTGTTAACTCATCCGATACATTATCAGTTTTTGAGGAAAAGATAACAAATTTTGAGGAAGAATTGCTCAAATTAGAAAGAGAGAAAGAGAAAATAATAAACAAGGCAAAATTCTTGAGATCTAAACTAAGTCCAAGATTGGACTATTTAGCATCTCTGCGGAAGGAAATCTCAGAGGCACTAACACAGGGAAGCAAAACACCAGCAGAGCACTTGCAGCATCTCACCAGTACAGTATACAGAACTGAGACAGCAATAAAAGACAGTAAGAAGTTTATGGATGGTATAAACTTAATTTTGGGAGATATTCTTCAGATAATAACTACCCAACTACAAGGTTGAGATTATGGATTGGTACAACTACAAACTCTACTAACCTTTGTCATTGATGCCAAAGGGGGAGTAGTAGGATGAGAAAATTCAAAACACAAGGATCATATGTTCAGGGGGAGCTCTCACATTTTTGGTAACATTTTTGGTCTACGCATTTTTGGATATCTTGTTTTGAAATTTCTCATGAGTGTTGCCATCGATGCCAAAGGGGGAGATTGTTGGCATATGGACACTACAATGAGACATTGTATGTGATTGAAGGTTTTGTCATTAATGGCAACCTTGCAATCCTATGGCACCGACAAAAGCATTACACAGGCAACCTTGCAATCCTATGGCACCGACAAGACATTATACCGGCAAAAGCATTACACAGGAAACCTTGCAATCCTATGGCACCGACAAGACATTATACCGACAAAGCATTATTCAAACAAGACAGTGCACCGGCATCAGCAAGATCAATCTACACCGGCACCGGCACAAGAGAAAAGATGTATACCGGCATAGAGGCCGACAAGATTTTTGATATGTAATATCTTGTTTATTATTGTAAGCCGACTTGGCAAATTGTAAAATGACTCTTGTATATAAAAGAGATCATTGTAGTCATTTGGAGGATATGTATAAAAAGCATAAAGAAAATTATAAGGCAGACCTAATGTGCGAATTGTAGGTCAAGGGTATATGTAAAGAATAGAGAAAGAACCGATACTGAATCTGGCATTGAAGATGCTATTGTAAAGCAGTACAGATCATTGGATTTGCATAATCCTCATTGTAAGTCAGTGTGACTTCTTATTGAGCAGTGTGCTCTAGGCAGTTGGCCTTCCTGCATGTGCAGGCCCCTATTGTAAGTAATATTCTCTTATTGGCCAGTAAGTGAATATTGTGGGTCACGAATCCCACCGAGGTTTTTCCCACATTGGGTTTCCTCGTTAAACATCTTGTGTTATGGTGTTCTTTTCATGTGGATGTTTTTGATTCTGTTATTTACATTAATTCTTGCATACCGGTATATTGTTACTTTATGTTCTGCATGTTCTATTTTAAGAAAATCTCATTACTGGTCAGATACTGATTCACCCCCCCCCCCTCTCAGTATCTATGGGAACCCTAACAATGTTAACCGGTATAGCAGATTTATTAACAAACCAGTTAAGACAAATGCAAACCAAAAAGCAAATAAAGCATTCTCCCACAAGAGCACAATCACCATAACATAAGAGATTTTGACGTGGAAACCCAAATGGGGAAAACCACGATGAGATGAAACTCACAAGTAAATATCTACAGAATAGTAACCAGACCGATTAAGGTCATACAATGTTCTTCACCAGAACATATCCTATTAGGAATCTAGATCTCTGTTAGGAGATAAGTCCGATTAAAGACTACCTTGTGAGAGGATTTCAGATCCACAGTTGTGAACCACCTTGTTAGAGGATTTACAAAGGCTTTGTCAGGCCTACCCGGTTAAGGGTTTTAGACTTGTCGAAGATGTGAGTAATCAACAAGTGAGTGATCTAGATACTAGCACAGTATGCTTGGTTAGATCCTTGATAGCTCATTGTTAATGCACATTTAGCATTAATTCAGTCTTCAATATCTCCACACTTTGTTTCTTCACACAGACCTAATCTTCTTCTATTATTGCACATACAAAAACCTCATCAACCACCTAAAACCCTAACAACTCCTAAAACCCTAGACATGATGTCCTTATAACAGAATCTGATTTCATGTCAGTCCAATAGGATTACATTGCAAGTTCCTAGGTTCAGTGCATCTGGACACATTTGGTAACACAGCATAAAATCACCGCCAAAGTGTTGGTGGATGATAACTCGTCACAAAAATACCGGTTGGTAACTCATCATAGAGTAATATTGGTTCATACATTTAACCGATTACCGGTTCACACATTTTACCAATTACCAGCTTGTCAAAATGAAGAATGGGAAAAATGATAACAACCGCTTTGTTCCTTCGTACCACTTTGGGATCCTCGAACCGCTTGAGGTCTTCCTACCACTTGGGTCTTCATACCACTTGAGATCGGTAAACACTTTCTGCAAAACACCGATAATCTAAAGACTATAATACATAATACAAGTTGAAACAAATACCGGTTGAGCATAACTCATACATACAAAAAGTGATCTCAAAGCAAGTGTGTGTCCATCAATGACAATCACAACATCATCATCAAAAATGCCAACAATCTCCCCCTTTGGCATTGATGGCAACACTTAGGAAAAAATTTGACATCTAAGTGTTTTACAACAAAAATATGCCATAATTTAAATTACTCCCCCTAAGCATATACACTATCCCTTTTGCAGAAAATACAATGTATACTACTCCCTTGAAGAGATAACATGAAAGTATACATTCATCAAAATTTTAAATACAAAATACTACTCCCCCTTTGCCAACAATGACAAAGTACTACAGAATAACCCCTGTTTCTCATTATCATTAATATAATAAATGTTTATGACAATAACAAGTGAAACTTATCAAAAACTGATTTAAAATCCTGCATAAAAGTCTTCATGGATAAAGACCATGATTCAAGTAATGAGGTAGCCACCTCACTTTCTGTTTGCATCTGGGATACCTGTTCTTCCATTCTAGTGGACTGGAGCTGAAACCGATGAACAGTTTGCCCATATGTAGTGAAGGAATCATAGGGCATCTTAAAGGTGCTTATATATGCCTACAAATCAGATTGCAGTTTTTTCTTTTGTACAAGCAAATCATCACAAAATAGATGGGGTTGGCTTATCTTACTGAGCAGTAGTTTTCCCTCATCCATAGCATCTCTTATGTCCTTCTGTTCTTTCTAAAGTTCAGACCGGAGCTCATTCAATTTCTTCACTAAGGCGGTGTTTAGTGCCTTCTGATGCTTCTTCACGTAAGAGTAGCCAGCCGCCTGAACTTTGCAAACCGCCAACAATAATACATCATCTGGCGGATATCGGAACAACCGGCGAGGGGGGAAGACCAATAATAACAATAATAATAGGAGTCGGATCCAATATGATGCGAAGGGATGACCAATGATCCAATGTCGAGCCTGCAATCAATGGGACCACTTTGCCAGAGAATGCACCTCAGAAGAAACCCCACAAAAACTATGCAAATGGTGTGGGCCTGGAGACCATGATGATGGAACTTGCCCAAAGTCAAGAGTGAACCTACTCAACATTGACAGGATGGAGGAACGGGTATTGGCAATCACACGGTCACAAGCAAAGAAGGCCACATACCCGAACCCTCGCATAGAGAAGCAACGGGCGCTAGAGGCGAAGGCTGAAGTGGTGAAGGAAATGTTGGCACAAGGGAACACTCAGGAAGCGACAAGTACTTCCCACTCTGAGGCTGAGGAAAATATCTTGAATCAAATGTTGCAGATTGAAGTACCTGTGAAGATGGAGGACCTCCTGGAAATGATGTCAGAATTACGTACGACACTCCTACGTACAGTGCAAGTAACCCCACAAAGTTAGGTGACTTGGAATACAGATGTTCCTGGCAAAACACCAACAGACCCATTGGTGCTGAAACTATATAGTGGTCGACACCCGGCAGTGGTAGAAATGGGAATATTTGGCACCATTTTGACTGACACCATTGTCGACAATGGGTCGGGAGTGAATGTGCTTCCGGAAGAAACCTGGAAGAAGCTTGGCAAACCGACACTATGGCCATCAACCTTCAACTTACTAGGAGTGGATCAACATGGTATCAAACCTCTTGGAACTTTCATGGTGCAACAAGTGACCATCGGGACACAACCATTTGTCCTCGACTTCGTGGTGATTCCGTTCGCCAAGAAAGGATACGATGCCATTCTTGGCAGAGGGTGGTTGGTGGCAGCCAGAGCGAATCACAATTGGAAGCGTAACACGCTATCCATGGAGAAAGTCAGGCGAAAATTTATTATTGACCTGAAAACACAACTCGTGAGTGAAGAACTTGCATCAAAATCAGAATCGGACAGCGAGGGCGGAGTTGACAAAGGAAAGTACATAAGGGAACCGGATGAGGAAGGCGTCTTGGAAATCCAAGGATGTTTGGAAGATGAGACCGATTCCCTTAATGGGCTCTTCCACTGGCAAATGGAAGACTACGAGTTGTTGTATGGGTGCAACATGTTGGAGGTTGACGAGGAGCCAGACGAAAATGAATTTTTGCCAGCGTACGGGGAATACACGGAAGGGGATTCTCTTGTCAACGAGACACCAGAACATAGGTTTGACGTGAAAAAACCAATCCGGTATGAAGAGTCCGTAAAACCTACAAACCTTGGCACGGAAGCAGAGCCAAGGAACATCCTAGTTGGCGACAACTGGAATCCAGTCCTGAAAGCCGTCGCATTTAAAATATTCATGGAATACAAGGATGTATTCGCCTAGACGTACAAGGACCTCAAAGGGATGCCGCCAGAACTATGCATACACCAAATTTCACTCGTACTTGGGGTTGTACCTGTACGGAAGAGGCCGTACAGAATGAATAAAAACTATGCTACGAGAGTGAATGATGAAATCGAGCGTATGCTCGAAGCCGAGATTATTTTCAAAGTGCAGACCAGCGAGTGGGTATCGCCCATAGTGATATCCCTTAAAAAGGAGGCAAACCAGATCTGAATCTGTGTGGATTTCAGATGCCTTAACACGGTCACCATAAAGGACCCGTTTCCAATACCATTTACGGATAGCATCTTGGAGGAAGTGGCTGGTCATGAAATTTATTCATTTATGGATGGATTTTCTGGGTATAACCAGATATCCATTATCGAAGAGGACAAATTAAAAATGACCTTCATAGTGGAAGATGGCATGTACGCGTATAACCGAATGTCGTTCGGGTTATGCAACACACCAGTGACATTCCAACGGATAATCCTTCACATATTTGACAAGATGTCAGTAGGGAACTTCAGGGCGTTCCTTGACGAATGGTCCATCTACAGTAACCAGGATGCACATCTAGTCGCACTTGGCGAATGCATGGAGAGATGCAGGCGAGCCCACCTAGCACTCAATCCCAAAAAATGCAGATTCATGGTGCCTCAAGGGAAGTTGTTAGGACACATAGTGTGTAAGGCTGGACTCAAGACTGACCTAGACAAGATTCGAGTGATAGTGGAAATGGAGGCACTGACAGATGTCACAGGAGTCAAATCCTTCCTAGGACACATAGGGTATTACATGCGGTTTAACGGCTCAAGAAGAGGCCTTCCAAGAACTGAAGTCACGGTTGGTGGGTGAGCCAATCCTGACATATCCTAATTGGGACAAAGAGTTCCACGTACATGTTGATGCATCCAATTTCATCATAGGGGACACACTGGCGCAGGTTAGCGATCACGGGCTAGATCACTCGGTCTACTTTGCAAGCAGACTCCTGTCGAAGGCAGAGAAAAATTATAGCACCATAAAGAGGGAAGCCCTCGAGATGGTGTACTCTGACCAGAAATTTTGACATTACTTACTGGCCACCCCGTTCATATTTTATGTGGACCACCAGGCGTTGATGTACCTGGTAAACAAGCCAATTATCCAAGGACAAATCAGCCAATGGCTGCTACTGCTTCAGGAGTTTACATTCAACATTATTGTAAGACCCGGGAAGAGCCATGTGATAGCTAACCAGTTATCAAGAATCCAGTCAGGAGAACCAGCCGAGAGTGAATGAAGATTTTCCAGACGCTCACTTATTTCGCATCGCCGTTATCCCCACCTAGTACACAAGTGTGGGGGAATACTTATTGACATCACGGTTTTCGAGGGAGATGCCACTAGGAGAAAGAAGGAAACTAGTACTGAGGAGCAGAACATTCCAACTCATTAATGGCCTCTTGTACAAAATGGGACCTGACCAAGTCCTACGACGATGCGTCCTAGAAGAGGAAATTCAGGGTGTCCTAAGGGAAGTACATGAAGGGCCCGCGGGTGGACACATGGGGCCCAACACCATGGCCAGAAAAGTTCTGTTGGTAGGACTGTGGTGGCCGACAGTACATAATGACGCCAGAGAGTGGGTGACGAGCTGTGATACATGCCAACGGGTCAGAGGGCCATTCAAGAGGGATTTTATACCCCTCAATCCATTGAATGCCCAAGAACTGTTTGAGAGATGGGGATTGGATTTCATCGGACCATTAAAACCAAGTAGAGCCCGATGGTGCAGATACATTGTAGTGGCGACAAAATACTTGACTAAGTGGGTTGAGGCACGGGCTTTGCCAGACAACTCGACGATCAATACAACAAAATTTATCTATGAACAAATCATTACGCGATATGGGATTTCAATCCAACTGACGAGTGACAAAGGAGGACATTTTCTAAATCATATAATCTGGTTGCTAACAACGAAGTTCAAAATATTCCACTCCTTATCAAGCCCCTACTATCTGCGGGCGAACGGGCAGGTTGAGGCGACCAATAAAATAATCGTGTCGGTGATTTATACGTCTTGCGGAGTGGAGAAGGATGATTGGGAGGAGCGCCTACCGTTGGTACTTTGGGCATACCGAACGACTTATAAGGTAACTACAAGACAAACTCCCTTCCAGCTAATGTATGGACAAGAAGTCGTGGTGCCAGTTGAATTCATGGTGCCGAGTCTCTGAATCGCCATCGATAATCGACTTGGCGACATGGAAAGCCTGAGAGAGAGACTGTATGCTTTGAACAAATTGGATGAGTGACGGATGATGGCTTAGTGGGCGACAGAGATGGCACAGCAAAGGCGGAAGAGTTGGCACGACAAGCATTTGTGAAGAATGTGGTTTACCCCAGGGCAACTTGTATTAAAGTTTAATGGGCGCAATGAGATCAAGCTCGAAAAATTCAAGGTAAAGTGGTTGGGCCCTTTCAAAGTTCGCGAGGTCGGCACGAACAAGGTGATCAAGCTGTGGACACTAGACCGGTAGGAGGTGTAGGACACAGTGAATGGCTCTAAATTGAAGGTGTACCATGAGCGAGAAGGACCCAGCCAGTGGCACAAGTAAGAAACAATAAATAAATAAAAAATCGCCCAACTTGTAGTGTACCTACCAAATCAAATAGAGGTTTGATGCCAACACCCTAGTGGGGTCAAGGGGCAGCACCCCTTGCGGGGTCGAGGGGTAGTGCCCCAGGCGTGCTCCCCGTCACGGTACAGGGCGGGGTTGAGGGGCAACGCCCCTTGTCGCCAACGCCAATTTACAACCTTCATAACCACATGAAACTTCATGACACACACCGTTTTCATTATTTTTTGTAGGAACTTGTCTTTATTATTTTTGTGAAAATGAAGGGAAATTTGCAAGTGGTGAGCAAAAAAAAGGAAATTTTACAAGTTGGAAAAATCTAAAAGAATGTTTTTTAAGGGTTTTTTTTTAAGTGCCAAAGAATTGAGGGGGAATTGTTCATAGTAAGTCCATACGAAACTGAAAGACAGAGATTCATACGGATTCCACAAGTAAAGGAAATATCGTAGGGTCAATAAATAACACTCCACGAATCTCAGAAGAAAAATCCGTACAAAAATTAGAGTACGGGAAGGAGTGCCAACAAAGGAAAGAATTTGTACATTTTATAGGCAGAGGCCCATACCTATCAAGAAAAAGCGAATTCCGTATGGAATCTAGTACGACGGTGAGACAAACCTTCCATACGGAAATCAAAATCAGTGAAGGCAAAAGTCTGCACAAAATTAAAGTGGCAAGGAGAGGAACAAAATCGTACGAAATTTTTTGGCGACAGTGCCAAAGATTTCTATACAGAAAGTGGAGAACCGAAATTCTGTACAAAATTCAGACGCAAAGTCTGTTCGACCTTCGCCAATAACCGGATTGGGTGTGACAAATTTCGTACGAGCCAAGGGGCTGCCAAAGTCAAGAAAAAGTCCATATGGATTCAGGGGTGCCAGAGGAAAATAATTTTTTCAAGAAGTAAAATACTGGTCATACAAACCATGGAAGCAGATTAAAAGTTGAAGCATACAAGGCACACAGAGCCAAGTCATACAGACGCAAGGGGATTACAGCAAGTACCATTAAGACAAGGGGAATAAGAGATCGCAATCAGAAGAAAGAACATGTGAAGGTGCCCAGGAGAGGAAAGATATAAGTTTGGTAGAAAAATAAATAAAAATCATTTGATGGCGTCTAGCGCTAGGCAATTGAAAAAACTGGATTGGAGGAGGAGACTACAGGATTCAGAGAAGACAACCAGGAAACCATCTATAGACTATCCTATGGATAAAGGGAAGGTTGTTGTACCGGATACAAGCAAGAAAGAAAGGCAGCTGAAAGTCACAGCGAACACAATCACTTTCAAGGGGTTGAACGGCAATGTGTGCAGGCAATGGTGGTTGGAGGCGCAGTCCCCAGATGACATTTTGGTGAAAACATGGTTAGGAAAGACATGGGTGCATTGGGCCATTCAGATGTCGATATTCGCCATTCAGGATTTTGAGCCTTGCCTGCGCATGATGATAAAATCATACAATGATGAGTTGTGCACCTCCTCGTTCAAGTACCAGCACACAAACGTCACCATGTCTTTTGCCCTGGATGACTTTGCCAGGGTTTTTGGCATTCCTGACGAAGGGAAGAAGGTGGACAAGCATGCTATGAAGATGTCCGCTAAGAGGAAAAATCAGTTGCTACAACAAATATGTCAGGATAACCTAACCAGAGCAGAGTGGGATGGGATTACGGCGCCCAAGGGGCGAGGACTAAAAAAATCTTACATAATACTTGATGCATGGCAGTGCTTGCTCAACTTGATGAACAACCGTCTACTATGTTGTACAACTGGGCTACTATGTTGTCAGACTGCATTCATGAGTTCCTCACACTAAAGCACAAGGCATTCTATATGCCCCACCATGCCATTGGGTTATTCTTGGATGCAATATGTATACAGGTGTCGGAAGAAAGGCAAGGGTGGTAGTCGCGGGACAACATTGACCCTACCGCACCCTCCATTTTTTACTGGACTCATTTGGATACACACACAGGGGATGCACCATCCAGCAGAAAGTGGAAGCCCCAGATTCAGGTAGTCTCTGCTAGCGAGTCGGATTCGACCACCGAGAGTAGTTTAGGGGCGGAGTCAGAGGAGACATCTTCTCGATTTTTGGGTGGTGACACCGGATTTCGTCTCTCACACACAGAGGTATCGTATCAAAGGTTGGGTACGGAAGAAGGCGCAGGTGGTACGGTTGCCCTTGACTAGATACCGAAGGGGACGCGGGGACTGCCAAGAGGAAGAGTGGTCTGACCTACATGTGTTCAGACAGGGAGGCTAGTATATGCACCCACTATGTTGACTACAGATGGGACTGTGACACCATTACCAGCAGCAGGAGTGATAGTGGGAGCCATATCAACAATCCTTGTGCTGGGGTTTGGCCAGTTGCATCCTCATCCCTCCCTCGGGCAGATTTCACAGGTCCCTAACAACAGTATAGTTCAGTTGAGGGACATAGCCCTTATTCGGACAGAGCCAATGGTACAGCCGATGGAGGGTGGAGGTGGAGAGATCAGGTTAGACGGGGGTGATGTTGAGGGAGATGATACAGACTCATGGTTGGAGCAATACTCAACGCCACCGAGAGCCCCAGTAGGACCCCCGCCTGCCACACCTCACCGTCAGGAGGTGGTTGATTTAGAGGGAAGTGGCTCTCCTCATGAGATGCGTGCACAGGGGGAACCTACAAACCTACTCTAATACATGGGTGGTGTGGAGGGTACGGTGTCACAGGTAGACATTCTAATGCCTGGTTCTACAAAGAACCAGCCCATTGTCTTGACTCAGTTTTTAGCAGTAGTAGAGAGTGAGGCACGCAGACTTTTGGCCTTAAAGAAGGAAGGGACCCTAGGGCAGCCAGCGTTGGAGGGTCTCCTGGCATTTGCTACCGAAGGAGTTGCTGAGGCATTTCAGTGGTGCTTTGTTGACAAAGGATGGCCTCGCGTGGATCTTCCTGTGATGTTGGAGGAGTGGCAGCACCCTGAACAGATAGGAGAGAGTCAGGTGCAGAGCCTACTCAGGAGGATCGAGCAAGCCATACAGGATAGTCATTTGGTGCATCGTTGTGCTCAGCAAGAGGTAGATATCACTAGGGAGACATTGGAGTTGGAGTTGGCTCAGTAGAGAGCCCAGACAGGGAGTATGGAGGAGGAGTTGGCTCATGTCTGCGCTGAGTTAGCAGCAGCCTTGACCACATGGGTGGCAGATAAGGCTTTGTTGGAGGCCAGTCTGAGTAGTACGAGGGTAGAGCTGGATAAGAAGCATACTAAGTTAATGAAGGCTGTATTCAAAGTGCAACAGTCTCAGGAGCGCCAGTTGGTGGCTGAGAGGGATCTTCGCCACCGCACAGAGCAAGTGTTGCAGCTCCAGGAGCAGTTGGCCTCTTCCTCATCCACGGGACCATCAAGGATGCCATATCTACCCCCATCCTAGTAATTTGTTGTTTTGGGGTTTCAGTTTTGCTTGTACATCATTCCCATTTTGGTTGTCTGTTGTTTGGAGATGACGTTTCTTTTTGGGGGGGATGAAGTTGTCGGGTAATTAAGCATTGAGGTAAATTGTGTTAGCGTTGGCAGTTAACCCATCGGTTGTCGATAGTTGGTACCGGGTAACTAACCAGACTCCTTTATATTGTATTTGTTTCCAATCTTTGGAGAGGCTATTGTAGTGGAACATATTGCTATCATTGTATGTACTGGCTTACCATGAATCAATAGAACACTTGTGAGTTCCATATATTTTGTGTACTTCTGTCATTTATGCAATGTCTTAACCTGACACCCTACGGGGAAAATAAGCACATCATCACAAAATAGATGGAGTTGGCTTATCTTACTAAGCAGTAGTTTTTCCTCATCCATAGCATCTCTTATGTGCTTATGTTCTTTCTGAAGTTCAGACCGGAGCTCGTTCAATTTCTTCACTAAGGTAGTGTTTAGTGTCTTTTGATGCTTCTTCTGTGCATTATCTTCAGCCACCTCTTCCAGGCATTATACTTGGTCCTCCACAACTGTACATAGAAGTTTTAGTTGGGCCAGAGAGGAATCGATACTAGGGAGGTTAGTACCGAGAATCAAACTAGTAAGTGTTTCAATCGCAGTTTGAATAACATCTTGCTCCTTTTTCCTCCTTAATGCTTCCAGTCGCTCTTATGCAAGCTTAATGCTTTGGAGCGACTCCAATTCATTTGCAGATTGGAGGTCAATAGGACTAGTAATGTCAACCAATTTGGCTTGACTATCGGTTGCCTTTGGTGTCTCCACATGTGTGCTCTTTGTCGCTTCCTTCTTCGCTTCGACTTTTTGCTTTTCCTCTTCTGCCTTCTTTTGTTCCTCTGCTTCTTTCTTTTTCTTCTCTTCATCCTTCCTCCTTTCTTCTTCCTTCTACTTCTCTTCTTCTCCTCTTCCTGTTTCCTCTTCTCCTCTTCCTTTTTCTTCTTCTCCTCTTCTTGTTTCCTCTTCTCCACTTCCTTTTTCTTCTTCTCATCTTCCTATTTCCTCTTCTCCTCTTCTTGTTTCCTTTTCTCTTCTCCTCTTCCTGTTTCTTTTTCTCCTCTTTTGCTTGTTTCCTCTTCTCTTCCTCTTGATTATTTTTCTCTTTCTCCGCTTGTACTTTATCAGCCTTTTCTTTGTCCTGTTTTTCCTTGTCCACTATCTCTTTATCAACCTTTTCCTTTGTTGCATCCGGAGTAACATTTTCACCATCCAAAGCATCAACGTCAATTGTGTCCATCTGTTCAGTGACCGGTTCTCCTTCACTGTCATATACCTCATCCGGTTTTCTGGTTTCTGGTTCTTGTTCAACCTTCTTGTTGGCTTCAGATACTTGGTGCAACCTCAAAGTGACTTTAGCATGTGAGTGTGTATCTTTCACCACTTCGGAGACTTTCCCTTCCAGTAACAAGAGTCTTCTTCTTCTCATGAAGAAGAGGCCTTTGTATTTATCCATAACTTCATAAAGCTCTGAATTTGACACATCAGAAAAATATTGTGCAAAGATTTCCTCTCTTATTTCCTGTTCCTTTTCTATGGCAATGTGCCATTTGTTATCTAAAGAATTTTATAAAGAATCTGGTGTCACATATCTAATTTCTGATGGCGACTGGTCATTAATACATAGAAATTAAGTAGCTTCCTATTCGACTTCCCCCTTTTCATTGTCATTAAAATCATCAAAATGATCGATTAAATCACTTAGCACTTTTCTCCTAATATTCTTGATAGTTCTTTGACAATGTGTCAATGGTTTGTAAGAGGAAATGTCTATATTTATCGGTGTTGACGATGTCGATTCATTGTTGGTTGTCTTTGCTTTCTTCCTCGTTTACCTAGTCTTTTTAGGCCGCACTTCAGGTTCTGTATCCTCAGAATCTCGTGATTTTCTCTTAGTCTTCCGCTTTCTTTCAAAAACCTTGGCAGGTGCAACTTCCGGTTTCTTCTTGGTCAGTGATTGCTTGGTCACTTTAGGACTTGCTAAAGTAACCGGTGCCAAAACTGATGGCACTACCTTTCCCTTCTTCACTGAAGGTTCTTCAATTGATGTTACCCTTTCCAAGTAGGTGTCGGTTCTCTTCTTCTTTGGATCAAGAGGCGAGGCAATTAGGGTAGAGGCATACCCATCTAGCATGTCATACATCACCTCATATCCCATGGGCTCCACTTCTTCCTTTCTAGGCTCAACCACCTCCATTATGCACTCATCTACTCTGATGGTAAAGCAGATGTCCTCTTCATACTTCTTGACAATATCACCAAATATTCTCATCCTATGGCTCATCTTCCGTCTGAACTCATCAAAGTATTTTTTCAAGACTTCAGGATAACCAGTTCCCACCGCTTGAAGACTTTCTCTGATTTGCTTGGTAACCGGTTGGTCAGCAAACCATTGAATATCACCAACTCCCAGAAAATAACCTTGACAATAGAAAAACAAACCTACCAATAGTTATCCAAATTTAAATCTTAAGGCATTGTCATGTTTGATAGACTTCAGGTTTACCAAAAGTTGCCTCTGCATACAGGTGCATAGATCAAATGAGGTATCTTCCATGATCATTCTATAGGCGGCATTCACCGTAGTAGCAGAAACAGAGTTTATTCTGCTAGCATAGAACATCCGGTATCCGATCACCATGCAGGCATACTTGACCAAATCATCCTTGATGGTGTTAATGGTCATTCCCCGTTGGTCGCTCACAAAACCGGTGAGCTTGGTCATTTCTGTCTTAATGACTTTCCTTGGGGCTAGCACTTTTCCAACATTACAAAAATTGGTGACGACATGAATCGCTTCTGGTGTGATGTCATGTGTTCGCTCAAGATACATTTTGTCACTATGCACTTTGCTTAGGATGATGCGGATGTGATCTTCTGTGAATTCTTCAAGAAAATAGATCGCATTGTGAATTTTTTTTCTTTCCAGGATGTTGTATTCCAGTTTGATCTTCTTGTCATCCCCACAGAATAAACCTAACTGAGAATGGATCACTAGGGATCCTAGGTCTTCTATTTTGCAATCAATATAATCTAAAATACCTTCCTCAACTATAACACCAGCGGGTATCTGGGATAGGGCATTGTATTTCATCTTCCTTTGTATGAAATCCATTGAATCAATAGGTGTACTTGAACTGGATGATAGTTCTGATACTTAATGTAAGTACAGATCCAATAGCCAACAAAATGAGAGGGGGGGTGAATCATACAAACTTAATCTTCCATAAAAACATCAGATTCAACCTCGGTAACATATACTTCAGTAATATAACCAAAACTGCTAAACATGCAAACTCAAAAGCATATAAACATCATAAACCTCATAACACCAGATTTAACGTGGAAACTCAAGTAGGGAAAAACCACTGTGGGATTTCGGACCCATTAAGAAATATACTCTTCTAGAGTATGCTCAGTTAAAAGCAAATCCTGTTAAAGATTACAAACACATTGCTAGATGTGACCCGGTTAAGGGATTTCCCTCAGATCTGTTAGGATCTTCACCTTGTTAGAAGTGACCTTGTTAAAGGATTTCGAACACTCAATCAGAATGTCACCTTACTAGAAGGTTTTACAAATAAGACTGTTAAGTCCACTCGGTTAAGAGATTTTCTATCACTTTCACAAAATAACAGTAATAAAAATCTATCTGCAACTTCACATCTAAAATGCTAAAGCAGATTCTTATTTGCTCAATACAATCTAGACATAGAACTAATCTAGTCCATCTGTTGGGCTTCTATACTCTGGTATTCAAAACAGGTCTTCAAGCTTCTGTGCTCGGTAATCACTATGTAGCATCCCTATGCATACACTTGCCCGCATACATTGTTTATCAATAGTTCCCTATTTATAAGCAATTAGCCAACCGCTTAATCTCCTTGATCACATTTCCCATGATCAATCATAGCCATCAGATCTTCAATCTTGTCCAGGTTCAATGTATCCTTTGATCTGAAAAATGTTTTACCCCACCTAGGAACTTGCATACATTTCTTGGAACTTGTGCTAGGGTAATGCGGTTCAATCTACGTTGTAGATCTTCATGTCAATTTTCCTTTGCCATAGATTCATTAACAAACTTCATGCATGGCATACCAATCATTTAATCAGTTCCAGCTCATCAGCTTCCTTCATTAAATAACGCATGTAACCATTTAATGTATTCTGTTACAGCTCAATTACAACTCGGTAACAACTTGGTAAATACTAAACTTCACTCGGTAGACATTCCGCCTTCATTAACCGATAGCGATAACCTTAGGGTTTACCGACTAGGTTCCTTAGGGTAACATAGTATAGTATTAACCTTACAATTTACAACATATGTATGATGTTAAAACAATCTAAACATCATAATCTCATCATTGTCTGACTCGGTAATAGTTGCCCATTGAATACCTTATTCATCCCCTTATTCATCATATTCTTTCTGTGTATTTTACTGACATCTTTATACTCATCAAATCATACTTCTCAAGATATGGCAACATCATACTGAATTAGAAAACCAATTTCTTGACATCAATGACAAAATAATAATATTAAGACAGTAAATCATCCTTAATCAGTTATATCCATAATCATCAACAACCTTCTCAATATCCTTATTGAAATGCCAACAATCTCCCATTGTATGTTATAATGCCAAATGCCAACAATCTCCTCCTTTGGCATTGATGGCAAAACCAATTGATTTGACCTAATTGATTCGGATTGCTATGATTTATTTGTGAGATTCTAAAATGCTCTCTTCCTATCATCAGAATTCTCCCCCATACATTAGACTTTTCTCCTCTTTTCTCCAATCTTCTCCCCCTTTTTATTCAATCTTCTTCAGTCTTCTCCCCCTTTGACAACAATGCCAAAAAAAAATAAAGAACTAAAACATAATTTCTTCCTATATGAAGTGAATTCCTGTTGTAATGTGTCAACTTAGTCTCGGTCAGAGCATTTTGTCTTCAATTCCTATTTCCTGTATTGTATCCTGCACTATTTCCTGCACACCTTTAGAAAACATCCTAAAGTGTGTAAATCAGCATAAACTCCTAAAAGATATTATGTAGAGTCATTGAATTGATGCTTTCACCGAACTTGGTCAGTGAGTAGAAGATAGGGGTAGGACCCCTAACTTACTTCTGAGATACTCAAAAGTGTCCCTTGGTAGTGGCTTGGTGAAGATATCTGCTATTTGTTCCTTCGTGCTAACATACTCCAACACCACTTTCTTCTCTTGAGCTTCTTCTCTAAGATAATGACATTTGATAGAGATGTGCTTTGTCTTAGAGTGCATAACAGGATTTTTCGAAATGTTAATGGCACTAGTATTGTCACAGAATATAGTTACTAGCTTGGTAACTTTCTCATTTATACCTTCCAACAGTTGTTTGATCCATGCTATGTTGGTACAATTCAATGCTACAACAACGTATTCAGTTTCTGCTATTGACTGTGAAACACATCCTTGTTTCTTGCTAAGCCAACTCACTAGTCTTTCTCCTAAAAAGAAAGCTCCTCCTCATGTGCTTTTTCTGTCATCAATGTTGCCTGCCCAATCAGCATCAGTATACACTTTTAAATCAAAATCATTTCCTTTCTGATATACTAAGCCATAATCTTCAGTGCCTTTCAAGTATCTGAAAATTCTTTTGATTGTTGTCATGTGTGTTTCCTTAGGATCTACAGAGAATCTTGTAACTATACCTATTGCATGTGTTATGTCTGGTCTGCTGTGAACAACATATTGTAGCTTTCCAATCATGGATCGGTAAAGTGTCCAATCAATAGATGCAGATTCATCATTCTTTGATAGTTTACAGTTGGTAGTCATAGGAGTACTTACTGGTTTTGAATCTTCCATTCCAAATTTCTTCAAGATTTCCTTTATGTACTTGGATTGAGTAATGAAAATCTCATTTTTCATTTGTAGTATCTATAAACCTATAAAATACTTTATCTCACCGATTAATGACATCTCAAATTCTTTGCTCATTTCATTTCCAAAGTTCTTGCATAAAGAGTCATTTCCACAAAATATAATATCATCAACAAATATGGCTGAGATCAGTATTCCATTTTCATCATTCTTCATGTACATATTGTTGTTCTCACTTGTCCTTATAAAATCAATCTTAATCAAATAAGAGTCCAATCTTTCATACCATGCTCTAGGTGCTTGTTTCAAACCATATAATGCTTTGTTCAATTTACATACCTGATCTTTACTCTTGTCTTCAACAAATCCTTCAGGTTGTTCAATAAAAACTTCTTCTTCTAATATTCCATTAAAAAATGCAGATTTGACATCCATTTGATATACCTTGAAATTCTTGTAAGCAGCATATGCCAACAATGTTCTTACTCCTTCAAGTCTTGCTACAGGTGCAAAAGTCTCACCAAAATAAATTCCTTCTTCTTGTGCATAACCTTTGCATACTAGTCTTGCTTTCTTTCAAATGACCTCACCTTTTTCATTTAGCTTGTTTCTGAAAATCCACTTTGTACCGATTACATTTTTGTCCTTCGGTCTTGGGACTAGTGTCCATGTGTCATTCTTCTTGATTTGATCAATCTGTTCTGTCATAGCATTTATCCAATCTTCATTGTTAAATATCTCTTTCACTATTCTCGGTTCAAATTCAGATATTAGACATGTGCTCTGTCTCAGTTTGTTCCTTGTCATCACCAGATCATCCGTATCTCCTATAATCTGACTTGGTGCATGATGTCTTCTGACATACTTAGCTAATACAGGCTCGGTAGGCTCTGTATGATCTTCTTCGTCACTCGGTAATTGGATATTCTCTTCATTTTCTTCAACAATTTTCTCGGTAGGACTAGTCGGTTGAACATAGACAAATTCATCATAATTTTCTGGTTCTTTGGAATTTCCTTCATCATTTCTTTTTGCAAATTCATCAATTTTCACATTTGCACTTTCTACTATTTTGTTAGATGATTTGATCAAACATTTAAATGCTTTGCTTCTAGAAGAATAACCTAGAAATGTTCCTTCTTCACTTTTCTAATCAAACTTGCCATTTCTATCATCTTTGTGTACATAGCATCTACTTCCAAAGATTTTAAAATAACTTACATTAGGTTTCTTGTCATACCAGATTTCATATGGTGTCTTCAAAGTACCTTTCTTCAGTTGTACTCGGTTCAGGGTGTAAACTGTTGTGCTTATTGCTTCTCTCCAAAATGTTTGTGGCACTTTCTTTTCAATCATCAGGGTTCTGGCACAATCCACAATAGATCTGTTTCTTCTCTCAGCTATTCCATTTTGCTACGGAGTTCTCGGTGCAGAGACTTGTCTTTTAATACCATGATCATTGCAGAATAAGTTGAACTTGTTAGACGTGAACTCTCCTCCTCTATCTGATCTAAGACATTTCAGTTGTCTTCCTGTTTCATTTTCAACTCTTGCCTTGTACCATTTAAACATTTGAAAAGCTTCTGATTTTTCTTTTAAAAACATTACTGACATCATCCTTGAATAGTCATCCACAAATAATATGAAATATTTATCACCATAATAACTTTGAACTTTCATAGGACCACAAAGATCAGTGTGCACAAGATCTAAAATTCCCTTAGAAGTGTAAGACTTACTTGTAAAGCTTGATCTTGTCATTTTACCCATCTAGCATCCTCGACACACAGCATTCTCAGGTTTTTCAAGACTCGATAGACCTCTTACTCGATGCTTCTTACTCATTTTGATCAGATTATCAAAATTTACATGACAAAACCTTTTATGCCATAACCAGGTATCATCTATCTTTACATACAGACACTTGTTCTGAGTTGAGTCAAGGTGAAATGTATTACCTTTTGTTTGTGTCCTGGTAGCAGCTAACTTTCCATGCTTGTCATGAACTTTGACAATTCCTTTCTAAAATTTTATTTGGTAACCTGTATTGTTTAGCTGTGCTACACTCAACAAATTGTATTTCAAACCTTCAACCCAATAAACATCATTGCATCTTGCATTGTCAAGAAGTGTTATAGATCCTTTACCTCTTACTGGACATGGTGCATCATTACCAAATCTTACATAGCCTCCATCATAATCTTCTAACATAACAAACTTGTGTTTATCACCTGTCATATGATGTGAGCATCCACTATCTATGATCCAAGAATCATTAGTATTTATGTGAGATATTAGGGATTTTTCTTCATACCTTTCTTCATCTGATCCATCTTTGATAGCCACATAAACTACTTCCTATGTATCAGTTTCATCTGATTTATCATCGTTGGATTCCTCATCGGCTATTAAGCATGTCTTTCTATCTCTTTTTCTGAAGTCTCGGTGTCCTCTGTAATGATTATCTTTCTGTCTGTCATCTTGGTAATCTCTTTTTTCAGTAGAATCTTTGTCAGGATAGTTAGAAGCCATATGTCCTATTTTATCACAATTGAAACATTTCAAAGGTAGTTTTCCTTTATACTTACCTTTGCCTCTCGGTAACCTTCTGGCTAATAGTGCTTCAAACTCTTCCTACTTTCTAATTTCCTCATACAGTTTGTGTACTTCTTCCATGTTCTTATGAAATCTTTCACTTGCTCCACTGTGATCTCCTTCAGAGTACTTATACTTTCTTTCATTGTAATCATTAGATTCATCAAGATGAAAAGAACTAAATACATATTCAAATTTATTTACCGAAGATCCACTGTTATCAAAGTTACTTAACTCAAATGCATGTAGCTTACCAATAGTAGCATCTAAAGAAACTGGCATATTAGGTACAGACCTCAATTCATTGATTGCAGAGACTCGGATTGCATAAGCCGGTAGAACGGTTCTTAACAACTTACTTGTTATATCCTTTTCTTCAATAGTTCCACCCGCTCCTTTGATTTGATTGACAATCTCCTTTAGTCTTGTACTGTACTGGGTTATGTTCTCACCTTCATTCATCCTCATAGATTCAAGTTGTCCTCTTAGACTATCTACTTTTGCTCTTTGAACATGTTCATCACCGCTATATACAGATATGAGCTTGTCCCACATTGCCTTTGCATCATTGCAGCCTTCTAGATCATTAAACTCTGAGTCGGTCAATGCAGATGTTATTTCAATCATTGCTTGGATATGTTCTTGCTTTGCCTTTATTTATTCCATAGTCAATGGATAGGTGCTCGGTGTGATGAAATCATTCTTCAGATAATATATAGCATATTCTCCAACTCCTGATAGGTGTAGCTTCATCCTTTTCTGCCATGTAGAGAAACTTGACTTGTTCAGCTTCGGTGCATCCCTCTTATACATCTTTGGATCTTTGCCTCAAGTACCTTTAAACTTTTCTTCCAGAGTCCAGAGCTCTGATACCAATTGATAGTTTTGATACTTAATGTAAGTATAGATCCAATAGCCAACAAGATGAGAGGGGGGGGTGAATCATACAAACTTAATCTTCCATAAAAACATCAGATTCAACCTCGGTAACATATACTTTAGTAATATAACCAAAACTGCTAAGCAAACTCAAAAGCATATAAACATCATAAACCTCATAACACCAGATTTAACGTGGAAACCCAAGTAGGGAAAAACCACTGTGGGATTTCGGACCCACTAAGAAATATACTCTTCTAGAGTATGCTCGGTCAAAAGCAAATCCTGTTAAAGATTACAAACACATTGCTAGATGTGACCCAGTTAAGGGATTTCCCTCAGATCTGTTAGGATCTTCACCTTGTTAGAAGTGACCTTGTTAAAGGATTTCGAACACTCAATCAGAATGTCACCTTGCTAGAGGGTTTTACAAATAAGAATATTAAGTCCACTCGGTTAAGAGATTTTCTGTCACTTTCACAAAATAACAGTAATAAAAATCTATCTGCAACTTCACATCTAAAATGCTAAAGCATATTCTTATTTGCTCAATACAATCTAGACATAGAACTAATCTAGTCCATATGCTAGGCTTCTATACTCTATTATTCAAAATAGGTCTTCAAGCTTCTGTGCCCGGTAATCACTATGTAGCATCCCTGTGCATACACTTGCCCGCATACATTGTTTATCAACAGTTCCCTATTTATAAACAATTAGCCAACCGCTTAATCTCCTTGATCACATTTCCCATGATCAATCATAGCCATCAGATCTTCAATCTTGTCCAGGTTCAATGTATCCTTTGATCTTAAAAATGTTTTACCCCGCCTAGGAACTTGCATACATTTCTTGGAACTTGTGCTAGGGTAATGCGGTTCAATCTGCGCTATAGATCTTCATGTCGATTTTCCTTTGCCATAGATTCATTAACAAACTTCATGCACGACATACCAATCATTTAATCAGTTCTAGCTCATCAGCTTCCTTCATTAAATAACGCATGTAACCATTTAATGTATTCTGTTACAGCTCGATTACAACTCGGTAACAACTCGGTAAATACTAAACTTCACTCGGTAGACATTCCACCTTCATTAACCGATATCGATAACCTTAGGGTTTACCAACTAGGTTCCTTAGGGTAACATAGTATAGTATTAACCTTACAATTTACAACATATGTATGATGTTAAAACAATCTAAACATCATGATCTCATCATTGTCTGACTAGGTAATAGTTGCCCATTGAATACCTTATTCATCCCCTTATTCATCATATTCTTTCTATGTCTTTTACTGACATCTTTATACTCATAAAATCATACTTCTCAATATATGGCAACATCATACTAAATTAGAAAATCAATTTCTTGACATCAATGACAAAATAATAATATTAAGATAGTAAATCATCCTTAATCAGTTATATCCATAATCATCAACAACCTTCTCAATATCCTTATTGAAATGCCAACAATCTCCCATTGTCTGTTATAATGCCAAATGCCAACATTGGAGTGCAAAACAGAAGCCATGATAAACAAAGAAACTCAAAAAATACCTTCACGAATCGAGATTTAGGGCTTTGACTCTGTAGCTAGCAACACACCACTTCGGTCGCTTGGAACACCGCTTAGTGTTCTTCACTAATAGGTTGCAAATATCTCAGAATTCTTCTGCTAGATTTCAATTCACTCTGAATCGCAAGTCGAATCGCCTTTGGTCGCTCTGCACTTGAAAATTTCTTCGCTTGCAAATTGATAAGTGAAAATGACTTGAAAATCCCTTTTAAACAAATTCTTCACCTACCATAATAAATGCTCCACCATTAGGTTATAAACCCTAATTTTTCCTTTTACTGTTTATGGTCTTCTGTCGGTTGACAGGTAACACATACCGGTTAAGGTCTTTTACCAGTGTAAACCAGGGGTTCCAAACATTTCACCGATTTGTTACCCCTAATCTTTTCTGAAGCTTAGTTTGTCGGTTCAGTGACTTCCACACTAGGTGCAGGAAACAGTTCTTCTTGTGACACTTCTTCAGGTTTCTTCTTCCATGTTGTCTTCATATCTGCTTGAACAGTTTCAACATCAATTTTTCCTTCCGGAGTGACTGGTATATCATCTGATATGTTCTTTCTCATTCTGTAGGTTCTGGCAGGGTGTCCCGGTTTGTTGCAATGATAGCATACCATTCTAGGTGTTCTCCATGGTCCATTGTTCATTCTACCATTCTTCCTCCTGCATGTTGCAGCAGTGTGACCGCTACCATGGCAAATCAAACAGGTTGCTCTCCAACCGGTTGCCACTTGATAGCCACCACCACCTGACTGATGGTCATAGGCATTATACCGGTTTGGATTCCAGTTCACAGAAGATTCAGGAAAAACTCCTTGACTCCTTTGAGGATATCTTCCAGTGTTGTGTATAACAAACTTGCATTCAAATGCTCTATGCCCAAACTTGTTGCATGCATAATAGTTACCATTGAATCTATTGGATCTAGGCTTATTGTTTAGAAAGTAAGGAAAATTATTGTAAGCCTTATTTTTACATACATTAGCAGTATGTCCTTCCTTGAGACAATTAAAGAAAATAGGTTTAAACTTTTGCTTACCTTTATCTTTGATGTCGGTTGCTTCTTTGATGCTCCATCTTTTGTTCCAGAGGTCTCACCTTCCTCATAACTAGAAAAACCAAGTCCAGTGGTATTCTTTACCAGTTTTGCTGATTCAAGCTTTTGTTCTAGCTTAATAATACTCTTATTGAATTTGGCAAGTATTTCCTTTGACTCAGTGAGTTTTTTTGGAAATAGCAGCATTGGATTCCTTCAAGGTTGCATTCTCAGAAATAGCCATGTTTAGTTCACCTTGCATTTCTTCTTTTTCCACTTTACTCTCTTGGAGATGAGCGGTAAGGGCATTGATTTCTTGCTTTAGCTTGGAGATCTCATGATCTTTGTCTTTTACCAGATCTCCAGCTTTCCTCCAGTTCTCAAGCTCTTGGCACATTCTGATAGTCAGTCCTTCCAGTTCCCTTCTCAGATTGGCATTAGACTCATTCATTTTTTCAACTTCTTCAACTAAGGCTTTCATGTCCACTTCATCAGAAGAACTGTTTTCAATAAGCTCCATTAGTTTCTTAGCATGCTCTCTTCTCTTTGCTAGAGAGGCTTTATATTTGACTTTAAGTTCATCAAAGGCTTTCTCAGTCTGAGTGAGACGATGAGTAAGCTCCCTCACAGTGTATTCCCCCATATCTCCTTTCAAGTGGTTAAACTTATAGAAAGGTTGGCTCTGATACCAACTGATGAATACTAAGAGGGGGGGTGAATAAGTATACCAAAAATTACTGAACTCAAACACTTAAACAGTTCAGCAGTTAACCGGTATAGCAGATTTACTAACAAATCAGTTAAGACAAATGCAAACCAAACAGCAAATAAAGCATTCACCCACAAGAGCACAATCACCATAACACAAGAGATTTTGACGTGGAAACCCAAATGGGAAAACCACGGTGAGATGAAACTCACAAGTAACTATTTGCAGAATAGTAACCAAACCGATTAAGGTCATACAATGTTCTTCACCATAACAGATCATGTTAGGAATCTAGATCTCTATTAGGAGATAAGTCCGATTAAAGACTACCTTGTGAGAGGATTTCAAATCGACAGTTGTGAACCACCTTATTAGAGGATTTACAAAGGCTTTGCCAAGCCTACCCGGTTAAGGGTTTCAGACTTGTAGAAGATGTGAGTAATCAACAAGTGAGTGATCTAGATACTAGCACAATATGCTTGGTTAGATCCTTGATAGCTCATTGTTAATGCACATTTAGCATTACTTCAGTCTTCAATATCTCCACACTCTATTTCTTCACACAGACCTAATCTTCTTCTATGATCACACATACAAAAACCTCATCAACCACCTAAAACCCTAACAACTCCTAAAACCCTAGACATGATGTCCTTATAAAGGAATCTGATTTCATGTCGGTCCAATAGGATTACATTGCAAGTTCCTGGGTTCAGGGCATCTGGACACATTTGGTAACATGACACAAAATCACCGCCAAAGTGTCGATGGATGATAACTCATCACAAAAATACCAGTTGGTAACTCATCACAGAGTAATACTGGTTCATACATTTAACCGATTACCGGTTCACACATTTTACCAATTACCGGTTTGTCAAAATGAATACTGGGAAAAATGATAACAACCACTTTGTTCCTTCGTACCGCTTTGGGATCCTCGAACCGCTTGAGGTATTCCTACCACTTGGGTCTTCATACCGCTTGAGATCGGTAAACACTTTTTGCAAAACACCAATAGTCTAAAGACTATAATACATAATACCGGTTGGAACAAATACCGGTTGAGCATAACTCATACATACAAAAAGTGATCTCAAAACAAGTGTGTGTCCATCAATGACAATCACAACATCATCATCAAAAATGCCAACACTTTGTTCTATGTTTTGTGCTCAAACATTTTGTACATGTGCTTTCAATATTTGATTCGATTCCATCTTCTATTTCCATGTGCCTTGGTCAATTACAATCTCTAATTCTTCCCAGACCCGCTCATTTGGCTTCATCAAAATACATACTCTAGCATACATACTACACTCACCAATTGGCACCATTTCCTCATCTATTTTCACAATTTTTTTGATTTCATTAGCTAGGGTTTCTAATGAATATTTTTTCTAGTACTCTTATGCCAAATTGCAAAACATGATCTAAGCCAAAAATTTCTCTGCCTCTTCCTCCAAAGGGTTAAAGTTTACTCTGGAATTTACTATGTACCAACCTGATCCCTTAGAATCATGTAGATTTTTTTTCCTAGAATTTCCTACTTATTTTCTCGACTGGGGCAATTAACCAAGACAAAACCCTTTGATAGTGAAGCAATTTGAAACCTCCCCCCCAAATATTCTAAACATCATTTTTCTACCTTAGATCTTGTAGGCCAATTGCTTAATTTTTTCATGTAGAAATATTTCTCTTCTAAATTTGCTACAAAATTACACGAGGTTGCAAAATTTAAACTAATGATTTTTCAACTTACAAGTTTCTACTTCCCTAAAGGTATTCAATTTTCTCCCATTGTTGTTGCTTTCCCTTTTGGGATCCATCGGGTATTGTGTTTATGGGGACCAAAAAATTGCCTTCTTCTTTTTATACCAAACTTTCTCAATTTCACATGTATTTATGATTGTTTCCCTATCATTCTAAGCTACAGAAGTTGTTTTGGACCTTCAAACTGATCTCTTCTCTTCTTTTTTGTGTATCATTTCTTGTTACTAGTTACATATATTTATTATTTATTTATATATAGATTCTATTATAATTGTATGTTATGTAATATAATTGAATACATCCTCACAATATGAGAAATATTTGATGAAAATTAGTATAGGAAAATTTAGACCAAACAATATGGTCAATGATGTCAAGGTAAGATCAATGGTATCCATTAACTAAGCATTATAATACGAAACAAAGAATTAAAAAATGGTAGTAAATAAATTATTAGTTTATTGCTTAATATTTTCAATTTATATTAGCAATATTATAGAGTATTTTATCACAATCTATGGAGAAATTTGCATATCAATTACTTTACCCTATGCAACTTTATGAAATACACTTGACTCTTAAGGATAAGCCAATTATCACATACGAAAATAATTTTGCAACTTAAATTTGGTCAAATCATTGACATTTAAGCCTTTACTCAATGAAGTATATCTATACTTCTCCATAAGAAGTCTAGGTTTTCCTCCTCCATGATTTGTCCCCACATTTGAAATACCATTCAACACAAGTCATCGATAATTCAACATAATTGGCTCCTTCTCCACAAACATGTCACCAAATTTAGCATTATAAGAGCTATATATATAGCATTTATTATCCCTTAAAGAAAGGTAGTGTAATGTGGGAAAATAGGGTTCACTAGTCTGTACATACCAACTAGGAATAGTCGGCCTATTTTACTCTTACATTGGAAGGAGAATGATCCACTTGACTCAATATCTTTTGGAACCTGAGGTGAATTCAATGGTCCTTCATGATGAG
Source organism: Cryptomeria japonica (assembly GCF_030272615.1). Classification (NCBI taxonomy): domain Eukaryota; kingdom Viridiplantae; phylum Streptophyta; class Pinopsida; order Cupressales; family Cupressaceae; genus Cryptomeria; species Cryptomeria japonica. The sequence continues at coordinate 683,131,843 of NC_081405.1, read as the reverse complement.
TTGAAAAGGACTCTGCAAATTTTAAATGAAGAATGCACAAACTAGGATCAAATAGGTTGAAATGACAATTTTCAGCATGCACACAAAGATAGAGACTTGGCAGACCAATTTCCAAAAAGGATCCAACAAAGAAAACTAAGACTAACCTGCAGTTTGTAAGCATAAGTGAAGGGACAATGGCGATTTTCTCGACATGCTCCCAGTACTATGATAATCTACTCAACATGCTCCCAACAATTTCAACTTTGATGAATTGCAAACTATAGCCCTCCTCCTACTCTGTTTGTAACTCTTTTTGTGGGCCTATTAGCTATTCCTACATAGAGCAAAGAAGGAAAATATTGGGTAGAAAAGGGTTTGCCTAAGTCAAACCCTAATTTTGGAATTATCCATGAAATTGAATTAAAAAGGAAAGCATGCTAATATGTAGCAGAGGCTAGATTTGAGAATTGAGATGTCTTATACCTTGTTGATGTTATGCTCTCTAAATGTGATTACAAATGTTGATGCAATAACATGACTTCACAAGACCTAAAAGGACAATCATGAATACATGTTTACATGAAGGTTGTTGAATCTATTGGCAAGAGACACTACATCTTGAGATGTTATCATTGATGGAAAATCATATTAGATTTGGCATCCGTAGTTCATGTTTTCATCATTTTGGAAGATTGATCAAGTATTTGTGAGGTTTGATGAGAAGAACAACGTATCTGACAGAGTGTTCAGTATTTTGGTTGGCGGATTATTTTGGTTGATTATCTTGTTTTGCGAATCTGGGAGATTTATTATGGATATGCAACTTACCTTATTCTAGGTTTGTGGTCTCTGGTGTTAAGTTTTGTGTTGGTTAGTGAGGTCCGGTAGATTGGTTTTTGGTAAAGCCAGAGGTTATCAGTGGTAATGTGTGGAAATGCATTATGCGGATATTGTGGATCAATTTTGGTGAGTGTTTATGTGTTTGAGTTCGATGAGCCAACATGTGGAAAGCATGTGGACCTTTTTTTTTGGTCTGCATGGTTGTTTTGGATCAGATTTAGCCGACTTGTGTACATGTTTCATCTTTTGTGACGTGTTCTTAGAGCCGACATGGTGGTGACCAAAATTAGTGATGTGGATATATAAGACAAGTTTATTTGATCATTTTGGATATTTATGGTTATATGTGAATCCTGTATGAGCGATTGTGTGCAATTTCAAGTGCATGTGGTGTAGATTTGGGCTTCGGTATCTTGTAGAATATCAGAACAAAGCAGTATTGCAAAACAAAGTTAGAATGTGTTTTGTTCTTAATCAAAACTATTCTCAGGTATTTGTCGATGCTATCTCATAGTTCAAACCTCATTGTGATCTTCAATAATTATTTTGTAAGGTAGTGAGCCTTCTGGGTTGTAGCCCTTGTTGTAAACTTTGAGCAGTGAGCTCTAGACAGTGTGCCTGAATGCACGTGCATTCCCCTTATGTAATATTTGTATACTTTTAATAGAGTATACTAATATTGTGGGTTTGAATCCCATCATTATTTTTCCCTTAACCATGTTTCCACGTAAAAATCTTGGTGTTATGGTGTTGATGATCTTTGCTTTGCGTTTCTGCACTTTACTTTTCTTCATTTGGATTAAGTGCATTAAAGGAAAAAATAATAAGATCAAAAGTTGCAGAACACAGATTGACACCCCCCCCCCAACTCTCAGTGTTACTTGATTCCACCAATCGGTATCAAAGCCTAGTTCCTCAGAGGAAGCTTAACAACTTGAGGAAGATATGGGAAGGTGAACCAATGGATTCTGGTAGTCTTAGAAAGCAGTTGGTTGTTGCTCTTGAGGATCTTGATCATGCACAAGATGAGAACTGACAAGTGAAAGAAAATCTCAAAGGTGCTGAAGAATACATTGAAACATTGAAAGATCAGTTGAACAAGTCAAGGGAAAAGAGAAAAGAACTTGTTGATCACCTTAAGCAGAAAGAAAGTCAGAGCATTGATGAAGAAGCCTTGATGGAAAAGACACAAGAATGTGATAAACTTTCTAGAGCCAATACAATCTAGAAGAACAAAATGGAAGCCATTGTGATGAGATTGACAAAAGACATTGAATATAGGAAGAAGAATGAAGAAAATCTTGCTCAGTCCCTGAAAGACAAATCTGAAGAAAGTTGCAGACTTTAGAGTGAGAATGGACAACTAAAGCTTGACCTACAAGATTCTAAACAACATGAGGAAGATCTTAAAAGGCACATCATTCTTATTAGACATGATCTTGATGTTGGAAATGAGTACAAAGAGAAATTATGGATCAGTTTAGCTAAGCTTGATGAGATGCTTGTAGGTTAGAAGAACCCTGATGACACACAAGGTCTTGGATATGAGAAAGGAAAAAGTTTCAGGGCTAGTCAAAGCAATCCTAAGACTCAATAGTAGAAGAACAACTCAAGAAAGCCTCTGGTAAGACAACCTAATGCTCATAAATTCAATGGAAATTGTTTTGTTTTCAATAAATTTGGTCATATGGCTATTCAATGCAGAAATAGGATGATCAATAATGATCCATCTTTTATCGGTCAATGTTTCAAATGCAACAAATATGGTCATAAGGCAATTGTATGCAAAATTGTGATGAATAACTTTTAGAATAGGAGAAATGTCAGATGCTATGCTTGTGGAAGATTTGGACATATTGCTAATCAATGCAGATCAAGGATAAATCAAGAAAATTTTAGACCTAATCAGAGGAACAATGTTGTTTGCTATAATTGCAACAAATCCGCTCACATTGCTAAGTATTGTAGAAGTAGAAATGTGAGTAGGATAGGTTTGAAAGACAAGAACAAGAATGTGAAGCCTAATGAGAAGGGAAAAGAAAAAGTTGAGGAGATTAGAGATCAAATGAAGAAGACATGGGTTAAGAAGATTGATTCAGCGGCAGGAAGTGGGTCCGCACCTGATTCTAGTGCTGGAACTACATCTGGTAACTGAACCTAGGCATTCGACTTTGGGGGAGTTATAATGCAAATCCTTCAAACCCCCTGTTTGAGATCTGTGCCTATTTTAAGTAGGTTGCATAAGTGTTTTTGATGATTGCAGATGTTTTTGGTGGATCTCAGGAAGAATTGAGTCGATTTAAAGATCTGAAGAAGAATTCCTGACAGATATAGAGCATCCAAAAGAATTAGGGCCACATGCATTTATTACAATGAAAATTTAGGTCTGTGGTGAATAAAAGGTAACTTTTCCTCTTTATTTCTCACTTTGCGATTGAAGAGAAGAAGTTTAGAGATCTCTACCAATTTCCAAAATGATTTGGCAAGAAGACCTAATTCGGTACCAAAGATATTTATCAATGAAAACCCTCTTTAGTTGAGGTTTAAAATTTGAATCTATAAAAATGGCTGCACCTGGTACCACCACCCCTCTGGTTGTAAATATCATTGAGTGTGCTTGTCCCAACTTTAAAAATCATCCATTCATTTCAATGGAGGATGACCCTAAGAGTGCATTTTCGTTTATGCCCTACGAAGTCCTGCATAACAAAGACATAAGGGTTTACACACATTGTCCAATTGAAGAATTGGGAAGCTCACAAATGTTGAATCTTTTCAATAACTGGTTCTCTGATCAAAGCTCCATGTTGAAACTTGAATTTCAAGGATTGGAAAGCAAGGGTTTTGCTCTATTTGTGAAGTTTTTGATGGCATACGAATAGGAGTGGATATGGTACATCCTGAGTTCTTTTCACAATGAATTCATGTGGTTGGATAAGCCACATAAGATCACTAAAGGTGTCATTCGGGGAGTAATAGGGTTGTGTGCATCTGGTCAATTACCATATTTGAAAATGGTAAAGAATGACATTGTAACCAACACAACTGGATCAAAGTTTGATAAATGAGCGATGACTATTGGTGACATCTTGGAGGATGAAATTTGGTTTGCATCCATGGTGATAGGGTATAAGATCTACTATTCTAGTCGAATGAACTCTGAATTTGGTACAACAATTTATGTTGCATATGAGATGTTAAGGGGGAGTAAGAAATATGATCTGTGTGAGTTGCTTCGAAGTGAGCTTATTAAGAACTTGAAGAAAATCAAAGAGAACAAGAAGCACCCCTTCAAGTATGGTACTCTACTTCTGTGCATATTCTTCCACTTCAAGAATGAGATTCTAGGAGTTGGTCTTGTACAGTGGGAATTTGATAGGCTAGTGGGAGTGTAGATTTGGGAGTATCTATACAACTCTGGTGACTCCAAAGCCAGGAACAAGAATCTATGAGGATATTTCAAGAACTTTTAGGAGGATATAGATATCTCGAAGTCCATTGCGGAGAAGTATGCTGACACCATCTATTTCATGATTGACAATGACCAATTCTTGATGGAAGTAGTGGAGCCTCGAACTTCATGGATTCTACCAATGGGCTATGAGGTTGATGAATAGATTTTGGAACTATATGCTCAACATTTGTTGAGTTAATTGGTGGAATCCAATGAAGAAAGGTTCAAAACCTACAAGGAGAATATCCTAAAACTACATGAGAAATTCAAGAAACTGGTCATTCAGAAGAAGGTTCGGAAAGAGGTTGAAGCTTTTGCAGAAAGCATAGGGATAACCAAGGAAGCTGTCAAAAATCTAGAGAGGAGAATATCCTTTATGAGGAGTAGACTATCAAGGTGGAAGCTACTAAGCCTAAGCCAAGACAAACCAAGAGCACAACCCCCTCTTTCAGTCCTACTAAGCCAACAATCCAGCCTAAACCATCAGTCAAGTCATCTGGTGGAGTAGAGAAGAAAAGAAAGCAAGTCAGATTTGTGACTATTGATGAAGAAGAAACTGAATTAGATGAAGCTACCAAGGAGGTTAAGGCAAAAGGAGTCAAAGCCACAAAATTCACTAAGGGCAAACCATCCGGTGGTGTGAAAACTAGTAAGAAATCTAAGTCATTCGAACTTGATGATGCTTTAAAACAAGGAAAAATAGAGTTAAAGCACCTATATCTTTAAGTGAGATTGTCAATGAGACTGTGAAGAATGGAAACTTAAAGCCGTTATCTAAATAGTATGAAAACTTTGATGAATTCGACAAGAAAACCCTAGAGGAAGCAATTGTAAAATATATGAATGTATATAGTAAAGCTTTGACAGAACTATTGTCAACAATTTTGAAGAGCTTGTATGAAATTTTGGATGCAAGAAGACTAACGACTACTAAAGATGAAGAAAGGTTAAAAGAGTATGTTTTGGCAGAGCTATGTTTGGTGATAGCCAAGGTAGAGATAGCTAGAATTCCTAAGCTATCTAAACTTGAATTCTGAAGTAAGACTAGAGTTAATAAGATTATGATTGGTAAAATTGATGAAGTTGCAAAAGAGATAGACAGTTTTACGGAAAGTTTTATCGAAGATCTAGTATGAAGTTGTCCCCGAGAGAACTTAGGACAATATGGAAGGTAAGGAAACTAAAAATGATAATCCGATGGATGCTCCATAAGTTAATGTTTTAGATGAGCAATCAGTTGAACCAATGCAGGATACATCTATTCCGAAAGTACAAGTTGTCAATCTAGGTGATGCAAGTGTTCCCACAGATCAAACTACTTTTGTTCCAAATGTGCAGACAGATCGATCAAAGGATAATGCTCCAGAAAAGGTTACAGATGAGGATACTACAAGGAATAAGGGTGAAAAGGATGCAAGGGAAGCAGATGTGGATATGGATAAGGCTGAAAATCCTTCAGTTAATGAAGATAACCCTATGGTATCTAAGCAGAAAGCATATACAAAGAAGGTGGAGGTTAAAGTTGAAGGAGAATCCAAAGCAAGAGACACTGCAGAGGCAAAAAAGGGGAAACAGGTAATAGATGACCTTAAATTCATTCAAGGACCAATCAGTCTTGCCTCCTTGTCTCCCATCCAAAAGCTTCAACTTGCATCATTCGCTCAGGCAAAGGCTAGTGAGGATCTTTTAATATCTCATACCGAGGATAGTTTGTTGTTAACTATGGTATCTGGCATTTTAGCAAAGCTCATGCCACCATTTCAGAAAGATACATCTAATACCCTAGCCGGTCAATTAAAAAACTTAATTAATTATGTAAATACACACTTTGAATCTTTTAAAAAAATTGTCGAGGAGAAAGCTCAAAATGAGTTTAATGCCAAAAGGCTTCACAATTTGAAGAAAATGATCACAAAAGACAAAGCCACATTAGGTGATTATATAAAGAGAATGCAGGATGCAATGACTGTAGGTAGAAACTTGTGTAAATCATGCTTATCCCTAAACAAGTTCATCGTGGATATTGAGAAGAAGTCTCAGGATTACAAGGATCAGTTGGAAAGATTATCTCAGACAGTTGATCCTTTGTCAAATTCATTGAGCCATCATGAAAATTAGGTAATTTCATTGCTTCAGAAGATTCAAAGTCTGAGCTATGATTGGGAAAGGGTAATTGACAGAGTTGGAGAACTTAGGAGCCATATTGTCCCTAGGTTGGATATAATGCTAAATGCTCTTCAAGATGCTCAGAATGCTCTCAAGATAGATGATTTAGATGATCTCAAGATGGTAGAAATATAGTCTTATCTTCTCAATGGATTTATAATAGTTTTTGAGAATCTGCAAAAGGGTTGGGATAGTCACTTGGACTCTCTGAAGAATCTCTAAGTAGATATTTTCAATTTTTTGTGAGTTTGTGTGTACATACATGTATATAGCATTTTTGGCTTCAATTCTTGATTTTTGGGACTCTACATTTGTCATTGATATCAAAGGGGGAGAATAGATGAGTGAAAAATGTTATCTGAGGGGGAGTTCTTTGATTCTTTGGGAACCGGTGATTAGATTTTTGGTTGCAGTGTATTGTATTTTGGTTTTAGTCTGACACTTAGTCAATTTTCACCAAGTGTTGCCAGCAATGCTAAAGGGGGAGATTGTTAGCAAGAGACATTGCATGTATGTTGAGATATTGTCATTGATGGCAACTCGTATTAGATTTGGCATCCGCAGTTCATGTTTTCATCATTCCAAAAGATTGATTGAAGATTGATCAAGTATTTGTGAGGTCCAGCGAGAAGAATAATGTATTTGATAGAGTGTACAATGTTTGGCTGGCAGATTATTTTGGTTGAGTATCTTGCTTTGTGGATCTGGGAGATGTATTATGGATATGAAACTTACCTTATTCTAGGTTTGTGGTCTTTGGTGTTAAGTTTTGTGTTGTTTAGTGAGGTCCAATAGATTGTTTTTTGGTAAAGACAATGGTTATCAGTGGTAACATGTGGAAACACATTATGTGGATCAATTTTGGTGAGTGTTTATGTGTTTGAGGTCGATGAGCCAACATGTGGAAAGCATGTGGATATTTTTTTGGGGTTCGGATAGTTGTTTTGGATCGGATTGAGCTAACTTGTGTACATGTTTCATCTTTTGTGAGATGTTCTTAGAGTCGACATGGTGGTGACCTAAATTAGTGATGCAGATACATAAGACAGTTTATTTGATCATTTTGGATATCGATGGTTATGTGTGAATCATGTATGAGAGATTGTGCGCAGTTTCATGTCTGCATGTGTAGATTTGAGCTCTGGTATGTTGCTGAATATCGAAATAGAGCAGTATTGCAGAACAGAGTTAGAATGTGTTTTGTGCTTAACAGAAACTATACTCATAAATTTATTGATGCTATCTCATAGTTCAAACATAATTGTGATCTTCAATAATCATTTTGTAAGGTAGTGAGCCTTCCAGGCTATAGCCCTTATTGTAAACTTTGAGCAGTGAGTTTTAGGCAGTGTGCCTGAATGCATGTGCATTCCCCTTATGTAATATGTTTATACTTTTAACAGAGTATATTAATATTATGGGTTTGAATCCCACCGTGGTTTTTCCCTTAACTGGGTTTCCATGTAAAAATCTTGGTGTTATGGTGTTGATGATCTTTGCTTTGTGTTTCTGCACTATACTTTTCTTCATCTGCATTAAGTGGATTAAAGGATAAATTGATAAGATCAAAAGTTGCAGAACACTGATTCACCCCCACACCCCTCCCCCCCCACCTCAGTGTTCCTTGATTCCAACATAATCTTATCACAATGCTAGAAGAATGTCTGGGATGCTTGAATTCTTGATTTAGGATGTCTCTTGAATTTGATGGAATCTTAAAATGAGAGAGGATAACTTGATTTTATACCTCTCCCTAGCATTTCAGGGTGTAAAACTCGGAGTACGTCTACATGGCAAAATATTTCCCCACTTAACCATGCTAACTGTTATGAGGTTTGAATTTGGAGCCAAACATGGGAGAGCATGTTGATCTACTCGACACGCTCCCTCCAAAGTGGCCCCAAATTTAACCTTGAGGTCCAAAATAAGATGGATAAATTGGGTTGGGATGAATGGGACAACATGCGAGAGGTTATACATGCCAACATAAGGCCTAGTTGAGCAAGAAATTGCATAGGGATGCAATTTACAATGCTACATTTAGCCCCCACTTTAGTAGGAGTATGATCCTACTCACATACTCACAATAAAGTGGGAGAGAGAGAGGGGGGGCATTGGGAAAGCCTACAAAGAGATAAGACATCACTAAGTTCAAGGGAACAAGCCCCCAAATCCTAGGATCTTAACTCGTACAACCACGTGCAAGGGCACACAAAATAAATTAAAACAAAACAAAGATTAAAACCAAGGCTCTGAGTAAACCAATTTAAGAGACCTCGATAATCAAAATGTCTCAACCACTAATATCATTCTTGGAATGTTATTGCAAGAGCACAAGTGGTCACACAAAAACAGAAAGAGCATACATCAAAGATGAGATAAGACACCACGATCCTACCAACTAGCAAGGTGTGTTATGCTCTGGGATCATGGAGGAGAGAGAAAAGAAACCATGGATTCCACGAGATAGTAAGTTGCATTATGCTAGATGAGAGTCAATGTGCTAGCAAGAGTTGAAATCACGTTGCATTATGCTAGTCAACTCATCCTAAGAGAGAGTTTGGTATGAAGAGAGTCAATGTGCTAGCAAGTTGTGTTATCCTAGTTAACTCATCTTGAGAATATGCATGAAGGAGAGGTCAAATGGTCTAGCAATTTGTGTTATGCTAGTCAACCAATCCCAAGGATAACCAAGGAAAGTATTGTATCTATGGAAAACTCGCTAAAAACAAAGTGAAGTAGAGTCATCAAACCCTAGCAAGTTGTGTTTTGCTAGTAGACTCAACCTAAAAGATTTGAATAAGGATAACCAAATAAAGCACGATTTTCATTAGGAGATCCCACAACATTTGGAATAAGGAGGCCATATATGCCCCCCCTTAAGATGGAAAGATAGAACTATGTTGACATCTAAAGGTAAAAGAAAAACAAGGATAAACACCTATAACACCAAGGAGATATCCTTATCCTTTAAGCAAAAATGTACATACAATCCAAGCTAGAGAGGACACAACTCTTGCAAGGCAGGGAAGAGATAGTTGAAAAAATATATCTTGCAACAAGTGTAAAGGGATCTTTTTTAGAGATGCAAAAGAGGAGGAAGAGATATTTTTCTCAAAGACAGCTACCCCAAAGAGGAGATTTTGGACAAAAATAACATCATTGACCAAAAGAAGGGAAGGAGAACAAGAATTCACACTTTCCCCATTGCTAGGGTAAAGGGATTATCGATGAAGGATAACACACTTTTGGTCCCAAGTAAAGAATTGTTTATGATTGACATACACTTTCAAGCAAGGAAGAGTTTTTAATCAAGGATGCAAACCTCTTGGAAAAAAAGAAGAAGAGAGAATCCCTTAGCAAAACAAATAATTCTTTGCAATAAAGGACATCACATGATAAACAAATATCACCCAACCATGGGAAAGTGGATCCTTAGAAAGGATAGGAGATTGAAACACTACCCTTTCCCCCCAGACATGGAGACAAGGATAAGAAAAACTATTATGTTTATCATAAAGTATGATTGCACTTGAAATTGTACCACCATGAATCACAATGAGCCCCCAAGGGATAGGATAACAGTGTCACATAGTGTGGAGCAACATAATAGGAACTTAAATGTTATTTAAAATATTCAGGATTTTGATACCACTCATTACTACCTATTATGTAAATGATATCATAATCAATGAGTTGTTGAATTTTATAATGCAAAGTTCGACATTCATTACATAAATGTTACATCAGTAGCTTCAATAGAAGAGATGAAGATAAACTTATGAGCAAGTACAAGTAAGCATCAAAACAAGCACTAATAACATCATTAGTACCAAAGGTAGCAGTGGAAGCACCACCAACAATACATTTTTTTGTGAAAACATAGGAGGACAAGAGCAACTCCTATCCTCCTCTCACCCACCTTGGCAGAGGTAGGCATAGTAGTTGTTGATTTTGATGATTGTGATCCAGATTCAATGTTTCATGCTCGATATCAAGTTCAAGAAATATTTTCCCAAGAATATTTTCCCAAGAGGATTTAAAAAAATACTTTTATTTAGGTCAAAATATGGTGGTTATACATGTACATGGTATGATCTTGAAAAAGTGACTTTTAAACAATGGTTTTTATACATGCTTATTGATAATAAATGTGTATCATCTAGGTATTAAAATAAATTGCATGTTTGGAAACTAGAGTTTGAGTACTACATTTCATATTACTAATTTTTTTAAATATTCTATCTTTAGGCGAGCACTTGAATTTTTACATCAATTGTGACACATTCTAAAAACTAGGAAATATACTTCCTTTTTTTGGCCAAAAAGTGGACTCAACTTCTTGCACACACCCTATTATATGTACCCATATTACACAGTCTCTTTTGCATGATTGATTAGGTCCCTAATCAAGGATTTCTTATATGTAGGGAATTCCTTTGTTCTATATTATGTGCTCAGACATTCTATACATGCTTTTGATGTTTGATCCAATTCCATCTTCTATTTCCATGTGTCGTGGCTAGTTACAATCTTTAATTCTTCCCACACCTTCTCATTTGGCTTCATCAAAATACATACTCTGGCATACATACTACATTCACCAATTGCCATTTTCTCATCTATTTTCACAAATTCGCTAATTTCATTAGCCAAGGTTTCTAACAAATCTTTGTTCCAATAATCTTACACCAAATTGTAAAATATGATCCAGGCCATAACTTTCCTTGCCTCTTCCTGCAAAGGGTTAAATTTTAGTCTACGGTTTACAATGTATCAACCCGATCCCTTAAAATCATGTGTTTTTTGGCCCTAGAATTTTCTACTTCTTTTCCCTGCTAGGGCAATTAACCAAGACAAAACCCTTTGGTAGTGAACGAATTTTGCAACCTCCCCTCCACCCCCACCAATTTTTTTAAACAACATTTTTCTACCTTAGATCTTGTAGGCCAATCGCCTAATTTTTTCATGAAGAAAGCTTTCTATTCTAAATTTTCTACACAATTAGACGAGGTTGCAAAATTTAAAATAATGGTAATTCAACTTACAAGTTTTTGCTTCCCTAAGGGGATTTGATTTTCTTCCATTGTTGTTGCTTCCCCTTTTGGGATCCATTAGGTATTGTATTTTTTGGGACCAAGAAATTGCCTTCTTTTGCACCAAACCTTCTCAATTTCACATTATTTATCACTATTTCCCTCTAGGTCTGAGCCAGGGAAGTTATTTCAAACCTGCAAATTAGTCTCTTCTCTTCTTTTTTGTGCATCAATTTTTTTACTAATTATATATAAATTCTATTTCAATTGTATTTTATGTAATATAAAGTATTAAATATAAATTAGATATATTATATAACAATATGTACATATATTAATTATGTTGAAGGCGTCTCTTCTATGAGAGGGAGCGAGCTACTTCAAAATCAACCATCAATATTATATTTATATAATATAATATAATACAATTGAATACATCCTCACAACATAAGAAAATATTTAATGGAAATTAGTATAGGCAAATTTAGACCAAATAGTATGGTCACTGATGTCAAAGTAAGATCAATTGTACCTATTAACTAAGTATTATAAAACAAAACAAGGAATTACAAATGGTAGTAAATAAGTTATTAGTTTATTACTTAAGATTTACAATATTTATATGAGCAACATTATAGAGCATTTTATCACAATGTATGGGGAAATTCACATATCAATTACTTTACCATATGCAACTTTATGAAATACACTTGACTCTTAGGGATAAGCCAATGATCACATAGGAAAAGGATTTTGCAACTTGAATTTGGTCAAACTATAAACATAAAAAGGAGAGAATTGGTGCTATAAAAGATGAAAATGGATATCACACAAATAATATGGAAATTGTTAAATTATTCTACAATTTTTATGAAAACATGCTTAGGGAAGAAGGTAATTGGTTGGCTATTCAACAATGCATGGAAGAAGATATCCAATATTGTATTCCTAAAAAAAGTAACCTAGCTTACAACAAATTCTTGGATCATATTCTCTCCTTGGAAGAAATTGAGCAAGCTCTTTTCTCCATCAAATCTAATAAAAGTCCTAGTGTTGACTGTTTTCCAACTAAATTTTATCAAGTAACGTGGAATTATAATAATGATAGTTTGTAATGTTTTACTTAGGATCTTTGCATAATGGTTCTTTGGGCCCTATTATTAATAAGGGTCTAATTAAACTTATTTGTAAAGGGAATAATGAGGAGAGTATAGTTGGTTGTTGTCTAATTACATTAATAATTACTTCATACAAAATTATTGCAAAAGTTGTTGCTATCAAAATTAAACGAGTTGTTTAGGGCATTGTGAGGCTCAAACAAACATGATTTAGAAAAGGAAGATACATACTTGACAATCTTATGTTAGCTCGAGAGACTATTGAATGGGACCAATAAATAGGCCAAAATACTTTGATAATCAAGATGGACTTTTATAAAGCATATGACATAATTCGTTGAAGCTTCATTCTTAAAATGTTTCAATGGTTGGGGTTTGGACCAAAACTTTGCATCCATGTTCACATGTTGTTCAAGGATGCCAATACACATCTCATTGTCAATAGAACAATGTCAGATTCCTTTGAGTTACAACATTCTATTAGACAAGGATTCCACTTATCTCCCTTTTTATATGTGCTTACTGCTGATGCATTGGGTTATATTCTTTAAAAAGCTAACTAATTAAAACTTACTAGAGGCATTTCTATTCCTCAAAATCAGGTGGTTATCAATTCTCACTTGTTGATGATAGTATGCTATATTCTTGCAAAATTCTGAAGAAGAGATTAGCAATATGTTAGATATTTTGAATTTGTATCGTTCTCTTTCTAGCTCCAAAATAGCTCACAATAAGACCAAATTTTTTATGTCTCAACTTGACTTTATTCCTTCATGGATTAATAAGGAATGCATGTAAATTAGTCATAGAGAGATAACCAAATATCTTGGTATTCCTTTCGAAGTGGGGGTATCTCTCTTTGAAATGTGGAGTTGGTTTCTTAACAAACTTAATTGGTTGTTTAATTCGGACAGTAGATTCATATCATTAGCTGGTATCATTAGATGGTAAGATTCAAGTTCCTAATAAGATCTGCATTGCTACCCATGTTTATTATTCTTCATGTTGGATGTCAAAACACGGTTTTGAAGAATTAAACAAAATAATTTGCAAATTATTGTGGTCCAAATGGGATGGTAATGCTAGATTTATTGCCTCTTCTTGGAATCATTGCATTCAACCAAGATATATAGGTGGTCTTGGAATTATAGATCCAAAATCTCAAGGGCCATGTCTAGCTACTAAATAGATCATAAGAGTTTCCAATGGAGATGAGCCTTGGAAAATTTTAGTTTGTCATTGTATCATGGAAGCTACAATTTAGAAAAATGGCAAATGGTCAATTGGTTAGATAAAATACTTATGTCTCCTTTTTTTAATATATGAGCTTCATTTCCTTTAAAATCAATATGGAAAGCATGGCAAAAATTTGTAGATTCCTTAAATGGAATAATTCTTCATGGCACCATGGCTTTAGTTTTGCTTCATTATCAATATGGTGGAATAAGCTTGTTATTTATCAGGATCATCCTTTGGTTGTCAACTTTTCCAAGTATCCTTATTTCTTGTTCAAAACAGGGGTTCAATAATTTATCTAGACATTTGGGACTTCAATTCATTTGATTGGGCCTCATGGACATATATTAAAGAGCGCTTTGGGTTGAGTGACAAATATAAACACTTCTTGATTTTTATCCAATCTCTAGTTCATATTGACCTTTCAATGAAATTATGTACTCCAAAGAATTACAACTTTTTCAAAGATTGGAAATGGTCGTCCTACAACATCTTTAACTATTTTCCTTTTAAGAAAATTTATTTTTAAATCCTTCCTAACTAGCCTCTTAATCCTTATTTAAATAAAAAATGAAGTGTAGATTTAGATACAAGTTATGGACCAAATTGAGCACTCAAATATAGAAATATAAATATGATTTTAATTTCCAAGTCATAGCTTGGAAAATACTATATTGCAAGCTACCTATTGAGGCTAGATTGAAATGTATTATGGTTCAACTAGCTAATTTTCCTTTTTGTCAAGGTGCTGAGAATATGAAACACATCTTCTGGGATTGCATATATGTTAAAAAATAATGAACTGATGTGTTTAAGGATTTTCCTACTATTTTAAATCTTAATCTGAATTGGAAAAAGGCCATTTTTGGTTTTGACATGCAAAATAATGTGATTGTTGATTCCATTAGACAAGTTATTTTAAGACATTCATGGAAAGAAAGATGTGCAACTATGTTTTCTAACAATTGGTATTTGGCAATTGCCATTCTAAGACTTTATTCTAACAAATTTCTTTAGGTGGCTATTTTGTTTTCTCAATCTCAAGTTCTATGTAAGAAAAATTGTAAAGTCATGGATTAGCTTTAGCATATCAAGGAGCAAGTGTTGAAGTTTCAACTTGAAAACAAACTTAGGCATTCGTTAAAATGGTACACTCTTCTAAGATGAAGTTTTATTTGTTCTAGCTTTACATATGTAGTTGGTTAGAGCTCTATGGCAGCTCCTTTGTAATGGCAGTAGGCTCTTTTTTGTTAAGGATTCCCTTGCTAGGTATCTTTGTATGTATTTTTAAGAATCTAAGATGGTCCTTGTAACAAGAATGTTGTAATTTGTAATGGTTTTGGATTGTAAGAGTGCTGGTGGTTTCTATTTTTTAGCAACCTTATGGTTGCCTAATTTGATGTAATTTTTTTGCATTGATTCAATGTAAAAAAAATAAAATTGGTCAAATCATTAACATCTAAGCCTTTGTTCAATAAAGTATATCTATACTTCTCCATAGTCATTCTAGGTTTTCCTCCTCCATGATTTGTCCCCACATTTGGAATACCATCCAATGCAAGCCATCATGAATTCAACATAATTGACTACTTCTCCACAAACATGTCACCAAATCTAGCATTTTAAGTGCTAGATATATAACATTTAATATCCCTTAAAGAAAGGTAGCTTGTTTCCTCCTCCATTATTACTGCTTCCTCCACCTTATTAAAATATGTCTTGAACATCAATTTTTTAGCTTGATCAAGTTATTATCAATCTTCTTCCCTTTTCTCCTCAGTTGGATGACTTTGTCCATTTCTATTTTAGTTTAATCTCTCATATATAACATATTTATAGGGATGTTGGGTCCTATGATTTGAACATGGAGACTATGTGAGGAATTATTTAATTGACATTTGCTCACTTAGGGGAGACTAAACTTGAAGAATAATTGTTTGTTCTATGTGAATCCTTGTTTAGGATGGAGTACACATGACCATAAAATAAAGTTTGAGCTCTTTGTAGTTGTATAAAACTCACAATATTTCAAAGAATCGGATCCAAAAAAGAAAAGACATGCTATTATTGGAAAGAGAGACAAGTAAACTATAAATCTAAATGATACGAGGAGCTTACAAAATGAGGGTTTTTGGCTTTAAAGATCCTATCCTAGCAAGGATTCCATAAAAAATCTAGGTCACAAGAACCAATCATTAAGGTCTACTCTCCTAGCTTGGTGGATCATGCGAGCCACACTATCTTCCACTATAGTTTTCTTGTTTCCAAAATGAAGCTTCGCACACATGTTTAATCCATCATCAACAAAATATACAAATTGTACACCTCTGTCAAACTCTCCTATTGTCAAAACACCGTTAGAGAAGGCTTTGTGAGGTACTTGCAATTGGCAAAGCTTATAAGTTATTGTGAGAGTCTTGTTTAAAGAGGTTGAAGAGAAAATAAAGGCAACCATCTTTAAACTCTATTACATCATCTCCTTTTGTACTTTTATGACAATGTAGTCTTTTGATCCTTTCAAATATGCAAGAAGCTCACAAATGATTCTAGCCACATCTCTAGACATGTCACAACCATATTGAAAATATAAGAGTTTGAAGAAAGACTACTAATCACAAATGACTCTAGCCACATCTCTAAACATGTCACAACCATATTGAAAATATAAGAGTTTGAAGAACGACTACTAATCATGTGCTCCTCCTTGAATTAATATGCGTATTTGAAACATTTCTATCTTGCCGAGAGCAATATGTAAAAAATATGATAAAAATAAATGACATTCACAAAATTTGTCCATCAATATTAATTAATGTATTGTAGTACTCTACAATATGATTTTTTGAAATTTATTTTGCTAATAATGGATTCGATGCAAAGCCCTTTGGTTCCTTTAACCGGGAAAACGAGAATTTTCATAATGAAAAAAAAACTGAAATTACATTTTTTATTGACGATAAAGTTTTTTATTCAGATTTATCCATAGTGTCTACTCTAAATCCGAAAGAGAAGTTGTTTCCATTTTTAAACTCCATTTCGTTAAATTCATCCCGTTGGTCATCCTGAACAACAGGAAACCTGAGGGCGTAGGCCTTCAGTAAGAGGCTGTGAACAGGTAAGTGAATCTCTGGTTTTATCTTATTAGCCTGTCCGTAGGTAAAATTTCCTATGGTTGTAGACGCTCTTATATCTCCCTGGAAATTCAACTGAAAAAATTTACTTATTGTTCCCAGACTAGAATATCTGAGTTATGATAACACTGTATATCCATTGAATATGTACAGAGCATGTATATGCATCTCATATCATCCAAATTCAGCAAATACCAAGAGACCCAGGAAGATTTTGGTTTAAAGGGTTCATTTAGTTTTTAATATTTTTGTTAATGGCAATGTGCCTTATTATTTTTTATGTTTAGAAATGGCTTTTACTGTATGTTGAATGCTGTATTTTCTCTTTAAATGTTTTTTTGTTCTTGAACGTTGGATGAGGTTATGGAACATCTTCAAGTGTGTGGGGTAAGCTTAGGCCAAATCTTAAATATGTAAATACGAGTTCTACTTTT
Source organism: Cryptomeria japonica (assembly GCF_030272615.1). Lineage (NCBI taxonomy): Eukaryota > Viridiplantae > Streptophyta > Pinopsida > Cupressales > Cupressaceae > Cryptomeria > Cryptomeria japonica. The sequence continues at coordinate 683,114,446 of NC_081405.1, read as the reverse complement.
CTAACCGTAACTGTTCAACAAAATCTTCAACGTGTCAGCTGATGTGGAGGGATTTGAACCACAGTTCTTGCTAGCACATCCTAATTGGAGAATTTCTCATCAAAATTAACATTAGAAGGATTAACCTTCAGAAAAAAGCAGTAGCAGAGCAGTTGTGATGTTTTTTGTTCTTGGGTTTGTCTACATAGTTTTGGTTTCATAATTTCTCTATCTTTTTTTTGTTTGTATTACTTCACAATCCTTTGGATTTAATGGACATTGAATGTCTTGGAACTTTTTATTTAATTTTTCTAATGTTTTATTTTTCAATGGTTTAAACTTTTGTTTGTTAGATGGAGACCTTGAGCCAGACTGGAATAAGATCAAACTTCAAGGCAGTGGGATTCACGAAGAATGAAGGGTACAGACAAAAGCAATACCCTATGTCTGCATTGACTTGTGGGTCTTGTGCTGCAAAGCCAGTTGCCGCTTTCCAGATTTATCATAATGTTATACCCAGGAGAACGTCAGTTATATTGATGGCAACCAAGTCTGGGAAGAATAAACACAGTGACACACCTGCGTATAAGGAGCTTTATGAAGCATTTCCTGAAGCCTTGCTGTTGAAGGTAGACATTAGGTTCTCTTGGTAAAAAAAATTAGTATGGAAACATGCTTTTTTCTTTTTGTTTGCAGTGAAGTATAACATGCTTACGGTGTTTTCATTGGCTATTTTTTTATCAATTGCCTTTTTATTACATAATTTTTAAAGAATTAGGTTTGCCAATAAGCTGATTAATCGTTTTCCTCGGATAATCTATTACATCTAAACTTAAAAAACGAAAAGAAAAAAGAATAATTGACATCTTATCCAACAAAATACATTTGAACATTTGGATAAAATATGCTGAAAATTGATAGATATTGCCAAATTTACGAGTACAAATAGTAAATCTTTTGTTTTTTTCTTATATATTATCGTATAATGCATAAATTTGGTATTTTCTGAAATGAAATAACTTCGTGAACTACATACACTCGTCGAACTTTATTTTTCCTTCCATTAAAATTTAATCTCTTGGTGCGGTAGAGACTTGAAGGGAATCATGAGAATTAAGTTACCTTAGCAGTGAAACCCTGGTTTTCCTACCAATTGACAACAGGCTCTAGCATTAGGATGCTTCATGTGGGTATCTTAAGACTTTGCCTGATCGAATTCATTACCTGTGGTGCATACCATCTTTGATCCTTTAGATGAAAATTTGGAACTTCAAAAGTTGGATGACCTGTGCAACTTGGATTTGAATTGTTCACAGGTGTTTTTTGCAGGCTTGCAAATCACTGCAATTTGCCCTTTAGTAACCTGTATGGTAGAATATCTTTTGTGTTTATGAGAAAGGATCGATGATATATAAAATGCCTTTGAGAACTCATTTTTCTTTACTAAAATTGAGAATGTCTAAAATCCCTGTGATTGCATTTATTGTTTTTGGAATATCAGCACTCCTCTTTAAAATTCAACTTTATGTTGAATTTTGTGTGATCTCCAACTTCCATTTACCATAACAACTCCACTCTTTTATGTCAATTAAGTTGTTCTGAAGTTGGTAAAGAATGCAATTTATCATGCTCACTCAAAGCACGTTGAGGTTCATCATCACTGCATTTCACAAGTGGTTGATATTGGAGATATTTCTCTCTTCTTTTGAACATCTTAAGTGTTGTCTGCGAATTTAATGATAAACCTCTTGGGTCTATTTTTCTTGTAAAAGTTTGGGACAAGATTGGAGTTCTCTGGTTCAGATAGTAAGGGGGTATCAGATATGATATTATGCTATAATATACATTGTACACATAATCATTTATTACTTATGTTAATGTTGTAATGGCACCACATCAACTATGTCTACAAGATAACTTACACAATGTTAGTAGGGGCAAAGATATTATATAATGTTAGACTGTCACTATACTTTGTAGTTTGTACACAAGCATTATTGCTTATTTTTATGATTTAACAACACGTTACACATATGTAAAGGGTAACTTACAGAGTGTAAGTTACAATCACCTATATAATTTCTTGTGCAATAATAAATACACATACATTGAGTGTGCAGCATACAATTATTTCAATCTTTGTCCATTTATTTTTATAACAGAACGGAAGTTGCCACTGTGGTAACATCCCATCATTGCCACCTAGTTACAACTGCTGGACTCTTTTTCATTTAATTATTTTATAGTAATGTGTTAATATTAATATTGACTTTCAGTGTCCTCCATGTGTCCACCCAGACCAAAAGTACAAGTTATTATGGGGTGTAAAATGTACTTCTCAACACAAAATATGAAGTTTCTTCTCTACTAGAAAAAGGAATGTATATAGGGCATTCCAACCATGGATTTATCATTGTCATTCCTCAGTTCTAGAGGCCACATTGTCTATATTTATGATAACTTATAATTTTTTTTTGATCATTTAATAGCTGGATAGGCCAGCACCTATATTACTTAAAGGTTTGGTACATGCAGGAGGTGGCTATGTCCCGTTTGCCTCCAAAAGGAAATACTAAAATTGGCAAAAAGACCAAACCACCCGACACCCGACAGCATATAACTTTAATGATACAAAAAGGCCTCAGGCAGAGGCATAACATCCCAGAGAAACTACCCACTGAAATCTTAACAGAAGTAAAAAAAATCCCTCCCCTGACACACCTATAACCCACATGCCCATCATACAGAGAAAACACAAAATTCTGGCAGCAGCAAGCACATACCAAAATACCCCCATCCATCTCAGAGTCACTCATCCTCAGAGGACTGTGCAAACACGCTCTCCTCTGCTTCCCTCATCCTCCTTGCCGCCCTGGCATTAGCAATAACAGGGCACTCCACACCACACCTCGCATGTGCAGGACTTGCAGCAATGTCCTCTATATCTCGGCCTTCCTGCGGCACCCATAAATCCCCATTGCCCATCCCCAATCATTTCCTTCCTCCTCCTCATTGTCATCCACCCCTATGTCTTGTCTCCCCATCAAGCCTTCTGCCCGCACATACCTCCCCAAATCAAAGGATTCTGGCCTAGCCAGACTTTTTGTCACACACAGCAGAAACACAAGGCTGCGGTTCCGGTCAGGATAAGAAGCTTTAAACTTCTCCACCACAGGAGTCTGCACTGGTGAAAACCTTTTGACCTTCCCATCACTCTATCTCTCCTAGTCCCTTGTCAGCAACTGTAACCGCAATCCTCTTGCCAACTCATCCTACACATTTCCTCATTTCCCCGTCTTGGTACTATCTGCCGAATTCTTTCCCCAGTGAATTTTGAGACATTCGATCTTATTGGCAGCCAATTTGGCTAAGTCATCTGCCTCTGTGTTTCCTTCTCGGTAGATATGGCTTAGTTTGAATTCCCTAAACCTTTTCAAAAGCCCAGAGATAGGTTCCAACCAATGTTGAAGCATCCAACTAGGAGTCCAATTATTCCTGATCGCATTAATCACCAGCAAAGAATCTCCCTCCAGATGCAGTCGCTCAATCCCATCTGCAATCCCACCTCCAAGCCCCTCATGGCAACCTGAATCTCTGCCTCATTATTTGTAGCCATCCCAATGTGTTCTGCCACTTTCCCAACTATCATACCCTTTTCATTTCTCAACACACAAGCAATCCCGGACAATCCCGGATTTCCCTGAGAAGCGCCATCAAAGTTGGCTTTGACCCAACCCTTCTCCAGAGCCAGCCACACTGTGTTCTTCCTAATCTCCTTCCTATTGACTTTACCTCCAATGTCATATCCTTTTGGCACTTCTAAGCCTGGAAACCTCATCATCATTTCGTTATCTAGGTTCGAAAAGGTATTGAATTTTTTTCCTTTTAGCCACCTCGTTTACTACTTCAGTAATATAATTTTCTATCTTCAACACGAGAGCCTCCCTTGATATTGATACACCTTTAAAGATCTTGCGATTCCTCTCCTTCCACAATTCCCAAACTATAATGGAGGGGGCTGCCGTCCAAACACTACTGAACATTCCCTTATACACCCTGCTTGGCCATGCCCTAAACCAATCTTGTAGGCTAAAGGTATCCGCAGTATACCAATTCAACTTCAACATCACATGCTTCCAGCAAAAGTTCGCATACGGACATCTCCATAACAAATGATCAGCATTCTCCTCATTAGTTTTACAGAGCATGCATCTGCTTGGCCAATTGAATCCCAATTTTGCTAATCTATCTTTAGTGAGGATCCTTTTTTGAATGGCTAACCAGGCAAAAACCCTTGCTTTGGGTAAAACCTCCTTTCCCCATAATAATTTGATAGGCCAATTATTTATTAGACTTGCTTCTTCCATGATCCTGTACCCCAATTTCACTTTGTACTCTCCATCCGTTGAAGCACACCACCTCAATTTGTCATTTTCTCCAGAGACCGGTATGGGTGTACTCCTAAGGATCTCAGCCAATAAATTTTTTTGCCCGAGGAGCATAAAGCTCATCCATTGAGTTCCACTGCCATCTATCCACCCCTTCACTCCTGACCACCTTCAAATTTAGAAACTTCTTTGCCCCACACTCTGGAGGATTCTCTTCATATCTCCTGCAGATTAGGATTATCATAAAGTTTAGGATGTCCATCCCATGAATCCTCCCAAAAGGAGGCCCGTAACCCATTATGCACTTCCCAAGACGAGTATTTTGAGATGATACTTCTGCTATCACAAATAAAGTTCCAAATTGTAGACCCTCTCAGGGGGTCCTTGATTTTGACAATACTGATTGGATCATCCAAATTCAAATATTTCTTCCTTAAGAACCTTGCCCACTTGAAATCACACCTGGTCATCATCCAAGACAATTTGGACCCCATGGCATAATTCATGATATTCAATTGTCTAACCCCTGCACCTCCAGCAACCATAGGCTTACAGACCTCATCCCAGGCTAACAGTGGCTGTTTCTGATCCTCTTGAGGCCCACTCCAGAAAAATCTCCTCATTATCTGGTTTAGACTGTCCTCAACTGAAGCCGGGAGTTTGAGATAGGACATTGAATATAATGGGATTGTAGAAAGAACTGCTTTAACCATTAAAAGCTGTTGATGTTTGTAGCTAGGTCGGATCCCTTCTAGGGCCGACCTAGCACTTGTAGGTGACTAATTGGCCTATCAGCCTTAGTCACATTTTATGTGGAATTAAATAATATATATAATGTAATGTGTGGATAGGGCTGACCATTTATTGGGCGCCAAGCTTAAAGAACTATGTTATTGTTGTAAGCTGACCTATTGTGAATAGTTGCCTGGCTGACCTATTGTGAATAGGTGTCTTCCTCCTATATAAAGGAGATGTGTTTGTCATTCATAACATACATTCAACAAGTTCATTTCATCCTTCATTCACTCAGCGAACTCCTTCAGCAGAGCATCAGCGACTACATCCTTATCAGCAGCGAATCACTTCCTTGGACAGCGAATCTCTTCCTTAGGCAGCGAAGTCTTCATCTCAGCACTGTGAATTCATTCACAACATACATAAGATTAACTCCAGCATGTGCAAATCAGGTTGAGGTCTGATTGATGCCCTAGCACAGTTCTGATTCATAGACAACAGCATATAATCTGTTCGAACTTGTATAAGACATGTTGATCTTGTCTAATATATTCTGAGATTTCATTGCTGGGTTTCTTTTACCTCCAAGAGGGAGGTTTTCCCACGGTATTCTGGTGTTCCTTGTGTTGGTTACTGTTATTGCTGTCTATATTTAACAGTCTGATCTAAAATTAGCAAAAGCCTCCCAGCCGATGACAACCATTTCCCTTTCCATGACTCCATTTTGTGCTTGCAACTCTCAATCAGCTTATCCCAGTAGCACCTTTTATTGACTCCTCCAAATAATGGCATACCTAAAAATCTGCTCGGTAATGAAGCCATTCTGAGACCCAAGATCCTAGCATTGTCCCGTTGTAATCCCAATTGAACATTAAAGAAAAAGATCTTTGATTTCCTCCAACTAATTGATTGGCTTGACACCTTACTATATTTGTCCAATAAGGATCTCATTTCCCTTGCTTCTCCCCGAGATGCAACCCCAAAAAGGATTTTGTCATCAACAAATTGCTGATGAGTGACTGGATCAACACCTGGGGTGACTTCGATCCCCTTCCATCTCCCTTCCATCCTAGCTTTAGAGATGCTCCTACCCAAGGCCTTTGCCATAATAATGAACAAAAAGGATGATAGGGGATCCCCCTGTTTTATGCCTCTAGTAGTTCCAAAGAATCCCTGCGCCACACCATTGACTAATACTAAGAATTTGGGTCCCACAATACAACCTCTAATCCAAACCACCCAACTATTGTCAAAGCTGAATCTCCTGAGCACTTCTATCAAAAATTCCCTATCCACTAAATCATAAGCTTTTAGAATGTCTAGTTTCACCATCATGGAGGGCATCCTCAATTTCCTAACTGTATGGACAGTCTCATGTGCAATAATAATACCTTTTGCTATAGACCTTCTCGGAGCAAACCCACTCTGTTCCTCTGAGATGACTTTATCAATGACCTTTTTCAGCCTTCTTGCTATGATTTTTGTGATGATCTTGTATACTGTGTTGCATAAAGCAATTGGCCTAAACTCCCCCATACTAGTTGCCTCTTTCCTTTTAGGGATAAGAGCGATGAAGGTGTGGTTGATAGCCCCAAGAACTGTGTTCTTTCTCCTAGATTCCTCCACAACACCCCATAAATCCTCCTTAATGATGTTCCAATAAAATTGATAAAAACTAGTAGGAAAACCATTTGGCCCTAGAGATTTATCATGATTCATTTGAAAGGTGACCTTCTTGAGTTCTTCCATACTGATTGGAGACCTAATCTCCAAATTATCTTCATCCGAAATAATTTTTGGAATGAGGTCTAGAAACTCCTTTGTGTTAGTGCCCTGTACTAGATACCCTTGGTTCGAAAGATCTTGAAAAAAGCTAGTTGCTTCTTGATTTATCTCCTCCCTAGTATGAGCGTTGGTTCCATCTTCCCTTGTTAATTCAAAAATCCTATTCCTATTCCCATTCATTATGGCTGAATTGTGGAAAAACTTGGTGTTTCGATCCCCTTCCTTGAGCCACACCTCCCTTGATTTCTATCTCCAAAATTGCTCTTCTCTGGCCATCCATTCCGCCAGTTCAGCTTTCAAGGCCTATTCTTTGGTGAATTCTATCTCAGTCATACCTTTCTCAATAACAATCTCATTCAATATCTTTAGTTCCCCTTCAATACGATCCCTTTCAGCAAAGATGTTTTTAAAATGTGTCTTGTTCCATTGCTTCAACTTTCATTTGATGCGAGTAAGCTTTTTGTAGAAAAGGAACATCTTTGATTGGTTACCCACCCACACTTCTCCCCACCATTGTTTGATCAGCTCGGACAGTTCAGGATCTCTTGTCCACATTTTTTCAAATTTGAAGGGGCCCTTATAGTTTGTTGTAGTGAATACAAGCTGTGTAGGGAAATGGTTCGATCCATTGAAAGGTAGAATGGAAGCCACACATTGATTTCCCTCCTCCAGCCAATTACCAAAGAGTAGAAATCTATTCAATTTTTCAGCAATGGATGTGAAGCCCTTCCTCCTGTTGGTCTAGGTAGATTTCCCCTTCATGAACTCTACATCTCTTAATTTATTGAAAACCACAAATTCCTAAAAATCTTGTTGGACCCTAGACCAGCCACTGATGCCCCCCTGCTTTTCAGAACAATTGAGAGTAGCATTAAAATCACCTCCAATGGCAATCTTGTCATCCCTATACACAACCAACACTTCTGAAATTTCCTTCCACACCCTTATCTTCTCTTGCGTAGCAGTTGGTCCATAAACATTAATAACCTTCCAAGATTTATTGCTCTGATGGTCCGTGAAGGAAACCATCATCCAGTTTGGATTGCTCACTAGAAGGGTGCACGATGCCTTCACAGGATTCCAAACCACCCTCAATCCTCCTGACGCTCCGATCGACTCCACAAACAGTCCCTCCCACAGCCTCCAGCTCCTCATTCTTATCCCTTGCTCTTCTTTCCTCCATTTTGTTCTTGAATCAAAGCCAAATCAACTTTACTAGCATGAATTTGACACTTGAAAAGGCTCCATTTGCTAGGGGCATTTAAGCCCCTAGCATTCCCGCTAATGATTTTCATGCTTCCTCGGGAAGGGGTAACTCCTTCCCGTTTCTAAGAATAGTTTGAAAAAGCTTAGTTTGTCCCTTGGCACCACCAACTATTGGCAACTTTGCTTTATTTGTCATGTGGCCTTTCTTTCTGCTAGTTTTGATTTTGAGAGTTTTGATCTCCGATTGGATTTGCTCCAAACCCCTGGCCTCCAGAATCCCTGCTTGATACTCTTCAAAACTATCATCAATCTCTGAATCTGAATTCCCACTTCCCTCTATCTCTTCTTTTGTGTCGTCCACCAGTTTACCCTCCTCAGTCCTGTCCTCCTTTCCCCTTTCTTCTAATCTGATTTGACCCTGTTCCTCTAAAGCTATCTCTTGATCTTGTTTGGAAAAATCTAAATGTACAATCTCTACTTCGAGAACACAACCATCGAGGATAGGTGTAAACGTTGGATTGCTCTCACCTCCAGTGACAGTCTGGGAACCTGCTTGTGCATCCTCTATCTCTTTGGTACTTTCCTAGCCCAAAATCCTACCTCTGAACTCCCAACCTTCCCTTCCTTGATCGTTTGAGCATTTACTCAGCTTACACACCAACCATATTGTTGAGACATGGACCAGCTAGGACTCGAACCTAGGACCTTCCATACGCTGTTGGAGTGCTCTACCATTGAGCTATTGGCCCCTCTTGGACTAGTCCATCGTCAGTCCGGGTGTGGCTTATTTCCAACACCAACAGCCCCCCTTAAGCCACACCTCTCGTGTGCTTGGGGCTCCTAGCCTGGACTTGGCTCTGATACCATGTTGAGACATGGACCAGCTAAGACTTGAACCTAGGACCTTCCATATGCTGCTGGAATGCTCTACCACTGAGCTACTGGCCCCTCTTGGACCAATCCATCGTCAGTCCGGGTGTGGCTTATTTCTGACACCAACACATATCATTTCCAATAATTCCTTTTCCATTTCTGTAAAAGAGCACCCTTGAGGGGACCCCTCATTTGTCCTCATCAAAGGGGATTGAGCAAACTTATATAGCCCTTTTACTGCCACCGCTGAGAAACATTTGTCCTTTCCATGTGCCACTGATTTGCAATTAGGACATAGATCCATTTCATCTTCTCTCCTGATAACCACTTTCCAAGGGCCTGCCTCAAAAACCAATTCTAACTCTTCCGGAATCACCATATTACTAAATACTTAGACTCAAATTCTAAAGTGTGAGCCCCACTTCTGATCCTCCAAAGGAGTATCCATAAAGGTGCATCTACCAATTCTCCCACCAATGTCTTTGATCATTTCTTCTCCCCAGTATTCTGTGGGCAAATTATACAATCTAAACCATATTGAACTCTCTGTGATTGTGAAAGTATAGGGATCGAAATTAGGCACCCAATCAATGAGATGCATCAGAGTGCCATCCAAAAACCAGGGCTTTGATCCTAATGCTTTGATCTTTTCTTCATGAGAATCGAAGGAGACTAGATAAAACTTGTTTGCGAGTGGCCTAACTACCACCTTCCTACCCCACTGGTTATAGCACCATGCCCTAATTTCCTCCCAGTCTTTTAACCCTAGACCTCCCCACTAAATAAACATCACCATTCTAGACAAGAAATCCCTATTCTTTTTGATGGATTCTTCCTCCAAATAGATTGAAAATGGATTGTCATTCGAGGACTTACCGTGGTTTTGTTTTGCCTCTTTGGATGGTCCTTCTTCAATCAACAATCCCTTTCCTTTCTCCTTCTGTGTCCCTAGAATGTTTAAACCAACTTCCTCACTTTTTTCCTCTCTCAAATTCTCTTTCCCATCGACCGCCATTGTATCTTTCCTGAACCACCCATTCTAATTTCTCTGGGAACCCTTCTTCCGCCTAGCTTGCGCTATTCCTCTCCAATTTTCACCCGAGAAACGCAGATTTAGTGAGTTCCAATTATCTTTTGGCCTCACCCACGGGGGTTCCGCACTCCACTTCCTTCCAAAATGTCTCGCTTCCCTGTATAGCCTATAACTCCCTCTTCACCCATGGAAAGTCTGGAACATCTCCCCCTCCTGTCTCGTTGAATTGACCAACTTATCCACCCATCGACCCTTTTCAAAAACCCACTGTGGTCTATGGTTCTCCAAATGAGCTGGGGGAATAGAACTGAAACTTTGCTTCCTTTGCTCCAGTCTAGACCGAGGGTTTCCATAGGCTTGCCACCCTATGATGTGGATAGTTGTTAATTAGATAAACTTATTCATCATTTGTGAAATAAGCTTTAGTAATAAGTTGCATAGAAAGAGTTTTACATGATGTTGCAAGCATCTTCTGTGAAACATCATTAGGATTATTGATTCAAAACATAGATCAGGATTATATAATAACTCCATTTACACTTAAGAGGTAGGAAAACTTAAAAATGATGTGGGTTTCCATAGGGTTTTCATCAAGTTGTTAATTAGATAAACTTATTCATCATTTGTGAAATAAGCTTTAGTAATAAGTTGCATAGAAAGAGTTTTACATGATGTTGCAAGCATCTTCTGTGAAACATCATTAGGATTATTGATTCAAATCATAGATCAGGATTATATAATAACTCCATTTACACTTAAGAGGTAGGAAAACTTATAAATGTCACTAGGGTTGTCTTAAATAAAATTTTGAAATTATTTAATACTTAAAAACATGATATTTAAAGTCTATGACATAAATTGTAAAGCTTTTGGTATAAAACTATGTATAACTTTATTTGCATTGACATTTTGAATCACACTCCATAAATCTAATATGATGCAAAATGTTGATGCAACTAAAGCTATAGATGGTATTCTACCAGAAGCTTTACAATTTATTTAATGCTTTTAAACTTATAAGTATTAATTGCATAAGCAACAACTATTTTCATTGAGGATTATTTGGTCTTCTAAGCATGTAAGTAATTTGTCTCTAGGGGGTTTACATTTAGATCCAAGCTTTGGTTTGTGGATGTATTGACTAGGTGCTGCCCAACTTCTATTGCTTCTTAAGTTTTCTTTTATAAAATGATCCTTTTCCATCAAACTTTCTATGTCCTCTATATGAATTCTATGTTATTTTGCAAGAATGTTTTGCTGTGCAGAACTTTTTACCCTACAACGATGAATGTTTGACAAGTGTTCCTTGCCTCTATTTAAATTTTGTAATGTCCCCTTCTCAACAGTGATCAATTCATTTGGCCATTAGCCTATTCCGGAGGCCCGTAGGCTAGTCGGGAGTAGTAATTAGGGTTTCCTATTTTCTTGGAGGATGCTTTGGCAATTTGGTGGCTTGCATGTTGGAGTTTTACAGTTCTGAATCTAGATTCCCTCTGGGTTTTCAAAGAGCTTTGTGATGGTGTGACATGCAAATGAATCTGAAGACTTTTCCGGACTTACTATTTTTTAGTGAGTTGCGACGGCTGCTCAGAATGTGGTTAAAATGCATTTGGACACCCTTACTATTTTTAGCAGTATGCTATTTTTAGTAGTAATTTTTTTAGAAGGGTTTCAACAGGCCAGTTCAGATGGCTATTTCTGGCAGGTCAGTTTGAGCAGATGGCCTTGCAGCATTCTTGGAGTTATTTTTGGCAGTTCAAAGCTTATGTTGGGCGCTCCATTGTTGAGGTAAAATGTTTTATAAAGTGAAATAATATTTAAGGCATGATGGAAGTCTAAGGAGGAATAAGTTGATTTTATAAATATAATGCACTTTATTACCTTTGGACACCACATTATACTTTATTGATATTTTTGTAAAGTATATTTGCCTCTTTGTTAAGGTCGATTTGGGAAAAAGGAGAAATGAAATGTAAATTTCAAAATAATGTGAAGTGAATGTGCATTTGGGTTTGGCCTCCATTTGGAGGGAATGCTAATTTGAATTTGGAGACACAAAGGCTATAAATAAGAGTGCTGGGTGCTTGTTTTGCATTCATGAATATTTTGTAATGAAATGCTACCGAAATGGAGACTGATTTGCTTCGAGGAATGCATATCTCCTAGCTTGTTCTCGACTTCTTGCTTGAGAGATAGAAACTAGTTGAGCTTGTGAGGCTGTTCTTTACACTGAAGAATAGATGAAGTTCATTGTTAAGGAGTCTTTTGATGTTTTCTGATGTTTTTGGGGTGTTTTGTGAGTTTCTAGGTTGTTGGTTTATTGTGGAGTTGAAAGTGATTTTCATTTATAAGTCTAAGAGGGATTATTTGTTGCTTTTGGGTAATCTCCCATTATTTTCCTATGGTCTAGTTCTCGCTGATTTTCAGGTTCTAATTCAGATATTTGAATTTTATATTGAAAATCACCCCTTCCTCCCAGGTCGTACCATGCCTATGGCTGTCTTGGGAAGCATGCACTAAATTGTTAGATCAAATTTGCAGCTGGGTTTGGGTCTTGTCTTGGTCGCCTCGTCCCTAGGCTTCATTAGAATTTTATTCCAAGTCAATCTGTTGTGTTTTGGAGGAGATAGGAGCATTTGGTGTGTCTTGTGTTGCTGGTCTGTATTTTCAGTTTGCTGGTTAAGTGTATCAGACTTTAGTGTTTGGTGTTTGGGGGTTGTTTCCTTGGTCACGAGCCTTTTTATATCTGGGAAAAAACATTGGATATCATTTGCAGTTGTTGGACAACAATTTTTACTTCATTTGTAATGCATGTTTCATATTGTAATGCTGATTAGTAGTACTAACAACAAACACCATTCTAATTAGTTCCTTATTACCCACTGCATAAGTGGAAGAGGCTGGTTTACCGCCTAGCTTAGTTATCTTATCTTTCCAGTAGTTTGGTTATCAGCTAATAATGTATTGCTCCCACTGCATAAGTGGTTGAGCCTTCCTTTTGAGTTTGAAATCCTCCCACTGAATAAGTGGAAGTGGCAGGCTATACCGCCAAGTTGTTGTTTAAATTTTCAGTATTTTCTTAGCCCACTGTAAAAGTGGAAGTGGCTGGTCTAACCACCATCATGTAATGCTTTCCAATTTTTCATCTTTGCTAACGCTAATGGGTGAAATTGTTGTGTTGAACTTGGGAAAAAACTAAGGGGGTCATTTCAAATTTCTCTTCCCGTTTCTCGAATGGTTCTTCCTATTTTGTCACCTTTACATAATCATTTGGATGTTTTTCATGATTTACCTTGATATATTCTTCCATTTTTCATATAGATACTTGCAAGCTTTCCACTTTACAAATTATTTGCTGTATTCTGGAAAGTGGTGATATCATATTGAGACAATTACTGATGTCCATTCCTATGTGTTATTTTGAAACCCACTTTTTCACTAATAATAAGGTAATATAGTATATTGCATGGCTTCTGTTAATGGCGGAATAGCAGCCGTACTTGTCACAATATATATGTTCGTGTTACATGGTTCAGACTTCAGAGAATGATGCATGAGTGCTTTTCTTTGTTTATTAATGTGGTTAATGCTTAAAATCAATTTTTTCTGTTGTAGAAATCAAGGAAAGCTGCTAATAAGAAATCACAAGTTCCTGACTTTGCAGATGAAGGTAAATTCTTACCTTTTGTTTCCATCTGTCTTTTATCTCTGATAATTAGAGGATGGTGGCTTGAATTTTTTTCATGCTCTTTAACTATGGACTTTTTAGATCAATATTTGTAGTAGTGTGGGATACTGCTAGTCTTTTACTAGATCAGCATAAGGTCTGCTTGTCTTTGGTGAAACAAATTAATTTGGAACTTATTCTCAAGTCACAAGTCATACCTTCTGATCAGTTGCTAGTTTGAGGAGAACCCTCAGTACCATTCCATTTCTCTTGAGTCTTGAGTGCTTAATTACACCAGTTATTGCATGCAACATCTTTTTTCATTTTAAAACCATTTTCTGCTTAATTTCTTGTGATTAAAAATGCCTTAACATTTACCTAATGCCTTAGAATTTTGTTCATGGCATAGTGATGCAATCCTAATTAATATTTTCCACAATTTATCTGGCGGACATTAACTTTGTTCTTTGTAATTGTGTGCAGAAGAGTTAGTAAAATCTCTAGAACTTCAATTTGAGAGTGACATGGACTTGGAAACAAGTAAGTTCCTTCCTGCAGGCTAAAAATAGTTTTCAGTTTCACAGAATATTGCTTTTTTGATTTGACACAAATTCAATATTTGATTTGGCATAATAACATTGAATGTGAACTACACTTTTATGAGTCTGATTTGTGGTAACTGGTAAGTTACATAAACTCATTGTGCACTTTTTGACTGTTAGATTAATGAGTTCCCTCTAAATGAACTTTGATACACCCCTCTATAAGATGTAGAGAACATGTGATTTTATGATAAGACGCTTTGCATGGGAACCTAAACATTCAGTGAATATGTAAACACTAAACATGTACTACTCAATTGACAGTTTCAACTGATACACAAATATATTCTGAATAAATGTCTTTTCCATATTGAATAAGAAAGGAATGAGCCAACCATTTTGATTATATTAGAAATGCAATGGAAACTACTGTAGACACATAAAATTAATTAAATTAATATTTAATTAATTATCCCATGTCGCATAATTTAATTAATTTAACCATGTTAAGCCCTTTAGTCCCTTTAAATTAATTAAATCATATTTAATTAATAACCCCTTTTCATTTCTCCTGAAGTTTAATTTATTTTAATAAATCAAACTCAGCCTTAGGGAATATTCCAATTCTAATCCTAATCCTAATTAGCCAAATTAATTCATAATTAATTAGGCTAATTTTGTGATTCCTACAAACCCACCTGTTAATCCCCCCATTAAGCTTTGGGTCAGCCTTAGGGAATATTCCAATTCTAATCCTAATCCTAATTAGCCAAATTAATTCATAATTAATTAGGCTAATTTTGTGATTCCTACAAACCCACTTGGTAATCCCCCCATTAAGCTAATTAACCCAAAGTCTAATCCTTGTTAGTATTTATTCAATTTTTTATACTACACATCTACCTAAGTCCACATGTGACCCCCCTCACTAGCCCTTTACCTTTTCAACATGTGTCTCACAAGTCATCTCCTACCCACTTTATTTCTTATACATGTCATAGACATGTCCCTTTCATGAGCTTCCCCATGTGTTCTTACACATGTGTGAGCACACTTGCCCTTGCACCCCACTTCTCCTTGTGACACTTGACACAAAGCTAAGCCTTCAAATATGGGACCACACTCCCTTTTAATCTGACCTTTTCATCATCTTTCCAATCTTGGCTGTCCATTTTAGATCTCTGAAATCTATAAATTGGAGCCTTCATTCATCCCAAATAATCCACTTTTCATCATAGTCTTATGCTGCCCTTTTGGTTGCATATCCACTAATCATTGCACTCTTATAATGCCCTTTTGATTCCAAATCCACTCCATTAGCAAACTTATGCTCTTAGTTTGCATCCAAATCCATATCCACATCCACTCATCATTAGTTCGTTATGCAAGTGTGAGCAATTCACATTTCACCTCCATCTATCTCTCCCACTCTTCATTCGTCAACCTCGGAGCAACGTGGTTCGTGAAGATGAGGAGGACAAGGAAGACCAAAATGGCGTAGGGAGCGTCATGAGTGAAGTATTTCCTTATGTTCATGTTTCTTATTTATGCTTTTCATACTTCCTTGATATTGTTTTAAAATGGTTTGATTTGTAATGGTCGCTAATTTTACTAACCGTTTTATGGCTTTACAACTACTTTACTTCTGAGTCTCGGCCCTAATTCTATTAGACCTTGTTGATGTGTTTTTTGTACACATGCGAACACAAAATAAAATACCTAAAGGTACCTTATCCTCTCTTGAACAAAGTTTCCCGATTGCTGAAGATTTCGCCGAAGGATCAATCGAGACAACTCCAAGGTTCTTGTATGTAGGGTCTCTACGTGTGGATAAGCTTCTCGCGGTATGATGTGATTTTGCTGGAATCACAAGGGGACTTACATTCGACGACTTGAACGTTTGATTTGCTTTGGATATTGTTGGAACGCGAGATTTTATTGGTCCTAGATTTTGAAAAAAAAAGGAAAAAGGAGAAGGGTTGAAACGGGATCTATTTCTAATACTAAGAATGTAAGAGCAATGAATGACCTTTGATGAAATTCTAACTAAGTTTTGCTTTGACATCCCAGGACCATCTCCACAAGGTTAGTGCGATCTTCTGAGGAAAGCTTTACGATGTTCAGATCACCGCTACAGGCATGGACACCATCAGACTGATGCATATCAATGAAGAAGCGACAATTGAAGTTAAGCTTAAGCTGAATGATTCCAGTTGACTACACAAGGCAAGTCTGCAATCAACAAACTGCTAGTAGTATGGATATACAAATTTCACCATCGATCATACACATTTTTTCCACTCATCTAATAACATGAAATCAAATTTGAGAAGTATAGAGACCATGCAAATTGTTGAATCGACCCATAGAATTCACCATTTCTTCAATGAAGTTTACAAGTCCTTTACAACATCTTGGAAACAATCTTTGCCTTATCTTTCTATTCTACTCTAACTATTTCCTACTCTCTGACTATTCACTACTATCTATTCTCTATTAACCAACTATTAACTATTAGCTAACTATTCCTTGTTAACTATTAACCTTTTCAAATGAGGAGCCAGGGCTTATATAGAGAACCCTTTACAAACAAACGACTCTGATTGACTTAGAACCAATGGCTAGGATTACAAGATAGAAACCCTAATTAGGGTTTGTTACAACAAACTTCCTTAGCCAATTAGAAAATTACATTCCAAGGGCGAGGACTAATAAGAAGCAGGGGTAGGTACATCGAAGTTTGTGCCGCCTTCGATAAATTAGATACATTGAATCTGGTCCTGCTGAGGTGGACCAATCCAACTGGAGGAATGATGATTGGGATGCCACCTTGTCTGACACTTGTAACTTGGTAGATGTTCAATTTGATGATGCTGATAAACTAACTTTAATTAACTCTTCTGAAACTATCTGCTTCTTCAACAGACCCTTGCTTTGACCTCCTTTGTCTTTGATGTGCTAGATGGATAGTGTACCTTTCCTTGAAATGCTGGCATCGCCTTTCTTTGTCATCTTGTGGTTCCTTAGTGTGGCAAAGTGAAGGTAGCTGGTGAATTGGTCGTCCTTGATGATGCTAGACTGGAAGAGGTTGTCCCTGATGATGCTGGGCTGGAGGAGGTTGTCCTTGATGATGCTGGACTGGAGGAGGTCGTCCTTGATGATGCTGGACTGGAGGAGGTCGTCCTTGCCCTGGCCTGGTCTTCTTTCATCTGCAAAACAAACCAAAAGATGATTAAGGACACATAACAAATTCATTTCAACATAGCATTTTCCACCTCAAATCATCAAGAAGAAGATATTAAAATGAAGCTTGCTCAAGATTCTCCCCAGGGACAGGCCCTATAAGAATTTCACCCTGGACCCTTTGGAAGGGTCAGGAGCGAATTTTCTATTCTAGGATGATTCTATCACTTGTTTACTCCAAAACTCCTCCCAAGGCAAACATATGATAGCTTTCCTTCCTCCAGAGCCCAAGGATTCATGCCTTGACCTTTATCATGAGCAAGTTAGGTGAAATTTAGAATTTCACTCTGGACCCTTTGGAAGGGTCAGGAGCGAAATTCATGTTTTAGGTCTCAATTCTTCATTTCCCTCACTTCAATTCATCTTGCAGGGCAAAGAATACCTCCCTCCACCTTCAAACCTGCCACAGGTTTCAAAGTTTAGCTTCACTCAAGGAGAAAATGGTTGATTTAGAGAATTTCGCTCTGGACCCTCTGGAAGGGTCAGGAGCGAAATTCAAGTTTTAGCTTAAAATTTGTATTTTTGAAGGCAACAAACCATTCAAGGGCAATCCTAGGAGCATCCCCAACTTGGTCTAGGCCTGGCTTGGCACAAATTTTTGGAGGATAGGATGGGTTTTAGGATTTTCGCTCTGGACCCTTTGGAAGGGTCAGGAGCGAAAATCTTGTTTTGAGCTCATTTCTTCATATTTGATGACTCTTGGCAATTCAAGGACATGCCTAAGGACACCTTTAATCTTGATCCACACTAGACTTGGCATAAAATTGAGGAAAAAAGAGAGGTTTGGAGAATTTCGCTTTGGACCCTTTGGAAGGATCAGTAGCGAAATTCACACTCTAGGCTTGACATTTCATTTCTTGAACTCCAATCTACATTGCCAAGCAAAAATACATCACTCCACTTCCATATATGCCATAGGAACCAAAGTTTTGACCTCATCCGAGGAGAAAATAGGTGCTTTGAAGAATTTCGCTTTGGACCCTTTGGAAGGTTCAGGGGCGAAATTCATGATTTGAGCTTATTCCTCCATCTTTTCAACTTTAATTCTCCTTCAAAGGCAAGGTCAAGCCACCTCCCTTCTATGTATGCCATGAAAGCCAAGGATTTAACTTATTTTGAAGGGAAAATAGGTGATTATAGGAATTTCGCTTTGGATCCTCTGGAAGGGTCAGGAGCGAAATTCTTGATTTGGCTCAATTCCTTCAAGCTTGATGATCACCAATAAGTCAAAGTCATGCCTCAAAACATCTCCCAACTTGACAATACTCTAGCCCACATCTGACTTAGCATAAAATTGGGAAAAAAGGTATTTTTGTGAAATTTCGCCTTGGACCCTTTGGAAGGGTCAGGAGCAAATTTCCCTTTTTAGACTTGATTTTTCATCCTTTCAATCCCAATCTTCATTGCAAGGTAAAATTTCATCCCTCTTCACCCAAGGACCAAGGTTTTAAGCCCAAGCAAGGTTAAAAAATTAGGTTTGCAAGGAATTTCGCTCTGGACCCTTTGGAAGGGTTGGGAGCGAAATTCACCCTCCAGGCTACAATCCTCACTCTACAATGCTTCAAACATTTTCAAAGGCAAAAAACATGTCCATTCTTCCTCTCATCATGCCTTGGATATTAAAATTTGGTCAAACAAGGAAGGGAATGAGGTCTAGGAGGATTTTCGCTCTAGACCCTTTGGAAGGGTCAGGAGTGAAAATCATGATTTGGGCTAGATTGTTCATTTTTCAAACTTCAATCTTGTTTTGGGAGCAAACATAGACCATTCTCCTTGCATCTCCATCTTGGTCCTATCTTTGGCAAAGTGGAAAATGAGTGCTTTCAAGAATTTCGCTCTGGACCCTTTGGAAGGGTCAGGAGCGAAATTCACCCTCTAGGCTAGAATTCTTCATCTTTTCACCTTGACTCACTCCCTAAGGCTAGAACATTAAAAAAAAAACACCTCCTAACATGCCTTAGAAACTAGGAATTTGGCCTTGATAAATGAGAATTTGAAGTTTAAAGGGATTTTCGCTCTGGACCCTTTGGAAGGGCCAGGAGCAAAATCCCTATCCTTGGCTAGTTTCTCACTTCCTTTCATCTCATTCCCTTTCAAACTTGATCAAATCAACTTCCTCTTTTTGCAATCAAGACAATCCACCACCCAACCGGCACCAAGCAAGGTTAAACTAGGCTTGTAAGGCCAAAAGAAGGCTAAATGGAGGATTTTGCTCTGGACCCTTTGGAAGGGTTAGGAGCGAAATTCTCCTCCCAGTTTGATTTTCATCATCCCAAGGTCTAAAACCTCCTCTCTAAGGCAAACATGTATTAATCCTTCTCAATTATGCCTCAAAAGTGAACAATCTTGGTCATATCCTTGAGCAAAGTGGAGAAAAGGTAGATTTCGCTCTGGACCCTTTGGAAGGGTCAGGAGCGAAATCCATGCCTTAGGTTCAAATCTTCATCTCTTAATGCTTTCAAACACTTCTTAGGCAAGAACATATCAAAACCTTCACCACATGTCCAAGGAACAAGACTTTTAGTGCAAATAAGGTGAAGAATAGGTGTCTTCTTGGAATTTTGCTCTAGACCCTTTGGAAGGGTCAGGAGCGAAATTCACCTTTTGAGCTAATTTCTCACTTATTTTCCCCTCTTCATACCTTGGACAAACTTCATTAGGTTTCCTTCCATCATGACCACAAGAATTTGCTCTTCAAGTTGACATCTAGCCCAAGAATTTGGTGAAAAATAGGGTTTTACATGAATTTCGCTTTGGACCCTTTGGAAGGGTCAGGAGCGAAAATCATGTTTGGGCTCAAATCCTGACTTCATTTTCACATTTCTTCATTCAAACAAGTGCCTTTTCCTTCATTCAAACCTAGGAAAGGAGTAGCTTAGAGCCCGGGTCGAGGTGGAGTGTCTTGTAGAGAAATTCGCCCTGGACCCTTTGGAAGGGTCAGGAGCGAAATCCTCATTTTGGGCTTAATTCACCTCCTTTTCCACTTGACTTTGCCTTAGTCTTGATCTTTGATTCATTCCTTCCATGTCTTAGCCAAATTTGCTCAACCACTCACTGACTTCCTTGAACTCAAACGAGACACCACTAGCAAAACTAAGCCTAAGGAAGACCTTGAAAGAAACCCTAACTTGGAGCATCTACTGACTCATCCTAGCTCAAGCAGAGCCTGTTATCCAGCGATCCCCCTGACAGCACTCATCATGCAAAGGCTAACAGACAAACCCTAAAAACCTAGAAAGCAAACCCTAGAAAGCAAAAAGAGTAGGGGTCCTGTTGATGTGTATTTTGTACACGACCAAACACAGAATAAAATACCTAAAGGTACCTTATCCTCTCTTGAATAAAGTCTCCGAATGCTGAAGATATCGCAAAAAGGATCAATCAGAAGGACTTCAAGGTTCTGCTTTGTAGGGTCTCTACTCGCGGATAAGCACCAGTGGTCGTTGTGTTTGCTGTTTCTTCAAGGGGCCTTACGTACTTTCAAAGAAAGCTTGTCCGTGTTACTATCTTTCCAAATGAGGAAACAGGATTTTCCTAATACTAACAGATTTTCAAAAAAGGTCAAAAGATAAAGGGTGTCAAGGAAGAGATATTTAAATTAATCCTAAGAATGACTTGATGAAGGCTGGTCTTGATAAGATTCTACCAATTTCAGCATCGCCAAAGGATTACAACTCCATTGGAATTGGTGCGATCTTCTAAGGGTATTCACGATTTTCAAATTACCAAGGAGATAGATACTATCAGGGAGATACGTACCAATACTTCCAACGATAATTGAACTCTTAATCAATTTCAATGTTTCCAGTTGACCACACAAGGCGTTCTTACAATCAATAAGAAGCTAGTAGTTTGGAATATGAGTCTTATCAAGGATCAGGCACAACATTCGTCCTTCAAACTTAAAATCTAAATGATATTTCTACTAAGAGTGATTCAAGAAGATAAACAACCATGAAGATAGCCACAAGGATTGCAACAAAACACCATAACTTCAATATTTCATTGATCTCATAGCCAAATAACAACAATTGTTCAACTTTCTCTCTTCACTACTCAAATTTGCTACTAACAAAATTAAACTTATTTCTCTCCAACTTTCTAACTTTTTCTCTCTGTCTCTCTAACTCTTTAAAATGAAATGAGTGAGGGCTTATATAGCATCCTCAAATACAATGAATGGCCCGGATCAATTTGAGATCAATGGCCAAGATTTTACAATGAAAACCCTAATTAGGGTTTGTTACAACAAACTCAATTCTGGCCAATGAAATAATTGCATTATTTGGACACGTCTTCTCTGGAATATTCGACCAATGGAGAACCGGGGTAGGTACATCGAAGTTTGTGCCATCTCCCATGAGTCAGGTACATTGAATCTGGACACGCCAAGGTGGACCAATCCGACTGGAGGAGTGATGACTGGGATGCCACCTTGTCCGACACTTGGTTGATGTTCAATTTGATGATGTTTAGAAGCTAACTTTAATTAACTCTTCTGAACCTATTGGCTTCTTCAACGGACCCTTGCTTTAACCTCGTTTGTCTTTGATGTGCAGGATGGATGGTGTACCTTTCCTTCAAATGCTGGACTGGAAGAGGTCGTCCTTGATGATGCTGGGCTGGAGAAGGCCATCCTTGATGATGCTGGACTGGAGAAGGTCGTCCTTGTTGATGCTAGATTGGAGAAGGTCGTCCTTGTTTTGGTCTGGTCCTGTGGAGGTCATTATTTGATACCTACACAAAAGTTTAAAGTTAGGGTTTGATCATAATATCTTAAGGTATAGGATTCAAGACCTTTCAAGGGAATAATTTAGATATTAATTTGAAAATGACATGATAAATCCAAGAATTATGAATTTTCAAATTAATTATGAATGGAAATCAGATTTTACTAGACTTAGATTTTTAAAGATTGCTATGAAAATCAAAATAAACCTTGAATAAAAACTTCAAAAATCTGATTCTTCATACCTCCTCTTTGAATGCTTAACTATCAACCTTGGAAAATGAATAAAAGGAGATCAGAATTTGCTGGATAAGGACTGAATTTCTGGTCTTCCTTTGGATGAACTATGCTTCAATCAGCCTTCAAAAAACTTCGCCTTCCACTAACCTCCAAACACTTAGCAAATTCTGGAAATTATCCTCCAACTTAGCAAGAAATTTGCCTCTAAATCAGGTAGAATTCGCTCCTCTAATCTGCTCTTCAAATTCACATGAGAAGAATTGAATGAATGATTTACATTTGCTACAATACATCTCCCTTATATAGGGCGCTCACCCTAATTCTCCATGAGGCCGACTTAGCAAATTAGCAATAAAATAAATCAAAATCCCTTTCAAAGGATGGCCTACTTGCTTAAAAAAAACCAAAATAATAGGCTTGAGCGCTCACCTTAATTTTTTATTTTTACAATTAATTTCAAGGCTTGAAAGGTGAATTTTTTATTTATTTTAAGGCTTAAAAATTAATTAATTAAATTGCAAATGCCTTAATTCATGTGAACTTGATTTAGCTTCCCAAATGTCTTGAAATTGGCAAATTTAATGAAAATTATTGGCTAGCTTAGGAATGTCAAGGTTTGATCAAGGCTTAATAAAGCTTCTTTCCTCCTTAGGCATCAAAATATCCAAAGTGATGGTTTGAACCCCTTATCTTGACTTGCTCACTTCATAAATCAAAATCTTCACAACCTCGATTTGCAAATTCCGATGTCCTTGTCTTCACAATCTTGTAACTTGCCTTTGACTCAATCTAACAAGGTTGAATGATAGGCCTTTTGATGATTTCGCCCTAGACCCTTTGGAAGGGTCAGGAGCAATTTTTCTAATTAGGACTTGAGTACCTTGTTTTCTTGACTCCAAAATCTTCCGGAAGGCGAGCTCATGTTTGTTTTGACCTAATCAAAGTCTTGCATTTCAAATTTTAGCATTTCACATGAGTAAATTAGGTGAAAAATGTGAATTTCGCCTTGGACCCTTTGGAAGGGTCAGGAGCGATTTTCTCTTTTTAGGTCAAAATTGACCTTAGTTTGATCATTGACCTCCTCCAAGACAATTTCCAGGATCTATTCATCTCACCTACTGAGTTGACTCATCAATATTTTGAAGGAAATACCACCCTTTTGGGAATTTCGCTCTGGACCCTTTGGAAGGGTCAGGAGCGAAATTCACTTCTTAGGTCAATTTTCTAGTCTCCTTCACTTCAATTCATCAAAACTTGCTCAGTTTGAATCCACTTCTCAACTTACTATCATTGATTTGATCTTCACAAGGTGAAAAAGGTCAATTTTGCTCAACAACCTAGCCAGGGTCAGGACCTATCTTGAATTTCGCTCTGGACCCTTTGGAAGGGTCAGGAGCGAAATTCTCTCTTGAGCTCAAAATTCACATTTTTTGAAGGTCCAAATCTTTCCAAGGCATTCTAAATGGCTTCTTTCACTATAGTTCAGGCCTAGCTTTACTTAAATTTTGGAGGAAAAGGTGACTTTAGGGTTTTTCGCCCTGGACCCTTTGGAAGGGTCAGGAGCGATTTTCTTTGCTTGGGCTTACTCCTCCATCATTTTATCTTGAATCCATCACTCAAGGCTAGGAAATAGTCCTCTTCTTTCACCCAATCCAAGTTTGATTTGTTTTTGCAAGGCAAAATAGGGGATTTTAGGATTTTCGCTCTAGACCCTTTGGAAGGGTCAGGAGCGAAAATCTTACTCTGACCTAGAATCATCACTTTTGGAAGCCAACATCAACTCAAAGGTGGTCTCAAGGGCAATTTCTACCTTGGTCTAGTCTTGTCTTAGCATAAACTTGAAAGGAATACATAGGTTTTAGGATTTTCGCTTTGGACCCTTTGGAAGGGTCAAGAGCGAAAATCAGGTTTTAGGGCAATTTTCCCATCCTTTCATCTTCAAATCACCTCCAAGGCATAGAACATCTTGCCTCACTCCTCTCCAAGTCATGAAAACCAAAATCTTGTCTTAAATTGCAAGGAAAAAAGGAGAATTTAGAAATTTCGCTCTGGACCCTTTGGATGGAAGGGTCAGGAGCGAAATTTTCATTAGGATTCAAAACTTTCCTTCTTAGCAACCAAAATCCACTTTAAGGCAAACCAAATGCCTTCTCACACCCTTGTCTAAGTTTAATTTTGTCCAAAGTTTGGAAGAAAAGATGACTTTGAGGATTTTCGCTCTGGACCCTTTGGAAGGGTCAGGAGTGAAAATCTCTTCTAGGCTCAATTCCTTCATCTTTCATGATTTCTTGCAACTTCAAGTCACTCCCAGGGGCAATTCCTTCTTGATTTTACCTTATCCCACACTTGACTTAGCAAACCTTTGATAGCAAAAAAAAGTTTTGAGAAAATTCGCCCTGGACCCTTTGGAAGGTTCAGGAGCGAAATTCTCAATCTTGACCAAAAATCTTCATTTTTTCAACTTGAAACTTCTTTGCAAGGTAGGATTTCATGTTTCATTGTGCTAGGAATAAAGTTTCATGTCCAAGAAAGGCTAAAAATAGGTTTACAAGGAATTTCGCTATGGACCCTTTGGAAGGGTCAGGAGCAAAATTTCCTTTCCTGGCCAGAATCCTTCATTTTCACAACTTCTAAACATGCCCAAGGATTTCAATATGTTCATTCTTCCTTTCATCATGTCTTGGACACCTCAATTTGACCAAACCAAGCAAGAAATGTCTCTTATAGAGATTTTCGCTCTGGACCCTTTGGAAGGGTCAGGAGTGAAATTCTCCATTTGGGCTAAATCCTTCATTTTTTCAGTTCAAAACAACCTCAAGAGGCAAAAGTAAGTCATTCTTTTTCCATCCATGTCAAAAAACTTGGCCTTCTTTAATGCAAAATAAGAGCTTTTGGGAATTTCGCTCTGGACCCTTTGGAAGGGTCAAGAGTGAAATTTCCCTTCTTGTCCAAAATTCTTCATTTTCTCATGCTTTCAAATCTTCAAAGGTGACAAGAATGTCCAACCTTGCTTCCAAGATACCCTGCACATCAAAATTTAGCCAAAGTTAGGGAGAAATGAGCTTTAAGAAGATTTTCGCTCTAGACCCTTTGGAAGGGTCAGGAGCGAAAATCTCATTCCTAACTAAATTGCTCATTTTTCAAGCTTCAAACCATCTCACAGGGCAAAATTAGATCATTCACTACATTAGGAACAAGGTTCTTAATCCACTCAAGTCAAGAAACAAGGTTTATGATGAATTTCGCTCTGGACCCTTTGGAAGGGCCAGGAGCGAAATTCTCCTTTAGGTCGAAATCTTGTCCTTCAAAATCCACCAACTACATCTCAAGGCAAGATCAAATCAATCCACCCTCAAACATGCTCTAGAAAGCAACACTTAGCCAAAACTGAGAAGAAAAGGTGGTCTAGAAGGATTTTCGCTCTGGACCCTTTGGAAGGGTCAGGAGCGAAATTTATATTCCTCACCTTGGTTCATTTCATTTCCTTCCTACAAAACTCTCTCAATCATCATCAGGTGCATTCGCTCATCAGTTTCTGAAATAACCACTCCGATCTCCCTCTGATCACTGACTTTGCTCAATCGACTCAGACCTGGAAGCAAACAGGACTCTAACAAAAAAACCATCAAACTGGACCTACCCGGACCTTAGACCTATCCACCCTGCTCTTCAATCTCACCATCCTGATTCTCCTGAAAGGAATACTTCATTTAAGGTTCCAGATAGACGACTAACGACCTCCCAAAACTAGGCTAGACTCAGCTTGAAAGAAACCCTAAACTAACCAGCCCAGGCAACCACTCACTCACTCCAAACCCAGCAAGCAGAGAGAAAAACTAACAAAGGGAAAGCAAAACCCTAAGAAAAAGAGGGGGTCCCCAGCCTGATGGGGCGATGTGTGAAATGGTCACAACAGGTCCCCATTTGCAATGGGGCGATGTGTGAATACGTCACAACAGACCCCAATACATAATTTCAACTGTTATAATTATTGTTTTTGTTGTCAAGTCCAATTTTCCTTCCTGATTTTATCTTAATACTCATTTTTGCTGATGCTTGTTTTTGTTTTTGTTTCTCAATACTCCTGAAGACGTTATTATCGTTATTATTGAAACTAAAATCCTCCAGCTGCTTCAAATCTCATAATGAAGGTGAAATTGAAATAAAATTTTAAAACTAGACAGAAAATCTGAATAACTACACAATTTTTTTTTGAGAAATCTGTATTATAGCTGGAAAAAGCTGAAATTTCTCCTTCTAAAGAAATGAAATCCATAAATGCTAAGGAGAAGAAATCTGTAAGTGATCCAAGATGTGAACATTAACTATTTGTCTTTAGGAAAATCGAATCACAAAACAGGAAATACAGCTGAAAATATTTGAACATGATATTAGAGAGGAGTACTTCCTGAGAATGCATGTATCCCAATTCAGGTCCAAATATCCAAGGCAGTATGACTGCTGTAGTAAAGTCACCTTAATGATTTAGTAGTTATTTGTGATGTATGGGTAATCATCCTGAATAACATAATATTATAATTATTATGTGGTGTTATTACTGTGCAATCATGTTTCAGTTTTTCAACATTTTGTACACTCCTCCATTTCCAATATGGTATGAGGGTTTTCCAGTGTTCTGTAAGTTCTTTTATCTCCAATATTGTATCAGGGCAGTTTTACTGTCTCTTCTTTTGGCGGCTTGTCCCTGGCCTTAATTGGCTGGGTTGTGGTTCTTGCGCCATTACATTGAAAAAATTAGAGTGCTCATAGCAAGCTTGCGCTTTGAATACATTAGCATGGAATACTGCAATAGGAGCCTGGTCCTGTTTTGTGGGCCTTTGGGACTGAAGTAATGATTAATAGGGACTATCGGGGGCAATCATATTTCATTTTCAGAGGTAAAATTCTTGGATTTATGGAAGACAAACCATTGCGAAAGCATTTGTGAAGGATTTTTTCATTAATCAAGAACAAAAGTTGAAGACTTGAAGGCGATTGGATATTGTCCTAGTCTCAACCATAAATGACATTGACCAAAGATTGATGGATGTTTCTCTAAGGAATCTGGTAGCACTTTTGAGAAATAAGAGTGTTTGGGTTCTGAGGGGAGTATGTTTGTGTTGATGTGTGTTTTATGCACATGCAAACATCGGAATAAAATACCAAAGTACGTAACTTTAACCTCTCTTGAACAAAATCACCTCAAAGGCTAAGGGTAAGATCAACTAAAATGATTCCAAGGTTTCTACAGTTAGGTCTTGATGAGTGGGTAACTCAATGGTCGATGTGAATTGCTGTTTTCACTTGGGGACTTACACAATTGTTCAAATCAACTTCGCTTATCATGAATATGGAATGGGTGTGTTGATAACTTAGGATTTATCAATGAATCTCTAGACTTAATTCTAACAAGACTTTCTAAAAAAAATGGCAAAAGGGAATAGGGTTCAAGAATTCTATTCTAAAACCTAGAATGCAAGAAATGATGAACAAATTTAGTGGAATCAAACTAGGCAGGGTCTCACCATCAAGTCGAACAGATTTTGGCACGAGCTTAGTGCAATCATCTAAGGTATATCTCATAGATTTTCAAATTACTACCATCAAACATTGATACCATCCAAGTTGATGCATAACAATGGGCGTATAATAATCGAAGTTAAGCTTGCATAAATTTCCAGTTGACCACGCACGACACACTTACAATCAACAAGAGGCTAGTGGTATGGATAAATGGATTCCACACAAATACATTCAACAAATCTTTCATTCAATCTAACAAACATTGAAAGCAAATTCTAATCTAAAATTCTAATCTAACTTGGAGGAATTGAGAACCTTGAATGCAAAACAACACATAAACAAAAATCACCATCAAGTCGAACAATGATTTCTATTCAAATATGTAGCATCTACTAACAATTCTCAAAAATCTCTCTCTTACAAATGAGAGGCACTAGGATATATATAGAGTCTCATACAAAATGGATGGCCAAGATTCAATCAAAATCAAGGGCCAAGATCATGCCAACACAGCTCTAAAATTGCCCTAATTAGGGTTGCATAAAAAATGGAGCCACCAACATATGGCCCAATAGAAAGACACCTAGTCATCAAATAGGGAATCTTCTAGAAGATTTTGCCCTGCATCTCTCTCTCACAACATAATCCAAAAATTTAGCCAATACAGAATCTAACTCCATGGAAATGTTGGGTAAAGCATCCTACTGTAGATCAATCACGTCCAATGCATCCGAGCAAGCATCCAAAGTGTTCTCCCAATCTGGCATGAGCTTCTGCAAATTGTGAACAGGAATCAATAAAGACACTAAGTCATCTATCTAACTCTTCTTCAAAGAGTCCAACTGATTCAAGTACATGAACTTCATCTTGTCTCTCAATTCAATTAAGTGTAAACCACTGGCATCACTGACATCAACTCCCAATAACTCCTCAATTGAGGCAAGGATCTTCGATTGAATATCATGAATCGATCCCTCCATCTGTGAACAATCCTTTTGTGCATGCTCATAAGTTGATTTCCTTATGGCCAATGAACAATGCCAGCCATGGAAATCGTATCTATCTCCATCATGCACAATATTCTCTCTGATCAATGTGGACATAGGAACTCTCTTCAAAACTCTGAGGCATGGAATAGTCTTCTCCTGAATAGATCAAAATTCCTCCCAAACTCCCTCCAAATACTGTATCCTGAATATTAGTGCCGTTGTCCTATCAAAAGCCTGGACAAAATGAGTAAGGAAATCATCCGCCTGTCTCTTAGTATCTTCAATCCATTTCTCCACCTCCGAGACTGTACCTCTCGCTGCCTCATAATGTGTATGTAGTCCACAATCAACTGCAATAGGGGAAATAAGGGTGGGATTCTCATGCCTTATCCTTGCAATATATTCTCTAAGTCTGATATTTTCTTCTTTGTACTCCTCTTTCTTTGCTATCTCCTTGTCCAATCTCGCTCTAATTGCATTGAGAGTATCGCCAACCTCCTAGAATACCTGCTCCTTTGTAGTACGGCCAAGGGCAACTGAAGTAATCTGGAAATCCATGGGAGTAGCACCATCCTTTGTCACATCTCCAACTGGAACAACCACCTGTGCCACTCGCATGCCAGTCTCATCTCTAGCTATGCGTGACAAAATCTTAGCTTTCTTTGGTTCTTTCTCTTTGTTGCTCCTTGCTAAGTAGTCATCAATATATTCAATCGATTGCACCTCCACCATCTTCTTCCTTTTCTCCATACTCTTCATTAGCCAATCAGGATAGCGGCCATCTCCATACCATCATCGAGACACATCTCTCAATCAAGCTCCCTCAATGCTAAGATATCATCATCATCATCATCATCAGGATTATCCTTAGTCAAATCATATACATTCTTTCCCAAATTGACCTTCAAAAGGATAGTAGGAGATCCCGACTAATCATCATCTTCATTAGGTGGTGCGGATGTAGCCGTGGCATACAAGTCTTGAACACTCTCTAGTAATATCACTGTGTTGGAACATTGTTCAATCCCCTTGCTCGGTTCTAGCACTTCAACTTCCTTGATTGATGAGACACTGAGGGAAGGTGAAGGAATGATAATCTTTTGCTTCTTCTTCTTTACCTCCTCAACCTTCTTCTCTCGAGCCCTGACTTCTCCTAGTGTGTTCTTCCTTCGCTTGGAAGCTTGACTCTCTTCATCCGCATGAATCCTTACACCACTGATAGTTCTTTGATCATCTTTGGAAGCGGACTCCTTCTGTTTCATCTTTTCATATGTGAAGGTAACACTCATGTCAACTAACTTGTTCATCTGATTGTCTACCCATCCTTGGGAGAAACTCAAGACCTCTCACATCAATGCATTCAAATCTGTCATTTCTTGTTCTCACCAATTAGGCAATAGAATCGCCTTCTTCATTTCATTCTCATATTGTGGATGCGTATGATCCTTGTCATATAATATTTGATTAGGAATGAGGAAAAGTCCACACTTCCTCATGAAATCCATGGACATTTGGGACCACATTCTTCTTTTCACTGCCTGCTCGTCCATCAGGCTGGCCTAATAATCCTCTATGTCTACCTTGTGGATGAACTTATCTCCCTTAATCCTTCCAACTTTCTTATCTGGATCAAATCTTTCTCTTTTCTTGTATGTTGCAAATCGATAAAATGCAAGTTCTTCAATCGCTGTGCTAGCTGCTGCGGGGGATTGGCAAACTTCCAATGTCTTCTCTACCGAAATAGGAAATGTCATCCCTGTTCTATGTTTGTCCTTTTGGATACAATCAAACTCCATAAGCTATCTCACCACCTCAAGTAATATCATTCTGTCTGTAGGATACCTAGGAAGCTTGTAAGGTTCGGATTGAAATCCATGAATCCTTAGGTATGTGAAAGTGGGAAGCTGCATGTATCACGATCCATATTTCTCTATCAGCTTTGTTGCCTTCTTGGACAATGTTCTATGGATTCCGCCTTGCAACATCCGTGTTATGTACATAGTAAATGCATCATTCACTCTCTTATAATCTTCAATTTGATACATGTTCAGCTGTGGATAACACTCATAGCTCCTGTATTGCCTTTGTCCATTCCCGACTTCACCTCTGCATATCAATCCCTTGTAGGTAACAAATCGTGCAAGGAGGTACACCAAATAGGAAGTCATGGCGAATGACCTGGATCTCTCCACATTCCTCAGCTGAAAATCCAAATTGTTACTTATGATTTTAGACCAATTAATGAACGTTCCTTTCAGACAATCCTGGATGAAATAGAACATCCATCCATCATATATTGCACCCTACGACATCCACATCACTCGGTTAAGCGGGAATACTAAATTACTATATTCATCTTTGGAGTTTGTGCACATGAGTGTCTTGGGAGCCTTGGAATGATGAGTTCTAGGATCGATCATCCACTCCTTGTTCACTACGGTCTTGCATGCATCCATCTTCTTCTTATATCTTTCTTCATATTCATCCTTGGTTCTATCTTTCATGTCTGTGCCAAGTGGAATTCTGAACACCTCAACAATAACATCCTTAGCAAGGTAGGCAATGATGGCACCCTTAGGAGTCTTGATCATTCGGGAGCGAGGATCATAATGTAATGTCCTTCACCAATTCTGATATAAATTTCAGACTTTTACCCCTTGGAGAATTTCGTCAAATGCTTGGCATATGACTGGTTCAAAGTATTTCAGACTTGTCTTGACATTATAAACCTTTGTTTCAACAAATAGGTGACTTGCAAAACATAAAACTACCATCTAAGATGATAATGCATCTCTATCTCCTATTGTTTGATTCAATGGCATAGAATAGTATGCAGAAATTACAGCAGACTGTCATTAACGGCAAACAGTTGGTAAACATCATATAACAATGACTAAATGAGGGACAGCCTTATAACTCCTTTATTCTTGAATCAAATAGGCTCAATACATTCATTCAACAAGTGTCCAAACACCTAGCCATTAAGTACTGATTTTCAGATTGTCTGAAGATATATGACAGCCAAGAATACATGCAAACTACTGAGAATACAATGAAGATGTGATATCTTAGAACCTGGTATAAATCGCCTAAGTAAAGCGATGAAGAAACAAACAATATCCAAGATCAAGGAGCCTCCAATGTGCATAATCGAACTACTCCATGGTTCAGCCCTGCTGCTACATATGAAATGGTCTGAGATGTCAATGTGGACTGCAGGTTATTGTGGCAAACCTCCTCCTAGCTGATCATCCTCTATCCTAAAGAAAAGCGCCTCACTTAATGATGTGTGTCAATACCAATTCATGAAGATATAACCCAAATCGAAGGGTTCATTAATGCACAGGTCCGTTCTGATCACAATCTGAAATAGGGCCGACTCTATCACCAAACTCTCTCCAAATATCACCAAAAGAGACTGCCTTGCCCTCTAGAAGAAATCGCTGCCCTCCTTCATGTAATTGGATGCACAAATGATGATGAATGAACAAGATCGTGGGATGGGTATAGTCTGCTTCAGTCTGATAACTTTGCCACTTAATTCGATTCACCTCCAAAATACACCAAATAGCATCGCCCTCTTCCTTAGATAAGATTGCTGGCCTCAAATATATGAAAGCATGCATCTACTATGACCAAAGAACAAAATTGTGGCAGTATGAAGGTCTGAAGCAAACTCCTCAAATCTGATATGAAAACTCCATAAGCTCAATGTAAAGAACTAAATATTCCTCACTCACAAAGCAACCCTTCAGAGGATCTTCCACCTCCTCAGTTATGCGAATCGAAGGGAGGTATCGTTCCCTAAGACCAATTCTGTGGACAACCCTTGGCTCCACAACTCAATTCAAGAAGATAACAAACAACTAATGCCAAAACATGTATTCCCTTCTTCTATTTATTCTTTTCATAACTCATCATAAGATACCTTCTAGAAGATAGGGGTAGGTACACTTTATATTATTTTATTATACATGTTATTTAAATGCACTTTTTAAAATATTATTTCATTATTATAAAAGTGCACACATCTCATGATACGTGTTATCCCTTATATCACCAAAAGACCAAATAATAATGAGATGTGAAGCCACCAATCTCCACCACGTCGACCCCCTACTCAACTCCTTGGCCTACTAGGGTCAATTATAGGCCAGCCTTGTGAATGTCCACGTGCTAAGGAGAAGGGGACATTACACATAACATCGCGCACACTCCAGGATTAGCTTGCTGGAATGTATGGACTGTGGGAATCTAGCGGCCTGGTAAATACCACTCTTCATAATGTTTGCATAAGCTGGGGAAGGAATTTGGCTTCCAATTGCGAACATC
Organism: Cryptomeria japonica; assembly: GCF_030272615.1. Lineage (NCBI taxonomy): Eukaryota > Viridiplantae > Streptophyta > Pinopsida > Cupressales > Cupressaceae > Cryptomeria > Cryptomeria japonica. The sequence continues at coordinate 683,081,182 of NC_081405.1, read as the reverse complement.
CGCTACCGCATCTGATCCATGTTCAGGAAATGCATATTTGTGTCTGTAATCTCCTTCCATCTGGATGACATCTTGGATTCTGGATAGAATTCCATCTCAACTATCCTCAGTTTTTCCTTCCGAACACTGATTCCTAACTTCGACATTGTACCTGTACGAAGCTAGAAGTTAGCAACTTCGGAAAATATTCTTGATAACAAGTTCTGATTTCCTAATGATTTAAACAATTTTAGGGATATAAATCAAGAATTTTATCCACATTCTTAATGAATTCCAAAAATAGAATGAAAATATGACAAGATTAGGGCATGAAACCCTCATGAAATTCATTAAAATCATCAATTTTCAGACTTAACAAAGTCTGAAGACACCTCCTTATATTTAGAGATTTTACCAAAATTAGAGTGCAAAGGAGTATACTGGATCAGAAAATGAACTAGGAAAGGTGTGAAAAATAGTGTTTTCACACAAAAAGTTGTCTGAGGACACCTTCCCAAGTCAACAATGGTTGCCAGCAAGTCTGAAGACAAGCTGCAACTCTATAAATGAGTCATTAAAAACATGTTGCAATCGTGTGTTATGCAAAATTCTATGATGAAAATAAATTTCCCAAGGTAAAAATTAATAAATCTGAGCACATATATGAGGTTGGAAGTGAATTTTCAGTTTGAAGAGTTTTCAGACTTACCAGCACCTCTAGAAATGATAGTAAACTCAGAAAATTGCCAAGAAATGGTGCAAAAATGCACTCCAAGTGAAATCGCCTAAATAAGTAAGTGGCTGGAAATGAATGTTTTCTGAGGACAGCCGCTTGACAATTAAGTTTCAGACCTGCAACAGCATTAGGGAGGTCTGAAAATGCTCTAAAAACTCCTCAAAAAACACCCCAAACAAAATCACCTAGGCTAGAACAAGCTGGTTGGTGAAAAATAATTCTGAAAATATGTTACCAGCCAACAATGGAGAGGTCAAGAATCTCAGCAAAAGGTGAAAATATCAGGTCTGAAAATGTTGATCAACAATCTCCCAGCTATGGTGTCACCAATGATGAAGAAATACACCCAAAAATGGAGGTGTATGACCCCCAAAACCAAATCACCTTCTCCCCAAAATGGAACCACCTCAAGCAAAAATCGCCTAAGTTTGAAAAATGTCTTCAAATGCTCTCCAATGGCTGCCAAGAAAAATCGCCCAAGGCTGGGAATGGAGAAAAATGAATAATGAAATCAACTTCAGCCTCAATGGTGTCAACTTGACACACCACCAAATTCGTCCAGCTGGAGGAAAATCGCCCAAATCAGCAACACACTTGGCAAATATAATAATATTATAATGCTGGCCTCCCTCTTTTAAACTTGCTTTTGCCTTGAGTTTTCACCACACAAGCAATGTGGGATAAAACTTTGATACTTATACTTGCGTGGGGAAAATCGATTTGCTTCTAGAAGGTGAAATTCATTAAATGTTTATTGCAAATAATTTATTAATTGTTTTTATTTTTTAAATAATCGTCATCATTCGTAAAAACAATTAAATGTGGGGTCAATTTATTAAAAGATTTTAAAATTTAGATAAAAAATGACCCCTAGGGGAAAATTGCCCCATATTGGGATAAAAATCCCAATGAAAAATCGTTAAAAATGGCACTTAGGGGAAATTCGACCCCTATTAGGATAAAAATCCTAACAAAATTTCGTCAACTTTGCACAAAAATGTCTCCACTATGAAAATCGATCCTAGTCTGGAGTGAAAATTCCAAATCAAACTTGCCACTTGTTGACGTGTTTTTTATGACGGCGTCCAACACAGAATAAAGTTGCCCGTCCAACACAGAATAAAGTTGCCCAACGGTCACTTCACTCTCTCTTGATCAAAGTACGATTGCATGCTGATATAGTTGGAGAATCAGACAACCGACTCCAAGGTTCCTTTATGCTATAGATGTGACTCAGTTGGCTGATATGATTGCTGGTAATCCAAGGGGGCCTTACGTATGTCGAAGAAATTTGTGCAAGCTCAAGAAGTTATTGACGTGGATGATTTGCAATAAAGCTCTAAGTTTTAGATTTTAGATTTCGAAATATGCTGAAAGTAAATAGGAATAGGGCAGAGGGAAACTAAACTAAAGGTAATCTAACCCTAGGAACAAGGAGACGGGATAACTTGTGCAAAATCCAACCGCGCTTCGCTTCGCCAGCAAAGCACAACTTACCCAAAGGCGGTGCAATCTTCAAGGGGAGTGCTAAAGATTTTCAAATCGTCAAAAGAAACCATCAAATAGAACAATCTCTTCTAACAATCGAAGTTAAACATACACATATAACGAGGCTCAGACTAACTTTGCACGGTATGCAACAATCAGCTTCACACCAAAAGTATGAGCAAGAATTTGGCAACAAGTGATCCTATCAAATCCAGTTCATCTAATAGCATGAAAACAAATCTAATTTATGAAGAGAACGAGACCATGCGAGTTCCAAAACAACACAAGAACAAACCAACAATTGAACAATGTATAAGTGATTGCTTAAAAAACTCTTAGCAACAATCTCTGATGATAGTCTCTCCTCCTTACAAATGAGGGGGTCACCCCCTTATATAGGCCTCAAACCCAGATTACATGCAAAACCCTAATTAGGGTTTGCCCTAAAGATTCCCCACTCAAGGTGCAACAAGGTGGGAATTTGCATTAAATAACCCATTATGCCCACCTACAATAAATTTAAAAAGGGCCTAAAATAGCGCCCATGATGATGATTATGCTCGGAATATAACCGACGTTGTCATAAATACCCATCACTCTCCAAGCGACGGTGACATGCAAAAAGAATCCGTCATAAAACCATTATGAGGGGACGACATGCAAGAAGATTCCCTTATCCTGCGGTGGCATGCGTTGATCGGTCCCGCACTTAGTCAATGTTTCCTTCAGCCATAAATACGCCATTATTGTTCAGTCAAAAGATTTTCGTCCAAAAACGGCCGACCATTATCTCGCTCATTAATGGCGTATGCAATGAACCTACTGACGACGGCCTCCAATTCTCCGATGGAGACACTTGGCACATTCTCGATGTTGAATTCCATCAAGGCAATCTCCTCTTCACTTCTGGAAAAGAAACTTTCCCAATCCGCCATGGCTTCCTGTGTTTTCTTCATCATACCGGAGAATGAAGAAACATTTGCAAAATTTTCCTTAGGAAACGAATCGACGAAGAAGAAATCATGCAACTGGGATTTCAAGGAATTCACTGTTATTCCTCCGTTGTCGAGTTTACTTGAAAATAAAGCTTCCATGACACTGAGGATTTCTTCCTGTATCCCTCTGATAGATTCCTTCAAGGTGACGGAATCAATGCTGAATTTATCAAGGGTGTTCTTCCTTGAATAGATGGCGTAGAACCATCAGGGAAAGTCATAGGCTTCATTCTCCTGGATTACTTTCCCGTCTACCAGTGTTTGCCTTGGGGTCCTCATCAGAGCCCTGAGTCGGGAAATGGTTAAGTCTTGGTAGACATCAACATCTTCCCATAGTCCTTCTGCTGTTTCCAACCTACTTAGGAGGGCCACGAATCTCGAATGGAGCTGAGCTAGATCTTCTACAAATTTCCCTGCCTCAGCATAAACATCTTCTACCCATTCTTGGGAATTCTGTGCCATTGCCTTTGTAAGTTCTGCATCATCAATACTTCCTTGGGAAGGAAGGGAGGGAGAGTGGATGAAGGACTTGCTTCCCTGAGGGGTTTCTTGAAACTCCTGACATACTCGCATAGAAGTCCGTTTTCCTCCTTCAGCCGCTTACATTTTGCTTTTGACTTCAGCAATTTCTCCTTCATGGCAAAGGAAGAATCGTCGAAATCTCCCATTACTTGACCGATGGAAGCATGGCCAAGATCCACCTGTCTGATGACGTAATCTTCTTGCCTAATCTCACTCCTATCCTTATCCACCGCAGGTTCAGCAATGTGCAAGGTCCGGGCTCCGGATTCTTCTCTGACTACCTTGGAAAACTTTCGGGGGGCTTTTCTTTCCGGTGGCTGATCCATCCTCTTCAATAATTCTTTTAATTCCTGAGCAGGATTGGGCTCCCCTCCTGCTTCATTTCCCAATCTGCCTACCAACCAATCTGGCGCGGGGATGGAATGGCTGCAGTCCTCTGCATGCTCTCGTTCTTGAGATTCCTCTTCCATTTCGCCAAGGATAGTCTCTACGAAATTATCCTGGCGAACCTCTTCCAGATGCGGGGAAATTCCTTGTCTCTGACTTCTTGGCTGATGACGGCCCTGTGAAGCATTAATGCTAAGTATATCAGGTGCTGGAACGTTCCCTGGAAGCGGGCCTGCGGGATGTGGGAACATTTCTACTTCTTGCACGCTTGCGGAGCTGACTGGTGAATGTTCCCTTCCTGTCCTCGTTCTCTTTTGTGGAGGCTCCTCCTGCTGGGCTTCCTGCTGAATCTCGCGCGGGACTTCCTGTTGGGTATCTTTTGTCTTTGTTACCCTTGGCCTCTTTGGGGCACTTTTTCCTTTGTCTATCCGGGCCTCTCTTCCTGCTTGACCCTGTGAAGAGTCTTCAGTTGTCTCACTGTGAGAATCCAGATTTCCCATCAGTTGGTATGTCAGAGGGACATGGTTTTCAACCAACTTTCTTGTCTGCCTGTCAATCCAGTGCTTAGTGAATTTTAGCACTGGCCTAGCCAAAATGTTCAAATCATCTACCTCAAGCTCCGACCAATTTGGCAACAGGATAGGTTGATCCTTTATCCTCTCGAATTCGGGTTGTATCAAATCTGAGTCTTCCTTCACCTGGTCTGGAACCTGATGGATCTCACTTATTCTGATGGTGTTGAGGGGCAGTCTAGAGTGCATTCTTCTCCGGACCTCAAAGTCATCCTCGACACCGACCCAGTAATCCTCCAAGTGAAATCTATGTATGAATTTGACACCGGCAACCTTCCTGATCTGGCTATAAGGATCATATTGGGCCCTGGAAGTGTAAAATGGTAGGCAGTAGAATGCCAACTCGCTTGCTGCACTTTCAGCGGCCTCCAATCCTGGGCATATCTCCATGAAATCCCCCAAGACAACTGGAAACTCAATAGATTGCTTCTTCTTCTTCTTCTTCTGCAGCTGATCGTAGGCAGTCAATTGCCTCATGAGTTCGAGCAATATAAGCTTATCTGACGGATATCTAGGCAATTTGTAAGACTGGAAGGAGAAACCTTGCGTCCTGATGTAGGTGAACTTGGGGAACTACAGGAACGCGGTGCCATACTTTTGGACCAGAGCACTCGCTTGCGGAGACAATCTCATGTGCAACTTATTTTGCATAAGTCGTGTCAGGTACATGGTGAAGGCGTCATTCGCCAACTTGTAAGAATTCACGTTGTGGAGATGTAGCTGAGGATAACATTCATGCACCTTCAGCTGAGTTGGCCCGCAGCCCATGATTCCTTTTGCTGGCAGCCCATCGAATCCACCCCTTCGTGCCAACATATAGAATAGGTAGGAACTCATGAAAAAGGATTGAGACCTTTTCTCCTGCAGGTTCTTCAATTGTTCGTGCAAGTAGTGGCTGATCAATCTAGCCCAGTCGATCTGTGTATTAGAATTCATGATCTCGCCAATGTAGAAGAACATCCAAGGCTCGAAGTTCACTGAGTGTGAGCATCCCATTACTCTGCTCAGCATCTTTATCATGTCCACATATTCCTGCTTGAACTCGAAGATTGTGAGAGTTTTGGGCATCTTGGAAACGTGTACTCTAGGCTTCAGCAACCATTGCTTGTTGATCAAATCCGCACATCTGGTGGGGCCTGCTTTATAGACTGCTTGAGCTCCGCTGCTGGTCCTGTACGTCATGGAGTAATGTGAAGGGATTCCGAAGGCTTCGCCAATTGCTTCTGGAGTCAAAGTTGCCAGTAACTTGCTGTCTGGCGTTGAGATTGTCTTCCGCTCCAGATTGTAATGTGCTGCACATTCCAAGACTAGATATGGGCATTGAATGGCGGGAAGAAAGCCAGCTGCTGCAACTATTCCACTTCTCACAATTTTGACAGCTGTCGGAGATGGATTGTGCCCTGCAGTTCCGAACATTCTTATCTTGAATGCTGCCTAGTTGAACGTGCCGAAGTTGGTATCACTGATCTCTTCCCATCTTGAATTCAACCGAGAATGGGGAAGAAAACCCTTCATCTCTACTTTGATCATTGCCTGCCTGGAGATAGTAGCTATCTTGCTAGGTTCCGCCATCTTGGGAATACTTTGAAATGATGAAATAGAAACTAAGTATAAATTTTTTTTCACTTCTTCACTCTTCCTTTCCTGAATCTTGCACGTGAAAAATGAAATGTTTTTCCCAACTTATATAGAATTCTCAAGAGGCATCAAATTAGTAATTGCATTTATGGCCCGTCATACTCTCCTTAATCACTATGACATGCAAGGCAGTTTCCCATGCGTGTGAGTTTCAAAATTTAGAACCTTCCTTAAATGCTCCCAGTCATGCGTCATACTTGGAAGATTCCTCCTGCCAGCTCGTTGATTTCACACTTTCCAATTTTGGAGAGAGATTGCAGGATCTTTCTCCGGATTTGCTCAATTCCACTCCAACTTGTCATCTCACTCTGTCGAAGGAATTTTCCTGGCTTTTCTCCATATCCCTATTTTTTAGGGATCTTCCTAAATTTTAGGAGTCAGGTTCATTGGATGGGGAATTTCGTCCTGATTCGGAATCTATAAAAGTTTCTATATTTGGCCGGCGTTTGATGTCTAAAAATAGCATATTTGAAAATTCGCTCGAGGGGAATTTCTATTTTTATCCTTCCTTGACTCCTTGGACTCCGTGCCTTAAGCAAAATTTCAATTTTTCTGCTTGGGTGAAATTTTGCCATGCCAAGGTTTCATGAATTTTCCACTTGTGAATGCCTTAATGGATTCAGCGCCCCAGACTAGACCTGGGCGCATTTTGGCTCTGTCCATGGAGAGGCGGAATATTGCACTTGTGAATTCATCCTTGGTTTCAACGCCCCAGACTTGACTTGGGTGCATTTTGCACATGTCGATGGAGAGGTGGAAAATTCCACTTGTGAATGTCTTCTTGATTTCAGCGCCCCAGTCCTGACCTGGGCACATTTTGCATACGTCCATGGAGAGGTGGAAAATTCCACTTGTGAATGTCTTCTTGATTTCAGCGCCCCAGACTTGACCTGGACGAATTTTGCATATGTCCATGGAGAGGTGGAAAATTCCACTTGTGAATGTCTTCTTGATTTCAGCGCCCCAAACCTGACCTGGGCGCATTTTGCATGTCCATGGAGAGGCGGAAAATTGTACTTGTGAATTCATCCTTGGTTTTGGCGCCCCAGACCTGACCTGGGCGCATTTTGGTCATGTCCATGGAGAGGCGGAATTTCCTGCTTGTGAATGACTTCCAGACTTAGAATATTTTGACCTTCCACTTCAGGGATGATTCTTCAGATTTAGCCATTTTAGACCCCTGCCTGTCTGCTTTCAACTTTCCAGATTTAGAAGTGATTGTGCATGTTGACTCTCCGTTGTCTACTAGCTTGATCCTGCCACAAATAGACTTTCCCGAAATAGGAACTTTCCAAAATGTCAGAGTTAGAGCCCAAGACAGGGCGCAGGATGACTTACTAAAAATAGAAATTTACTAAAAATAGAAATTGCTAAAAATAGTAAGTTTGATTTTTGGCAAAATGGCGACATTCTGGGACTCAGAAAAATCCCTAAAAAATAGGGTCTTTCTAAAAATGGAAAGTTACTCTGTTTGGGCTCAAATTTTGCTGGGAGGTCCCCTGAAGGGTCCCGACTCCAGTCGTATGCTTAGTTTTCCGAAACCGTAACATGAACCCCTAAAATCTAGGACAGAAGGCAAAACCCTAGAAAAAGGACAAAACAGGCCCTAGACCTCACAGAATTTGCTTGACAGAGAAGCAGATTAACCCCAACTGACTCCCAAACACCCGTAACGTGGAGAGATTGAAGAGATTGCCACTAACACACACAAAAACGAAAGCCAATCGACAAAAAGGGCCTAAAAGCAAAGGGGGGTCCTTATCTGGGATGGGGTGATGTGTGATTAGGTCACAACACCACTTAGCACAAAAAATCCTCTTGGGGGAAAATCGACCCTAGTCTGGATAGTTATCCGGACCCAAAATCACTAAAATCATCACTTGTGGAAATTCGCCTAAGGTCTGGAATCACTATCCGCATTAAAATCCTTAAAATCTCGTCATAAAAGTCCTGGTGGAAAATCGATAAGCATCAGGAATCATCATTTTAGTCCTCATTAAAGTCATCTGCAATCTAGGTGGAAAAACGTGGGTCATTAGGAAGAATTCCCACAGTCAAATTTTTGTCTTTGGTGGAAAATCGCCCCATGTCTGGATAATGAGTGGGGGAGAAATTGGGTCCATTTGGAATCCAGTGGATATTCACCACCAGTCAGGATTTTGAGTGGGGGAAAATCATGGGTCATCAGAAATGTGGGGGGAAAAGCACCTGTAGTCCAGAATTTTGACATTTTGACCCTTATAGTATGGATTTTCATCAGGAAATTAATCATTTAACCACTCAAAATCACCTGAATTTTCAATAAAACATGCTTGGACTTAGGCAAATTCACCAAAATCTGAGCGAAACACTAGAAAACCTATCGGGATAAAGCGCAAAATCAACTTAAATAACCTCCTAGGAGCGAGAAAACAACTCCTAAAGTTCTCGAAACACCTTAGCACTTTAAAATCACTGATGATGATGTTCAAAAACACGTTAACACTCAAAAGGTTCACACTTAGACAAAATTAGGATCATTTAAAATCTCAACTCTTACGTACTTGATCCTATAACTTCAAAAACCCTAAACGACAAATAGGCATGATCAAAATTCCGAGACTCGGGCATGAAACACAAAATTACCCAACATGCTGCCAAAATCCTAAACTAACCAATGCAGGAAGCAAAAGAGAGGGGGTCCCCGTTTGTAATGGGGCGATGTGTGAAAAGGTCACAACAGATTGCAAGGCTGAAACTTAAAGGAATTGATGGAAGAGCACCACTAGGAGTAGAGCCTGTGTCTTAATTTGTTAAACACGAGGAAAATAACTTGGTCCAGACATTGTAAGGATTGATAGATTGAGAGCTCTTTCTTGATTCTTTTTGTGGTGGTGCATGGATGTTCTTGGTTGCTGGAGTGATTTGTTTGGTTAATTCCATTGCCAAATGAGACCTTAGCTTGCTAACTAGCTACATAGAGATTCCCATTCTTGGCCAGCTTCTTAGAGGGACTATGGCCTCTTGGGCCATGAAAGTTTGAGGGAATAAGAGGTTTGTGATTCCCTTAGATGTTTTGGGCCACACATGTGCTACACTGATGCAACCAACAAATTTTTCTCCTTTGTCTAAAAGGTTTGGGGAATCTTGCCAAATTGCATTTGATGGGGATAGACCATTGCAATAATTGATCTTCAATGAGGAATTCGTGGTAAGTGCAAGTCATTAGTTGGCATTGACTACATCCTTGCGCTTTGTACACATCGCTTATAGCTCCTATTGATTGAATGATCCAGTGAAGTGTTTGGATTGCGGTGATGGCGACAGTTCCTATTGACAACATAGTGAGAAGCTCATTGAACCTTACCATTTAGAGGAAGGAGAAGTTATAACAAGGTTATTGTAGGTGAACTTGCAGTAGGATCATTGTTGGTTTGGGCTCTTGAATCGTGTAGAGGAGGAGGCAAGGGCAACACGCTAGACTCACCTCTTTCTTGGCCCTTGCTCTTTCTACGTGTGAACAGTTGGGCCTCATTAGGGCATGTTGCATGGCTCTACAAGCTCTACATCGTTGACCTAAGGTGATCAAAGGAAGTGGTCGGGTGCGTGTCCTTTGGTGTAGCGAGCCTTAGGGCCCGATTTTGTTTGTGATTGGTGCATCTTGATGATCTTCGTTGTCAGGGGGTCTTGCCTTGTTGCAATTGGAAGAGACTGAGTCTTTAGCCCATCAAAGTCGCATGTCTTGCCCATGTGTGGTGTTGTGCTAGGGAATTGTTGCCTCAACGACGACAAGTTGGGATTGCCGCAACCCCCCTTTACGTTGACTAGGGGACAATATGTCGTTTGGAGCACTCGTGTGTTTCGTGGGGCAGTACCCCTCATCTAGCTACATGGTTCTTTCAAGGTGGAGAAATTGTTGGGAAATAAGGTTTACATTTTGCAGTAAAGTCACCTTAATAATTTAGTAGTTATGTTTTGAAAAGGTTTTTTAAAAGCCATGTTGTCATGTATGGTTAATCATCTTGAATAACATAATATTATGTTGTGATGTATGATTAATTATTATGTGATTTTATTTATATGTAATCATGTTTTAGTTTTTCATCATTCTCTAAGCTCTTCCATTTCCAATTTGATATCAAGGCAATTGTTGATCTTGTCGCTGCGAAGTTGTTAGGTTTTGAATCAGAAAATCCACGTTGCATTCTTGTTTGTAGAAATCTCTATTGTTTTTGACTGTCAGAAATATTACAAATTTTGGACGCGGATGGCCATAGACAAGTTTTGCTTTTCATCCAAAGACTATCATTCTGGGTGTAGATGGCAGAGCATACAAAAACTATAGTTGACTTGTAAGAAGGTTGGGAAAGTAGAAGGAATAGTCTTTGAGGAAGGCTGAATCTCGCTGGCTTTCCTTTCAGTCTGCAGCATCAAATTTACTTTAATATTTATTATTCATTTGAGTGTTGTGATTAGTTTTTGGTGATTATATATACGAAGAGCTATGAGCAAAATCTACAAATGCAATTATATCTGCAATCTTTTCTAATTATAAGCATATTTGAATATTCCAAAATGGTGTATATAAGATAAATTATATTACTTTACATATAGAAGAAGAAAGAACATTTGATAAATTACAGACTCTTAGGACTAGTAGAAAATCATGAATTCCTGGTAAGTTTGAAGGTCACATTTTTCAGATTTGAAGGCTGTGATTTGCAGATTTTGTAGTTGGCCAAGAAATAAAAGTAAATATAATTATGTTGGTCGAGTGTTTATTTCCTTATGTGTTGTTAGTCATTTGTTGTGCATTGTAATCTGTAGTTCTTGACCAGTTGTCAATTAGTAGTTACCAATAGCTGGTAATCTTAACCAACGTCGACCTACTATATATTGTATGTTTGGTTCATAGTTGGAGACTCACTACGACTGATAGATTGGCATATGAATATTGTAATCATCATCATCATCATCATCATCATTTCCCTTGTCCTTAGTCAAGTCATACACATTCTTTTTGAAACTAACCTCCAAAAGGACAGTAGAAGATCCCGGCTGATCATCATCCTCATTAGGCCGTGCGGATGTGGCTGTGGCATGCAACTCTTGAGTATGATCTGGTAATATAACTGTGTTTGAACATTGTTCAAATTCCCTGTTTGGTTGTAACATATCAATCTCCTTGATTGATGAGATACTGATAGGAGACGAAGGAATGCTAGGTTTTTGCTTCTTCTTCACTTCTTTAATCTTCTTCCCTTTACCTTTGGTTTCCACAGGTGTATTCTTCCTTTGCTTTGGAGCTTGACTCTCCTCATCTACATAAATTCTTATATCACTGATTGTCCTCTAATCATCTTCAGAAGAAAATTCTTCCTGCTTCATCTTCTCAAAACACCCATATCAACCAATCTGTTCATTTGTTTGTCTACCCATTCCTTGGAGAAACTCATGACTCCTCTCATCAATTCATTCAAATCCGCCACCTCTTTCTCAGACCAACTAGGCAATAGTATAGATTTCCTCATTTCATTTTCGTATTGCGGATGAGTATGATCACTATCATCCAAAATCTGATCAAGAATGAGAAAGAGTTCACACTTCCTCATGAAATCCACGGACATTCTGGACCACATTCTTCTTTTCACAGTTTGCTCGTCCATCAGGTTGGCCCAATAATCTTTGATGCCCACCTTGTGTATGAATCTACCTCCTCTGATCCTTCCAACTTTCTTGTGTGGATCAAATCTTTCTCTCTTCTTGTATGTTCCCAGGTGGTAGAATGCAATCTCATCAATTACCATACTAGCTATTGCAGTGGATTGGCACACCTCCAATGTTATTCCTACGGAAATAGGAAAAGTCATCCCAGTCCTATGTTTATCCTTCTGGATGGATTCGAATTCCAGAAGCTGTTTCACCACCTCCAGTAGGATCATTATGTTTGTAGGATACCTAGGAAGTTTATATGGTTCATATTGAAATCCCTGAATCCTTAGGTATGTGAAAGTGGGAAATTGTATATACCATGATCCATATTGTTCTATCAATTCCATTGCCTCCTTGGACAACCTTTTGTGGATTCTGCCTTGCAACATCCTTGTTATATACCTGGTGAATGCATCATTCACCCTCATGTAATCTTCAATTCTATACGTATTCAACTGTGGATAGCATTCATAACTCTTGAATTGCCCTTGTCCATTCCCGACTTCACCTCTGCATACCGATCCTTTGTATGTGACAAATCTTGCAAGTGTGTACACAAGGCAGGAAGTCATGGCGAATGACCTAGTTCTCTCTACATTTCTCAACTGAAAATTCAGATTGTCATTGATGATTTTTGACCAATTGATCATTGTACCTCTCAAACAATCCCGAATAAAATAAAACATCCATCCTCTAAATAGGGCACCCCGTGGCATCCCCATCACTTGGTTTAATAAGAATACCAAATCGCTATATTCCTCCTTCAAATCTGTGCACGAGTGTCTTGGGAGCCTTGGAATGATGAGGCTTTGGCTCAATCATCCACTCTTTATTCACTGTAGTCTTGCATGCATCCGCCTTCAACTTAAACTTCGCTTCATACTCATCCTTCGTTCTATTCTTCATATCTGCATTGCGGGGAATTCCAAACACCTCAGCAATTACATCCTCAACAAGGTAAGCAATGGTCACCCCTTTGGGACTTTTGATCATTCGGGAGAAAGGATTGTAGCGCCTTGCGCACTCCAGGACTAACTCGTTGCATTGTATGGATTGTGGAAATCCAACAACATGATAGATACCACTCCTCATGATGTTTGTATAAGGTAGGAGAGGGGTCTCTAGTTCCGAACATCCTTTGCCGCATTTGCTCCATCTTTAGGAAGTGCATGTTCGTGTCTGTGATCTCCTTCCATCCCGATGACAATTTGGATTCCGGATAGAATCCCTCCTGAACTATCCTCAATTGCTCCTTCCGAACTCCAATTCTGGATTTCGACATTGTACTTGTACGAAGCTGGAAGTCATTAACTTTGCAAAAATCATCCTGATAATTATTTTCAGAATTAAAAGAGTTATGATTTCTTAATGATTTATGTCAATTTTAGTAATAGAAATCAAGAATTTTATCCACATTTCTAGTGAATTTTGAAAATAGAACGTAAACGCAACAAGATTAGGGTGTAGAACCCTCATAAAACTCTTGAAAATCAATATTTTCAGACTTAACTAAGGTCTGATATGAAAACTAAGTCTGAAGACACCTCCTTGTACTCAGAAAATTCATCAAAATTAAGGTTCAAAGGAGTATACCAAATCTAGAAATATCTTAGGAAAGGTGTGAAGTCTGATTTTTACTTAAAAACATGTCTGAAGACACCCTTCCAAACTCACTAATGGCTGCCAAAAAGTCTGAAGACAACCTGCAACACCTAAAATCAGTCACTTAAGACATGTTGCAGCCAAGTAGAATGCAAATATATGATGAAAATAACCCTCCCAAGGTCAAAATAATCAAATCCGGGCAAGAATGGAGGGCTGATAAAAGAAAATTAGTCTGAAGACAAGTCTGAAAATTGAAGTTTCAGACTTACCAGCACTTCAAACAATGATAATAAACCCAGAAAATGACCACGAAATGTCATAAAAATGTCTTCCCAATGAAATCGCCCAACTGGGAAGGTGGCTGGAAATGAAGTTTAGTTTGAGGACACCCTGCAAAAATGGTGTCTCAGACCTGCAACAGTGATAGTAACCTCTTGAAAATGCCTCAAAATGTTCTGAAAATGATGCCCAACCAAAATCGCCTAAGTGTGGAATTGCTGGTAGGTGAAAAATAGGTCTGAAATGTGTTTCCAGCCAGCAATGGAGGTCTGATCAGCTTCAGCAATGGAGGAATCCACAGGTCGGAGAATAATGGCAGCCAACAATCATGGAGAAAATGCCCTAAAAATGGAGGAATTTGACCTCCAAACAAAAATCGCTTAACTCCAAAAATGGCCCCACCCTTGGAAAATCGCCTGTCTGAAAAAAACGTCCTTCAAGCTGCTCCAATGGCCTTCCAAAAATATCGCCCAGCTGGGAATAGGCAGAAAATAACCTCTAAATGCAAACTTCAGCTCCAATGGTGTCCAATGACACTCCACAAAAATTGCCCAGCTGGAGAAAATCGCCCAAATCAGCCATTAAGATGCCACAATCAGCGAATATAATAATATTTTAATGCCGTGCAAGCTCTTTTAAACTTGTTTTCTCCTTGAGTTTTTACCACACAAGCAAACTTTGCTTTTATACTTGCCTGGGAAAAATCGACTTGCTTCTAGAATGTGTTTTTTTATTTAATTTTTATTGCAAGTCATTTAATAATTGTTTTTGATCTTTAAATAATCGCTGACTGTTGCAAAAACAATTAAAATTGGGGCTTATTTATTTAAATTTTTCAAATTTTAATCAACTTTTGGTCCTTGGGGGAAAATCGTCCCCTATCTGGTTTAAAAAATCCAAATAAAATTTATTTAAAATCATCATTATTCCCCTTGGGGGAAAATCGCCCCTCTTTGGGATTTTTATCCCAATGAAAAATTCCAACTTCATTTCGTCATTAAGCTCAAAAAAATCACCTTGGGGGAAAATCGTCCCCTATCTGGATAGTCATCCAAACAAAATTTTATCAATACTTGCATTGCTGGAAATTCGCCCATCATCAGGAATCATCATCTGCACAAAAATCCTCAAAATTTGATCATTAACTGCTCTGGTGGAAAATCGATCTGCATTAGGAACATGAATTTCATCCGCATCAAAGTCATTTGCACTCCTAGGGGAAAAACGTGGGTTATCAGGAGGATTTCCCAACACTTAGTCAAAATTTACCTTGCCAAGGGAAACTCGTCCTCCATCAGGATAATGAATGGGAGTAAAATTAGATCCATCGAAAATTTGGTGGAAATTCATATCCCATCAAGATTTTGAGTGGGGAAAAATCATGGTCATCGGAAATGTGGGGGTAAAAACACCTCCCATCAGAAATTTTGACGTTTAGACCCTTAAAACATAGATTTTCATCAGGAATTTAATGATTTTTCCACTCAAAATCAACTAGACACTTAAAATTTTCAATAAAACACATCGGGACTTATCCAAATATATCAAAATTTGAGCAAGACAATAGAAATTCTATCGGATAAAGTGCGAATTTAACTTGAATAACCTCTGTAATATCCCTTGCCCAAACTGATTGATTTTGGCTCAAGGAATATTGTCAAACACTTTGTATGCTGTCTTTCTCTATTCTGATTTTTGTATTTCAGATTGTTTGATACACTTTGAAAGTTGCCAAGAAATTTAGGAAGTTCACCAATGATGTTGACAATACCTCTTACAATGAACTAGTATGCGAGTGCAGTGCTTTTTGGTATTTTTAATGCATATACATGAAAACTAGATATGGAATGCATACCTACAGCCAACTGACATTTCAACAAACAACTGGCATGCAACTATTATGCTGATCATATATGCTATTAAAAGGACATTTCGTCAAACAAATGGTATGCAACATATATCTTCTTTATTGAATCCATTCCTAAGTACAATGCTGCTATGGATTTGCCAAGACTAATTGGCTTACAAAAAGACTACATCAATACCAAATCTGATTCTAAGTTATCACTTACAACAGCAAAATTATATGCCTAATATTTTAATACTAGCTACTAATAGTTGCAAGAGGAACCTGATAATAGTGATGCTTAATGATGGAGATGAAAGTTGCAATCGGAATCAAGCAAAATACTGTAGCGCGGCACTGTTCATGTGCACTGTTGACGCGCACTGTTCATGCGCACTGTAGCAGCAAGAACAAATTTGCAATCTGCTCTTAAAACCCTGAATAATTTGTTGATAATCTCTCCCAACAAGAATGATATAACTCCATGTGCCAAAGAAGGACGATTCACAACCAATTATAAATGTTCTCCAACAATAAACTTCAAACCCTTGTAGAAAAATTCACCAATTTGCACAAATGAAAGAACTGAAGTATTCTTTCCCACAACTGCAATAATTCAGGTGTTATTTCACACCTTCAAAATTACTATCAATAGGAAGTTTTCGTTTCCTATGATCAAAGAAGAAAATTGCGAAAGCCCTAGGCTCCACAATAAAAATCAATCAAAATACTATTCATCAACTGGATGCCGAGAATGAACTCTTGCCTTTCCTTTTATTCTTTCCTTAAGAGAGCTCAAACACCTTCCTGGCCAATGTGGGATAAAAGATTTATTCCCACATTAAATTATTCACTTAACGCACTTTATTATATTAAAGTGACTTTATTATTATAAAGTTACTTTAGAACTTTATAATAATATTAAAATATTAAATAAATCACTTAAGTCACTTAAACTTTAATATCTCTTGATGTACTTGTCTGATTGCTAAGCCGTCTGAGCCAGGAGTCGACTCTCCCTGTTCTCCATGTGATTGGATGCCTGTCTAAAAATAGAAACCCTGAATAGTGACTTACTATAAATAGTAAGTATGTGGAACTGAGTCTAGAAATAGCTGCAAAGGCCCAATCAAGGTCGACACTGCCAATAAGCTCTGCTCAGGTGTCTTTCTATTAATAGGAACCCTGACTCTCCCAAAATAGTAACTTACTATAAATAGTAAGTGTGCCAATCTGAGTCAAAAAAACCTGTGCAAAGGCCAAAACCTGAATCCAGCTGAAGAGTAATGTCTTTAATCACCAAGTAATTGCCACACGAGGCCCTCTATCAATAATTGTTAGCCTACGAGGGTCAAATGATAGGCTAATTCTTACAAACTCTGATGCTCGCAAAATGGGGACATTACATCCTAGGAGCGAGAAACAACCACCAAAGGACTTAGGCACAAAAATATCACCGACTTGGATGTTTAAAACACGTTCACGCTCAAAATGTCCACACAGAGACAAAATTTAGGATCACCTAAACATCTAGCAATTTACACACTTGATCCTATAAATTTTTTAAAACCCTGATAGCAATTAGGCATGATCACATTTCAAAACTCGAGACTCGGACACTAGAAGCTCAAAATTGCTGCAGACTGCCAAAACCCTAAACTAACAAGGTGCGGAAAGCAAGAAAGAGGGGGTCCCCGTTTGCAATGGGGTGATGTGTGAAAAGGTCACAACATGTCCCCTTATGGTCAAACTTAGGAAGTTGGGACAATTATCTATCACTGATCAATTGCAAGAGATTTCTTTCCTCAAAACTTATAAGAATCAATTGCAAGAGACTTCCTCGATAAGCTTAAATAATGCTCAAGGTAATAATAATAGAAGTTGATACCACTTCACAAATGAACTTACCGATCACTCAATTGGTTAAACAAAATGCACTCTTGTATGTATAGCTTGCATATAAAGCATGAGAACAAATACAAATACATATTCATCTTATCGTTAGGGTTAGATCAAATACTAAATTTAATGCATAAGAGTTGGAGAGAAAGAGACAGGAAGGTTTTCTTGGAGCCATTTCTACACCAAGCCCAAGAAAGGTTGCCTTCTACAACCTTCTTGCTTCACTTGGCAGCTCACACTTGCTTGCCTATCAAGTCCCCTTCTCCCATGTTATCATATCTTGTGGGGAAATAGGTAGAGAATGCAACTGGGTTCCTTGACTCCTCCGTGTAAGGGCCATTTGGTCATCCAAGGATGGCTTATTTATGAGCCCCTCGTTACCCCTTCATTGCATCCATACCCTTCCTCCACAAGGGTGCACTTATGATGTAAACATTTATAAACATTATCTGGAGAAACATATTTCTTATTATAATGTATGTGACATAACTAGGATGAATTAATCATGACTAATTATAATATGACAAATACAATTTCTTCTAAGTACATCATAACAATTAAGCAGCCATGATAAGGGTAGAATAGAGTGCTACAACTAAATAATGCATCTCCAATAGCAGAACATCTCTAAGATACTGCATTCAATTCATTAAGATTACTATAAGGACTAGGATAACATGCATATATGTCTGATAAACAGTATGGTATATTCTCCATATGATTCAGCAGTAATTTCAATAGATTATTACTTGTAAACAGTAGAGAGGAAAGTCTGATATAGCATACCAGGTAATAGTTGTGTTTGCAAACTTCCTATTCTCCCTCTAATGATTCTTCTATCTCCTTCCAATAGTTTGATGTGCAGGCTGAGAGCAGACTCGGTTTCTTTATTATTTCCTCCTTCCTTGATTGATGTCCTAAATGAATGAAGGGCCGGTCTTCTTATATCTGCGTGCTCGAATGAGGGTTGCATTGGATAAGACATGTCTCATGTCTTTGGTAATCACACCATTCATAATTCTAATCACACCTCATGGAAGATAACTAATTCATGATTAGTTAACATTCCTTCTCCAACCGCTGCTAACTAACTGTTTTTTTATGAACTTTTGTCTTATGTGAACCGGGTATTAAGCTTCTTCAATCGCTGCATCAATAGCTATAACCATTGCTTCCACAGATTACACTCCCTATATTATTGATTCACTGCACATGATGGATTGCTACAATGTTTCCATCACATCTTTTTGTGATGATCTCTTATGTCATTTATTACTAGTTTGTTTTCTTAGACACATTTTAATCACCCATTTTACTTTTTGAATGCTGCCTTAGAGATATGTTAATCTCTTAATACTTGATCGCTGACTTGTCATTATTGTTAAGATCGCTGCATATGGATGTGTTTGTTGCATCTTAATTTGTTCTAAATACCCTTGTTGATTCGAATTCCGGAGATCAATATGGTGGCAGGCGGTAACCACTAATGGGCCGACCATTCCAACAGTAGTTGATAGTCACTGAAGGTGATACACAGGAAGAGGCCACACAAGCGGAAGTAAGGGAGGATCAATTGACGGAGGATTTTGTGAAACTGTGGGACGTTTCCGTCACTTAGTACGTGCAGAGGGAAGCTCAAGAGAGAGCGGTCCTTGAGGGCACGGTATGTGAGGAACTCATAGTAAATTCTGCCGTGTTTGATCTTCTTGGGAGCCTTCCTAGATTGTTGGTACAAAACCTCATTGAACGACAATAACAGAGGGAAGAAATCAGTCGTGAACGTCGTCGGCAGCAAATCTTGCAGCAGTTTGAAGAAAGGAGCCGTAGGGAAGAGGAAGAGAGAGATACGAGAAGACGTCGTACTCTTGGCAATTAATGCCCCTACGTCCCAACAAAGATCGACGACGTGGTACCAATAGAGAAGTAGGTGAGGGGTCGGTACAAAGATCCCTATGTATTAGAGAACAAAACATGCTGAGATGTCGACTGAGGGAGATTGCTGAGGGCCGGAGAGTCCGGAAAGGCGAAGCAAGAGTTGGAGCCATAGTCAGGAGAGATAGAAACCGTGTATGTGGAACGAGTTGGTAGGGGTTGCCAGGAACTTGCCACTGCCGAACGTAGCGGAGGATTTCTTCAACCAGGCTGCTCACTCGATGTTGAGTGAATAATTCGGAACTCAGTCCGAGAGCAATCTGTTGGGGCAATTCGACCGTGACAAAGAGGTTGTATGGGACCTACAGGGTGAGGTCACCGAACTTTTTGAGAATAACCTGTACCGAATTAGAAATTTGTCTATTGTGGAACAATAAAAAATAGGAGGGCCATAACCAGAAACCCTGGGAAGGAGGGATTATAGGAGGGAAGGTGACCAAGGCGCAGAGGACGTGCGTGGACGCATAGAAAGCTCGTGCACAGAGCAGTACGGTCCGATCCGGTCGAACACGTACGGTAGCTTTCACGTGGCATATAATACCTTCCAGGCGGTACATAAAACCCTCTAGGCGAAGACAATGGCACACAACCAGAGTACCCTAGAGAAATAGAAGCTTCCAAGATTCATGCGAGACGGGTTGGAGGACCCCGTACAACATTGCAAAACATGCATAACCATTCGGGAGGCGAACGGCTAGGACGACTAGGATTACTGGTTGAAGGCGTTCTCGATCACCCTTCGAGGGATAGCAGTCGACTGGTACACGGACCTTGATGCAATTCAAACTCCTGCGTGACGACAATGAAATTGTGGTTGAGATTTACCATACCAAAAAGGGAAAAAGTGAAAGTGTTCGGACTTATGACTGAAGGCTGAAGGAGCTATTGAACAAAATGGAGAACCAACTGACAGATGGCCTGAAGAAAAGATGGTTTGTCGAGGGGCTGGTACTGTCCCTTAGGCGGAAGATGAAGGTGGTTCCTCCGCCGTCATATGATAAAGCTTATAACCGAGCGATGGATATTGAAAGCGAGAGTAAAACATCGAAGGGGAAATGGAGGGCAAGTGATGATGACAGTACAAACAGGAGTAGTGACAGTGAGTCCAAAACCGTACAAGCTCTCCGGAAGGACATGTTGCAAATGATGAGGGAGTTGAAGGCTGATAAGGAGAGTGGCAGAGACGACAAAGAACTTTGATGCACCGACTGCAAGGTAGAAGGGCATACGAAGGGAACATGTTCAAGGAAAGCTTTTTGTGACATCTGTTAGGTACTGGGCCATTCCACTAAGGAATGCTCGTACAACTTAAAAACATGGAACACACAAGTGCTCTACACTCAAGGCGAGCAAGCTACTCCACCAATCAGCAAACTCGGAGGCTTCACCAGGAGGATACTGCAATAATCGGCGCGAGAGCAACCGTTCTAATAATAGCACGCCGAGGAGCAAAATTATGTATGGTGCAAAGGGGTGGCCCGGGATCCAATGTCGGAAATGTAATGAGTGGGGCAACTTTGCTCGGGAATGTCAGAGCAGGAACAATGGTGGATGTTTGTTGTGCAAATGGTGTGGTCCTGGAAACCATGAGGACACTGACTACCCGAAACAGAAGGGAGTATATATGCTGGACGTGAAGGAGCCATACGAGGAGGTACTGGCAATCACAAGATTGCAGAGCAAGAAGGCGGTGTACCCCGATCCCCGTATAGAGAAGGAGAGACTTTGGGAAGCTAAGGCTGATGTGGAACAAGCGATGGCAGAAGAACGAAGGGCCTCACACAATACTGCCATTACCCCACTCTGGTTAGAGTTCGAGAAAACTATCATCAAATAGATGTTGTAAACTACCATACCCATACGGGTGTCTGACCTTTTGCAGACAATGCCACAATTGAAGATGGCTCCTACAAACATAGTCGATGAAAACATAGCTAACCAAGAACACCGTCAGATGGCAGCAAAACCATCTGACACAGACCCCATGGCGGCAACAGAACTACCTGGTACGTTTGCTATGGACCCCATGTTGCTCACCGTAAGCATTGGTCAGAAGCCGACCGTGGTCGAGATGGAGATAATGGGAGAAAAATTGATGAACGCCATTGTTGACGGCGGCTTCGGAGGAACGTGTTACCAAAGGAGACATGGAGGGGTCCAGGCAAGCCAACTCTCTGGCTAGCAACATTCCACCTAGTCGGTGCCGACCAACATGGAATCAAGCCCCTGGGGGCACTCATGGCACAAAAAGTTGTTGACGGTACCCAACACTTCTTCCTTGACTTCGTGGTCATACCATTGGAGAAAAAGGCCCATGACGCCCTTCTAGGGAGGGGTTGGTTGATTATGGTGAAGGCAAACCATAACTGGAAGAAAAAAACACTCTCCATCGAGAGTGAAGGCCAAAAGTATGTGATCAACCCAAGGAATCAAGTCGTAAGCGAGGAATTGGCGTCGTTCGATTCGGACTCAGATGACTCGCATAACTGGGATTGGGGCTCACAAAATGGTAGGAAATTGATGGAACTCGACGATGGAGTGTTGGAACTAGAGGGATGCTTTGAGGATGAAACCGGTTCTCTGGCTGGACTTTTCCATTGGCAAATGGAAGATTACGAAGTGTTCCATCCAGAGTGCCACATGCTGCAGATATGTGAGCTTGAAGAGTCAGGTGATGGTATGGAGGATGCAGCATTCCATCCGGAGTACGGGGAGTACTGTGAGGGTGTAGCATGGGTGGATGATACACCCGCACACCGGTTCGAACGGGACAAAGTCATCAAGTATGAGGAGTCCAATGTGAAGAAAGTGAATTTGGGGAACGATGCCGATCCAAAGGTTATCCTGGTCAGGGACGATTGGAACCCTGTGCTAAAAGCGGCGACATTTAAAATTTTCCTGGAATACAAGGATGTGTTCACATGGATGTACAAGGACTTGAAAGGGATACCCCCGAAATTGTGCGCACATAGAATACCTCTTGTATTGGTTGCCCAACCTATACGGACGAGGCTGTTCAGAATGAATAAGAACTATGCAACAAAGGTGAATGAAGAAATTGAAAAGATGCTGGAGGTCGGGATCTTCTTTAAGGTAGAAACCAGCGACGGGTATCCCCAATTGTCATCTCTCTAAAAAACGAAGAAAACCATATTAGGATATGTGTGGACTTTCGGTGCTTGAATGCGGTGACTATCAAGGATCCGTTCCTGATTCCGTTCGCTGACAACATTTTGGAGGAGGTAGCAAGCCACGAGATTTACTCATTCTTGGATGGATTTTTTGGCTATAACCAAATCAACATTGCCGAGGAAGACAAGATGAAAACAACATTAATAGTGGAGGATGGAGTATATGCATACAGTCGCATGCCGTTCGGCATGTGTAATGCTCCAGCCACCTTCCAGCGGATTATATTGCACATCTTTGACAGAATGTCAGTTGGAAGCTTCAAGGCATTCTTGGATGATTGGTCTATCTATAGCAAGCATGATACCCATTTGAACGCACTCGGGGAGTGCATGGAGAGATGTAGGCGGGCCCGACTGATCTTCAACCCTAAGAAGTGTCGATTCATGGTACCGCAGGGTAAGCTATTGGGGCACATTGTGTGCAAGGAAGGGTTGAAGACGGACCTCGACAAGGTAGGAGTAATTGTAAACATGGAGAGTCCTATGGATGTCATGGGGGTAAAATCCTTCCTGGGACATGTCGGCTATTATAGGAGATTTATTAATATTTGCACAGGTGTCATGCCCTCTAGACAAGTTGACGAGAAAAGGTGAACTATTCACGTGGGGAGCAGAACAGGAGGAAGCATTCAAGGAATTAAAATCCTGATTGGTGAGTGCACCAATCTTGGCGTACCCTGATTGGGACAAGGAGTTCCATGTCCACGTGGACGCCTCCAACTTCGCTATCGGTGGCACTTTGGCACAAGTAGTGTACAAGGGCTGGACCACCCTATTTTTTTCGCTAGCCGTTTGCTCTCCAAGGCCAAACGAAACTATAGTATGACAGAGAGGGAGGCACTTGGGATGGTGTACTCAGTGCAAAAGTTCCGCCACTACCTCTTGGCGACACCATTCACCTTTTACATAGACCATCAAGCCCTGATGTACTTGGTGAACAAACCAATAATCCAAGGACCGGTAAGATGATGGTTGCTTTTGCTCCAAGAATTCACCTTTACAATTGTCGTACGGCCTGGGAAGAGTCATGTCATAGCGGACCAATTATCAAGAATCAAATCTGGAGAGCCTAGGGAAGGAGTAAATGAGGATTTTCCCAATGCCCACTTGTTCCAAATAGCCGTACTACCTCCTTGGTACGAGAGCATTGGTGAGTACCTATCCACCTCGACGTTTCCACGGGACATGCCACCAGGGGAACGACGTAAGCTGGCACTGAAAAGTAAAAATTTTCAATTAAGATGGGACTAGACCAAATCCTGCGAAGATGTGTGATGCAAAAAGAAATTCCAAGTGTACCGAAGGAAGCTCATGACAGAATGGCCGAGGGTCACATGGGGCCTGATGCTACCGCATGTAAGGTATTGTTGGCAGGACTGTGGTGGCCGACCTTGCACATTGATGTGCGCAAATGGGTGGTTGGATGTGACACATGCCAGCGTGCGGGGAAGCCTCTTAAACGGGACTTCATGTCCCTGTTTCCCTCCCAACCGCAGGAATTGTTTGAAAATGGGGATTGGATTTTGTAGGGCCTCTCAAGATGAGTAATATGCATAGATGCCGATACATTGTGGTAGCCACAGAGTACTTGACAAAGTGGGCCGAAGCTAGAGCTCTACCAGACAACACTGCCATAAGTACGGCGAGGTTCCTGTACGAACAAATTGTGACCAGGTTCGGGATTTCAATTCAGATCACAATTGATAGAGGGGTTCACTTTGTTAACCAGGTCATCCGGACAATGACGACCGAGTTTAAAATCTTCGAGAACCTCTCAAGCCCGTACTACCCAAGGGCGAATGGCCAAGTGGAAGCTACCAATAAGGTACTGGTGTCTATCATCTATAAATCCTGTGGAGTGGAACAGGAGGATTGGGAGGAATGTCTGCCAGTGGTACTATGGGCGTACAATACCACGTACAAGGTAACCACGGGCCATACACCGTTCCAGCTCATGTACGGCTAAGAAGTGGTGGCACCAGCAGAATATACCGTACCGAGCTTGCGGATTGCCGTAGACAACCGACTTGGAGACGAGGAGAGTCTGAAGGCCCATCTTGTGAACCTCACCAAGTTAGATGAACGTCGGATGATGGCACAATGGGTGACAAAAGTGGTCCAATGTCGAAAGTGGCCCAACATCGGCGGAAGTACTGGCACGACAAACATCTCTAATGGACAAACTTTTGTCTTGGACAGTTGGTCCTATAGTATAGCGGCCGCAATGAACTTCGTCCGGGGAAGTTCAAAGTTCGTTGGCTGGGGCCCTATAAGATCAGGGAAGTGGGGAAGAATGGAGTAGTAAAACTCTCCACCCTAAATGATAATCCAATTCGTGACCCCGTAAACAACTCGAAGAAGTTGAAACTATATCGGGAACGTGATAAACCAGTCCTATCCATCAACATGTTGGGATATGCCACAAAGGGAGACTGGACCATTGGTAGAAGTAAGGAAGTAGAGGAAGATCCTGTAGTCGCTACAGAACCTTACAGACATGATGAAGATTGGGCTAAGTCGCTTATGTTCATGGAAGAGCGACTCGTATCGAAGCAAGTTGAAGGCATCGCGGTGCGCAGAATCCACAAGCACTTGACAAATGCCTATTTCGGTGATCCAACAATATGGATAAGGATCACGGGGCATTGGAGAAAGGGGGATCCGTACGAAGGTCTTCGCGAAGGCTATATTGCGTACGACATTGATGAAGAAGAAGAGGAGCTAGTCGACTTGGAGGAGGAGGTAGACTTGGAGGAGTATGGTGCAACCTTGGGATTTGTTGTGACCATTTCACACATCGCCCCATTAAAATGGGGACCCCCTCTTTTTGCTTTTGTTTTACCTTTCTTCTCTCTGTTTTTAGGGTTTAGATTAAGTGAGTGAGTCGTCTGGACTAGGGTTAAGCCTTAGGGGTTTCTTTTGGATGTTTTCAAGCCGAAGTCCAGTCAAGTTTTTGAAGGTTATTAAGCATCCTCCCGAGGGTTGCAAATTTTGAAATAGGATGAGCCTGTCAAGAAGTCAAGTACGTCTCAGGATAAGTCCAGTCAGGGTTTTTGGGGGCAAAATTCAAGCTATGTTTAAGTGTTAACATTTTTGAGAATGGAATTGTGCATTTTTGTCTGGGTAAATTTTGACCAAATTTTTGATGGCTTGATAACTGATTCCTGGCCTTGGAAATGACCTAATTATGCCTTGTGAAGTGACTGAAGACCTAAATTTTGGATATTTTGGCTTATAGAGGTAAAATCGCTCCTGTCCCTCTCCCAGGGACCAAGGCGAAAATGATATTTGGTGCATCTTGGTTATTGACTTGTTTTAATTGTTTTGTGCAGGATCGCCAGGGGATATAATTGGACGTAAATTGAAGATTTTGAAGATTTTGAAGACTCAAAAATGACAAGTTTTTTAAGGTTTAGGATGAATTCGCTCCTGTCCTTCACTGAAGGACCAAGGCGAAATGGTTTACTTAGATCATTTTTGGCCTTGGTTGATCGAACTGAAGCATCAAGGATGCAATGAAGGATGAAATGAGCATAATGGAGTATCCAGACTTAGTTGTTAGCAATGAAAGGTTGAACTTTTGGCCTAGAAAGATAAAGGCGCTCCTGTCCCTCACCAAGGGACCAGAGCGATTTTCTTCAAACACACCTTCTTGGACTTTTTTTGGACTTGGACTCTCGTTTGTGGCTTGTAAAAAGATGATATCTTCCCCAGCAAAGGAAATTTGAGATGAAAATTGTAATGATTTGGCCTTGAGGACAAAAAATCGCTCCTGTCCCTCACTGAAGGACCGGAGCTTGAATTCCAAATTTGCATTATCCTCACAAGATTTAAGTGATTTCGCGATTTGAGGAGGTCAAGAGAAGTATGTTTTATTCGTTGAATATAACTTGAGTGGCCTACAAAGGAGAAAATCAACCCAAGTTGCAATAGGCGCTCCTGTCCCTCTCCAAGGGACCAGAGCGATTTTCTCAAAAGACAAATTTTTGGCAAAGGTAAAGCAAGTTTTACGTTTGAGATGAGTGAAGGAAGGCGTAATCAATCCATTGAAGATAATTTTGAAAGTTGGCAAAATACAAGTGAGCTCATAATGGCCAAGGCGCTCCTGTCCCTCACCCAGGGACTAGGACGAAAAATACATTATCAAGTCTTCCCCTCCAAATTTGGGCGAATCCAGGTCAAGGCACAAGATGGCGATGATATTTGGAATGCTTCAAGGAAGAACGAAGTTGCAAAGACCACAAAACTTGATGAAAAATGGCTAGGGCGCTCCTGTCCCTCACCAAGGGACCAGAGCGAAATCTTCAAATAGGCCTAATTTTAGAATGCCACTTTCGTTTCCAACACTCAAAATGGAATAAGGAATGACGTTTTTTGCCTTGAAGGTAATTGGAAGTTGATGCGATTAAGAATTTGTGCTATGAGCTAAGGAGCGCTCTTGTCCTTCACTGGAGGACCAGGGCGATTTCTATAGAATCAACCATTTTCCTCCAAGGCCACGCTAAGACAAGGCGATACAAGATGGGAAATGCCTTTCAAAAGATGATAAACAAGGAATTGACCCCAAGAATCAACTATCTTAAGCACAAATGCAAAAATCGCTCCTGTCCCTCACCCAGGGACCAGGGCGAAAGTGCTTTAAGGCACACTCCTTCCAAAGAAGGAAGGAATTAAACTCAAGGTTCCCAATAAAATGCTATTTTGGACATCCAGGAAGAGACTTTGAACGTGAAAAACTAGAAATGCGAGGTCTAAAATGTATGGGCGCTCTTGTCCCTCTCCAAGGGACCAGAGCGATGTTGTTGATATCCCTTATTCTTCCCATGCTTAGGCGCCAATATCCTTCAAATTGCATTAAAATGCCAAATTCGCTAAAAAACTTGAAATATTTTAATTAAATTGGCATTTAATAAGAGCGCATGGGCATTTAATAATTAATTTAAGCCTTTAAAAAATCGAAATTATAAAGGCATTTAAAATTAATTATTATTAAATTAAATTCAAAAATAGAGTGCTTGGGGTATCTTTTAATGTTTTTTTGCAAAGTCGGCCTCTTCTTTTATTTAATTTTTATTTGTTTTTGGCCTATTTTCCAAGTCGGCCTATGGGAAATTGCAATGGTAAGCGCCTATATAAGGGAGGTATTTTGAGCGATGTTAATCCATCATTCAATCATTTATTCAAAGTACGATTTGGAAGAACAAGAAGGAGTGCGAAGTTTGATTTAAGAGGAGCGAATTTTATTGGGGGCTAGAGGTGGAGCGAATTTTCCTCAAGGCATTGAAGACTAAAGGTGGTGAAGTGATGCTTGCGAAGTCTAGAGGAAGACCATTTTGTTGAAGGGAGAGCCTCGATCCACATTTTCCTAGCAAATTTCCTTATTTTGTATTATTTCTTAGAATTAGTTCTCAAGTGGAGGTATGGCGAGATCTTCCTAGTTTGATGTTGAAATTTTGAATTTTGAATTTCCAAATTGCATAGTTATATTTAGGAAATGATAATTCAAAGATTTATCATGAAGTTTTCTAAATTTAAAACTCAAACTTAAATCTAATCTATATTTCTACGTTGCACAATATATTGCTCATTATGAAATGTTGTGTAGGTATCAAGATGGCGACCCCAAAGGCAGAAGCATCCACCAGTCGTCCAGCCCTCATGAAGGAAGATCAAAGGAATGAAGAATTGGAGACCAAGATCGTGTCAAAATGGAGCAACATTGGAGATACCAACTTGGGAAACTTCAGTGTGAAGAAGTTTCGAGAGGTCCCTTATATTGGAAAGCCATCACCTGTCGCAAGGAGAATAATTGAAAGTGGCATCATCAAGGCGGCCGGTTTCCCTCCAGCAGTCCAGTGTCATGAGCTGATGATCGAGTGTGCCCGCCATTATGACCCACAATCAAGATCAATCGCGTCCAAGGAAGGAAACACTTTGGCTTACCTTTCAGAAGAGGCTATCAGTGAAGCTCTCCATCTGCCAGAACATAAAGATATGATTTACAAAAGCTTGGAAGGAGCTAGATCCATGTACGAAGATGATCCAGACACTTGCTTGAGCATCATCAATAAGAATTGGTTACTCAAAAGTCGTCCTCGCCTGAGCAAGATTCCCAACACACCACATAGGATCGACTTCCAGGAGGAGTACAGAGATTTGATAACCTTACTCAATCGAGTTACAGGGGCTCCTCAAGCCTTCTATTTTGAGAAGTGGATGTTCTACTTCATCCAAGTGATAGTTCAAGGGAAAGGAACAATTCATTGGGCTAGAATTATTAGTCATTGCTTGGACGTGTAGTTGAGAAGACTGAAGGCTACCAAGTCATTCCACATGAGTTCATACATCATATATGCCTTGATCAGGAGTTTTGAATATGCAGGACTACCTCACAGAGGAGTGATCGGAAGAGGACCGGGGGAAGTCAGAGTTTGTGAATCTTATGTTCATTTGCATCATCCACCTGGAAGTAACTACAAGTTAGTTAATGATACCTTCACGATGAACATCACCAGGACATTGCAAGGTGGGATTCACAATCGGATATCTCAAGATGCACAAGAGCTGGTAAAGAGGTATGGTGCTTGGTTTATCCAATTCCAAAAGTTTACATATATTAGAGTTCATGGGTGTCCTTCACCTCCATATATGTTGCCAAGATATCCGACGGACAGAATAGTGTTACTGGAGGTGACTAGGCAGTTGGCAGCTTATGCAAAGGCATTTAGACACAGGCATGGAAATGGAATTCCTGTGCCTATGATACTGGGGAATTCAGTTGAGGTATGTCCTAATGCTCTAGCCATGGATGATGCAGAGAAAGAATTGGCCTTATATTCATTTTCATTCTTTGCCTTGAGAGAGAACTTTGATCCTTATGGGTATATAGAAGAAATAGTTGGTAGAAAGTACAAGCATGAATTTCAGATAGAGGACTTTTTGATGAATCTCTTAGATGATTTAGAAGTGAAAAGAAAGATGCATTCCAGGATACCTTTAGATCTCATCAGGAAATGCAAAGTTTACAGAGTGGCTGATCAAGCTCAGGACAGTGGCAGACATCTCCAATCATCTTATGACCGAGAAGACAAAGCAGTGAAGATAGATTGGAATGAACCTGAGGTTTTTGACTTAAAAGCTTTAATGGCCCCAGTTTTGTCTTGTACTCGCAGATGGGTTGATGTGCAACATCAAAAGTTGAGAGAACAGAACATACCTATGACTTTTACTTTGGAGGAAAGGTCCGGGGAAGGAGGAGCAAGCACAAGCGAAGGTAATCCTCATCCTAGGAGCACAAATGAAGACAATCCTCACCCCAGATGCGCAAGTGAAGGCAATCCTCATCCTAGAAGCGCGAAAAGGAAAGAAAGACCTGAGAAAAGGGAACCCTCCAAGAAGAAGCAAGAGGCCCATCGAGATCACTCATCTGGCACATCTTCCCGACATGAAAAAAGGGCAAGTCAAGGACAAGAGAAGAGGGTACTTGAAGTTGAGGAATCTATGGAATCAATGGTCCAGAATGATAAACATGAAGAAAGGCAAGCACCTCAACGTTCATCAAGTCAATTTCCCCAAGTCAATGAGCTACATGAAGACAAGAATGATGATGAAGTGACATCCCCTCTCCGAGAAGAAGAACCATTGCCTAAAGAGATACAAGTCAGAGAGACAAAGTCCGCCATTCCAGATTGGTTAAAGGAGAGGCTAACAAGGGTGATTGTGATCGAAGACGAAGATAATGTGATTGATTTAGAAAGCCTTGTTGGAAATTCTCAGGGAGTAACAGAGAGAAGGAAGGCCACCAAAATGTCCAAGATGATCAGAGATGAGACAGGGTCCAGGAAGTTGCAGATAGCTACACCAGCAGTGGACAAATATGAAGGTGAAATCTTTGCAGAGGAGTATGATGTAGAAACATTTGAGCTTGGTCCACTCACAGCCGAGCAGACACTGGATGAGGCCACTAATTCATTTGAGGCACTTAAAGACAAGCTTAAAGAAGAAATGGAAAAGAATAGAAAGCTTGAGCGAGAGGTCGGTGCTTGGAGAGGCTACTTTAGCCATCTCAATCAGCCTTTGGGACGTCAGGATCCAGCAGTATCTCCTGTGCAAGCACTTCCCCTTGAATCAGTTGGCGAGGCAGAAAGAGTTAAGAGCTTGGTCCAGCTTATGAGCTCTTGGATTGACAAATCCCATACCGTTGCCATTGAGTTCGCAACAAGAATGATGCAGACTACCCATCGAGCTATCCAGGTTCTTGAGATCATTCACAACCTAATGATAACAGTAGCCGCCTTTGCCCACACTAGAGATGTTATCATTCCTGTTCTGCAAGTAATCAGGCAAACACCAAGAAAGATCTTAGCACAAGAAAAGATAATGGATGGAGGAGCTCATAATTTACTCCAGTGGTCAAGTCTACTTTAGATGAAGGAAGTTCTTTTCGAAGACATTAGTACGAAATGCAATCAAGTTGAGAAGGTCATTCATCCGATTCAGGACAAGGTGTTTGAGGTGTTATGTTCTATTCTTGGCAGGAGGATTGAAGATGAGATAGATGTGAATCTTCAAGAGTTGGAGGAGAAGGTCAAGGTCATCTTTTGCAAAGATGAGAATGTTATCACAGATGAGCAAAGAGATCAAATGTTCGCTACTATGCTCCTGATTGAGAAAATCAAAGAACTCGAGCCTGGATGGGACATAGCTCTTCTCAAGGCTTTCGATCAGGTCATCCACTTGGAGGAATGAATGAAGAATCTTCCAGAGATTCCTATTGCTGAGATTGAAGGAATTGTGTCTAGATTCGTTGCATATGCTAAGAAGGAGCATTGGAAAGGGAACAAGGTTCTAGAAGAAAGGTTGTTATAGATGATGTGGCACCTTAATTATCATTGGTCTATGTTTCCTAGATTTTTGTGCCAATTAAATATTTGGCTATGCATTTAATATTGTTCAATAAAAGGGGAACTTTTTGTAATAAAACCCTAATTAGGGTTTAGGTGTCAAAATCTCAGTCGTTGATCTTCTTTTGATTTGGGCCGTTCATTGTAATTGAGGATGCTATATATACCCTCACTCATTTTCATTTTGATATATAGAGATAGATAGAGAATAGCAGAATAGAATTAGAGCTTTTTGGAGAGAAGAAAGTTATTTTGTGGCAAGATTGAGTTTTGAAGAGAGAATTTCAAGCAATTGTTGTCTATTTTGGCTTTGAGATCAATAAAATATTGAAGTTATGGTGTTTTATTGCAAATCTTGTGGCTACTTTCATGGTTGCTTACTTTCTTGAATCATTCTTGGTCGAAGTAGTATTTAAATTTGAAGGACTAAGTGTTGGGCTTGATTTTTGGTGAGATTCACGTTCCAAACCACTAGCTTCTTACTGATTGTAAGAACGCCTTGTGTGGTCAACTGGAGAGACTTGAATTACCTAAACCTTCAGTCGTTATTGAGCTTTGGATATGTACCTTCATGGTAGTGTCTATGATCCTTGATGAATTGAAAAATCATTTGTTACCTTAGAAGATCGCATCAATTTCAGTTGAGTTGTTATTTCTTGGCAATATTGAAATTGGTAGAATCTTACTAAGTCTAGCCTACATTGGGTCATTCTTAGGATTAGATTAGAATTTATCCCTCATAAACCCTACCTTTTGATCTTTTTTGAGAACTTGTTAGTTTTAGGAAACCCTGTTCTTGTACGGAAACGTAAGGCCCCTTGATGAAACAACATTCACAACGACCACTGGTGCTTATCCACACGTAGAGACCCTACATCAAAGAACATTGGAGTCATCCTGATTGATCCTTTTTTGCGACATCTTCAGTAATCAGAGGCTTTATTCAAGAGAGGATAAGGTACCCTTGGGTATTTTATTCTTTGTTAGGCAGTGTACAAAATACACGTCAACAGGACTGTGTTTGAAAATGGTACTAAAAGCCGAAGACTAGTTTGTGATAGCACTACAACTTGGCAAGTAGGAAGTGGGCCCCAATGCACTCTACCGGGTGATCACTAACCTCGCGGGCCCACCGCAGGTGGATGGCAAGAAAGTGACATGGTACCAACAGTATGGAGGTTGGTACGTAGATGGAAGTTATAAAGGAGTGGGATCGACACCATTGGTAGACAAAATATGGGACTTGGAATATGTGGGCACGTGTTGCCCAGAGGAGTGTTATAGGAAACTATTGCACGTGTGCACATGGCTTCACAACTCGGAGATCAAAGTAAGACCCGAGGGAGATCCCACCGGGGTGAAAAGGAAAATGTAGGACCTGAACAATGGGGATGATGTTGACGGAGAACTGAGCAAGAAGATAAGGAAGGAAGGAAATTGCAATAAAATAATACTGAGGAAAGGGGTGAAATGTCGGGTGAGGAAAGCCAAGTTGCGTAAACCAAAAAAGACAGTACAAGCCACGAAAGAAAAGGAGGTACATTCAAGGGTATAGATAAGCAATAGAATAAGCAACCGGTCGAAACAAGTTGCCCGGTACCGTGGCCAATTAAAGGTACGGAGGCTAAAATTCAAATATTCTTGCCAAGTTAGGAAACTTAAAAAGTATTTTAAAAGGAAAATATTAAAAAAGGAAATCATAAGGCAAGGATTAA
Organism: Cryptomeria japonica; assembly: GCF_030272615.1. Taxonomy (NCBI): domain Eukaryota; kingdom Viridiplantae; phylum Streptophyta; class Pinopsida; order Cupressales; family Cupressaceae; genus Cryptomeria; species Cryptomeria japonica. Next base: position 683,047,801 of record NC_081405.1, on the reverse strand, counting down.
AAATTAAAAAGAATGAGTTGGGGAAAATTAAAAAATTAAAACAAAGGGCAATTATTATAAAGTTAACAAGAGAAAAAATGAATATTGTGAAAAAAAGATTATTTTATAAAAAATTATTGGAATTTGCCCTAACCCTAAAAGTAAAGAAGCTGTACAAATTCTTCCACCCAGCCATCTTAAGCACATCAAGCAGGCGGAAAAGTCTTGACAACAAAGTGCAACGTGAATTACCGAAGGAGTTGAACCCGTGGGGAGCCGTACAACTGAGGAGGAGAGGATTGTACGGACCCGTACAACCAGAATCATCACGATAGGGAGAGCAACCGTACGAAAAAGACAGCGAAGGAAGAATATATATCGATGAAAAATCCGTACGGCGATCTTCATACGAAATTTGGCACACGTGGTCACCTATATGGTTTTCATATGGCAATTGCAGAGGATGGGAACAACATGGCGGTGGGAAATCCGTACGAATTCTGTACAAGCATTGTAGAGGGCAAAAATCAGAGAGTCAGAAGGGATTTGTACAGTCATCGTACAAAATTGGTAGAGGAGCGTCGGAAAAATCTGTACCATAGTAGCAAAAATTGTTTAGGGAAAAAATTGGCAAACCAAAAGTATAAGAATTTTTGAAAATTCGGTAAAAAATCGGATTTAAAAAAAAAAACACAAAAAATTGTAGAAAAAGAGACAAGCTATTTTTTTAAATAACTTCAGGGTATTTCCATAGCATAGAGATATAAAGAGCAAATAAAATAGAGTTTAACCCGTGAATTGTAGAAAATAATTTTTTGTTGTTTATATTCATATTACTGATTACATAGGCAAATAATCAGTTAACTTTATAAGAGGGCAGTCACCAAATACACCAAATAGTTGTCTAAGTTAGATCAAATATTAACTAAGTCTATGAAGTAACAGAGATCAAAAGTTAACAGACAAATAGTAAAAGTGAAAGCCATTTTGAAGTGATCCAAGAATTTCATTGTGATTGAGGCGAGGAGTTTTGTAGGTTTAATTCAATATTTTAGAAAGCTTATCAAATCATATTCCACAATTGCAATGCTTTATATCATAGTAACAAAAGTCATTTGGGGAAAAAATTGGCAAACCAAAAGTATAAGATTTTTTGAAAAAATGGGTAAGAAATTGGATTTTAAAAAATCATAAAAATTTGTAGAAAAATAGACACAAAGTACTTTTTAAAAAAAACTCAAGGGCATTTCCATAGCATAGATATATAGAGAGTAAATAAAATAGAGTTTAACCCATGAATTATAGACAATAGATTTTGTTGTTTATATTCATATTGCTGATTACATAGGCAAATATTCATTTAACTTTTTAAAAGGGCAGTCACCAAATACACCAAATAGTTGTCTAAGTCTGAGATCAAAGATTAGCTAAGTCTATGAATTAGCTAAGATCAAAATTTATCAGATTGAGATCCAACTATTGTTAGGAATTTAGTAAAAATGGAAGCCATTTTGAAGTGATCCAAGACTTTCATTGTGATTGAGGCAAAGAGTTTTCTAGGGGTATAAGTCTATGAAGTAGCTGAGATCAAACTTTATCAGAGAGAGATTCAACTATTGTTAGGAATTTAGTAAAATTGAAAACCATTTTGAAGTGATCCAAGACTTTCATTGTCATTGAGACAGAGTTTAACCCATGAATTGTAGAAAATAGATTTTTGTTGTTTATATTGATATTGCTGATTACATAGGGCAAATATTTATTTAACTTTTTAAAAGGGCAGTCACCAAATACACCAAATAGCTGTCTAAGTCTGAGATTAAAGATTAGCTAAGTCTATGAAGTATTTGAGATCAAAATTTATTAGACAGAGATCCAACAATCATTAGGAATTTATTAAAAGTGGAAGCCAGTTTGAAGTGATACAAGACTTTCATTGTGATTGATGCAAGGAGTTTTCTAGGGGTAGTTCAATATTTGAGAAAGCTTATCAAATCATATTCCATAGTTGCAATGCTTTATATTCCCTGATGGCAATTGGTAAGTCTTTTATATGGGGTAGAATTCAACAAAAGGCATTTGTTTAGCTGAAGTAAAAGATTAGCAAGCCACTAATTTTGGCAATACCTAGCTTGCAACTACTATTTTAGGTAGAGACAAATTTTAATGATTGTGTGTTGGAGGCTCTTTTATTACAACTATGTAAGCTTGTTTGTTGTCATTCAGATTTATTTTGTGGAGCACTTTAGATATATTGCTCACATAATGAATTGTATGTCTTTGTTTGAGCAAAAATTAACTATATCAATTATACATCAAAAATCATATATCTATATCTATATATATTAAATGTCTTTAAACGTTTAGTGTTGTGGTAGAAAAACTCCATTGGTGAGGTAGCCACCAAGGTTCAAACCCCTACTGGGCCATTGAACTCGTGGGTTTTCTACCTTTGTTGGGTCGTCAAGCTCGTGGGTTTGAACAAGTGTGGGGAATGATGAACCTCCCGAAAATGGACAAAATAACAAAATTTTTTGACGTTGATTTCACATTGACTCTGATTTGTCTTAGACCAACCCTATTTCTAAGCAATTCAGTAATTTCACGCATTTTTCTAGGGTTTTGCAAGTTTTTACAATGATTTTTTTCACTTTTTTGTCATTTTTGGGGTTTTTAACATGATTTAAATGCAAAAAATCTTTGAAAATTGGGTCAACGCTTGGTCAACGATTTTTTCGGGGAATAAATTGGCTAGCTCCAGGATTAATCGGGTATAATTGCGATTTTTTGCAAACTATTGCTTCATTGATCCATACAACATCCGTACAGATGGAAGCCGGGAAGGAGAATGTGATGGCCTATACAACATTCGTATGGAAACAGGAGGTGATGGTCCGTACAACATTCTGATGGAGTTTCTAGGCGGTCTTCGAATCCATACAGCCATACAATCAGACGCCAGGAGGTGAGAAGACGGATTGTAGGAATTCGTATGGAACTAGCAGAAATTCATATGGACTTGGTTGGAAGAGGAATTTTGTACAGAGAAGGTCCTGCAAATCTGTACGGTGAAGCTAGGCACAGTCCGTACAGAGGAAGTTCGTACGACCAATGAGGACCATTTTTGGCAAATAGCATGTGGCAGAATTCAGCCGATTACGGAGATGGTTGGGGTAACGGTTTTGACAGCGACAGTGTAGATTTCGTAGGAGAATTGAACAAGGAATTGCAACTTATAAAAATTGATCCAGGTATGCCGAGGATGAGTTTTGGAAACCCCAGCGACAAAGGCACAATCATTTTTGCAGGAAACATGGCCACACCAAGAAGCAGCAAAGGGAAGAAGGTGCAGGCGCTTGTGTAGAGAGATGAACCCGTGACTGTGCAATCTTTGACATGGGAGGGGTTGAGTGGTAGCGACTGTAGGGCATGGTGGGAGGAGACAGAGGACACCAACATTATTAAAATGAATTTGAAGAGAGCAGGGGTCAACCACATTCTGGCCATGCCTGTCTTCAACATCAAGGAATTTGAGCTTGTATTGAAGGGAATGGTGGCGGGTTATGATAGGCATATACACAGGTTCCATGGTACAGTATGGGGGATGTCATCTCACCATTTCTTATTTCGTCGCCGAGTTTGCCAAAAATTTTGGGATTCCGAACCAGGGCAACCTTGTCATCAAAAGGAATATGACATTGGAACAAAAGCAGCAATTGGTCCGACGGGTTTGTCGAGGGGACCTGACACAAGGTGAACATGATAGTATATGGAAATGTGGCAGTAGCTACGGTGTGAAGCGGACATTTCTGGCGAATGCAAAATGGCGATGTATCATGGACATCATCAAAAGTAGACTGACATGAGCAATTCGGGTGTCAGACATTGCCGTGTGGATGCTGTATTTTATGAACGGACTGCAGAATGGCACAATCTTTAATTGGGCATCATTCCTTTCTAAGCGCATTCACAATTTCCTAGGGCTGTAGCATAAGGTTTTTTATATGTCACACCATGCCATTGCCATGTTTCTGGAGGCTATTCGTACAGGAGTGCCACCCAAGACGAGGGGTGACTTGCAACCTCTATCCAGACTGGAGCCATATAAACCTCCCATCTTTTATTGGACGCATCTGGACATCATGACAACCGACAAGGAACCACATGGGAAGAGACAACGACAAGATGTGGGGCAATCTCCCAGTGCAGGCAGCGGGGATAGTGAAGAAGATGTCGTGGAGGCAGCCTTGCCAGATGAAGAGTGTGGAGAAGATGACACTTTTCGCTTGGTTCCAACCGCAGACCGAGTGCCAGCCGAGGTTGGAATGGGGGGTGATAATCTAGTGGCCGAGGATGTGATAGAAGGGGTTCCCGTGTCAGTTACGATGGTTGGTACTTCTAGGGACGCCCTCTCATCCCTCTCCACATTAGTTTCCGTGGGGTTCTGATGGTTGGTGTCAGTTACGACAGTTGCTTCAATAAGTTATAGTTATGTTATTTTTGTTATGTGTGAAGTCGGCCGTGGGGTTCTGTTGACGTGTATTTTGTACACAATCATACACAAAATAAAATACCCAAAGGCATCTTATCCTCTCTTGAATAAAGTCGCTAACTGCTGAAGATATCGCAAGAAGGATCAGTTAGGATGACTCCAATGTTCTTTTTAGTAGGGTCTCTACGTGTGGATAAGCTCCAGTGGTATGATGTGATTTGCTGGAATCACAAGGGGACTTACATTTGATGATTGAACTTCTGATCTGCTTTGCTGGAACACAGGCTCTTACTAGCTTAGATTTGAAAAAATGGAAAAGGGATGAGGGCGAAGAGAGGATCTAATCCTAATACTAAGAATGTAGGAGCAATGATTGATCTTTGATGAAACTCTAACTAGGTCTTGTTTTGACATCGCAGGACCATCTCCACAAGGCTAGTGCGATCTTCGAAGGGAAGCTTTATGATGTTCAAATCACCACTGCAGGTGTAACGTCATAAATTGTACGCACTTGCTAAAGCAGTACAATTTAACACCTAGTTTAGCACCCGCCTTGGCGCAGTTGCATTTTGCATTGCATTTCCCCTTTAGCACTTAATTAATCAAATTAATTAGGTCTAAAGGTTCTATTTCATCATCTTCCACATCACAAAATCGGGCCCTTTCATTAAAGTGTGCCCCTTTCATTTTATTCCTCCAATACATCACTTAATCAAAAACCCTAATTAGGCCCTATTCTGAGCTTGGGGGCTTGATTTCGGGGGTCAAAACATCTCGAAATCACCTGTAACTTCGGGATTCTCTCTAAAATCATCATATCTGACGGCCCTGAAAATTTGGTGAAAAGTTGTCGGGACCGTGGCGCCCGGAGTGCACACGGTCTCGAACATTTTTCCCGAAATTTTAGGAGCACGATCCAATCATAAAATAAAGCTTAACCCCAAGAAATTGGTGGGATATTCACTCTCTAGGTCGGCTAAAAGACGAAATTGCGACCTAGGGTTTCATACATAAGAGCTCTCTTTCTTCATTTGAAAGGATCGGATTTTTGTTTCTAGGAACCTCATATGCAGCGAAAGAGCAGATCTTTGAAGACTTCAACATCTTACAACATCCCTCTATCAAGCATTTATCAATTCCATTCATCCATTTAGGGCTTGGAAGACATTGAAGAACAATAGGAGATTACCGACTGAAGATTGGCTTGTACCTCTCCCTTGAGGGTTGGGTATGATTTCATGTTGTTTTCATGTCTTTGCATAAAGCTTCAATATATCCTTCATTCATGCTTTAGATCACTTTGCATCTTGATTTAGAGCATTTACATTATCATTTACAAGCAATTAGGGTTTACTTTCTAGGTTGCTCTAGTTTGCTTTCTTGCATTTTAGGACCTTGCACACACACTAGGTCTGCACACACAATACATTTTACAAAACAACTTGGCTATTCGTGGAGGTGGAAATCACCGAAGCGGGGGTTTGACTAAGGCAAAACCCTATATAGCCGCCCATACACCCTTTTTCAGATATAAGTGCAGGTTTCGGGACTCGGATGACGCCGCAGGATACAGATCCGGAGAGAACAGGTCGAGACAGCACTCTGTATCAAATTGCAGAGCAGAAGACTGGGACAGAGGCGCTAGGCGCCTTGGTCCTGCCAGGACAGGGGCGCTGGGCGCCCTGGTCCCTGGGACAGAGGCGCTGGGCGCCCTGGTCCTCCGGACAGACAGCTTTCAGACAGCTTTCCGACAGTGTTTCAGAGTGCAGAACGACAGTTTCCGGTGCAGTTTTCAGGACAGTGGCGCCCGCGCCCCCGTCCCGCACATTTTCAGTCCGATTTTGACTCCGGGTACACATCTGCATTCTTATTTCATCCTTGTATTTACAGCTGTTCATTGATTAATCTCAATTCTGCAATCTTGTTATTAGTGTATACTTGCATTTTGGGATTAGGGTTTGAACTTGCATTACTTGATCTTACAATTTCAACAAGGGAATAGAAACCCTAATAGGTAGCCTGTGGCTCTCTCTTTCACAAAAAAGTAGCCAATTGTGTGATACCTCTAGGCTCTTTCGTATTCCGTAATGTGTGACAAAAGGTAGGGTTAGGGCATGATAACCTAGTCTCGCTTTTTCCCCCACACAGCAGGCATAGACACCATCAGGTTGATGCATATCAATGAAGAAGCGACAATTGAAGTTAAGCTTAAGCTGAATGATTCCAGTTGACTACGCAAGGCAAGTCTGCAATCAACAAACTGCTAGTAGTATGGATGTACGAATTCCACCATCAATCAAGCACATTTCTTCCACTCATCTAATAACATGAAATCAAATACGAGAAGTATAAAGACCATGCAAATTGTCGAATCGACCCATAAATTTCACCATTTCTTCAATGAAGTTACAAGTCTTTTACAACAACCTCTTGGCAACAATCTTTGCCTTCTCTCTCTACTCTACTCTAATTGCTATTCTAATACTTCCAACTGCTTCTAACTATATTCTAACTCTAACTATCTTCTCATTAGCCTTTACAAATGAAATGCCAGGGCTTATATAGTGCCCTCAATACAATTCGATGGCTTAGATCAATTCGAGATCAATGGCCAAGATTCAACAATGAAAACCCTAATTAGGGTTTGTTACAACCATTACATAACATTTAATACTTGACCAATGATAAAATTGTATTGCTTGGACACATGTCCTCTCTAGAAAAATCGACCAATGGATAGCCGGGGTAGGTACATCGGAGTTTGTGCCACCTTCCATGAGTTAGGTACATTGAATCTGGACATGCTGAGGTGGACCACACTGACTGGAGGAGTGATGACTGGGATGCCACCTCATCTGACACTTGTAGCTTTCTAGATATTCAATTTGATGTCGTTGAGAGGCTATCTTTAATTAACTCTTGTTCTAACTCCTTTTGTCCTTGATGTGCAGGACGATTGATGTACCTTGCCTTGGAATGCCGGATTTGGAAGAGGTCGCCCTTGATGACGTTAGTCCAAAGAAGGCCGTCCTTGTCGATGCTTGATTGTCCTTGATGAGAGCCTTCCGACTTGTAGATCCTTCGAGCTCGGGAGTCGCCATCTTGATACCTACACAACATTTCAAAATTAGTAACATGATTTGCAACGTGGAAATATAGACTAGAAAGAGGATTTAAGTTTTAAATTAGGAAACCTCATGATAAATCTTAGAATTATCATTTCCTAAATTCACTAAGCCACTTGAGATTGAAAATTGAAAATTCAAAATTGAGACTAGGAGAATCTCGCCATACCTCCACTTGGGAATTAACTCTAAGAAAAGATGCAAAATTAAGCAAGTTTGCTAGGTAAAATGTGGATCAAAGTCTTCAAAATGTGCTTCTTCTATCAACTTCACCACTTCTAGCCTTCAACGCTTTGAGGAAAATTCGCTCCATCTTTAGTCTTCAACTAAATTCGCTCCTCCTTAAGCCAGATTTCGCACTCCTTTATTGCTCCTTCAAAATCGCACTTGGACAAATGATTGAAAGATGGATTAACATGCTCAACACACCCCTCTTATATAGGCGCTCATCTTGATAACTGCCCCTAGGCCGACTTGGAAAATAGGCCCAAAAAACAAATAAAATTTAATAAAAGAGGGGGCCGACCTTGCAAAATAATACCCCAAGCGCTCCCCCTTTTTTAAAATTTAATTTAATAATAATTAATTAAATGCCTTTGTAATTAAAAACTTCGATTTTTTAAAGGCTTTAAATTAATTATTGAATGTCCATGCGCTATTTTTAAATACCAATTTAATTGAATCTTTCACATTTTTATCGAATTTGGCATTTTAATGTAATTCGAAAATATTGGCGCCTAAGCATGGGAGGAATAAGGGACACTAACCATATCGCTCTGGTCCCTGGGAGAGGGACAGGAGCGCTCCTTCATTTTGGCCTTGTTTTTCTTGTTTTTCACGTTCAGAGTCATGTCTTAAACGTCCAAAATAGCATTTTAATTGGGAATCTTGAGCTTAATTCGTCCCTTTTGTGGAAGGAGTGTGCTTTAAAGTACTTTCGCCCTGGTCCCTTGGTGAGGGACAGGAGCGAACTTGCCTTTTTCCTTGGGTCTTTGTCTCTTTAATCACCAATTTATATCGCAAGGCAAGTAACAATGTTATCCATTCATTCCATGCATACTTTACTCGTCCTTCACAATTCAAATTTGATATTTGAGTGAATATCGCCCTGGTCCCTTGGTGAGGGACAGGAGCGAACCTTTGTTCCTTGGGCTCATCCTTGTTTATATCAACTTGCAACTGTCTTCACGGTGTAAAATGATGTTCCTTACTCCCTTTTGAACACTTGAAATGTGAGTGGCAACTTAAACTTGGACACACTTGAACATTTCGCTCTGGTCCCTTGGTGAGGGACAGGAGCGAATTTGGGCATTTCCATCACCTTTGCGGTCTTTGATACTTTACTTTCTCTCCGAGGTGTTCCAAACATCATTGCCCCTTTGTGTCTTAGCTTGGAGTGATTTAAGCTTGGAGGGAATATTAAATAACCTTGAGTTCGCCCTGGTCCCTGGCTGAGGGACAGGAGCGAACTTTCACTTGTAGGCTCAATCATGCTTTGCTAACTTTTAAAACCATCTTCAATGGATCCGCTATGCTTCCCTTCACTCATCCTTGACATGTAATTTGCTTCATCTTGGCGAGAGATTTGTCTAAGGAAGAAATCGCTCTGGTCCCTGGGAGAGGGACAGGAGCGCCTAGGACAATATGGGCTTCACTTGGCGTTTTTGCAATCTTCAAATTATCTTCAACGGACTCGTTACGCCTCCTTTGCTTGCCTCAAACTTAACACTTACTTGATCTTCGCCCAAAACCTGTCTTATAGGGAAAATCGCTCTGGTCCCTGAGAGAGGGACGGGAGCTATCACTTAAATTCGCCCTGGTCCCTGGCAGAGGGACAGGAGCGATTTTGCTTCTAGGGTCAATTTTCCTCATGATTGCGCTTTCAAGTTATATTCAACTGATAAAATGTATCTCCTTTGATCTTCTCAATTCGCGAAATCGTTCAAATCTTTCAAGGACAAGGCAATTTTGGATTTCAAGCTCCGGTCCTTCAGTGAGGGACAGGAGCGATTTTTGTCCTCCAGGCCCAAATGCTTCACTTTTCACCATGAAATGTCTTTGCTAGGGAAGATATCATCCTGCTTCATGCTATGAATAAAAGTTAATGTCCAAAAAAAAGGTCTAAAATTGTGCATATAAAGAAAAGCGCTCTGGTCCTTCAGTGAGGGACAGGAGTGAATTTGACCTTCTAGGCAAAAACCTCATCATTTCATTGCTTTTGATCAAGTCTGGATGCTCCATCATGCTCATTTTGCCCTTCACCATGCCTGTGATGTCTCAATTTGTCCAAACAAGGTCAGGAATGACTCCACTAAGTTTTTTCGCTCTGGACCCTTGGTGAGGGACATGAGCGATTCGCCTTGGACCCTTGGAGAGGGACAGGAGCGCTTTTCGCTCTGGACCCTCAGTGAAGGACAGGAGCGAAATTTGACTTTTCGAACTCTCAATCAGGACAATTTTAATGGAATATAACATTTAAGTATAAGAAAGAAGAATCTTATACTTTAAGTTATATTCCATATATACTTTCAGGATGTTTGAGAGTGGTTTCAGACCTCCAGGAGTTATATAGCAAAATCTAGTTTTTGGAGGTTTTTCAGTTTCCAGACTTAGTCTAATTTCAGGATCAGGACTTTCAGACTTAGCCAAATTTCAGGATCAGGACTTTCGGACTTAGCCAAATTTCAGGATCAGGACCTCACTCCAGCAGGACCTGCTATCCTATTGATCTCCCTGACAGCACTCAAAATGCAAAGGCCAACTAACAAAACCCTAAAAGACCTAGAAAACAAACCCTAAAAAGCAAAAAACATGGGTCCCCATTTGCAATGGGGCGATGTGTGAAAACGTCACAACAGGTTCCCGTGTCAGTTACAACGGTTGGTATCTCGACCAACTGCCAGATAGTATATATTGCCATGTAAGGGAACCCCGACAATAATGTTGATGTACTAGCTTTGGAATGCAATAAACGGAAATATATTTCTAAAAGATCCCCAACTAGTTGTTCACCGAGAATTCTGACTTTATCCTCTTAACAATTCTGATTTTCTGATTTTCACTGAGTTTCTAAGTTGTTGAAAGTTTGCAATTTTGGATTTTTGGTTTTTTGCTTAGGAGTGTGATACCAAATATTAATGCAAAGGGTTTAACATTCATCACATGCATAAGAATAACACTTTCCGAGCATAATTTACAAATTAGTACGGACTGATCTAAAATTTAGAACTCCGATTTTATTGACAGCTTCAATTAATTTTCCAAATCTAAATATTAGAATATTGAATAACAAGAATTCTCATACCCGGAGGTTCAAGCCAAAAGAAAGCAAGTTTACTAGTGCAACCAATGACATGAAAATGCATACATGCAAAGCAGATCTGATTTTAAATGCTGATATAACCCTAGCTGCTGCTCAAATGGTACTTCCAGCAAGAATATGGTATGGCTGGGTCAAAATATGACTCCAATGCTGATGTAAACTCTCGATCTGCAATCTGATGGTAAATTTCTGCCCTTACAACTTACTGATCTGCAATTTCCTCCTCAATAAATCGATACCCAGCTGATAACAAATTGAAAATATGATGCTCTTGCCTTCTTGAGGGCTGGGGCTACGTCCAACTCTCACTTCTCCCAAGAGTTTTCGTTCTTGGAAGCCAATCTGCTGTAGAATACCCCTTTCCAGAGCTCCCACCTGTTGCTGATGTAAAAAATGAACCTAAATATGTCTTAAATGGCTACCTTTTAAAACAATGCGAGACACGCAATGGATTTCAAAGAATTGATTGATTATCAGAATGAGCAAGACGCTCATAAATAATACAAGGATATTTACAAGAATAGCAAGTTTCTAATAAGAAACTGCTGAGAAGATCGAAGACGATCTAACCAAAATAGAATATACACTATTGAGCATTAATACTAAAATTAACATTATTTTAATATTCTATTACCCTCCCTTAATGCTCAATCTATTAACTACACCTATAGACCCCCTGAATTTTACAAATTTATCAGGACCAAGGGGCTTGGTGAAGATGTTTGTTGGCTGCTCCGAGGTAGGAACATACAGCAACTGAATGGATCCGTCTTCAACCAGTTGTCGAATATAGTGACAATGAGTTTCCACATGCTTGGTTCTTTCATGGAAGACTGGATTCTTGGCGAGTTTGAGCACTCCCTGATTATCATAGAACAAGGGAGTAGGACCTACCTGGGAGACATGCATATCTGCAAGCATTCGTCGAAGCCAAACCGCCTCACAAGATGCCTTAACTGCTCCCCGATACTCTGCTTCTATCGAGGAGAGAGCCACTGCTTGCTGCTTCTTACTAGTCCATGTGACAGCACCAGATCCCAAACTAAACACATACCCTGCTGTAGACTTACGGTCATCAACCGAACCTGCCTAGTCAGAATCTGTGTAACCACTGAGTATAGGATCAGAACTCCGAGTGTACAGAAGTCCATAATCAGGAGTGCCACTCACATAACGCAGCACACGCTTCGCTGCTATCCAATGATTAGCCTTGGGAGCTGTCATGAAGCGTGAAATGTAGCTCACTGCAAAACTGATGTCAGGTCTAGTGGCAGTAAGATAGATGAGGCTGCCCACTAGTTGCCTGAACAAAGATTCATCCACAACTGGTGAAGATGACTGAGCTGAAAGTTTGAGCCCGGGTTCCATAGGAGTAGAGGCAGGTTTGCAATCCTGCATTCTGAACCTGTCCACAAGACTTCTGGCATACTTGGATTGAGAGAGAAAGATACTGTTCTCAGTCTGCCAAACTTCAACTCCTAAGCAGTAATGTAGAAGTCCCAAATCTGTCATATCAAAGGTGCGGCACAAATCCTGTTTGATCCTAGTGATCAAATGTGCTGAACTGCCAGTAATGATTAAGTCATCCACATAGACAACCACAAACAGAATATCATTACTAGAATGCTTGATATACAAGTTTGCATCAGATGGACTCCGCTGAAAGTTATGATCTGTCAGGTACTTATCAATTTTCATGTACCAAGCCCAAGGAGCTTGTTTCAGACCATAGAGTGCTTTGACTAGTCTACAGACCTTCTGTTCTTGACCAACAACCTTGAATCCTGGGGGTTGCGTCATGTAGACTTCTTCCTGTAAGTCACCATTCAAAAAAGCACTCTTGACGTCCATTTGATGGACTTTCCAACTGAACTGGGCTGCCAAGGCAAGAACGAGCCGTATGGTACTCATTTTGGCTGTAGGAGCAAAAGTCTCCTCGTAGTCGATGCCTTTTTTCTGTGAGAACCCACGAGCAACAAGACGAGCCTTATACTTGTCTAGGGTTCCATCAGCTTTGTATTTTACTTTGTACACCCATTTGCAGCTAATGGGCTTCTTCCCTGAAGGAAGATCAGAAAGGGCCCAAGTGTGATTCTTCTGAAGACCCTGGAACTTAGCTTCCATAGCCTGTTCCCACTCAGGTATACCTTTAGCCTCTGAGTATGTCTGAGGCTCAAAAACATTGTGTATGTTAGCCATGAGAGAAAAATTGACTGTATGCTGCTGTTTGCTCTTATTACGGGAGGTTCTACCCTCAATGAGCTCAGTATCCTTGAGATCACCAATGGTCTTGGCCCACCATTTAGGCCGGAGAGTAGAAGTGCGATCATCTGGAGGAGCTGGAAGAGGCTCAGGATCAGGAACAGGAGCAGCAAGAGGAGGATTATTCTCCGGAGGGAACTCAGGTAGTGCATCATCGAAAATAGATTCTGCATCATCCCTCCCATCAGGCGAACCTAATGGAATAAGAACACTGTGAGGCTGATCCTCATAACTCTGCTCAGAAGAAGGGGACTGAAAGAATCCTCTGTCTTCATCAAATACAACATCACGACTGAAGATAAGACGTTCAGTGTCTATATCTATTAGTCTGTAGGCCTTATGGTGATCACTGTATCCTGTCATCATGAGTTTCTGACTTTTGGAATCCAACTTGGAGCACTTAGCATCTGGAATCCAAACATAGGCAACAGAGCCAAAAACCTTCAGGTGGCTGATCTGAGGCTTCCGACGAGACCAAACCTCTTCTGGAGTCTTCCCCTTAACAGCCTGAGTAGGAGAACGGTTAAGAAGGTAGACAACAGTAAACACTGCTTCAGCCCAATACTTATTCGGAACACTCCTGTGTTGTAACATAGAGCTAGCCATCTCAACAACCGTACGATTGCAACGCTCGACAACACTGTTTTGCTGAGGAGTGTAGGGTGTAATCAATTGGCGTTTGATGCCATGGGTATCACAGAAGTTGGAGAATGCAGAAGAACAAAATTCCCCCCCGTTATCTGTCCTAAGAGTAATGATACTATGTCCAGACTCTTTTTCAACAAAGGACTTAAACTTCTGAAAGATACTAAATACATCTGATTTATGTTTAAGAAAGTACACCCACATCTTTCTACTAAAATCATCTACAATAAGCAAAAAGTATTTGCAACCAGTAACAGAAGATGTATTCATAGGACCACAAATATCAGCATGAAGTAATTGAAGTACCTTAGATGCGCGCCAAGACTTTCCATGTGTGAATGAAGTCCGATGCTGTTTGCCAGCTTGACAGGCGCCACATACTCCAAGATGCTGAGTCTGAATATCAGGTAACCCTGAAACAAGTCCCTCCCGAGATAGCTGAGAGAGATACTGAATGTTGAGATGTCCATATCTTTGATGCCACAAAGTGCTGAGAGGAGAAACACGAGCTGCCAGAGCCACTTCATGAGAATCACCAGTGTCAAGAAGCCTATATAGGCCATGATCCTCTAGACCAACAGCAACAGTAAGACGAGTCTCTCGATCAATGATGGAACACTTGTGAGCACTGAACACCACATCTAGTTGAGGAGAATTCCTCATAATCTGGCTAACAGAGAGCAGATTAAGTTCCATTCCAGGAACATAGTACACATTCAAAAAAAGGAGAGTCCTGCCACCAGACTGTATCTGAACAGTGCCTCTGCCAACAACTGTATACTCCTCACCTCCACCAAATACAACGGAATCACTGAAGGGTGAGAAGTCTGTAAACCAGTCACGCCGATGAGAAAAGTGACGTGATGCACCAGAGTCGATATACCAAGCAGAAGATGTGGCATGATCTGAAGACCTCTTAGCCATAAAGGCATAAAAGGCAGACTCTTTCTGCTCGGAATGTTCAGCAACATGCGCCTTCTGGTGTGACCCTCCCTGCTTCTTTTGTTCAGAAGTGAGCCTCTGACGGCAATCTTTCTTCATATGGCCGTACTTGTGATAGTAATTGCACTGCACATTCTTCTTCTTAGCTCCATCCTGTGTCTGAGAAGATTGAGAGGACTGAAATTTGCCTTTATCCTTTTGAAAGGATTGAGCTGTGAAGGCATTTTCCGAGGAGGCTGATGTAGTACCACTACCAAACTGTTGTTTCCAGCGATCCTGCTGTAGAAGTTTGGTGCACAATTCTGAAAACTTCAGATCAACATTAGTGGAAGTAATATTGAGGGTCTCAATGAAGTGTTCATACGATTTCGGAAGACTTTTCAGAGTGATTACTACCATGTCTTCTTCCTCCATAGTCCGACCAATAGCTTCGAGTTGATCTCGAATGTCCTTAATCCTCGTGAGGTGTTCCTGTAAGGACATACGTTCGTCCATCATAATGGAGAACAGCTGATTCTTTAGAAAGAATGCTCGGCTCTTGTCGGATGTCTCATGCAATTCCTTCAGATGCTTCCAGATGTCAGAAGCTGTCTTGCCGGAAGGAATCTGCGGTAACTGATCATCAGTCACTGAGAGTTTGAGAAGCATAACGGCCTCCCGATTGCATTCATCAAACTTATCTTGATCTGCACCAGGTGTACCAGGACTGAGCTCTTTTCCCAAAACAAGCTGGTCAAGACGCCTATATTAAAAAATGGTCAACATACGCTGTTTCCAGATGTACATGCAATGGATTTCAAAGAATAGATGTTGTTCAATTAATCAAGGAGACAATGCTCCTTTAAATAGAGTTACAAAGACGATGTTTCTAAAAGAAACAATCGTTAACTAGAGGTGAAATTAGAAACAACTTAAATGACCATTAATAACACAAAGAGAAAGATATTATTCTAATACCCTCCCTTAATGGTCATCGTTCTAACTACCAAGAGAAATAACAGAGAAGGTTGCCCCCTTCTTCTTAGAACACACTGCAACAGAAGACAAGAGCATGCCACTAACTCTGCCACTTGAGATGAGTCTGTCACCAACTCTCCCAGAAATTGCAGAACTTCTGGAGATACTCAAAACAACACCAACCATCCAACCTGATGTTGGAGAACTGTCCCTCCCTGTAACCAGAGACACACCAAGAACAGTTGTCACAATTTTGAGGAAAAAATCGGCAAACCCTCCAAACTATTGCAGATGAGCAAGATGCCTGAAAAATAGACTGCAAATAAGAGACTAGTGCAGATGTTCGCACAACAACTCCAGGTGCGATGAAAAACAGACTGCAGCAAAGTACAATTTTTGAGGAAAAAATCATAAACCCTCATGATTTTTTTTTTTACAGGGAGAATATTTAAAAACCCACAGATAATTTTTTAGGACAAAATTATTAAAACCCACAGATTTTTTCAAGGGAAAAAATATTAAAACCCATCAGAATTTTTTTTAGGTAAAAAAATATTAAAAACCGAAACAAACATTGATGCCCATAAGCCATCTTCATGCTTTTCAAGGCACAAAAACGAGGTACTAAGAAGATGCTAAGTGCACAAAACCTGACTGCCTTCCAACATCAAGTTGGTCAATGACGCCATCTTGCACGTTTCCCAATGCACGGAAAATGAAAAAACTGAGAAGAGGCGTTGGCATGGAATTCAAAAAATCAAATCCCAATGCAGAAATAGAGGCAGATGCAAGTACAGACTTCAAAAAATGAAGTATGGCGGGCACGAATTTCAAGAAAAAAATTCCAGCTGACCCAAAAAAATCCAAAGACAACCCAGAAATCCTTGCGAAAAACCCAGAAAGAATCTACCGTCGGAATCTGGATCCGCTGGCTCGAAAATCGAGGCACAAAAAACGAGACACCCAAAATTTTTTGACGACGACCCAAATGAGATCTCGAAAAACCCACCAAGAATCTGCTATCAAAAAAAAAATTCGACTGAATCTGGAGGGTCAAAACCCTAGCCGAAAATGCAGATTTCCGTCCAAAAATGGCAGAAAAAAATCTGCAGGCGGGAAAAAACGCGATCACAAATAAACCCACACGCACAGGCACAGGAAACGAAGTCGCGCGGCCAAGGATGAAAATCACGATTTTTTTTACACAGCAAATGCAGGCGCCTGGAAAACGCGCGAACCAAAAATTCGCGGTTTCAAAAAATTCCGAACAGGCTGAAACAAATCCGCGATTTTGTGGAAGAAAATTCCCCAAAAAAATTCGAACAGAAAAAAAATCCTTCGATTTTGTTTTTCAAAACAATAGAACAAAAAAAAAAAATTCACACTGAATTTTTTGCTTTGAAAAAATTTCGAATTTTTAAGGAACCAGGCTCTGATACCATAAAACAATGCGAGACACGCAATGGATTTCAAAGAATTGATTGATTATCAGAATGAGCAAGACGCTCATAAATAACACAAGGATATTTACAAGAATAGCAAGTTTCTAATAAGAAACTGCTGAGAAGATCGAAGACGATCTAACCAAAATAGAATATACACTATTGAGCATTAATACTAAAACTAACATTATTTTAATATTCTATTACCTTTTCCTTCTTTTATTCACTTTTTTTCCCAGCCCTAACCCTAATTTCGAATTAGGGTTCTCATTTCATGTATTAACAATGTTTTATTTCATATTATAATGCCTTCTCTTGGTTCCAATTAAGCCAAGGGTCTATTTTATCATAATATAAAATGGCCCTTTTGAAGTTATAACTTCTAGATAAATGTGCCCCATGGGTACTTTATTATACTTTATTGTAATATAAAGTGATTATAATAATTCACTTTATAATTATTTATTTAAGCCAACTTAGGAAATATATAAATATTTCCCAATTAATCATGAAATGCTCAAATGAGCTCAAAACTAAAAATTGCTCTTAGCCACCTAACTGTGAAGGATTCTTGAACCTCATAGGCCAACTGGTAGTTCTTCCCTAAAATCTAGGGATGCTCCTAAAAAGTAGGAGACTGACCCTATCAACCTGGAACTGAACCCCAATGGTCCTCCTCTGTTGTGTGTACCTTTGGAAGGCCTGTCAGTGAACTGGGAGTTGCTCCTTAAAAATAGGAGATGCACTCAAAGTCTCCAAAACGTTCCCAAAGGTCTCCGGATGCTCCTAAGACCACTCTCACTCAATCCCTATAAAATAGGGATCCCTCCTAAATTTTAGGAAACTGCTGTCAACTAAACCAAACTGCCTGAAAGGCTCATGCATGGCTCTCTAAGCCCTTGAGTTGGTTACCTCCACGCTCTGTTGGCCTACGGGAACCAGATAATAGACCAACCCTGCTAGAAATGTTTTCACTAAGGGAGGGCAAAAATTGGGGACATGACACTTTCTGCCATAACGTTGTGACTGTTACTTTAATTAATGTTCTGAATATAATTGTGATTGCTGGTTAGATGTTCTGCGTGCAATTTACTGTTTATTTTGTGAACTTGAACAATTCACTGTAGGGAGTAAACACCTTTCACAATCAGATCTGCACTTATTTAAATCAGATCTGCTCTTCTCCATCCTAAATTATCCCCCTCAAATGAGGCTCTCTTCTCCCTTTTATATCTCATGTTTGAGGGAGTCCAACTTTTCATTTTATGTCTTTTCACCATTCATTAACTTAATTAAAAATTATTTGTATTCTTTAATATTTTTATTTAATTTTTATTTTTTTATTTATTTGTATTTTAATTTTTTTATTATTATTAATTATTAATTTTATTTCAAAGTGGGGACATTATAGAGACTTTAGCTAGAGGAGACCCGAGAAGAGGTTGTGAGAGACACCACTCCTTCAGGACTGCAACAACTTGAAGAGGCAAACATTCTTGAGGGGAGGATTTGGAGGAGTCATCAGTGAGGATATGACTCTTGGGGTACATATTGAGATCGGTCGACTAGATCCACATGACATAATTGGCACCATACAATGGTACTTGGGTGAGTTGTAGGACATGGCCTTGGTGATGAATGAGGTTAGAGTCTCGCCAGATGGACATTGATCATGCTCCCCTAGTGGTTGTAGAGGTTGAGAGAATTTTGGTGTTCATGCAGATGGAGTGTGTGGAAGAGTTCTTTTGGTGTCTCGATGGAGTGTGTGGAAGAGTTCTCAGGGGTGCTCGAGTGTGGAGACACTAGCCATGTTGGGAGCATGGCATCCATCGAGACCCACGACAGTTGGACGACATGGCTGAGTGCGCACTGCACTTCACTGCATGGAGGCTTGCTATAGGGATGTCTTTTATAGACTGTAGCGGGTGACAACTTCTCTTGAGGAAGCTAATGAAGTTAGGGAGAGAACCCTTTGATAGGCAAAGAGTGCTAGTGGTGAGTTGTCCGACCACATCAGAAAATCCTAGGAACAACTTGCCCAATAGACCCAGCTCACCACTATAGAACATGAATGATGAGCAACTCTCAAAGCCACTTTGACCGAATGGGAGGCTCAGTTAGCTCAGTAGGAGAGCAGGCTGGAGGAGTAGAAGAAGCAATTAGCTGAGAGATGTATAACTGTAGAGCAAAACAGGCAATTTGCTGAGAGGGAGCAGCAGTTTTAGGCCATTGTGCAGGAATTGGAGTGGATGAAGACTCACCTAATGGTGGCGGTCCTCATGGTCAAGGGGTCGAGAGAACGAGAGCTGGTGGCTGAGCATGATTTGAGGAGTTGCACAAAAGGGGTGCAGGGCTTGTGTCAATGACTTTCTATTGCATCAGCCACATTTGTACCAATGCCCTTGACATGTCCAGGGCTGTCCTTTGATGCTCTTCCTTAATAGAATTTTGTTTGTAGTTAGCTTTGTTTTTGTTTTTGTCATCTAGAAGATGGCTTTCTTTTTGGGGGGGCTGATGTAGCCGGCCAAGTAATAAAAGTAAATATATTTGTGTCTGCCAAGATTTTATTTCCTTATGTTTTGTTAGTCATTTGTTATGAATTGGAATTAGTATTTCCCAACTAGTTGTTGGTTAGTCGTTACTGATGGTTGGTAATACTTTGTATCTTTGGTTCATAGTTAGAGACTCATGACCAACTAGTAGATTGGCATGTGAATATTGTAATCATTGCATGTCATTGAATAATAAAGAACAAGAATGACATATCTTTCGTATACTGTTGTAAATGTGTAATTGCATTGTACTTGTAATTCCATTTACTTCTGTAATTGGTAGAGTTAGGCAGCAAACAGATTTCATGCAACAAAAAATTGTGGACAGGATTGAACACATTTTAGGGCATGTGGTGGTTCTTTGTCTGATTTTAAACAATCATGAATATTTTTAGAGACATAAGCCTTTTGTAAGAAGTTTTCTAACTGTTTTGAAATCAATTGTGCTTGGCGGCTGGGCACTCAATCAACTTAATAATTTTGATTTTTTTTTTCAACATTAACAACTATGTGGAGAGTGGTCAAGGAAGTGTAGAGGTGATAATTCTGCTAATTCTTATTGGAGTAAGATGCTAATTTACTCATATAGGCTATCATAAACAAATGTTATATTTTTTTATTCAATGCCATCCATTCCACTTAATGATGGTTGGAACCCTTAGGAAAGAAAGAGATCAATAGCACCATTTCAAGTGAATAAAAGAAAGGATCTTGGCACATGGGAGGGCCACTGTATGGCCTTCGTCACTAAAGCTTAAGAGAGGTCAAAGAGAAGGTTGGTGGACAATGGAGGTTGGAGGAATTTCTCCTTCTTGAGCTAGCTTCTTGCTTAGAGATGGTACTTTGTTTGAGAAGCATTAACATATTCGAGTCCCTTCTTGGTACAAGGGGTGGGGGTTGGAGGGGGGGTGTTGTGGAGGGCTTGGCAGTTTTTTAATAGTTAAGTATAGAAGTCCACACTTTGAAGACAAGCAAAGATTTGGTGTGAAGCTTAGCATGGATGGCTGCTTAGATAGTTTGGGAGTTGTAGATCTTGGAAATTATACCTTTGTGAGGGTCATGACACAACTTGAGGCACTGTAATGTGGCTTGGCATGGATGGTTGTCCTATAATTTGGCAGTTTGGGAAGGTGGAATCTAGGAACATGGGAATTCTGCTAAGGAGCTACACCTTTATGAGGGTTATGAGGCAGTTTGATGGAGTTCTACTTGGTCCAAAAATTATTTTCAAAGAGAAGTTTTTTGAAGAATACGAAGTTATGAATTGTTAGAATGGGTTTTTGTGATTTAAACCTAAAGAGGAGGTGTTGAAAAATAAGGTTTAAATTTTTTAAAAAAGTCATCTTAGTGACTTAGTGATGTTACTAGTAAAAATGTGTATGTTAGTAGTTAAAATGTGTCATGTTAGTCGTTGGATGGTTTAGGTAGTTACTTTTGAAAAGGCTTTATAAAAGCCATATTGTGATGTATGGGTAACTATCCCGATATTAACTGTTATGCTGCCACCAATCTGGAAAGAATGGCAGCCTTATATATAAACATTGCCCTTACAAATTCAAATCACCAAGCAAGGTAGTTGGTAAAGGGCTGACCAGGGTTAAATAAAATAATTGCTAACCAAAAAGGCCGATGTAAGAGATATTAAATGAAAAAGGTAATCTAATAAAAATTAGCACCACCTTTGAAAATAATAAAAATTAAATAATTAAACCTACTTAGCCAACCTGTTTAGAAAGGTTGCAACCTTTAACGAAGAGGTGTATTTAAACTTTAAAGTGTATAAATAGGAGGTGTTTGGGGATCATTCAATCAGCCAATCATGGCATACTATTCCTATGTCCAAGATCAGATTTTCATGAGACAGAATTGGTGATCAGATTAATTAATCTGAGAAAGGCAGAATAGATATTTAAATCACCAATCGAACAGGAGCAGATCTGAGATAAGACAGCCATATTCAGGCATTTAGTATTATAACTGTGGTCTGAGCAAAACTAGGGTATTTAATTAAAAGGGGACATTACATTAACATTGTGCAATTTTAATTTTTCAGCATTTTCTACGCTCTTCCATTTCTAATACACATGCATGTACACACACACACTATTATTCAATGTTTGAGGTCAATAAATTGTTCTAAAGGTGGAAAAATGATAGACTATTTTTAAGGCTCGATGGCCTATTTATGACGACTTTCCCTATATGGCATGTCTTTTGCATGTGGGCCAATTACTTTGTACACAAACAAGAAATCCTGATTCCTATCAACCTAGATATATTGATCAAAATGTACATTGGTTGTCACTACATAAATTATAAAAAAGGTAGGTTAGAGGACCCGCTACATAAAAATAGGGGTTGACTCATCAACCTCAAAAAAATGTCTGAGTCTTTATGTAGAACAGATATATTTATTATGAGCATAAACAAAAAAGCTCATAACAAAGGAAACATCCAACACTAATGCTTTCTCAGCAATGGCTGCTTCTTCTCTAATGCTTGGGCAAAGCTCCACATTCTCCTAGTTGCTACACATTGAAATTTAAATCACATATGCAGGATTTTTCCATTTTTTGTAGATGCTAACTCTTATTTATTGGTTTCATTCTTCTCTATCATTTGGATGATATGAACTGCACCAACCTTCTCAGGGAGAATATGCTGCTCCTCCAAGTAAGCTTTAAGGGCATTCTCGTCTTAGGTCTTCTCTCCAGGTTTTGGATCTCCCATTTGATTGTGAAGTTACATTGAGGTTCTGTTCCTTTCTTTTTCTCACATGTGCTTTTATTTAGTCTGATTATTTAGACAAAATACAAAAAGCATTGAAACTGTGTCAATTTTTAGGGAAAAAAGTGCTTCCTTGGTGTTATTATTAATTTGGTTACATAAAATCTTTAGAGTTTAAAGATTGCTTCCATCATATGAGCCATGGGTTGTGGCTCTACTGCAACCATCACTGTTCCTTCCATCTCACATGTTCAAAACTCCTTCTAAAATTGCCTTTAAGGAACATCGTCATACCTATCATTTCTTGAAAGGAATCCAATTTTAACTGCTAGGCTGTCTGCCATCCATAACCTTACATATGAGTAAATACGATTCCCAAAACAAAACCAACCTTAGTAGAAGATGCAAAGCAATGCTTACAGAAAAAAACAAATATCGGAATAAAGACAAGGTTTTCACAGTCCATGGAATATATGTAACAAGCTTATGGAAGTAAACTCTAGAACTCTTTTAATGCAAAAAATATTCTACACAGTTTTCTTCCAAAAACTTTTTACATGTAAAATCCAAACTGTATTGGGACAGGACTGGTTAGAAGAGTCCGTTTGGCATTCTTATTGGATGATTGCAAATGGAAAAGATGCTCTTTCAACATGCCACTAGAGGAATTGCTATCAAATTGACTGTGTTTGGTATCATGCTTCTCAAAATTCATGTTTTGATCATAAACTCATTTGTCATTTTCTGCACATGGAACTACTAGAAAAAGTGGTTACAGAATTCTAAAATACAAATATTGAAATTATGAGGAAGAATGTGAAGAATCTTTTCCTTTTTATCAGGAGGATGCTTTTGTCACAAACTATTTGGCTCATTCATCAGTGGGGTTGTTTTCATTCTCAATAGAGACACATATCCTTGATCTATGCAACTACTTTTTGGCATATAAGACTTTATGTATATGTGTGCTATTTGTCTTAAAAGAAAAGATTTTGAAATTAGCAGGTATAATCATTAATTCATTCTGATTGTAAATTCTAACTCTATAATGGCTTTCATTTCTCGTGTTTCAAACAGTTTAACTGTTTTGAAATCAATTTTTAATTCAGTTTTATTTGCAATTTGTAATGATTGAGTAGAAAATGCCACATTAATAGCACTTGCTAATGCATATTCTGTCTTTCAGTATGGACTTCTCCAAATTTTCACTTATCTTTTGACTGTGCAGCTCGTCACTATGAGATTATGTATTTAATCCATGAAGATAATGCAAATGAAGTTGAAGAAATTGTTTCAATGGTTAAAGGTTTGTTGGTTTCTTCAATCTTTCTTTTCTTAGATAAGTATGCTATTACTAATTTAAGAATGAAGTCAATGATGCAGTTATAAAGTCAAGTGAAGATTGGATATTGCAAAGACAAGAAACATGTAATTCCATAAATTTAGCGTTTAGCTGCTTCTGACAATACATAAGAGTTTTTTGAGTGAACTCTCTTAAAGAGTGACCTTTTGATAAAGTAAAATATTATAGAATGTTCTCTGATAAAAATCGCGAGCCTCACAAGTAGTCGCAAGCCCAAATTCGACACGAGTCACTTGCCTAAATACTCGGCGATGAGTTTTTACTTGACTTGCGGTGAGTAAAACCCTTAAAAATCGCATTAAAACTGTGAATAACTTGGAAGAACAAAACAAAAAGGTAACAAAAGTCGCCAAAAGGTTAAACATAAAAAAACACAAGACATATTTATGGGTTTTTGGCTACGACAAAGGGAAGATAGAGACGGATTTCTGGATGGTGCAGGAAAAATGACACGATTAGGGCATGAATCGAACTAGTATTTTTCGATTGTCAATGTGCATTATCTGATTTGTATTTTCTATGTATGCAGTTGATTGTCCCCAATTACAGGCACAAAAATAATGCATACTGTATTGAAATGTGGTGACCACAAAACTATAAATTATTAAATGTAAATAATGCTACAAAAACATGACAATTGATTTAAAATATTAAAACTATAAATGACTAAATGTAAATAATGCTATAAATTATTTATTAAATGTAAATAATGCTATATATTGAATGCTAGAAATTATCTATAAAATGTTATAAATGTGTGTTTTTAAAGAATATTTTAAGAAATTATATATTTTCAAATGTTCGATAACTTTGTCAAGTTTTTGCCGAGTTCTTTGGCGAGTCCCGAGTTTTTGAATTTTTTGGGTCAGCCGAGTGACTGTCTAGTTCGAGTTTTTCAACTTTGATTGTAACTATATGTTAAAACCTAGACTGAAGAGCATTTTGCACAAAATTTGTGAAGATCGTAGCTTCCTTTTTGAAGAAGAGTTTCCCTTAAGTATGAAGCTTATGCATAAGCTATTTGGTCTCTAAAGTGCACCTGTGCTATTGGACATCCAAGATAGGGTTTTACTAATGGGTGCACACCAACGACACTATACTATCAGTTTTTTCCATTAACCTTAGTGATAACCTTATATTTTCCATGTGAATGACTTGATACAACTTTGACCATTCAAAGCAACTAAAGAAGTTATACATGGATATGTGTCTAATGGGGGCAAAAAGATTTTAACTCTCCCTCCCTTTGGTAGTCATTCTCTTGATCAAAATACATCAATGATGCCTTTCCAAAGGTGTCTGTTTCAATAATTGATTCTCGTGTCTTTGTGTTTCATGGTTCCCTTTAAAGAAAGAGAATGAGAGAAATGATTACTGAAACATTAGCACATGCTTCCTATCTTTTGGAGGTCATCCCCAAATATTTCACCTATTGAGTATGCATAAGAAATGTTCCCCAAAATTTTTTCTTTTTTAACCCAACCACCTTCTTCCAAAGACCCCCATTTATTTTATTTATCAAGACATATGCCAACCTTGAACTCCGTCCCTGCAAACATGCTTCTTTTTAGCATATTTTGTGGATGGCTTAGTGACTCCTTGGAATTCACAAACCATCTCAAGTTGGCAACCTTTGAGTTGTGTTGAGGTGAACAAGACATTCCCAAAAATTGCGAAAACTATTAGGGGATGCCAAACCATTCTCAACCATCCTTAAACATTACAAAAAATGAAAACATAGTCTGAGGCATCCTGTAACTCCTCTTAGCCAATTTCCTTCCTCCTCAAGAGTCTTAAAACTCGATAATAGATTCATTATTCAAGAGAAAAGGGAGAAATTGCAAAAGAACAGGGGAAAAACTAGGCATTGAAGCAAATTTGGAGATACATGCCACTCTTGAGGGAGATGTATGGATGTGTATTTTCAACTATCTATTCTATATCTACCTCTCCATGTACATTGCCTTATCTCTTGATGGTTAGAATTATGGTCACTCTTTATGCCGCCGAATGGTTTGTCATGAAATGACTCTAGAAGGTGCACTAGACTGTTGCGTAGTGTTTTGAGATTTGTGATGTTTTGCATTGATTTTTGGGATATGCACCCTATTTGCACTAGTGTATGTAGGTGTAAATGAGGCACTGAACTCAAATAGAGTTGATTGTGAAGCTATGTGGCATGATCCTAGGTTCTTCATGACTGGTGCATAGGGGCTGAACAAGAGTTATATGGTGTCTTTTGAGTTGCATGACATGGTTTGGAGCACTGCATGAATGGCACATAAAACAAGGAATTTTGTGTTGGGGTGGGACATGATTTTTGGTGTAATGCAAGTGGCATATGGCACAGGGAGTTGTGCATGATGGCATGACATGATTCTTGGCATTGCATGCATGGTATGTGGTGCAAGGAACTGCACATGGTATTGTACACTTTTGTGTGAAAGACTGAGGTTGACATGCATGTAGCACATGAATCAAAGAGAAACATGAACATGGTATTGTACACTTTTGTGTGAAAGACTGAGGTTGACATGCTTGTAGCACATGAATCGAAGAGAAACATGTGCCAATCAGCCATGAGGAAGAAATAGGCAGTGGAAGTGGGATGGGGGAGGAAGTTCAGTTGGTAGGGCCTTCCATTTTGAGTGGCCCTATTAGACTACTCAAACAACTATCTCAATTGGTTCTCAATGTCGTTACAAGCACAACAAGAAATACAAGGGAAGACACAATTACTCATACCATGTTTACAAACCTGATTTGAAGGATAGCTACATCATTGCTAATGTTCATCACATGTGTCTAGAGAATGGGTAAGGGTTTGTCTTACTCTTGAAGAAAAGGGTGAAAGGAAAAGGTTTTATGCAACAAAAGAAGACTCTTCTACTTCAAGTTCATAAGTATTGTCATCCCCTTCTCCTGCTACTGTTGGGGTGCCTCTAAGGATGTTAGGGCTAACATGAAGAAGATAGATGGGACTTTGAAAGCTAAAAGGAAGGTCACAAGCATACTTGAAGAATAATTACAAGCATGTGATGTAATGTCCCCATTTTGAAGAAGAATTGATTAATTAATTTAATTAATAAAGTTGTCCAACTTATTGATACATTTTATGGATAGCTTGATTAATTATTTTAATTAATAATATTAAGTTAATTATTTATAAAGTTATCAAATAAATTAAAATTAAAAGATTACTTTATATTTAATTAATTTGATAAAATTGACTAATTAAATATTATTTTATAAAGTCACTTCTAGAAGCTTTTGGATGTTGGAGTAAAAAAGGATAAAGGAAGATCAAGAGGAAGCTTTAAGGCAGATTGGAGAATCGATATTTGAATTGAATTGGTTTTGTAGAACCGAGTGTTGTCTGCAGACTACGGTCTTTGGGAACGGAAACTCCCATTGGCAAGCATAACTGAGGGAGTGAAAGATCTCTCGAGGGGTTGCGTAAGGAGGTGATAATTCAGTCTTCTCGATTGTGCTTCATTGGTGGCCAAAGGCCAACTTGCTAGGTTCAGATTTAAGGAAGACTTGGACACTTTTGGAGGTCGTAGAATCCATTGATAAGGAGCTGATTACTCATACCTCATATCTGAAGCCAATCACATCGACCTTCAGATTTACATCAGTTCGGAGATGAGCCACGATTTGGCTACCTTTGCCCTACATTAGCATCGGCATTTTTAGGAAAGAAAGGCGATCTCATCTAATGATGAATGGAGGTGGTTTGTAGTTGCTGTTGAAAGATTCCAGGTCTGAGACAGAGTCCGTATTCAGCCCCCAAACCCACGATATTGCTCACCTTGCACCATCTAGGCAACAATTTACATCTTGGAGACCAGCGATAGCTAAAGAAAGGAAGGGCGATTCATTGGGAAAGTATTTTGAAGAGTTTTGGGATGCATTCTGTTGCATATCATTTTTGAAGTAAACTTGTACTAGACTCTCATTGCCATGATTTTGCTCATAACCTTTGGTTTATGCATCGAACTTCCCATATGATGGCAGCTCTTTGTTTGGAGGGAGGTAACGAAGATGTCTAATGGTTAAGAGAGGGTTTTACTGCTGGTAATCTATTATTATTTGTCACATTTCAGTCTGAAGCAAGACTGTCCAGTCTGCCTACGATTTGCACATATCATCACTTAGAAGCAACGATCTCTTCCCCTACTTGGAGCGCTCCACTCCTAAGGTGACAGTGATAATCCTTGAAGCAAGGAAGGTTGTTGGAAGGGCTGCAAACTTTTAATTTCAGGTCTGAGCATACAAGAACAGGGGTGATTTTAATAAGGCACAATTCTGGCACAGGGAGGACTCCATTATTTGGATATTGTTTGCTTCTTCATTTCAGCACTGGACGAACACTCACCAGGTTCTTTAATGTGTTTGTAATGCACTACTTATATATATATATACCATTGGGAATATTGTTGCTGCAGACATCTATAATCAGTCTTGTCTTGCTGTTGATTTATGCTTGTAATCCCACGAATTGAGGCATCTTATGATTGATTGTATTAGGCAACTTCATTTAATAGGGATGGAATTTGCTGCAGTAATCTTATGTTTATAATGACAGTAGTTTGTGTGCCAACTGTTTGTTGAAATGACATTTGCTCTAGACGTGCATTTCACCTTTGAAAGTCATAAATATGTATTGAATCGAAGTTACTATGCCATGTATTGTTGGTCTAGACTATTAATGTGATCATTGCAAGCATCCTTAGTGCTGGAAAACAACATTGAATCAGACTGAAACTCAGACCAGCAGACTGAGACTTGGTGTGTGAATTGTTTGATGATATTCCTTGGGTTGGAATACATCATTTCTATTCCTGTTTGACCAAGGGATATTACATGTGATGAGGCTGATTGGGCAATTGGCAAATAATTGTTTGCCAATGGCAGTCCAGATGTGTTGAAACTCCCTTATATACCAATATAGATATCTTAAATACATCTATCTAAAAGATGCCAAGAGATATCAGTCTTTAGTTGCCTATATTAAATTTATAAGATATGTTAGGCAGGCATCTCGACATTGATATCTCTCGGTTTTTCTCAATAGCTGTATTTTAGATATCTATACCGATTTATTTACTATTTTAATAAATTATTTACTCCATATCTTAAGTACATAATTATATTAGTAGTGCCAAAGTTTTACAAAAACAAATGATTTCAATAGTTGCATATGTTATTTTTTTTTTTTTAATACATATTTTTTCCAATTACTTTATTTTTATTTGTAGATTTATTTTTTCTATGGTTTTCAAAAGTAAAATGAAACAACACAAATGATTTATATCATATGTTAATTTGTTCAGTACATAGCTATTTTTTAATTAATATATTTATTAATAAAAAGTGAGATGTACCTTTGTTAATCTGCAAACACTGAGCTGTTGGTAGGTGACATGGATTGGGGTTGACTGGATGTTGTTAGCTGTTATATCTAGTTAGTCTTGCAGTTAGTCAGCTAATCTTAAGTTTTCAGTTAAATAAGGGACACTACAGTTATTCCATTAGTTATCGTCAGCTAAATAAGGAATTAGGCAGTCAATTATCTCCCTAAATTCTTGGGTAGTGTTTGTCAGTTAGCAAACATTGAATATGGGATTCATTCCTAGAACTTGTGGGTCGCTTGAGTTGAAGATCATTTAGCAATAGGAAGAGAAAAGGCATTGTTGATCATTACAAACAAACAAACTTGATTCTGTTTCAGAACTTGGATGCTGCTACAGCAACAGGTTTGTTTGAGATGAAAACCTTAGGCTTCTTTAGATGACCATCTCTTGAGGACAGAAACCCTTTGAGACACTTAGTATTGTACAAGGCCACAACAAGGTTATACCAGGTACTTAGTATTACTAGGCAACGACAATAAATAGTTTAAATTATTTTATTGTTTGTTGAGTCTATGTTTTCTTTGAAAAAGAAGAAAAATATCTTATCTGGTATATCTCTGTGTGTGTGTGTGTAATGTCCCCAATTTAGGAACTAAAAAGATATACGATTTAATGGCAAGCATGAACATGGAAGCCAAAGGAAGGATATCAATGTAATCCAGAAAGCAGCGATTAAGGATAGTAATTAGTAAACAGTGATTAACAAATTTGATCAGTTATTAATTAGAGGCACAATTAATCATCGATTAATGAAGAGATATGAAGAGGCCTGATTGATTGAAGGTTGTGACTGTTCCAAACTAAAAGGTGCAATCGATCAGCACTATGCCATATTTAAAGGAGATCTTACACTCATTTGACAGCATGGATGGTGTTTTTTTTATAGTTTTCCTTATTCCAGTTTAGAAGAACTAAAAGGGAGCAGGCTGAAGGCCCAATATTGTGTGCAGGAGGCCAAGGGTTATTCATAGCAGACACAGCACTCTGTATCTTGCATAATATTATCCCCAGATCTGAACAGCAGTAACCAATTGTGCATGCTATATAGTCCAAGTCAGAACAGTCATCCATATTGCATTGGTAACATCAATGTCTAGTCCGTTGCACATTTATATTGTCTTATTGAACAGCAAGTATGTGCACTTAGTACAAATTGATTCACTTCAGCATAAACTTACTGTATAAATCAGAGGCAGCCATTAGCTTGACCATTACCATTTATTATATATTTGCATTCTTATTTCCAAATATCTAAACTTATTGTAAGAACCAGTTGTTAATTGTTCCATAATTCATATATTGTCCGATAAGGGACATTACAGTGGTATCAGAGCACAATCCTGCCAACTTGTGGAAAATAGTTCATGCAAACCTTTCGACGTAAAAGAGGTATGTCAGCCATGACAGAACAGCTAGCAACTGAACTTAGAACATTCATAGAAATGAAGACAAAAAATAAAAGTAAAGTAAATTGTAGATCATTGAACACTAAATTCACAATTATTATAAAGAGACTTGCCCAAACGCTGCAGAAAACGAATTCAGACGGCAAGTATTTCAGTTGAGAGTAAAATAGATTGAGATAAGCGTCGCAAAAATCCAGAGAATAGAGACTTTATTTATATTCAAAGTCTCGTGAAAATGAAATCAAGTATGATAAAGGCTTTAATGAGCATCAAGTTTTATGGCATAGGAATCTCTAGCCAAAATGTTCAGAAATCATAAATTAGAAGGAAGGAAAATCTATAGTCTTCAAGCTTCGATTTGCTTAGAATAACGGATTTGACAATATACTTTCAGAACCATGCATGCAAAATAGGATAAGATAAGGTGTATTGTAGAATACAGGATAAATTAGCAATTAAAAAATCCAAAAGCTTTGCACACACCAGGCTCAAGTCACAAAAATTCCACCATATAGAACTCCAAAAAGACCTATTCTTTCTTGTGTATTCCTTTTATAAGCTTTTGGGCAGCTAACAAAGTGACTACATGTTGCTGATGTGTCACACTTTGTCTTTTTCTTTAAGCTGAAGCCTTAAATATATAAATTTCCATAAATAAGAGATTTGATGATAAAATCTCTCAAATAAAAGCTTGTTTTCTTTGTTTTTAAAGTGACATGAGTTGCTTTTATAGAATTAGCTTTTCTCAATTCAGAATACTTCTAATTTGTTCTATCGTATGTCCAAATCAATAATAGAAAAGCTTTCTTGGAATAGCAAAGAGGAGAGCATGAGCAAGGGCCATTGATTGTGATCACTTTCTAAAGATAAAATTTAGCGAGGTCAAACTTGTTTAGAAGGTACTGTAAAAGCTTTGAGGGCTGAGGAGATTCATGAACCATTGTATGACCTTTTATTTAGATGGCTGGGATTGATTGCTAGGTCCATGCACTTTTGAAAGAATGAGCTACATTACGGGCTTGCTCATTTAGCTTGTGAACTGATGTTGGATGAAATTTAGCTAAATCAAACTTGGTCAAATAAATTTGGTCAACTGTAGAAGAAAACACTAGAAAAATATCGATTACTCAAATATATAAATTGATCTCTCATTCTTTTCAAAATAATTAGATAAATCCAATCAAACCAAAATTATATCTGCACAATGTTGATTTCCATGTGAAATCACTCTTGAGAATTTGTGGGATTCTGTACTTCAATTTATGCCATGAGGAGTTTCATCCTCAAATGAACTGCTGTTTTATGCTCCAATGGAGGATAATAAAAGATGTATTCTTCGATTGATACCCCTTCTAATTGTTTGGCATCTCCAATATATCTTTTTTTCCTTCAATAGTCATGATTCTTAACATGCCCCTTGACATTTGATAAAATTAAATCACTGGCCTCACTGACATCAACTCCCAATAACTCCTCAATCAAGCCAAAGATCCTTGACTGAATATCATGAATTGATCCTTCCATCTCTGCACAACCCTTTTGTGCGTGCTCATAAGTTGATTTCTTCATGGCCAATGAACAATACCAGCCATGGAAATCGTATCTATCTCCATCATGCACAACTTTCTCCCTAATCAATGTGGACATAGGAATTCTCTTCAAAACTCTGAGGCATGGAATAGTCTTCTCTTGAATAGGTCGGAATTCCTCCCAAACTCCCTCCAAACACTATATCCTGAATATCAACGTCGTTGTTCTATCAAAAGCTTGGACAAAATGAGTAAGGAAATCATTTGCCTGTCTCTTCATATCTTCAATCCATTTCTCCACCTCCGAGAGTGTATCTCTTGCTGCCTCGTAATCTGTATGTAGTCCATGATTAACTGCTATAGGGGAAATAAGGGTGAGATTGTCACGCCTTATCCTCGCAATGTACTCTCTAAGTCTAATATTTTATTCCTTATACTCCTCTTTCTTTGCTATCTCCCTGTCCAATCTCGCACTGATTGGCTTGAGAGTATCACCAACTTCTTGGAATTCTTGCTCTTTTGTAGTACGAACGAGGGCAATTCAAGTAATCTGAAAGTCCATGGGAGTAGCACCATCCTTCGTCACATCTCCAATTGGAACAACCACCTGTGCAATTCGCATGCCAGTCCCATCTCTAGTTATACGCGACGAAATCTCAGCCTTCTTTGCTTCTTTTTCCTTGTTGCTCTTGGCTATGTAGTCATCAATGTCACCAATCGGATGCACCTCCACCATCTTCTTACTTTAATCCATACTCTTCATTAGCCAATCAGGAATAGCGGCCATCTCCATACCATCATCGAGACACATCTCTCGATCAAGTTCCCTCAATGATAAGATAACATCATCATCGTCATCGGGATTATCCCTAGTCAAATCATATACATTCTTTCCCAAACTGACCTCCAAAAGGACGGTAGGAGACCCGGTTGAACATCATCTTCATTAGGTGGAGCAGATGTAGCCGTGGCATGTAAGTCCTGAACACTCTCTGGTAATATCACTATCTTGGAACATTGTTCAACCTCTTTGTTCTATTTTGGCATCTCAATTTCCTTGATTGATGAGACGTTGAGGGGAGGTGAAGGAATGATAATCTTTTGCTTCTTTTTAACCTCCTCAATCTTCTTCCCTCTAGCCTTGACTTCTCATGGTGTGTTCTTTCTTCGCTTGGGAGCTTGACTCTCCTCCTCCGCATGAATTTTTACGTCACTGATAGTTCTTTGATCATTATCGGAAGAGGATTCCTCCTGTTTCATCTTTTCATGTGAAGATAATAGCCATGTCGACTAACTTGTTCATCTGACTGTCCACCCATCCTCGGGAGAAACTCAAGACTTCTCTCATCAATACATTCAAATCTGTCACCTCTTGTTCTGACCAGGTCAGCAACAGAATCGCCTTCTTCATTTCATTCTCATATTGTGGATGCGTATGATCCTTGTCATCTAATATCTGACCAGGAATGAGGAAAAGTTCACAATTCCTCATGAAATCCACGGATATTCTGGACCACATTCTTCTTTTCATTGCTTGCTCGTCCATCAGGTTGGCCCAATAGTCTTCTATGTCTACCTTGTGTACGAACTTATCTCCCCTGATCCGTCCAACTTTCTTATGTGGATCAAATCTTTCTCTTCTCTTGTATGCCGCAAAGCAATATATGTGTGCAAGTTCCTCAATAACCGCAGTAGTTGCAGCAGCGAAATGACAAACCTCCAATGTTTTCCCTACCGAAATAGGAAATGTCATCTCCGTTCTGTGTTTCTCCTTCTGGATAGAATCAAACTCCAGAAGCTGTCTCACCACCTCAAGTAATATCATCCTGTCTGTAGGATACCTAGGAAGCCTATAAGGTTCGGATTGAAATCCATGAATCCTTAGGTATGTGAAAGTGGGAAACTAAATGTACAATGATCCATACTGCTCGATCAACTCTGTTGCCTCCTTGGACCACCTCCTGTGGATTCTGCCTTGCAACATCCGTGTGATATACATAGTTAATGCATCATTCACTCTCTTATAATCTTCAATTTGATACATGTTCAACTGTGGATAGCATTCATAACTCCTGTACTGCCCTTGTCCATTCTCGACTTCACCTTTGCATATCAATCCCTTATAAGTGACAAATCGTGCAAGTATATATATGAGGTAGGAGGTCATGGCAAATGATTTGGATCTCTCCACATTCCTCAGCTGAAAAGCGAGATTGTCATGTATGATTTTTGACCAATTGATCACTGTTCCCCTTATAGACAATCTTGGATAAAGTAAAACATCCATCCGTGATATAACACACCCTGCGACATCCCCATCACTCGGTTAAGCAGGAATACCAAATCACTATATTCCTCTTTCAAATCTGTGCACATGAGTGTCCTGGGAGCCCTGGATTGATGAGCCTTAGGTTCGATCATCCACTCCTTGTTTACTATGGTTTTACATGCATCCATTCTCTTATATTTTTCTTCATATTCATCCTTTGTCCTATCCTTCATGTTTGCTCCACGTGGAATTTCGAACACCTCAGTGATAGCATCCTCAACCAAGAAAGCAATGGTAACACCCTTAGGAGTCTTGATCATTTGGGAGCGAGGATCATAACATCGTGCACACTCCAAGATCAACTTGCTGCATTGTATGGACTGTGGAAATCCGGCGGCTTGGTAGATACCACTCTTCATAATGTTTGCGTAAGTAGGGGAAGGAATCTGGCTTCCAATTCTGAACATCCGCTGCCGCATCTGGTCCATGTTCAGGTAATGCATGTTCGTGTCTGTAATCTCCTTCCATCTGGATGACATCTTCGTTTTCGGTAGAATTCTGTCTCAAATTTCCTCTGTTGTTCATTCCGAACGTTGATTCCAGACTTTGACATCGCACCTGTATGAGGCTAGAAGTTAGAAACTGCGGAAAATTTATACTGATAACTATTTTCAGAATTGAATAAGTTCTGATTTCCTAATGAATTAGACAAATTTAGGGATGAAAATCAGGAGTTTTATCCACATTATCAATGAATTCTGAAAATAGAATAAAAGATATGACAAGATTAGGATATGAAACCGTCATGAAATTCACTAAAATCATAAATTTTCAGACTTAACAAATTCTGAAGACACCTCCTTATACATGGAAATTTTATTGAAATTAGTGTGCAAAGGAGTATACCACATTGAGAAATGAACTAGGAAAGGTGTGAAAAGTAGGATTTTCACTCATAATTTGTCTGAGGACACCTTCCCAAGATCAACAATGGCTGCCAACAAGTCTAAAGTCAACCTGCAACTGGATAAATTAGTCTCTTAAATCATGTTGCAATCACCAAAAATGCACAAGTTAGATGAAAACAACTTTCCCATGGTGAAAACAATCAATTCCGGGTATGTATGTATGGGTGGTAAAATAAAACTTTTCTGAGGACAAGTCTGAAAATGATGTGTGTCAGACTTACCAGCACGTTGCAAAGTGATAGGAAACCCTGGAAATGATGGAAAAATGACCTATAAATGCCTTCTAAGCAAAATCGCTGAAGTTGGCAAGTGGCTGGAAATGATGTTTTCTGAGGACAACTTGCAACAATGGCGTCTCAGACCTGCAATAGCATTGAAAATCTCTGAAAATGCTCTCAAAACCCCTCCAAACAGCCCCTACATAAAATCGCTGAAGGCAAAAATGAGCTGGCAACAAATTGTATGCCTGAAAATGATGTGCCCAGCCAACAATGGAGGTAGAAAAATCTTCAGCAAAGGAGGAAAATGCAGGTCTGCAGTCAACAATGGTAAGCTCCTAGCAATGGTGCCACCCAAGATGGAGTATAATCACCAAAAAAAATGGAGGAATTACCTCCCCAAACAAAATCGCCATCTCCTCAATAATGGCGCCACCCAAGGAAAATCGCCAAAATCTGAAAATGTCTTCCAAATCAGCCCCAATGGCTGCCAAGAAAAATCGCCCAACTAAGAATAGGCAGAAAATAAACAATGAAGCACACTTCCAGCCCAATAATGACTTAGCAAAAAATCGCCTAGCTGAAAAAAAATCGCTAACTTACTTAGCCACTTGGATGCCACACTCAGCAGATATATTAGTAAAATATTGCTGGCCTCCCTCCTTAAACTAGTTTTCACCACAAGTTTTCACCACACAAGCAATGTGGGATAAAACTTTGATACTTATACTTGCCTAGGGAAAATCGATTTGCTTCTAGAAGGCAAAAATCATTTAATGTTTATTGCAAATCATTTATTAATTGTTTTTTATTTTTTAAATAATCATCAACACTTGTAAAAACAATTAAATTTGGGGTCAATGTATTTAAAATATTTCAAAATTTAGATAAAAAATGGCCTCTAGGGGAGAATCACCCCATATTGGGATAACAATCTCAATGAAAAATTTATTAAAATCATTAAAAAAGTCTTTGGGGGAAAATCGCCCCATGTTGGGATAAAAATCCCTACAAAATTTCATCAAACTTGCACAAATTAGCCTCTAGGGGAAAATCGACCCCTGTCTGGAATGAAAATTCCAACTTAAACTTCATCACTCAACTCAAAAATCACTTAGGGGAAAATCTACCCTTGTCAGGATAATTTTCCAGACTCAAAAATCATCATTCTTACATTGGTGGAAATTCACCTCATGTCTGGAATCACTATCCGCATAAAAATCCTTAAAATCTCGTCATGAAAAGCATTGGTGGAAAATCGATAGGCATCAGGAATCATCATTTTAATCATCATCAAAGTTATCCGCAGTCTTGGTGGAAAAACATGGATCATCAGGAGGATTTCCAACACTTAGTCAAATTTTTGTCATCCTGGTGGAAAATCGTCCCATGTCTAGATAATGAGTGGGGGAAAAATCAGGTTCATCAGGAATCCAGTTGAAATTCACTTCCCATCAGGATTTTGAGTGGGAGAAAATCATGGGTCATCAGAAATGTGGGGGAAAAGCACCTCCCATCAGTAATTTTGACATTTTGACCCTTGAAACATGGATTTTCATAAGGAATTTAACAATTTAACCACTCAAAATCATCTAAACACTTAGAATTTTCAATAAAACGCATCAGGACTTGGGAAAATTTACCAAAATTTAAGTGTAACAAAAGGAAACCTATCGGGA
The DNA here is from genome assembly GCF_030272615.1 of Cryptomeria japonica. NCBI lineage: Eukaryota > Viridiplantae > Streptophyta > Pinopsida > Cupressales > Cupressaceae > Cryptomeria > Cryptomeria japonica. Next base: position 683,010,507 of record NC_081405.1, on the reverse strand, counting down.
TAAAGCGCAAAATCAACTTGAATAACTTCCTAGGAGCAAGAAAACAACTCCCAGAGGTCCTAAAACTCCTTAGCACTTAAAAATCACTGACGACGACATTCAAAAACACGCTAACGCTCAAAAGCTCTACACTTAGACAAAATTAGGATAATTTAAAATCTGAATTTTTATGCACTTGATCCTATAACTTCAAAACCCTAATGACAATTAGGCATGATCAAAATTCCGAGACTAGGGCACGGGAACTCAAAATTTCCTACTATGCTGCCAAAACCCTAAACTAACCAACGCAGGAGCAGGAAGGAGGGGGTCCCTGTTTGCAATGGGGTTATGTGTGAAAAGGTCACAACAGGACCCTCCCCACGAGCAAGACCACAACCCATCTGACGTAAAGAAAAACACCTCTCTCAGAAGGGCCCAAAAGAGCAGATCGAACAACTCCCATTAGAGTGGAAGCAACAAAGGTCTCCATGACAGAAAGACAGAGGAAATAACCACCACCAAGAGCCTTAAAGACAACTGGGCGGAAGAAAAGGTTACCAACCCCTGAGGAGCAATTCAGGCCCAAAAACCTCAAAAAACACTGAACCCCATCCATAAAACAGGGCACCAAAAGAGCAGCCAAGGATCTCTCATCAAAGGGCTGAAACCCATCCTGAAGAGAGCCAAGGACCCAAGCCAGAGAAGAAGCATAAATACACCAGATTTGCCGTAGGACAGGGACAAGAAAGGGCAAACCCACATCAAGAAACACCCTGCCACACTCAGAAAGAAACACAAACGAAGAGACTCCAACATGGGTACAAGCACCAGGATAAGAGCCATGGGGTCTAATGGCCAACAAAAGCATCCAGCAGCATACCACAAAAGCCAACGACCAGTCTCCATCATCATCATCATCTGGGTCATCTACATCTCCCATTCCATCCTTAGAAGCAGTAGATGAAACCCTACCCGCAGCCCTCCCACTCAGCACGCGCTCCATTGAAAAAAAAAGAGCTTTATATCAGCATGAACATGTCATCTATATCAATACCTTGCCGCTCTATTATTTCAAATTTTAACACAGCTTGTCCAATGTTTTCAAGATGCATTCCTCACCAAGTGATTGCGCTGCTGTCACAAGTTCAATATTTTCATCCCATTATTGGACTTTGTTTTTTGATTAGTGGACTTATATTTTCTCATAGTAGCCATTTTATGATTAATATGTTGTTTGCCCTCTCGGGTGAATAACTTAAAACATAAAGCACGTAATGCAAAATAATAATGCCATAGATATTAGACAAGTATAAGAGATGTTATTCCATTCATAATTGTGTGTTATAAGTTACATTCCGAAGCATATAAAGATATCAAGGGGGTGCGAGCGCCAACCGTCGCACCGCAACGACCACCCCTCGGTTGCCAACTAACCAAAACAATTACACATAATTAACTAGTCTTATGTTTGTGTACAATAATGCCGCTAACATCATCCCCCCCAAAAAGAAAAGTCGTCTCCAGGCGACTAACAACAAAAACGGAGACAATGCAACCTATACAATATATACATCAGAAAAAACTGAGGGGGCTGGGGAAGCGTCCCTGGAGTAGAAGGCTGAGACGCCGGTGTCTGGGCTGCGTAGTGGGTGCGGAGCTCATACACCTGCTGAGTACGGGCAGTCACATCCCGCTCCGCCACCAAGACCTTCTCCAAAGCCGTCTTCACCATATGCGCGGCTTCCAGCAGCTCCTCTTTGGTATCCGCTGTCGCTGTCATATCGACCAACTGAGTCTGCAACAGGTTCATCTCGGTAGTGTCTGCCTCTAACTCCTGCTGCACGAGGCTCCTCGCACTCTGCTCTGCTGACAGGTGAGTCTCTACCTCTACCTTCTCTGCGCGAGACATCTCTAGTTGAGCCAACAACTGGGCCTGCTTTGTTGCCCAGGAGGCCTGTTGAGTGGCCACATCCCTCTCCAACATGACTCTAGCAGCCTCTCGGACCTTCGACTCATGCTGGGCACGCCTTAGGGCATAGTAGGCGTCCCAGTAGACCTGCTCCATCTCACGGACAACTGCCATCACCTGACTCACCACAATGGGCTGACGCACACTCCAAGCCTGGAGCATCTCCTCCGTCTCCGTAGTCGGCCAACCCTGAGACTCAAAGCATGTAGTAAAGGTTGCGGGACAACCCACCTGCATAAACCGTAGGGCCCTCTCCAACTCCCCCACCACCTGCTGTAATGCTTGCGTCTGAGCAGTGGCCACTACCTACCTACCCCTCGTCACCATGTTTGCTAGATAGGCCTCAATATCCTCCCCCTCCTGCTCCGAAGGCTGTGAAGTCTCTGGCAGAGCTGACACAACCGCATCCTGCTGTGAAGGTACCTCCTCCGCCACCAATGGTGTACCCTCCCCTGGCGTCTGGATGGCAGAGACGACCTCTCCTGCCACGTGCCCAACTGCTGGCACATGTGTCTCGCCAGAGGAATCGTCCAAGTCGACTACCTCCGCTCTAGTCTCTCGACACGGTGAGAATACAACGGCTCCCTCCGGTTGTGCCAAAGTCATCTGAAATCTCTGTGTGAGCCAGCTCTCCATAGCCACGATCGACGGGTTGGCACACATCTCTACGATCGGGGGATGGCCCGCTGTCATCGGCTCCTCCAACAAAGACGTCGAAACAGTCACCACGGCCTCGGTCCCCACAATGTCCAACCGTACTTGTGGCTCCGTATCCACTACCTCCCTCAGCCCCTGCTCCTCGGCGACTACTACCCGATGCGGTGACTCCTCTGTCCCTGACTTTGCCATGTCCTCTGTAAGTGCCGCCATGGTTGGGCCCAGTGATGCTACTTGGTGCTGTAGGGGGCCAAGTGTAACTAGTGTGCGGCTCTGTCCGAAGGCCGGAATAAAGGTGCCACCTACTCCAGATGATGGCAATGGCGTGCCCATCGGTAGCAGGGGTGGGGCAAACAGGACCCGCTCCTCCGTTGCCCTGCTGCTATCATCCTCTTCCGCTTCTGATTCCTCTGTGCTACTGGAATCCCTCCTGCTGTCAGGCTCCCCTAAAGCCGAGGCTGTATCTACCACTCGTTTCCGCCTCGCGGAAGAGTGCCCAATGTCCAAGTGCCTCCAATACATTATTGGAGGCTCACCTGCTGCCAACGGTCCCTGTGGCCGTACCTCCAACTCTGCCTCCGGCACTGCTTCCCGCGTGGCCTCCAGGAACAACCCTATAGCAGTGCGGCATATAGAATGTGCGATGTTGCATCGTCAAAAACTCATACATGCGCTCTGCGAGTAACGTGGCCCAATCATACACGATGCCATTCATCAATCTGTTCATAAGCATAATCTGAGGGAGGGCGATGTCCGACGCCCTACTCGACCCTGTCAATCTGCTCTTGATGACATCCATAATGCACCGCCAGTGGCCCTCTGCAACAAAGGTCTTACGGATTCCCCGACCCTTCGTGGCATTAGCCATGTTGTCCAGCTCTGCCATCGTCAAGTTCTTGGAGATTAATTTGATCCACCGCTCCTCCTCCTCCCGTTTCATCTTTTTAGCCTTTAATTCTATTTTCTTGCCCTGTCTGCCTGGAATGCCGAATACCCTTGTGAAGTCCCTCGCTTTGAAGGATATGGTAACATCCCTCCCAAGGTATTCAAAATTGCTGGTGCATGTGTGTCTGTCGAAGGTGTCCACCATGAACCGTAGGGCACCCTCATACTCGCGGATAGGAAACACGGGCATCCGAATAGCCCACTCTACTTTGCCTTACGGAGGTTTTGCTTCACTAGATCATTGTCGGGAGTGTCCTGCCACCATTTCCGGCATTCCGACCCATTCAACCTTTCAAAGGTGATGTTCTGGGGTGTTAATTTATTTTTCGCACGTAGGGCAGCCTGTGTTGCTGTCTGCTTTTGCTTTTGTCGGGCGCTGGCATCCATGGTGCTGCCTGCAACACGTACGCCTGATGATAAATCCCTGGTATTGCTATCCCTCTGGTTGTTACTGGAGGAAGCCTGCAGCTGTTTTTTCCAACTTCGTTTCCCTGCTGAATCCATTAATCTCTGGTATAATTGAATTCCGGTTAAAAATCGTACGGTCGTTGGACACCTTCGTAACGACCTTCTCCTTCTTTTCCCTTGCGTTCCTTCTCCCTTTTATTTATTTTTCTTGCGTGGGCTGCGTGGTCTACTTGTGTGCGTGGCGGTCTTTTCTCCCTTGCGTGGCTGCGTGGTCTTCTTTATGCTGGTGCGGCGTGTGCGGGGCTGTGCGGGCACGTCTTCCTTTTTATCTATTGCTTGTTGCGTTTTTGTGTTTGTGTGGGGGTTTATGTTAGCGGGTGTCCATCGCACGGTGGCATCCACTGCCGGTGGCCCCACCGTCGGTGTGACCACCGCACGGTGGTTCCACCTTTGGTGCTTCCATCGCTAGTGGCCCCACCGTTGGTGTGACTACCACACGGTGGTTCCACCTTCTGTGTGGTCACCGTACAGTGGCCCCTCGTTTTTTTTGTTTTTTTTTCGTTGTACGGTACGGTTGTCGTACAGACCATACTTTTTTTTTAAGACAGACTGTGTCGGTGTGACCATCGCACGGTGGTTCCACCTTTGGTGCTTCCATCGCTGGTGGCCCCACCGTCGGTGTGACTACCACACGGTGGTTCCACCTTCTGTGTGGTCACCGTACAGTGGCCCCCCGTTTTTTTTGTTTTTTTTTCGTTGTACGGTACGGTTGTCGTACAGACCATACTTTTTTTTTAAGACAGACTGTCAAACATCCTGACTGGAGGGTCTAGGTTCCCTCCGTTCGTGATAAACCTTTAATTTTGACCCATTGACGGCGTCTGGTATCTCCTTCCCGTCTAGCGTCCAAAACTTGATCGCTCCATTGGCGTTGACCTGGTGTACCTTGAAGGGCCCTAGCCATCGCACTTTAAATTTTCCCTGGTTTAATTTCGTTCTTCCCGTTGAATTTCAACACTAGTTGTCTAGGAGTAAACTTCATTCGCTGAAGGTGCTTGTCGTGCTAGACCTTTCGTCTTTGCTGGGCTGTCTTTGTGGCCCATTGTGCCAGCATTCTTTTTTCGTCCAACTTAAGGCATACAGTCTCTCCCTCAGGCTTTCCATATCCCCGAGTCTGTTCTCTACTGCAATGCGAAGGCTTGGCACCATGAATTCCGCTGGCACCATTGCTTCCTGCCCGTACATGAGTTGGAACGGAGTCTGACCCGTGGTCACTTTGTAAGTCATTTTGTAGGCCCATAGTACAGAGGGTAACCTCTCCTCCCAATCTTCCTTTTCTACCCCGCAGGACTTGTAAATTACCGATACCAATATTTTGTTTGTGGCCTCCGCCTGGCCATTGGCACGTGGGTAGTACGGGCTCGATAATGAGTGAAAAATCTTGAACTCTGATGTCAACAGTCGTATGACATGGTTCATGAAGTGGCCCCCCCGGTCACTGGTCAATTGAATAGGTATACCATATCGCGTAATGATTTGTTCGTGAATAAATTTCGTCGTGCTTACTGCCGAATTATCTGGGAGAGCCCTTGCTTCCACCCACTTGGTCAAGTATTTTGTCGCAACCACAATGTATCGGCACCGTCGTGTGCGGCTGGCCTTAAGAGGACCCACAAAGTCGAGTCCCCATCATTCAAAGAGTTCCTGTGCGTGCGACGGGTTGAGGGGCATGAAGTCCCGCTTCAGAGGTTTGCCTGCCCGTTGGCACGTGTCGCACCCCACGACCCACTCCTTGGCGTCGTGATGTACGGTTGGCCACCACAGTCCTGCCAGAAGCACCTTGTGGGCTGTAGTGTCTGGGCCCATATGTCCACCAGCGGGTCCTTCATGTGCCTCCCTTAATACGCTCGAGACTTCTTCCTCCATGACACAACGCCCTAATACCTGGTCCGACCCCATTTTGTAGAGTAACCCGTTGATGAGCGAAAAAGTCCTCCTTAATACGAGCTTTCTTCGTTCCCTTGGAGGCATACCCTCCGGAAATCGGGACGTCGATAGGTACTCTCCAATCTTCCTATACCACGAAGGGAGTACGGCTATTTGGAACAAGTGTGCATCCGGAAAATCATCATTTACTCCCTTTGGACGTTCCCCCAACTTAATCCGAGACAGCTAGTTGGCTATGACATGGCTTCGCCTCGGTCTTACCACAATTAAAAATGTGAACTCCTGTAGTAGCAATAGCCAATGGCTTATCCTCCCCTGGATAATAGGCTTGTTTACCAAGTACATGAGTGCCTGGTGGTCTACGTAAAATGTGAATGGTGTGGCCAGGAGGTAATGACGGAATTTCTATACGGCATAGACCATACCGAGGGCTTCACGTTCTGTGGTACTATAGTTCTTTTCCGCCTTCGAGAGCAACCTGTTGGCAAAATAAACGGGGTGGTCCAACCCGTGTCCTCCTACTTGGGCTAATGTAGCCCCGATGGCATAGTTTGAGGCATCCACGTGAACGTGGAATTCCTTATCCCAATTCGGGTATGCCAGTATGGGTGCTCCCATCAACCGTGTCTTCAGCTCTTCAAAGGCCTTGCTCTGTGGCTCTGTTCAGATGTATGGTTCCCCTTTCCGTGTCAACTTATCCAACGGGTGGGACACCTCAGCGAAGTTCTTGATGAACCTCCTGTAGTACCCCACATGACCAAGGAAGGACTTTATCCCCGTGACGTCCGTAGGAGGTTCCATTTCTACTATTACCCGAATCTTGTCCGGGTCCATTTTCAATCCTTCTTTACACACAATGTGTCCCAGCAATCTTCCCTGTGGTACCATGAATCTACATTTCTTCGGGTTGAGGGCCACCCGTGCCCTCTGACATCTCTCTAGGCACTCCCCGATGGTTTTTAAGTGGATGTCCTGTCCGCTGTAAATAGACCAATCATCTAGGAAGGCTTTGAAGTTCCCCACCGACATCTTGTCGAAGATGTGCAAGATGATGCGCTGAAAGGTGGCAGGTGCATTGCATAGACCGAAGGGCATTCGGTTGTATGCGTACACACCGTCCTCCACCACGAAGGTTGTTTTCAACTTATCTTCCTCCGCGATGGATATCTGGTTGTATCCAGAGAACCCATCCATGAAGGAATAGATTTCATGTCCAGCTACTTCTTCCAAGATGCTGTCGGTGAAGGGTATGGGAAACGGGTCTTTAATAGTGACAGTGTTCAGGCACCGGAAGTCTACACAGATCCGGATCTGATTGGCCTCTTTCTTGAGGGAAATCACAATGGGAGACCTCCATTGGCTTGTCTGCACTTTGAAGATTATGCCCGCTTCCAACATCCGCTCAATTTCGTCGTTCACCCGTGCAGCATAATTTTTGTTCATACGGTAAGGTCGCTTCCTTACCGGTTGGGCTCCCGGTACTATTGTTATTCGGTGTACACAACTCTGGGGGCACGCCCTTCAAGTCCTTGTATGTCCATGCAAAGACATCCTTGTATTCAAGGAAAATTTTGAAGGCTGCGGCCTTCAGCATTGGATTCCAATCATCTCCGACAAGGATGATCTTGGGGTCACTTGTCCCCCCGAGATTTGTCTCCTTTAAATTGGCTTCTTGATATTTAATGGGCTCCTCCTTCGGGAATAGGTGTGTCGGCGTCTCATTCACCGAGGCCTCCCCTTCCTTGTACTCGCCATATTCTAGGGGAAATATATCTAGTTCTTCCTCGATGCTCAACACATTGCATGAGTGTGTAAATAATTCATAATCTCCCATTTGCCAATGGAAGAGGCCATTCAAGGAGTCCCCGTCGTCCCTTGAGCATGCCTCCAGTTCTAACACCCCTTAGTCACTAGGTTCCATGCGGCGTCCGTCTCCGCCCTCCGCCAACTAGTCTCTCTCAGATTCCGAGTCGGAGGAGGATGCCAACTCCTCACTCACTATCTGCGTACGGAGATCGATCACGTACTTCCTCCCCACGTTTTCCAAGGACAGAGTATTACGCTTCCACTTATGGTTTGCTTTTGCTGCAATGAGCCACCCACGCCCGAGGATGGTGTCATACCCTTTCTGCTTCAGGGGAATTACTACAAAATCCAGCACGAAGGGCTGCGTGCCAATCATCACTTGCTGGCCCATGAGGGTACCAAGGGGTTTAATCCCATGCTGATCTGCCCCTAGTAGGTTGAACATGGGGGGCCACAACATAGGCTTTCCCAGTTTTTTCCATGTCGTTTCTGGGAGCACATTTACTCCCGACCCTCTGTCCACAATAGTGTCTGTCAAGGTGGTCCCCAGTATGCCCATCTCTACTACCGCCGGTTGGCGTTTGCTGTTGACTACCAACAACATGGGGTCGATCGTGGGGCTTAGGACCTCCCTTAACGTAGAGTTGGCTGTGGAGCTCATGACCTCCCTCATTTTCACTTGTGAAGGTACAGAGTTTAAGATGGCGGTTTTTAGCTACGGCATGGTCTCCAGGAGGTCTTGAATTCTCACGGGTACCTCCATCTGCAATATTTGCTGTAAGATTTCCTCTTCTCCCCTCGTCCGTAGTGGACTTGCAGTCTGGTGGCTGTTCTACCTTTGTGCGGCCATTTCCTTTGTGATCTCGTCTCTTGCTTCACACACCCTCTCGGTCTTCGTGTGGGGATTTGGGTATGCACTCTTTTTGGCCTGCGCCCTGGTGATTGCCAATACTTACTCCTCCGTGGGTTCTATGTTTAGAAGGTTTACACCAAGCTTCGGGCAATTTGTGTCGTCATGGTCACCTTGCCCGCACCATCAGCAGAGGTGCTGAGGGTTGGCTTCCTTTGTGCAATCGCGGGCGAAGTGTCCCCACTGATTGCAGGCCCTACACTTCATTGGCCGGCCTTTGGTGTCATACTGGATCCGGTTTCTTTTATTGTTATTGTTATTATTTCTTCCATCGCCACGTCTGTTATCCCAGTATCCTCCAGATGATGCCGTTGTGTTTGTTTGTTGGCCCGTACCCGCTGGTGCGGGCATTGTGGCCTGCTTCGTGAACAACACCTGGTTCATTTGCGTATTCCGGGTTTTCATGTTGTATGGGCACTCCTTGGTGGAGTGTCCCATCACTTGGCAAATCTCGTAGAATGCCTTCTTCTGGCAAGTACCCTTTGTGTGCCCCTCCTCTTTGCACTCAGTGCACCATATGTCCCCTTCGGTCCGACCGGTACTTCTCATTGTTTTGAATTCCCTCCTCATTCGCTCCATGTCTTTCTGGAGCGCTTGCACCCGTTTGCCAGCCTCGCTGTCGTTGCTGCTTTCCTGTGACGAGTCATCCTCCTCGGACGAGCTATCCTTCTTCTTTTTCTTCGATGTCTTGGTCTCGCTCTCGAGATCCATCACTCTATTGTATGCGTCTTCGTACGATGTAGGTGGAACGATTTTCATCTTCTTTCGGAGGGAATGCTTTAGTCCCTCCACGAACCATCGCTTTTTCAACCCATCTGTTGGTTGACTCTCCATTTTTCCCAGTAGTTCCTTCAGCCGCCGACTATAAGCTCGCACTGTCTCGTTCTTATTCTGCTTCGTTCCATAGATCTCGGCGACTATTTCGTTGTCATCTCTCAGGAGGTGTAACTCTATCCCAAACTCCTTCAGGTCGGGCCATGTGCCGACTTTAGCCTTGTCCATATCTGAGTACCAGTCTATGGCCACTCCCCTCAAGGTTGCTGGGAATTGTGTTACCCATTCATCTTGATCAGTAACACCGTTTGCTGACCATATGGTTTTGCACGTTCGACAATGGCGGACAGGATCTTCCTTCTCGTCGCCGTTGAACTTTGGTAGTTTCTGTTTGCTCGCCATTGATGGGGGTCGTCTCCCCTAAGGTGGCTGCTGTTGCTGTGTCTGAGCCCCTGCGTTGCTCCCTCCAGCACCCGTGGTGTGTCCTGCGTGGGTGACTGGTGGTACGGTGTTCTGCCTGCCGTGCGTCGCACCTATAGTCGTATGGTTGCCCTCCCCCTCGTTCTCACCCGCGCCCACTCCTTGCTCTCCTTGGTGATCCTCACTCCGTGGTGTAAGGGATAAGTTTCTAAACCGATCCCGAGTCTCCTCGACTAGATTTCACCGTAACCTTGTTTCTTCCAGAAACTCTTCGTGGCTCCGCACCCTACGGTGCTCTGGTGACGCGCAAAAATTTCCATCGGCTTTTGCACCCTCCGTGACACCTCCTTGGTTCCCCTCAGGCCACCCTTCGGCAGGTCGTCCTTCGGCAAGTTGCCTCAGCCTCTGTCTACATTCTACTTGCTGCTCCAGAATCAAGGCCCTCTGCGCGGCCGCCCACTCTTCCGTTTTTGCTTTTTTATTTCTATCTTTATTCAATAGGTTGGGCATTAATTGTCGCACATTTCCATAACTCACAATACATAAATCAAAACACATCTTTATTAATTCATTTCCTCAAATACAACTCGTGTCAATGACACTTTTATTTGAATATAGAAGATTCAAGGTTCAATTCTTTCCTGGCCTGGCACCATCCCGTTTTGCTTCCCTATCTTCGTACTGTTGAAGGATCTGTTGGCGTTGCTCTTCCTGGGCAATCTCCTCCAGGCGAGCTTGTTGTGCCAACGATGCCTGTGCAAGCAACCGGGGAAGTGTTGACGTGTATTTTGTACACAATCATACACAGAATAAAATACCATTAGGCATCTTATCCTCTCTTGAGAAAATAGTCTCTAACTGCTGAAGATCTGCAAAAAGGATCAGTTAGGTGGACTCCAAGGTTCTTTTAGTGGGGTCTCCACGTGTGGACAAGCTTTTAGTGGTATGATGTGATTTGCTGTTTCCTTCAAGGCTTCTTACGGATTCAATAGTTCGAAGGTTTCACTAATCTAAAAGGAACTTTCAAAAAAAAGGAAAAAGGACAGGGTTTGAGTAAATCTAATCTAGTCTAATCCTATGAATGACTTAGCATGAATGAGATTCGGCAAGACTCAACCAATTTCAATTTTGCCATAAGATAACAACTCAACTGAAATTAGTGCGATCTTCTAAGGTAATAATGGTGTTCAATGCATCAAAGACCAAGGACACTACTACGAAGGTACATATCCTAGATGCGAAAATGCTTGAAGGTTAAGGACTCAAAACGTTTTCCAGTCGACCACGCAAGGCGTTCCTACAATCAGCAAGAAGCTAGTGGTTTGGATTGCGAGTCCTACCAAATATCAAATCTCACACTTAGTCTTTCTAATTAACAAACTACTTTGATTGAGCGTGATTCAAGTACATCCAACAACCATGAAGATAACTCAAGAAACTTGCAACAAAACACCATAACTTCAATATTTTATTGATTTCCAAGTCATCATATACAACAATTGCTTGAACTTCTCTCTTCAAGACTCAATCTTGCTACAAAAATAAAAATTACTTACAATTCTAATCTCTCAACTCTATTCTCTATTTCTCTATTAACTGACTATTCTATTATATCTGAAATGAAAAATGGGGGTATAAATAGCATCCCCAATTACAACGAAAGGTCCAGATTGAAAGTAAATCAACGGACAAGATCATGACACCTAAACCCTAATTAGGGTTTGTTACAAATGACCTCCTTTTTACTGAACAACATTAAATACATAGCCAAATATTAAATTTGGCACAAAAATCTAGGAGGTATGAGCCAATGAGAATTAAGATGTCATGTCATCTGTAACAACCTTTCATCTAGAATCTTATTCCCCTTCCAATTCTCTTTCTTAGCATATGCAATGAATTTTGTCACAATTCCTTCGATTTCTGTGCTTGGAATCTCGGGAAGATTCTTGATACTCTCTTCTAAGTGGATAACCTGATCAAATGCATCTAGAAGAGCTGTGTCCCAAGTAGGTTCAAGTTCCTTAGTTCTATCAATTAGGAGCATGGTGGCATACATCTGATCATACTGCTCATCTGTAACATCTGCGTCCTTGCGAAAGATGATCTTGATTCTATCTTCAAATTCTTGTAAATCCACATCTGTCTCGACCTCGATCCTTCTGCCAAGAATGGTACGAAGTACCTCAAATACTCTGTCCTGGATCGGATTGATCACCTCCTCAACTTGACCACATCTAATACTGATGTCCTCAAAGAGAACACTCTTTATATGGAGTAAGGTTGACCACTGAAACAAACTGTGAGAATCGCCCTCCAAGATCTTCTCTTGTGCTAAAATTCTTCTGGATGTATGTCTTATAACTTTCAAGACAGGAATGACAACGTCCTTGGTATGGGCAAATGCATCTACTGTTGCCATCAGTCTGTGGATTATCTCAAGGACTTGGTTAGCCTGATGGGTGATCTTCGACATCCTTGTAATAAACTCAATGGCCACCGTGTGAGATCTATCCATCCAATTACATGTACGCTGGACCATATTCCTGAATCTCTCTGCTTCATTGATTGATTGAAGGGGCAATGCCTGCAATGGCGATCTAACTGGATCCTGACGTCCCAAAGGTTCATTGATGTGACTGAAATATGTTCTCCATGCACCGACCTCTTTCTCAAGCTTTCTATTCTTTTCTACTTCTTCTCTGAACTTGTCCTTCAATGCCTCAAATGTGTCGGTGGCATCATCTAAAGTCTGCTCTGCTGTGGATGGTCCTAACTCAATAGTCTGTATATGATAGTCCTCTGCTAGGATCTCACCCTCATATTTGTCTGCTGCCGGTGTAGCTATCTGCAGTTTTCTGGATCCAGTCTCATCTCGAATCATCTTGGACATCTTTGTAGCCTTCTTCTTCTCTGTTGTCATATGTGAACGTCCAACAAGGCTCTCTAGATCGATTGCACTGTCCTCGTCCTCCATTACGATCACCTTAGTCAATCTTTCCTTCAACCAATCTGGGATATTTGATCTTGTCTCTTGAACTTGAATTTCTTTGTGTACTACTTCTTCTTGTCTGGGAGGAGATGTTACTTCATTATCTTCTTCTAAATCATAGTCTTGGAGAGATCCATCGGATGAAACATGCTGTGCCTGTTCTTCCTCCTGCCTGTCATTCTGTACCATCGATTCCATGGATTCTTCCACTCGAACTGTTCTATCTTCTGGCCTGGAAGAAGTACCTAGTGTTTGATCTTTGTTAGCACCTTGCTTTTTCTTGGAAGGCTCTTTCTTTTCTGATCTTTCCTTTCTCTTTGAACCTCTCGAATGGAGATTGCCCTCACTGGCACATCGAAGGTTACCTTCACCTGAATTCCTAGGATTAGGATTGCCTTCACTAACACTGGCTCCTCCTTCGGCTGGCTTTTCTTCCAAAGTAAAAGACATGGCTATGCCTTGTTCTCTCAACTTCTGATGTTGAATGTCTACCCATCTGCGAGTACAAGACAAGACTGGTGCCATCAATTCATCTAAATCCACGGCCTCGGGCTCATTCCAATTCAAACTTATTGTTTTGCTTTCTCTATCATATGAAGATTGGATGTGCCTGCCGTTGTCCTGAGCTTGGTCGGCTACTCTGTAAATCTTACATTTCCTGATGAAATCCAGAGGCAATCTAGAATGTATCTTTCGTTTCACTTCGAGATCATCTAGGAGATTCATCATAAAATCTTCAATCTGGTACTCATGTCTAAATCTTCTACCGACTGTCTCCTCTAAATGTCCATGAGGATCAAAACTATTCCTCCAAGCAAAAGATGAAAAAGGATACAAGGCTAACTCCCTCTCTGCGTCATCCATGGCTGAGACATTGGGACATACCTCAACTGAATTACCCAAAATAATAGGTACCTGAACTCCATTCTGATGTCTGTGTCTGAATGCCTTCACATATGCTGCCAACTGCCTTGTTACTTCAAGTAACACAATCCTGTCTGTCGGGTATCTCGGCAACATATATGGAGGTAAAGGACATCCATACACTCTAATGTAAGTGAACTTAGGAAACTGAATGAACCAAGCACCGTACCTCTTGATTAATTCCTGGGCATCTTGAGATAATCTGTTGTGAATCCCTCCTTGCAACGTCCTTGTGATGTTCATCGTGAAAGTATCATTGATTAACTTGTAGTTCTTCCCTGGTGGATGATGCAAGTAGGTATAGGATTCACAAACTCTGACCTCGCCGGGTCCTCTTCCAATCACTCCTCTGTGAGGTAGTCCTGCGTACTCAACGCTCCTGATTAAGGCATAGATGACGTATGAACTCATGTGGAAGGACTTAGTAGCCCTGAGTCTTCTCAACTGTACGTCTAAGCAATGGCTAATTATCCTAGCCCAATGTATTGTACCCTTTCCTTGAACAATCACCTGGATGAAATAAAACATCCATTTCTCAAAATAGAAGGCATGAGGTGCTCCTGTAACTCTGTTGAGCATGGTGATCAAATCTCTGTACTCCTCTTGGAAATCGATCCGGTGTGGTGTGTTCGGTACTTTGCTCAGACGGGGACGACTCTTGAGTAGCCAGTTCTTGTTGATTATGCTTAGACAAGCATCTGGATCATCATCGTACACTGATCTGGCTCCTTCAATGCTCTTGTATATCATGTCCCTGTGCTCTGGAAGATGGAAGGCTTCACTTATGGCCTCCTCTGAAAGGTACGCCAAAATGTTTCCCTCATTGGACACAATGGTCCTGGACTGTGGATTGTAATGACGGGCACACTCGATCATCAACTCGTGACACTGAATGGCTGGAGGAAAACCGGCCGCCTTAATGATGCCACTTTCTATTATTCTCCGGGCGACAGGTGATGGCTTGCCGATGTAAGGGACCTCTCGGAACTTCTTCGTGCTAAAGTTCCCCAAGTTTGTATCTCCAATGTTGCTCCACTTGGACACGATCTTGGTCTCCACTTCTTCGGTCTTCTGATCTTCTTTCATGAGAGCCGAGCGACTGGTGGATGCTCCCGCCTTTGGGGTCGCCATACCTACACAACATTTCATTATAAGAAATAGATTTTGCAATAAATAACGCAGATAAGAGAGATAGATTTTAGGAAACCTCATGATAAGTCCCTAGAGTTATCATGTCCTAAAATATAACGATTGAGCTAAGAGATTTAAAGAATCAAAATTTCAAAATTTGAAATATGACGATGAATGAATAAAACAATAACAATAAATCGCCATACCTCGATAGAGAGCTAACTCTAGAATGCAAAAAACAAAATTTGCCTAGGCAAAATTGAGGTATAAAGATAATCTTCAATATGATCCCCTCAAAATTGACTTCGCCACCTCTGGATAGAATGTGATCTTCACTTATCGCCTTGGACGTGGTCTCAAACGGATCTTCAAATTCGCACAAATAAATCTCCAAGTCTTTAGCAAATTCGCCTTAGGCGTGATCTTCAAATTCGCACCACCTTTGGTTTGGAATCGCACCACCTTTGGATGAATGAAACTCGCACCACCTTGGATAATATTCGCACTATCTTTGAACACACTTAACACTTTCCTTTGTCTTCCTTGATTCGCATGTAGAGAGGTAAAATAATGATGTGAAAATAATAGTTTTCACCCCCCTATATATAGCGCTCTCATCGATTTATCTCTTTGGCCGACTTGATGAAATATAACAATTTCAAACGATTTTTAAATGATTTGCAATGACATAACAAGGCCGACTTCCATATATGAGCGCTTGAAATCGATTTTTTTATTGATTAAATAATTAATTATTAATGCCTTGCGTTTTTTATTTGCAAATTTCGATTTTAATAAAGGCAAAAAAAATAATTAATAAAGATTAACGCCATATTAAATGCCAATTTAAATAAGATTTTCAATTTTTAAATCGATTTAGCATTTAAGGAAATTCGAATTGTTTAATTTGGCGCCAAAAAATATGTAAATGAAAGGGACGTACCTCATCGCTCTGGTCCCTTGGAGAGGGACAGGAGCGATCCATTATTTTGTCTTGGTTTTGCATTTTTTCACGACCAACTCCTTCATTTTCACGTCCCAAATCGATCATCTGGTGGTCCTTCGAATTTGAATGCCTCTCTTGTGCGAGCAAGTGCGTCCCATGACCATTATCGCCCTGGTCCCTTGGAGAGGGACAGGAGCGATCTCCATGTTTTTGCGTTCACCTTGCATTTTTGACCTTCGAAATATCATTGCTTGTGTCCTTTGCGCTTATTTCCATTTGCTTTTGCAAGGTACCTTCGATGTTATAAGGATCATCGCCCTTGTCCCTTGGAGAGGGACAGGAGCGATCCGCATGTTTTCCTTGGTCTTGGCGATTTTAAACTTCGATCCCTTTTGCAATGTCCTTCAAACGTTGTCCTTCGCACTACCTAACCTTGCTTCGCTTTGATCTTTGAAGGAACGGGAGTGTTTTAATAGCATCGCCTTGGTCCTTGTCCAAAGGACAGGAGCGATGTGAGGCTTTTACATTATTTGGCAATGTTTGGACGTTCAACACTTTTGCGAATTACCTTCAAACGATGCCTTGGACCATATGCTATCTTAAGACGTCTTGACTTAGCTTGATCTTGAAGCCTTGGAGGGACGACCTTGAACTTGAGAGGGACGTATCTTCACCATTGTATCGCCCTGGTCCCTTGGAGAGGGACAGGAGCGATTTTTTCCTTGTGGCTTTCATCTTACTTTGCCATGCTCTGAGTTTATATTCAACGGATTCGTCCTTCTTTACTCGATCCGTCCATGTCTTGACATTGTTTGGAATTTTGCAAAAAGGGGTAATTATATCAAAAATCGCTCTGGTCCCTTCCTGAGGGACAGGAGCGAACTAGGCATTTAGCACTGTTATGGGCGTCCCAAAAATCTTCAATTTATATTCAATGCGTTCATCTCATGTTTTCCCTTGTTTTTGAACGTAAACTTGCCTTGACCCTTGTCTGGATTTTGCAAAATGGAGGAAATCGCTCTGGTCCCTGGGAGAGGGACGAGAGCTACAAGGTACCTCGCCCTGGTCCCTTGGAGAGGGACAGGAGCGATTTAGTCAATATAGGTCATTTTTCTCCATTTTTTGCATCTCAAATTATATTCATTTGGCAAAGTATCTTCCTTCGGACGTCCTCCAATTGCTAAGTCATCAAAATCTTGCACGGACAAGGTGAAATTTGAATTGTAGCTCCGGTCCTTCACTGAGGGACAGGAGCGATTTTCCTTCTGGAGACCTTTCTGTGCTCATGAAAATCTTCAATTTATATTCAATGGAAAGATCTTGTCGTTCTCCATCACTTCAAACGTAAACTTCGTCTGGACTCTGCAAGGACAATGAGATATTTGGAAATGAGCTCCCGTCCTTCACTGAGGGACAGGAGCGATTTTGCTCCTACAGGCCAAAATAACAAGATTTTTCACATTTTAACACTTCACGAGGCGAAAACAAATCAATTCCAATGCCCAGGATCAAACTTCAAAAAAGTCAAAATTTGGTCAAAATATTCAATCAGACAAAAATTCACATTGACGGTCATCATTTAGACAAGTTTAAGCTCTGCATGAACATTCCAATTGAAAATTAGACCATTTTGGCGAATTTATTGCACTCAAAATTTGCATTCTAAAAAAAAAGCTCAAAAAGCTCTCAAAAGCGACTGGATTTTGGCTTGAAAAGGCAATATTTAAAACCCTAAGGCTTGGCCCTAAATCCAGACGACTAACTAACTAACAAAACCCTAAAAACGAAAGCGAAAACGAACAAAAAACAAGCAAAAAGAGGGGGTCCCCATTTGCGATGGGGCGATGTGTGAAATGGTCACAACAGGAAGATGGTTCATCAACCGATTTACTGTCGGGCTCACCTCCAACGCTGTCCACACGGCACTTGGTGGGATTTCCACCTCCGTCGCCTCTCGTCGGACGTAGGTCTGGATGGCTACTTGGAGCAGAATTGAAATTTTTTTCGTTGCGGTGTCTTATCTTGTGTAAAGTTCTGTTCGCCCGTCGTTGGCCTCTGGGTTTATCTCACCAACAGGTAGGCCCATCATGTCCGTGCGCCATCCATGTCTTCCGTTCCCGAGTACGTCTAGGCAACGGCACCAAATGTTTGCCCTCTCGGGTGAATAACTTAAAACATAAAGCACGTAATGCAGGATAATAACGCCATAGATATCAGACAAGTATAAGAGATGTTATTCCATTCATAATTGTGTGTTACAAGTTACATTCCGAAGCATATAAAGATACTGAGGGGGTGCGAGCGCCAACCATCGCACCGCAACGACCACCCCTCTGTTGCCAACTAACCAAAACAATTACACATAATTAACTAGTCTTATGTTTGTGTACAATAATGCTGTTAACATATGTTGCATTGTGGGATTAATGACCATAAGCTTGTGTACTGTAATTAAAACTGCAGACTTTTGTTACTCTAGGAAACAAATTACTAAGGAAACCCCAAAAGTTCTTTACCTCAAGATGCTTTACCCACTGCCATGCTAATATCAATGGCTCTGCCTGATTTATATAGACAAGATCATCAATTGGGATCTAGGTTTGCCACAGGTGTAAATGTTATTGATGTGCGTGCAGCAAACAAACATTGAGCAGCAGGACGTTGATTCCACAGCATAGGGTTGTCTAAATATATAATTTGTTTTCCCCAGCTTAAAATTCCAATTGAGTGATTAATTCTATAGTTTTACATCCTACTGCAACTCTGAATTGTTATATTTTCCATATATTTTTTATACCAGAAGGATCTAACTAATGTCTACGTGTTTCAGGTTTCATAGAGGAGAGAAAGGGCAAAATATGGAGAGTCAATGACTGGGGTATGCGGAGGTTAGCATATAAAATTAAAAAAGCAAAAAAAGCAAATTATATCTTGATGAATTTTGAAATTGGAACAGAACATATTAATGAGTTGAAGGATTTGTTAGACAAGGATGAGAGAGTCATCAGGCATTTGGTAACAAAACAAAAGGAAGCCATAACTGAAGATTGTCCACCACCTCCAGCATATAGGGACATTTCCACTCTTAGTGATGAGGAAGCTATGGATGATGATGCATATGAGAAGGATACGAATGAAGATGAATTAGAAGAATGGGAAGAAGTAATTATGGTTGATGAGGAAGATATGAATGGGATTGCAGAATATGATGATCAAGTGGAAGTCAAATCAGAAGGAAAGGTTGAGGGTGATAAGGAAGATATGGAGGGGGCTGATAAATACAGTGATCAAATTGAAGGTGAAAAAGAAGACTGGGAAGAAGAGGCTTGGGACTCAGAAAGTACAAAGCAAAAAGATGCGAAACAGCTCATTGGTAGCTCTTAGTCTGATCATTTCTCAGAGTTGACTGTACAGTTTTATAAATCACTTGACAGACATATTTTGATGGTCATGTAACTTGGGACTTACCTTATGGAGCTATGATTGTGTAAATGAATTATGGGGTTCAGGATATATTTCAACTTGTATTGATAATGATTTTTAAATTCGAATTTTCAATGAGTGGCATGCTGTCTTGAAAACTTTTGATAATGAGCCAACCGGGTTTTTGAATTTTAGGATATGGAGTTGTTGATATACAAAGTAATGTATTTATATAAAATTTGACCCAACTCCAAAAATGTTTCGCAAACTATCAAGCATTATTCATTGATTACATCTATGGCTTCATGTTGATTGATATATAATGATTATTAAAGAAATGTTAATGGGTTTGTAAGATCATTTCTATGTGTATATATTTTATGTTGATAACTACTTGAAGAAGATATAAGTCTTCCAACTATAACACTATTTCAGAACCCACAAAAATCCTGAGATCCATGTCTAAACGAGAAACTAAAATTAAAGGCTTGGCTTAATGCTTGTGCAAATACAACCCTGTAGTTTAGATTCATCCCAGAATTAACACTAATTGATTTGTGTGATTGTACTACCCATATAAATTATAATAAGAAAGGCATATAATCCACTGGCCTAGGAGTTTCATGATTTAGAGTACCAATTTGACAAGAAAAGAGCCATTCATGTACATGAAGGGAGAACAGAGATGTTAGTGTGTTGCCTTAGTAGCATTGCCAGAATTTGTATCCCCTGCCATTGTGAGATTGCATCGTGGAGGTTAAAATGTGACCTATTAGGATGTAAAGTTTTTGGCCAAAATTTGGACTTCCTGGACACAATCTAAATGGCGACTTTATGAAATCGGTGTTAATCACACTTGTCCACGTGACATGTAACAACATGACATTAAATTGGTAATGATAAATTAGTTCCATTGCTTGTCAGACATTCCTATGTCCGTCGAAATCTTCAAGACTATCTTTTCATTGCATTGGATGCGATGTCATATTTTTTTGTAGAATTGTCTTTCCTTCAAGATCCATAAAGTGGTGAGTTGTCAATGGACTTGTTTATGTCAGTCAATAACCATCCTCCTTAATACTCATTTGCTTCTACCTTTAATAGACTACTTGTGAAGTTGTCCCTAAGAGGACAATCTACTGTCTTCCTCTGTAAAAAAATGTTCTTTAGCAACTTGTCCTGGAATTAATGGCCATTTTCAACTATTTTTATTGCTTCAGTTTTACATTGGTTAATATCTAATCTTTTATTTTTGAGTGATCCTCTTAGCGGGTGTTGCCAAGACAACCCACATTGCCAAGGATCTCTATGAAGGGTGAAGGTTGTTGAATTGGTATCTTTTGCGATTAATGACCATTAATGATAGCAACCATCGTTGTACTTGAGATGTGGATCAGAGTGAGAACATGGACTACTAATTAAGTTCCTTGGTATTCATCAAATCAAAGCTCCATGAGATGGTGTAGAGTGTTCAACTTGATGCTTAGGTGGAGATTTGCTTGCACATTGCCTTTGGTACCATTGTTTGAGCACATGGTATAAAGGCCCTCTCGCCACCCTTCTTATCCCCATCTAACATTAATGGACCTTTGACAATATGGCATAAGCCTTAGTCTAGTCATTCAAGTGTTATTTCCTTTAATAATATTAATTCATTCCTTCATTTAGAACTAGCTATATGACATTTAAATATCCATATAGGAGCTAGTTATCCAATGGTCTAAGCGTAGAATGGTTGTATATGTGAAATACATCATTAATCAATTGATTAAATGGTTTCAAAGTTTTCAATGCAATGTAATTATAAGATTGTCACAAATGGTTTTAAGGTCCATGATGCATTGCAACACATCATCGTGTCCCTCAACCACACTATTGATGTAGTACTTAGATGACCTTATATAGCTAACAATTCAAGTGTGTCCCCAACCAAAGTTTGCTCAATATAACAAGAAAATGACGGATGCTGGTTTTGTGACTATTTGTTCTTCATAAATATTATCTCAGTATATCTTAGTGTTAGTTGATTATAGCATGAGAGCACACCATTCAATTTTCAGGGAACCTTGTATAGATATCCATAGGGATTTGCACCAATGTGTAAGATTCTAAACCATCTTGCATTATTGCATGATCATTTGTAACACTACATGCTACTATTTAAGTTTCAATAGAATTTCACATGACACTTGGAGGTCATTCTTGTGGTCAACAGTATTAAACACATGGCACTTGCTCATCAATTCATTTGCAACCAACA
The DNA here is from genome assembly GCF_030272615.1 of Cryptomeria japonica. Classification (NCBI taxonomy): domain Eukaryota; kingdom Viridiplantae; phylum Streptophyta; class Pinopsida; order Cupressales; family Cupressaceae; genus Cryptomeria; species Cryptomeria japonica. The sequence continues at coordinate 682,989,013 of NC_081405.1, read as the reverse complement.
TATGTTTGACACTAAATGACATAAACTTATTGGTTGACAACTGGAAGGTCAAGTAACACTAATGAAATATGAATGATTCTATAATTATATTGTACATATAATCAGTTAAAAATTCACATTGGGGTTCAAAGAATAAATAAACAATCTTATAAAACTAGTTTGACAAGTTTTTGGTCACGATAACTCTCATTCTTAGCGTGTCTATAATATCTATTATAGCTTATTTGTTTATGGATTTGAAAAGAAGTAGCACTCTTTGCTAAAAGTTTTCTGCACATGCAAATGTGTATTGGTTAACTGTAAAACTGGTCTCCCCTTGCTTATTCTATAATATTGGCTTTCACTAAGGATTGCTCCAAGAGCTCATGAGATCTAGATCATTAGTATTCGAGTGGTGTTTTGCACATGACTATACATAACTTGCTTGTTTGGTTTAACTTTAGTATATCCAATCAAACATTGCAGAAAGATGCACAATATTGATCAACTATAACACTTAATTGAAATTCCTTTTGATGTATAGAGGATTACTTGTGATGCTCTTGAAGAACAATTCCAAGAACTCTTTGGACAATTTTGTTAACTCATGGATACAACTTGGCCAATAAAGCAACAAACTGCATTACACATTTGCAAACAACATTTGTTGGAAATCCAAGTTTTTTGTTGATATCTAAGTTGTGTTGTCATTGATGTCAAACTTGGTGCTCTAGAGAGAGTTTGGTCCAAATATGGTTGTGTATTGTTGCTAGTTTCTTTAATTGGTGTTGTTATTGAGTTTGTTAAGTTTGTGGTGTTGTTGAATTTGAGAAGTATATGATAGGTTTGATATGGAAGAAAGAGCATTTAATGCTCCGGTGGTGGAATGTTTTGCTTACTTTCAGATGGTGAAGTGATATCGTTTGTCAAATTGGTCTGAAAAGTCTTTGGTGGCCTCTAGATATGTGGAATCTTGTGCTGTGTTTTTTTGTGGTCATGTTGAGTTGGTTAGTGTAGTGTTTTAGTTCAATTCTATGGTGGTGTCTTTGTTCTAGAATTGAGTTGTGTTGATTTGTGCTTGGTATATTCAGTTATGTTATGGTTCGGTGTGTCCAGTTGGATTATCTTGTTTGGATCGTACTTTTTGGTCTAGATATGCATTGAAGGTTGAGTTAGAACATTGCTATGGGTCTCATCGTGGTGTGTGGAGATCCACGTTAAGTAATTTGCATTGGAAGATGTCTTTTAGCCGACTAAGTGCTAAGCCTTATTGTTTATCTATGTGGTTTTGTTTGGTGACGACTTTGGAGGATGTTTTAATGTGTGCGGTTCATTGGATTCAACTTGGAAGGATGCATTGTGATGTTTTTGGGTCCCCTCTTTCTCTTGGAGTGGACTAGTTTGAGTATTTTTGGTTCAAGTGTCTTATTTTGTGTAATAATGTTTATTTTGTTTTTGGTCGACCCTTAATTAGGTTTCTGATGGTCTAACTTGTATTTTAGGAGTGCAAATGTATGAGTTGTGTATGGGATAGAACGCGAATTGATGTGAAGCAAATGTGAATGATATGCAAACAAATTTGAGACCATGGGTGTGTGAAAGTCAGTTTGTGAAGAGATTTGAAGGCGATACATTTAGTGAGATACTGTGTTGAGTCAATGGTGGTTATTAGAGATGTTTGCCATGACCTTGGTCGCTTGACACCTATTGGCATTTGATGTTCCGGTGATGCTTTGGTGAAGATTGGTGGTTTCTGATGCTTGTAGATTCTTAGAAGTTGTCATTGATGGCAACTCAGCCTTATGATTTGATCCGGTATGAAGTTTTGGTTAACCATATGTCTTGGATAAAGTATTTCTACATTGAGACTGTCGGTACAGTGATTTCTGATGAAGTAGGTTTCAGTTTCAGTGATCTGTAATTAGTTGGTTGGATATATGAAATAGATTATCACGACAATTCACCCTCCAGTGTTAATTCCTATGTTTGTTTGAAGATCCGGTATCTGGTAGAACAGTAAAACAAAGTATTCTTCATGTTTGGTGGTGTATCATGTGTCCAGATTATTTGAGTTAATTGCGGTGATTGGAAATGTGTTTGGGGATATGTGAGACCTATAGGAAGCGTGTGATCATGTATTTTGAGTCCGGTATATGGTTCGGTGAAAGATCTAAGCCGACTTGTAGCTACAAGTTTCACATTTTGATAATTGGTGAAGCTGACCTGTGGAAGATTAATTTTTGTTGGTGCAGATATATAAAATCGATTGGGTTGATGTATTTGTGTGTGGATGTGTTATGTGTGGCGATTTTGGAGAAATTGAGTGCAGTTTCACGTGCGCATCTTGATTTTTGATGATCCGGTGAGCAGTTGCAAAGCATAACAGAGAAGATAACCAAATCAGTTGCAGTGGATCATTTTGCACTTAATCGAAACTGATTTTTTGGCATAGTCAGATGCTATTTTCCAATTCACAACTATTGTAATCCTTTTGTAATCATCTATAAGGCAGTGAGCCTTCCTCTGGGTTGTAGCCTTGTTTTTGTAACTTGAGTAGTGAGCTCTAGGCAGTGTGCCTGAATGCAAGTGCATTCCCCTTATGTAATATTGTTTTGCTACTAGCTATAGTGGAATAATATTGTGGGTTCAAATCCTACCGTGGTTTTTCTCATTTGGGTTTCCACGTAAAAATATTGGTGTTATGGTTGCATGGTTACTTGTCTTATATTTCTGCACTTTGCTTTCTTTGTTGTTCATCCAATGGTTGAAGAATCAGATTAACAAATTCAAAATTTTCAGAACATTGATTCACCCCCCCCCTCTCATTGTTCCCTGATTCCAACAATTGGTATTAGAGCCTAGTCCCTTCGAGGAAGCCTAACCACTTGAGGAAGGTCCGGGAGATTGAATCAATGGATTCCAGCTTGCAGAGACAACTTTATGTGACACTTGAGGATCTTGATGCAACAAGAAATGAAATAAGTTCCTTGAAGAGAAACTTGAGTGCAACTGAAGACTTCATTAAGGATTTGAAAGATCAAGTCATCACTTCAAGAGAAAAGAGGAAAGAGCTGATGGACAAACTAAAAGAAAAAGAAGAACAAAGCATGGAAGATTGGGACAAGACTGATGAATGTGAAAAGATTGCTAGAGAGAATGTTGTATTGAAGAATGAGATGCAATCCATAGTGATGAAGCTAACTAAGGAGATTGAAGACCGTAAGAAGAATGAAGAAAATTTGACTCAATCATTGAAAGATAGATCAGACGAATGCTCCAGGCTTACCTATGAGAATGATCAACTGAAGCTTGAGTTAACACAATCAAGGAATTATAGTCAAGAACTTGAAAGATAGATTGTTGCCCTAAGAGATGAACTTGCTACTGCAAATGAATACAAAGACAAATTTAATGCTAGCTTAGCAAGGCTGAATGAGATGTTGGATAGTCAGAAACGTGGAAAAGACATGAAAGGACTTGGATATGAGAAAGAAGAATCCTCCAGATCTAGACAAACAATGCAAAACCCTAGAGTAAGAATCCTCTGGTAAGACAACCTAATGCCTATAAATTCAATGGTAGATGTTTTACTTGCAATAAATTTGGGCATATGGAAAACCAATGCAGAAGTAGGATGAATAATGGAATGAATAATATGAACAATGGTCCTACCTTTACTGGTCAGTGTTTCATATGCAATAATTTTGGTCATAAGTTAAACATGTGCATAGTAGTAATGAATAATTTACAGAACATGAGATGTTATGCTTGTGGGATGTTTGGACATATCTCTAACCAATGCAGGATGAGACCGAATCGGATGAATTTCGGACCTATGCAGAGAAATGTTGTCTGTCATGCATGCAACAAACAAGGTCACATTGCAAAACATTGCAGAAGCAAGAATAATGGTCCAGTAAGCAAGAACATATCGGATAAGAAAGGCAAAGAAAAGGTTGAAGAAATTAGAGATCAACATAAGAAAATGTGGGTTAAGAAAGAAGATTCCATTGTGTAGAATGGCTCCACACCTGAATCCGATGATGGAACCTCATCCGACAACTAGGGCTTTTTGGCTTTAGGGGGAGCTTTACATGCAGATTCATAGAAATCCCTCTTCGGTGATTTGTAACCGATTCCAATAGGTTGCAGAAAGTTTAAATCATGTATGCAAATGTTATTCGGAAGATCTGATGGAAATTTGAGGCTTCGGTAAGCAATTTCATGAAAATCAAGGTAACCTGTTGAATTATTTATTACAACGTAGAATTGGGTTTTTAGAGGTTAAAAAGGCATTTCAAAGGTTTATTTTTCACAATGTGATCAAGAGAAAAGAGCAGTGTAGTAAAGATAGGAGATTTGGCAATCGAAATTGAGCTTGCAACAATTTCTTGCGCTCGGTTGAATCACAAGGTATTTATATGTTTCACGAAGCTATTAGTTTTTCAAACCCTAAATTTATAATAGCATCAACATCTAGAATTGCTACCCCGTTGGTTGTTGAGATCAAAGATAGGGCTAGACTTGTTTTCAAGAAACACTCCTTCAAGTCTATCAAAGATGATCCGGAAGGAGCATTTTCTTTAGTACCCTACAACATTCTTCACAATGAGGATATCTGGGCATACATCCATTGTGATCTTGAGGAGCTTGGCAATGCTGACATGTTGTTCATGTACAACAAACATTTGGTGGAGAACTTGGGGATCCTTAAACCTGAATATAAGATTCTTCAAGACAAGGATTTTTCACAGTTCATCCATTTTCCATTATTTGATGAAGGGGAATGGATCTAGTATATCCTCATTAGGGTCCATGATGGGTTCATGTGGCTTGATAGGCCCCATAAAATCACTAAGCAGGCAATTCAAGCCGTGACATGCCCGAGTGCAACTGGTGAAGTACCTGGTCTAAGAAAGATATCAAATAATACTGTGATAGCCACTACTGATTCTATGTTTGACAAAAGAGCAATGACTATCAGTGACATCTTGGAGCATGATGCCAGATTTGCATCGATGGTGGTTGGCTGTAAAGTCTATCAATCAAGAAGACATAACTCTGTCTCTGAAGCTGCAATTTATTCAGCATATCAGATGCTCAAGAATGACAAGAGGTATGATTTATGCACAGTCCTTCTAAATGAACTAATGAACAATTTGAAGAAAATTAAGCAAGACAAGAAGACCACTTTTAAGTATGTGTCTCTTCTTATTTGTTTGGCCTTATATTTCTTGAATGAGATACCTGATATAAAAGGAAAGGTCCAATGGGCCTATGATAGATCGGTGGCAATGCAAATCTAGGAGGGATTGTGGGGCATAGGAGATGCTACAATGAGAATATCCACATTGTGGGGTTATTTCAAGACCTTTCAAGCCTCCATGAAGAGAAAAGAAAGAATCCCTAAGGACAAAAAACATTGAACTCAAACATTTAAATAGTTTAGCGGATAACTGGTATGACAGATTTACAAATAAACCGGTTAAGATAAATGCAAACCAAATAGCAAGCAGAGCATTCACCCATAAGAGCACAATCAACATAACACAAGAAGTTTTGACGTGGAAACCCAAATGGGAAAAACCACGGTGAGCAAAGACTCACAGGTAACTATTTGCAGAATAGAAACCAAACCGGTTAAGACGGTTAAGGTCAGACTGGTTAAGGTCATACAATGTTCTTCACCAGAATAGATCCTGTTAGGAATCTAGATCTCTGTTAGGAGATAAGTCCTGTTAAAGACTACCTTGTGAGAGGATTTCAGATTCACAGTTGTGAACCACCTTGTTAGAGGATTTACAAAGGCTTTGCTGGGCCTACTCGGTTAAGGGTTTCAGACTTGTCGAAGATATTAGTAATCAACAAGTAGATGATCTAGATACTAGCACAGTATGCTTGGTTAGATCCTTGATAGCTCATTGTTAATGCACATTAGCATTACTTTAGTCTTCAGTATCTCCTCGCTCTATTTCTTCGCACAAACCTAATCTTCTCTTCTATATTCGCACATACAAAACCCTCAACAACAACTCATACTTTCAAACCCTAGACATGATGTCCTTATAAAGGAGTCTGATTTCATGTCGGTCCAATAGGATTACATTACAAGTTCTTAGATTCAGTGCATCTAGACACATTTGGTAACACGACACAAAATCACCGCCAAAGTGTCGGTAGATGATAACTCATCATAGAAATACCGGTTGGTAACTCATCACAAAGTAATACCGGTTCATACAATTTACCGATTGCCGGTTGTCAAAATGAATATTGGTAGATCAAAGTGTTAACTACCGCTTTGTTCCTTCGTACCGCTTGAGATCCTCGAAACGCTTGAGGTCTTCATACCACTTTGGGTCTTCAATTAGTTTGTGACTGGTAAACATCTTCTGCAAAACGCCGATAGTCTAAAGACTATAATACATAGTACCGGTTGGAACAATTACCGGTTGAGCATAACTCATACATAAAGAAAGTGATCACAAACAAGTGTGTGTCCATCAATGACAATCACAACATCATTAAAATGCCAACAATCTCCCCCTTTGGCATTGATGGCAACACTTAGGAAAATTTTGACATCTAAGTGTTTTACAACAAAAATATGCCATAATCAAAATTACTCCCCCTAAGCATATACACTATCCCTTTTTGCAGAAAATACAATGTATACTACTCCCTTAAAGAGGTAAACATGAAAGTATACATAATATTCATCAAAATTTAAATACTACTCCCCTTTTGCCAACAATGACAAAGTACTACAGAATAACCCCTGATTCTCATTATCATTACAATAAGTAAATGTTTATGACGATAATGAGTGAAACTTATCAAAAACAAATTTAAAATCCTGCATAAAAGTCTTCATGGCTAATGACCATGACTCAAGTAATGAGGTAGCAACCTCACTTTCCGTCTGCATCTATGATACCTATTCTTCCATGGCATCAATTGTACTCATCTCTTGAGTGACCGTTAAGGCTTCCAAATTGAGAAAGCTCTTCTGAAGAATTTGCAGTCTGGGTAATAGAACCAGTTGAAGTTCTTGCAAATCTCGTGTTCGGTTGCTAATCTCCAATTCTATCCTGGCAGACTAAAGCTGATACCGGTGAACAATTTGCCCATATGTAGTGAAAGAATCATATGGCGTCTTAAAGTTGCTTATGTATGCCTGCAAATCAGATTGGAGTTTATCCTTTTGTGTAAGCACATCATCACAAAATAGATGGGGTTGGCTGATTTTGCTCAACAATAATTTTCCCTCATCCATAGCATCTCTCATGTCCTTTTGCTGTTTTTGAAGTTGAGACCAAAGCTCATTCAGTTTTTTTACAAAGGTAGTGTTGAGGGCCTTCTCATGCTTCTTCTTTGCATTTGCTTCGACAACTTCTAGGCACTATACCTGGTCCTCTACAACTGTACATAGAATTTTCAGTTGTGACAGAGAGGAATCGGTACTGGGGAGGTTAGTACCTAGAATCAAACTGGTAAGGGTGTCAATTGCAGTGTAAATGACATCCTGCTCCTTTTTCCTCCTCAATGTTTCCAGTCTTTCTTGTGCTAGCTTTATGCCTTGTAGCAGCTCCGATTCATCTGCAGATTGGAGGTCAATAGGACTGGTGATGTCAGCCAGTTTGGCTTGACCACCGGTTGCCTTTGGGGTCTCCGCCTGTTTGGCTTTTTCTGCTTCCTTCTTTTCTTCCGCTCTTTTCTTTTCCTCTTCTTTCTCCCTTTGCTCCTCTTCATGCTTTTTCTTCTCTTCCTCCTTCTTTCTTTCTTCTTCTTTCCGCTTCTCCTCTTCTTGTTTCTTCTTCTCCTCGTCTTTCCGCTTCTCCTCTTCTTGTCTCTTCTTCTCCTCGTATTTCCGCTTCTCCTCTTCTTTCTTCTTCTTCTCCTCATCTATCCGCTTCTCCTCTTGTTTCCTCTTCTCTTCATCTTTCCTTTTCTCTTCATCTTTCCTTTTCTTTTCCTCCTTCCTTCTCTCTACCTCTTTCTCCGCTTTCTCTTTGTCAACCTTTTCCTTGTCTAGTTTCTCCTTGTCTGCTTTTTCTTTGTTCTGTTTCTCCTTGTCTTCTTTTTCCTTATCATCCTTTTCCTTTTCTGCGTCTGGAGTGACATCTTCAACATCCAAAGCATCAACATTAATAGTGTCCACCTGTTTTGTAACTGGTTCTCCTTCGTCATCAAATACCTCATCCGGTTTGGCTGAGGATAGGTTCGAGTCTTGTTCAGCCTTCTTGTTGGCCTCAGACACTTGATACAACCAGACAACAACTTTGGCATGCAGATGAGTGTCCTTTTCTACATCAGTGATCTTGCCTTCTAGCAGCCCGAGTCTTCTTCTTCTCATGAAGAAGAGACCTTTATGCATGTCCATTGTCTCAAATAATTCAGAATTGGAGGCTTTGGGAAAGTACTGAGCAAATACCTTCTCCCTTATTTCCCGTTCTTTCTCTATGGCAATGTGCCATTTGTTGTCCAAAGAGTTGTATAAAGAATCAAGTGACACCGATTTAATTTCAGATGGCGACCGGTCATTCACACACAAATGTTTTATCATCTCCTGTTCTACTTCTTCCTTCTCAGTATCAAAAAAATCATCAAAGTATTCTTTCAAGTCATCAAGCACTTTTCTCTTAATATTCTTTAAATTCCTTTGACAATGTGTCAGAGGCTTGTGAGCAGAGATGTCTATATTTATTGGTGTTGATGAGGCAGGTGCAGTACCGGTAGACTTAGCCTTCTTGCTTGATTGCCTGGTTTTCTTCGGCTGCACTTCCGGTTCGGTATCCTCTAACTCCGGAGAGTTATTCTTGGTCTTCCCCTTCCTCAAATACTTTAGTGGGTGCAACTTTTGGTTTCTTCTTGGCAGGTGACCGCTTGGTCACTTTTGAGCTCGCTGAGGTAACCGATGCCGATACCGATGGCACTACCTTTCCCTTTTTCACTGAAGGTTCTTCAACCGGTGTTACCCTTTCCAAGTAAGTGCCGGTTCGCTTTTTCTTTGCATTTAAAGGAGAGGCAATCAGGGTAGAGGCATACGCATCTAACATGTCATACATCACCTCATATCTCATAGGTCCTACTTCCTCCTGTCTTGGTTCTACTGCTTCCATTATGCACTCATCTACTTTAATGGTAAAGCAGATGTCCTCTTCACATTTCTTGACAATATCCCCAGATATCCTCATCCTCTGGCTCATCTTCCGCTTAAATTCATCGAAGTATTTATTCAAGACCTTAGGGTATCCGGTTCCCACCGCTTGGAGACTTTCCCTAATTTTTTTGGTTACCGGTTGGTCAACAGACCATTGAATATCACCAACTCCTAGGAAATAGCTTTGGAAGTAGAAAAATAGACCTACCAAAAGTTGTCCAAATCCGAATCTTAAGGCACTGTCCTATTTGATGGACTTCAAGTTTAATAGAAGTTGCTTTTGCAAACAGGCACATAGATCAAATGAGGCGTCTTGATCATTCTGTATGCGACGTTCACTGTAGCAGCAGGGACAGAGTTTATTCGGCTAGCATAAAACACTCTGTAGTCGATCACCATATAGGCATACTTAACCAAGTCATCCTTGATGGGATATACAATCATTCCCCTTTGGTCACTCAGAGAACCGGTGAGCTTAGTCATTTCATTCTTGATGACCTTCCTTAGGGCTGACACCTCACCACTGTTGCAGAAACTGGTGACGGCATGAATTGCTTCAGGTGTAATGTCATGCGTCCTCTCGAGATACATCTTGTCGCCATGCACTCTACTCAGGAAGATGCGGATGTGTTCTTCCGTGAACTCTTCAAGAAAGTAAACCACATTGTGAAGTTTCTTTCTCTCCAAGATGTTGTATTCCGATTTGATCTTCTTGTCATCCCCACAGAATAGACCTAACTGGGAATGAATTGGTAAGGATCCTAGGTCTTCTAATTTGCAGTCGATATACCCTGAAATATCTCCTTCGACAATGACTTCGACAGGAATGTAGGATAGGGCATTGTATTTCATTTTCCTTTGAATGAATTCAGCTGAGTCCGTAGGTACACTAGAGCTGGAGTGCGATGCAGAAGCCATGGTTAATTGAATGACAAGAATTTTGAGAAATACCTTCAGAATTTTGAAGTTTAGGGTTTGCTAATGCAGCTTCGCAACACACCACTTTGGTTTTTGGATTATTGCTTAGTGTTCTTCACTTGATTGATTGACAATATCTTTGGATTCTTTTGCAAGATTTGAAATCTCTCTGAATTGCAAGTCGAATCGCCTTTTGTCGCTCTGCACTTGAAAAAAGATTCTTCGCTGGAAAAATGATAAGTGAAAATGACATTAAGAATCCCTTTTAAACAAACTCTTGACCTACCATAATAAATGCATCACCGTTAGGGCATAAACCCTAATTTTGCCTTTTACCGCTTCGCAAACTTCTATCGATTGATAGGTACCATATACCGGTTAAGGTCTTTTACCGATATAAACTGGGGGTTCGAAACTTTTTACCGATTTGTTCCCCCTAAGCTTTTCTGAAGCTCAGTTTGCCAGTTCAGAGACTTCCACACTAGGTGCGGAAATCGGTTCATCTTGTGACACTTCTTCAGGTTTCTTTTTCCACGTTTTATTCATTCCCACTTGAACAGTTTCAACATCAATCTTCCCTTTTGGAGTGATCGGTATGTCATCCGATAGGTTCTTTCTCATTCTGCAAGTTCTAGTAGTGTGTCCCGGTTTGTTGCAATGATAGCATACCATTCCAGGTGTTCTCCATGGACCAATGTTCATACTACCATTCTTCCTTATGCATGTTGCAGCAGTGTGACCGCTACCATGATAGATCAAATAGGTTGCTCTCCAACTATTTGCCACTTGATAGCCACCTAACCAATGGTCATAGGTATTGTATCGGTTTGGATTCCGGTTCACAGTGGGTTCCGGGATAACTTCTTGAGTCCTTGAAGGGTATCTCCCAGTGTTGTGCACAACAGACCTGCATTCAAATGCTCTATGCCCAAACTTGTTGCATGCATAACAATTTCCATTGAATCTATTGGATCTAGGCTTATTGTTTAGAAAATAAGGAAAATTATTGTAGGCCTTATTTCTACACACATGAGCAGTATGTCCTTCCTTGAGACGATTAAAGCAAATAGGTTTAAACTTTTGCTTACCTTTATCCTTTGATGTTGGTTGCTTCTTTGATGCTACATCTTTTGTTCCAGAGTTCTCACCTTCCTCATAACCAGAGAAACCAAGTCCAGTGGTATTCTTTACTGGTTTTGCTGATTCAAGCTTTTGCTCTAGCTTAACAGTACTCTTATTGAATTTGGCAAGTATTTCCTTTGACTCAGTGAGTTCCTTGGAAATAGCAGCATTGGATTCCTTCAAGGTTGCATTCTCAGAAATAGCCATATTTAGTTCACCTTGCATTTCTTCTTTTTCCACTTTACTCTCTTGGAGATGAGTGGTAAGGGCACTAATTTCTTGCTTCAGCTTGGAGATCTCATGATCTTTGTCTTTTATCAGATCTTCAGCTTTCCTTCGGTTCTCAAGTTCTTGGCACATTCTGATAGTCAGTCCTTCCAGTTCCCTTCTCAGGTTGGCATTAAATTCATTCAGTTTTTCAACTTCTTCAACCAGGGCATCCATGTCTGCTTCATTAGAAGAGCTATTTTCAGTAAGCTCCATTAGTTTCTCAGCATGCTCTCTTCTTTTGGCCAGAGAGGCTTTATACTTGGCTTTGAGTTCATCAAAGGCTTTCTCGGTTTGAGTGAGCCGGTGAGTAAGTTCCCTCATAGTGTATTCCCCCATAACTCCTTCTAAGTGGTTAGACTTATAGAAAGGTTGGATCTAATACCAATTGATGAATACTAAGAGGGGGGGGGGTGTGAATTAGTATACCAAAAAACACTAAACTCCAACACTTAAACAGTTTAGCAGATAACTGGTATGATAGATTTACAAATAAACCGGTTAAGATAAATGCAAACCAAATAGCAAGCAGAGCATTCACCCACAAGAGCACAATCACCATAACACAAGAAGTTTTGATGTGGAAACCCAAATGGGAAAAACCACAGTGAGCAGAGACTCACAAGTAACTGTTTGCAGAATAGAAACCAGACCGGTTAAGGTCATACAATGTTCTTCACCAAAACAGATCCTGTTAGGAATCTAGATCTCTGTTAGGAGATAAGTCCTGTTATAGACTACCTTGTGAGAGGATTTCAGATTCACAGTTGTGAACCACCTTGTTAGAGGATTTACAAAGGCTTTGCTGGGCCTACCCGGTTAAGGGTTTCAGACTTGTTGAAGATATGAGTAATGAACAAGTAGATGATCTAGATACTAGCACAGTATGCTTGGTTAGATCCTTGATAGCTCATTGTTAATGCACATTAGCATTACTTCAGTATTCAATATCTCCTGGCTCTATTTCTTCGCACAGACCTAATCTTCTCCTCTATATTCACACATACAAAACCCTCAACAACATCTTATACTTTCAAACCCTAGACATGATGTCCTTATAAAGGAGTCTGATTTCATGTCGGTCCAATAGTATTACATTACAAATTCCTAGGTTCAGTGCATCTAGACACATTTGGTAACATGACACAAAATCACCGCCAAAGTGTCGGTGGATGATAACTCATCACAGAAATACTGGTTGGTAACTGATCACATAGTAATGCTGGTTCATACAATTTACTGATTGTCGGTTGTCAAAATGAAGATTGGTAGATCAAAGTGTTAACTACCGCTTTGTTCCTTCGAACCATTTGAGATCCTTGAACCGCTTGAGGTCTTCATACCGCTTTGGGTCTTCAGTTAGTTTGTGACCGGTAAACATCTTCTGCAAAACACCGATAGTCTAAAGACTATAATACATAGTACCAGTTGGAACAATTACCGGTTGAGCATAACTCATACATAAAGAAAGTGATCACAAAACAAGTGTGTGTCCATCAATGACAATCACAACATCATTAAAATGCCAACAACCATTTATTTCATGGTTGACAAAGATCAATGCTAGATGGAAGTAGTTGAGCCAAGGACAGTTTGGATCATGCCCATGGGGTATGAAGTTGACGCTATCACGCTTGAGGCATATGCTCAACATCTATTGAGCCAACCGGTAGATCATAAGGAAGAACGTTTTGGAATCTTTAAGATAAAGGACTTAAGTCTGCATAAACAGTTCATTGATGCCAGGAGAAAGAGAAAGATTAGAAAGGAAGCAAAAGTTGTTGTAGATTAGATGGGATTGACAAAGGAAGGTCTATAGAGGGCAAGAGCTTAGAATATTCTAAGGGAAGAGGATATAATCAAACCACAACTCAAACTGGAAAACCCTTCTATGCAATCCAAAGCTAAGACTAGTAAGTCTACACCTGTCTCCGGAGTAAAGAAACCAATACCTCCATCTAAGCCCAAACCAGTAGTATCAACCAGTGGAGTTGAGAAATGGAAAATGGAGAAGCCTTCAAGACAATACATTGCAGCCGAGGAGGAGACAGAGTCGGATGAAGAAGTCTAGAAAGTTAAGAAGACTGCTACTTATTCTCGAGTAGTCAGAAAGCCATCCGGTGATGCTCCACTCTCCAAGAAGACAAAGACTCAAGGAGAGCCCATCCAGAAAGTCTAGAGGAACCTAGAAGCAGAAATATGAGATAGATGAAGCCTTGAAGTCTGGTAAGGTTAAGATTATTCCTCCTAAGTCTTTAGAAGATATAAAGAATGAAATCATTAAGGATGGAAACTTGAATAATCTTGTTCTATATTATGAGAATGTGGATGATAAGGAGCAAAGAGAAATTGAGGAAGCAGTTGAATATTATAATTTCGGCAGGGCTCTAATTGAAATATCATCTGAGTTACCTAAAGAGTTGTATGATATTTTTGACATTCAGAGAAATACTGCTTGCCAGAAAGATAAAGAAATGCAGGAGTATGTTTTGGTGAATACTTGTTCAGTTATCACTAGGGATGAAGCTAAGAGATTATTGAAGTTGGAAAAAGAAAATTTTGGAAGCAAGAAAAGAGTTAACAAAACAATGCTCGGGGAAATTGATGAAGTTGCAAATGAGACTAAATAAATAATGAAATATTTTTTGCTAGAGCAAAGATATGAGGTTCAAAATGCCACCCATTTGGAAGGACGAAATCTTGAAGACACTTCCCTTCCAGAAGTACATGCAAAAGTCTCCGGTGGTCAGGAGGATCATCCATCTGTTGATCAAGTTGAGCAAGAAGCAACACAAGATACACCTTTTAAGAATCCAGTAATAGATGTCTTCGGTGAAGCTACTTAGGACCCTCCCAAGATAGAAGTGATTGCAAAAATGATAGCAAAATTTGAAAAGAGTGTGAATGCAGAGGTTGAGAAGGAGAAGAGTGATGAGCGAACAGAGAAACCTTCGGTGACCATGACTACGACCAATGTCATTGACAAAGGTAAGGAAATTAATGTAGATGATGAATTTTCTCATGCTCTGGTTGATTTAAGCATTGTTTCTCCTCTTCAAGCTTTGAAACTTTCCACCAAAGCTTAGATTAAGGCAAGTGGAGATCTATTGAAGTCTCAATTTAAAAATAAAGAGGTCATCTCTCTTGCAACTGAGGTTTTGGAAACTATTTTACCTAGTTTCAGTCAGGATTCCAGTGCTTCTCCCTCCGGAAAGCTTAAAAACCTGTTAAATGTTGTTAACTCTAATATTGTATCATTAGAAAAGGCTGCAGATGAATATATATTGAAAAGATTTAATGAGATGAGATTGTAGGAAAAGTTGAAAGAGGTTGAGAGAGATAAAGTGAGCCTGAAGTCTGCAATGAAGAGCGTGGAAGAGGCATTGGATGAAGGCGAGAAAAATTTCAAATCGTGTATGTTTTTGCCGAAATTTATTGCAGACATTGATCAACAAATAAGAGTTCTTGAGGGTAAATTATTCGGTATTGGTCATTCTTTTGCAGCTCAATCGGTCTTCCCAAGTGCTCTTGAAGCACAAATTTTGGATTATTTTGACAAAATAAAGGGCTTGAACCTTAACAAGGAAAGAATGTTGAGTAGAGTAGGATAAATGAGGAGTTTGTTAACTCCCTAGATGGATACCTTGCTGGGAGCACAACAGGATGCAATAAGTTCCTTACCTATGCCATCCGATCTTCAACGTGTTGAGATTCATTCATTTATGTACAATGCCCTAATAAATGTGTTTGATTGTTCCCTGAGAGGATGGAACGAGTATTTAAAATCCTTAAAGGTGACTTACTCTGACATCTTTAAGTTCATGTAAACAATTGCCTTCTTCTGTATATAAATTTTGGTGGATTCCCACCCTTTGCCATTGATATCAAAAGGGGGGAGAGAGAGAAGTGAAAAATGGAGAAAACAATTTAGGGGGAGTCAGTCAGATTGGGTGTACATAATTCAAATTGTTGTTGTTTTGTAGATTTTGGATACTTATCATTTTTCTCATGTGTTACCATCAATGCCAAAGGGGGGGATTGTTGGCATTTTATGTTCCGGTGAAGATTGGTGGTTTCTAATGCTTGTATATTCTTAGGAGTTGTCAGGTGACAACTTAGTCTTTTGATATGATTCGGTATGAAGTTTTGGCTAACCGGATGACTTGGATAAAGTATTTCTAGATTGAGATAGTCGGTACAATGATTTCCGGCGAAGTAGGTTTCGGTTTCAGTGATCTGTAATTAGTTGGTTGGGTATATGAATCACATTATCATGACAATTCACCCTCCGGTTTTAATTCCTATGTTTGTTTAAAGATCTAGTATTTGGTAGAACAGTTGAATAGTGTATTCTTTATGTTTGGTGGTGTATTATGTGTCCAGAATATTTGAGTTAATTGCGATGATTGGAAATGTGTTTGGGGAAATATGTGAGACCTATAGGAAGCGTGTGATCATGTATTTTGGGTCCAGTATATGGTTCGATGAAAGATCTAATCCGACTTGTAGCTACACGTTTCACATTTTGATAATTGGTGAAGTTGACTTGTGGAAGATTAATTTTTGTTGGTGTGGATATATAAAATCAATTGAGTTGATGTATTTGTGTGTGGATGTGTTATGTGTGGTGATTTTGGAGAGATTGAGTGCAGTTTCATGTGCGCATCTTGAATTTTGATGATTCGGTGAGCAATTGCAGAGAAGATAATCAAATCAGTTGCAACATATCATTTTGCACTTAACCAGAACTGATTTTTGGCATAGTCAAATGCTATTTTCTAGTTCACAACTATTGCAATCTTTTTGTAATCATCTATAAGGCAGTGAACCTTCCTTTGGGGTTGTAGCCCTTTTATTTTAACTTGAGCAGTGAGCTCTAGGCAGTGTGCCTGAATGCAAGTGCATTCCCCTTATGTAATATTGTTTTTCTACTGGCCATAGTGGAATAATATTGTGGGTTCAAATCCCATTGTAGTTTTTCCCATTTGGGTTTCCACGTAAAAATATTGGTATTATGGTTGCATGGTTACTTGTCTTATGTTTCTGCACTTTTCTTTCTTTGCTATTCATCTAGTGGTTGAAGAATCAGATTAACAAATTCAAAATTCGCAAAACACTAATTCACCCCCCAGCTCTCCTCTCGGTGTTCCCTGATTCCAACAACACCAAGATTCAAAGAAAAAATCACGACGAGGAGATTTCATATCAATTATGTTATTCTTTCGATTGTTAAAAGACATTAGGTCTCTTGGCAACCTCTTTTGTATCTTGCCCTGAATCAATGTGCCTCAATTGAGTAAGTTCATGTATCTTGGAATAAGGTAGTGTGCCTTAAAGTCTTGCAAGTCCATGAGGTGCATGTTGCTCCTTGGAAATAAGCATAAAACTTTATAATCAATTATACTTATGTTGTAACTATGATTCTCATCCTGGTTTTTCCTTGATTAGGTTTTCAATGTAAATCTAGTGTTCATGTGTTGATGGTTGATGTTTTTAGTGTTGTTAAATATTGTTTAATATCAATTAGATCATATTTAAAGTGTTTTGGATTGATTCACCCTCCCCCTTCTCAATCCTGCCATGTGTTTAACAATTGGTATCAGAGTTGAGTTCCTCTTGAAGAGCTTAACCTCTTGAGGTAGATCCAGAATGACACAGGAAGATAATTTCAAAGCACCGAGATTCGATGGTACAAATTAGAAGGAAATGATGGATTATTATTTGGAAACTTTACTAGAAGGTATTTGTCAAATTTGGTTATATGCCTCCACCAAATGGTCCTCAAATTGTGGATGAACACAAGAATCATGAGAATAATGCAAAGGCTAGATCTATGATAATTAGTTTCTATAGTGATGAAGTATTTGGTAAGGTTAGCAACTCTAAAGAAGCCACAAACATCTGGAACAAACTAAGTCAACCATATGAAGAAGATTTGAAGACAAAGAAAGCTAGGTTGATGAATCTGAAATAGAAATATGAGCATTTAAGGATGGTCAATGATGAATGTGTTGAGAACTATATATGTAGGGTGAATGAGATTGTGAATGGTATTAAGAGTGTTGGTGGAAAGATAGAAGAAGGTGATGTTGTGAAAAAGATTTTGTTGACTTTGACTAAACCCTACGAGCCGAAGAAGTGTGCTATTGAAGAATACCATGATTTGGATAAGTATACAGTTGATCATCTCTTTGGGTCATAATTTTCCTATGAAGTATCAAAGATGGAAGATAGCATAAGAGAAAGAAAATAAGTTGCATTCAATGTTTCAAAGATAGCTGAAGATGAACCAGAAGGAAGTGAAAATATGGATAAAATCAAGGCAAACTTCATTAGAAAACTTAAGAGACGAACCAAAATATACAAAAGTTACCTTTGAAAGGTTTTAATTGTGGTAGAATTGACCTTAATGCTTTCAAATGTATGTATAAAGAAGATTATAAGAGATTTGATGACGATGAGAAGAAAAATAGACACAAAAAAAATTATGCAAGGAAAATGACAGATGATAGAGAGAGGAAAAAGGAGCCTATGTTGTATGGAGACACATCATCTGAGGATGAAGATGGCGATGAGTCAAATAAAGAATCTTTGTTTCTAGCTATAGAAGAAAAGAGTAAGGAGATGTCTAGAAGATCCGAAAGAGTGAAGAATTGTTGGCATTTGATCATTTGGTCAACCAGTAATATAATATAATGTAATATGTGTTTGCTTAGTATATGTTTATTGTGCATAGAGATTAGATTTATGTATGATGATTATTTTGTATGTTGTCATTGATGGCAACTGTCTCTTTGAGCATCTAGTCCTACAATTCAAATGGTTAGACTTAACTGGTAAAGCATAGATAGTTTTATCAGAACCGGTAATGAGGACTTCAATCGGTATAATGATTGATAGAGTCTCACACCGACAACCAGTACATGAAATCCATGGAGGATGAAGGAATGCGGTTTTGCAGCAACATTTATGACTATCAGATGAAGATAACTTAATGACCGCACGAGCATATTTGATTAGATGAATAAGATTTGATCAACAAGGCAAAGATTAAGAAACACAGTCAATCGATAGTGATGAAAATCACTCAGATCGGTAAAATGACACAAAATCGGATTTGTTATATCGGTGGTCGACATAACTAATGCGTACAATGCAAGATTGTCTAGATGCATTGAACTTAGGGAATTGTAATAAGGTTCTAGCCGATCTAATGATGATTTTAATTGTGTGATGAGGTATGAAAGGATATATATACATGAGCTTGATACTGTGATATTAGATGAGCAAATTTTGTATTTTTGATAGTGCAAAGATCAGAGGAGTTGAGAGATGAAGTCTTTGTGATGTTGTAATGTTCTAAAGTGGATCTTACCATACATAAAAGGTGTTATACTGAGATCATTTGTACTTGTTGTCTTCCTAAAAGTTGCAGCAAGAAAATCCTCTTACAAGGTCACTCCTAACAGGGTGCAGTCAGATCCTAACAATTTTGATCATTAAATCCTCTAACCAGGTGTCACATTACCTTGTGTTTGCAAATCCCAGTTACTTGGGTAGCTCCTAATAGGGATGGTCCTCACAGGCCTTTTTATAATGCTCTTAACCAGGCTTAGACACTTCTAACAAGGTGGTGCAGGAGCACCTGAGGTTTCTTAGTAAACCTTCAATTTTTGGTGTGACTGATCCTCATTGGGTCAATGGTTGAATAAAGGACTATTGAATAATCCAAAAGTCTTCTTTGAGTTTGTTTTGTAGTTTTCTTTGTCATTGTTTGCTATACTTAGCTTCTTACTCTATTTTGGGCCTATGGGCCTTTGTAAGCCTTAAATGGTATCACATAGAAATTTTTGTAGAAGTCCTTGTAAGGCCTCATAAGGATTTTGAAAATATTTATTTGATTTTAGGAAATCATCCTAGGTGGTTAATATTGTGAAGATTTGACATATTTGTCAAAATGCATTGTAGAGTAAAAGTTGTCATGGTGGCTTGACAACATTTTGTCAAAAATGTGAGCAATTTTGGAAAACTGCTCAAAGAGGTAGTTAGTGGTCTGATTGATGGTTGGATATGATTGTGTGGGCATATATAAGGCCACTCAAAATATTCTAAAGGAGTTAGAACCTCTATGATTGAATTTTTAATAGCAAACTTAAGCAATTTCCTAGTTTTTCATTGAATTTTCTCAAATTGCTTATTGTAGTTTGTACCAAATGGACTAGTTTTCATACTGTACTTTCATGGAGGCTTAGCACTTGTTGTTGTGGTGATTAAAAAGTATTTGTGTTCTTTCATTTTGCAGGTTTAGTAGGTGCACATAAATTCTTTCTTTTATTCACTGTTCTCGGTTTGTGCAAGGGGTTTAGGCCCTAAAAATGACTCCATATTGATTTCCCACTGTGGGTTCCCAACTGCCTTTGGGATTCAAGCTATGGAGTCTATATACAGTGTAATTATTAATCTTTGTGCCTAGGAAGTTGCATTTTCTCATTTTAAGATCATGGCCTAGGCGAGCTTTGCCATAGCCCAGCTAGGGAACATTGACTGCACAATACCTTATTCCTTGCAGGGGTGGACAAATTGAATAGTGCCAAGTGTTTGGTGTTGAGGGTGGATGCTAGATAGAGCCTCAGTGTAAGTGTGGGAGATTGAAAGAGTGTTTTGACATATAAACCCCATTGGTAAATGCTCACAAGTCCTAAAACCCTTTAAAAGTGCCATTTTTGGGACAGTACCTGTATGAACAAAACATACCACCTAACCTCAAAAATATTGAAGGGTGTCCAAATGGGTATTCATATCTGCAAAGCTTCTAAGGGGTCTTTTGACATTTTTTAGAACCAAAGAGCAAAAACCATAAAAAGAAGGCTAAAAGGGGCTCTTAGGGCTACAAGCCCTTAATTATAGAAACTATGAAAATGATAGGAAAATGAAATGGAGTAGACACTAAAGCAACATGGAGGGAGTTGGTAAACCACGTTAGATCCTTCTTAGACCTCTGCAAGTGAAGAACATTGAATTAAGCATGTTGGAGGTTGAACTTAGTCATGTGAGTTCTAACCTTGGATTTGAGTAATTGGAGCAATTGGGTTGGTAGAGAGTTCCCCAAAGGAGTTTGGGTATTGGGATAGATTCACACAAGGACAACAAGGCATAAAAAATCAAGAAAGCCCACAATAACACCTTTTCCTAATCTATAAACCAAATTGCAACTCTTTAGAGAGATTCTCCCTATCATAGTGGTATCAGAGCCCAATAAGACTTGGGTAGGAGCTAGTTTATGATAGAGATTGAATCGGTGGGTGAAAATAGCTTCAGTATGGTGACCAATGCAGAGTTGGCCAAACGGGTAGAAGACCAAGAGGAGGAGAATAGACTCCTTGGGGAAAAGTAGGAATGATTGGAGAATAAACTAGGTGAAGTAGAAGACAAAACTGAGAAGGTGACTATTAAAGTCAATGAAGAAAAGGGTAAAGAAGTGGTAGAGGAGGATGGCACACCTGAACCGGATCCTGTTTTGCCATAAGAACTTTTCCTTAGAGCCATCAAAGCCATAGGGGGTAAGTCCCTAGAAGGAGTGCCACTTTTTAGTAAAAAAATGGAACTAGAAGTGGTTATGGAGTGGATTGAGGGGTTGGAGAATCACTTTGAGTGTGATGGAATTAGCGAAGCCCAAAAGGTGAAGGTGGCCAAATCTAGATTGAGAGGAGAAACCTTGACTTGGTGGAAGTTCATCCAAGAGGAGAGACAAAAGGAGGGTAAGAACCCAATTGCCACTTGGAAAGGAATGTTAGACAAGGTGAGAGAAGCCTATATCCCTGATGACTATGAGATCCAACTACACGAAAAAAGACAGAATTTGAGATAAAAAGAACTAGATGTGAGCAGCTACAATGAAGAATTTCAGAAATTATGCTTGAGATCTAAGGTGGTCGAAGATGAAAGCATCAAGGTTGCCAGGTACTTGAATGGTTTGAGGTGTAATATCCAAGAAGAGCTTTAAAGCTTGTTGTGTCCTAGTATTGTCCACAAGTGCTATCAATTGGCACTCAATGTTGAAGAGAAGAGTAAAAAGAAACAAGAGAAAAGTAATAGAGGCAGAAGTCGGGGAAGAGATGGCAGAGGTCATAGAGGTAGCTATGGTGGAAGAGGTGTAGACCAAAGATCCCAAGGGGAATCCAAGTTGGTAGAGCAAAGTGGGGATTTCAATAGCAAGAGCAGCTATAGAGGAAGGTCTAGTGGACCAGGAAGACGGTCCTATTTCTCCATATGAAGTGCTACAATTGTCATCAACTTGGGCACCCTACCTATAGATGCCCTGAGAATTCTAATTCATCCCAAGGAGGTGAAAGGATAGTGATTTATATCCAAGAGGATGCAGCAAGTGTGAAGTCACCAGAGGTGAGCTTAGATTCAGAGGTTGGAGAGAACATCATGATACGAAGAGTTTTGATCAAAGAATCAATGAAGGAGGAACCTAGGCAAAGAAGATGCTTGTTTAGGATAAAGTGCAAGATCATGGGTGGTGTGTAGAGTGGTGGTGGATTCAGGATCCACTGACAACATAGTATCAGAAGAAGCAGTAAGTAAACTCAAAATACAAATAATCCCACATAGTGATCCTTATAAGGTTACTTGGCTCAACAAGGGGCAACATGTTTTGGTGAATGAGCAAACTTGGGTGGAGTTCACCATAGGAGGCTATAAAGACAAGATTTTGTGTGATATCTTGCCAATGGATGCATGCCACCTACTCCTAGGTAGGCCTTGTAAATTTGATATCACACAAAATTCAATTCATAGGAGATGGAGAAGAGGGCAGATCTAAAGGTCCAAATGTGCTACTAGTTGGTGAGAAGGAGTTCGTAAACACTCTCAAGGAAGGAGAAGGAGTGGGGTTTGCACTTGTTGTGAAACCAAAAGAGGAAAATAAGGATAAGAAAGTTTGTATACCTGATGAAGTGCAACAAATACTCAATCACTTTAAGGAGAATATAAGTGATGGAACACATGCTACTTTGCCTCTTCAATGAGCCATAAGCCATCAGATTGACTTTATACCCAGAGCCTCATTGCCTAATAAGGAAGCCTACAAGATGACACCTGAGCAGAACATAGAAGTGGCTAAGAAAATCCAAAATTTTTTGGATAATGGTCTAATAAGAAAGAGCATTAGCCCTGTGCAGTTCCCATCGTTTTGGCACCTAAGAAGGGAGGTACTTGGAGACTTTGTACTGATTCAAGAGCCATCAACCAAATTACAATCAGATATAGATTTCCCATTCCAAGAATTGAATATTTGATGGATTGTTTAGGGGGTGCTAAGTATTTCACCAAGATAGACCTCAATAGTGGCTACCACCAAATTAGAATCAAGAAGGGAGATGAGTGGAAGACATCATTCAAAACCACTGAAGGTCTTTACGAATGGCTTGTTATGCCATTTGGACTCACAAATGCCCCTAGTACATTCATGGGGCTCATGAATGAAGTGCTCAAATATTACATTGGTAAATTTGTTGTTGTTTATCTATATGACATCTTGATTTTTTGTAAAACTAAAGAAGAACATCTTAGGCATATAGAGATTGTATTGAAGAAATTATGTGATGAATAACTAACAATCAATTTGGAGAAATGTGACTTCATGAAATAGGAGTTGGTGTATCTTGGGTTTGTAATCTCAAGTGGTGATTTGAAGATAGATACCTCAAAGGTGGAAGCAATAATCAGCTGGCCTACACCCAAAACAAGAAGTGAAGTGAGAATTTTTCATGGTTTGGCTCAGTTTTACAGGAAGTTCATCAGAGGGTTTAGTGAGATATGTGCACCTATGCTTGATACAATCAAAGGAGGTATAAAGACTAAGTTTCAATGGACAAATGAGGCAAATAAAGGATTTGAACTCTTGAAGACAAAGGTGGCTACTCAACTTGTACTTGTTCTCCCAAACTTTGACAAATTGTTCACCATTGAATGTGATGCAAGCAACATAACAGTTGGAACAATCCTAAGCCAAGACAATAGACTGGTGGCATTCTTTAGTGAAACGATCAATGAAGCCAAGAAAAGGTATTCTTCATATGATTTGGAATGATATGCACTTGTTCAAGCTCTTAGGAAATGGAGGCATTACTTATTGCCTAAAGAATTTGTTGTTTATACTAATAATCAAGCTCTTAGTTTCCTTAACTCTCAAGACAAGTTGAATCATAGGCATATCAAATGGGTAGAGTACTTGCAATCTTATACTTTTACCATTAAGCATAAGAAAGGTCAATGTAATAAGGTCGCTGATGCATTGAGTCGAAGGTTACTAACAATTCAAGAAGTGCAACTCAAGAGCATTGGAGTTGATAGTTTCAAAGGGCTATATCAAGATGATGAAGATTTTGTTGACATCTACAAGGTTTGCCAAGAGTTTAGGAATCATTTTCATAGTGAATTTGCAGATTTTACTTTGCAAGATGGTCTTTTGTTTAAAGGAGGTCAGTGTTGCATGCCAAGAGGATCCATGAGAGAGAAATTGATGCAAGAGAAGCAAAATGGTTGTTTAAGTGGTTATTTTGGGTTGAATAAAACCTTGGAACTTGTTCAAAGATTCTATTATTGGCCAAAGATGCAAAGGGATATCAGAAAGTATGTTGAACAATGTGTTGTTTGTCAAAAGGCAAAGGAAACCTCTTCCAATGTTGGACTCTATTAGCCATTACCTATCCCAAACCGGCCATGGGAGTGTGTAAGTATCGATTTTGTTGTTGGTTTACCCAAGACCAAAACTGGATTTGATAGCATCTATGTTGTAGTAGATAGATTTAGTAAAATGGCCCATTTTATCCCATCTAAAGTGACTCATGATGCTAGCCATATTGCTCATTTGTAGTTAAATGAAAACATCTTCCAGAATCTAAGGCCACTTGGGTACCTGAAGCAAACTTTTCAAAAGTTGTAATTGACCTCTCTTTGTTGCCTAAAGGAGTCACTTGACTTCTTTCTCATTGGGGGAGTATGGTGGAAGAGCACCTGAGGTTTCTTAGTAAGCCTTCAATTTTTGGTGTGACTGATCCTCATTGGGTCAATGGTTGAATAAAGGACTATTGAAGAATCCAAAAGTGTGCTTTGAGTTTATTTTGTAGTTTGCTTTGTCATTGTTTGCTAAACTTAGCTTGTTACTCTGTTTTGGGCCTATGTGCCTTTGTAAGCCTTAAATGGTATCACATAGAAAATTTTGTAGAGTCCTTGTAAGGCCTCATAAGGCTTTTTAAAATGTTTATTTGATGTTAGGAAATCATCCTAGGTGGTTAATATTGCGAAGATTTGACATATTTGTCAAAATGCATTGTAGAGTAAAAGTTGTCATGGTGGCTTGACAACATTTTGCCAAAAATATGAGCAATTTTGGAAAAATGCTCAAAGATGTAGTTAGTGGTCTGATTGATGGTTGGATATGATTGTGTGGGCATATATAAGGCTACTCAAAACATTGTAGAGGATTTAGAACCTCTGTGATTGAATTTTCAATAGCAAACTGAAGCAATTTCCTAGTTTTTCATTGAATTTTCTCAAATTGCTTATTGCAGTCCGTACCAAATGGACTAGTTTTTGTACTGTACTTTCATGGAGGCTTAGCACTTGTTGTTGTGGTACTTAAAAATAATTTTATTTTCTTTCATTTTGCAGGTTTAGTAGGTGTACATAGATTCTTTCTTTTCTTCACTGTTCCCGGTTTGTGCAAGGGGTTTATGCTCTAAAAATGATCCCATCTTGATTTCCCTCTGTGGGTTCCCAATGACCTTTGGGATTAAAGCTATTTAATCTATGTACATTGTAATTATTAAGCTTTTTGACCAGGAAGTTGCATTTGCTCATTTTAAGATCATGCCCTAGGCAAGCTTTTCCATAGCCCGGCTAGGGAACATGACTGCGCAATAACTTATTCCTTGCAGGGGTGGACAAATTGAATAGTCCCAAGTGTTTGGTGTTGAGGGTGGATGCTAGATAGAGCCTCAGTATAAGTGTGGGATCTTAACAGGGTGTTGAGACATATAGACCCTATTGGTGAATGCTCACAAGTCCTAAAACCCTTGAAAAGTGCCATTTTTGGGACAGTACCTGTATGGACAAAACATACCACCTAACCTCAAAAATATTGAAGGGTGTCCAAATGGGTATTCATATATGCAAAGCTTCTGAGGGGTCGATTTTTAGAATCGAAGAGAAAAAACCATAAAAAGAGGGCTAAAAGGGGCTCTTAGGGCTACAAGCCCTTAATTATAGGAACTATGAAAACGATAGGGAAATGAAAGGGAGTAGACACCAAAGCAGAATGGAGGGAGTTGGTAAACCATGTCACATCCTTCTTAGACCCCTACAAGTGAAGACATTGAATTAGGCATGTTGGAGGTTGAACTTACTCATGTGAGTTCTAACCTTGGATTTGAGTAATTGGACCAATTGAGTTGGTAGAGAGTTCCCCAAAGGAGTTTGGGTATTGGGATAGATTCACACAAGGAGAGTAGGGTGGAAACACACAAGAAGGCCCACAATAACACCTTTTCCTAATCTATAAACCAAATTGCAACTCTTTTGAGAGATTCTCCCTATCACAAGGTGTGCTCGTAACCAGGTGTTGTAGACCTTAACTGGTCAGATCTCTATACTGTAAATAGTGGATCTTGTGGTTACTAACTCCCACTGTGGTTTTTACCATTTGGGTTTTCGACGGATAAACTCTTGTGTCATGTGCTTTATGCTTTATGTGGTGATTGCATACTTGGTGTTATTTCTTTCATGTCTATTGAGTTTTAAGTTGGTAAAATTGATATTCAGATTTGTATTGTTTTTACTATCACTGATTCACCCTCCCCCCCTCTTAGTGCCTTATAAGTTCATCAATTGGTATCAGAGCCTAACTTCCTTAAGGCTTAACCACTTGGAAGGGATCTCTGATCCTAAGGAAAATATGGGTGAAGGAATGACCTATAAAGAGATGGCTAGATAACTTGTTGAAACAAAGGATGAGCTAGAAACCTTAAGAAGCAAGTATAAGACATCACTAGCTAAAAGGAAGGAACTGACCGAACAATTGTTGGAGATCTCTGACAATAACTCTTTAGATGAGGCGAACATTGATGCACCGGTTGAAGAAGTGGAGAAGCTAAATGGTGAGAAGACTACCCTAAGAAGAGAGATGAAAGCACTTACAATTCAGATGAGTGAGGAACTTGAAGGTAGAAGAAAGGCTGAGGATCAGATCCGAGATAAAGAGCATGAAATCTTTAAGATTAAGCAGGAGAATGCAACTTTGTATGAACATTGGCATGAGGAGAAACAAGAAAAAGAAGCTTTACAATCAAATCTTGAAATGACAATATCTCTTAGAGAGACCCTCATGAAAATAAATGAAGATCTTACAAAGGAAGTTGATGAGGCTATTGAGAATCTTGATAAATTCAACAAGAGCTCCTCTATGCTGGATGAACATATCCAATCTCAGAGAATGAAAGGTGATACATTTGGGTTAGGATACAATACATCTGAGGAAGGTGAACCTTCTGATACCAAGAGCGATATACATGAAGGTAAAACTACTCCTAAGGCTCAGAAGCCTACTGGTAAGAAAGCTTACAAACTTGTTTGCTTTAACTATCATAAACCGAGACATACTGCTAATGTTTGTAGAAGCATATATGATGCTAATATTGGTTATAGACCTAATACTAGATATGTGCCTAGGAGATTTGAAGGTTATTGTTATACATGCAACATGTATGGGCATAGATCAGTTGAATGCAGATATAGAGGAAACAATCCAACACCTCACATAAACCCAAGACCTATTGGTGTCTGGAGAAGGAATTTCACTAACTAGAGGAACACAAATCGGCAAAGACCCTATGTTAACCGGTCTAGTCCTTATGACATGGAAAAGAGAGTCAATGTGATTTGTTCAATCTGCAACAATTTTGGACATGTGGCAATGAAATGTAGAAGAAGAGAAGGTAGAGGCAACTCAAGACCTTGGAGAGCATCTGGAATGGCATGCTATCATTGCAACAAACTTGGACACATTGCTAAGTTTTGCATAACAAAGAAGAACTAACCGATGAATCATCCTGCAAACCGGAAAGCAAAGCAGAAGGTTGATATTAAAGAAACCTGAGATGAATAAGACCTAGAAGAAGAAGAGTGATGACAAACCATTTGATAAATCATATTCTTCACCTAATATGGAGAATCCATCTTTGGCAAACTAAGTTGTTTCTACAAATTGGGGTGAGCTTATTGTCAAATCTTGAGTTGAACCCCTGGATGATGTACTGTAAGTTAAATCTACATATTCTGATGCTTTTTTGATGTTTTGATATGTTTTTGGATCATAACTGGTAAATATCATCGAGTTTTTGCTACCGGTAATATGCTTTAGAGTTTGCTAAGGCATTTTAGGGTTTTATCGATACATGCATTTATTGCAGTAGTTAAAGTGCAAATAAATAGAACTTCGAATTTTATTTGTCACTTTGCATCTTGAGAACTCTTGGCAAAGTGAGAAGAGAAGAGATGAGTTTGTGCAAGCAACGTTTAGACCATTTACCAGCAATCTGAGGTGACCGAAGTAAAGTATGATTCGGTGATTGAATATTGAAAGTTTTTTACGGTTGGAAACCCTAGCACCAAAACATAAGAGGTATTTATTTGATAAATTATACTCTTTGCTTGGTGATTTGCATATTGTAGTATGGATACTCTACATCTAGTTGATGTGACTGAAAGATCAAGACCTGAATACAAATGAGATCCATACAAGTCAGAGGAAACTGACCCTATCGGTGCCCTATCCGGTGTACCGAATGGTGTTTTGCATGTAGAGGATGTAAGATCCTTTTATCACTAGAAACTTGAAGATTTGGGAGTTGCAGTTATTTATGAGCAATATAGATCTTTGTGTAATGAAAAGGGAAGATTGAAAGGACAGTTCAGAAGCGTAGCTGATAAAGGTTTTCATCATGCGATCAATTTCATTGATGATTTTGATGACGAGTTGGTGAGATTTGTTTTGAGACATATTCGTGATCAGTTCATGTGGTTGGACAGACCTTACAAAATCACTAAAGAATCAATCCATGTTGTAACCAACTTCTTCTCAACCGACACTAGTACATTCGGGGCTAATTTCCGAAGGCTGATTTTAGGAATTACGACTACTTTTCATTGGACTGCCGACAAAAGTGTTGGAGTGGAGAAACACAACACCACAGGAGCCTAAAGATCTTCTTCAAGCTAAAACAATCTGTCACAAGGAGAAGCAATGAAGCAAGAACAATCTGCAGAATAAAACACAGGAAAATATGCTCAAAAGAGGAGAGCTCAATATTTACCAAAATGTGTAATGACATAATGAATCAAAGAAAAGAAAATTGATCTTTAATAGGTCAAGAAACCCTAAAAGGGAAAACCCTAGGCTTGCACATAATAATTAATAAAAGAATTAATTATTATGCACCTAATGTTAGCTTAAGTGTAAAAAGATAATAGGGAACTTAAATAATTAAATAAATATTGTTTAATTAATCAAGTAAATACCCAGTTACTCTACCAACCCCCCTTAAGCTAGACTTAGGGAGAGGCTGAAACCTAGAACAGCTACTGAAAGCAGGAAAGATGGGTCCCGACAACAAGGCCTGATTAGGTACCCAAATACAATGAAATCTCTATGAAACGGAGAAAAGGAGAAAACCTAGTGGGAAAAAACTCCTCTCCAAAAAGAGATAAAAGAACATGTTGAAAGAAGAAGGAAGGCCTCAAAAAGTCCCCCCAAGGACAACTTCCTTCACCCCAAGCATAGAGCACAACTAAAGATAGCACGATGATGCAAAAGGTTTCATGAAGATGTCTACAACCTGCTCGGCAGTGGGAATGTACTCCAGAATGAGAACACCATCCTGAATCAACTGGCGGATGAAATGCATGTGAAGCTCAATGTGCTTTGTCCGTTGATGCTCTACTGGGTTGCGGGAAATATGAATAGCACTCTGATTGTCACACCAAAGAACAGTGGGACTATCAGGAGGAAAACCAAACTCGATCATCACCTATCGAAGCCATAAGATCTCCTGACTGGCGAGCACAACAGTGCGGTACTCAACCTCTGTAGATGATAATGCATGAGTTGTCTGCTTCTTGCAAGACCATGTGATAGGACTAGAGCCAAGACATAAAACAAAGCCAGAAGTAGACCTCCGATCAGTGACATCAGAAGTCCAATCTGAGTCAGTGTAGCGAACAATGTGAGGTTCCCCTGATGTGTAGTGAATGCCTTGAGTACTAGTGCCTCGAATGTACCTCAATATACATTTGGCAGCTTGCCAATGACTCTCATGAGGATCATGGGAGAATCGAGAGACAAGGCCAACCGCAAAGGAAATATCAGGACGGGTGTGAGTTAGGTACAACAAACTGCCAACCAATTGCCTGTAAAGTGTAGAATCTACTGAAGGTGTGGGACAAGCAGTAATCAAAATAACCCCTGACTAAAAAGGAGTGGGAGCAAGCTTGCAATCAAGCATGCCAAAGCACCAAAGCATGTCAAGAGCATACTTCTATTGGTAAATGTAGATCCCATCAGAAGACTAAATCACTTGAAGACCAAGGAAACAGTGCAGAAGACCAAGATCTGTCATCTCAAACTGATCCATCAAGGCATGCTGGATATGCCGAATCATAGAGGATGAGCTACCTATGAGGAGGACATCATCAACACAGAGCACAAGAATCAAGATCGCACCCTCAAGAAGCTGAATATACACTGTGTGATGAGAATGACTGCGGGTGAACCCAGTGGAGAGAAAGAAAGAATCCATCTTCTCATACAAAGCCCGAGGGGCCTGTTTGAGACCATACAATGAACGTCGAAGTCTACAAACCAAAGAACTGTCCTGCACAAATCCCTGAGGCTGCTCCATGTAGATCCCCATGCAAGAAGGAACTCTTCACATCCATTTGATAAAAAGGTCATCCCTGAGAAGCTACAAGAGATAGTACAAAGCGAATGTAGTTCATCAGAATGGTTGCGGGTGAACCTAGTGAAGAGCAAGAAAGAATCCATCTTCTCATACCAAACCCGAGGGGCCTGTTTGAGACCATACAATGAACGCCGAAGTCTACAAACTAAAGAACTATCCTGCACAAATCCCTAAGGCTTCTCCATGTAGATCCCCATGCAAGAAGGAACTCTTCACATCCATCTGAAAAACAGGCCATCCCTGAGAAGCTGCAAGAGATAGTACAAAGCGAATGTAGTTCATCTTGGTGACAGGGGAAAATGTCTCGGAGTAATCAATACCCTCAACCTATGAAAATCCCTTCGCAACAAGACGAGCTTTGTATTTATCAATGGAACCATCAGCAGCATACTTAGTGCGATACAACCAGCGGCACCTAACCATCTTTCTACCCTTAGGAAGAGGACAGAGATCCCAAGTATGATTCCTCATCAAAGAAGAATACTCCTCCTCCATAGCACAATCCCACTCAGGGTGACCTGTAGCCTCAGAAAACTTCTGAAGATCATCTGAAATAGCATGACTCAAAAGACTAGAACCCACAGTATGAGAATGGGTGCGATGAGTATCTGAAGGATCACCGGCCATAGGACCTGCCGCCTCAATAGTAAGGCGAGCCCACTTGGGCATCTGAGGTGGAGTTGGGGATGGTGGATCATCAACACCATCATCAGAATCATCCTCAAAAAGATCCTGAAGGGGTGCAGTGGGCAGAGTAGGCAAAGGAGTAGACACTGGAGTTGGGGTATCCACTATGGGAAGGCGCTCATCAAACTAAACATCCCGTCGAGACAAGACCTCTGTGGAATCAGGATCAAACAACCTGTACGCCTTAACATCCTCACAGTAGCCAACAAAAATAAGGGGTCAGCTCTTCCGCTCCATGGCTTTCCTCTGAGCATTAGGAATAAAAGCCCATGCCTCACTGCCAAACACTCGGAAAAAAGAAACATCAAGTTTGTCATGAGACCAAGCCTCCTCAGGAGTCATCTGTCGAATTGCCTTGTGAGGCATCCAATTCTGAATATAGTTGGCACAATTGACTACCTCAGCCCAAAAAGACGAATCCATGGACCTGGAATGAATCATACAATTCATCATCTCCCATAAAAATCTATTATTGCGCTCAATGACACCATTTTGATGAGGGGTGTAGGGAATAGTAAACTGATGCTGCAAACCATGCTCAATGCAAAAATCTCTGAAAGCTTGATTCACATACTCCCCCCCATTATCTATACGTATCCGCCGAATAGAACAACCAGACTGCTTCTCTACAAATGTCTTGAAGATTTGAAATGAAGCAAAGACATCAGACTTGTACTTAAGAAAGTACACCCATATGCGTCTGGAGAAGTCATCAATAAAAGTGAGTACATACTTGGCCCCTGAAAAAGGAGTGGGAAATGACATGAGATCACTGTGAATCAACTCCAAGGGTGCCAAAGCATGAGAGGCTCTTCCCTTCGGAAAGGGATCTTGGTGATGTTTGCCAAGCACACAACCATGACAAACACCATCAGTGTAGGAAATCTCTGGGAGCCTAAGAACAAGTGCCTGTGTACTCATCTGCTAAAGATATTTGTAATTGACATCACCCAAGTGCTCAGGCCAAAGCTGAATCACTGAATCTGCATGTGCTATAAGAGATGAACCTGTACCTGAAGGGAGCTCAAATTCATCAAATCTGTAGAGATGAGATGCAATATCAACACTCCCAGTAACCACAACCAAATCAGGGTCATGGAGGTCCTGAATAACCACATCATGTGGTGAGAACTCAACTGTCTTACCAGAGCCAGAGTGAAAAATCTGATAAATGGACAGGAGGTTCGTCGAGATGTCAGGGACAACTAGAACATCCTGCAAAGTACCCCCATCCAAAGAGACAAAACCTGAACCCAAGACTGAAAGCTAAACTGAGTCACCCACTGCAATCTATTAAATACCACAAGAGGCAAGAGAAGTAACCAACTGCTGAGTGTGAGTCATATGGTGAGAAGCACCAGAATCTAGTATCCATGTGGACCCATAGGTCGAAGCTCAAGCAGTGAGAGCATGACCTTTCCCTATGGAAGGAGAAGATGCTCGAGGTGAGGAGATGTGATGTTGCTGCATGGCTTCCTCTAAAGCCTCTAAATGTTTCCAACACCTGGAAACTGGATGTCCTTCCTTGCCACAGAAACTGCAAGTGTCTCCTGATTTCTTCTTAGTCTTGGAGGAAGACTCACTAGGCTATGAAGATTTCCCTTGTTTTGGAGGAAATGGAGGTTTAGAATCAGACTTAGGAGGTGACTTGGAGGAAGACTCACTGCTTGCAAAATTCTTCTTGGGCTTCGGTTTCTGCTTTTGTTTCTCCTTCTCCTTAGAGGATTGAGAAACCAATGCTTTGTTCTTGGAGCCTGAGAGCTTATCCAGCTGAGAAAGATGAGACTCACGAGACAAACACTCACAAAAGACATCAAAGGTAGGCATGGTGAAACGAGCACCCAAGCCATCCATGGTGGAGTAGAAAGCAGAGGCAAAAAACTAAAAGTGACCCCGAAGCTTTGAAAGAATCAAATGAATGCACTCTTTGTCTATCTTGATCTTGCCACATCCCTGAAGAACAAATCTAGTAGTTTTGAACTTGTTCAAAAAATCCTCAATGGTGGCAAATGAATCAAGTGACAAAGAAACCAACTCTGCCTCAATCTGTAATGTCTGAATCTCATTAACACTCCCAAAGAGAGAATTAAAATTCAACCACATAGCCCGAGGAGTGAGAAACTCATCAAGGTGAAACAAAAGACTATCGGAGACATGCAAAGAGAGCAAACCCATGGCCTCATCCATCTTGTTCCTGCGTTGAAGAAGCTCATAAGGATGCTGCAATACAGGCTGAACCTCATCCAAACAAGACCACAACCCCCATTCTCTGAGAAGCCTCGTGATGCGGGGCTTCCAAGTGTGATAGTTGTGTGAAGTCAACAACTCAACTAAAGGATCTACCATGAGAACAAAAAACTTTGCACCTGCACCTGCTTGTTGGTTTTTTTTAATATGTGATCTTTCAGAATAGATAGAAGATGCAGAAGGGTTTGTTGTTTTGAGAGTTTAGGTGTACTTGATTTCTGTTATAAATGACAGAAAGCAAGAAAAAAACACTCCCCCACAATAGATAAACCCAAACCCTAGTACAAACTGATGAGAAGGAAGTAGTGCATAAGTAAAAAAACTTCAAACTGATATCTCATGTATCTGATGAAAATTCTGAGAAAAAAGATCACAAATATGAATAGAGCAAGCTGAAAGCTTTCCAATGCCTATTTGTTTTCAAAAAACGGAGTCCGTTTGCACAATCTATGACCTCGGAAGTGCAGAAAAGAAGCCCGACTTTGACTGGAAAAAAGTACAGGCAAACAACAGATTCGGGAAAAAAAATCCAAGTCCATGACGTTCGGCTCGGAATTAGCTTCCCGACGCCTATTCGGTTTCCAAAAAATGACTCCAGATGTGAAAGATAGACCCAAAAAACTAACCCCCTGTCAAAAAAGGCTAGAGGGTGGAGAAGCCAGGAAGAGGTGGCCGGAGGGCGGCAGTGGTGGTGGTCGGGTCGGGCAGAGGTGGTGATTTCTGGGCCGAGTGGAGGCGGAGAGAGGCGCCGGCGGCGGTGGTGAGTTTTAGCAGGGGGCTGATAGGGCGGTGGCTGGCAGGGGCCAAATTGATAGGTCTGGCAGGCCGTATGGCGGTCGGACTGTCAGGTCCAGTACTGCGAAAAACGCACACCCTAATATGCCCAAAAACAAACTTTTTCGTGCCCTCTTTGATTTTTTGATTTTTTTTGTGATTTTTTAAATTAAAAAAAAAAAAATCGGCCTCCATGCCGTAAAAAGGCACAATTTTTTGAATTTTTTTCTCGATTTGCATGCTAGAGTCGTACAGCTTGGTTTTGGGGAAAAAATTCACCTAGATGCTTAGAAGTAAAAAATAGACAAATTTTATATGACTATAGGGGTTTTTGGGCCTTCTGAGCACGATGGTGTGGTCTGTTTAGGCCCAAAGTGCTAAAAAAATGCCTTTCCCTAAGCACAAAAAAATTGCCTGAAACCCCAGATCTGCTTCCAATGCAAAAAATCTCAAGAACATGAACAAATGGCTGCAGATCTAAGCTTTGATACCATGTTGGAGTGGAGAAACACAACACCACAGGAGCCTAAAGATCTTCTTCAAGCTAAAACAATCTGTCACAAGGAGAAGCAATGAAGCAAGAACAATCTGCAGAATAAAACACAGGAAAATATGCTCAAAAGAGGAGAGCTCAATATTTACCAAAATGTGTAATGACATAATGAATCAAAGAAAAGAAAATTGATCTTTAATAGGTCAAGAAACCCTAAAATGGAAAACCCTAGGCTTGCACATAATAATTAATAAAAGAATTAATTATTATGCACCTAATGTTAGCTTAAGTGTAAAAAGATAATAGGGAACTTAAAGAATTAAACAAATATTGTTTAATTAATCAAGTAAATACCCAATTACTCTAACAAAAAGTAGCCATCGAAAACTCATTGTCGGACTTGTCGACGATGCCTCTGACTGTCAGAAGTACGACGATCCCATAGACTCTGTCGACGGTGGGCATGATCGCTCTTCCGATCAAAAAAGTTGTTGGACATACAACATCCTCCTCGGATGTTTGTTTAGATTGCATCAGAATGCTGACGAAAGTCTCAAACTTTGCACCGATGGGAATGTTGTTTGTCTGACGGTTTTGGCATCGGTCCATTAATATGCACCGACGATCGTCCGATAAGGAAGTGTCATCGGACATACAACATCCTCATCGAATGTTTGTGTAGTTTGAGTTGGAATTTCGACAGATTCCAGAAACTTTGCACCAATGAGAATGTTGTTGGTCTGACGATTCCATCGTCGGTGGAAAGCTTAGTCTCCGTCGTAATTCTGACGAAAATTTATTTAAAAAGAAAAATTTATTATTATCTAGACGTAAAGCACACCTCAATGATATGTACAAGGAATTATATTCTATCCCCATCAACTACCAATAGGGGGCATAAGTTTGAAGCTAATATGATGAGGCGCACTTGCTTCAAGCTAATATGATCAAGCGCACCATGGTTGAGATGGTCCAACTCCTAAGAGGACTGTATGAACCACTGAGTACTGGTAAACCTATTAAAAATGGTGTTGATAGGGAATTAGCTAACCCAAATACAAGAGCCTTTAAAGCCAATCAGGGAGATGAAATGACTTTATCTACCTTATCTAAGTTAGTTGTTCTTGGGAGATACCAAAACTTATCTACTATATATATACATGAAATGAATTTATATACTATATATACACATATTTCTTATAAGTATATCCCAAAATTGATAATCTCATATAAAGTGTCATCCTATGTCAATACATGACATATACCTATTGAATGACATGTATATATCTCATACTAAGTAGTCACTCATTATTATATATTCAACATATATTCAAAGATGACAATCATGCATTCCGAACTACATGAATATCCTCTTTAATAAAATAAATCACATGTACAAGGTTATTGGGTTGATCGAGTCCAATAGCAAAGTACAATAGGTAAAGATAGTGTATATATATCTCATAGTAAGTAGTCACTCGTTATTATATATTTAACATATATTCAAAGATGATAATCATGCATTCCAGACTACATGAATATCCTCTTTAATAAAATAAATCACATGTACAAGGTTATTGGGTTGATCGAGTCCAATAACAAAGTAAAACAGGTAAAGATAGTACTAAAAATAATGTTACTAGCATCTTAAAAGAAAACATAAATGCATTATGACTACCCACAAAACACTTGATATAAAATAGTTCCAACCTTTCTTTTGTTTAAGTAACTAGGGTATTTGAATTTAAATTTTGGTATAAAAAAATAAAATTTTAAAGGTCATCTCTCCCCCTATATAGTTCAACATGCCCACATGTTTACTCCTAAAATTTTTCAACTCATTTAGATATCTTATTTTCTAGTTATGAAATTGATCTTGGGACCTATGGGTTATGGGCCCATAATATACTTAAGTGAAGTTATCATAAACCATATCAATTATGTTCAATTACATCAATCTCCACTTGGAGTGTTTAATATACATATCATCAATGATTACAATGCTTATTTCAATAAATATTTGAATTGCAACTTGCAAGAATAGATGAAAGAGAAAGAATGTGTGTTGAGGGAGGTGGAAGTGCTCTCTGAGGTGATCACGAACTGAGTCCATCGGTCCCCAACGGTGGTTTGCAATGCCACCCGACCACATGGAACCCTTAGGTCCACCCCATCGTGCTTGTGGAGATAGTTCCAAATAGTCAATCAAAGTATACAAGGGGGATGATAGGCTCACACATGCCATACACGATGCATACATGACACAAGTAATGGAACAATACAGTGCAACATCAATAGAGAAGGATGATACCAAGCCATGAATCCACATATGGTCATTACTTTAAAACTACACAAGACATTAGATTCTAGAGTGCAGTGGAGGAAGTGTCATCGTATGTCTCTTCGCACAAGTCCCAATGCTCCATGTGCGGGCTTTCCTTTCATTGTATGTGCTCATGGGGATGCACCATATGGAACCAAGTATTCTCTCATACGAATGAGAACGACAATCACAGAATCCCTATGCTACATGAGCGGGTATGTATCTTTGCACAAGTACCAACGCTCCATGTGCAGGCATGCCTTTCATCGTATGTGCTACATGGGGACAGACCATATGGAACCAAGCATTCTCTCATGTGAACGAGAATAATGATCACATAATCCTTGTGTGAGTGGGCATGCCTCTTCACACAAGTCCCAATGCTCCATGTGTGAGCATGCCTTCCCAAAAAACCCTTGGTGTTGTGATAGCCCTCAAGGCGTGCTCAAGGAACCGATTTTCTTGTTATTTGTTTTAACCAAAGTCTATTGTTATGATATCACTTGATTACAAAACTCCCCAAACACGAATGCCAAGCGTACCACTTTCAGATGAGGGACACGAGTGGGAGCCACTCCCTAGTCTCACTCTAGGACTAAGCTCATGCCATATCTAAATGCAAGACATCTCAAATACATCAAATTGTCTCAATTGCAAAATGCCATTTTCATACATAAGCAAGACATACTCAATTGGGCACAACACCAAGAGAACGGATCCCAATTGATCCCTTATCAAAATTCACATATATGTTATCATGATTCCATAATAGAATATCATCTCAAAATCATCAAATACCACTTTTCAATAATTCCCAAATTTGGACCAAAAACTAGTCATGAGGCCAATTACCATTGCTGAATGAATGAATGAAAGATTTTAATGACGTCCACGAGACTAAATAGTCTATGGGACCAAGACAAACACCCTTAACTGATGGACCTCAAAAACCTTGAAATTTCAAAGTGCATAAAATGAAAATGCAAGATTAGCCTTTTGATTCTAATCAACTCAACAATACAATACTCCCTCGATTTGTCATTTCAACATCCCAAATAGAATTGAACAACATAACCTCATATATACTCGTAATTTCCAAATTTGGTTCATACAAATCATATAATCATCCAAATGGAGAGATTTAAATTGGAAGAATACTTTAATTCACTCAACAATTCATTTGCAACAAACTAAAATCAATTCAATTGAAAAACAAAGGAGGAATTTGAGTTCCTACCTCAAACTTGACCATATCTTCAAATTGACAATGTAATTGAACATAATTGAGATGAGACAAGAGTTTCTTAAGTGAAGTTACCCATAAACTATGTACAATTGTTTGAATTATTTTAGCATAAACCACAATGAATCTACACATATAGTCCAAAGTAATCTAGTGAGGCATGCTATCTAAAATCCAAAATCATGAGTATTGGATCCAAGAGTATAGCACAAAAATTTGACTATAGCAATCTGTTATACATAATATATCAAAGCAATTTGCAACCATATCTATTTAAGAACGGTTCAACATATAAACTCTTATCTTTCTTTTTTTTGGTAAGCATTATCAGCTATAATGAATATATAATACTATAAATAAGTCTTTATTGTTCATTATATAAATGGGGATATGTATAATATGGTATCGTTATATATATTTAATTGTAATAGATAAGATTTGAAAAATATGTTTTATTTTTATATGTATTTATTCAAATAACTGATCTTTTGTCATTGAAATATAAGGATATACACCACTTTATTACTATTGAAAATTACTCACTAAGAATTAAAACAAAATAAATCTAGGATATGGAGCAAAATTTTCTTAAGGTTTGACAATGGATGTATCCCTCAAATCAATCACAAAATTAACTATATAGATCAATATCTTACTTGAAATCACATAGAGAAAGCTTATTGATTGACTATGAACATGCTACCTTAGGATGAGCTTAGATATGAATTTGGAGTTATCAAAGCAATGTTAACAACATGTATCGGACATCTGGGATAGCAACATAGAGAAAGTGGAATATAAGATAGGTGAGAGTGAAGTGCCTTGGATGGAATGTTGGAAGAGATGTGTGGGACCCCTGCACACCCCATAGAAGCATTTAGAAGCCATAAAAAAGTGCCATAGACCAAATATTAATGAATATCCTAAGCGTACCAATTGTGACAATCACAAGTTTACCAGTGATATTGCCTACTCAAACAAATTGTGTTTGGAAACCCCACTAGGTGTGTATATGTAATGGTAATGAAATGTTCTAAGAGTAGCCCTTACACCAGTATGCACAAACCTTGGTGTCACAACGGTGTTGGTGTGGCCTTGGGCCAATGGTGGTTGACTGTTACAATTAGGACAATGATCTCAAACACAATTTATGGTGTTTATAACTCTAATGTCCCAATCTACTTGTATATATTTTCACAAAACAATTAACAACCCAACCATAGCTATTAATAAGATTTCCCCATAAAATGCATGCAAAACGTATCATCATTGATAGGATAACTGACTTGCATTTAGTAAGAGACCTCAATGAGTGGAGTTTCATGT
Source organism: Cryptomeria japonica (assembly GCF_030272615.1). Lineage (NCBI taxonomy): Eukaryota > Viridiplantae > Streptophyta > Pinopsida > Cupressales > Cupressaceae > Cryptomeria > Cryptomeria japonica. The sequence continues at coordinate 682,949,449 of NC_081405.1, read as the reverse complement.
TGAAAAGAGTACTTGCAATAAAGATATTGAAATCAATGAGACATTATGCATTCAAAAATCCACAAGGAAGATCTAATATTTATGAATGAAATTGCAAATCAATCTAAGTTACATGTTTGATATCTTACTTATATCATGGCAACATAAAATGTATATATGCACTCAACATACCTCTTTGATTGTTTATTTGAGAATGTTGCTAGGAATTAATAGATGAATGATACATTAATCTACACATGAATCACTTGTACTTTCCTGATATTTTCATCCCTTGGTCAAGGCCGCGTACCCCCTAACACTTGAATATTGTTTCCACCCTCATGATTACTTGAAGTCCATGCTCAAATCACACTAAATGACAATAGTTAGTACAAAATAGTGACCATAGCTAAGGAAGCCCAAATTTACTCATACTCAACATAATAAGAAATAACTAAATCATCTGGACCATTATTCATAATATAACCTCTTTTTCACATCATGGAAGGCCAAAATTAAAAGGATCACGCTTCTTCAAAGGAGCCATTGTTCAGAGCCACCAAACTATCAACAAGAGTAGAAGCTATTAGCCTCATACAATTTTGGGACATATAAAGAGTTGAATCAGGAGCAAGATCATGAAGCATACAATATAGAGGTATTCATGGAATAGACATCTGAAAACATCTCATTCATGAAGTAACAAAATGCTAAAGAAAATGAAAAGTAATAAAAAAAACTTACAAGGATGAGGCATATTCATAACTTTTGCAGTCCTGCCATGGATATCAACACTAGAAGCAACTCATATTGTTAGTGTACATACAAGACAATATGGGAGTTCATTATACCCAGCAACTTGTGGTGTTGTTGTTCGTGTTGGCTCTGTTGGACCCTGCAATTAAGATTTAATATACATTATTCAATAAGATTAATTGTGCAACATAATAAAATATTGAAAAGTGTGTTATCTTGTTGAGCTTCGCTTGGTTTCGAGAATAGTTTAATATTCTCTACTTAACAGGGCCAACCACGTGAAGGTGGAAGCTCATTTGGCCCCTCCCCCCCCCCCCCCCAACATCACTCTAAATTCCCCGTTAACATCTTATAACATTCATCCATCCATTCTTTCTACCATTAATAAAATATAACATTCATTCATTAATATCACATAGCGTTCATTAACACATAACATTGATTAACATTAATTAACACACAACATTCATCAATATTAATTAACACATATCATCCATAAATATTAATTAGCACATAACTACATTCACTAACACATAAAAATCAGTCATTATCAAATAAGGTAGATTACAATCATTTCTTTTTTTCTTTTTTCTTTGAATCTATGAAATGACTAAGTGGAACATTGGTTTATTCATCATTTCCCCCCTCTGCAGTTGATCTGCCCTTTGCTTGTGATCTCGATGTATGTCTAGTCCTATATAAAGGACGAGGACACTGAAGCGAAAGGGGGGTCCTCTGCAATAACAAAGAAATGGGTTAAATTCAAAACATTTTTTTATTATTGTTACAAGTATTTCATTAATTTAGAGAATATAACTATTGCACTCTTTACCTTATGGGGCCACATCATTTTGTCTAGCCTCAACCTCAACATGTTGAACACCCTCTAGATCATCTGGAGTTGAAATACTAAAGGGTACATTAATGCTGAACACCAATTGCAATTATATTTTTTTAAAGGAATAACAGTGGTCCTCTTTACCTGAGTGGGGAACATCACATTCTTGATGTTGTCTACCCAGATCATGCTCCACTTGATCACCACCGACTACATGCTCTAAAATATTAACAAAAAAGATTACATTAATTACTACTCTAATTACAAATTAATATGTTTAATTGTATTAATAACTACATAAATAAATTTGAATAGTAAATGAATACCTCCACTACTGGGATGCACATCCAGACCTTCATGTGCAGGTGATGTTTCACGATTAGCAGGCTGCATTCCAATGTCATGCACATTGTTATCATTGTTTGCTTATTTAAAACAAATATAGTCACTTTATTTTGGAACTTAACATCAATTAGATTATTGGTAAAGTATTCAATTTGAAATAATTTCCATTTAGCATATTTACCTATGTGACAGATGCACTCAAATATTGTGTATGCCCACTCAATTCTCGTAGCCGATTAGCCACGTCTGAATAGCCTTGCTGGTAGGCAATTCTCTTGTCATCTTCTGTGGGTGCTCTATTGAATTTAGAGCCTTTCATTTTTGCTTGGTATCGTGAATTTTGTTTGCATTGTTTGATAAAAAAAAATCATTTGCAATTTATTAATATTTTGATGCAATATTTCGTTTACATGAGATACTTACAATTCGTGCAGCAAGTTTCATATAACCATCAAAGCCGAGTTTGTGTTGACCGTGCTTTTCTTGTCTTGCCTTAGTTGCCTTTGACGTGTCACTTAGTCTATAAAAAGTTTGAAATATGCTAGATTATATAAATATAAAGAGTAATTAATTAGTACATAATTACATTCTTAATAGTATCTCGTACCTTCTTCTAGCATTTGGTGGTGTATTTCTTTTTTTCCTTTCAATTCTCTCCTTGGCATCGAAAATCAGGTCCTTCCACTCCCTCTCTGGAATCATGAGGGGGACGCTCGTACTTTAGGTTCCTCTCTAAATGGGTCTTGTATTGGTCCCTCACATACTTTAGATATGTGCCAGCTTTTTCAAGGAGCTCGGTTTTGTCGAAGGTGTCATTTCCAAACCACTCAACCATTTGGTTTGTCAATTCATCTTTTAACCTTTTTTCTTGGTCATTCCACCTTTTAAAGTAAAAACAAACCAATTAGATTCATAAATGAACTGAAGCTACATTTATTACAGTTCAAGAAATGGATCAAAGGAAAACTATTCTAGCAATGATATGAAATCAAAATAGTGGATTAGGATTAGTTTACATATGATGTACCACCTTTTACATATGGTGGGCCCAAATATCTGCAATGCAATGTCACTAAGATGTTTATAGAAAATATCATTTCCTGCAAAAAATGCATGGGATCATTAGTCTAAAACGAGTGATCATAAAGTAAATTACAATTAGACTATATATAATAATAATTTTAAAGTACCTGGAACCTTTTGTATCTTTAAGGGAATCATTTCTTCGCCGCTCACCACCAATGTGGCCTGCAACGTTCCTGTACTAGCAATACGAGAAGATCCAGGGAATGATGGTATGTTATCAACAGTAGTCACCTCTGGCACATCCTCATGTGCATCTCCTCCTACAGAAAATGAATCCACTATGAAATGCCCCCAAGAAAGAACGCTTGAAGGGAAATAAACACATAACAAAAGATAGAGCAAAAGAGGGATCTATCAATAGTGGGCGGTCCAATATGACGTGCAGTAGAGGATGTTTGCATGCTACGTGTTGCCGATATTGTAGTCGACAATACAAGTGGGGCTAAGCTCTGATGAGGCGGCGATGACATTTGCACAGGAACATTGACAACACCTGAAGAATAATACATTAAATATATCAGACATTAAATATATGAAAAGTGCAAGAATTGTAAACAAGGATGAACCTTTATTTTGAAGATTGACAGTATCAAGTATGATGTGTTTTGGGTACTCAAAGTGATAAGCCAAGCAAGCGATAATACAAGAAAGTCATCATCACCTGAAGTACCTGCAACACCCTGATCATGGCAACGACTTTCATGAGGGCAGATAAATTGATGTAAAAACAACATGTACAAATTTTAGTTAATGACATAAAAGAGAAAATATAAACCATTATTGAACTTTTGTTATAATTAAAGCTTTCATTACTGCTTACTTGCAAGTTTTTTGTTGTCCGAATCAATACTTGCACCCTCTCTCGTATCTCATCAGTCATAGGATGCACGACTGCCAAAGCAACAATCTCTTTAGTAATTTTTCTAAGAGGCTTTTTTACGAATTCCATAGGGTGTGTGGAATTTTCAGGGTCATCATCGCTTAATCCTATTGAGTCCACATCCCTAGAGAGGTGCTCAGGTACTGCAGCTCCCTTTCCCTTTCCCCAAACATCCATTTGTGTCAAGAATATCATTAACAATTACAAAATTAGTCTAAATCACTAAAAAAAGAACATAATAATGTCACAGTTTGTTTATATCTAATTTGTACAATTACAATGAGGTTTACCTGCTCGGTAGAAGTGTCGTGACCTACATCTCTGTCTGTGATATGTGATGGATCCATGTCGACCTGTGACAAATAAAATATATAAAAAACGCTAGCAAAATTAAACCAATAGACTTAGCAAAAAAACTTCATAATAAAATGGTATATTGATTCATTAATTGGAGGTTGGTTAATTTAAATGGTATATAGTACGTACCACCCCCATGATATTAACTTTTTTTGTATCTATACGATTCAAACTGTAATAGATTAGAAGCTCTTCGCCTGCACTTATTGATTTTATCGCACATACGAATACATGATTTCCCTAGCATGCCTCAAATATGCAATTGGGTTGTTTATTAGTTGACCCAGGTCGTGTACTATTTATAAAACCTGCAATATTCCCTGTTGCTTTTGGCCGACCACCGATGTATACAACCACTTGTTTACTTTGATTATTATCTTTCTGTTGTATATAATTTGCTGACAGTGCATACCTACGCATACTTTTTTTATATTAACAATCTGCATCCAATTATTGTAATTGTAACAAGGTCCGACAAACTCCATCAATTCAACAACTTTGTTGTAACAGACCTTTATGTTGTCCATGGAAAATAAGCCGAAACCATGTAACGACGAAGGTGCTATGCGATATATCCTATCATTAACACAAAAATCGATGTTTATTGGAGGAATTTCCTTGGGCATCCATTGTTTCTGTAGATGTGTGTACCTCAATGACACCTCAATGTCGCCTTTGGTCTCATCATCATAAGAACATGACCCCCCTTGAGCAAGGAAAAATTTCATGCATTTATTGAATTTTCTTCTAATCTTTTGACTATTGTTGATCTCCCTATTGTAGACCTACTACATGTCTCACTTTCATTTTCTATTTCTACATTTCCCTCACTTGACGAGATAGATTTGACAAATACCTATTTGGGGGTACCTACACTCCATCAAATGAGAGAGTTAATTGGTAATGAGAGAGAAATTTTGCAAATGAGGGTAATGTTGATAAAGAAGTCGGCCCTAAAGTTGATTTTGGGATTAAAATTTGAATAAGTCCAACTGGGGGCTCAAGTGTTGATAACTATATTAGATTTGCTGCTAATATTGAGGTTTGAAAAACCGAGGAAGTTTATTTTCTAAGTAATTTAAAAAAAAAAAATTGTTTCTATAGGGTGTATTGACTAGTTATACCTGTCCATCCATGAGACTGTGCAGGATCCTCATCAAAGGGGTTCAAGTTCCTGCACATGTAATTCAATTATCTTATGTTAGCTAAAAATTACATAGTACACAACATGAACAACATGAACTTTGTAGACAAAAAGAGTATTAAATAATAAAAAGATGTTGTCATCAAAATCATTGTAAATTTTTTAATTCCTTACCTTTACTTTATGTAGACTATGCAGGATCCTCAACTAAATGGTTGACGAATGTTTGTAGTCAACGACCTATTCCCACCAAGGGTGACAACATCACACAGGGACTATACATGAAATCAACACCATCAATTGAGCATCATAAGCATTACTACATTTGTAAGTTGATAAACAATAAATACATACGTATCATAAGCATCATAAGCATAACATGATGTATCATCATATATGTAATTGAGCATCATAATTAGCATCACATATGTGTCATCATAAACATGTAATCCATCACATAGGTAATAAACAATCCACATTCTATAAATAAACACAAAGTTCAAAAAATGTCACATGTATCATCATAAACATGTAATCCATCACATGTATTTTAAATCAACATCCATCACATAGCTAATAAACAATCCAAATTCCATAAATAAACACAAAGTCTAAAAAATGTCACATAAATAGTCACTCTCCCTATCTCCATCTCCATATTAAAAGGCGCATCATGAATTAATTATGTAATGACATTAGAATTCAAAACATATTGAATTAATTACCATCATCATCATCATCATCATCATCATCATCATCATCATCATCATCATCATCTTCTTCTTCTTCTTCTTCTTCTTCTTCTTCTTCTTCTTCTTCTTCATCATCATCATCGAGAAACTGTCGATCGTGATCATCATCTACTTCTTCGGTATCTTCTTCTTCCATCACATTATACTTTATCGGCCTTCCTCTTGGATCATGTCTAACAACAAATGACCAACCCAGTTTATGTGGAACCTCTGAATAAAATACTTACTCACATTGACTTGGAAGAACATAGGGCTCATCCCCAACTAGTTCAAATGACCTTGTATTAACCATTGTAAAACCATTATCATGTTCAATAACAGTTCTATCTGGATCATTTTTATTCAATCGTAGTCTGTACCATTTGACAACGAACAAAACTAATTTGAAGGAATTAAAGTCACACTCAAGGATATCATCCAAAATGTCATTGTATCGATTTTGAGACTGTTGAGGATGTATGCCATTTCTCGATGAAATATTTGTCACCTCAAAGACTGTAGTGATGCCAGAATCACAAGTTTTCTTCGTGTCATCCAACCTTTTTATGCAAAATTTATGACCATCGCAGCACATAGTGTTGTGGTGTTTGACCTGCGATATGTCAAACATGTAAAATTTATTGCATTGTGAGTTGATAAACATATGGGTGATTAATAAATTTATATGTACCTGTTTATCTCTTAAACCATATGCTAAATCAATTTCCCTTTGCGTAACATTGTAATCTCAATTACAATGAGGTTCTTTAACCAATGAAGCCACACCTTCCCATGTTAATGTGCGTCCAGAATGTTGACAACGTTCAATCCATACCATCATCCAATCAAGATTGTTTGAAATATACAAATGTAGTGCATCCCACTCTCGACCAACTGTACAAAAAGTAAATAGACATCTTACAACCGATTTATTTTGAAGATTAAGAATTAATTAACTATAATAACATCTTATAATTACCTCTTACTTTCCTCAATCTACCTTTCCTCGTCAAGTACTCGCCTTCGAATTTGTTAATGGGGTTGGGATCCCAAATGCGATCCACATGGATCTTTGCTACAAACTTAGGAAGATATTTAGAAATATACACCACAGTTTGGTATACCATATATCCCTCCACCATAGAACCCTCAGGATGTGCTCTTTGTCGAACCAAAGCCTTCAAAAATTTCAAGTGCCTCTCAACCATCCACATTGACCTAGTGTGTACAGGTCCACACAATTCAATCTCCTCAACTTGGTGTATGAGGTAGTGTTCTTGTGCATTGAAAAAAGCTGGAGGTAGACACTTTTGCATTTCACACATTATATGAGGAATTTTTCTCTTCCAATATTTTATATCTTCTTTATGGATTTCTTTACATGACAACCACCTACAAGATATTCAAGACGCAAAAAAATATATTACATAACAAGTAAGACAAATCGCAAATATAATATCTATACAACGAACTGAACAAATATCACTACTTACCTCATGTATTTTCCAAGGTCATATATGACTTGCTTGACATTATTGTCAAAGTCGTCTGGGAGAGATAGAGGTAGAACGTACTACAACAATTATAAAATTATCTTTTCATTTTTTTGTAACATAATACAATGAAAAGTACATGTACATGCAATACTTAAATACATAGTAAAAACATAAGAACATGAATTACCTTAATGAAGGTATGCCAATCATGCGTTTTCATCCCTGACCCAAATTCACTTTTCTTTGATATGAGATTGTTTATGTTCGCAACAAATCCTGTGGGAAATCAAATTTTTCGTATGACTTCTTTTATAGCATTGCTTTGCTAGTCTGTTAATAACCAAGGAAGCTCACTTATATTAATCTGGTCTCCATGGCTATTTGATTGAATGACATTTATCATTGCATGATTGGAATCTTGAATGCCACTACATATCTTGACATTTTTTTCTTTGTCACGCCTTCCATCCAATATTTTCCATAATATCTCTGTTATATTCTTTCCAATATGCATAGTATCAAACAAATGCACAATTTGTAACTGCTCGTAGTAGGGCAACCCACTAATTGTCAGGGATAACTTTTTAGTCCCTTAAGAAGGTGGTCATTTATGCCTTCACGACTTTCATGATCATCAATCACATCATCAGTAAACAAAACAAAATAGAAAAGATGTTTTATGGCATAAACCATTAGATGGAATGGCATTACCTTGACGATTAATTCTATTATATTCCAACTTCCACAGGTGAGGTGTCATTCTTCACGACTTTGATGTATTCTCTTCTTTCCCATTGAAAATATGTTTTTCAGTATTTCGATACTTATGATTTTTTGTGGAGAAAATGCCTATACTCATCAAACACCTGCTTTCCTAAACTTTTTGAATGACGAGATTTCATCTTTGGACCACAAACTGGACATGCAAATTTTCCCTTTGTTTGAAGGCCTACAAGATAATGTATAATTGGATTAAATATGATAATTTTTTGAATTATAATATTCATGCACAACTTAAACACTATAACATACCACAAAAATGTGTTAGCCTTGGGGCATCGTGTATTGTCCATAGAAGAATCGCATGGAATTGAAATTGTCTTTGTCCTATTGGTCTAGAGATGCCATACATAGTGACACCATTCCATAACTCCAGCAACTTGTCGATAAGAGGCTCGATATATGCATTCATATCTTTAACTTGGTACTTACCTAATCGAATGAACAAAAACATTACATAATTATTATGACCATTTTACTACAACATTTATAATTAAATGTAGACGACTATATTTAAATGATAAAATACCTGGAACAATCATTGCCAACATTATGTGCTCCCTCTTTATTGACATCCATGGAGGAAAGTTGTTGATAACAAAAATAGGCCACACTGAGTAAACATATCTCATCTCTCCAAATGGACTGACACCATCCGCTGCCAAATGAAAGCCCAAGATTATGAGGTTCTTCTTTAAAGTGTGGCCACTTTTCCTCTATGTCCATAAATATTGAACCATCTGTAGGCATTCGAATAATGTCATCTCGACTTCTATTTCGTGCATGGTAATCCATAAATTGTGCCAAGCTAGTGCATTTGAATATTCGTTGCATACGTGGAATAATGGGAATATAGCGAAGAACTTTGTGAGGAACCCCTTTTGTTATTTGATCTGTTCGATATCTACTGATATGACATTCAGGACATTCAGTTCGAAATTCATGTTGTTTGTGATATATAATATGATCACTGGGACAAGCATCTATTGCTTGATACTCCATTCCAATATCTTTCATAATGACAGATAATTCTTGGTATGAGCGAGGTAGAATATTTGATGGTGGTAACAAAAACTCACCTATCAATCTACAACAAAAATATATAATTTGTTAATATAAAGAATATTAATGGTACAACATGATTCACCATTTATTATGACATATATGACATACCTTAACATACATGAGATTGTTATGCTAGATAAACCATTCATAGCCTTCAAGTTCACCAACAATAATACATTGGAGAGAAGAATTGTCTATGAGCCTTCGTAAAGGGCCTCAAATGCCTTCTCAAGTAGAGGGACATCATGAACAATATCAAGGTCATCTTCATCATCATGATTAGTTGTGCGAGTACTAAATGTGTCATGGATCAATGTATTTGTACCATCATCTTCAATTGTGTTTTGTGGCTCATGATCGCCATCTTCCATGGGATCATTATCTTCAGCTTCGATATTCACACCTCCATGTTCGTCCACTTTGAAAACCATATTCTCTGGGTTGTGTTGATCCATATCATGTGCTTCGGGTGCTCGACCTATATAAAATTTATAAACATAAATAATCCATGATCATGATCTCATCATCAAGTGATTTATTATGTATATAAATTGTTAAAACGATATAATGAAAAACTTACCAATGGATGATAATCATGTCCACCTTCAATGTGACCATGCAACCTACAATGTTTCTTAGTTGTTTTGATTAGAAGTCTTCCAGTCTTTAACCCCTTACAAATTTTGCAGGGACAATAACATTTTCCATCGCCTTTTCTTTTCAAGTTAGACCACAATCTAGCAATTGTCTCCTTATTTTGTTGTTCGCTAATATTGTCTGACATGGTCTTTCTTCATAGGCAAGAAAATCAGGCTATAGAACTAGTTATATAGAAGTTGAAATGTTAGTTATGAAATCACATTTCAGTATAATATACCAAATTAAATTACTTGAACATAGAAATTGTCACCATTGAACCAAAACCATTTAACTCTTCTTTTTCATCTCAAAACATATCTAATGTCTTTGTGGTATGCAATCCTTGTATCATATCTTAAGTTGACTAATGTCTAATTGAGGTAATCCATGAGTGTCTAACGTGAATTCATTATCAATGATGTGAAGTCATCGAGAGTATGGTGATAGTCATTCCTTATAGGATCCTCTCAATACTGTCCAAATCAGTCTAAAAGGAAAGCAACTATCCATTCCCATGCTCATGCATACTTACATGACTAATGTTGCCCTTGTGTATCCTAAACATTGGAGAGACCTTATCTGACTTGCCTAATCAATGTGGTTTCTGTTCTAATATGAAATACTGAGTTCTACCCTTGCCTCTACATCAAACTTCTCACATCATGTTTCTTCAACAAAATACACTAATATGAATTGAGCCAACACCATGAGGATAGGGTCAAGTATCATGGCAACTAATCATAATACGTGAAGATGGGGTTCACACATAAGTGTTGGCTCTCAACAATGCCACACTTCCAAAATTGTCAGTCTCAAGACTTCTCCTATTGTGTCAACACTCATTGATGGCCACAAGGCCAAATCAATGTATCTAGGCTTCGAACTCCTTACTCTAGGCTTGGAGGACCCTACATAAGGTCTATGAACAGTCACTTGGTATTACAATAGAAAGGGCCTTCCTCTATAACTTTGTTTGCAACGCACACATCATTGGTAATCATTGTTATGATGGATGGTCCATTAGGACGGTAAATAAAATGCTTATTCCTTTTCCACCCTTTGAAACTACAACAAGGTATTTGACTTGGTAGGGTCCCCACACATCACTTCAACAACAAACATTAGGCAATTCAACCTTTTGCCTTCTCAATGCATTTTTTTTTGTCTTTCACTGGTTTTCTCAGTCTGATACATAGGGATATCAGACCTTTCATGGCATCATCACACGCGCCTTCCAATATGTAGTCCTTTCATATTTTAGGTGCCTACACACTATGTTGTTGTTAAGTATTGATGTAGTCTTTAAGACATCTCATAACTCCATTACATGTCCACACTTGGGTTTACAAACACAACTCTGTCAAAACAAAAACAATATCACTAGTAAAACTATGACTGTGACAATCAATACCCTTAAAGACAGTCATATATATTTAATCTATTTCATTTGGTTTTGATCCACAAACCCTTCCGAAGGTTTCATAGGGTCGCCTCACCCCTCTCTCTGTCATCAACCACTCCAAAATACCAATCACTTGGTCTTCCCATCAAATTCTTCACTCTTATTGCCTTTTACTGTCTGATACATAGAGATATCAGACTGTCCTCATGCCCAAACACGTACCAAATCTAATTTGGAGTCCTGCACACAACATAATATGATACATAGCATGAACAAAGGTCTTCCCACACATTTGGGTGAATTTATATGCATGGGAGACCAAACTATACATTATTTACTCCTCTCGATAAACACTAGGCAGGGTTTTGACATTTTTTGGAAAACCTATGATATCTTCTTTAAAACTCTAAGAAATTCAATGCCACAAAAAGACAAAATGAAGTTCACTCTATAAGCTGCAATCTTGTATTTATTTTTTATCGATGCTTTCCTACATTGTTTGATCTACCATCTTGTTAGAAATCTCATCTCTATTATGCTTTGATGGATGTCGCATCCTGTTACAAACCTCACATTTTGGCACTGGCAGAAAGGATTTTAGCAAAGGTTGTGGAATATGGTTTTTACATCTACCAATTGTCATTCCATCTTGTGCATATGGCTTTTACATGTAAAGAAACAAATTTGATAAATAGGCCATATGGTGGATGATAAGTGAAGGATGTAAGTACTAAAGGTGTGGTACTAGTGGCTTTGGTACATGAAGGTGACTAGAGGTTGTGGAAGGAGAAATGGTGGAAGTTGGATCTATGGTAGAGGTGGGAGTAGATGTTATTTACGCATGAAAATGTTAAGCTAATACTCATAAAATAGCTAGGAATCCAACTTAAGGCATTCTTTTTGTTAATAAATTTCTCTACCATTGAGCTACCACCCCATTTCTTACCATTCCATTGTTGGCTTGAGTGTAGATTATTTTCAACACCCATTACAAGACACATTATAGGTTCTTGGGGCTCCTAACCTAACCTAGCTTTGATAACATTTTGAGCTACTACTCATGGACTAGTTAGGTTACCAAGATATCACCTTCTATTTGTTGTTAGAATGCGATCTATGACTAAGTTTAGAGGATCTTACTAACTTGGGTATCATGCTTTTATGTGTCTCTGACATGACTCCTAGTAACTATATAAGGATCTTACTAGTCCTAGATCTATGCCTTGTCTTTTTGATATGGTTCCTAGTGAGAATATATGAATCTTACTAGTTCTAAATGTCATAACTCTGTGTTTTGCATGCTCCATGTGTGTTACCAATGTTACTCATATTACTCACTTTGTACTTCCCTTTTATCTCAATATGGTAGATTGACAATATCATAAGTCTTGGGAGCTACCACCTTTCCAAACTTGTAGTCATCTTGACTCTTCAATATCTTGGTTTCAGAATATTTGGTTTCTCCATATTTTCCCAAGAGTACATGAGCAAAATTTCATACTCTTGCTAAGAGGGGGCTAAATATTGCATCATAAGTTGTATCTCTTTATAAATATACACTAGGTTTGGACTCACTTTAGTGGTTGTGCCTTATTTATGCCTAATTGTACTTAGGTTTCAAAATGTTTCCATAAATTTGGTTCATTCCATTATTCACGATGTTCCTCGTGGCTCAATTTTCTAGGACTAGGGTCTTGGGAATCCTTATTCATGGAAATTGGACCTAAAATTTGAAAGATGAATGTTGGATTCGCAAATAGTAGGAATTTTCTCTCCAAATTTGGACTTTTCCAAAAGTTCAATTTGAAAAGGTGCAAGCTGCATATAGATACAAGTCTATTTCTCGTTTCAAACCCCTATAAACTCCAACCCACATCTACCAATTTTTCAATCAAGCAATTCAAATCAATTGAGCATAGATCTATAATTAAGGAACAAGGCATTCAAAGATACAACTTTGTTACATCAGTTATGATCAACTACATTATGTTTTTCCATGATGAAAGCATACACTAACATGTTCTAGAAACATTAAACCATTTCAAAATTGAGGTATATTTGTCAATTTTTTATTTACATATATGTTTGGAACATATTAACACAAATTGTAATGTTATGAAGCTTCCTCTACTAGATACCTCCCTAGAACTGGTTCAAGATGACTCTCACGAACATTTGTAAATGTGCAAGGAAACACAGATATGCCTAAGTCTGAGAGCATAGTATAACTGCGGTATAGTATGCTCTCAAAATTAGGCATATCTGCTTCCTCTGCTAGATACCTCCCTAGAACTGGTAAGATTGTTCTTCGCTATGTATACATCCTAGTGCCATGGTAGGGACAGGGTGGGAGAGAGAGAAAAGAGAAACAAAGGTTGATTGCCCTCTGGGGCATATAGAATTCATGGTGACGAAAGGGGAAGACTGAACATCAACAACCGAGGCATTGGGGCAACATTAAAAGACTTCTGATGACCTAGGAATGACAAAGCATGGGTAGTTGTGAAATGCAGTGGATAGCTCAAGCAATGGGTGGGACACAAGCAATTCCTCATATATGCAAATCAATGAATGAAGGTGAAGATTCAGCTACCACGAATGGTGAAGATTCTACCCAATCAATTCCATAAATTATGCAAATATTATGCAAATCCGAAGATTCAATGAATGAAGGTTAAGATTCAAAAATTCCGCATATTATGCAAATTTGAAATGAAGGTGAAATTCTACCTCGAATGGTGAGTGTGTTGTTTGATCTTGCGAGGGGTTGAGCTCGACATGGAAGCCTGCGCGGGATTGAAAATGTCACAAATGACTTGCCCTCTTTTGTTTTGTTTTTAAGTATAATGCCCGTTGTCATCGCAATTGCGATGAACGTGGGCACTTTTTTGAAAAAAAAACAAATTTCAATGCTAATGTCTTCTCTATCAAAACCAAATGTGAAATTATCGTCGGAATTTCGACGAATTCGTGCATTTCTTAAAAAAAAAATCAAATTTGGTCACAATATACCTTCTCCGTCAGAAACCTTCGTCGGAATTATAAGACCAAATGTATTAGTGCGATGAAGTGCCATTTTTTAGGTCTATACCTAAGGATGATGTTGTGAAGTTAACTGGATCTAGATGGGATAAAAGAGCCATGACCATGAATGAAATTAATGCTCATGCTGTTAAATTTGCATCTATAGTGATTTGCTATAGAATTTTCTATTCAAACAGAATGAACAGTATACCGGCATCAGCTATTCACACTGTCTACTGGATGATTAAGGAGGATGTTGATTATGATCTCTGTGAAGCAATGAAAAGCCAATTAATGACAAATTTGGAAGCAGTCAAGAAGGACATGAAACTAAGATTCAAGTCTGGACAACTTATCATGGGCTTATTCTTTTATTTCCAAAACTTTTCCCTCGGTATTGGTGATGTACAATGGATAACCGTGACACCTGCCCTATTGCAGATGAAGGACAACATTAGGATGCTGAAAAAAAAGTTTGATGATATTTCATGGGGATATTTTAAGAAATTTCAGAAGGAAATGCATGCTAGAGAACGCATACCGACAGAGGTAGTCAATCGTTATGAGGATTCTATCTATTTTATGGTTGACACAGATACATGCTTGATGGAAGTTGTTATTCCCAAGACAAAATGGGTAATGCCCATGGGTTATGAAGTAGATAAAGATCTACTTGTAGCTTATGCTGATCATTTGTTAGCTCAACTGGTCGATACCACCGCTGAGAGGTTTGGAACCTACAAGGAGAAACTATTGAAAGTGCACTTTGAAGTACAAAAATCGGTGATTACAAAGAAAATAAGAAAAGAGGTACAGGCCTTTGTTGAACAGGTCAGATTCACAAAAGAATAGATAGTTGCAGCAAGAGAAAAATATGAGGCTCAACAAGGTGGAACTTCTAGTGTACCAATTGGTACCCCTACCGGTAAGACTAGAGTAGTCAAATCAGCTAAGAATAAGAAAGCAGAAGAAAAAGAGGTAAAGTGTGTTGAATCCCAAAGAGGAAAACCCTCTAAAATACAATTCCGAAGGAAAGGTAAAACTGTTGAACCTCCTCTTGTGCTTGCCCAAATCGGAAAAAAAAGGAGAAATCTCACAAACTGGTGACAGATATAGAGGAAACAAAATCAGAAGAAGATAAGAAAGCACTAAGGGCAAGTGCTAAGAAGCACAAGACTACTCGAAAAGGTAAAGCAGCTACAAAAATATTGACACTTGAAGATTCTTTCACTAGAATGATTATAATTATTGAGTATGGTATTTAGAAAGGTTTAAACATATTGTTTACTCATTTTCTTGAAAGTCAACGAAGGGATATTGAAGATACAGTCATCTTCAGTATGAACAAGTTTAGTAGAGCCCTCATTGAGCTAAAAGGGCAAATTCCAGATAGTTGTAGGGACTAGAAGATTGCCTAACCATATGGTTTTACAATATGATAATGTTTGATTCGTCATGATGATTTCACCATGGTTGTGGTTGGATGAAAAGAGCACATTGGAAATGTAGGTTTGGAATGGTAAGGCGACATATGAGTTTCAGCATCAGAAGTTAGAGCTTGTTGAAGATAACAAAGACACTTCAAGAGATCATAATTTAGATTTCTTTAATGCAATTAGCAGTCCACTATTACACATGAGCAATGCATTGAGGACAATCAAGTATGGGTCGATAAACACATGATAGAAGTTGAAAACGTTGTTTGTCCATCATCTAGTTTCATCACAACAAGTGAAGAATAGCATGAGGTAAATGATCCAATCCACAGTTATGCTGCTGATAGCTTGTTGGTAAATGAGTTGGATGGGAAAAGTGTTGAGGAAGAAACTATAAACCAATCAGAACGTTTATTTCAGAAATCAAACTACTTGGAAGGTCAAGTGAGGTTAGATGAAGGTATAGATCCAATTGGTGCCTCTTTGGTTGGTCACAATGTTGTCCCATCATTCATGGTGGAAGATGTGAAAGAACAGTTTATAGCTTCAAGCAGTATGCAAGGTATGACAACCCATGGAGAGATTATTGATGAACAGGATTTTGATTTTCTAAGTTTGACCAACAATTCTTTGTCATCACATGAATCTTGTAGTGAGGTCATTCACAAGAGGTTTGATGAGTATTCCAAAAGTGCTCAAAAACTGATGAAGAACATGAAATTGACATGGATGGTGATAAATTGGATTCTAAGTGCAATGATATTAATGCTACTACTAGTGTGATCATTGCTTCTCATATTGGAACCACTCCTACACATGTTTAAAAAGTAGAAGTTGGCATATAAGCCTGGGAACAAAATTTGTTAGTTTGGAAAGACTTGTATGATCATTGGGTGGTGTTTAATGATTCCGAAGAAAGCATGGTAGAGAAGCCCAAAATTTTGAATTTGGATAGTTGTAGATTGCATCTTTGACACATGAATTTAGCAATGAAGAGGACTCCACAAGAATTGACACTCAAGGTACAAAGACTAAGCATGAAATTTACAATGAAAGGGTGCTTGTGACAATTGAAGATCTGACACAAAGGTATGAAAGTGATTCTGAGTCTTATAGAAGTAGTGATGCAACCCATCTTTCTCAAGATATTGCAACCCTTGGCCAAGATGAAATCAATGATATGCAACCTACAATTGATGGTACACAATTTCCAAGCATGGGACATGATGATGTGAATGATACAATCGATCATAAATCTCATTTTGTGTACTTTGGAGTAGCTGATATAAAACATTGCCAAAGGTTGAATGAAGATTGGTCACATAGAGCTATCCAAGAAAAGAAGCTTTTTGGCCAAGCACGACAACACTTGCAAGAGGTCAAGGAAAGATGCAATCAGCTTGATAATGCAAGAAGACAAAGAGAGTTATACATTAGGTCCTTATTTCTTCCAAGAGAAGAATGTACACAATTTGAGCCTGCAAAGGAAGATCTTCTTGAGGTAAACAAACAAGAAGAATAGGTTGTTGTGTGTGAACAAGAGAAGAGGTATAATCCAAAAAATTCAGAATGTTTATCTATTTTGCATCATGAGGATCATGAGTTTCCTCTTTTAGAGATTTATTTCAAGGTTCAAAACAATGATGATAATATTTACACACTTGATGGACCAGCCACAAGTGATATGTCCATGTGTGTGAAATGGAATATACTTGATTTCATTTCGATTATTCATGTATCATCTACAGTGGAAGGACAATTGTTAAGATCTTATGAAGCATGTTGTTTTAAAAAGATGAACAAATAGACTAAGAGGTTGCTTACTACAAAGATCTTGTATTTTGATAATGTTTGGTTTATTTTGCATAATTCAGAAAATTGGTCACTTATAACAACTACTTCTATAAAGGAAAATGATAATGCAAGAGGTGTAGAAAATTGGTATTTTGGGCCAACATTTGATGAAGAATATTCAACTTGTGTTGAGGAACATGAAATTACTTCAATGGAGCTAGGCAAAGGTTCTAATTTTTCAGTATGGAGACAACAACTATCTATTCCCACTTGAGAATGAAATGACAAGTTTAGAATGCAAGGAGTCTGATTTTGAATATCATAACATCCAAGATGAAGACTTATTTGAGCCACTTCCATTTCTAATCACTTGGGAAAACCATGAGATGAATTGAAACTCAATGTTGTTTGATGACTACAATGCAATCATAGAAGAGGGTCTCAAAGGTCTGATTTTGGACAATGATGTTCTTCTTCCTCAATCTTATGAGATTGCTACCCTTATATTTGGAAAAACTTGAGAGAAGAGTCCATAAGTGCTGGAACACGAGATGCATGCATTGGTCATGATAATTTATATGATGCATCTCATCATAGGACTAATTTCAGACACTTTGGAGCAGTTGCTGTAGAGCAGTCCCAAAAGTTGAATGAAGGATGGTTAGAAAAGGAAAAGAAAGCTAAGATTGTGGTTCACAAGCCAAGCTTCACCTTCAACATGTTCATGATGTTAACCATTTTTTTGATGATGAGACACATGAGTTGCCTAATCCAAAGATTCCAGTTGAAATAGTTGATCATTCTCATGATGGTGATAGTGATTTGGTTGATGACTCTCTTAGTGGGCTAGCCATTCAAGAGTTGTCTATGTTGAGCAGTGTTGTCATACATACTTCATTTTTGAGTTTGTCACCTATTTCACTTGATATGGCAGCGATATCTTTGTTGATTGGTGACTTCATATTCTTCGATTCCTTATAGACTAGTGGCTGTCCTAGTTGGAATCATATGGCATATCCAAACTTTTCATTGTTTACATTAGTTTCCCAACAATATGGGAGTGTTTGGAGGTATACCTTTGGGATAAATATGGAGTGTGGAGTGATTTCCATTGATTGGCATTGGTTTGTTGACATGTTTGATATCACATATATTGTTGATCAGAGTTATAACAACAAAGTTGGGTGGCCATTTATGTTGGTTCATTGGTATGTGGAGGTTTGCTTTCACATTGTTTTGATATTATACATGCTTGTATGGATACTTCATGGTGATCATTTGACATTCCCCTACTTCATCTCCTACAGCAGATTCTTCATTATGATATAGGATCCAGGTATTGATGCGCTTGGCACATTATTCCACATGGATTCCAATATGTTGCTTCATGGTTTGTGATGCTTGAGCATTTTAATCAAAGTGGAGCAACAAGTTTTTTGGTGTTTGCTTCAGGGCGAGAAATCCCGGGAAGGGAGGACTGTAATGTCCCATCCTTAGGCATCTCAGACTTTAGCAGAGGTTTCCTTGCTATTAGGGTCTCGTAGGTCAGCAGTGTGGTTTGGGAACCCAACCAAGGGTTGTGGAGCTCAACAAGGAGCTTTACGGGCCTTTCAAATTGGAATTTTGGGGTTGAATCCGTGATTAAAATTGAAATATTAAAGTTGGCCTTAAGGGAATACTAAAAAGTGAATAGTAATAGAGAAACATAAGAGGAATAGTGAAAAATTCCCCCTCATCCTAGTAATTTAAGTTGTTTTAAAAAGGGGGCCAAGTTCACAATGAGGAATTAGATCCTCAATGTTATTTTATGATTTTTAGGCCTAATAGTAACCTCAAAATAGATAGAAGGCATTTTGTCTATCATTTTGATCCAAGCTTATGCTTCCAATTTTCAAATCAATAGCAAGCTTGAGGGTTTCAGCAATGTTTCTCACCGTGGTTCTCCTAAACTTGGTTTACACGTAAAATATTGTGTTTATGTTTTTGTTGTTGCACCATTTTCAATTTCAGTTGTTACATCTTTCAAAATTCAGACTGAAGTAGATAAAATCCCTATCAGTCGCTTTTCACATTTTCTCATTGATCTCGGCTATTTTTAGCAACTTGACGAGCACACAAATATACTGAAAGGGTAATTTTACTTTTCAAACTTGATTAGATACAATAGCAATCCTTTAGAAAGATTAATTAGCGACACATGCAAGATCGAGCAAGTATAAACACAAAGGACCACAAGATTTATGAGGAAACCCTAGAGAGAGAAAACCACGACAAAATATTTCTTATATTAATGGTATTTATACAAACTTTGTAGGTACCAACCCCTACAATACAAGGCACAAACCTCATTATGAAGTACCAAACCAACCTCAATATGAAGTACCAACTTCACCAATATGAGGCACCAACCTCACCATTATGAAGCACCAACTTCACCAACATGAGGCACCAACCTCACCAACATGAGGCACCAACCTCAATATCAAATTCTCCTATAAATTTTGTTGTCATGGTGATCATAAAACTACCACAAAACTGATCACAATATCCTCTTTAAAATCTGCTACAGACTCCTCATAATCTTCTTCTCAATCTAAAACAATGTTCTTTTGTATAGTCCTCTCTAAATTTGGTGTGTATATATACTTAATTGTCCATAATTGTCCACACACACACACACACACACACACACACACACACACACACACAGACACACAGACACACACACACACACACACACACACACACACACACACACACACACACACACACACACACACACACACACACACCCACACGCGCACGCGCACGCGCACGCACACCAACGCACACGCGCACGCACACACGCACACACACACGCACACACGCACGCACGCACGCACGCACACACAATATTCTTTTGTATAGTCCTCTCTAAATTTGGTGTGCATATATACTTAATTGTCCACACACACACACACACACACACGCACGCACGCACGCACGCACGCACGCACGCACACACACACACACACACCTCTCACACACACACACACACACGCACGCACGCACGCACGCACGCACGCACGCACGCACACACCCACACACACACAATATTCTTTTGTATAGTCCTCTCTAAATTTGGTGTGCATATATACTTAATTGTCCACACACACACACACACACACACACGCACGCACGCACGCACGCACGCACGCACGCACGCACGCACGCACGCACACACACACACACACACACCTCACACACACACACACACACACCTCTTATTTGATCAACCTCCTTTTTTTATATTTTCTTCCTTTAATGAGACATCTCCCTCTAAATAGTCACAACCTTGACAAACAAGTTACATCATTTCCTTAATCACACCTTTTCAATTTTATTGTTGTTCTTTTAATATATTACTCTTCACTATTTTAATTGCACCTTCTCATTTATACTATTGCTTTCTTTCAAATCACACCCTTACATTTGCTGCATTATGTTAATGTTTGATATTAACATTTGTTAACCACTGCTCATATTAATTGTTGTTTGCTATGCATAACATATAGGATGGTTAACATCAATGTTCTCTTAACAAAGTCTTCATCAATCCTGCATATAAATCATTGGCTTTCCTATAAGATTGGGCTATGCAATATCAGACCATTGTTGTTTTCTTTGACCATTGCTTTGCCAATGTAACTTGATGGTTATCATACAAGATTGGGCTATGTAGTATCAACCTGAATGAATGGATCGCTTGTAGCATGATGAATTCAATCATTGTTTGTCATTATGAGATTACTAACAATTACTAGATTGTTGCATAACTAAAATGCATTGTTAAGATTATTATTTTTGTCATTGACAGGTAATCATCACTACTAACAAATCTTCTTAATCACTTGATAAGATAAGGTATGTTTCATTGCTGATTTCTTTGGTAGTCAATGACTATATGAGGAATTCTTATAATATTCCGATTCAAACTATCTTTGGGGTGCGCCCCCTTTCTCGCCAACATCATAGCATCCTACCTTTTTGTTCTCTCTTTGGGCTTGGCTAACTAAGTTCTCTGGGCTGGAGGAAGATAAAGGTAACTCTATGGGGCCATCCCTCACCGACCATCCTGATTGAACCGAGGTAGGAGTAGCTCCAACTGGAATCGCCCCTCGACATTATAGTTGGATTTGTTTGAATTCTCCAACGGCATCGACTACTGAGTTCCATCTGGGGGTGTCCATATTAAACATATCTGACTTTAGGTTGCATCCATAAGCATTTATCTTCAAACCTTGCATCAAGGCATCATAACATCAATGACAATTTACCAACACGGGCCTATTATTTCAACCACTAGCTTTTTAATTATCATCGAAGCATATTCCAACCATAACAAGAATATTATGTCCATATTTTATTGTTGGCCTTTTCGATTGGCTTGTATGAATATTTCGTCAACCACAAAGAATATTCGATCATTTCTCCAAGTTAGGAATATTCTTTCCCAGACAACATATTTCGTTTGTAGAGGGCCCTTCACCTACACCCAAAACCTAATTTTACCTAAAGGAGCCATTTTTTCTTTTGCCATAACTTGGCAATATGTAGTTGAATTTTGATGAACGAGATATCATTGGAAAGTTGGTTCTAAAAGGTATCTCAAAGCTTATCATAGCTATTCATGCACATTTTCCAAATTTAGTTCCAAGTATATTTTATTCATTGTTTAGTGTTTTCACACTCTAGTTGATTACTTGGACATTTTGGAACCTAAAAACTTTCTTGTTGTGTGGGATGACATCTTTTGAATGCATTTTCTCTTTTGTTGATGCACTAAGATAAAGTTTAACTCAAGTGTTTGTTTTTTGGGGATTTCACACATCCCGTTGTTCCTTATTTTGTATTTTCACTATGTTATATGTTATAAAGTGTCATGGGGGATTGTGTAGTGCCTTAGTTTTTGTCATCACACCTCCGTGAAGTGAGTGTCCCTCCACGTCAACATCGAATCCTAGTGATACTTGCGTCATGCATGTGTTCACCAGTTTGCACACCTTTTTTTAGTTGAGTACTTTCTTTTGCGAGTTCAAATGTTGTTTCTAATCCTTCATGCACTACATGGTAACACATAGTTTTAGTGGACCTATCATGCCTCTCCCTTGTTAGCATTATGGTGGGTTTTCTATTATTGGTGCTAATGCTTCCTTGGTTTCGCTTTGGTGAGCTATATATTTAGTATTTGTTCCTATTTACTAGGTGGATGTAGTGGCTGATTGCCCATGCATTTTGATGAGATGGAGCACTTAACATATAGACATCATTGCATTCCTACTCTATGGAGGTGACCTTCCATTCTCGATCAAATTCTTCAGACTATTGGCATGCATATTTTCAACTTGCTTATTTGCATGGTTTAGTATGCATGGGATCACTCGTGCAAATTAATGTCATTTGTATCTTTGACTATTTGATGTTTGCCTTCGTTTGTCATTTGATCTTTAAGAAGTGTCATTGGGGAACTTATATAGATTGTGGTCTTTTTGATCCTAATCATCATCCTATTTTTAAAGGAGGTTCTTCATTTAAAGCACTATAGTAGTAATCTTTCAACAATTGTCTGTAGCTTCTTCATGTTGCAGTGATGTTCTTCATGTTCCTACTTTTTTGGGGACATTGTTTAGGAGGAGTTCCTTATTTTTATTTCTCTCTTTGGAGAGGAGTTTTATTCAATGAGGTTTTCTCCTTGTCTCTTGTTGTGAGAGTTTTTTTCAGTTGTACATAGGTACCTCATCAAGCCCTTAGTTGTCAGGACCTACCTTTGCATTTCACACATTCAAGATTTAGAGATTTGAGCTACTCCCTAAGTTGCACTTAAGGGGGAGTGTCAGAGTAATCCAGTACTCTAGTGTAATGACCAACCCTAATTTTTTGAAAATTTGTTCAATGAAATCAACAACATGAACATGCAATTAAGGTTTTCAACATTCACAAGTTCTGATATGTTTGCAATAAGTTTAGTTTTATTGTTGCAAGGTCTGCTATAATTTTTGCATTGTATTATTTCCTACTATTACAAGTTTGGAACAAATATACATCTAAGGGAAACACTAAATATCACCAAACTGAACATTAAACTAAAAATACATCTAAAATACCTTGTAAATAGAGGATGACAATTTGATTGTAGGTCTGTTGTAGTTGTTTACAGGGTATGGTTGGATTGACAAATTTCAATACTCATCAAGCCACACACACAAATCACCTCCCAGCTATATCAATGGTGTAAGACACCTCCACATACACGCAACACTGTTAAAAACCTAGAGAATTGGTTTCTATAGGGCTAATATGCAGAATTGAATATTGACAGGGTTGGAATTTGACTAATACAGTCCAAACAACAAGAATAATCCTCCAAATTAGTCACCAACTTCCTCACAACAATGACAATGTATCCATGGATTTTGTAGAAGTTGAGGAAACTATCATAGATCCCCATTTTAATAGATTGGTTCAAGAAATCATGAAAAGGAATAGACAATATTTCCTACAAGCCATATGTAGTACAAAGTGGGACAAGACTACCTCATGATTTTGACATGTCACAAATTTTGGAGGATGATACAAACCAAATAAATCAAGTTAATACAAGACAAAGGAGTCCCAATAGTGGTGGTAAGAAAGAGTGTCTCGTGCTTGAGTCACCTTCATCCCTATTTCAAAAACTCGAGATTCCAAACACATACACTCATTCTTAGGCCGGTCATGATAGAACCTCTCTACCACCATGCATGACCATGATGATACCCAAGATAATACCAATGCATACAATTACACTCAATCGAACATTCAAAATCATGACACGAGGAGATCCCATGTCAAATTTGGGGGCAATATTCAAGATCATTCTTATGACACCTCCTATCCCCATGGTCATGACATGTATTGACCTAGACCTAGTGCTCCTCACTAAATACCATACCAAGTGGTCCATATGCAAGCTATGACTATGTCCCTCCTCCATATGAACACATTTATGATCAATACCATCCATATATGCATTATATCCCTCCTCCTCTTCTTGGTGGCTTAGGCATGGGACTAGCTCAAACAGAAAAGAAACCACCCAAGAATGACTTGCAACAGTAGATAAAGGGCTTACAAAATCAAATGGTGGACATTAATGCACCAAAGCACTAGTATAGAATGAAGGACATATGTCCTTACCCATTTTGATAGAAGCATTCCAATGCCTCCATTTCCTTCACATTTTGTAACACCAAAGTTTGATAAATACAAAGGCAAAGGGGATCCTAAGGCACACATAAGACGATTTTTCACAGCTTGCATTGAGGTAGCAGAAGAAGAAACATACTTGATGAGATTGTTCCCACAAAGCTTAGGTGAACAAGCAATGGAATGGTTCTCCCAACTTCCACCTGGAATTAAGTCATGGTGTGATCTAGCAGAGGCTTTTATACAAAATTTCTCATACAACATTGAAACAGTTGTGTCGGTAGACACCTTATGCAATACTAAGCAGAAACATGGGGAATTTTTTGCTTCATTTTTACAACAATGGAGAGGTCTTTCTAGTCAATGCTCTTGTGATATACCACAAAAGAAAATGGTAGTTATCTTCACACAAAACATCAATAAGGATATCGAATATGAGCTAAGAAAAGCATGCTTGTCTACCTTCAAAGAGGTCATTGAGAAAAGAATGGCGATAGAAAAAGTCATTGTTGAACAAGGCATCATCAAGATATTCAAAGAAAATAAAGAAGAATCAAATGGGAAAGACAAACCCCGCTTTTAGAACAAGAATAAGAAAATAGTCAATGACGGGGTAGTAGATGCAAATGTTGTGAAACCTAAGATAACTTTCCCTGGTGCAAGTTCTTCTAACTCAAACAATCAAGTTAACAATCAAAGGCAATCAAAACCTTGAAGGAAATACACCCCATTGGGAGAACCAATTGAAACCACATTAAAGAAGTTAGTGGCAAACAAGCTCATAATACTACTAGATAATCCACCATATGAGCCAAAGGCGAAGCCAAATTGGTGGAATGATGATGAATATTACAAATATCACAAGAGTAAAGGACATCTTACTAGCAATTGTCACAGATTAAAGAATATCATACATGATCTCATTGATAGAGGTGACATAGAAGTGGATGGTCACACCTCCAATGAAGAGAATGCGATGTTCAAGGAGCCATTTCCTAAACATGACAAGGGAAAAGCAAAAACTTCGAATAATCAGGACAATTATACTAATTAAACGCCCTATGACTATGACTCCACTATTAATCATATTTCAATGGACAATCATGTTTCTACTATCATTATAAAGGACAAAACTCCTGAAGGTCCTACCCAAAGGAGTAAAGTTGTTTTCAAAGGTATTGGACCATCTTTCGGCTCATCTTCTAAAGACGAAACTTCCGAATTTAATGTCACAACCCGTCGGGGTAAAGTCACCTTGCAAGGCGTTCCATCCAAGCCCACAACCTCTTCATCCACGAAGAATGAGTATGACCTTGTAGATCAGTTAGGGAAGACACCTGCCCTCATTTCCATCCTTGATCTTTTACGCATATCTCCCACACATAAGGCCATCCTTTATAAAAAACTGAGAGAGACTTCTTTACCCACTAATCTGAAAGTGGACCGGTTTCAAGCCATGGTGGGATACCTTTCCGGTTCACATATCCTCACATTCACAAAAGTCAATGATGCAGCCGTAACCTGACCTCATAATGCACCTCTATATATTGAAGCCTTTATCTATACAAATCGCATCAAACGAGTATTGATAGATGGAGGAGCAAGTCTGAACATTTGTACATTGAGCACTATTAAACAATTGGGATATTCTTAAAAGGTTGTGAATTCTACACATGCTATCACCGTAAAAGCATATGATGACGAAGAGCGTTCATCCAAGGGCACAATCACCTTACCTCTTAGAGTTGGGCCAGTCATGAAGGATGCGGTATGTCAGGTCCTTGATTTAGAGCACACATACAATATACTCTTGGGACGTCCATGGATCCATGAAATGAGAGTTGTTCCTTCAACATATCATCAGTGTATCAAGTTTCCACGCAATGGAGTTGAAGTGATCGTTAATGGTGATCTGAATCCATTCATATATTGTAACAACCTACGGTCAAAATAAAAAACAATAATACCAATCAACAGAGATGCAACTCCATCGTCCATGTATGTTGATCCCAAGTCACTAAAACCCTCAACATCAAAACAAGGTGAGCTTAAAGAGAAATACCAGGATAAAGGCATGGGCAAGTACACTCTAAATCAAACTATGTACCTAAGACAAGTAATGGATTCTCCAAAAGAGTATGGACGACCACATCCTTCTAAAAAGGTATCTATCATTACACTAAAATGGGATCCTACTATATTCCACAAGTGGGGTGAGATGGAAGAAGAGGACTTATACAAAATGCTTTACAAGGAATCTAAAGAGGATATACAAAATCACATCAGTATACCATGTGAAAAGTATGGCAAATGATTCAAGATCTTACAAAAATTTGGGTACGATGGTAAGAGCCCTCTTGGCCTAAGAAAAGAAGGTATCACTCAACCTTTGCAACCAAGGGTTGGTTAGGTGGTGGTGGTGTTGTGGCCACCAATGTTCAATTAAACCCTCGTTGGGGCATTGGGAGTGTAGGCTTGTGCCTTCGTGATCCATGATGCTTGTGGGTTTGAGCCTAAGCTTTGATAAATATGGATGAGGTCTCTTGTTTGTGACCTCATAGCTCTGAGTCAAAAGCATTTCATGTGGGACCAAAAGACATCGTGCCAATACTCACATTAAAAAGTTTACCAAACAGTTTTTTTAAGTAACAATAATTTAGACACAAATACACTTCATATTAAATCATGAGTACAACTAATCTATGAAGTTTCCTTCCACAAAACTAATACCAAATATTTTTTCCTTTTCAAAGTCACTAATTTAGGATATAAGATCACTCACCTAACATCAATTAAGTAGTTTAACTTAAACCAAAATATGGTCCATGAACACACTTTTTGGGAGATAAGTCTAACATGAGGAATTCCATGCTATTTAAAAGATAACCTTCGACTCGAAACCTTTGCCCTTTCTTTTTTTCATTCACAAGCAAAAATAGGAGAGTTCTTTAGGTGAGCCACTTATAACTACTTTTACTTTAAAAAGTTGGTCAAATGGAACTAGAAAAAGGAAAGCATTAAATGACTTTGAATGGATCTTATTAATCAACATTTCTTTTTTTCTCATCATTATTACATCAATCAACATTTTGACAAGATGGACCCTATGTTTCTAAGCATTAAAAAACGTTCAACTTTGACCCAAATTTTACTTTTAAATTTTTAAATATAAAAGTATGTCCTTACAACAAATCATGACCATTAATCTGGCCACCATGCAAACACCTTTTACACTAAATCCCCATTTTTGGGCAGCCACGTGTCCAACTTTTCATGATAAATTTTTTAATAGTTTCAAAAGTCTTATAGTGAGAAGGATTAAGATGACCTAGAAACATATTCATTTGAATGGATATTGTTCAACTTGGACCAAAACTTTGAAGAAAAATATTATATTCATATTTGGCCTAACATGGACTAAGAGATGTGTCGTCAATAATAACTTATGAGCTTGGAGGGGCTTGTTTTATTTTATATTGAAACAATTTGAGAAACAAAGGGGCTTGATGGTCTCATTAACATGTTTTGAAAGGAATACTGATTGAAGAGATATATCATCATTATGAATTTATCAAGTTCTTATAAGAGGGGGGTTACTAAGGATATGTGAGGAAGATCAAAGGAAAATAATTTAAAAATAAGAGTAATTTTTTAAATAAATATCATAATAATTTATGTTTTTTTTTTTTTTAATTGATACAAATTTATGTTGTTAATAATAAGTAGAATTATTAAATGAGCGAGGGAAAGTTAGAAGAGGATAATGTAATAATCTTTATATTTCATATGTTAGTGTAAGAAATATTTTTTATTTGAGTTTATGTATTTTTCTTAAATGTTTGTTTAAAGCTTGCTTAGATTCTTAGTAACAAGTCATAATGTATCTTCAAGGAGTAACTCTAATATGTTTTTTGACAATTGAAGTTTTTTTATTTATTGATTGTATGTGCCTTGGAGTTACATTTTTATCATGTTATTGTGATCTTTCCTTTATACATTATTACAAGCATTCTTGTCTTGTGAGCATTGATCATTTTCTTATTCTTGAAACACTTTATTTTTTGCTATTTTGATTGTAGATCATCTTTTGAATTGAGCCTATGTGATTAGTCTTGAACATTGTATGGGTTATTTTATTTTCACACATTCTAAAATGTCCCTTAACTTTCTCACAAATACTTGAAAATATATATTTTTTCATTAAGTCTATTACTTAACTAGCATTTAATATGACATGTGTTCCAAGTGTATTAATGAAAATAAATAATATATAATCATTTGGACAATAAGAATCATGATTTAAAAACTTGTTATTTATTCCATCGTGATAAGTAAGCATAATTGCATGTAATATGGATAGTGATATAAAAACTATAAAACCTATCTAGGATATCTTCGTGATCATGTTCTGTGCAAATTCCATGCAATGAACATAGCATAATATGTATCACATTAATTTAATTGTTATATTAACATAAAAAATTATAGATTCGTAAGACTCTTGTATGCTTGGTCTCACTTTAATTAACCTTATGACAATCCTCGTTTAAAGACATAAATTCTATATTTGCATATACTCGTTGAAGTTATTCTTGTAATAGCTTCATCTTGTTTCTCAATAGTTACATGACCTACAAAATTCTTATGACTAAGAAGTAATTGGATGTTCCATTTGACAAACATTGCAACACATATAACTATATTGATATTGTGAGTGTGGTTGTTGTATATGACCACAATAGCAAAGAATATAGATATGAAAACCAATCATTTCTATGATGTATATGTCTATAAAAATTATTTTAAAAAGGAAATTTTTTACCAAAAAATAGGATATAGACACTAGTATGAAGATGTAAGAGTGTAATTTGAAAACAAGGTTCTAGAATGTATAAATTGGAAGACACGATGTTAGTTAAAGGGATACTATCTAAGAGTTGCACACTTATCTAGAGATATAAGTATAGGAAAGATATCTATTCACCAAAATAGAAAATAGATAAGATCTAGAGATAAGAGATAAAAGACACAATAGAGATATAAGGAATGTACTTGATTTATTGATACCAATATATGAATATAAATACATCTGATTTGGGGTCTAACATATGTGTGTGTTATTTCTTTTGGATTGAATACTAAAGTAGGATCAGGAATAATTTTTTTCTTGCCCCAATAGGATTGAGTTCGAGGTTTGGAGACTACAACTGTAGAAATCCTTTGGGAACAAAACTTGGGTTTGTTTCCTTTAGATTTCTTGCTAACATTGATTTTGTTGCTAGGACCCTAGTTAGGTTCTCTTGGAATTTTTTCTAGGAAGAAACTTCAAACTTTAAATTCATTACTAGATCAAAAAAAAAAAGAATTGAAATAAGAGCATGACTTCAAAAAAATATGTCTTCTTGGCGTCTACCTTGTGAGAAGGGGTTGTTAGCATATGATGAAGTGATGACAATGTTTGTTGTCATTGATGTCAATAAGTGCAGGTGAACCAGTATGAAGATTGGAAGAAGTTGTTATTAATGTTCAAGTAGGAGAACCGATATGAAGAGATGAAGTGGACCGGTGTTAGGGTTTCACTAAGTGTGACTATCGGTTGGTAGTCTCAACTCTAGGGTTTTTGGTTTGGCAATCTAGCTTGTGCGATGCAATCGGTGACATTTTGGGATGAGTTAGCTAAGAGATAAGGATGAGATCGAGATGCCACGTCATTTTTGTGCATGTGAAGGATTTCCTTGAGGATCTTGCATGTGAAGATCGATTGCATTAAATATCTACCTCGGGAATGAACATTCTTCTTAGCGGAATGTGAAGAGAGTGTGATGGGTTACTGATTTCCATATGCGGTGAAGAATGGACGATGCAGAATGACTTGTGATCTGTTTGAGATTGTTTTATTCTATGCAAATTGTTTGAACGGTCAGGATTGGACCGCTTGTAATTGTAAACCTAAAATGTTTAGGGTCTAGGGTTTATGCTACTGACCTAATTATTGTCTATAAGGTCGATGATGTTTGTTATTGTTTGTGTTGGCAAATGTTGTGTTTGTATCCGAGTGATGAGATACTTGCCAGACTAGTGAGTGGAAAACTGCAGAGTGTGATTGCAGAGTAGAGGAGCTGAAAAGGACCCGCCTTAGCATGTAGCATTGTTATCATATCAGAGCTTTACCTGTTGTCTTCTAACTATTTCAATAGTAGGAAAATCCCTTTACCGGGTAACTTTAATAGGCTTATTGCAAATCCTCTAACTAGGTGACTCAAGATCATTGAGTTCTTCAAATCCTCTAGCGAGGTAACCTTTAACAGGGTTTCAACCTTTAATAGGGTATATAGCCATCCCTTAATCGGATGATCTTTAACAGGATCGGTTCCTAACAGAACCTTATTGTAAAGTCTTTAACCGGACTAGGCTCCTAACAAAGCGAGCTTCAAAAGAGTTCAAAAACAAGCTTGTGGGTATTCATCCCCACCATGGTTTTTCCCTTTTGGGTTTCCACGTGAAAAATTTGTGTGTCATGAGTTGTGCATTTTTCATGTGATGATTAAGAAGTCTTTGTTTAGGTGAATATGCATGCAAAGCTAATGGTTATGGTATTAATGATACAACACATGCATGAGTATATTGGTGAAGTAGTTATCAAGTGTTGAATGTTATTTGAAGTATTCAGTTTTACTGGTTTAGCTGTCTGAAGTCTTACTATGTTTAACCGGTATTGCCATGGTTAAGTTCAGTGATGAAGACAACCAGTTAGCATTGTTTTAACTTGATAAGTTGTTGAGAAGTTTTTGTATGTACTGATTCACCCCCCAACCCCCCCTCCCTCTCAGTACCGATTAGGGTATTTGTTGTTCATCATTATTCATCAGGGGTTATGCACCAAGGGGATGGGAAAATAAAAGGAGGAAAAGGTCCAAAAAAAACCTATGAAGAGATGTGACTATTGACAAAAAATAAATGAATAACCAATATGGGATGCAATATAAGAGTAATGCAACACCAAATCCTATGCATACATGGCAAAAGGTGATAACCATAACATAGGAGAGATCAAGGAGAAAATTGAAGAAAGAAGACTAAAGATAATGGTTAGCCCTAATGGAGAAGAAAAAAGATTGAAACAAACAATGTAAAAAGAAGAGAGATGTAAAAGGAGGAATGAGCACTCTAATTTGGGAAAAAAAAACAAGGGATAGTAAGTGATATACAAACAGTCTTTGAAGGGTAGAAAGGAAGAAGGAAATTGTTGTTAGGGCCACGTAGTAATAGTATGGCTCCTACCCTACCACAACCCCCCAAGAAGGATTTCATCAATATCATGATCAAATTGGATGATAGATTCAAGTAGTTCTTGCAAACTCCAAAAATAATCACATCCGTGAATGATGACTATTTGGAGAGATTAGTCGATTTAAGTATAAGAATATTAAATGAAGAAGAGGATAACCAAGAACTAAATGAAGAGGTACAACAAAATAGTATGTCTTTTGAAAATCAAGGAGTAAAAAAGAGTTTTGTGTTGGCATATGTGTTGAGCATGATGACATGATGATATTGTATGTTGTCATTGATGTCAATATGCTGAAGTATGAACCAGTATATTGAAGAAAGCAAACTGGCAAGAGAACTGGTATGATGATGTGAACTGGTATATGTGAAAAGGTGAAGCGGTATATTTGTTCAAGGTGAATCAATATGTTGGTATGAGAACCGGTAAATGGAAGTTTTGTATCGGGGTTTCATTTGGCATGACTGCCGGTTGGTAGTCTCAGTTTTAGGGTTTCCGGTTGATGCATTCCAAGCTTGTGTGATTCAACCGATGACATCTTGAGATGAGTTAGCATTGTAATGAAGACCAGATAGTCTTGCCACGTTAGCCTTGTGCACGTGAAGGATTTCCTTAAGGATCTTGCATGGAATTGATCCTATCTACCTCAGGAATGTGCGAAGTCTCTATAAACGGTGGAGAGCGCGTGTTGGGTTAGCAACTTCGTGAAGTAGCAAAGAATGAATGTTGGAGAACATCTTGAGATTTGTTCAAGACTATTGTATTCAATGCAGTGTGATTAACGGTTAGGATTGAACCGATTGAATTGTTAAACCTAAATGTTTAGTGTTTAGGGTTTATGCTACCGACCTATCTATTTCATATAAGGTCAATGATGTTTTTTCACTTTGAAGTTGTTGGCAAATGTTATGTGTGTATCCCAGTGAGTGATACTTGATTCTTTCCAGATCGGAGAAGTGTGTTGATACCTGCAGAGTGTGATTGCAGAAGAAAAGGAGCTAAAGTGAATCTGCCTTGGCATTGAGTGTCGTTATTAGATTAGTGTATTACTTGTTGACTTCTAACCATTTCAGCAGTTGGAAAATCCCTTAACCGGGTAGCTTTAATAGGGTGACTCAATTCAATGAGTTCTTAAAATCCTCTTGCGAGGTAACCTTTAACCGGGTATTTAGCGATCCCTTAACTGGGTGATCCCTAGCATAACCTATTGTAATAGTCTTTAACTGGACTAGGCTCCTAATAGAGCAGACTTCAAAAGAGTTCAAAAAGCAGCTTGTGGGTATTCATCCCCACCGTGGTTTTTCCTAGTTGGGTTTCCACGTGAAAAAAATCAGTGTGTCATGTGTGATGCCTTTCATGTGATGGTTTAGTGTTTTATGTCAAACTGGTAAAATATGTTGAACTGGTAGTCATTATATTTTTTATGATAGATTACTTGTTTATGCATAAGGGTGAAGTGGAAATGAGGTATTAGATTGTATGGAAAGCTGAGGGTTACTGGTTTATATCTTTCACATTTTCACTATGTTTTACCGGTAGTAATCTGATTTAGACCGGTGTTATTGCTTGCCAATCAAAGTTCAGTGTGTGTAGTCAAACCGGTTCAGGGAAAGTGTTTTTGCCTATACTGATTCACCCCCCCTCTCAGTACCAGTTTGGTACTAACTGTTCATCATTTATTCATTATTTTGAAACGACACAACTCCTGGACCAAGACCCATTCATTGTCAGATACAAAAGTAGAAGAATTAAGATAGAAAAGACACCACAATGAAAAGAGAAGAAAGAAGAAGAGCTGAAGAAAACAACAACAAGCAATGAGCAAGAAATGTCGTGGAATGTGATATTAGGAGAATAATACCCTGACATAAAAATTAGAAAGAGACAAGGGCAAATAAGAGAGAAAAGGAAGTAGTAAACAAGAAACAGATAAGTAAACTAGTAAGTACCACAACCCTAGAATAAATTTTAGCACAATGGACATTGTCATTAGAATTCTGATATTTAGTATTGACATCACTGACACAACAAAAAATTTAGGGGTTGAGAGAGAGAGAGAGAGAGAGAGAGAGAGAGAGAGAGAGAGAGAGAGAGAGAGAGAGAGAGAGAGAGAGAGAGAGAGAGAGAGAGAGAGAGAGAGAGAGAGAGAGAGAGAGAGGAGAGAGAGAGAGAGAGAGAGAGAGAGAGAGAGAGAGAGAGAGAGAGAGAGAGAGAGAGAGAGAGAGAGAGAGAGAGAGAGAGAGAGAGAGAGAGAGAGAGAGAGAGAGAGAGATTAGTATGGAGGGAAGGAGGTAGAAAGTTTGGGGAGATAAAAGTAGAGAGGGATGGATGAGAGGTAGGTAGAGAGAGTAGGAGGGAAGATAGATGGATAGAGAGAAAGGAGATAAATACATAAAGGGAGAGAGGAGATAGAGAGTATAGATAGATGGGTAAGTAGAGAGATGGAGGGAAGGAGGGAAGGATGTATGGAGAGAGAGAGAGAGAGAGAGAGAGAGAGAGAGAGGGGAGGTATGCAAGAAGAGGGAGAGGAGATAAATATAAATAGAGGGTAAAAGAGAGATGGGTGGGGGGGAGAGAGAGGTGAGATAGAGATGAGAGGGATGTACGTGAGGTAGGTAGAGAAGAGAGAGGAGATACAAAGTAGAAGGGTGAGAGACATAGGTTTAAAGATTGGGGAGAGAGAGGAGGGAATGATATATAAATATTGGGGGAGAGAGAGAGAGGAAGAGTGATAGGAAGATAGGTTTAGAGATTGAGGGAGACAAAGAGAGTGAAATCAATATATAGAAAGAATGGTAATAGTAGCTTAGTGATTATTGAAATTTGACTAGGTGTGAGAAATTATAAGATCTAGAGCTTGGGGAGGGAGGAGAGAGTGGGATAGAGAGAGATAGAGAGGGAGAAGGAGAGAGATAGGAAAATAGATAATTCTAGAGCTTAGGAGGAGAAACAAAGAGATTGAGATAGAGAGATAGCAAGAGAATGATGATAGAAGCCTACTGATTACTAAAATTTGACTAAGTCTAAAAAATTATTTAAGATCTCCTAAAATATACATTATGACTCTTAGATATCTGAAACCACTCTCAAACATCCTGCCAATATATACATAAAATATAATTTAAAGTATAAGAAAGATTAAAGACAAAGAGAAAATATAATTTATACAAAGGGAATGCTAAAGGAAGTACCATCTATGTCCATTTTCCTTATCTAACTTAATGTAAGCATAACGCGTACATGTTTTTCTTGCTAAACATAACCCCATACGTGTTATTATACAGAATAATAACCAGTACGCGTTATTTAAAAATTGAAACCCCATGCACGTTTAATCTTGTACTTAGGCTTGGATAGCAAGGTTGAGGCTTGGGAGCCTTATTTCCCTCCTTTTTACGTGTTTTCTTCTTCCAATCTTGTTTCTAAACTTCATCATCATCAAATTTACACGTTATAAAGTGGGTATTTGTAAAATTTCCACAATAATTTCACCCATCTTTTGAGCTTTCTAACCAGATAATTTTTTTTAAATTTGAACAACATTAACATATTAATCTTGAATTTCTTTTACCAATGTCTCCAAAGTTCTCAAAGACAAATATGTACCATTTTTTAGTAACTTTTAAAATACTTGTCCGGAATTTAAATGTTATATATTATTGTTCTATGCTTCATTCTTTACACTTTAAAAAAAATGAATTTTTGATTATTCTGGTGTAAGTTATGTGACGTGCACGAATAGGTACTTGATTTTTAGGGTGCGTCCACTTTGAAAAATCATAAAATAAAATACTCAACAAAAAATTACAAAAAAATACACAACTTCTAGTGCTCTCTCTTAACTATCTTTCTACCAAAGGGTTTTTTAAAATACTAAATGCAACTATAACTTTTTTGATGCGCACGTCAAACACTATGTTATCTTTTGCTGAAAAAATAAGGACACTTTTGTGTGCGTGATATTTGACCCACTTAATCTTATCCAATTTTAAATTTTTTTATTAGTTTGGTAACTAAATTTAGAGTACTACAATCTTTATTTTTGGGGTATCAAATTTTGGGTGGATGAGTCTCAAATTGCTCCTCCAAGCTCAGGTTTAGCTGATTTTAGAAAAAAAAAAAAAAGGTGTCCACTTAAACCCCCTTTTGTTCACCATCTTGGTGCACTTACCCTAACAGATTAAAATATACTTGCAAAGAAAGATCTTCATAGGAGTACCACTAATCAAAGACTCAAAGGAAACTCAATAGCCATAAGACTTTTACACACAACCTCTATCTCACACATCTCATAAATAAGAGATACAATACAAGAAATCGTCAAAAGATATTACAAAACCATGGACTAAAACCACCGAACAAAATAGAGTTGACCTTATCTCCATTCTAGATGCCCTATGACGTGTCAAAACACACATCAACACATGTTCCTCCATTTTACAACTCATTTATGTGTCTGATGCAATTTATATCTTATTTAAGGAGTCCAAACTTTCGGAGGCCATAACTTGTGAACCGTGTGTCTGATTGATGAACCGTTTGAAGCGCCGAAAAATCTCACGAAGTTCTCTATCACCTCGTAAACCACTACGCCATTTAAACCCACTTTTTAGGGCATTTAAAATCCTCTAAATTATTAAAAATTAATTTAAAACCTTTCATCTCATCCTCCAAAAACAAAACTTTAATATTTTCAAAACTAGCTATGATCTTGCAACGAAAATTTACCGACATGCTCATCTAGCAAACCTGAAGCTTCGAGGAGAATTTCGCACCATTTCGTGCTCAAACAAAAACTTGCTATAACTAGTAAGCTCATGTAAGTGCAAGGTTGAGACACCATTTTCCCAACAACGGTTAAGTCATGTCACAAACCCAAGTGTTGCGCTGCACATCACAAGGAGACCAAGGGCACACACCTTGCAACATTCTCAAGAATGCTAGTAGATGTGATCTACACTAAATATTTTAGGAGATATATTCCTTCACCCCATAAGGAGGTCAACCACACCACTTTTAAGGATTTAAGACAAGAGTTGTTGAAGAAATATAAAATTGAGTACAAGGTGGAGTTTTCTTGAATATGTGAAAATAAATTAGATGTATTCAAAGACTTTTAAGATCACTAAGGAGACAAAATGAGTTTGTTTGGTGCTCAGTAGACTACACAATGACTTCCTCTACCTAGTTCAACCTACAAGAGCACAAAGGAAGCAATTGAAGCTATTACCAGATTATTAGGAGAAGGGACTCTGCCACCAAATAAAGGCATGATGATCACAGAGGTGGAGAAGCTCACAAGAGAAAAATTTGATGGCCAAAGTCCCACAATCAGAAATTTCATAGATAAAGGGGTCCTATATGTACCAAGGTCGTTTCCTACAAATTTTACTTCACAAGATGGGAAGGGTCAACAATAGTCGTGGTAGTCCACACCGACTATCAAATGGTGATTGAAGGAAAATATTTTAACTTACGTAAAGTTCTAAGATAAGAAATTCAAGATAACGCAACTGAAGAAAAAAAAATTGGTTATCCCTTCTGATATCGTACCCTATCGATATGTTTGTCATTGTATTTAATTAGAGAGTTGCCCTAATATGCTGACAAGAAATGGGAACAAGACAAACTATTTGCTAGACAAATTTTGGAGTATGCCCATCAATTTTTGTACCCCAACACCTACATCCAAGTTTTTGGCAGTTACTTCAAAGGCTTTCAAAAGAAGATGTAGGATAGATACCAATTCTCCTCCTGAATCGTCTAGAATTACATAGATAGTATCATGTTCTAGGTAGACAAATACTCAATCATTGTGGATGCTTTAGATCCTTGAACATCCTTGATCCTACCCCTTCCATATGAAATCTCATATGCAGAGGTTGAAGCATACACACATGTCCTTCTAAAGTTGTTGAAAGTGTTGGCAACGCCTAGAAATCATTCAAATCCCTAGCCAAAGAAAAAGAAGGTACTAAAGTTGAGAAGAATAAGAAGAAAGAAAAGGAGGAACAAGCAGAGTAACAAACTAGACCCACCTCAAAAAGGAGATCAGAATGATTACAGATCTCGATAACAAAATTTACACCCACTTTTTCTTTGGCTAACAATAACAAGTATGGGTCAACCAAGATAGTGCTCATAATTCTACCTATATTCCTCAATGTTGGGGACATTATAGCGGCACCCATGCTTGTATCCACTCGATTCTCCAACTATGATAGGTAGTGGTTGTGACATGTGAGGACAAGATCTAGGTATCTCCTCGATTATATCATCACACTCCTCCTTCTGCCTTGACCCATCCTCTACATTTACTACTGACTTATCCTCATCATCATCCTCTAGGTAGTCTCCCTAATCAACCTATAGCTTAAGGTCACTAGTAGGATGGTCTACGAGGAACATGGGGCCATGACATGCAGTCCTCCAATAATGCCTACATCATCCTCTCTCAAATTGGGAGCTGCATCCCACATCCCATTAAATTCAAATCACTCGATGCAACATCTAGAGTAGTGGGTTGAGCCTCAATGCCTCACCTCCTAGTCTCACTCTGTTGCATGTTGACCACATATAGGTTGGTCGTGCTTTGGTAATCCCCTATACATGACCAAATTTTTTGGCCACATGGTTGTAGTAGAATGACTTGATGATATAATATAGGTCATTGATGAAGAGCTAGTCACGTTGCATCTATGTCATTAATTAAGACTAGCCCAACTATCTCTCCATATCCCTGTATGGGTTCCACGTGATCTTTGTTGGTTATAGACTATCAAACATGACTCACTAATATAGTAGATTGTCAAATTGTCATGACCTCCTCAGTGTGTAGACATGGGCTTGGGGATATGTCCAAAATGGCTCTACTAGATGTCCCATAGACCATGTGCACATGATGTGTTCAAAGGCCCACACTTGAAGAAGCATGTGCAAGTCATCAACATTTATGTCTTGTAATGCACATACTAACCTAGATCAATGGTATAAATGTGTTATCATAATTTGTCCCCATGCTAACATTTCCCTTTGATCCTCCATTGCTTGAATAGTATGAGAAATGCCCTCATGAAGGTGTGATCCTCATTCATACATTGCTACCATACACATTATGGTAGTGATCATGACGCGACATAATAGTGGTACATCACTATCATGTTGTAGTAAGCATTATATATAAATATGCCCCAAGGTATTAATGGGAATATCATAATTGACATAGTATATTTTCTTGGACCAAATATACTATATGTTGATCGATACTCCTTGATATTTATGTATTTGTCTCGCACAGGAAGCCATAAGATCTAATATACATCCTCAAGTATGACCGTCATCACCCCCATCAAAATATGGAGGGATGAGGTGTCTGCATCCCACCAATCTATGACCGTTATCAACTTCATCTCATGGAATCCTACCTCTCTAAGGAACCCCATCTCCGCGGCTATAAACATCTGGATATGGCTATGCACCAATGTGTATACATGTCCATCAATGTGCTCATACATCATAGGAGGAATCTGGGATCACAATATGCAAATCTCATCATTTTTTCTGATAATGATAATCAATCAAGCATATACTTTTCAAATTTCATGCAAATACCCTTGAACACTAGTGTTGATACTAGACACTAGCACCCCCAAAGGACATTAGTGCTATTTTTTAACACTAGCACCTAAATTGGACACTAGTATTAAATATGGACAATAATGCCTCAAAGATGTTCATTTTTGCATGCAGAAGTAATGAAAAGTTATTATATAAAGCAAAATATTGGGATAGGGAGCCACCTTGCAAGATTGGATGCCTTGTAGTGACCATGTAGATCCCTATACTCCTGCAATGTGAGAAAAAGACAATGAATAGAAAAAAAATCAATGTTTTTGTTCTTTATAGTAAAATTTTCTAAACACTAATTTGCATTATCTACATTCGATCCATAATAACTTGGCCTTTTGAGAATCATTTTTCTTGTCGTTCATTACATTGGAATTGTGGTTCCATCCTCATTCCTCTCAAATGCCTTTTGCATTAGCATTGTTGTGTTGAACAAACCTACCAAAATTATTTTATCACTTCCTAATAATTCAACATGGAAAGATTGCCACCCTATTTCTACATCCATAGAAGCAAACAAATCTATGGGACAAATATCTAACCTTGAATTTCATTCCCTTTAGATTTTTTTGGACTCATGTTTATTTATTTTCAAGATTTTAATTTAACTAATGAATTGGTTTTGCATAATGTGTTTCCTAATGTTGTGGTGTTGCAAGTCAGGGACTTCATTCTCACACTCAACAAAATTTTACATCCCCTACAATATCCTTTTCGGTGCCCTTTACATGATTGCATTTACTTTTATGTACTTTAGCTTGCATATGCGTGTCGTGTCACATGAGTACTAAAGTGGGTCTAAATATTGCATCACAAATTCTATTCCTTGATGGTGCAAGCCTAATTTCATACTTTATTTGGAAGTTTCTTTAGTGTCCACTCTCCTAGCTCATTTTAGACCATTTGTAGCCTTGACCTAACCACCAACTCAAGGAATATGTTATGTGTTGCCCTAAAATTTTCAGTAATGACCCTAAGCCCAAAACATTCATCAAATGCTCAAGATGAGATCATATCTGTATTCATGGGGCCCACCACATGTTGTTCTCACTTTGAATGGAGGTTTGATGCTTCTATTCCTTTACATTTGCATTTCTTGTTCTTCCATTTTGCTCTATCTTTAATGTGTCTTTCATTTTGAGTTTAGATTTTGTTGTATGTCTATACATTTAACCCATCTAGAAATCCACAATTTATTCACCAATATTTTATTTTTTATTTTGTCGACTCTATTTTTATATAGAACAACCTATGTTTTATCATCTCATAATATTGTTTTACATTTCCCTAATATCTATATATTTTATATATAAAAATTATTATTTACATGATCATTAGATACTAGATGAATATTGTATCTTCCATTATCTAATAAAAATGAATTAGACATGAAAATAATATCATAGAATATATGAAAAGGAGAATGCCTTATACATCTATACCATGGCATGAACTTTGCAAGACAACTTTGACCATATCAAGACTCTAAATACCCAAAACTAAGATGGACATTATCTCACTAATAGTATGCATGTCAATTAATTAAGGACTCTTTGTATATAAACATTCTTATTTAGACCATCATTAGGCACTAGGTGTTGTGTCTCCCATTACCAATAAAAATGCATAAAATATGGAGAAAAGATAATATCGTGTAATGTGTGAAAAGGAGAAGGCCCTATTAATCCCTACCATGGCATGAACTTCCCCGGACAAATTTGACCATATCAAGACTTTGCATTCCCAAAACCAAGATGAACATTATCTCACTAATCTAATGCATAACATTTAATTAAAAAAGTTTTTGGCTTTTATTTAAGGAATAAACAAAATAGTAAAGTTTTTGGCTTATATTTAAGCAATAAATAAAATAGTGAAGTGGTCATGTGAAAATGAATATGCGCATATGGACCCCCTACCCACCCCACCCACATTCCTTGTTGTGGGCTAGGTCAGAAATGATACACGTGGAGAGCCATCCACACACAATTTGAATTCTTTTTATTAGACCATTGCCTTCAAAAAAACATTATACAGTCAAACGTCTACCTTACATGACCTATTTTTTTAAACCTAACAGGCAGTATTGGAATTCATAATATTTAGTCAAAGCAACATTTAGTATTTTTTAAAAATTTAAATGTTCTGATTTTTGTTATTTGTTTTTGGTATTTTTTGGTATTTTTTAAATGTTTCGTTTGACCCAGAAGCTCTTTAAGAACGCGCTTTGGCGTATCATGTCCGTCACCAGAAACACTTCTTCTGGGATTCGAACGCGTGATCTGTTTTATGTCAAAGCATGTCCGTGTCAATTATACAGGAGAAGAGTTATAGCTTGTTATTTAAATTAGCGGTGATGGTAGTCAAAGCAACAGATTCCCATTGTCAGGGCTTGAAACCCTAGAAGCTTGTTTAACATGGGGGGATTGACTTTGAATCTGGGTAAATCAAAGTTCATAGCTTGTTACTTTGAATCTTTCAACAGATAAGAGGTCCGTGTACGTCAGGGGCTATTTGTATATTTATACAGGGGAAGAGGTAATTTTCAAATCAATGATTCAACTACTAAAAGCATCATAAGTGTTGGAATTTTCCGGTTTTTGATTTTGGTCTCCCTTCTGTCTGTGACTGTTGTATGGATTAAAAGGGGGCTCGGTTTTTTAGGTTTTGTGGGATTCGAACCTGTGACATCTTGAGTACCTAAGGTGCAAACAAGAGAGAAACATAGTGCCTGGAAGATTGGAGACAATTGTTGTAAATAGGCGGTCTTTCAAATTTTAAGCCGAAAGAATTCTTCACCATTTTGCCGGGTGTGCAGAAGTGAGATTCTTAGGCTTTTGAGTTGATTCTTTTGAGAGCAGGCCGAGGTGAGATTATTGGACTTTTATTTTTTGCAGAGCAGGTGATTGTTTCTTTGAAATCAAGTGTAGTTTTGTTTGTGAAAAGTGGCCTTGAATTTTTGACTGTAAGTGAAGTGATTTGATTGAACTTTTGTTAAAGCAAAGGCTCTAAGATTGTTGAAATTTTTTTCTGGCTTCCAGACTGTTGGACTCAGAATATTTGTATTTAAGTGAGATAAGGCTGTTTGAGAGTTTTTATAGGTAGATGAACTTTTTAAGGCTGCTAATCTCATAACTATTTGAATTTCTCCTCAGCCAATCTTTGGTTGTAAGAAATTTACAGCAGCTTAGCTTTCTTTCAGAGCCAAGCTTAAACTTAGGTTTTCTGGTAATTTGAGTTTTCTTCCTCGGAAAACTCATAAGCAAATTAAAGAAGGAAGCTTTTTTTCTTGTAGGCCTGACGAGCAAATCCAAAGGTCAACCTTACCTGCAGATTGAGGCATGGCGAGTGAAAAGATCGCACTGCTCGCAAGTCTCTGCTTTGCAGCCCTGGTCTTTTCGATCAATGCGGCTTCCATTTTCAACGAAAGCAGCTCCGATCTCTCGGGGATTCGATTGCCAAACTATCCAGGGGCAATTCTAGGAGACGAAACTCCTGGCTGCAATCAATTCTCAGCAGGCTACAACGAAAAGGCAGCACCAGATAAACAGAAAAAAAGCTCACCCCTGCGAGTCAAGCTCCTGCACAGCAAGCACAAGAAGCAAAACGAGTCCAAATCCAGAAAAGCCCTGCTGTTCGAGTCCCTCGCCAGGGATCGAACCCGGGTCGATGCATTCCACCAGAGGCTCAAAACCAGATCCCAATCCAACGTGGCAGAACCCAAATCCGACGTGGCGGGTTACGCCTCAGAAATCGCCGTGCCTGGGCCCAATAACCAATCCCACTTCGCCAACTCTTCCGCCACGACGGCCACCTTGGTTGCCAGCGTGGAATCTGGCGTGTCAGTGGGGTCAGGCGAATACTTCATGGACGTGTTCATCGGCACACCGCCACGTCACTTCTCGCTCATTCTGGACACCGGCAGCGACCTCAACTGGGTGCAGTGCCTGCCTTGCCAAGACTGCTACCCACAAGAAGGACCCCTCTACAACGCTTCCACGTCATCAACCTACCGGCCCGTCCCGTGTAACACTCCTCAATGCAACCTGGTCACCGACGTCACCGGTAACACCTGCAATTCAACGGCCTCCACGTGCCCGTACTTTTACTGGTACGGAGACCGCTCCAACACAACGGGAGAGCTCGCCTTCGAGACCTTCACGGTCAACCTCACCTCACACGCCAAACCGGTAGCGGTTCCCGACATTCTCTTCGGCTGCGGTCACGCAAACCGCGGGCTCTTCCATGGCGCCGCCGGTCTCCTTGGCCTTGGCCGCGGACAGCTGTCCTTTGCCTCTCAGCTGCGCAAGCACCACGGCCACAAATTCTCCTACTGTCTCGTTGACCGCAACAGCAACCTGTCGGTCACCAGCACACTAATCTTCGGCGAAGACCGACACCTCATCAGTCACCCAGACCTGAAATTCACCACTCTGGTAAAAAACCCTGCTGCTGCAGTCGACACATTTTACTACCTCAATGTCTCCACAGTCACCGTCGGCGGCACACCTGTGAACGCCTCTGTACAGGCATGGAACATCGACAAAGCTTCCGGCGCCGGCGGTTTAATCAT
Organism: Cryptomeria japonica; assembly: GCF_030272615.1. Lineage (NCBI taxonomy): Eukaryota > Viridiplantae > Streptophyta > Pinopsida > Cupressales > Cupressaceae > Cryptomeria > Cryptomeria japonica. The sequence continues at coordinate 682,904,986 of NC_081405.1, read as the reverse complement.
CGATTCCGGCACAACCCTTACTTATTTAGCAGAGCCCGCCTACAGTCAGCTAAAGGCGGCTTTCGAGGCGAAAATTCCTTACAATCGGACGGAATTTGCCCCTCTGGAGCTCTGCTACAATGTTTCTGGCGTGGAGGACGTGAAGCTGCCGGAATTCAGCGTGCTTTTCCACGACGGCGTCGCGTGGAAGTTTCCGGTAGAGAATTATTTTATTCAGCCAGATCCTGACGAGAGTGTGGTGTGCCTGGCCGTTTTAGGAACTCCGATGGATTCACTTTCAATTCTGGGAAATTATCAGCAGCAGAATTTCCACGTGCTTTACGATGTGGACAACTCGCGACTGGGATTCGCACCAATGGCCTGCGACAAACTTTCAGTAAAATAGAGTATTATTTGATTTGGGATTTTAGATGTACATGATACAGACTCCCGGTGATTCGAACCTCACCCGTACGTTTCAGTTGTCAATATTCTTTATTTATTTAATTTTTATTTTAGGATTCGTCTTTCATTTTTATGTAATAAACAGGGAAGATGATCTTATTCTGTTAAATTTGTTAAGGTTTCAGAATAAAAATTCTTTTTGAGGATTTGATTTTCCTTTGACTGGAATAAAATGCTTTGAATTCATTATAACAAGGGTTTGCTCTGTTTTTTTTTTCGTGGGGCTTTTCTTTTCCGTGGTACCAGTTTTTCAATGATGGTCTTAAAAGTTTGTAAGGGACGGTGTAGATGCATTCCAAGCTCTTTGGATTGAATCTGCACCTTTCAAGTTCTGTTGCATGGCCCCCATTCTTTTTGTATTGAAACATTTTATTAAGGAAGATATGATATTGGTTCTAGAAATGATCTTTAGGGAAAGCATTCTATTAAAGTAGTAGTTGTTATTATTATGATATTGTTCTTAGAAATGATCTTTAGGGAAAACATTCTTTTAAAGCTGATAGTATGATATTGTCCTTATAAATGGTCTTAAGGAGAAGCATTCTAATAAAGTTGTTATTATGATATTGTCTCTAGAAGTAGTCTTTAGGGAGCAGTAAATGATATTGTTTTTTGAGATTAATTAATTCTTTTATATTTAACAAGTAAATGATTATGTCTTATTTGTGTTTAGGAATTAATTAAAATTATATTTGACAAATATGTAGTTTTAAATGGGAAGATTAATAGAATAAAATAACAATTATGTCAAAAAGAGGAAGCTCCAATGTTTTGAGGGGTTCTATTCATCAAGTTTATTTCAAAGTCTAGTTGGTAGACCTCTATTATCCTAACAAGTTCATTGACATTAAGAACAACACTAGCATACTTATATCTAGAAAAAAATTGTGTAAAAAATATGCTAGATATCATCATCCAAAAAATTATTTTATTTCTTCATTATTCCACTTAAATAGTTACATTATTCGTCATCACAACTTTCTATCCATTAATCTCTTCTTGCTATTTTTGACGATGGTTGAGCTATTAAATAGAGTGAAATTCAAACCAATAAGAATCTTTGAAATTGTATTTTCAACTTTGATGCGTATCCTTACATTTTGTTTTTCTTTCATGGATTCTTGCTGACCTCCTATAGGGATGGTTGTTGTAGATGCCTATCGCCGTAATTATAATATATCTTTGGGTTATGATCTCATACCACTTCTATTTTTTTTTTAAATTGATTATATTCTTCAACTTGGTTACTTACGCACGCATGCACACACACGCATGATTTTAGTTTCCTTAAATTTAGTCTAGTTAATTCAATAAGATGCATATACATAAGCATGAGCTAACCTATATTAATTAATTGAGGATTGTAGGCCCATATATATTAGGAATATCAAGTATTAATTATGTGGAAAGTAAATGCAATAAATGAAAGTGCTTAGTTATACGGTTGACGAGGAATAATAATTGATTGTGTTAAATTTGATCTATTTGGAGTTGATAAATTATGTTTATTTTAGTAATTTACGTTTGATTTTGTCTTTTTGTTTGTCCAGATCTATTCTTTGCTCCATGATTTGATATAGTACACACTATCACTCTTTGATTCAACTTTGTTTATTCTACTATTCGGATTGGCAGTATTTAGAAATGCCCTTAAGGGGCTATAAGATTGTTAGGGTTCATATTGTCCTATGTACCAATGATTGAGAACAAGTTTTAGTGTGTAAATGTTTATGGATGCATGTGCACATCTAGATTTGTTTTAATGCACCAACATAAGTGTTTCTAGCACGTGATATGCAAATGATTATCTAATGTCCAAATGAATGCAATTGAATGTCTTTAAATACAATTACATAGCAATAAAAAACATGTAAATGTGAACTTCATCAACTCTTGGTGGGAAAGAAATGGGTAGGAATTGCCAAATTTTGAATTTGATTTGCTCAAGTTTGCGATCATGAATGATGGGACCCTAAACTATCCTAGTAATGAACCAAATAGCATCCTTTTTTCTTGTCCATAATTTAAGTTTCTAAAGTGGGTTTAGATTTAGTTTACATGTTTAAAATAATATAGAAAATATTTTTTTAGCCTATTTTGAGATTGACTCTTAAATATTGATATGATATGTCTATTCTACTTGTCAAAAATAATTTTGTAAATATAAGAGCATTTTATAGAAATTTGTATACTAGCTCCGACACCTAGCTATGGAAAAATCCAATTTCAAGACTATAGCTCAAAAGTCTTTTTAGCTCCAAAATCTTAAGAGTATGGCTTTAAATATTGTTACAAGTGACTCTAAAATGTTGATGCAAGAGCATTTGAACTCACAAGCAATCCTACATCATCAATTTTTTTGTTCAAGTTTTGTATTTTTTTGTAGAAGCTTCAAGAGCATATTTTGAATTGTTGAAAGATAAAATATTTGTTTTATCAAGGCTTGGATTCCATGTCAAAAATAAAAGACAAATAGGGTGATTGATGTTGGGATCAAGGTGTCTCAACCTTAGAGTCCTGACACGTTGAATTTGCATATATTGTTATGTCCTAAGTTTCTAACTCCCTAATGTCATGTCATCTTCATGGGACCTCTTGGTGAGGTGGCATCCTACATGGAAGGTGAGTGTATGATATGGATTCCTACTTTCTAGGAAGTTGGCACCTACTTTTGGGGTTCCTATTTTTTAGGGGACTGACCTGTCATAAGATGTTATGTTGGGACTATGACAAGTTTCCATTATGACTATGATAGTTACTAATTTGATGGAAGAGTCATGAGGAGTTACTATTTAACAGTTGGTATTTATGATTGAGTTCACTTTTGACAAGTGGTGTGAGGTAAGGAAGGCACCTATTCTTGGTCATAGTAATTTCCATGTTTCACTTACATTGAATTTGGCAAGACGACTATTGCAGATGTGATAGGTGTTCTTACTTTGGAATTTCTATGTGCAATGTGTCATGGGATTAGCAAGATATTGTTTATGAGACAAATTACTTAGGCATTGAACATGGTTTTGGAAACTATGGGTGCCTACCTTTTTGTATTGAGCTTTATATATATGTTGATGTCTTAGTTGATTTTGTGAGACATGTTGGTTATTTCCCAGGGCATCGTTACACTGTCATAATTGCTCCAAAATTCTTTATTTTTGTAGTTACTCCTAGAAGAGCATAGACTTTGTACTTGTATATAATTGTTGTTATTGAAAATACAATTGAGATCTATGTTTTGGAGTGTGGGTTTTCTTCCAAAAGGGTTTTCCCCACATACATCTAGTGTTATGTGTTTTTTTTGTTTAAATCTAAAATTTGTATGTGTATCTAGTATATAATAGTTAATATGTATGTATGTTTGTATACAACATGTTTTGGTGCAGGATTGCAGGTACTAAACATTGACTCCACCTGGTACCACAGGTCTGAGTGTGTATATATAATTCCCAAGGGTGGTAAAAGGAGATAGTGCAAGGTCCAAATTATACCTAACCCTACCCATTGTCCTAATTTAGGGACAATTGTCTAATTTTTATTTTATCTCATCAAATTTGTCATGTGGACAATATTTGATTATCTAATTGGCAGTGGTGAGTCTTGTTTAGATATTGGCACTATTTTATAATTTATTTGAGTGTGATGCATTTTATGTAATTATTAATCTTAATTTACGTCGAAGGTGTATCCTTTATTTGAAAGAGACTTGCTAGGTTTTGCCATCAACGATTGATATTGTATTATATCAGTGCAAGACGATTGAAACATCTTGAACCATTGATTGTAGAAGCTTCGGTGAATTGGGTTATTAAGAACTAGCAACGTCATGCTCGGGAAACTTGCCTTCCATGTACGTACAACAGAATACACGTCTTTACTTTTTCTTCTCCAGTTTTTTCACTTTCCCGCTCACATTTTATTCGGGATGAATGTTTGTCATTGACGTGTTTTTCATTGACCAGCGTTCTCCCAACCTGTGTCGAAATGGGAGCTTTGGAATAGGGTATGGATATGCATCATATCATAAAGGATAGAGGAATTTTGTCAAATGTTGTAGTTGCAACTGTCCTAGTAGACATGTAGATAAAATGTTGAAGCATATGCTGGCATTGTGTTGTCATTGATATCAACCAGTATAGGATGACTACCAATATAAGAGATGTATGTGCAACACCGTCATGGATGAGTATAGGATGAGATATCTTTGATATCACCTTGTGTTGCAAAACACTGGTAAGGTAAGGAAGAGAATGTCACTCAGAGGAATGAGCATTGGAGTCACCGGTACACAAGTTAGTGTTTGACTTGTGTGGAAGAAATGGATAGGTTATCGGTACAATCTATCACCGGTAAGGAAAGGATGTCAACTGGTAAGTGTTGTGTTGAGAGTGAGTAGTTGCCAACTGGCAAGCTCATGACCAGTGTACAAGCAAGATGGGAAAGGTGCTTGAGTAGTTGTTTGTGAGAAAAGGCAGAATGCTACCTAAATCACATCAACACAAGAGAAGGATGTATAGGTCGCCGGTATGTTGTGTGGATACAGAACAATAAGACTCCCATTGGATAGAGATGCAGTCACCATGTGAAGGGATGACTGACAGTGAATGTACCCACACCAGATCACATGTGCCTATTTGAAGATATGTTGCACAAACAGGGAAGCCACATGAGTGCATTTATAGGATGCGGATGACAAGGATCCACTACCACCGGTAAGTGGAGCTTATCTCCTATTATGCACAATATGCATCATAGTTCTATGAGATAAGAAAGAAGAGGTAAAGCCAGGTGTTTGAAGACCCACATCAGATCTATGGGTGAATCAAAGGAATGTCTCAAGTGCATGAAATCGGGGATATGCATTGGACCAACAGAGAAGGCATGTTGAGTTGCCGGTATAGATGAAGAGTGATGAGTTTGTCACTTTGACAAACTGGTTGAGATATGATCTGGGCTAATGAAGAAGGAGGCAAAGTGGAGCATTTGCAGAGAGTGTATGCAATCGGTATGCAGATGCCTTAGATGGAATTGGTTGAAGGTTGATGACACAATGCCATTAGGATGGCTACCAATGAGTATGAGAACTGGTAAGGAAGCAAATAGGCTAAGTGATGTGCTTCTACCTGATGAGAAGGATCATGCTATGGATAGACATATTTGACGATCGGTTAAGGTGTTCCACCGACAGATTTGCAAAGTGCAAACATGAAGGGTAATTGGTAAAGTGTGAGATACTGGCAGGGTTAGTGAGCCGACAGAAAGGATGAACTGGTTGTGTGTTGATTGTCGGTAACCAAGTCGAGCCGACACAAAGATCTTGGCTAAAGTGGCTATTGACATGGATGCCATGTGGAGTTGAAGTGGCAAGCTCGCAGAGGTCGATGAAGTGTCGTGTAGGGATAGGTGTTTCTACAGGTGTGCATTTAATATGGAGCCCGCGATTTGTGGATCAGATCAGAAGAGTGCGGCTTGAGGAAGAGTGAACGACAGAGAAAGATCAGGGAGTTGGTGGCACCTGAATTGAAGAAAGAAAATCAAATTGCAGGAGGACCTCAAGAAGGAAACAACAAAGATATTAATGGCATTTTGACAGATGCAGGTCGATATACAGGACCATGTTTTTTAAGTTTAGAAAACGTGTATTGGAAGGCACATTAATGGAGGTGATGTGCAGACAACTGTCTTGGAGATCAGATCGAATAAGATCTGATTGGATTTGGTTTGTTTTGAGGTCGAAGAAAAAACCCTAACCGCTTGAAAATTGAATTGGCTTTTGGCGGGAAAACCAAGTTATAAATATGCAAGCCAAAATCATTGAAGTTTTCTGTTGAAGGAGAGAGTATTGTTGCTACACGCAAGAGAAAAACAGTGAAGTACTTAGTGAGTATTTGAAAGAGACTGAGGGTGTGCGAGTGTGAATCAAGTTGAAGTGTTCAACCCACAATAGAGGTGCAAAACCAGTAGTGACCATACTGACAGAGAATAAGTTAAGGAAACTACAGAGAAGGCAAGCATAGAACCGACAGAGTGTAGTACCGGTGGAGAGAAGCAGAGCAACGAAGAGAAGAGGCAACCAAAAGAGAGAATCGACAGAGAGAGAACCGACAGTGAACTCGACAAAATATCCAGCAGAGAGATTTGAAGAAGAGTTACAAAATCCATTGTAACAAGAAGATTAACTTTGGTATCAAAATATGTTTTTGTATTCACTGAGTTGGAGCTCAGTGCAGGGTTTGTAGCTCCTTGGGTTGGTTCCCTAAATCAAGGGTTGGTGCTCCTTGGGTTGGTGCCCTAAACATTGTAATTAGAGATTGATTGTGAGGCTGGATTGGAGCAGTAGTCTCCAGTAGCATTTCTCACCGAGGCTTTTCCCATCTTGGGTTTTCCTCGTATATGTTGATGTTATGTGACGTCCCTCTTGTGTGAATGCATTTGTGTTTAGTCTCCTCACTAACCGATAAGCTTGCATTTAGTTGATCAGTTAACCGGTATACTCACATAGGCTAGTTAAGGGGAAAAGTTTGAGAACCACTAATTCACCCACCTCTCAGTTGTGCATTGTGTCTAACAATTGATATTAGAGCCTAGGTTCCTTGTTAGACTAGATTTCTCCATCTTGGGTAGATTATGGCTTAAGGACACAATATTTTGTTTAGTGTCAATCCTTGCTCCAGTTTTTTATGGTTCAAACTATTTTATTTGGAGTTGTAGAATGGAAGTCTATATATCCTCTCCAGGGTTTGATGTGTGGATGGTTGTTGTAAATGGTTGTCCTAGTAAAGTTAGTCCTCCCACCGATCCTGAAGTAGAAAGAAGATCTGAGTGCAATGTTGAAGCCATGAAGGCTATATTTAGTGGATTTAGCGGTGATGTTTCCTCACAGGTGGATAAGTGTAGATCTGCAAAAAGTCGATGGGATAGATTGAAGAAGCTTTATGGAAATGAGCCATGCACTGCTGAATCAGATTGTGGAGGCATGAAGAACAACAAAGTAGACACATGTGAAAGTGTTGATAGCAGATCAGTCAGCTGTTGCAATTTTGATGAAGAGGAAACTCATCTCTTCATGGCACAAGAGACAGAAAGTGAAGTGCACACATCAGAACGTGACAAGGCAGACAGATCTCACCGACAAGATGTGTTTGAGAGTGATGTTGAAGATGAAGCTGAAGTAGATCTTGAATGTGAACTGGTAAGTGCACTAGAAGAGATGCAAAATGTTAGAAAGGAATTTAAAAGGTACAAAGACTCAGCTCATGAAGAATGTAGCTAGTTGAGAATATGCCTTGAAGAATCAAATAATAATATCTGCATATTGACATCTCAACTAGAAGAGGCAAAAGGGATTGACTAGTGAGTTGAAATTAGTCTTTGATGCTAAGGAGATAAGATGTGAGGATCTCTAGCTATAAGTGGAAACAAAGGACACAGAGTGTCAGATGCTGAAAGAGGAAATGGAGAATCTGAGGAAAGACCTTGAGAAGTGCAAAAATGAACTCAAGGTAAGAAACCGGTATGATGGCAGCACTAAAGCCTTGGACAAAATGTTGAATCAACAAAAACATTCCAAGGATACCAGATGATTAGGATATGTTGTCGGTGAATGCTCTACAAGCAAGGAGACCCCCCACAAAGATATTCAATTTGTCTCCTCAGATGGAAATGGAAAGAGTCAGACCTTCATGGTCAGAAATGCTCCAAGAAAGAAGATTGATTTGACTACAACTGGTGAGGACATGAAGAAGAAGACCAGTGCAACAAGAAGAAACAATGCAAATCCTAAAGGAAAGGGAAAGCTAAGAGAAGATGGGCTCACCAAAAACAAGAGTGCAAGAAAGAAGCCTAAGAGATTCCCCATTGGTGGAAGACAAAGAGATGCAACACCTTGGAGAAGTAGAAGTGGAGAAGCCAAACCAATAAGATCACCTTTTGTTTGGAAAAATAAATTTGTAAGTAATATGTCTCCATTCTCTGATTATTGTTCTGACTGTAAAGGATATGGCCATAGGGCGGAGGAATGCAAAAATATGTCTAGGAATAGAAAAGGTGTTCTTCCTAGGAATAGTCATTCAATCTGGAGAAGATGTATTGCATTTGGGCATAGAACATCAGAATGTAGAAACATGCATAAGCCCACTCCTGGTTATGCTAACCAGAGTCCATTTGCTGCCTCAAGAAATATAAATCATATATGTTATTACTGCAATGGATCTGGCCATAGAAGTAATGTGTGCAGGAAGAAGATGCTTCATGCACATGGCACATGGCATAATAGCTATGCCCAAAGAAGAGATGCTCCTGCAAGATCAAGAAGTTAGTTGAAATCAGTAATAGGCTACAATGACATGACCCTGAGAAGAAGATCAAACCGGTCTGATAGAAGGTCTTTCAATCATCCAGTTGGGATGAGTGCAGTATGTTTCTATAAAAATGTAATCTGTCACATTGCAGAAACTGGAAATGCAAAGACCTATCAGCAGAAGAAGATGAGACCTGCTCCAAAGGCTACAAATGAGAAGAGGAGAAAGTCCAAGCAGGTATGGAGGAAGAAGGAAGAGAACATGACCATGGATCAACATTATGCACTCAATGCACATGTGATATCTCCTACAGTTTAAAGGAAATGCAGATCCTTAGGGGGAGCTATATGTTGAATCAGATCATTCACCCCCATATGTTGAGAGGGACAAAGGAAAGGATGGGAAGTCACCGACATGATGAAATGTTGAGATAAAAGAATGTGTGCAATTGATATCTTGGCTAACATTCACATGGGCGAGATGGATCACTGCTACAAGTGTCAAAGTGGGATGTGACACTGGAAGGAGAGCCAGTGGACAAAGTATACTGGCAGAGATACTAAATTGGTACAATAAACTGGCAGGTGGAGTATGTTGCCGGTAGGGACAGTTACCGGTATTGAAGAATATGTGGGTAAATATGTTTCATTTGTGTTATAGTGGCTCCAGTGGCTTGGTTAGATGAGTTTATGTCTTTGATGATATCAAAATTTGTCCTAATTGACAATGTGTTGGACTAGTAGCCAATCCCATATGTATGAAGACATCATGATGTCAACCGGTGTGAGTGTTGACATGTGTTGATGTGACCTAACATTGTAGCTAGGTATGTTTATGTCACAAAGATGGGATGGATGTCATGGAAGTGAAAGACCATCGGCATGTATAGATGCTCACTTCCACTGGTACAATGTATAGTTTGGGGTACCGGCTCTAGGACTTGATAGAAAATGAAGACCAGAGAGTTGTGATTCAGGGGGAGTTCACAGTCATATCTTGTGATTGGTGCCTGATTCACTTGACACGGGAGGAAATTGAGTGTCATTGTTGCTACACAGTGGACTGGTATATAGGGAGATGTAAGTGACTTGCTCAAGAGAACATGCATTTGGTATCAGAAGAGATAGAATTGGTATCAGTGTTAGCTTCAACACTTGGTATCAGCATTTTGGGGTCAGAATGGCTTTTGCATATCAAGGGGAGATGATGCAATTTGACCGATAGGTATAGTGTATTCACTGACACATGGGTCTTCAATTAGTTTCAATATTGTATTTGCATATATCTAGTATCTGGTCTGCATATACACTTGGTTGTTGGGCAATTGGTGTCAGATGGTGATTGTAACCTCCATCTCAAGTGTTGTGACTTGAGAAAATGTAACAAATGATGGTTGAAGGAGAAACATCCAGTAGAGAAAAAGGGGCTAGACCAATATGTCAATACCTGGTAGACACAAGCAGAAATGATATCCCGACAATGCCCTTGCCATTGTTGTCAAAGGGGGAGAAAGATTTTCTAGTATACCACATACTACATGTGTGAGAATCCATGGATTATTCAAAGGAGAAGATTTGGATCACACAAAGGGGGAGAGAGATTATGTAGTATGATGGATACTACATGTAATGACATCAATGCCAAAGGGGGAGATTGTTGGCATTGTGTTGTCATTGATGTCAACCGGTATAGGATGACTACCAGTATAAGAGATGTATGTGCAACACCCTCATGGATGAGTACATGATGAGATATATTTGATATCAACTTATGTTGCAGAACACCAGTAAGGTAAGGAAGAGAATGTCATTCAAAGGAATGATCATTGGACTCACGGATACACGAGTTAGTGTTTTACTTGTGTGGATGAAATGGACAGGTTACCGGTATAGTCTATCACCAGTAAGGAAAGGATGTCAACTGATAAGTGTTGTGTTGATGGTGAGTAGTTGCCAACCGACAAGCTCATGACCAGTGTACAAGAAGGATGGGCAAGGTGCTTGAGCTGTTGTTTGTGATGAAGAGACGAAATGCTACCTAAATCACATCAACACAGGAGGAGAAGGATGTACAAGTCACTGGTATGCTATGTGGATACAGAACAACAAGAATCCCACCGGACAGAGATGTAGTCACCATGTGAAGGGATGACTGACAGTGAATGTGCCCACACCAAATCACATGTGCTTGTTTGAAGATATGTTGCACAAATAGGGAAGCCACATGAGTGCATTTAGGGGATGTAGATGACAAGGATCCACTACCACCGGTAAGTGGAGCTTATCTCCTATCATGCAAAGTATGCATCATAGTTCAATGAGATAAGAAATAAGAGGTAAAGGCAGGTGTTTGAAGGCTCACATCGGATCTATCGATGAATCAAAGGAATGCCTCAAGTGCATGAAATCAAGGATATGCACTGGACCGATAGAGAAGGCATGTTGAGTTGTTGGTACAGATGAAGAGTGATGGGTTTGTCACTTTGACAAACTGGTTGAGATATGATCTGGGCTGATGAAGAAGAAGGCAAAGTGGAGCAGCTGCAGAGAGTGTATGCAACCGGTATGCAGATGCCATAGATGGAATCGGTTGAAGGTTGATGACATGATGTCATTAGGATGGCTATCGATGAGTATGAGAACCGGTAAGGAAGCAAATAGGCTAAGTGATGTGCTTCTATCTAATGAGAAGGATCATGCTATGGATAGACATGTCTGACGACCCATTAAGGTGTTCCACCAGCAGATCTGCAAAGTGCAGATATGAAGGGTAACCGGTAAAGTGTGAGATACCGATAGGGTTAATGAGATAGCAGAAAGGATGGACCGGTTGCATGTGTTGATTGTCAGTAATAGAGTCTAGCTGACACAAAGATCTTGGCTGAAGTGGATATCGACATGGATGCCACGTGGAGTTGAAGTGGCAAGCTCGCAGAGGTCGATGAAGTGGTGTGTAGGGATAGGTGTTTCTATAGGTGTGAATTTAATATGGATCCCGTGATTTGCGGATCAGATCAAAAGAGTGCGGCTCGAGGAAGAGTGAACGACAGAGAAAGATTAGGGAGTTGGTGGCACCTGAATCGAAGCAAGAAAATCATATTGCAGAAGGACCTCGAGAAGGAAACAACAAAGATATTACGGGTGTTTTGACAAATGCAGGTCGATATACAGGACCATGTTTGCTAAGTTTAGAAAATGTGTATTGGAAGGCACGTTAATGGTGGTGATGTGCAAACAACTGTCTTGGAGATCAGATCGAATAAGATCTGATTGGATTTGGTTTGTTTCGAGGTCGAAGAAGAAACCCTAACTGCTTGAAAATTGAATTGGCTTTTGGCAGGAAAACCAGGTTATAAATATGCAAGATAAAATCATTGAAGGTTGTTGCTGAAGGAGAGAGTATTGTTGTTGCATGTAAGAGAAAAACAGTCAAGTACTCAGTGAGTATTTGAAAAGAGACTGAGGGTGTGCGAGTGTGAATCAGGTTGAAGTGTTCAACCGGCAACAGGGGTGCAGAACCGGTAGTGATCATACCGGCAAAGAAAAAGTGAAGGAAACTACAGAGAATGTAGGAATAGAACCGGTAGAGTGTAGTATCGGTGGAGAGCAGCGGAGAGAAGAGGCAACCAAAAGAGAGAACTGGCAGTGAACTAGACAGAAGATCCAGCAGAGAGATTTGAAGAAGAGTTATAAAATCTGTTTGTAACAAGAAGATAACTTTGGTATCAAATTATGTTTTTGTATTCACTGAGTTGGAGCTCGGTGCAGGGGTTGTATCTCCTTGGGTTGGTGCCCTAAATCAAGGGTTGGTGCTCCTTGGGTTGGTGCCCTAAAATTAGGGGTTGGTGCTCCTTGGGTTGGTGCCCTAAACATTATAATCAGAGATTGATTGTGAGGTTGGATTGGAGCAGTAGTCTCTAGCAACATTTCTCACCGAGGTTTTTCCCATCTTGGGTTTTCCTCGTATATGTTGGTGTTATGTGATGTCCCTCTTGTGTGAATGCATTTGTGTTTAGTCTCCTCACTAACTGGTAAGCCTACATTTAGTTTGATCTGTTAACCGGTATACTCACATAGGCTAGTTAAGGGGAAAAGTTTGAGAACCACTTATTCACCCCCCTCTCAGTGGTGTATTGTGTCTAACATCATAGATAAGGCACACAAATTGTTTGACAAAATGCCTCAAAGAAATCTAGTTTCATTCAATGCCATAATTGTAGGATATGCACAAGGTGGGTTTTTCAAAAAGGCTTCAAAAACTTTCCAGCAAATCCAATTATCAGTTTTAAAGACAATTTCCACACCTTTGTCAACGTCCTCCTTGCCTATACGAAAATAAGAGTTCTCAAACAATCCATCAAAGCATAATGGAAGGGGAACTCTTGTGAGATACTTTAGTGGAAATGCTCTGATCAATATGTACGCAAATTGTGGAAGCATATAGAATGCAGGTGAATTGTTTGATAGAATGCCACAAAGAGATGTCATCTCATGGATTGTAATGATTGTAGGATATGCACAAAATGGTTGTGCAGAAATGGATTTAGAAAATTCCAAGAAAATCCAAGTGGCAGGTGTCAAGCCAAATTCCAGAACCTTTGCCAGCATGTTCCCAGCCTATGCTAAAACAAGAACTTTGGAACAAGGTATGGACACCATGAAATCATTGTGGAAGGGGGATTTATCTCAGATTTTGTAGTTGCACCTGCCTTGGTAGACATGTATGCAAAGTGTGGGTTCTCTTTTATTTAGCATTTTTTTATCATTGGGAGGAAAAGTGAAGTTGTTAAATAATAAGAAAATAGGGTTTAACTAAAGAAGCTCTGAAACTAAAGATCATTTAAAGATATATGTTGGTATATCAAAATAGTTGGTATGATGAATGATGCTAATCTTTATGCTTGATACAAACTCATTGACATGTTTTCTATGATTTTTTATTCTTCGTACATTATTGAATACAAAATATTTTGTAAACTTATGACCAGGCATCTTAGCTTGCTCTATTTTCGTTGATTGCTAAGGGCATATCACAAATGTACTTTACTGATATATGGCCTCATGAATTCATTTTTAAGGTCATTTGCATGTTTTACATGTGACGTAGATTTATCCTACAACATTTTCTATTTATTTTCTCCTATCTTAATTTGTTGCTCTTCGTTCTATTATTTTTAAAAATTACTAACTAAAAGTTGCGATTACTATTTTTCTAAAATATTATAAATTTTGTCATTCTAACTTTTATTTAAGGAATTTTTTTTATCTTAATTTTTTTTCTTAGGACATTTTGTTGGATTTTTATTTCTATTTTTATTATAAATCATAATTAAAACTAATATAAATATAATATTTATTTAATAAATAAAAAAACCATGGTTTCATTTTATGGGCTTCGTAATACGTATTTTGTGTTTTGAAGATTTCATATATTTTTGGCCTATGTAATTAAAAAAAACTCCAATACCACATTTGTTCGGTGTTATGATATGTAATTAGTGATATCCTTAATTTCAAGATAAGTTGAGCAGAAGCATTGAACAACTATACTCAATTTCATTTTTTAGCTAGAAACCTAAATTTCATCTTTCTTCAATATGATATCTGTGATAAAAATTCTTAGTTTTCAAGAAAAAATATGAATTTCACATTTGTTTGGTTTGGATTTATGTGATTTCTATTTCAAAACAAATTTACAATTTTATATATTTTGATTTTATAATATATAAGAATTTTGTACTTTTGTTGAAACATATGATTTTACGATTTATTTGATTGATTTTTCAGTGTTGCCCCAAAACGATAAACTCTCTTTGTCTTTTAAAAAATATATATTTTTAAAACTGAAACTTTGTGAAATTCGTGAATTTGTGGGATTATATTTGGGGGCTGAGACATATATGATAAAAGGCACATCAACATGTTAATGTTGCTTTTTGTCCTTGCATGGGGTGGGGGTATTTTAATTTTTTCTTCAAATGTTTTATTTATTACTATTTAAGTTTTTAAATAAATAGTTATTATGCTACGAATTTTGAATTTGTAAAATTTATTTGTGAAATAAAAATAAAGAGTAATTATGTTCATTATAATTGTATTTATATATAATAATAATTATAAATATATTATTATTTTATATGACATAATATATATTTTAATTTTATCTAATATATATTAAATTATAATATTATTTTAAATTAATCTATACAAATTAGTAGAATTATATAATAATTAGAATAAAGTTTAATTAATTGTAATTAATTATGGTTTTAATAATAAAATATAATCTTTATATAATATAAATTATATTATTATATATTACATTATAAAAAAACAATTAAACTATAATTGTATAGTTAGTATATGACATTTTTATATATTATAAATTAAATTATATATAATATAATTATATTATTTAGTTTAAACTAATATACATTAAATTATAATAATATTTTAAATTAATCTATATGAATTTTTAAAAAATATTTACATAGGTGATTAGTCATGTAACAATTAATATAATTATAGTATGTATTTAACCTATAAAATACTCAAATAAATAAAAAATAATATAAATTAAATTACGATATCATTTTAAATTAATATATACAAATTAAAAAGAATATTTACACAAGTGATTAGTCATATAACAATTAATATAATTATAGTATGTATTTAACATATAAAATACTTAATTAAATAATATGAAAAAAATTTCACCTTTGTTCTTTGTGTAGCACGTTTGAGATTTATCTTGTCTATAACAAGTAACTAACCCATGATAGAAACCACAAGGAGAAACCAATGATTTAATCTAGAGAAGAAAATGCTAAAAAGATGATGGGAGAAAAAAATAGTTTTGGTTGTTGTTTATTTCTCTCTCCTATCTCTATCTCCTTACTTCTCTCTAATATATCTTTCTCTCTCATCCCCATCTCTTTTTCCAACTACATCTCTCTTAATCTCTCCCTCTTTCTATCCCTACCTCTCCCTTTCTTCCTCTCACTCTTTCTTTCTATCTCTCTACTTTTCTATAATCTATGTCTTTCTCTCCCTCCTTCCTCCCTCTCTTTCTCTATCTCCATATCTCTTTCACTGATACAAACTGCTTGTTTAGATCCCTCCTTATCTCAATCTTTATATGTATCTCTCTCTCACTCATACACATTTTAGTTCTTCCTCATCTCTAGTAATACAAGCCTACAATCTTGATGTAATACAATGAATAAATATGAACCTCTGTATTTTTTCTCCGTCTCTTCAGAAATTTGGTTCACTCTCTTTTAGCTCTGCAACTCACTCTCTTCTCTGTCCGACATTGCATACAAATTGTGAATATTTACATCTTGTTTGTATACTTTGTATTCACCTCCATAATGTCATCCAAAACATAGCTCATCACATATCAAACAAAAATAGTTTACATCGTTATCATGTAGCATGATTTGTACATTTTTCTATGTTATATTAGGATCGTTCATTCAATTAGTTTGCACTATGTTCTTATCATCTCAACATAGATAATCCATCCCATGTTATAACCATCCAATCACATTCAATAGATAGTTGTTAAAGTCAACTTGTAAAAGTTCCCAGAATGCTCTGTTATCGTGCCAAAACAAGTTCTTCTACATCTTTTAAATCTGGATCATTGATTTGTATGATTTGACTAGAAAGATTTGGTCATTGTTACCACTGTGACGGTTCCACTTTACCTTAATTGTCAAGGACATGTGATGTTGAGTCGCAACATCATGCCCTGATATCAAACCTTGTAAATCTTGCACTCTTCTTCTTTTCTTCTACCTCTGTTGTCCCCACTATAGCACGTGGTAGCTCATCGCAACATCGCGGTCTAATATTGCACGGTTATCTCCAAGTCGCAAGGATGCGGCTCAAGTTTGTTGTGACTATTTGTGGTTGATCACAACATCGATGTCTCCTTTGGTGGTTAACCTTAACCGTTGCAATCATGCATTTAGCAATTCATCGCGACATCACAACCTTAGTTGGTGATCTATCCTGGTTGCTGCGATCTTCGACCTAACACTTCATGTTAACTCCCATGGTTCCATCACAACTTCACAGCTTCTTCTAGTGGTTTGTTCTGACGGTTGAGACCTTGTGCTTTCCAGTTGATGTCATCATTGTTGTCCTCATTTTTGTTTTAAAAATGAAGGACCATTACATGAAATTTTTGTGAAAAAATGAAAAATTTACTCTATGGCATGCTTCCCGAGGCAGAATTTCGACTAATCCTTGGACTGGCTTAATCCTCAGTCCATCCTTGAACTACGTTTCAAATTTCGTCAAATTCTAGGTTCGTTTGCTATGTCTTTCCTTCAATTTCGGGTTTTAAAATCCCGACTGCAGGTGGAGAATTTTCTTCAAACTGCAAGTTTTAATGATATTCATTGTTTTGGTCTTTGTAGGGGAATTTTTGACTTATTACATGTGCACTTTTATTTAAAAGATGTTACTTGTAATTTGTTTTAAATTTCCCCTTTGTTGTTTTTATCTTTTTTATTGTTTTTTGGTCTTTTTTAGTTAAAATAGGGATTTTTTGACTCAATTACAAGTAAACTTGTAGTTTGGTCAAAAAACCCCTACTTTAATGGTTTTTGCATGTAATAGGGATTTTAAATCCCCATTACATATGTGCAAGTATTTCTAACTTGTTGTAGGGATTTTATTTCCCTTTTACAAGTAATTAAAACTTGTATTCCTCTCCAAAAAACCCGATTTTGCCTTGCAAGTGCATTTTTGACAATTTTTAAACTTGTTGTTTGGCCAAAAAATCCCGATTTTGGCTTGGTAAGTGAAAAAGTGAATTTTAAAACTTGCTATTTGGTCTAAAAATCCCTATTTTGCTCATAAAGTGCATTTTTGACATTTTAAACTTGCTGTTTGGCCAAAAAATCCCGATTTTGCCTAACATGTTGAAAAAGTGAAATTTTAAACTTGTCATATCCTCCAAAAAAATCGATTTTCATTGTTTCATACATTTTAAACTTGCTTTTTGTTCCAAAAAACCCGAATTGCAAGGAAAAACATGTTTTTTGAGGATTTTTAGCAAATTTTTGTGGAGATTTTTTTGGGAGATAGAAGGCGTTTTGGATTCCTCCCTATTTTTATGCATTTTCAAACACCTTTCATGCCACATGGAGGTTAAGATTGCTGGTTTTTAGCTTTATAACAACAGCCACATTTTTTCAAAAAACCACCTTTTTTTGCCATTTGGAATGCCACGAATCAGCAATGTTCTGAATCATTTTGGCTTGGTATGCTAAGGTATTGAGGTTAGAAAGAGTCTTGGCCATTTCTCATGCATTTGCTGCCACGTTTTTCAGTTTTGGGCATTTTTTCAAAAACGTGGCTAGGGTTTTGGAATACGGTTAATTTCTTTTTAAGAGATATTCTTCTTTATTTCAAAGATTGATCATCTTTTGGAGAGGCATTTTCAGTTTGAAGCAAGGTTTGATTTCTTTTCTTTCTTTGTTTCATTTTCTTGTCTTCTTGTTTCTTTTTTCTTGTTTTCTTGTTTTTCCTTTCTAGTTGTAAATTTGTAAATGGTTGGTTCTTCCCCAAAAATCAGATTTTGTGAGAGAGATTTTCCCCTTTGTAAAGCAATTTTAGAATTGCATTGTTCTTCCCCATTTTCCTTCTTTACTTGTATTCGGGATTTTAAAATCCCGATTACAAGTTGGATGAAAATAATTGTTCTTCCCTTATGGATAAAATATTTAACCATCTTTTGTTTAAATATGAAGTTGCAAAGATGAGAAATACCCATCCTTTCAAAATCGGGTTTTTGGAACCGGATTACATGTAGAAAATTTCTTCCCATTTTCTTGAAGATGATCTTCCCAAAATCTTTTCATATTCATTTCCATCATCCATACATACCATTTCATCCACTCATTTCACACCTTCATTCATTTTCCCCATTTAAAGTCTACCTGCGGTCAGCCATCCAGAACCCGAAATTGGTCCAAAATACACTCAAAAAACACTAGAAAATGAGTTCTAAAGGTTCAATTACAAGTGCAAACTTGTAGTTACCCATTACACATATGAAGTTGCATGTTTGTTCCCTTCAATTGAAAGTTAATGCTCTTGTTTATCCCACACATGTAATGCAACTTCCAAAACCCAAAATTCACTTGTGAGCCCATTTTGGCATCAATTTCTCTCTTCTCTTGTCAGTCTGGTTTGCACACACGATCTACCAAATCAATGGATTAAGGCATGGGCCTTATTTTGCAAGCAAATTTCAAGAATGAAGGATGATACAAAGAAGAAATACAACAACAATTCATGGTTGAGAGCATAAAATGCTTTCAAGACAAAGATGGTCATGACATGAAAAGAGGAAGGCAACCCATTCCCTCTTGAAAAGCTAGTACTACCCCAAGCAAGAAGACAAGGATGCAAGTTCCCGTTCCAGTTCAAGATGTCTTTACCAATCTATAATATTTCAAGTTCTAGCATCCTGAAGCGACATGAAGATCATCACAGACAAAGGATGATGCAGTTAGAGTCGTGTCTTTAGACACATGGAATAATTTTAGTTATGCATTTGTAATTTCGTTTTGACAAGTTACATGTAAAAGTATTTTTTGTAAAAAGCAAGTTACACATTACTTGCACTTTTGTAATTACATGTAAGACAACTACAAGTTGTGTCCGATTAGGACTATAGTTGGAATAAGTCTTAGTTAGTTGGAGTAACTCTTAGTTAGTTAATGAAGTCTTAGTTAGTTATTGAATGAGTCTTGGTGGTTGAGAGAATCTCTCAAGTTAGTTAGGATCCTCCCACCTTTTTCTCAAGGCTCCTCTTCTATAAATACTGGAGGAGTCTATTGTAATTTTTATCTTTTGGAAAGCAAGCAAAAACTCTACCAAATTTACAGCAAGAAGTCTTTGAGCTTATGTATGTGGATTGAAAGTTTTTGAAGAATAATAAAGAAGGATTACTCAAGTTTTGAGTCTTTGAGCTACATGTTTGAGTTTGAATCTTTTTATTTCTTCTATGCAAAGTATTTTTGAAGGAGCTTAGTCCAATCTGATTTGAAGTCTTTGAGCTGCAAGTAGAGAAGATTAATTAAAATAGGAAACTCTCTTCAAGGAGCAACAAGTCTTTGAGCTTGCGTCCATTCTTGAGAAAAATTATTGTTTGATAAGAAATAGCAGCAAGTCTTTGAGCTTGCATTAGTCCTTGTCTTTGTGTTGAAAGAATAGATTATTCCAGTCTTTGAGCTGTTATCTTTTATTCGTTGTAAAATTTAGTATAGTAAAGGGTAGATAGGACTTCCAATAGTCAAGTCTTTGAGCTTGATATTGCTGTCCTGTCCCGAAGGAAGCGACGGAAGTCTTTGCACTTTCAGGAAACTTCATTTCCTTTCTCTTATTTCACTTGAAAGTGGTTACTACTGTTATTCAATCGCTATCCTTTTCTATGAAGAGAAAAGGATATTGTCTTTCTTGAAAAAAGAAGAAAGATTGCTGTCCCATCCCATTTTATTTTCCAAGTTGTAGTTAGATAGGGGGAGCCTTCCCTTAATTAGGAGAGTTTTTACTCGTGTGTTGTGGTTAAAACCACAATTTTGTATATTTCCCCAAGTGTACAAAATTTTCAACCAACAATCATGACACGCTCCAAGTTGAGGGCAAAAAGAATGTAACCCATACTCATCAGTTTATATAAAGACTCGGTACCACTACTATGCTACCAATGTGCAATAAATAGTCAAAGCTTTCACATGCATAGTTGTTTCTTTTGCGCACTATCTATTTGCTCTGCCTGAAGATGCACATCAACTTTGTGCCTCATGTACATATCCTTTTGACATCAATGACAAGATTATTAGACCAAAATCAACAATCTTTCCCTTTGTCATTGATGAAAAAAATCAACTCGTTATTCGTATCTCACTACACTCCCCCTTTGATCTTTCTTCATCCACTGTATCTACCAATACTCCCACACAAATCTCTCTCCCTTTGTCATCAATGAGAAAGGGCGGACTAAAAATCTACTACAGGGACAAACTAAAAACCCATATGCTCCCCTTGAGCAGAAGCTCTCTCTGCAGGAACATTTCACAAGGAAGAAAGGGGTAAAACCCCCAACTTTTGTCTCAAAAACATGAATGTTTCCTTGGGAAGTGGATTTGTCAAAATGTTTGCAACCTGGTCCTTTGTGGCCACACACTCTAGCTAAACTACTCAATTTGCAACCTTCTCCCTCAAAAAATGATGCTTGATAGCTATATGCTTTGGTCTAGAATGCATCACAAGATTCTTTGATATGTTAATAACATTGGTATTGTCACAAAGAATCGGTATTGGTTCTTCATACTCTACCTTGATATACTTCAAGGTCTTTTTCATCCACAATGGCTAAGTGCAACATGAAGCAACATCTACATATTCTATCTCTGCAATGGACAATGACACACAGTCTTGTTCCTTGTTGTGCTAGGAAACCAATTTGTTTCCAAAAAGAATGCACCACTACCAGTTCTCTTTCTATCATCAATACATCTTGCTCAATCAACACCTATATAGGCATGTAAGAAAACACATATTCCTTTAGGGTACCATAATCCATTGTCTTTTGTATATTGTAAATACTTGAAGATCCTTGTGACTGCCTTTACATGAGTTTTCTTTGGAGCAACCTGAAATTTTACTACCATGCATACAACATGCATTATGTCAGGCTTGGAAGCAGTTAAATACAACAAACTTCCTATCATTGACCTATACTTTGTCTAATCTGCCAATGGAGATTCATCTTCTTTGCTTAGTCTACACCCTGTCACCATGGGTGTGTCAGCTGGATTGCAATCTTCCATCTAAAACTTTTTCAATATTTCCCCCACATACTTGGTTTTACAAATAAAAATACGTTTGTCAGTTTGAGTGACCTGCAAACCAATAAAGTATGACAACTCACCTAACATGGACATTTTAAATTTATTTTGCATAGCTTCGGCAAACACTTTACACATCTTATCACTGCTTCCCTCAAAAATTATGTCATCAACATATACACCTTTTCTAAACCCTTTCCATTGTAAGCATGAATCCAATCTTGCATACCAAGCTCTAGGAGCTTGTTTCAACCCATGCAAAGCTTTCTTAAGCCTGCATATAAAATTCTGATCTTTCTCTGACATCCAACCTTCTGGTTGCTCAATTTATACTTCCTCTTCAAGATTACCATTTATAAATTTATATTTGACATCCATTTGATACACTTTAAAGTTATTATAGATTGAGAATGCAAGAAACAGTCTAATTGCTTCCAAATCTGTCATAGGTACAAATGTTTCTTCAAAGTCAATGCCTTCAACCTGTGAAAAACCCTTGCACACAAGTCTAGATTTGTTCCTAACAACTTTACCTTCATTTAATTTATTTATGAATACCCATTTTGTTCCAATTACATTATTGTCCTTAGGTGTAGGGACAAGCTCCCATGTTTCATTCTTCTCAATCTGATTGAGTTCTTCTTGCATAGCATCAACCCAATTCTCATCTTGACTTGCTTCTGCAAATTTCTTGGGTTCAACCATGGAAAGTAAAACAAAGCTTTTAGGTTGAGAATCATCTTCAGATTGACCTTCTTGTGTCTTCATTGCAATCTTCATCCTTGTTTGCACAACTGCATTTTTATCACTAATAATCTTCTCTTGTTGATGGTCTCTTTGTATAATTCTTGAAGGTGCCTTTGTTTCATTCCTTGTTGGTTCTTGGACTATTGGCTCAGTGTGAATTGGTTTAGGTTCATCTGAGTCATCATCAGCTGTTGGAGTAAAGAGTGAACTCTCATCAAATTTTACATGTATGTTTTCCATAATTATACACAACCTCATATTATAACATTTATATGCGTTACTTCTTGAGCAATATCCAATAAAGTATCATTCATTTGATCTAGCATCAAATTTACCAAGATTGTCATCGTCACGCTTTATGTAGCACGTACTTCCAAACATTATAAAATAACTAACTGAGGTTGTCCTTCTTGTTCATAACTCATAAGGAGTTTTTGAGCTATTCAGTCTCAATTGTGCTCTGTTTAGAATTTATGAACAACATCCTTCCAAAATCTATCAGTTAGTTTTGACTTATTCAGCAAGGTTCTTGCCATTTATTGCACTATCATATTTTTCCTTTTAACCACACCATTTTGTTGTGGTGTTCTTGTTGTAGAAAATTATCTTCTTATACCATGTTTTTTATAGTAATCCTCAAACTCATTTGATGTGAATTCTCTACCGCTTTCAAAACTTAAACATTTTAGTCGTAGGTTCATCTCATTTTCAATCATAGGCCTAAAAGTTTTGAATTTATCAAATGCTTTTGATTTTTCTTTCAAGAAACACACCGAAGTCATTCTAGTGAAGTCATCTATGAACAACATGAAATATCTTTCACCATTCCAACCTTTTGTTCTCACGGGTCCACATAGATCAATGTGTATCAGCTCAAGTGATCTTATAGTTAAATTTTCTTTAGACTTGAAGCTCACTTTTGTTTGCTTGCCAATTTTACAATGTTTGCATACAATGTTTGATGGCTTGGTGATAGCAGGCATACCTCTTACATCCTTCTTTGAACTAATTTTGACAAGCCTGTCAAAGTTCATATGTCTCAACCTTTTATGCCATATCCAGCTTTCATCCTTTTGACTCAAGAGACATTTGGATCCATTCATTTCTTTGATCTTGTTAAGTATGTATAAATTCCCATCTGTTTTATGCGCATCAGCAACTATTCTTCCTTTTTTCTTGATATCACATTCTTACTTGTGGAATACCACATCATATCCATTATCACACATTTGACTAACACTAAGCAAATTGTGTCTGAGCCCTTCAACATAGAATACATTTTGTGTTGTTGTCCTTCCATTGTCAAAACTAATTGAACCTTTTCCAACTATGTAGCAGTGTCATTTGATCCAAATCTTACTGTTCCTTTGCAATTCTCTTTCAATGGGAGAAATTTACTTTTGTCACTTGTCATATGATTTGAGCAGCCGCTGTCAACATACCATGTATCATTCTCATATTGTCCATGAAAAGCTGCTTGAGCAAGAAGAGACTTCTCTATATTCTGCTCTTCCTTCTTCACCTTACATTCCCTTTTAGTTTCTTCCTTCTGGTTTGTATTGGATTTAGTCCTTTTCTCCTTTTTCATGAGAATTCATTTTCATTTCTTGTTTGGGAGACTTAATAGCACTTCTACAAAATTTTGCTATATGACCAAGATTATTACATTTATAGCATATTGTAGTGTAATCAACAAGAGGTACAAATGGATTTTGTTTTATGAAAGTATTTCTCCTCATATTAAGTCTACAATCTATTTCCTTATGATTATTACAAGAGAAACAGTAGCTAGGAAAAGAATGATTGAACCTGAATGCTTGTGTTTCCTGGTAGGAAGTGATCTTCTGAATCTTTTCTTCTTATTGATGACATCAATGAATCCCTTAGTTTCCTTGTTTTTGGAATTCTTGTCAGTTGTCATGTCCTTCTTTTCTACAACTGATTGGATCTTCTCTCCATCTTTCCTTTTATCTTCAGCATTTATAAAGACATCACTAATTTTGTCTTTGCATTTCTTCTTATTTGTCATAGTTTTATTAGAGCATTGTCCCTTTTCACAACCTAGTCCAGTCAAAATATGAGATTTGTGTTTTTTACTCAACATATTATACAAGGCTTCAGTGCTTTTGTCATATTTATTTAGACATACTATCCTATCCTCAAGTAGCTCACATTATTTCTCTTTGGTCTGCAATTTTTCTATCAAAGTATCCTCTATCTTCATTGCTTCTTCAATTTTAGTTTTGAGATAGATGATTAGAGATTTTGATTCCTAAATATTCTTTTTGTATTTTAGATTATTTACGCTTACAATGTCTAGTTCATTTAAGGCAAAAATGAGTTCTCCTTCTAGACCAACCTCAACTTCATCTTCTCCATTATTATTGTTGGAATCAATGAACAGTAAGAGGGGGGGTGAATCAATGTTCTAGTAATTTTAAATTTATTAATCTGATTCTTTATCCATCAGATGATAATAACAAAAACTATAATGCAGAAACACAAACAAAGAATCCACATAACCATAACACCAAGATTTTTACGTGGAAACCCAGAAAGGGAAAAACCATGGTGGGATTGAGTGCCCACAATATTATTATACTATGACCAGTAGTAGAACAATATTACAAAAAGTGGAATGCACTTGCATTTAGGCTCACTGCCTAGAGCTCACTGCTCAATTACAAAAGGGCTACAACCCAAAGGAAGGCTCACTGCCTTACAGGCTAATACAAAATGATCACAATGAGTAATGAGCTAAATAAAAGCATCTAACTATGCCAAAATATAGTTTCGGTTAGGCTAAAAATGTCTACTGCAACTGTTATGATATTCTGATCCATAATGCTGCTTTGTCACATATCAGAGAAACAAAATCTTTACCAAACTTATAAAATCACTCACACAAACTTACTTCATTCACCACACACATTGAAACGATCAACCAAACCAATCTTATATATCCGCATCAACGAAAGAAATCATTTACTAAGTCGACTTCCAAAAACCGCATAACACGCAACATGAAATGTGTTCCACCAAAGTTGGCTTAATCCGATCACAAATCCAAATGCAGACCAAAACAAGATGATAAAATGCTTCCCATAAGTCGGTCCAATCACCACAAATGCAAAACTGATCACCGAAATCATCCCAACAAATCTGCAACACATGTTACTCCAAAATAGCTCTGCCTTAACTGAAATATCGGATACCAGAGCTCTAAACTTGTGTACAATTCACCACCGGATATCAGGATCACAAAACAATTTTTTTGAGCCTCAAATCAACTACCTTGATCACCGCAACAAAAAATACATCGTTGAAACCAAGATATACACCATGATCTCATGTTCTACCGGTAACTGAGTTCCACCATCTAGACTTATGCCTTATGAACAAAATGACTTTCGATAAACCAATTATATGTATACCAAATAGGATCTACAAACTGAGTTGCCATCAATGACAACCCCTAAGCATCTATAATGCACCAATCTTAACCAAAGTCACCATAACAGTGTCATTTTCCAACAATCTCTCCCTTTGGCATTGATGGCAACACTGTGAAAAATGAACTGAATCAACTGTACATGCAAGACTACAAAAATTTTCAATTTACAAGGAATATACAAGCTCCCCCTAAGAATTTACACCATTTTTCACTCTGATCTCTCCTCTTTGATAGTAATGCCAAAGATTGATGTACGAGGTTATATACGACTTCTCACAAAACTTTAAAATGTCTGCAAAAATTATTCTAAGGGACAAAAAATGATTATCCCATGCCTTCTTTAAACTCTCCAAAATACTTATCATCCCGCTGAAAAGGTAAACATGCATTGCTGCTCCCTTTCCATCTGTTGGAATAGGCTTATTCAGTGCATCCTCAGCATCCTACATGCTACTCATCAATGATTCTATCTGGGGAGTGATAAGACTCCTTAACTTTGATACTCTACCCAAAACTCTATCCTTTTCTTGACTCAAGCTCTTGATTTTGTTCAGTACACTCAAAACTTGGGGTTCAAATTTGCTAGCCGGAGTAGATTATGGTGAGTAAGACTGTGATATGCTTTTGATTTGACCTTCACACTCCCTTAATGTCTATAGTGAACTTGGGAAAAATTAGACATGACTTGTATGTATTACCTCCTTCATCAATTGTATCCTGAATATTTTTTAGTGCAGTAACTAAACTACCTCTATCATTTTCAATCATTTTCAAACATTACTTTAGTTTCATTGCATTGAATTGATTCAAGACTTTAATATTCGCAGTCTTCTCCAAAGAATCAAAGGGAGTACCAATAGTACCTAACAAACCTTTGAGTTTGTCAGAGGGATCAGATGAGTCCGGTTTAAAAGAAGGCATGATTTTCTCTAACATATCCCCTACCAATGATATTAGCTCCTTGTCTGTAGAGTGGGACTTAAGCAAGTCCTCACTGACTTTGGCTTGAGCTAGGGTTGCCAATTTGAGTGCTTGAATAGGAGATAGAGAACTCAAGTCAATCGGTCCTTGACCAAAATCATCTAGATCAACAACAACTTGTTTCCCTTTAACAACACCAGTGTCATTTGCCACTGTTGTCAGAGCTTGATCTGCCTTCTCCTCCCCTTTCTTCTTATCTGCATATTGTGTACTCTCAACCTTTCCATCATCTTCACCCTTCTCCACATCTACTAACTCCTCAGCCTCTTTTTCAGACACAACTTCTATAATCGAAGGATCCTGAATAACATCACCAGAGGTATCATTTTCACCATCATCATTATCAGCTAGAATTTGATCACTATATTGTCCTTCTGGAGTAACTTTCTTAGGTGACTGATCCTTTTGCTTACTGGGGACAGTTGTATTTACTTCTGGAATGAATGTGTCTTGATTGGGTTCTTTTGAATTCACATCAACTCTCTGATCTATCAAAAATTATCTCAAAATTGTTTTTGTTTCCTTGATCACTTCATCTTTCTTCCCTACGATAAGATTGTTCACCCTTTTCTTGCTTCAGAATCTATCCTTGGCAAGTTTTGGGAATCGAGTGACTTCATCTCTAGAAATAACAGAGGATAGATTTACTAGCACATATTCTTTTATTTTTTCATCCTCTTAACCAACAGTAAGCCTTCTTGCATCCAAAATGTCATATAAACTTTTAGTGATCATAGATGCGAGTTCTATTAATGTCTTGCTATATACATCCATATACTCTACAATGGATTCTTCAGCTACCCTTTGTTCCTTATCATCATAATTCTCATAATATATAGATACATTATTCAAATTCTCATCCTTAATAATTTCATCTATTAACTCTTTCAAAGTCAATGGGGGCACTATCTCAAATGTGCCTTCTATCTTACTAGATTTAAGAGATTCATCTAACTCAAATTTCTACTTCTTGTTGGCTCTTGCATTTCCGAATGGTTCACTTTCAGCTCTTGGCTTCTTCACCACTCTAGCATAGGTGGTTGTCTTTTTCACCTCTCTGACTGCCTCATTAGACTTTGTCTCCATGTCCTTGGTAGTGGCAGCAACATATACTCTCTAAGATTTCTCCTTCTTCCTCTTCTCCATCCCATGGGTTGATGATGTAGATTGTGATTTAGGTGGAGGAAAGAGCTTTTGCACACCAAAAGTAGGTGAAGACTATGACTTCTTTGGCTTGGACTGCTTCAAAGGAATGACAACAGGTTTAGTATTATTTGGCTTTGCCATGTTTTCCTCTGATCTCTTTCCTTTTGCACCACCTCCTTGGATAAGCCCATTTGTTCTGCCAACTCCTCAAATTCTCTCCTTACTTTTCTCTTTCTATCATGTTTGGTAAACTTTATGTGCAAGCTAAGGTCTTTCTCTTGATAAGTACCGAATCTCTCCTCCTTGTCATCTATCGGTTGACTTAATAGATGTTGATCATATGCATCAAGTTTAACAACATCCACCTCATACCCCATGGGCATGATCTAGACAGTCCTTGGTTCAACTGCCTCCATATGACATTGGTCCTTATCAACCATGAAGCAGATAGTTTTCTCATATTTCTCAACAATTTTTTTAGGTATCCTCTCCTTATTATGCATTGTAGCTTGAAAAGATTTGAAATATCCCCACAAAGTTGATTTTTGAACAACAGTATTACCTAGTCCCTACAATCCTTCCTTAATCTGAATGACCACCAGTTTATCATAACCCTGGTGGATCTTCCCAATACTAGGGATCTCATTCAAGAAATACAATGCCAAACAAACAATCAAGGAACTGCACTTGAACACATACTTTTTGTCCTACTTAATCTTCTTTAGGTTGCTTAATAATTCACTGACAAGCACTGAACACGTCATACCTCTTGTCTTCCTTCAACATCTCATAAGTCACAAATATAGTAGTACCATATATATAATTATGCTTTCTTGACTTATATACCTTTTATCCAATAATCATCGAGGAAAATCTAACATCGTGTTCTATGATGTCATTGATTGTCATCGACTGACCGTCAAATTGAGATCTGGTAACCTTTGTTACCATAGTGTTTTGTACTTTCCTTAGTCCAAGGACCTCACCAATTTATTTCAAATAGCTAACTGCTTCAATGGCCTCATTAGTGATCTTATGAGGTTGGTCCAACCATATGAATTCATCATGGATTCGGCTCAAAATGTATCGAACCCATTTTGGTTCATCAAACACCGAGAAATGGACAAATTGGATGAAACCCTTATCTTGCAGTGACTTGTAGGCTTCAAATTTCACAGATTATCCATCATGTGCTTGGTGTAAAGTGAAAGTATGTCTGCATTCCCAAGCTTCTCAACATTACAATGAATGTATGCCCTAATATCCTCGTTGTGGAGTACACCATACGAAACATAAGAAAATGCACCTTCTGGATCATCCTCAGTGGACTTGAATGGGTGTCTCTTGAACATGGGCCTTGCCCTCTTAGAAATTTTGACTACCAATGGAGTCACAACACCAGATGTAGATGCAGATGTCATTTTGAAATATGAATATGAAAAGATAGCTTCAAACGAAAAATACCTTTTGATTCTCAACTGTGTACAAGAAATCATTGATTGATTCCTTCAAGCTTGGATTTAGATCGTCAAATCTTCTCTCTTCGCTACACTTCTCTTTTCTCTTAATTGCATTGTGAAAAATAAACCTTTGAAATGCCTTTTTAACCTCTGAAAAACTAATTTTGTGTTGTAATAAATGCTTCAACTGGTTACCTTGTTTTTCATGAAATCGCTTATCGCAGCCTCAAATCTCCATCAAATCTTCCAAATAATACCTGCATACATGATTTAAACCTTCTACAACCTTCCAGAATCGGTTTCAGATCACTGAAGAGGGGGTTCTATGAATCTGCATGTAAAACTCCCCCTAAGGCCAAAAAGCCCTAGTTACTGGATGAGGTTCCATCATTGGATTCAAGTGTGGAGCCATTCTGCACATTGGAATCATCCTTTTAACCCATATCTTCTTATTGTGAGATTCTGCGAGAAGCAATAATCGAGCCAAGATCTGATGTCGGTCATAGATCACATGCAACTCCTCACACAATGGATGATTGAAGATCAAAATAGCTGAATGAAGATAATTTTGATATGAGAGAGAAATAGAGACAAAGAAGAGAATTTGGAGAAGACTCTCACCGAGCTATCACTTCACTTAACTAGTGAAGGTGAGAGTATAGTGCTTATTATATAGAAAAATATAAGCATATACATCCAAGGGGTGCATTAACTCTCATTCCCAATAAAAAGTGGGAGGTTTTACCTTCTTGGTAAATGCAAAAACATGTGGTATAACCTCCTTACATGAAGACAAAAAAGGAGTCGAGAAAGTTGGCACATAAGGCCAAAAGAGGGTGTGTAACCCAACTACCCCATAACCAACTTAGGAAAAGACAAAATAGTGGTTATGAGAGGTGGCACAACAAGCCAAAAGAGGGTGTGTAACTCAACTACCCATGTGAGGTGGAGAGTTACACATGTAGCTGAAGTATTTTTCCACCTGTCCTCATATAAACCACTCCTATTAACCTAAGCAAGCTTAAATAATATATGTGTAGGAAAATTAAATACCCCCTAACATAAAGAAAGTAAAAAACCTACACTAACACCCCCCCTTAAGCGTAGCTTAGGTGGGTGAAAATATGGGTCCCGATAAATGCAACCATGTTAGGTACCCATGTACATAGATAGCCCCCCCAAAAGAAGAAGCCCCCCATAAGAGGAATAGCCCCCCCCTAAATAAGGAGAGAAAGAAAGAAGGACTAAGAAGTCCTTCCTGAAGTAGACACCTGTCGTATCCCAAGAAAATATCGCAAATGAAGGAACTTGCTTTCGGTGAAGGGTTTGGTGAAGATGTCTGCAGTCTGCTCCGATGTAGAACAATACTTAAGATCAATTATGCCTTCCTAAATTAACTCCCGAATATAGTGCATATGTATCTCAATGTATTTCATCCTCTGGTGATGAACTGGATTTCTTGAGATCTGTGTAACACTTTGATTATCACAAAAGATGATAGTAGGCTTCCTAACTGGAATACCAAACTCAGTGAGAATATTCTAAAGCTAAATAGCCTCAGTGGTGGCATTAACTGCCCCTCGATACTCAACCTTTGTTGATAAAGGAGCAATTGCAGACTGCTTCTTACTCGACCAACAAACTGGACCAGAACCAAGTGAGAAGCAATACCCTGAAGTGGACTTGCGATCCTGAGAATCACCCACCCAATCTGAATCCGTATATCCCACCAAGTCAATATCCGTGCTTGCTGCATACTGAATTCCATAATTGTGAGTAACCTGAATGTAGTGGAGAATCCACTTAGCTTCTTTTCAATGCAACTCATGTGGCTCTTGTATGAATCTAGAGACCATGCCCACCGCATATGAAATGTCAGGTCTCATATGAGTCAAGTAGATGAGGCTCCCAACAATTTGTCGATATAAAGTGCTATCAACCAAGGGTGAAGAGCACTTTGCCTCAAGTTTGACCCCAGACAAAAAAGGAGTAGGTGAAGGCTTACAATCAGCCATGCGAAATCTAGAGAGCATATCGAGTGCATACTTGGGTTGTCCAAGGAAGATAACTGAAGAAGACTGAGTGATCTCAATTCCCAAGAAGTAATGTAGAAGACCCAAGTCTGACATCATAAATCTATCATGTAGAGCAGTTTTCACTACCTTGATGGTGGATGAGTGACTCCCTGTGATCAACAAGTCATCAACATAGAGAACTAAAAATGTGAGAGTATCATCCTGCTGCAGAATGTAGACGTTCGGATCAAAATGGCATTGAGTAAAACCATCTGTCAGAAGGAATGAGTCCATCTTGGCATACCAAGCTCGAGGAGCTTGTTTGAGGCCATAGAGAGACTTTCGAAGTCGACACACAAGTGAAGGATCTTTAACAAACCCTTGTGGCTGCTCCATGTCGATTTCCTCCTGAAGGTCACCATGAAGAAATGCACTCTTCACATCCATTTGATAAAATTCCCAACGATGGGCTGCAACAATAGCAAGGATAAGCTGAATGGAATTCATCTTAGCAACTGGAGCAAAAGTCTCAGAGTAATCAACCCCTGGAACTTGGGAAAATCCTTTTGCTACCAAACAAGCCTTATACTTGTCAACCGACCCATCTACTACAAATTTTGTTCGATAGATCCACTTGCATCAAACAAGTTTCCTTCATTTAGGAAGAGGAACTAAATCCCATGTGTGATTCCTTTCCAAGGAATTACACTCTTCTTGCATTGCAGCATCCCATTTGGGAACACCTGAAGCTTCTCGAAAAGACTGTGGATCATAAGCTGAAGCAATGAAGAGATGTGTAGCTTACTGAAAATGTGACCTAGTTCTTCTAGTATCTGATGGATCAACAAGCCAATCTCCTGCTGACTTAAAAGTTTGTCGAGCCCAAAGAGGCACTGAAGCTGGAGAGTCTGGGGAAAAATCATCAACCTCTAAATGATGACTATGAGAAGAATGTGAATCCTCACCCTCACTATCACCATCTGAAGTGGAGGAAGAAGACTCTTGATCAGGATTAGGAGGATTAATATCCTCAAAATAAATATCATCATCATGCAATGTCTCCAATGTGATAGTGGATGGAGAAGTGGTATGAGAATAAATAGAAGAACTCTCCTCAAAACGAACACTCCTCTCAATGAACAACTCATGTGTAGAGGGATGGAGAAGTCTATACCCTTTGACATCATCTAGATACCCAACAAATATGCAAGGCTTGCTCTGTGGATCCATAACCTTACGTTTCTCTGCTGGAATGTGGGCCCATTCAAGAGAACCAAACACTCTGAAATGCTTAACTGTAGGTTTCCGATTGGTCCAAGCTTGAAAAGGAGTTACCCCCTTCATAGCTTTATGAGGAACTCAGTTCTGGATGTAACATGCACAATTGATGGTCTCTGCCCAATATTGAGGTGCCAAAGACTTGGAACGAATCATACAATTTGCCATCTCCTTCAAGGACCTATTCTTCCGTTCTGCGACACCATTCTGTTGAGGACTATATGGAACTGTGTGTTGCATGTTGATACCTTCTGAAGCACAAAATTGTTCAAACTGATTATTAACATATTCACCCCCATTATCTGTATGCAAAATCTTGATGAACTTCCCAGATTGTTTCTCTGCAAAAGCTTTGAAATCTAGAAAATTCTCAAATACCTTAGACTTTTGTTTGAGAAAGAAAACCCATGTAAATCTGGAAAAGTCATCAATAAATGTTAAGACATATCTAGCCCTACTGAAAGATGGTTGTGGAAATGGTCCTTCCAAGTCACTATGTACCAACTCCAATAGCTGTGGATCTCTCCATGCTTTGCCTTTATCATACTTCGCCTCAGGATGCTTACCAAGAATACATCCCTGGAAAACTCCATCAGAAAATCAAATAGAAGGCAACCCTGAAACCATGTCCTGTTGATTGAGTTGTTGCAAGTAACGATAGTTCAAGTGGCCAAATCGTTGATGCCACAAACAACTAATCTCATTTGCATGAGTGAGTAAAACTGTCGAAGGAGAGTCAAGAACAAAGTGATAAAACTGATATAATCTGGATTGATGATCTGCTTTTCCCACAACAATAGTAGACCCACTATGCATTTCATTAATTACCACTGTATCTAGTGTGAACTCAACTCGCTTGCTAGAACCAGTGTAAGTGATCTAATAAACAGATAGAAGATTAGTACATAAAGATGAAACTCAAAGGACATCCTTAAATGTTCTTTCACCCACATCAACAGACCCTCTCCCATGCACTTCAACATGAGTGTCATCACCCATTAGTATGGAAGGCATAGAACATGACTCTAAAGAGGTGAAATCATCTTTTGAAGAAGCCATGTGGTGTGAAGTACCCGAGTCAATTATCGAAGAATTGGGTTGTGAAGCAACAACAACTAGGACCTTACCCTTTCCTTTCCCTTTACTCTTATCTGTATCCTCATAAGATCCTTTTAATGAACTTTGTTTGACCAAATCAGGCACCTTGATATTATTCTTTTCAAGAAGATTTGAAAGGTGATCAATTTGTTTCTTTAAACACTTATGTTCATCATGACCAGGCCTCTTACAATAAGAACACTTGACCTTCTCCTTCTTAGTTTGTTCGCGTTTTGATGAAGAGGTTTGATTATCTGCTTTTGAAGTAGCAAATTTCTGATCTTTTTTCTTCTCTCCTTGGTTCTTTTGTTTCTTATCTTGCTTACTAGACCCTTTTTGTTATTTTGTGACTTGATTTACAGTTAAGGCACGTGACTTAGAGGGCTTTATTGTATCCATTTGAACCAATTTGTCTTGCTCCCTAGTGAGTTTTGTAGAAAATTCATCCAGAGAAGGCATTTTGAATGTGGTACCTAGGACACATTTTGTAGCATAGAATGTAGAAACAAACACTGAATAGTTAGGACCAAGCTTAAAAAGAATACTCAAGATCAGTTGCTTATCATCTTTCTTAGTTCCACACCATTCCAACTACAATCTTACAGACTTAAGTTTAGTGAAGAAGTCTTTTATAGTATCAAAATTGGTTGGATTCAACCCTATGAGTTCATTCTCTAACGGATGACCTCTTAGCTCATCCTGCTTACCAAAGAGGTTTTCTAAAGTGGTCCACACTGCATTTGGTGTAGTGGCAGATTCAATGTGAAAAAGAAGGTCCGGAGAAACTGACATACATAAAGTACCAAAAGATTCATCACATTTATTAAACCATTTAATCTTTTCTGCAGCATCTTGATGTTTAGTTTCAAGTCCCATAGTAACACGATGATATCCATGTCTTTTTAGATATATTATCATCTTAGATTTCCATTCAAAGTAATTATATGGTGTTAAAAGTGGAACTATAGATGCATCCATGATAGTAGAAAAGAAGATTGCAAAGAATCAAGAAAAGTGCAAAAAAGAAGTCACAAGAGACACCCCCCATTTTCACTAGTCTCAGAAATCACCCCCCCCAAAATATTACAAGGTTGGCACTTTATAATTAGTGCATTTACAAGGCTTTTTATCAGATTACAATTCTTTTAAGAAACCAATAGAGATTTTCAATACAAATATTTTGAGACAAGATCTGAAACAAATTAGGCTTATAACTGCTTAATTTATCTCAATACTTTTCCAACAACTATTAGTTTTTGACAAACAGAGTTGTGAGGAGAAAGATATGACCAGTTGAAGAGAAAAAGAAGCAGTCGATACAACCTTTAATATCCGATATAAAAAGGCAAAAACAATCAATTAGACTTGCAATAATGGAGAGTGCTCATTTCTAGCTTTCTGTCAAGTATTTGTTTGCAAAAATCTGACACCCGAGGCAAAAGTTGTGCAACTTTTAAGAAAGGTTGTTGAATTTGCCTGATAGAAAAACGACTTAGGCCCTATTCAAGCTCAATTTCTGCAAAATTTATTAGTTTTCTGGAAATACCATCTGAAACCCAAAAGTTTTTCGATGCTGGGAAGAAAACCCAGAAATCGTTTTTTCCAAAAAGTGAACAGAAGTTGGAACACTAAAGACGAAATGAAAACAACTCCAGTAAAAAAATCTTACTCTGATTTTTTTACTATGTCCTCCAAACTCTGATTTTGCTGAAGTAAAAGTCACTTTTGACTTTGTCAAGCCTTCTGGACACTCTATAAATTCTTATTAAGCTTCCAATATTACCACAAAGCTGCAATCACCCAGATCTTACAAGAACACATACATGTAAACCATATTTAACTAGAAGTTATTTTCCTTTAAACTGTTCTGATTCTCTAGATCACACGAGAATGTAGGAGAAGAGCATACTTAGTTTTTGAGGAAAATATTAACTATATAAAAGTCAAATAAATCAAAAAAAGAAATGAGTTATACCAGCCAATAAGCTCTGATACCATGTGAGATTCTGCGAGAAGCGAGAAGCGAGCCAAGATCTGATGTCGGTCATAGATCACATGCAACTCCTCACGCAATGGATGATCGAAGATCAAAATAGCTGAATGAAGATAATTTTGATATGAGAGAGAAATAGAGACAAAGAAGAGAATTTGGAGAAGATTCTCACCGAGCTATCACTTCACTTAACTAGTGAAGGTGAGAGTATAATGCTTATTATATAGGAAAATATAAGCATATACATCCAAGGGGTGCATTAACTCCTATTCCCCATAAAAAGTGGGAGGTTTTACCTTCTTGGTAAATGCTAAAACATGTGGCATAACCTCCTTACATGAAGACAAAAAAGGAGTTGAGAAAGTTGGCACATAAGGCCAAAAGAGGGCGTGTAACCCAACTACCCCATAACCCACTTAGGAAAAAACAAAATAGTTGTTATGAGAGGTGGCACAACAAGCCAAAAGAGGGTGTGTAACTCAACTACCCATGTGAGGTGGAGAGTTACACATGTAGCTGAAGTATTTTGCCACGTGTCCTCATATAAACCACTCCTATTAACCTAAGCAAGCTTAAATAATATATGTGTAGGAAAAATAAATACCCCCTAACATAAGGAAAATAAAAAACCTACACTAACACTTATGTTGATCTCTGATATCATCTACTTTTGGTTTGCCTTTCTCATCTGATTTACCTTTGTTTACTAAATCATTACTCTTTCTTCTGCAGTATTTTGCAATGTGACTAGGCTTGTTGCATGCATGACAAACAACATTTCTCTGCATATGTCTGAAATTCATCTGATTTGGTATCATCATGCATTGGTTAGAGATATGTCCAAACATCCCACAAGCATAACATCTCTTGTTTTAGAAATTATTCATTACTGCTATGCACATGTTTGACTTGTGACCAAAATTGTTGCATATGAAACACTGACTGGTAAAGGTAGGACTATTGTTCACTTTATTTATTCCATTATTCATCCTACTTATACATTGATTTTCCATATGGCCAAATTTATTGCAAGTAAAACATCTACCATTGAATTTATAGGCATTAGGTTGTCTTACCGAAGGATTCTTACTCTTTTGATGATTATGCTTTGTATTGCTCTGTCCAGAACTGGAGGATTCTCCTTTCTCATATCCAAGTCCTCTCATGTTTTTTCCATGTCTCTGACAATCCAGCATCTCATCCAACCTTGTTGAGCTAGCATTAAACTTGTCTTTGTATTCATTTGCAGTAGCAAGTTCATCTCTTAAGGCAACAATCTGTCTTTCAAGTTCTTGTCCATCATTCCTTGATTGCATCAACTCAACCTTCAAATGATCATTCTCATAGGTAATCATGTAGCATTCATCTGATTTGTCTTTCAATGATCAAGTCACAATTTCTTCATTCCTCTTTTGATCTTCAATCTCCTTAGTTAGCTTCATCACAATGGATTGCATCTCATTCTTCAATACAACATTCTCTCTAGCAAGCTTTTCATATTCCTCAGTTTTGCTTTGGTCTTCAATGCTTTGCTCCTGTTTCTCCTTTAGCTTGTCCATTAGCTCTTTCATCTTGTCTCTTGAAGTGTTAACTTGTTCTTTCAAATCATTAATGAAGTCTTCAAATGCACTCAAGTTTCTCTTTAAGGAACTTGTTTAATTTCTTGTTGCATCAAGATCCTCAAGTGCCACACAAAGTTGTCTCTGCAAACCAGAATCCATTGCTTCAATCTCCCTTACCTTCCTCAAGCATTTAGGCTTCCTCAAAGGAAATAGGCTCTGATACCAATTGTTGGAATCAATGAACACTGAGAGGGGGGTGAATTAGTATTCCAGTAATTTATTAATGTGATTCTTTATCCACCGGATGATAATGACATAAACTAAGCAAGAATCCACACATCCATAACACCAATATTTTTACGTGGAAACCCGGAAAAGGAAAAACCACAGTGGGATTGAGTACCCACAATATTATTATATTATGGCCAGTAGTAGAAAAATATTACAAAAAGTGGAATGTCATTGCCTAGAGATCACTACTCAATTACAAAAGGGCTACAACCCAAAGGAAGGCTAAGTGCCTTACAAGCTAATAAAAAATGATTACAATGAGTGATGAACTGAAGAAAATCATTTAACTATACCAAAATACAGTTCCAGTTAGGTTCAAAATGTCTACTGCAACTGTTATGATATTCTGCTCTATAACACTGCTTTATCACATACCAGAGCAACAAAATCTTTACCAAACTTATAAAATCGCTCACAAAGACTTCCTTCATTCACCACACACACCGAAAGGATCAACCAAACCAATCTTATATATCAACCAAACCAATCTTAGATAAAGCTCCTTCATTACTAGCCACGTGTTCAAAGACCAAGATCTACCTTGAGCGATTAAGCTTGTACCAAGGAACCTGGCTCTGATACCAATTGTTGAACACACAAATACACTAAGAAAGGGGGGGTTGAATCAATGTATGCTTTAGCACTTCGAAAACACTTTTTCATCTCTCACGATAAATTAACTATATGATGTAGAAGAATGAGAAGGTCAATAACACATCACACAACACTAGGATATACGTGGGAAACCCAAGATGGGAAAACCATGGTGAGAAAATGTTGCTTGGAGCTATTGTCCAAATCTAGCCTCACAAATGTATCAACTGTTTACAATTAATTTGAAGGCACCAACCTTCAGGAGACACCAATCCCCCTGATTTCATGGTCACCAGTCCAAAGGAGCACCAACCCCTACAGTTTATAGACACCAATCCAAAGAAGCACCAACCCCTACACTTTACTTCAAAATTTGGGACACCAATCCCTTTACAATCACTTGATTTGAAGGAACCAACCTCCACAAGACACCAATCCCCTATACTAACATACGTGATGTAATACAATGAATAAATATGAACCTCTGTAGTTCTGGTCTGCCTCTTCAGAAATTTGGTTCACTCTCTTTCATCTTTGTGACTCACTCTCTTCTCAATTCGGCATTGCATACAAATTGTGTAGGTTACATCCTATTTTAATACTTTGTATTCACCTCCATAATGTCATCCAAAACATAGCTCATCACAGATCAAACAAAAATAGTTTGCATCGTTATCATGTAGCATGATCTATACATTTTCCTATGTTGTATTAGGATCATCCATTCAGTCAGTTTGCACTTTGTTCTTATCATCTCAACATAGATAATCCATCCCATGTTTTAATTGTCCAATCACATTCACGAAATAGTTGTCAAAGTCAACTTGTACAAGTTCCTATAATGCTCTTTTATCGAGCCAAAACAAGGTTTTATACATCTTTAAATCTGGATTGTTTATTTGTATGATTTGACCAAAAACATTTGGTCATTGTTACCACCATGATGGTTTCACTTTACCTTAACTATCAAGGACATGTGACATTGATTTCTTCTTCTTTTCTTCTAGCTCCATTAGCCCCACCACAATATGTGGAAGCTCATCACAACATCGCGGTCTAATATTCCACGGTTATCTCAAAGACACGAGGATATGTCTCAACTTTTTCTATGA
Organism: Cryptomeria japonica; assembly: GCF_030272615.1. Classification (NCBI taxonomy): domain Eukaryota; kingdom Viridiplantae; phylum Streptophyta; class Pinopsida; order Cupressales; family Cupressaceae; genus Cryptomeria; species Cryptomeria japonica. Next base: position 682,865,637 of record NC_081405.1, on the reverse strand, counting down.
TTCTTTGTGGTTGATTGCAACATCGCAGCCTCCTTTGGTAGTCAACCTTAACCACTGTGATCATGTGTCTAGCAATTCATCAAGGCATCACAACCTTAATTGGTGGTTTGTCCTAACCACTGTGATCTTACGCCTAACACTTCCTGTTAACTCCCATAGTTCCATCACAACTTTGCAGCTTCTTCCAGCGGTCCGTCCTAACGATTTAGACCTTGCGCTTGTCGGTTAATATCATCATGACATGCTCCAAGATGAGGGAAAAATGCATGTGTATTGTTGCACACTTAACCCATACTCATCAGTCTATATAAACACTTGATACCACCGCTATGCTACCAATGTGGGATAAGTAGTCAAAGCCTTTACACGCATAGATTTTTCTTCTATGCACAATCTATTTTCTTTGCCTGAACGTGCACATCAATTATGCACCTCAAGTACATATCCTTTTGACATAAATAACAATATTATTAGACCGAAATCAACACTTTGGTCCAGGACCAGGGAGCTACATTAGGGACTGAGATTAAGGCCCAAAGAGGAGGACACCCCTCCAAAAAATTATTTTGTAGGCGTATGTGACATCAAAATTGGAGTTAAGGCATTGAACGAACCCAAATAGATGATGAGGGGGAGACACGCTAAAGTAGAGGTACATTTAGCCTCCACTTTAATGGGTGTATGAGCCTATGCAAATACTTTCGATAAAGTAGATGAAAGAGAGATGAAGGAGATGGAAGGAGCATAATCGAAAGGAGTATAAGACATCACTAATTTTGAGGTTCGAATCCCTCAATCATAGGATCTTAACTCACTCAAACGCATGTGAGGGCACACAAAACAATAAAAAAATAAAAAGACAAGAGCAAACAAGGACAAAAAGGCAAAAAGGTAAAAGGCACACAACACAAAACCTAAAAAATGAAAAACAAAAAAGACCTCAATTCAGCTAGTCGAAGAGACCTGGATATCAAAATGTCTCAACTACTAATATCATTCTTGAAAAATGCCATCTCATGAACACAAGTGATCACATAAAAGAGCAAATCATGCGTCATCCATGAACTACAAATAGCCAAGCTATGATTTCATGAAAACAAAGAGAGAAAGCATAGATACACACACTAGATGTATTTTTCTAAGTGATCCATGAGAAGAATGAAGAGAAGACATGGATACACATTCTAGATGTGTTTTTCTAGGTGATCCATGTTGGGGATGAGAGTAGGAATAGTCTAGTTGTGTTTGGCTAGTTTCGTTCATCCTTGTGCGTGTGTGAAAGTGATGTTTGGTGACAAGTCTATAGCACCCCATATAAGAGTTTTTTTCTCTGGTTTCAAGCACGTGTCAACCTATTTAAGACATATAATTCAAATGAAAATGCCAAGGGGTGAATGTCTGGTTTCAGGAACATCTCATATAAGAGTTTGTTTTCTCTAGTTTTGGGAATGTGCACCTCATCTAAGACATATATCAAATGTCATGTCTGGTTTTGGGTGTGAAGCATCTTGTATAAGAGTTTGTTTACTCTTGTTCAGATTATAAACACCTTGCTTAAGACATGCAAATCTATGGTACAATATGGTATAAGGAGGGCGATATGGGTGCCCCCCTCCCTTAAGATATCAACATAGCCCTATGTTGATGTCTTAAGGAAGATAGAAACAAGGATACCCGCCTTCAACAATAAGGAGATATCCTTTAGGTAACAATGCTCATAAATCCAAGCTAAAGAGGGAATACTCTTACAAGCAAGGATAAGATAGTTGAAAAGGGGATATCTTGCAACAAGTGTAAAGAGGATCCTTGGAGGAGAAGATATATTTGCTCAAAATACATCTATGTCTAAGAGGAGTTCTTGAACATAACATCTTCTACCAAAAGAAAGGAAGGGGAAACAAGAATGCATACCCTCCCCTTATTGCTAGGTGAAAGAGATTCTTAACAAAGGATGACACACTTTTGACCCAATGTGACAGGTAAGTTTATGAGAGATATACATTGCCAAGTGAAAAAGAGGTTGTAGTCAAGGATACATACCTCTTTCATAAGAGAGAATCCTTGAGCAAACAACAAACTCACATAACAAATGGCATCAAAGCATAAGCAAACACCACTCAACAAAGTAAAAGTGGATCCTTAGAAAGGATAGGAGATATCAATGTCCTCCCCAAGGAGAGATGTATTGTTTCAAACAAAGAATAAGTCCTAACCAAGGAACACACATGTACTCACATGAAGGATAAGTCTATGCAAGAAAGGATATCATGTTATGAAAAATGCAACTCATAAAGGAAAAAAAGAATCCTCAGAAAGAGGAAAGAGATATAAAATTATTCTTGCCCCCATGCATAGAGACAAGAATAATAGTCTATTATGTTGCTCACTAAGTATGATTTCACTTGTGATTGTACACCATGAATGACAATGAGCCCCCAATAGGTAAGCTAACAATGTCACATAGAGAGGAGAAACATAATAGGAACTTGAATGTTATTTGAAATGATTATGAGAAATATTTCATTCATTGTCGTACGTTACTTTTATGATACCTAAATAAATATAATGTATTTTTATATTCAAATCTTGACACTCATTAGTATAATGGCCATGAATCTGGTGATACTTGCAAAAAGAATAATTTTTAAGATGTTGTCTATGTTTCCTTCTTCTTTTAGGCCAAAGAAGAGAGACTACATTGGAGGAGTGGATGTTGACAAAGGAAGAGGGTGGAAACCTATATTTTCATTAGAAAAGTGTGATTTATCATGAATTTCAAAACTTTGTTGCACATATTCTAAACCATGTCCATTGTATCCATGTGTAGATGTTGAAACTTCTAGAGGATGGGGTTCATTTTGTATCAAAATCTAAAGAGCCCCCATCATTATCAAAACATGTGTTGAAAGGAGAGGTGGGAATTAGTTTAGAAGAAGCTTGGATAAAAGACACACAACGTTCCTTCAAGGCTTCATTCTTAGATTGAGGGATCTTATACCCATTGAAGGAGGGTATAAAGTCTATTGTATCCCAATTCCTTGCTAGAGAAGCATAATTGATAAGAGACAATGTTGTTGAAGGGATAATAGTACTAAAGGGGGGAATAAAACCCACCTCATAATGAATGAAATTATAAGGATTAGGATCAGCATTTATCATGTGAATGCAATTGTTATATATGAATTTGATTGTGAAATGAAGGGTGGAAGGGATTGATTTCATAGCATTAATCCAAGGTCTACCTAGAAGAAGGTTATAATTAAGACAGTTGGGCATGACATGAATAGGATTCAGTAAAGTCACGGGTCCTAATTTAATAAGTAATATGACTATAGCAAGTGATTCTCTAGGAACATTGTCAAATCCGCACACATAAAGAGGATCAGTTTGAATAGAATCCTTGAATAATCCTAATTTATCTTATCTAATAAGTCAATGCAAGAAATGTTAAGTGTTGACCCATTATCAATTAAAGTACCTTTTATCTTTTGTTCATAAATTCAAGGAGTAATCATAAGGGGGTCATCTCTATTTTTAACATCTATAGAATACAATTCAACTTGTGATAATATAATATCATTTGGTTTAGAAGAAGAATGAGGAACCACCCTTTGTAAGGCTTCTTGAATCAACTTAAGATATGAAGGTGAAGTTTGAATCAAGTCCCAAAGGGAAATCTTAGCTAAGATATCATGGAGCTTCTCAATAAGATTAGGTTCCCTATCCACATGTTTCTTAGGATGAGAGGGGGAAGGAAGGGAAGTGAAAAGAACATTGGGATCTTTCTTTTCGGCACAAGCATTAAATGTGTGATGTATTTCAGAACCATATTTTTGTACTAGTTGCCCTTCCATAACACCTCTTTCACATATGTATTTTGTAACTTGTAGGATATTAGGAGGTTTTTTGTGTCTAGGCTTCTCATAGCTAGAAACATGAATGGTATCAACTTGATTAGGTTCTTTGTTCTCCAAGGATGCATCTTAATAAGGGAGAGGATCAAGGAAATTGCTAATGACTTCATCTTCTTGCTCGAAGGTATCTTTAGGAGAAGGACAAATATAACTCATTAATGCTTCATATCTATAGGGAAATTCATTGAAATGATAAGATGGTATGGTATCACTAGGAAAGGTAGTGATGATATCATCCACTTGCACCAAATGATCCTCATGGGGGAGGTAAATTTTAGGAGGAAGATGAACATCATTCTTGAAAGTTTCATGCTTAGGAAGGAGATCTTTGAAAGAAGAGTTCATAACCTCTTCTTGCACCAATATTCCCTCAATGTTAACACCAAATTTGGGAGAGGATACTCTCATGGGAGAGACACATTTTAGGAGAAATATCAACATCATTCTTCAAATATCCATCCTTAGAAGGGAGAGTTTTGAAATAAGTGTTAATAATTCCTTTTGGCTCTAAGATGTCCTCATGAGTAGGAGGGTCCTTAGGAGAGGGATAGAGCGAAACAAAGTAGGCTAATCCATTAACACATATATGAAATAAATGAATCATGACAACAATTTTCTTTTTAAAAAAATAATGTACAATTTTTATGATGTTTTTACTAATGCAAGTGCATGAACAATGATTGAATGCATCTAAATCTAAACATAACATGTCATAACAATCAAATCTGAAAATGTAATTTAAAAATTATGAAACCCACAAATCAAATTAACCAAAATAAATTAGGGTTTTTGTGATTTAAACCTCTAAATTTATGTAATTTGAATAAAATAAGATCTATGAATTTAAAATTGAAATTGAAAATGCTCACCAACCAGATCTAAAATAATTAATCCAAATTAGACAACTCACAAGCTTAATTTTAGAATTAAAAATCAAGATTTTTGTAAATGTAAATTTGAATTTTAAATTGTATAAACACTCAAATATGAGAACATAAATTAGAATTAAAGGTGTAAGGAATCAATTTATCAAAATGCAATGGTGAAAATCAGGGTTCCCACCATTAGAGGAAGAAACTACTAATTTTTCTTAGGTACCATTACATTAGGGAAAGATAGGCTTTTGATAGATCTAAACCAAATAAATATAGATTCTAATGAAATTCTAGGGGTTTTTTAATGTGCCTCTTATTTCCCTTAAGTTGAATTGAATTTTTGAATTTGCTAAAATTAGGGTAAATGTGTTGACATTGAGATAAAAATACGGTAACAGTGAGCTACAATCATCGGATCAAGCCACAAACCTAGATCTGAGGAATATAAATGTATTTGGATCTATTCCTAGAAGGGACTCTGATAGGGAGGATGCTAGAGAAGTGCTCAGCAAGGTGAATTAGGTCTAATGGTTCAATTGGTTTACAAAAGTCTTATTTGTGACTGTCATGTATGTTGGCAAAATCATCTTGAGGTTTTAATGTTAAGTATCTCATGCATAGCTTCTCCAGCATCCCTCCTTTGATGAAGGCTTATACCCTTACTCAACTCACTCCTCCTTGATTGTATACTCTTCTAACTTCAATACCCCGCTTCCTAGGCATTCATACCTATTGCACCAAGACTAGGCAAACCCCTCCAAAGGTTCTATGAAGCAAGGCAAAAGTTTTGTCTTTTACCATGTGTAACTTTGGAGTACTTAAGCATTTTTTATCTTCTACTCAAACACCTTTGATTGGTTGCAAATCCCAAAAAGGTTATGTCTTTTGTCCAAAAGGTGGAGGGGTCTATTTTGATGTTCCTAGTTAGACCACCAAAGTTTTCACAAGTTCCAACAAGCCCAAACCAATCGGGTCCTAGAAAATGCAGTTTTGTAGACTAAGAAGGCTAGTAGCCCGTGGAGGGCTAATTGGCACCTTTTTGCTCACCCCGCCCAACGATGGGCAATTGAACCAACAAACTTGACTTGTATGATGTTTGAGAGGTCTAATCTCAAATATTTTTCAGGTCTTAGGCTCCATGAAGCAAGTTTAGGGACTGTCCTCCATTTTAGGCACAAATGTAGGGTTTAGTGAGGGTTTTGGTTCATTTACCATGGGTTCTCACCACCAAGCTTGGTTCAAGCTTCCACATTGATAGCAAACCTCTACAACAACAAACTAAAGCATCCCCTGCCACTGACAAACAAGCATTATTCTAAACACTTGGTGATCAAAGTGTAAATGAGCAAAAATTCACTGTCAATCACTATTTTTCTGACTTTTCAAAATTATTTCTGCAAGACAGTTGGTTAGGAGCACAAATGGAACATCAACCTTGTAAATAGATGCTACCAAACAAGTCTTCGACTCTTCTACAACATCAAGAATCATTTACTAATACAAAAAGTATTCATAGAGCCAATTTTGTAACAAACACTAATCACTTTCCCAAAGCAGGGGATTCGTTGCCCTTCACAAACAGTGACATATAACAATGCAAAATGAGTAAATTTTGGAGCTCCAATTCCTTCAAAATGCTTTTAGGACAGGTGTATACCTCTTTCCATGTTTTGTTTCAACATTTGATGCTTAGCACCCAAATTTTGAGCCTTGAGGAAGAATACTAGCCAAGTTAGACAACTTGCCAAATAAGTGCTCAGATTCACCTTTTTCATCACAACCTTGGCATAAAAGAAACTTATATACATTATATACATGCATACCAACTTGACCAAATCCATTTGGTGGGAGCCCAGGCCTGGATTAGTCAAGTTGCTGCATTTTGAAACCCCAAACCCTTGACAGGGCAGTGAGCACACCAAACTGAAAGAATTTTGCTTAACCAACTTGCAAATGGAAAACCAATACAATTATCACTTGAAAAGAATTGGGAAACCAATATGAACACTTCCCAAAAGATACAGTATGGACCAGATGTGCTACAGTACAGACTGCTGCTCTAAAAGAGAGAGAAACACATTAAAAGCCAGAATTTCATCTTTTTCATATATGGAAAAACTTAGTCAATACCATCACAAACCTTTTTCAAGGAGAAGGGAGGTATTTTTTTAGTATTTCAAGTCAATTATCAAGCCCAGTATGGACATGAGGCTTCCACAACTTCATTAACTAGACATGACAAAAAATTGCAACTTTTTCAAGCCCAAATGACAACATTTGTTGCTCCAAGAGGCATTTTTGACAACCTAACCTCAAAAACCTATATAAACACCTAAGCCATGATTAAAAAACACTTAGAAAACATGTTGCAATGCTTTGGAAAGCATTTCTAGACCTTTTAGGCAATTTTACACATTTTGCCCTTTTTGGCCTAAAAACCCAAAATTGTCAACTCACATCCTGAAAGGCAAAACTTGACCTCTTGAGCACAAAATGAGATCAAAACCACTTTAAAATACACATAACAACCTAAAACAACATCATAAACCTGTACAGTTCTGATACCAATAGCTAACAAGATGCGAGGGGGGGGGTGAATCATACAAACTTAATCTTCAATAAAATCAATAGATTCAGCCTTGGTAACTTATACTTCAGCAATATAAAAAATTGCTAAACATGCTAACTCATAAACACATGATCATCACAACACATATAACACCAGATTTAACGTGGAAACCCAAATAGGGAAAAACCACTGTGCGATTTTGGACCCACTAAGAAATATACTCTTCTAGAGTATGCTCGGTTAAAAGCAAATCCTGTTAAAGATTACAAACACATTGCTAGATGTGACCCGGTTAAAGGATTTCCCTCAGATCTGTTAGGATCTTCACTTTGTTAGAAGTGACCTTGTCAAAGGATTTCAAACACTCAATTAGAATGTTACCTTGCTAGAGGATTTACAAATAAGACTGTTAGGTCCACTCGGTTAAGAGATTTTCTGTCACTTTACAAAATAACAGTAATAAAAATATATCTGCGACTTCACATCTGAAATGCTAAAGCATATTCTTATTTGCTCAACACTGTCTAGTCATAGGACTTATCTTGTCCCTCTGTTGGGCTCCCTACTCTGTTATTCAAACAAGTCTTCAAGCTTCTGTGCTCAGTAATCGCTATGTAGCATCCCTGTGCTTACACTTGCCCACATACATTGTTCATCAATAATTTCTTATTTATAAACAATTTGCTAACCATTGAATCTCCTTGATCACATTTCCCATGATCAATCATAGCCATCAGATCTTCAATATTGACTAGGTTCAATGTATCCTTCGATCTGAAAAATGTTTTACTTCACCTAGGAACTTGCATTCCATTCTTGGAACTTGTGCTAGGTTAAGTGGTTCAATCTGTGTTGTAGATCTAGCTCCTGAATTTTCAAAGCCGTAGATCCTTAACAAATTTCTTGCACGTCATATCAATCATTTAATCAACTCCAGCTAATCAACTTCCTTCATTAAATAATGCTTTCATTTCTTCAATGTTGTCTGTCATAACTCGGTTGCTACTCGGTAAATACTAAACTTCACTCGGTAGACATTCTGCCTTCATTAACCGATATCGATAACCTTAGGGTTTACTGACTAGGTTCCTTAGGGTTTACCGACTAGGTTCTTTGCTTGGTGATATAGTATAGTATTAACCTTACAATCAAAAACATATGTAGGATATCAAAACAATCTAAAAATCATGATCTCATCATTGTCTAACTCGGTAATAGTTGCCCATTGAATAACTTATTTCTCCCCTTATTCATCACATTCTTTCTATGTCTTTTACTGACATCTTAATTCTCTTCAAATCAATCTTCTCAAGATATGGCAACATCATACTGAATCAAAATATCAATTTCATGACATCAATGACAAAATAATGTTATAAAGATAGTTATCATCCTTCTTCAGTTATATCAATGATCTTCAACAACCTTCTCAATATCCTTAATGAAATATCAACAATCTTCTCTATTGAAATGCCAACAATCTCCCTCTTTGGCATTGATGGCAATACCAACTTTTAAATGGTAATAACAACAAGATATTCAAATTGATTTAGATTCAGATTGTTGTGGAGACTTCTCTTGTTATCCTTGAGTTGTTTTCTTCTTCTGAAGTCTTCTAGGCTTTCTCCCTCTTTCTCTGATCTTGCATTTAGTCTTCTCCCTTTTTCAGTAATCTTCTCCCCCTGTCATTAGTGTTCTGTTATCTTCTTCATTTAGGGCTTTACCATTTAGTCTACCATTTAATCTTCTCCCCCTTTGACAACAATGCCAAAAAGTAAAAGAACTAAATCATGAACTCTTCTGCTGTGAAGTGCTTGCTTTTGCTGAGTTACACATGCAAATGTAACATCTAAAACTCGATTAGAGCAATATTTCCTTCAATACTATTTCCTGTATCTTGTTCCTTGTTCACATTCCTGCACACCTTTAGAAAACTTCCTAAAGTGCGTAAATCAGCATCAATCCACACATAATATTTTGTAGATTCATCGAATTGATGCTTTCACCGAACTCTGTCAGTGAGTAGAAGATAGGGGTAGGACCCCTAACTTGCTTCGGAGATACTCAAAAGTGTCTCTTGGTAGTGGCTTTGTGAAGATATCTACAATTTGCTCCTTTGTGCTAACATATTCTAGCACAACTTTCTTTTCTTGAACTTCTTCTCTGAGATAATGATACTTGATAGAAATATGTTTTGTCTTAGAGTGCATTACCGGATTCTTTGAAATGTTAATGGCACTCGTATTATCATAGAATATAGTTATTGGCTCGGTAACCTTTTGATTTATACCTTCCAATAGTTGTTTGATCCATGCTATATTAGTGCAATTCAATGCTGCAGCAACATATTCAGCTTCTACTATTGACTGTGAAATACATCTTTATTTCTTGCTAAACCAACTCACTAGTCTTTCTCCTAAAAAGAAAGCTCCTCCACTTGTGCTTTTCCTGTCATCAATGTTTCCTGCCCAATCAACATCAGTATAAACTTTTAAATCAAAATCATTTCTCTTTTCATATACTAAGCCATAATCTTCAGTGCCTCTCAGGTATCTAAAAATTCTCTTGATTGCTGTCATATGGGTTTCTTTGGGATTTGGAGAGAATCTTGCAACAATACCTACTGCATGTGCTATATCCATTCTACTATGCACAACATATTGTAACTTTCCAATCATGGATCGGTAAAGTGTCTCATCAACAGGTGCAGATTCATCATTCTTTGATAGTTTACAGTTGGTAGTCATAGGAGTACTTATTGGTTTTGAATCCTCCATTCCAAATCTCTTCAAGATTTCCTTTATGTACTTGGATTGAGTAATGAAAATCTCATCTTTCATTTGCAGTATCTGTAAACCTATAAAATAATTTATCTCACCAATTAGTGACATCTCAAATTCTTTGCACATTTCATTACCAAAGTTTTTGCATAGAGAATCATTTCCACAAAATATAATGTCATCAACATATATGGCTGAGATCAGTATTCCATTGTCTTCATCATTCTTCATGTACATATTGTTGTTTTCACTTGTTCTTATAAAACCAATCTTGATTAAGTAAGAGTGCAATCTCTCATACCATGCTCTAGGTGCTTGTTTCAGACCATATAAAGCTTTGTTCAATTTACATACTTGATCTTTATTCTTGTCATCAACAAATCATTCAGGTTGTTCAATATAAACTTCTTCTTCTAGTATGCCATTCAAAAATGCAGATTTGACATCCATTTGATATACCTTGAAATTTTTGAAAGCAGCATATGCCAACAATGTTCTTACTCCTTCAAGTCTAGCCACAGGTGCAAAGGTCTCGCCATAATCTATTCCTTCTTCTTGAGCATATCCTTTGCAAACTAGTCTTGCTTTATTTTGAATGACCTCACCTTTTTCATTTAGCTTGTTTCTGAAAATCCACTTTGTATCGATTACATTTTTGTCCTTCGGTCTTGGGACCAGTGTCCATGTGTCATTCTTCTTTATTTGATCAATCTCTTTTGTCATAGCATTTATCCAATCTTCACTGTTAAATGCCTCTTTTACTATTCTCGGTTCAAATTCAGATATCAGACATGTGTTCTGTCTTAGTTTGTTCCTTGTCATCACTGGATCATCCTTATCTCCTATAATTTGACTTGATGCATGATTCCTTTTGACATATTTGGCTAATACAGGCTCGGTGTGATCATCTTCATCACTTGGTAACTAGATATTCTCTTCATTTTCTTCAGTAACTCTCTCGGTAGGACTTGTCGGTTGAACATAGACAAATTCTTCATAATCTTCTGGTTCCTTGGAATTTCCTTCATCATTTCTTTCTGCAAATTCATCAATTTTCACATTTGCACTTTCTACTATTTTGTTAGATGATTTGATTAGACATTTAAATGCTTTGCTTCTAGAAGAATAACCTAGAAATATTCCTTCTTCACTTTTCTGATCAAACTTTCCATTTCTGTCATCTTTGTGTACATAGCATCTACTTCCAAAGATTTTAAAGTAACTTACATTAGGTTTCTTGTCATACCAGATTTCATATGGTGTCTTCAAAGTTCCTTTCTTCAGTTGTACTCGGTTCAGGGTGTAAACAACAGTAATTATTGCTTCTCTCCAAAAATTTTGTGGCACTCTCTTTTCAATCATCAGGGTTTTGGCACAATCCACAATAGATCTGTTTCTTCTCTCAGCTATCCAATTTTGTTGTGGAGTTCTCGGTGCATAGACTTGTCTTTTTATACCATGATCATTGCAGAATAAGTTAAATTCATCAAAGGTGAACTCTCCTCCTCTATCAGATCTAAGACATTTCAATTGTCTTCCTGTTTCATTTTCAACTCTTGCCTTGTACCATTTAAACATTTGAAAAGCTTCTGATTTTTCTTTTAAAAACACAACTAACATCATCATTGAATAATCATCCACAAATAATATAAAATATTTATCATCATAATAACTTTGAACTTTCATAGGACCACAAAGATCAGTATGCACAAGATCTAAAATTCCCTTAGAAGTGTAGGACTTACTTGTAAAGCTTGATCTTGTCATCTTACCCATCTGGCATCATCGGCATATAGCATTCTCAGGTTTCTCCAAACTCGGTAGACCACTTACTCAGTGCTTCTTACTTATTTTGATCAGATTATCAAAATTTACATGACAAAACCTTTTATGTCATAACCAGGTATCATCTATCTTTGCATAAAGACACTTGTTCCTGATAGTTCTGATACTAATTGTAAAGTACAGATGCCAAGCTAATCAAGATGAGGGGGAGGGGGTGAATCATACAACCTTAATTTTCCATAAAATCAATAGATTCAACCTCGGTAACTTTAACAGATATATGTAACCAAAACTGTAAAACATGCAAACTCATAAACAGATAACATCACAACATATTCAACACTAGATTTAACGTGGAAACCCAAATAGGGAAAAACCACTGTGGGATTTCGGACCCACTAAGAAATATACTCTTCTAGAGTATGCTCAGTTAAAAGCAAATCCTGTTAAAGATTACAAACACATTGCTAGATGTGACCCGGTTAAGGGATTTCCCTCAGATCTGTTAGGATCTTCACTTTGTTAGAAGTGACCTTGTCAAAGGATTTCAAACACTCATTCAGAATGTTACCTTGCTAGAGGGTTTTACAAATAAGACTGTTAAGTCCACTCGGTGAAGAGATTTTCTGTCACTTTACAAAATAACAGTAATAAGAATACATCTGCAACTTTACATCTAAAATGCTAAAGTAGATTCTTATTTGCTCAATACTTCTTAGTCATAGGACTTATCTTGTCCCTCTACTAGGCTCTATACTTTGTTAATCAAACAGGTCTTCAAGCTTCTGTGCTCGGTAATCACTATGTAGCATCCCTGTGCTTACATTTGCCTACATACATTATTTACCAACAATTTTCTAACCACTAAATCTCCTTGATCACATTTCCCATGATCAATCTTAGCCATCAGATCTTCAAACTTGACCAGGTTAATTGTATCATTCGATCTGAAAACTTTTTACCTCGCCTTGGAATTTGCATACATTTCTTGGAACTTGTGCTAGGGTATTGCAGTTCAATATGAGCTGTAGATCTTCCTGTCCATCTTTCAATGCCATAGATTCATAACAAACTTCATGCACGACATACCAATCATTTAATCAACTCCAGCTCATCAGCTTCCTTCATTAAATAATGCTTTTAATCATTCAATGCTTTCTGTTACTGCTCGGTTGCAACTCGGTAAATACTAAAATTTACTCGGTAGACATTCCGCCTTCATTAACTGATAGCAATAACCTTAGGGTTTACTGACTCAGTTCCTTAGGGTTTACCGATTAGGTTCTTTGCTCGGTGACATAGTATAGTATTAACCTTACAATTGACAACATATGTAGGATATCAAAACAATCTAAACATCATGATCTCATCATTGTCTAACTCGGTAATAGTTGCCCATTGAATAACTTATTCCTCCCCTTATTTATCATATTCTTTCTGTGTCTTTTATCGACATCTTAATTCTGTTCAAATCAATCTTCTCAAGATATGACAACAACATACTGAATCAGAAAATCAATTTCTTGACATCAATGACAAAATAATGTTATTAAGACAGTAAATATCCTTAAACAGTTATATCCATAATCATCAACAACCTTCTTAATATCCTCATTGAAATGCCAACAATCTCTCATTGTAATTGGAATGCCAACAATCTCCCCCTTTGGCATTGATGGCAAAACCAATTTATTTGACCTAATTGATTCGGATTCGGATTGTTGTGAGATTCTGAAATGCTCTCCTCCTGTCATCAAACTTCTCCCCCATACATTAGTCTTCTCCCCCTTTGATAAAAATGCCAAAAAGTAAAAACTAAAACATGATTCCTTCCTCTGAGAAGTGATTTCCTTGCTAATATGTGTCAACTCAATCTCGGTCAGAGCATTGTGTCTTCAATTCCTATTCCTTGTATTGTTTTCTGCACACCTTTAGAAAACCTCCTAAAGTGTGTAAATTAGCATCAACTCATAAAAAGTATTTTGTAGAGTCATCAAATTGATGCTTTCACCGAACTCGGTCAATGAGTAGAAGATAGGGGTAGGACCCCTAACTTGCTTCTGAGATACTCAAAAGTGTCCCTTAGTAGTGGCTTGGTGAAGATATCTGCTATTTGTTCCTTTGTGCTAACATACTCCAACACCACTTTCTTCTCTTGAACTTCTTCTCTAAGATAATGATATTTGATAGAGATGTGCTTTGTCTTAGAGTGCATTACAGGGTTCTTTGAAATGTTAATGGCACTAGTATTATCACAAAATATAGTTACTGGCTCGGTAACTTTCTCATTTATGCCTTCCAACAGTTGTTTGATCCATGCTATATTAGTGCAATTCAATGCTGCAGCAACATATTCAGCTTCTGTTGTTGACTGTGAAACACATCCTTGTTTCTTGCTAAGCCAACTTACTAGTCTTTCTCCTAAAAAGAAAGCTCCTCCACTTGTGCTTTTCCTATCATCAATGTTGCCTGTCCAATCAGCATCAGTATAAACTTTTAAATCAAAATCATTTCTCTTGTCATATACTAAGCCATAATCTTCAGTGCCTCTCAGGTATCTGAAAATTCTTTTGATTGTTGTCATATGTGTTTCTTTGGGATCTGCAGAGAATCTTGCAACTATACCTACTGCATGTGCTATATCCGGTCTGCTGTGAACAACATATTGCAACTTTACAATCATAGATCGGTAAAGTGTCTCACCGATAGATGCAGATTCATCATTCTTTGATAGTTTACAGTTGGTAGTCATAGGAGTACTTACTGGTTTTGAGTCCTCCATTCCAAATTTCTTCAAGATTTCCTTTATGTACTTGGATTGAGTAATGAAAATCTCATCTTTCATTTGCAGTATCTGTAAACCTATGAAATACTTTATCTCACCGATTAGTGACATCTCAAATTCTTTGCACATTTCATTACCAAAGCTTTTGCATAGAGAATCATTTCCACAAAATATAATGTCATCAACAAATATGGCTGAGATTAGTATTCCATTGTCTTCATCATTCTTCGTGTACATATTGTTGTTTTCACTTGTTCTTATAAAACCAATCTTGATCAAATAAGAGTGCAATCTCTCATACCATGCTCTAGGTGTTTGTTTCAAACCATATAAAGCTTTGTTCAATTTACATACTTGATCTTTATTCTTGTCATCAACAAATCTTTTAGGTTGTTCAATATAAACTTCTTCTTCTAATATACCATTCAAAAATGCAGATTTGACATCCATTTGATATACCTTGAAATTTTTGAAAGCAGCATATGCCAACAATGTTCTTACTCCTTCAAGTCTTGCCACAGGTGCAAAGGTCTCGCCATAATCTATTCCTTCTTCTTGAGCATATCCTTTGCAAACTAGTCTTGCTTTATTTCGAATGACCTCACCTTTTTCATTTAGCTTGTTTCTGAAAATCCATTTTGTACCGATTATATTTTTGTCCTTTGGTCTTGGGACTAGTGTCCATGTGTCATTCTTCTTGATTTGATCAATCTCTTAAGTCATAGCATTTACGCAATCTTCACTGTTAAATGCCTCTTTTACTATTCTCGATTCAAATTCAGATATCAGACATGTGTTCTATCTCAGTTTGTTTCTTGTCATTACTGGATCATCCTTATCTCCTATAATTTGATTTGATGCATGATTCCTTCTGACATACTTGGCTAATACAGGCTCGGTAGGTTCTGTATGATCTTCTTCATTACTCGGTAACTGGATATCCTCTTTATTTTCTTCAATAATTCTCTCGATAGGACTTGTCAGTTGAACATAGACAAATTCTTCATAATCTTTTGGTTCCTTGGAATTTCCTTCATCATTTCTTTCTGCAAATTCATCAATTTTCACATTTGCTTTTTCTACTATTTTCTTAGATGATTTGATCAGACATTTAAATGCTTTGCTTCTAGAAGAATAACCTAGAAACGTTCCTTCTTCATTTTTCTGATCAAACTTTCCATTTCTATCATCTTTGTGTACATAGCATCTACTTCCAAAGATTTTAAAATAACTTACATTAGGTTTCTTGTCATACCAGATCTCATATGGTGTCTTTATAGTCCCTTTCTTCAGATGTACTCGGTTCAGGGTGTAAACTGTTGTGCTTATTGCTTCTCTCCAAAATGTTTGTGGCACTCTCTTTTCAATCATCAGGGTTCTGGCACAATCCACAATGGATCTATTTCTTCTCTCAGCTATCCCGTTTTGTTGTGGAGTGCTCGGTGCAGAGACTTGTCTTTTTATACCATGATTATTGCAGAATAAGTTGAACTCATCATAGGTGAACTCTGCTCCTCTATCAGATCTAAGACATTTCATTTGTCTTCCTGTTTCATTTTCAACTCTTTCCTTGTACCATTTAAACATTTGAAAAGCTTCTGATTTTTCTTTTAAAAACATAACTGACATCATCCTTGAATAATCATCCACAAATAGTATGAAATATTTATCACCATAATAACTTTGAACTTTCATAGGACCACAAAGATTAGTATGCACAATATCTAAAATTTCGTTGGAAGTGTAAGACTTACTTGTAAAGCTTGATCTTCTCATCTTACCCATCTGGCATCCTTGGCACATAGCATTCTCAGGTTTTCCCAAACTCGGTAGACCTCTTACTCAGTGCTTCTTACTTATTTTGATCAGATTATCAAAATTTACATGACAAAACCTTTTATGCCATAACCAGGTATCATCTATCTTTGCATAAAGACAATTGTTCTGAGTTGAGTCAAGATAAAATGTGTTACCTTTTGTTTGAGTCCCTGTAGCTGCTAACTTTCCATGCTTGTCATGAACTTTGACAATTCCTTTCTGAAGTTCTATTCGGTAACCTGTGTTGTTTAGTTGTGCTACACTCAACAAATTGTATTTCAAACCTTCAACCCAATAGACATCATTACATTTAGCATTGTCAAGAAATGTTATGGATCCTTTACCTTTTATCGAACATGGTACATCATTACCAAATCTTACATAACCTCCATCATAATCTTCTAATTTAACAAACTTGAGTTTGTCAACTGTCATGTGATGTGAACATCCACTATCTATGATCCAAGAGTCATTTTTACTTATGTGAGATACTAGGGCTTTTTCTTCATACCTTTCTTCGTCTGATCCATCTTTGATAGCCACATAAACTACTTCCTCTGTATCAATTTCATCAGATTTATCATCATTGGATTCCTCATCGGCTATTAGGCATGACTTTTTATCTCTTCTTCTGAAATCTCGGGATCCTCTGTATTGGTTGTCTTTCTGTCTGTCATCTCGGTAATTTTTCTTTTCACTAGAATCTTTGTCAGGACAGTAAGAAGCCATATGTCCCATCTTATCACAATTGAAACATTTCAAAGGTAGTTTTCCTTTATACTTACCTTTGCCTCTCGGTAACCTTCTGGCTAATAATGCTTCAAACTCTTCTTGCTTCTTGATTTCCTTATACAGTTTGTGCACTTTTTCCATGTTCTTGCGAAATCTTTCACTTGCTCCACTGTGATCCCCTTTGGAATACTTACTCATTCTATCATTGTAATCATTAGATTCACCAATATGAAAAGAACTGAAAGTAGATTCAACTTTATTTACCGAAGACCCACTATTATCAAAATTACTTAACTCAAATGCATGTAGCTTACTGATAGTAGCATCTAAAGAAACTGGCATATTGGGTATAGACCTCAATTCATTGATTGCAGAGACTCGGATTGCATAAGCTAGTAGAAGGGTTCTCAACAACTTACTTGTTACATCCTTTTCTTCAACAGTTCCACCTGCTCCTTTAATTTGATTGACAATCTCCTTTAGTCTTGTACTGTACTGGGTTATGTTCTCACCTTCATTCATCCTCATAGATTCAAGTTGTCCTCTTAGACTATCTACTTTTTCTCTTTGAACATGTTCATCACCGCCATACACAGATATGAGTTTGTCCCACATTGCTTTTGCATCACTGCAGCCTTCTAGATCATTAAACTCTGAGTCGGTCAATGCTGATGATATTTCAATCATTACTTGAGTGTGTTCTTGCTTTGCCTTTATCTCTTCCATCGTCAATGGATAGGTGCTTGGTGTAATGAAATCATTCTCCAAATAATATGTTGCATATTCTCCAACTCCTGAGAAGTGCTTCATCTTTTTCTGCCATGTAGAGAAACTAGACTTGTTTAGCTTCGATGCATCCCTCTTATACATCTTTGGATCTTTGCCTCAAGTACCTTTAAACTTTACTTCCGGAGTCCAAAGCTCTAATACCAATTGATAGTTCTGATACCAATTGTAAAGTACAGATGCCAAGCTAATCAAGATGAGAGAGGGGGGTGAATCATACTACCTTAATCTTCCATAAAATCAATAGATTCAACCTCGGTAACTTTAACAGATATATGTAACCAAAACTGTAAAACATGCAAACTCATAAACAAATAACATCACAACATATTTAGCACCAGATTTAATGTGGAAACCCAAATAGGGAAAAACCACTGTGGGCTTTCAGACCCACTAAGAAATATACTCTTCTAGAGTATGCTTGGTTAAAAGCAAATCCTGTTAAAGATTACAAACACATTGCTAGATGTGACCCAGTTAAGGGATTTCCCTCAGATCTGTTAGGATCTTCACTTTGTTAGAAGTGACCTTGTCAAAGGATTTCAAACACTCATTCAGAATGTTACCTTGCTAGAGGGTTTTACAAATAAGACTGTTAAGTCTACTCGGTTAAGAGATTTTCTGTCACTTTACAAAATAACAGTAATAAGAATACATCTGCAACTTTACATCTAAAATGCTAAAGCAGATTCTTATTTGCTCAATACTTCTTAGTCATAGGACTTATCTTGTCCCTTTGCTGGGCTCTATACTTTGTTAATCAAACAAGTCTTCAAGCTTCTGTGCTCGATAATCACTATGTAGCATCTTTGTGCTTACATTTGCCCGCATACATTGTTTACCAACAATTTCTTATTTATAAACAATTTGTTAACCGCTGAATCTCCTTGATCACATTTCCCATGATCAATCTTATCCATCAGATCTTCAAACTTGACCAGGTTCAATGTATCCTTTGATCTGAAAATGTTTTACCTCGCCTTGTAACTTGCATACATTTCTTGGAACTTGTGCTAGGGTATTGCGGTTCAATCTGAGTTGTAGATCTTCCTGCCGATCTTTCAATTCCATAGATTCATAACAGACTTCATGCACAGCATACCAATCATTTAATCAACTGTAGCTCATCAGCTTCCTTCATTAAATAATGCTTTTAATCATTCAACGCTTTCTATTACTGCTCAGTTGTAACTCGGTAAATACTAAACTTTACTTAGTAGACATTCCACCTTGATTAACCGATAGCGATAACCTTAGGGTTTACCGACTAGGTTCCTTAGGGTTTACCGACTAGGTTCTTTGCTCGGTGACATAGTATAGTATTAACCTTACAATTAACAACATATGTAGGATATCAAAACAATCTAAACATCATGATCTCATCATTGTCTAACTTGGTAATAGTTGCCCATTGAATAACTTATTCCTCCCCTTATTCATCATATTCTTTCTGTGTCTTTTACCGACATCTTAATTATGTTCAAATCAATCTTCTCAAGATATGGCAACAACATACTGAATCATAAAATCAATTTCTTGACATCAATGACAAAATAATGTTATTAAGACAGTAAATATCCTTAAACAGTTATATCCATAATCATCAACAACCTTCTTAATATCCTCATTGAAATGCCTATAGTTCCGAGTTGAGTCAAGGTTAAGTGTGTTACCTTTTGTTTGAGTCCTGGTAGCTGCTACCTTTCCATGCTTGTCATGAACTTTGACAATTCCTTTCTAAAATTCTATTCAGTAACCTGTGTTGTTTAGCTGTGCTACACTCAACAAATTGTATTTCAAACCTTCAACCCAATAAACATCATCACGTTTTGCATTGTCAAGAAGTGTGATAGAGCCTTTACCTTTAACCAAACATGGTGCATCATTACCAAATCTTACATAGCCTCCATCATAATCTTCTAATTTAACAAATTTGTGTTTATCACCTGTCATGTGATGTGAGCATCCACTATCTATGATCCAAGAATCATTATGATTTGTGTGAGATATTAAGGCTTTTTCTTCATACCTTTCTTCATCTGATCCATCCTTAATAGCCACATAAACAACTTCCTCCGTGTCCGTTTCATCAGATTTATCATCATTGGATTCCTCATCGGCAATTAGGCATGTCTTTCTATCTCTCCTTCTGAAATCTTGATATCCTTTGTAGTGATTGTCTTTCTATCTATCATCTCGGTATTCTCTCTTTTCACTAGATTCTTTGTCTGGGCAGTTAGAGGCCATATGTCCTATTTTATCACAATTGAAACATTTCAAAGGTATCTTTCCTTTTTACTTACCTTTGCCTCTCGGTAACCTCCTAGCCAACAATGCTTCAAACTCTTCTTTCTTTCTAATTTCCTCATATAGTTTGTGCACTTCTTCCATGTTCTTACAAAATCTTTCACTTGCTCCACTATGATTCCCTTCAGAATACTTACTCATTCTATCATTGTAATCATTAGATTCACCAAGATGAAAAGAACCGAATGCAGATTAAACTTTATTTACCGAAGACCCACTGTTATCAAAATTACTTAACTCAAATGCATGTAGCTTACCGATAGTAGCATCTAAAGAAACTGGCATGTTAGGTACATACCTCAATTCATTGATTGCAGAGACTTGGATTGCATAAGCAAGTAGAAGGGTTCTCAATAACTTACTTGTGGCATCCTTCTCTTCAATAGTTCCTCCTGCTCCTTTGATTTAATTGACAATTTCCTTTAGTCTTGTACTATACTGGGTTATGTTCTCTCCTTCATTCATCCTCATAGATTCAAGTTGTCCTCTTAAACTGTCCACTTTTGCTCTTTGTACACGTTTATCACCGTCATAAACAGATATAAGCTTAGACCACATTGCCTTTGTATCAATACAGCCTTCTAGATCATTAAACTCTGAGTCGGTCAATGCTGATGATATGTCAATCATTGCTTGAGTGTGTTCTTGCTTCGCCGTAATCTCTTCCATAGTCATCGGGTAGGTGATCGATGCAACATAATTATTCTCCAGATAGTATGTAGCATATTCTCCAATTCCTGATAGGTGCAGCTTGATCCTTTTCTGTCATGTTGAAAAACTTGACTTGTTCAGCTTTGGGGCATCCCTCTTATACATCTTCGGATCTTAACTCAAATACCTTCAAACTTTTCTTCCGGAGTCCAAAGCTCTAATACCAATTGTAAAGTTCTGATGCCAATAGCTAACAAGATGAGAGGGGGGGGGGGGTGAATCATACAAACTTAATCTTCAATAAAATCAACAGATTCAACCTCGGTAACTTATACTTCAGCAATATAAAAAACTGCTAAACATGCTAACTCATAAACACATGATCATTATAACACATAACACTAGATTTAACGTGGAAACCCAAATAGGGAAAAACCACTGTGGGATTTCGGACCCACTAAGAAATATACTCTTCTAGAGTATGCTCGATTAAAAGCAAATCTTGTTAAAGATTACAAACACATTGCTAGATGTGACCCGGTTAAAGGATTTCCCTAAGATCTATTAGGATCTTCACTTTGTTAGAAGTGACCTTGTCAAAGAATTTCAAACACTCAATTAGAATGTTACCTTGCTAGAGGATTTACAAATAAGACTGTTAGGTCCACTCGGTTAAGAGATTTTCTGTCACTTTACAAAATAACAGTAGTAAAAATATATCTACAACTTCACATCTGAAATGCTAAAGCAGATTCTTATTTTCTCAACACTGTCTAGTCATAGGACTTATTTTGTCCCTCTGCTGGGCTCCCTACTCTATTATTCAAATAGGTCTTCAAGCTTCTGTGCTCGGTAATCGCTATGTAGCATCCCTATGCTTACACTTGCCCACATACATTGTTCATCAATAATTTCTTATTTATAAACAATTTGCTAACCGCTGAATCTCCTTGATCACATTTCCCATGATCAATCATAGCCATCAGATCTTCAATCTTGACTAGGTTCAATGTATCCTTCGATCTGAAAAATGTTTTACTTCACCTAGGAATCTGCATTCCATTCTTGGAACTTGTGCTAGCTTAAGCGGTTCAATATGTGTTGTAGATCTAGCTCCTGAATTTTCAAAGTCATAGATCCTTAACAAATTTCTTGCACGTCATATCAATCATTTAATCAACTCCAGCTAATCAACTTCCTTCATTAAATAACACTTTCATTTCTTCAATGTTGTCTATATCATAACTTTGTTGCAACTCGGTAAATACTAAACTTTACTTGGTAGACATTCCGCCTTCATTAACCGATATCGATAACCTTAGGGTTTACCGACTAGGTTCCTTAGGGTTTACCGACTAGGTTCTTTGCTTGGTGATATAGTATAGTATTAACCTTACAATCAACAACATATGTAGGATATCAAAATAATCTAAACATCATGATCTCATCATTGTCTAACTCAGTAATAGTTTCCCATTGAATAACTTATTTCTCCCCTTATTCATCACATTCTTTTTGTGTCTTTTACCGACATCTTAATTCTCTTCAAATCAATCTTCTCAAGATATGGCAACATCATACTGAATCAAAATATCAATTTCTTGACATCAATGACAAAATAATGTTATAAAGATAGTTATCATCCTTCTTCAGTTATATCAATGATCTTCAACAACCTTCTTAATATCCTTAATGAAATATCAACAATTTTTGCCCTTTTTGGCCTAAAAACCCAAAATTGTCAACTCACATCCTGAAAGGCAAAACTTGACCTCTTGAGCACAAAATGAGATCAAAACCACTTTAAAAGACACACAACAACCTAAAACAACATCATAAACCTAACACAAGACATTACAAACATGAAAGCATGAAAATACTCAAAAAAGGAGAGTTTTTACTCAACTAGGTGCTCCTGCACCATACTCCCCGAAAGACAAAGAAGTCATGTGACTCCTTGAGGCAGCAAAGAAGAAGGTATTCCAACTTTCTGAAAATAAGCTTCAGGTATTCATGTGGCCTCTGAGATAGGTTTATCCTTTCATTTGAGTAGGTGCTCCATGTAGGTGTGATTCCTTGTCTTCTTGAGAACCCTGGAGTCTAGAACCCGTTCTGCTTGAGGAATAGAGAGAGAAGGTAAAGAAAGATAAAAAAGGGATTGTGCAACATCTGAATATCCTCAGGTGGCTTCCCTTTGAAAGCAATCAAATCTGCAACATTAAAAAAGGGAGACAAAGAAATATCAGTAGGCAAATCAACTTTGTAAGCATTAGACCCATACTTAGCCAAGATTTTGCAAGGGCCTATTCTCCTCATCTGAAGTTTGCTTGGAATTCATTTTTCTAGCCTTGCCTTGTTCAAATGAACCATGACATAATCTCCTACAGAAAACTGAACATCTCTCTTTGTAGCATCCACTCTTCCCTTGTCATTTTGGGAGGTATCCTGAAGAGCCTTTCTCACTTGCTCATGAACCTCCTTCATGGATTGAGCCATGTCATCTGATGTTCCCCTCTTAAGCTGCAAGTTAGTTATATCTCTCAACTCCATTATACCCCTTGGATGCATACAATAAACAACTTCAAAAGGGCTTTTACCTGTAGACCGGTTGACACTATCATTGTAAGCATACTCTGCTTGATGAATGAGCTGATCCCAACTTTGTCCATATTCCTTTGTCAAACACCTAAGTAAGTTTCCAAGAGACCTGTTCACAACCTCAGTTTGTCCATTAGTTTGTGGATGATAAGCTGAACCAAAAGAGAGATTAGTGCCCATTCTCTTCCATAATGTTTTCCAAAAATGACCAAGAAATTTCACATCTCTATCTGAAATAATGCTAGTAGGAAAACCATGTATTCTAACAACTTCTTTGAAAAACAAGTAAGCAATATGACTTGCATCATGTGTTGTCTTACAAGGAATAAAATGAGCCATTTTGCTAAATCTGTCAACTACTACAAAGATGCTATCAAATCCTTCTTGAGTTTGAGGTAATCCTATCATAAAATCCATACTAATGCAATCCCAAGGCCTATGTGGAATGGGAAGAGGCTAATATAAACCAACATTGGAGGAATTACCTTTTTCTTTCTGGCATACCTAACACTGCTCAACATACCTCCTGATGTCTCTCTACATCTTAGGCCAATAATAGAATCTTTGAACCAACTCTAAGGTCTTGTTGAGACCAAAATGCCCACTCAAGCACCCATTGTGCTTCTCCTGAATGAGGTTCTCCCTCATAGAACCCTTTGGAACACATAACTGTCCACCCTTGAATAACAAACCATCCTGCAAAGTGAAATTAGCATATGCACCATGGAAATGATTCTCAAAATCTTGACAAACTTTATAAGCTTCAGCAAAATCATCATCAGTAGGATACATATCTTTAAAACTATCAATACCAATGTTTTGTACTTGAATCTCATGAACAGTTAACAACCTCCTACTCAAAGCATCTACTACTTTATTCAACTGACCCTTCTTATGCTTAAGAGTAAAAGTGTAAGCTTGCAAGTACTCTACCCATTTAACATGCCTATGATTCAGTTTATCCTGTGAATTCAAGAAACTTAATGCCTAATTATCTGTGTATACAACAAACTCTTTAGGAAGAAGATAATGTCTCCATTTCCTAAGTGCCTGTACTAATGCATAAAGTTCTAAATCGTAGGAAGAGTACTTTTTCTTGGCATCATTTAACTTCTCACTAAAGAATGCAACTGGTATATTGTCCTGGCTTAAAACAACTCCTACAACAATATTGCTAGCATCACATTCAGTAGTAAAAAGTTTATCAAAACTAGGTAAAATGAGCATTGGTTGAGAAGCTACTTTAGTTTTTAATAATTCAAACCCTTTATTGGTTGCATCTATCCACTGAAACTTTACCTTTACACCCCCTTTGATTGTATCTAACATAGGGGCACAAATCTCACTGAATCCTTTGATGAATTTCTTGTAAAATTGTGCTAAACTATGAAAGCTTCTGACATCACTAGTTGTTTTAAGAGTTGGCCAACTGGTTATTGCTGCAACTTTAGATTTATCCATTTTCAGATTGCCTCCTGATACAACAAAACCAAGATAGACCAATTCTTGCCTCAAGAAATCACACTTTTCTAGATTGATGGTTAGTTGTTCATCAGATAACTTTCTCAAAACAATAGCTAAATGATTCAGATGCTCTTCCTTAGTTTTACTGAAGATAAGAATATCATCTAAATACACAACAACAAAATTTCCAATGAAATCATGTAAAACTTCATTCACGAGTCTCATGAATGTGTTGGGAGCATTAGAGAGTCCAAATGGCATGACAAGCCACTCATAGAGACCCTCATTCATTTTGAAAGTTGTCTTCCATTCATCACCCTCTTTGATTCTTATCTGATGGTAACCACTCTTCAAGTCAATCTTATTGAAATATTGTGCACCCCCCAAGCAATCCATCAAATCCTCTATCCTGGGTATGGGAAATCTGTATCTGATGGTGATCTTGTTTATGGCTCTAGAATCTGTACAAAGTCTCCATGTTCCACCCTTCTTAGGTGCAACACTATAGGTACTGCACAAGGACTAATGCTCTTCCTAATTAGTCCTTGGTATAGGAGCTCTTGTATTTGTCTTGCTACTTCTTCATTTTGTTCAGGGGTCATCTTATAGGCTGCCTTATTGGGTAAAGAGGTTCCAGATATGAAATCAATCTGATGGCTTATGGCTCTAGGAGGTGGTAAGGTTGTAGGTGTACCATCACTGATTATTGCTTTGAAGTTATCAAGGATCTGCTGCACCTCATATGGTATTTCAACTTTCTTTGCTATCTTTTCTTCCTTGGGTTTCACTATGAGTGCAAATCCCACTCCTTCACCTTCTTCAAGTGTGCTTATGAACTCTTTCTCATTTACAATTAAAACATTCTGATTTGCTAACTTGCTGCCCTCTTTCTCATCATTTATTGACTGAATTTTGTATGTAACTCCATTCTTCTGAAAAGAGTAGGAGTTCTTTTCCCCATTGTGGATGGCTTTCCTATCAAATTGCCAAGGTCTACCAGGAAGTAGGTGGCAAGCATCTATTGGAATAATGTCACATAGGATCTTATCTTGATACCCTCCTATGGTGAATTCTACCCATGTTTGTTCATTTACAAGGACATGCTACTCCCTATTCAACCATGTGACTCTATAGGGATGTGTGTGTGGGATTCTCTCAAGTTTGATTTTACCAACTGCTTCTTCTAAGATTATATTATTTGTGGATCCAAAATCTATGACCACCTTGCATACCTTTCCCATGATTTTGCACTTAATTTTGAACAATGACCTTCTTTGAGTAGGTTCCTCCTTGATTGGTTCTTTTATCAAGACTCTCCTCATCATCAGACTTTCCCCATCTTCTGATGCTAAGCTCACTTCATGAGCCTTACTACTTGCTGCATTTTCTTGCACATAACTCACTCTTCTTTCACCCCTTGTGATGAGGTGGGTTTCTCTGGACATCTATAGGTAGGGTGCCCCAACTTCTGACAGTTGTATCATTTCATGGTAGAGAAGTAGGACCCCCTTCCTAGTCCACTAGATCTACCTCTAATTGGGTTGCTAGATCCCCTTCCTCTATAGCTGCTCTTGCTATATGAATCCCCACTTTACTCAATAAGTTTGGATTCTCCTTGGGGTCTTTGATCTCCTCTTCCACCAAAACTTCCTCTATGGCCTCTACCATCTCTACCCCTACCTCTTCCTCTGTTGTTTTGTTCTTGCTTTCTCCTACTTTTCTCTTCCACTTTAAGTGCTAGTTGACAACACTTGTGTACTGTTTGTCAACATAACAAACTCATCTCTTGCTGGATGTTCCACCTCAATCCATTCAAGTACCTTGCCACTTTTATACTTTCATCCTCTACTACCTTGGGTCTCATGCACAGTTTTTGAAACTCCTCAGTGTAGCTACTAACATCTAAGTCTTTTTGTCTCAAATTTTGTCTTTTCCTATGAAGTTGGACTTCATAGTCTTCAGGAAGGTAGGTTTCTCTAATTTTGGATACCATTGCTTTCTAGGTGGCTATTGGTTGCTTACCTTCTTTCATCCTTTCCTCTTGGATGAACTTCCACCAAGTTAAGGCTGCCCCTCTCAACCTTGATTTTGCTACCTTAACCTTTCGTGCTTCAGTTATTCCATCACATTCAAAATGGTTTTCTAGACCTTCAATCCACTCTATAAGAGCATCTAGATCCATCTTTCCACTGAAAAGAGCCACTCCCTCTAAGGTTTTACTACTCATAGCTCTCAAAGCCTTCAAGAATGGTTCTTGCTCAATAACAGGGTCAGGTATGGGGACCTCATCTTCTATTGCCACCATTTTACCCTGATCTCCAACTTTATCATGGACTTCTTCAGTTTTTACTTCTACTTCAGCTAGTTTCATTGCTAACTGGTCCAACCTCTCTCTGAGTGCCCTATTTTATTCTTCTTGGTCTTCGACCTTCTTGGCTAACTCAACATTAGTCACCATGTTTTCTCCTAATGATCATTTTCTCCTGAATCTTTCGATGGCTCTAATACCACTATGATAGGGAGGATGCTAGAGAAGTACTCAGCAAGGTGAATTAGGTCTAATGGTTCAATTGGTTTACAAAAGTCTTATTTGTGACTGTCATGTATGTTTGCAAAATCATCTTGAGGTTTTAATGTTAAGTATCTCATGCATAGCTTCTCCAACGTCCCTCCTTTGATGAAGGCTTATACCCTTACTCAACTCACTCCTTGATTGTATACTCTTCTAACTTCAATGCCCTGCTTCCTAGGCATTCATACCTACTGCACCAAGACTAGGCAAACCCCTCCAAAGGTTCTATGAAGCAAGGCAAAAGTTTTGTCTTTGACCATGTGTAACTTTGGAGTACTTAAGCATTTTTGATCTTCTACTCAAACACCTTTGATTGGTTGCAAATCCCAAAAAGGTTATGTCTTTTGTCCAGAAGGTGGAGAGGTCTATTTTGATGTTCCTAGTTAGACCACCAAAGTTTTCACAAGTTCCAACAAGCCCAAACCAATCAGGTCCTAGAAAATGCAGTTTTGTAGACCAAGAAGGCTAGTAGCCTGTGGAGGGCTAATTGGCACCTTTTTGCTCACCCCACCCAAAGATGGGAAATTGCACCAACAAACTTGACTTGGATGATGTTTGAGAGGTCTAATCTCAAATATTTTTTCAAGTCTTGGGCTCCATGAAGCAAGTTTAGGGATTGTCCTCCATTTTAGGCACAAATGTAGGGTTTAGTGAGGGTTTTGGTTCATTTACCATGGGTTCTCACCACCAAGATTGGTTCAAGATTCCACACTGCTAGGAAAACTCTGCCACAACAAACTAAAGCATCCCCTTCCATTGACAAATAAGCATTATGCCAAACACTTGGTGATCAAAGTGTAAATGAGCAAAAAATCACTCTCAATCACTATTTTTCTGACTTTTCACTGTTATTTCTGGAAGACGGTTGGTTAGGAGCACAAATGGAACATAACCCTTGTAAATAGATGCTACCAAACAAGTATTCAAATCTTCTACAATATCAGGAATCATTTGCCAATACAAAAAGTATTCATAGAGCCAATTTTGTAACAAAAACTAACCACTTTCCCAAAATAAGGGATTCACTACCCTTCACAAACAATGACATATAACAATGCAAAATGAGTAAAGTTTGCAGCTCCAATTCCTTCAAAATTCTTTTAGGATAGGTGCAGACCTGTGTCCATGTTTTGTTTCAACATTTGATGCTTAGCACCCAAATTTTGAGCCTTGAGGAAGAATACTAGCCAAGTTAGACAACTTGCCTAATAAGTGCTCAAATTCACCTTTTTCATCACAACCCTGGCATAAAAGAAACTTATATACATTATATACATGCATACCAACTTGAACAAGTCCATTTGGTGGGAGCCCATGCCTGGATTAGTCAAGTTGCTGCATTTTGAAACCCCAAACCCTTGACAAGGAAGTGAGCACACCAAACTGAAAGAATTTTGCTTAACCAACTTGTAAATGGAAAACCAATACAATGATCACTTGAAAAGCATTGGTAAACCAATATTAACACTTCCCAAAAGGTACAATATGGACCATATGTGCTACAGTACGAACTGCTTCTCTAAAAGAGAGAAAACACATTAAAAGCCAGAAATTCATCTTTTTCATATATGGAAAAACTTAGTCAATACCATCACCAACATTTTTTAAGGAGAAGGGAGGCCTTTTTATAGTCTTTCAATTCAGTTATCAAGCCCAATACGGACATGAGGTTTCCACAACTTCATTAACTAGAAATGACCAAAAATGACAACTTTTTCAAGCCCAAATGACAACATTTGTTTCTCCAAGAGGCATTTTTGACAACCTAACCTCAACAACCTATATAAACACATAAGACATGCTTAAAAACACTTATCAAACATGTTGTAATGCTTTGGAAAGCATTACTAGACCTTTTAGGCAATTTTACACATTTTTGCCCTTTTTGGCCTAAAAACCCAAAATTGTCAACTCACATCCTGAAAGGCAAAACTTGACCTCTTGAGCACAAAATGAGATCAAAACCACTTGAAAAGACACACAACAACCTAAAACAACATCATAAACCTAACACAAGACATTACAAACATGAAAGCATGAAAATACTCAAAAAATGAGAGTTTTTACTCAACTAGGTGCTCCTGCACCAGACTCCTAGAATGTTGAGACTAGAGTGACGGTCGCTTTAGTCCTCTGCATTTTTTTGTACTCCGATGGGCAATCTATTTGTCTATGTAAATAAAGCCAATTCTGAAGATCGTAGCTTCGTACCTTCTCCTGCACACACTAGAGAAAGGAAATAGGTTGGGGATAGGGGTTTTCCTAAATCAAACCCCAATTTAGGAATTAACCTTGAATGAAATATTGAAAATATTGAAATAAATAATGGAAAGATATACCTTATATTTGAAATAACTAATAATGATGCTTTGCCTCTTGAATATTGATGCAAGAGCATCCCTGGTTCACAACAATCTTGCATCAACAAAAAAAAAATTCCTTTTCTGTTTGTTTTTTGTTTGCAGTTTCAGTTTTCCTTTCTGTGTGTCCTGGTTTTGGCTCACTGATTCTTATGGAGTTGGATTCTACTTGAAGACTTGATCACCTTGCTTTCTTTCTAACTGCATCTCATTTGGATCACTTTTCGGCAAGATATCGCTACCGGTTTTCTTGATAGTTTTTTGTTACCGGTTGCCTGAGACCTATTCTAGTGATCTACCGGAACCCATTCTGAAGCTTGCAGTGTCTTGGATGTTGATCTCGATGTTGCTTGGCATGTGGCCAACCTTCTGCATTTCATCCTTTGGATTTTCTAGAGGAATCTCTTGGTGGAGGCTGACCTTGTTCTTTTTTAATTGTTCTTCGGGTTTTGATCCTTTTTGGACCGACATGATCCTTTGGATCGATATATATATTTGTAATCATGCTTTAGAATCAATCAATAAGATAATCAAGGAGTATCAGATAGATAGATTGTGCCTAGAACATAGATCTTTCGATTCAAGGTTTTGGTGTGACCTATTCTACCAGGCCTGTGTGTCGGTATGTTGTAACCTGGCTATTACTGGTTGGATGTAATTAACTTTCATACAATAAAACTATCTATTATGAATTGCCTCCATCATATCTGAGTGATTTCGTTGTGTTTACTCTTGTTGACCAGTTTGGACTGATCTCCTCGAGGTCCCTCCTCGCGAGTGACTGCACCAAGTGGTTTCAGAGTGAAGTTCGTTCCAGAGGTTGTGTGTCCTGAATCTTGTTGTAGGGTGGTGGATTGCGGATCCAACCTGCAATTGCAGAGGACTAGCATGGATCAATGGCACGAAGAGGAAATACGAATTTTGGAGCATGTGGGAATGCAGACCCTATTGTAATGGAGATGTTACAAGGAATAGCAGCCTGGTTAGAAGCCGTGGAGACAACCCAGAGAAGAGGCCGACATGTTGAGGATGTGAGCAAAGACAAAGGAGAAGAAGACCCGACAGAACAAGTGAACCTACTGACATTTGATCCAGAGGAGGAAAGGTTTTTAAGGGTTTTGAGTAGGGCGAACACTAAACCTTATTTTGCCCCGCCAGAATATGATGGGAAGTTAGATTCAGATGAATTGATGGATTGGATCTCAAAGATGGAGAAGTATTTTGACTTTGAAAACACTGCAGAAGAGAGGAAGGTCAAGTATGCCTGTACCCGATTGAAGGGTCATGCATCTCTTTGGTGGGAGCACTTGCAAGTTGATAGGCAAAGCAAAGGTAAAGAAAAGATTAAGACGTGGGATAGGATGATTGCTAAGTTAAAATCAAAGTTTGTCCCGACAAATTATCAAGTAGATTTGTTCTAAAAGTTGCAGAATTAGAGATAGAAGGAATCTAGTGTGAATGAGTACATTGAAGCATTCTACAAGTTGAACATCAGATCTGGACATGTTGATGATGAAATTGAACAAATTGAAAGATATTTGAACAGATTGCAGATTTCTATACAAGATGAACTCAGTATGATCAAATTAGAGAGTGTTGAAGAGGCTTACCAGTATGCAATAAAGGTTGAAGAGAAATTGAATAAAAGGCATGAGCAGAGACAGAGAGGTAGAGGTGGAAGGTTTATCGAAGGAAGATTTAAAGGAGGAAGAGGATACATCGGAGGAAGAGGAACCAGTACAGATCAGAACAAGGACAAGGAAGTAAGAAAGGAAGGTAATTCATACCAGAAGGATGATAGAAATTTCTATCGGAGGAGAGAACCAAATGGTTACTGGAATGAGAATTTGGAAGACAAGACAAAAGGACATTCAGAGGAACCTGTTTTAAATGTGGAGGAGAAGGACATCGTGCATTTGAATGTAAGAAGTTAGAAGCTACCAGAAGAGCGGCAATGGTGGAGGAGAACCCCACCGGATCAAACAATAAACTAAAAGATGGATAATTGTTGATGATGAGGAGAGCTTTGTGTCATACCAAAGGAGATAAAGAACCCTTGCAGAGGAAGAACTTGTTCAAGACCAGATGTAAGGTATCCGGTAAGTGTTGTAAAGATGTTATTGATAGTGGTAGTTCAGATAATCTTGTTTTAGAAGAGATGGTGAATAAGTTGAAATTGGAGAGATTGAAACACCCTAAGCCTTACTAGATAGCATGGATTCATGATGAACATAAGTTATTAGTGAGTGAATAGTGTTTAGTAAAATTGAAAATTGAGAATTATCATGATGAAGTTTTGTGTGATATTATGCCTATGGACATTTGTCATCTTTTGTTGGGAAGATCTTGGCAGTTTGATAGACAAGAAATACGTGATGGGAGGAAGAATACATACACTATTGTAGCCAATGGGATGAAGCAAACCTTGTTGCCTTTGGAGGAACCTTTGAAGAATGAAGTCTGTACAAATACCAGAATTTGTCTAGTAGATGGAAGAAAGTTCATGAATGGATTGAGACATGAGAATGTGTGTTTTTCCTTAATTCCTAAGAAGACTGAGAGACCGGAAGTGGAAGGAGAACAATCAGTAGAGATAAGAGATTTGCTGGTAGAGTATGAGGACGTCATTTCAGATAATGTACCTGATGGATTACCGCCTACTAGAAGTATTAGTCATTGCATGGACTTAGTTCTCGGAGATAGTTTACCTAACAAAGTTGCATACCTGTTAACATCGACAGAGAATGAAGAACTAAATAGACAAGTGTAGGAGCTATTGGAGAAAGGTTTGATCAGGGAAATTTTGAGCCCTTGTGCAGTACCAGTAGTATTAGCACCTAAGAAGAATCGAGAATAGAGAATGTGTACTGATTCAAAAGCAATAAACAAGATCACAGTGAAATACCGGTTTCCCTTGCCTAGGATGGATGACATAATGGACTGTTTGAGTGGAGCAAAGTACTTTACAAAGATAGATTTTAATAGTGGATATCATCAGATTAGGATCAGAGAAGGTGATGAATGGAAGACAACATTTAAGACAAATGAAAAATTATATGAATGGTTGATGATGCCTTTCTGACTAACTAATGCACCAAGTACTTTCATGAGGCTGATGAATAAGGTATTGAAGAAATTATTGGGTAAGTTTGTTATTGTGTACTTGGATGACATTCTGATTTTCTGGTAAAACAAAAGAGGAGCATTTGTTGCAGTTAAGACAAGTTTTGTAGAGGTTGAGAGAAGAAAAGTTACTGATCAATATCAAGAAGTGCACTTTCATGAAGGATGAGCTAGTCTATTTGGGCTTTGTGATATCTTAGGATGGTTTGAAGATGAACCCTGAGCAAGTGAAAGCCATTGTTGAGTGGCCTACACTGAAAAGCATTGGAGAGGTAAGATCATTTCATGGATTGGCTTGTTTTTACCAGAAGTTTATCAAAAATCAGTTTGTAATCCTATGACTAAGACCATGAGGGGAGATAGGAAGGAATTCAAGTGGACCACTGGAGCAAACAAAAGTTTTGAGTTGTTGAAACAGAAAGTGACTGAGCATCTTGTGTTGGCTTTACCGGATTTAAATAAGCTATTTCAAGTGGATTGTGATGCAAGTGGAACAACAATAGGAGCAATTTTGAGTCAAGGGAGAGCAATAGCATATTTTAGTGAGAAAATGAATGATGCCCAAAAGAGATATTCAGTATATGATTAGGAATTTTATGCCATAATTCAAGCCTTGAAGAAATGGAGACATTACTTGTTGCCTAAGGAGTTTGTGTTGTATATAGATCATCAAGATTTGCAATATTTGAACAGTCAGAGTAAGTTGAATGATAAACATATGAGATGGGTAGAGTTCTTGCAAAGTTACACCTTTGTGTTGAAACATAGAAGTAGGAATTTTAACAAATTTGCTGATGCATTGAGTAGAAGAAGGAATTTGTTGACAAAGATGAGAGTGATGGTATTAGATTTTGAATATTTGAAGACCTTGTATGATGAAGACTCGAATTTTGCATAACCTTGGAAAGCATGTAGAGAACCGATTATGGTTGATAGGAGCAAATGGTTGGATTATTTCATTCTGGATGGGATGTTATTTAAGGGAGTTTAGTTGTGCATACCTAAAAGTTCCACAAGAGAGAACCTGATAAAAGAGAAGCATAGTGGAGGTTTAGCTAGACATTTTGGCATTGATAAAATAGTTGCATTGGTGAGTGAGTAGTACTTTTGGCCCCAGATTCATAAGGATGTTGAGAGATATGTGCAGAGTTGTAGAGTTTGTCAAGTTGCAAAAG